>NC_091861.1:17621322-18871322 GCF_037783145.1 Equus przewalskii
TCTGCAAATAATACACCGGTCTGCTATATGTGATATATTTAATTATAACCTACATATGCAGGTTAGTTTTTAAACTTGTTTGAAAAATTGATACTATTTTAAATACAGTAATATATAAAGGAAAATAACAAAGGTAAACAATTACCTACTACTCAAACCAATAGACTACCTTTTAATGTGTTGCTTTTGCTTATATTTACATACACTTGCAAGTAAAGACATATCACTTCCAAAATTATTTTTAAATTCTTTAAAAATAAAAGAGATGAAAATAAAATTGATAAAATACTGAAAGTGTTGTAGCAAATAATTAAGGATGCCTTCTGTAGGTTTTCATTGATAATCATGGAAAGTGCAAATTGTGAAAACTCAAGTATATATGCAAAGATAGAAATTCAGAATCTGGAAAAACTTTATAAATCATCTAATGAAAACTTCAAATAAATTATTACTTTATAATATTGACAGATGGTATTTCTGCCTCAACTTGAACTCCTTCGTGGGTAGGGAACTCATCTCCTTAATGGACCCATTCTACTTTTGGACTACTCCAATTATTGGAATGGTTTTTACTATGTATGTTATCATTTCCATTGTATATTAACATTTTTTTCATAATTTATGGCACATTTCCTCTACCTGAAAAGCAGTAGCTTTTCTTAGAGTATTCTTGTGTACCAATTTTCAGATGTCATTTGGTGAGTATTAAGACTATCAGCATATGAGTAAGGGATGGTTTAAAAAAATCTAAGTAATTCACAAAAAGCTTATGATTCTCACTTAAAGCCTAGGATGATTTACAGCATTTTGCAGATGGGAGCTAGAACCATCAGTAAGTTATTGCACAGACAAGTAAACATCCTTACACCTTCTCTACAGTGTAGTACCATGGCTACAGCGCAGGAAGAATAAAGCATGACCTCGGTGCTCAAGAAATGGGGATTTAGTTTTATTTCTGTTGTTAATTCTATTATTAGTCATTAGCTAATAATATCACTTTGGATGAAGAATCTCACTTCTTTGAAACTGTGTTTTCTTACTTAAAGAAACTACATTACCAACAAGATATTTTTAAGACAATAATATTATGCTATTTAGAATAAAAACATGCCTAATGATATTAGTGCAAACCATTTGAAACTGGAAACATCTGTGTTGCTATATCACAGAATTCACTCTAAGGTGAGACTTTACAACAAGCTTCATGAACACATTTTTTGAAGGACCTCAGGCCAATATGATAATTGAGACCTAGTGATGGAAGAATGTTTTCCAAATATTTTAGAAGTATATTTTATATTAGTATCCACTTTCGTAGTGAAAGCTCACAAAGATTAAAGCACAAACATAACCAAGTATTCAGCATGATGCTGTAGTCAAAATAAAGTAGATGATGTCAGAACACTGGGTTCTTCTCTCAGATCTGCCAGTTACCAACCCAGGCTTGGTACAACATCCAGGGTCTATTAAACTTGTGTCTCATGAATGGGAGAGTTAAAAAAGTTGAAAGGAAAATGTGAATATTCAATTTATAATACAGTATTACCAAGTAGATTATTTCAAAAAACCCCAGGGAATTGTTTATTTTATTATATCTACCTGAAATAACTTTATTTTATAGTTTATAGCAACAAACATTTAATAACTGATTTTAATACATGTGAAATGTATATATATATACACACACACACCTTATATATGTATATGTATAATATTTCTCAAATGTATAATCTCCCTCTACATAGTATATTGTTGTAATACATATGTAACTTTCTATGTTACATTATATATATTCAAATTAAATAATCTAAATAAAGAAATATATCTAATAATGAAACAATTCACTAAACTATTTCAACGAAAAATGTGGGCTGATTAGCACAGCTGATGAAAGTTGGGCTCAGTCCAAGAAAGTACTGGAAGGAAGTATGGAAAGTGAAAAGAATAAGTTATATGCCCAGCTGGATGAAGAGGTGGGGGTAGGGGGTGTCTGTGTACCTATAATTATAGAGCCATTATTTGGGTCTCCATCTGATGTTTATTGCTTACTCATGCTATCACGTCTCTAAAACATGTGCACACATTACCTTAAGCTATAGAAAGTATTATGATTACTTGTCTTAAATTTATTTAAGACCCAAAAACTTGTGGCAGCTGTTGTCATGCTGGTGGGAAGTCTCTCAGGATTCTCTAAGAAATGAAGTAGTTAATGTGACAAAAATCTGTTCTGTAGGTATTTTAATATATTTATACATCCTGATTTAACTCCCAAACCACACAAACTAAAACCCCAGTGCTTTTTCCCATAAGACATGATCATATAAGAATTAAAAAGATATAGCGATGTTATAGCTTCTTCAATTAGGAAACATCTTGATTCTAAGAAATGTTAGAAGAGAAAAGCTTTGCCAGTTGGATATTTTCCAAACTCATTTATACTCAATTAAGAACTTTATTTTTAATCTACAGAACCATTCAAATCAGTAATTAGAAAGCATGGCTGAACAACAATAACAAAAAAAGGCCCCTTGCATATCGCTGTGAGAATAGCAAGAAAGGAATGAACCATTTCTTTTTTTCCAGCTGGATGCTATCTCTTTCTGCCTGCGTTAGAACGTATTGAACAGAAATGAGCCATCAGTATCTGCTAACACTCAACACATCAAAACACTTACAATAAGAAAACACAGAGGTTGTTTAGTACTGTGAAACAATAAGGAAAATTTATTGTATAAGGAAAGATATGCAAAATGCCATTCTTATGAAGATTCTTTTCAGTCACACTTTACCTATATGGAAAAGAAAGGAAATCTCATATTCAGTACATTTGTTTCCTCAAAAGAAGACAGATAATTCTATCAAGAAGAGTAAAAGACCCTTGGTCCTTCAGTGTATAAAAAAAGCCTT
This sequence comes from Equus przewalskii, assembly GCF_037783145.1. Classification (NCBI taxonomy): domain Eukaryota; kingdom Metazoa; phylum Chordata; class Mammalia; order Perissodactyla; family Equidae; genus Equus; species Equus przewalskii. Next base: position 17,624,230 of record NC_091861.1, read on the forward strand.
ACACGGGGATATAACTATTCTAATTATTAGAATTTAGCTTCAGCACCAAACTATGAATTTTTAATTCAGATTATCCACACTTTATATGTTATGTCTCACCTTCCACAGGACTCTCACTATAGGACAGATACTTTCACAGGAATTCTTGTGGGGTTTTTTTCCAAAGCAATAAAGACTACAATGACTATACAATGGATTGTAGTTGTGTGTTCCTGATGTCACATCTATGATGCTTGACACGATTTATTACAACGTTAAAGCTGAATAAAGAAAGTAGCTTCTCCTTTTGCTAAACATATTTATGTCCTCATTTGGCTAAAACTCAAAAAAAGTCATATAGCGGTGGTATGAAAATTTCATCTTCAATTCTTATCATAACAGATAAACTTGAAGCAAATAGACTACAAATACTCTAAAACCATGGATAATATGACAGAGATATGAAATTTGATCTATTCATTACTGAATTGTGAAGACAAACTATAAAGGAGGCATCAGTAGCTGACGCTCACTGAACTAGTTGATAAAAATTTTCTAGTTAAAGTCAACCCGTAATCACCAAATGTACCTCATTGCGTTAAGCTCAAAACCACAATAAACAAATAGTAGGTGTGCTCTCAACTACAAGACAAATATGCTTGGTTCTGTGGCAAAAATGTCAACGCTTAGGACTTATTTTTAAAAGAGTAAAATTGATATGAATCTGAGTTTCTTCTGAGCACAATGTTTTCAAATTTTCTATAGTAGTTTAGATTTATTCTGCTTCTAAAACTTTGCAGATATTAGCTCACTGCAATGTAGTTAAGAAACAGGCTTTTTTTTTTTTTTTTATAGGATCATTCCCAAAACAGATGTCACCAAAAGGCTGATGATTCTGATTTACATAATATGCTAAGCCTGTCAAACAAATTATAAAATCAAAACAAAATCTCAAAAGTTTCACAATTGTCCTATAGTGCATCTTAATGTACTAAAATCCTTTAGATTGAAAATATTTTGATTTCATTCAATTGTGACATTGAATCAAATATAGTTCTTAAAATTAGTCCATAAGGCAGAGGGCACTGTGGCCAATGTTAGTGCTTTTCTGTCTTTTCATTCTCCTGTGTGTGTGTGTGTGTGTGTGTGTGTGTGTATTCTAATAAAAGAATTTTAATTAAAACTTGGTGGTTCTTTCTAGCATAAGCAGGGGTTCAAAACAAAAGCTTTTGAACTTGTGAAACCATTTAGCATCTAGTCAACTAAATTATATCTGGGCTTTGTGCTTCATTATGCATTCATAAAATGGATTCCTTTTTTTGTTACTTGTATTGCATTGATAATGACCAAAGAAACTGAAGAGTCTTTTTTTTTCTATCATTGGGGTGATTCAGCTGTTATACAGGTAAATCAAAGGTGTGAGAGCCTCATCTTGTACCCCAAAGAATATCTCTTTCAGTTCTATTGGAAATGATTTGTTTTCTGTTTTCTGTAAAACCAGCACATAACAAAAAAGGAGGCAGCAAAGCTAGCATTCTGTGTTGTGTAATAAAGTCCCCATTTTATAATAATCATTGTAAATATTTATTGAGTGCGTGCAATGTTTCAGATACTGTTCTAAGACCTTTGGAAGTATTCTATTATTAAAACATGACGATTTTATGAGATAGAAATTATAATTGTTTTGAATTTACTCCAGGAATTTGAGGCTTAGGGTGGGTTGCCCACGGTCACGTAGCTGATAAGTGGCAGTTCCAGCATTCAAACTTCAGTCTATGCTTTTCATTAATACTTAATGCTGCCTGGGCTCTGAATCTGACTCGATATTCAGTTGAATCCGTATGTCTTCAGAGTTGTGTAAATTAATAGTGTATGAAAAATTTGGACTCTTTTTAATTGTAAGAAAAATAATTAAGAATTGAACAGTAGGAAAATTATATTATAGATGAACTGTGTATAGATTTACTAAACAATCGAGTCATATATGGCAGTACACAAAACATGTTTTTCTTATTCTCTGTTTCTGCCACATTAAACGTCTTGTGTCATGGGGCCAGCCCAGTAGCATAGTGATTAAGTTCACATGCTCTACTTCTGCGGCCCAGGGTTTGCATGTTCGGATCCTGGGTGCAGACCTACGCACTCATCAAGCCACGCTGTGGCAGTGTCCCACGTACAAAATAGAGGAAGCTTGGCATAGATGTTAGCTCAGGGACAATCTTCCTCAAGCAAAAAGAGGAAGATTGACCCTGGATGTTAGCTCAAGGCCAATCTTCCTCACCAAAAAAAAAAGAACCTTGTGTCATGAGAGGCCAAGTCTCAGGCCTGAATGAGGTTGTCATTCTTTTTGGTTTCAGGCTTGTGCAGTGGCTCTATTTGCAGAAGGATTTTGCCTCTAGGAATTCCTTCTTCATTTGCTTAAATCGAATCTCTGCCATGCAAAACATTCTGTCCTTGTCACTGATGCTGCTGTTATACTCTTGCCTTTCCTTTCTATTTTCTGTCCCCATCTCTTTGCATGTTCATTATCTGGATGAATTGTGGAGACATTTTTGTTTAGGCAGAAAAACATTAACTTCTCTTTTTCTGTATTTGTATTTTACATAACGTATTGCAATAATCTGTTTGGGCTCAATTTCTCTATTCTATGTTACTTACCATGCTGCTTTTTACTGTCGTCCCTCAACGTAGTAAATTTTCTACTGGCTTCTCAAATTGAACTTTACTCTTGGCCTCCTGTTCAATGAGAATAGTTCACAGACCTCTTTGACAATGTTCACTCTCAGAGACCAGGTGTGCTAGTCATGTTGGCCTGGTTTAGGGACATTTCAGAGACCCCAGTGCTCATTCTTGGGGTTCTGTCCTTTGGGACTTGGCTCCACCTGGCTGCCCAACTGAGACAGACCCCCGAGAAGACTGGGCCCACACCAGCTCCCTCAAGAAGACTGAACAGAACATTCTCTTGATGTATATGTTGCTCTTTTGAGCAAACTCTCTTCGTATTTTCACTTGCTCAGAGGGTCAAAAATTGTCTTTCCTTGATATTGGAGTAGAAAAATGAAAGACTGTTGATGGATTTAGAAGAAATAGAGTCCAAACAGGTTGCTATATTTTGCTGTGCTAATATTTCTAAGTTTGGCTGCTCTATCCTTGACAGAAGGCAACAGACAGTATAATCACATTCTACTTTGACAATTGAGAAAACAAAAATGTAATAATTTTAAAAAACCCAACTCTTGTCATTTGTCTTCCATTTTATTCCCTGATAATATTTCTCTGGAGGATAACCTGTTTGTATCTTTTTTGTTGTTGTTGGGGAAGATTAGCTCTGAGCTAATATCTGTGGCCAACCCTCCTCTTTGTGCTGAGGAAGACTGGCCCTGAGCTAACATCCGTGCCCATCTTCCTCTATTTTATACATGGGACGCCTGCCACAGCATGGTTTGGTAAGTGATGCATAGGTCTGCACCCGGAATCCTAAGTGGTGAACCCTGGGCCCTTGAAGCAAATCATGTGAACTTAACCACTGTGCTACCAGGCTGGCCCCAAAGATAACCTGTTTTAGGCGACTCCTTGCTTTTTTGCCCAAGTCCATATGTCATATATCTGTCATCCACCTGAAAACAGTTCAGCATCAACAGTGCAACATACATGTACTAGTTAATTTAAACTTTATTTAACCCATCAGTTACTCTGGTCAGGACTGCACACTGCAGGGACAATCAGAAAGTTTACATTCTGACTTATATAAATCTCTGAACAATCACAGACTTTTGCAATTACCATGTTGAAGATCTGAAACGGGTTCTCAACCATGAAATCTGTGTTTCCTAAACATGATCACTATTAGATTTAAGAACTCATTGGTGAAATTGAGGATATTTAAGATTGTGATTTGGCTAAAACACTTTAGATATTTACCAGATCCTTACATGATCAACGTATAAGAATTGTGGGGGTCCTATATCTTTTATTTTTGTTTTAAATTTTTATTTATTTGTTTGTTTATTTTTATTTATTTATTTACTTATTTTGAGGAAGATTAGCCCTGAGCTAACATCTTCCACCAATCCTCCTCTTTTTGCTGAGAAAGATTGGCCCTGAGCTAACATCCATGCTCATCTTCCTCTATTTTATGTGTGATGCCTGTCACAGCATGGCTTAACAAGTGGTGTGTAGGTGTGCACCCGGGATCTGAACCAGCAAACCCTGGGCGTCCAAAGTGAAATGTTTGAACTTAACTGGGCTGGCCCCTATATATCCTTTATTTCTAAAGATGGGACCCGAGCTCCCATCCCTAAACCTTCCAGAGTCCAGTCATGGAAGGAAGAATTTCTGGATGCCAGATGCCAATTTTAAGGATGAACAAACATTTTTCCCACAATACTACAACGACAGTCTTGAGTGGTCCTTATATGCAAGGCAGTGTCTGGAGCATCGAAAAAGGCAGAAAGCTGGGACTTCATCAAACTTACAGAACAGGTTGAATAAAGTGTTTTGAATTTGCTAGGTAATAAGTATTTGTTTAATAGATGTCGGTATCTATGGCAGAATTTGGATCGAGATTTTTTTGTATGATAAGCTCGTGGTGAAGCTTTGGAAGAGCAGCTCAACCTCATTCTACTTTAAGATTTCTGAACCTACCATTATTACTGAATGGGCTCAGTTCAGGTAGCAATTTTTGTCTGTACTCCATTTTCATCCTAAGTATTTTATCCATAAGTTATCTTCAGCTCTACTGGACTTTCAACATCTCTCATCACTGTTTTATTCTATGATGATTTTAAATACACTTCTCTATGATATTAAAGAAGAGAGAATTTCTCTAGTTACCGAAAAGCCTGCCTTCCATTCCTTCCCACTAGCTCTTTGAGTTTCCAGTTGATCTTTCTATTTCCTTATTTCCATTTTGTTTTACACCTTAAACTTCTCTGATACGTACCCAGACCTCCAGGTACCTCTGTTAATTAAGCCAATGAGCACTCTTTGCATTTTCTCTCATTTGGCCTCCTAGCAGCATTTGACCTCCTGGCAGCATTTGACACAACTGGCCTCTCTCTCTGGACTTCACGGCATCAATTTCTCCTCATTTAGTCTTTTCATCCTGATCAATAATTCTCCATCCTCATCGAGAGCCTGTTTCCTTATGCCCAGCCCTTAAATATTTATATGCCCTGAGTAAATAATAAACCAAGCATTGTTTTACTTCAGCCTGTTAGTGCTCCTCTCCAGCACTAATGAGATACATGCTGTGTTGTGCTTGCTTACTTGCATCCTTCTGCTGGTCGTTTATCTGCAGGGGAGTATAAATTCTGCAGTGCCAGGGTACCAGGAAGCCATAACCTCTTCTCTCGTTCTTATTTCAGTCAAAGAATTAAATGTTTTCTTGCCCTGATTATTCCTAAAGTGTTTAAAAATAAGTACAGAGGAAAAAACTGTAGAAGTCTCAGAATTTACTACAAAGTTCATAACTTTGTTTTGAAAACAAGGCTGAAACTGACCTTCTTCATCAAAACAACAACAGAATTTGATAATTTAGGCCTAGATAGACTTAAGAGTTTGCCTTTCAGAAAGTTAAAGGGTCACTCTGAGGAACAGGTGGAAAGAAATATGCGAAGAGCTGATAAATAGTTTAACTTCTATTGAGAGATTACCAAATAGCTCCTGTGAACTGGGTCTGTTGGAGAGATTAATATCGACGTTGTGAGGGTGATTCTCTGATAGGCAGGACTAGTGAGGGGAAAGTTATAATTTGTGAAACACTATCATGTGAATCTAAGTTACTGACTTTCTATCCCAAGTGTGAAATGGAGAAATCAAAGAGGGCATTTTGCTCCGTGACAAATGGATAATATACAGGTTTCGTTTTCATAGTTGGAAAATGAAAAGAGAGCTAATAGAGACCCAATAATAATGTGATATTTGAAAATTTTAAAATTTTGATTGTCATAGGTCAAACCGTTGGGTAAGTATTTTTTTTCCCTAAAACGTGATTATATCTACAATTTGGATAACTGGTATAAAAGGCATTCCAAAATATTGGACATAATTTTAAATGATATAAAATTTATGTTGTATTAGATTTGGGTTATTTTTATTTAAACCAAATTTGAAATTATTTTATGATTTTCCTCACTTCCCACCATCACCATTGTTGATGGGGAGATGATTATATATGCAGACAAGTCAAAAATTTACCTTTCCAACCCAAATCCCTCTCTTCCCATTAAACGATTGACTAATGAAAATTTCCTCAAAGTTATCCTGCGCAATCAGAAAATCCCCATGAATAACATTCATTCATCCTCTTTCCTAACACACCTTTCCCTTGTCCTGTGTTCCACACTGAGGTAGTAAGAAATGCCCAAGCTGGAAACTTGAGACTCGTTGGCCCTTCCTTTCATTCACATTCCATATTTAGAAGGTTACTAGAAAATACTCTGCTCAGACTGCCATAATAAAGTACCATAGACAAGGGGACTTAAACAACAGAAATTGTTTTTTTCATAGTTCTGGAGTCAGTGAAGTCAAAGATGAAGGCGTTGGCCAATTCAGTTTCCTGTGAGAGCTGGCTTCCTGGCTTGCAGATTGCTGCCTTCTCGCTGTACATTCACATGGGAAAGAGAGAGAGAGCTCTGGCGTCTCTTCCTCTTTTTCTGAGAGCACCAGCCCTATTGGATTAGGGCCCCACCTTTGTCACCTCATTTAATCTTTATTGCTTTCTCACCGGCTCTATTTCCAAACACAGTCACATTAGGGGTTAGAGCTTGAACATATGAATTTTGGGAGGACACAAACATTCAGTCCATAGTAGTTATGTGTTTTTCTCAATTCTACCTATGGATTATCTCTTAGACTGATCATTTCTCTGTTTCAAATCCTTATTATTTCTCACTTACGTTATAACCATAACTTCTTGACTGCCCACCTCTGATACCTGGGAGCATGCCATTCATTTGTTCTTCACCAATACATGATCTATACTGCCACCAAAGTAATATTTATAAAAGACAAATCTGATATGTTTTCCCTAGTTGGGAAGCCATTAAGGGGAATAATAATGTGAAGTCTCTGGAAAAAGAGCTTCTGATCTTGGCTCTACCATTTATTAGTTCTGTGGCCTTGACAAGTTAATTACCTAACCTCCCCACATCTTCATTCACTTCTTTATAAAATGAGACTCATCATAGTACTTACCTCATCAGCTTAATGCAAGAATTAAGTGAGATAATGAATGAAAGACACTTAGCACAATGTTGTTCACATAGTAAGCTCTCAATACAAGCAGACTGTTATTATTATTATCCAATTAAAGTCTTGTATGGCTCCCCTCAGCTTTTAAGATAAACCACAATCTCCTTTCTATGATATAGGTTATATATTCTTGGACTGCATCTTTAATTTTATTTATCCAAGTTTTTTTTTTCTTTTTTTTGCCAGAGCTTCTCTATTTTACCCTTGGGTAAGTCATACTGATCCATTTATAGTTCTTTAGATGCCTCCATCTGACCTCTTGACCTCTCTTGCTTGTGTCTGTTAGCCTCAGGACACAACCTCCCTCTGAATTAAGTACTCTTCCCTCCTTGAGTGGGTGGCACCTGCATAATCATCACCCAAGACTCCACTCAGGAGTTTTCCAACCAACCTTCCATGCCCTCCCTTCCTGTCTATGACAGGTCCTGCTATCTCCTTCCATGACTCTGATAGTAGCCATGCTTATCTCCTTCAGAGCATGAATTATTAGCCTGCAATTTCTCCTTTATCTGTCTCCTCTTCTAAAGTCTACCCTTTATGAAGATAACACCCATGCTATGTGATTATTTTTATTTGCTCTTGTTTTCTTTTCTTAGTTTTGTCTTTAACTATCGGGACCTAGAAATTAACCACCACCTTTTTAAAATATCTATATTCTTATCTTCATAAACAAATAGCCACAATAGCCTTTTCAGCCTCCTATTAAATTCATACCTGAGCTTACGTCTCTTTACCTTGCTTTCAACCCCATAACTAATGGCATCATGTACATAATTTTGTTGTTGGTTTTGTCCCTTGCAATGAAAATCTAGAAATGGAGTTTCTTTTGTCTCTTTTTTTTAAACTGACACCCGAGCTAACATCTGCTGCCTATCTTCCTTTTTTTTCCTTTTCTCCTTCTTCTCCCCAAAGCCCCCCAGTACATAGTTGTATATTTTGAGTGTGAGTCCTTCTAGTTATGGCATGTGGGACGCCACCTCAACATGGTCTCATGAGTGGTGCCATGTCCACACCCAGGGTCCAAATCAGCAAAACCCTGGGCTGTGGAAGCAGAGCCTGTGAGCCTAACCACCAGGCCAGGGCTGGCCCCTCTTTTGTCTTTTTTAATAAACTGAAGTAGATATTCAAAATAATTCTGTTAAAGCAGGGAAGTCCTTTTCAATACTTCAAAATATTTTTAACTCTTTTCTGCTCCCCCAACCTGTATTACACTTATTTTACAGTAAACCACTAACCTTAATTGGGTTTCCTGACTATTATTCTAGTACAAAGAATGTGTGATTATACAGGAACAGAATTCTCTCATTTCTTCTACTTTTATGAAATGGAGATCATAATTAGGTGACTTAATGCTCTGAGAATTTCAGAGGCATCCTTTGTTTCTGTGCCATCATGAATGTATTTGGTTTTTCCTTTCCTGCATACTCATATTTTTGCTTCCCTTGGGTTGCTGAGTGGGCTGCAATTGAATTTTGCTATTCACGGGTAGATATTAGATGAAGTTATAGGTAAGATTGCAAGTCCCCATGGATGGCTGGCATAAACTGAGTCAGCTAAAAATAACTGAACATTCTTAGCATGTTCAATGCAGGATCAAAGCATAGGGTGGAGAGAAGTGACCTCAAATCGAACGCATCTTGCACTGCTGTTTATCAACAGTAAATTACATCTGATTTTAAACAAGAGAAGGGAAAACTTCTGGCAACCTGTGATTGTGCTTCATATAAAGATCAATACAGAGGAGAATAGCCTTTTTAGCTTTTTCCAAGTTCTCTGACTTCCCGGAGCAAATTGGCAGTATTTTTTGATCATTCTCAATTAATAGCACTCTCTCCCTAAGCCGTGGAGTCTATAGTCCTGGGGGTCCGTGGAAGAGGCGGCTTCTCAAGGAACATAATGGGAGTGTTACAGGCTGAAGATTGCTTTGATTTCAAAAAAAAAAATTGATTTTCACCTTCTATAAATGGAATTAGGAATTCGGAACTATGTTCTGGGAAAAGGAGCCAGGGAGAATTTTGTACATTTTGCAGGCCTTACTTTGAAGTATACAAACTAGAAATCTCTGGAACAATTTCGTGTCAAAAAGACACTAAACATAAACCCTTTTAACCCAATTGTTGAAGACATTCCATATGGACTTTTTTTCCTTTTCATGAGAGTAAAAACATACTATAATCCTACTCTATCCCTGAATGCAGATGTTTCGTTCTTATATATTTTACAGCAATCTTTTGTTATGAAGAAACACCTACCCATGAATATGTTACATGTGTCTCAAGACTTGATTCAGAGAATGGTTTAAAATTAATTCTTTTCAGCTAATCCCAAAACCCTTGGCAAAGCAAAAATATGGATGATAGGTTCCAAATCACTTTAGTTATTGCCATTCCTGCTGCCAGAGTGAAGTAGTTTATTGTGTTAGAGAAAAGAGAAGAGATGAGAGAGAAAAAAAATCAGAGCAAAGGAAAAGGGATTAAAAGCAGAGCAGAAGAGCAAGGCAAAAAGAAAAAAGAAAGAAATGCATCTGTTAAAAAGCTAAAGTTAGTAAAGCATGATGGTTAGGAAGGTGGGAATTGGGACAAGATAGGCCTGTGTTTTTGTTACCGGCACATTAGGTTCTTGTTGTCCCCCAGGATGGAAATCAAGAAGGACAACAAACAGGAGTAGAAAGATAAAAGTTTATTAACTTGTGCACAGGAGAGGCTCACAGGAGCTGGTGGGGAAAGGAAAGGGGCAGGTGACTGGCTCCTTAGGGAGCAGGACGGTGGGGCTTTTATTAGGCAAAGGCTGGGGAGGAGGGCCTTGTCCTGGCATGTAGAGGGGGGGTTGTGCTTGCTCCTGCCGTGTCATGTAGCATGCCACTACATGGGAGGCATGGAGCATTAGCATGCTAGCTCTCCCCGCCCCCCGGGTGTGATTCTCAGTATGGTAATGGGGCTAGCGTCACCTTCAGAGAACTCCTGGATGCTAGGGCACACGCATAAGCCCAAGGAAGTCATGAAACAGTGGAATGTGGGTCTTGGCGATCTCTATCTGATTCTCCTAGCTTGCCAATTGGCTAGGGGCCTTATCTTGTTAGACTAGGGGCCTTGTAGATGGCCCTGCCTCACTAGGCTGCTTCCTGTCTCATTTCGATCCAAATCATGGCAAAATTTATCTATGCAATTTTGGGGTTATATTTTGGGAGCAATAATAAAAGACAAAGTAAGCATTCAATAAATATTAGCTGTTACGTATTAAATGTCATTCAGAAGCGTGAATTCCAATAGGTTCCTAGGATTTTTCTAGGTAATAGCAGTCACATTCTATACCCACACATTACGAATTTGCATGTTGACCATTATTAGAATAGAAATGGAGTGCAAATCAGTTTGCAGAATTGTTTGTTGCAAATCAGTTGGAGGCACTGGCCATACTGAATCTTCCCTATGAAATGGAGTTGTATCTTGAAACGGTGATAATGTCTCCTTAATAAGCTGAGTGGAATTAATGGCCTCAAATAAGATTGAACAAATTCAGTGAAATAAAGTGCATCAAAGTGTTTGAATGTTTTCTATAACCTAAAAGAAAAAAGTAAAAACAAGATAATTTCAGAAAGTTTATGCTTGTATTCATGAATAGATTGTTAAAGAAAACCTAAAAATCCTATTAGAAATAGAAATATTTATTTAAAATATATTATTAAATGTTCTTCTGTGCCAGGTACTGTGTGTGTCCCTACACAGAAACTGGTGTCTAAAACAGATGCCATTTCTATTTTTATGGAACTTATTACTTAACGGGGGTTACAGTCAACAATCAAGTAAGTAGGTAATTACATAATGACAAAATGAATTTATACTAAGTTTTTCATTTTATACTATGTTCATAAATGAATTTATACTATGTTTATAAAATGAACATACATGAGAGAATAGAAAGAAGTAGAAGTCACTTACACTGGGAATTGGGACAAGATAGGTTGGCCCTGGGACAAGATAAGCCTATGTTTTTTGTTACCAGAAAGTGGTCAGGGGAACCATATTTGAGTTAGTAAAGTTTAAGCTGAGACTTGAAGGATAAGAAAGAACCAGTTGTTAAGAGAGGTGGAGAGGAAAATGACCCAGAGAGGACGTCATGCATAACTGCTGACCAGTAGGTGAGAAGACACTGACTTGACTGAGGAATTGAAATTGCAAGTGTGCAAGGACAACAGTGACATGTGATGGACTTTAAAATGGATGTTTGGGTTAGATTTATATTTAAAAAAAAAAAAGACTTCGTTAGCAGATGCCTATCTTTGGACTCTAAGAGGCAGGAGGTCAGAGTGAAATAGGCTGTGTGCTTTGCTATTCAAAGTATGGTATGTGAACCTGCAGGGCCCATATTACCTGGGAGCTGGGTAAAAAGGCAGAATCCCAGAGACCCCTCTAGGTTTAGGGACATAGAATATGCATTTTAACAAGACCTCAAAGTGATTCATATGCATTTTATTACAGTTTGAGAATCCCTGTTCTAGGTGACTATTGAAAGTGACTTAGATTTGATGGAAAGATGGTTTGGATGGAAAGATTTGGATTGACTCAAGATATATTTTGTATGCTATTGAACAAGGTAATTTAACGAGTTAAGTATTTTTTTTTTAACTCTTCTATCAACATACTCATGAATGAGTGGGAAAAATAAACATGTGCTGTGCTGCCAGGCTTGTTTGAAAGTTTTCCCACCCAAACTGTAAAATATATTTAGTGTGGGGGAATGGCATTGGCCACCCCAAGATATGTCTCTTTGGCATGAAGATTATTTGGGACTGGTTACTTTTAATAAACTGCAAACAGGAAAGGAACTCTGAGAATCAGAGTTTACTTACCCTTTGTTAAGAGACATTTACATTTTAAAGGAAATCTCCATCTGTAAAGGTGTCTCTCTCTCTGTACCAGGAAGAAAGGGGATGACCTTATCTCTAGAAACTCTTAATCAATGCCAAAAGCAAGGACTTAAATGTGTATTTGTTTACTGTACTTGTGTGGTAATCTCCCATGATCGACTCCCCTTCCCCCCCAACATCCTCCTTTGTCGTTAGCTGAAGATAATATTTAAGGTAGGGGCTTCAGCCATTTTGACAAGTTGCTCACTTTGCTTGAGCCTCTCCCATGTACACATGTTATAAAGCTTTGTTTAATTTTCTCCTGTTATTCTGTCTCATGTGAATTTAATTCGTTCTACAGCCAGAAGAACCCACAGCGGGTAGAGGAAATGTCTTCCTCCCCTACATTAGTCTCTTGCTTTACTAAAAAAACCAAAACAACAGCAAACTATATGACATCAATTTTACTCCATAGAATATTCTTATTTCATTATAAAATTATAGACCGTTAGTTAAAACTATGACTTAAAGTTTGATATATTTACTATGTGGCTTTATCTAACTATACATCTTGAATAAACCACCAAGCATGCAGATCTATCAAACTACAAACGTAGAGAATGTATTTAATACAGTGACAAAGATTTAAACTTCAAAGGCAGTGAGATTTGGACATCTATTAAAAATAAATATGCCAATATCCCTTCAGTGAACATTAAATAAACATTGCTCTGTGCTGAGTATGGGCTCGGCTGTGTCCTACGTGCTAAAATAATGTGAATAAGAGAGACTCTCATCTAAATGAAAAAAGAACTTGCACCAGAATTGAACAATGGGAGAAAAATAGGGTAAGACTCTCATGTTTTCCTAATTTGAATTGCCCGCCTTTTAGATAAATGTGCATTCATTAAATATATTCAAACAGCTCAGTAATTCAGAATGTGATTAAGTCAAATGCAGCACTAATCTACTTGCAAATCCGGTTCTCTGGGAAAGGGGGAAAGATGGAAAGGCTGTTTGAAAATGGTAACATCTCACCTGTTACAAGCCTGGGTGAAAATAAAAGACATACTAAGACTATTGCAACAAAACAAACCCATAAAAGCACAAAATGGGAGTTCGAGCCATTTACCTTAACAACAGCTGCCTGGTACCGCTGAATCAAAGCACCGCCAGCAATAAACGGATCTGGTCAATGTCAATTTTCCCCAGGCATCTGGTATTGTCACTAGTGATTTTACTGAAGATTACCCGTCGGTTAGTGCAGATTTGTTTTTTAATTGGCCCTCACCACACCTGCCACATTTTTCTTGTTCTTGGTCCCCGAAGCTTTTACAGAGAAGAAGAAGGTAGCTGTCTGGAGAATATAGTCTTAAAGCATATCGCGAAGGACATTCATGAGAACAATTAATTTCTTAATCCTAGGGAAGAGAAGTGCCCTTTTTTAATATCAGAAAAAAGAATATAGGGCAATCATTAGTGAATTAGGAGGAAATAGCCAAAGCATCTGCATGATTATAATCTCGGCCTTGGAAGGTGATTAGTTTCACAGTATTTTTTTTAATTTCATATAATAGTCAAGTATGACATGCTGGAAGTAAATTAGGAACAGTTGGGCACAATGTCTGGAGGGCAACACCACTCATCAGGTTGACAAAGCAGCAAGACAGATCACAGGATAATCAGCAGGTGGGTACGGAAGCAGCAGGCAGAGTAATCTGCTACATAATATTTGGCATTAATTATAACAGTTGAAATGCTAGGGTGGTTTTATTTTAAGGTGAAGAAAACAAATATGGTTTGGAATTTCTTGTAACCTTAGCAATTTACACGTTTTGGAACCATTTCGTATTATGATTCTATTATATTATGACCTACAAATATAACAGATCAGTATGATGTAATAAATGGATCTGGTCAATGTCAATTTTCCCTGATTGGAACTGTCATTTACAAATCGTTTACAAGCAGCTTCTTTGACTTCCTCATAACTATCCACTGTAGGTTCCAGAAATGAATACAGAATTACAGAAAGGAAGGTGTGAAAAAATATCAGAATTGCTTTTACCTTATTGGTTTATATAAGTAAATAAAAACATACCGCTAAAATGTAAATATCATACAAATGGCATTGGAAGTTCAAACTTTGGACCAGTATAAAATACTAAACAAACATAATAATACTAAAAACAGCAACAGATTCAATGGCCAGTTTTCTGAGGAATAAATACATTCCTATAAGGAAGAAATATCTATTACTAGTGAGATTAACCTAGTTCAGGTGCCAAACCCTTTTTAAGGCCTATTACACTGAAAAAGAAAAAAGACCTTGTGGAAGAATCTGGCTTGTTTTTTAGGGTTGAAATTCACCAAGAAATGATTAGAAAAAATACTTCCCTGGAAAAAGATTGTAAAAAGGAAAGAAGTGAAGAATTTGAGATATAAAATATGAGAGAACTGATTTCTAAATGAAGGTAGGAACAGGAGTGGGTTGAGAGACACTGCTGAAAAACCTCAAAATTTTGCCCCAAAGTAGTCTTGGCTTTGGTTTTTGACTTGGTAACAGAAGAGAACATATTTATACATGGATACCAACTGCCCTGTACTGAATGTGTCCTCCCAGAGTTCAGCTTTGGAAATACTAACCCCAATGTGATGGTATTAGGAGGTGAGGCCTTTAGGAAATAATTAGAATGTGAGAGTGGAGCCCTCACAATGGGATTGGTGTCCTTATAAAAGGCGACACAGATCTTCCTGTCTTTCTGCCCTCTGCCACCTGAGGACACAGGGACATGGCGTCTGCAAACCCTGAAGTAGGCTGTCACCAGAGACCTCCAGAACAGTGGGAAATAGATGTTTAAGCTATCCAAAGCCATGTCAGGAGATTATTGATACCTATATCTATGCAGAATCCTGGTACATGGTATGGGAATTGTTTACTATCTTAATTTTAAGAATGAAGAGGAAGAGAAAGATTTTCCTCATAGAATAATTATCCAATATATTGACGCATACTGAAAGCTACCTGAATTGGAATTGAGAAGAGAATTCTAGTCCCCATACTCAAGTAGCTGGTGGTATAAGTTAAAACTCATGAATTAAACAATGTTAAACTCCCCAACTGTTTTTTGTTTGTTTGTTTTCAAAAGTTTTATCATTCACCTCATCCTCATGTAGAATATATTTTCCAGTTATTTGTATAATCTATGCATTTTTGAACTTGGCAAAGAAGAGAAAGGGTCAAAGGGAGATATTACATAGGTCATGAGAGAAATCTGAAAAATGTGTGAGGGAACATTCCACAAATATGTCTGAATTTTGATCAATGGCAACAATGGAGTCCTCATCTCCTACAGCAGAAGTTGATTTGCTGCTAGGAAAGTGCTAAAAGTGTGAAAAAATTGAGGAATGGAGAAAGTTTATTTTGTTGTTATTTGTTGTTTTTCTAATTGCCTGGAATCCAAATGGAAATAGAATGTCCTTTTTAAAGTAGGGAGAATACAGTTGCCTTATTTCTATGTGCAATCAGATATCACAATCTTAAAAACTCTATGTGCCAGTCAAATTTTTCACTCTTTTTTTCTGTTTTTCTATTGTTACCTTTTTTTGTTTGTTTTTCATTTTGTTACCCTAAGACTTAGAGTCATGTTTCCAGAAATGAGACCCAGGACACAACTAGTTTCTATGGAATAATAATAATTACAATAATAATGCCAATACTTTATTAGGAGTCTATTGTGCATCTAGAACACATTATGAACACATTTTAATACACATATATGAAATGTGTATGTGTGCGCATATATATATAGGCAAACACACGCACACGTGTATATGAAATCTTAAGTGTCTGATACATATAGCAAGCAGTGGTATTGGTGGAGAGCATACACTATTTACGAGACTGGGTTTTGGAATGAGAATGCCTCGCTTGTAAAGCTGCTTGGCAATTTATTTCCTCTGTTACTTTGCAGAAGTCCATCAACCTCCCTGCCCCCATTGAGGGTCCCCCACCAGTAAAATGTTGAGGATAAGAGTGCCCTCCTCACCACTTTGTTGTGAGAACTGAGTGAGCTAAGCTACACGAAGCA
This sequence comes from Equus przewalskii, assembly GCF_037783145.1. Lineage (NCBI taxonomy): Eukaryota > Metazoa > Chordata > Mammalia > Perissodactyla > Equidae > Equus > Equus przewalskii. The sequence continues at coordinate 17,640,400 of NC_091861.1, forward strand.
CGTGGAGCAGTTCCTGCTCATGTTAAATTTTTAATAAATTATAATTAGCTACCACCAGTCTTCGATACAACCTTCTAAGGTTGATATTTTTAATCCCTATTTTATATGGCCGGAAACCAATGGTAAGCGCTTCCATAAATTTACATAACTAGGACAGGGAGATGCTGGGACATGAACCCAAATTTCTCTCTCTCTCTCTCTTTAGCTTAATACACAATTACATTTCTTCACTATTAGTACAACGGATACTATTTACTAATGTTACATATCTCTGCTTCATGTTTCTACTTTGAAAAATAAAGAAAATTATAGCACTTGGCACACGATAAGTCCTCAATAAATATTAGCTCATTACTGTTTTGATGATTGTTAAACTTATTTGCCTTCATTGTCAGAGGCTTTATCTTCTTATTCACTGTTTTCCCAGCACTTATTATCACAGCTAAATCACAAATAATTTATACATGACAATTTTGTAACAGAAAGAAATATATCTATATATAGTTTATGGGAAAAATATACTCAGTTATTAAATGGACTTGATAAACTTCAGAACAAGATCTGCTTATAGCTTGGAAATGTATCGTTGTATGTACCTTTTCTAATCATAATAATTATCAATCTGTTTTGGTTTTGAACCCTGGCCTTAGTCTCAGACCTTAATTACTATTCCTTTTTAACCTACTCTGGATTTCACTTCAGAAACAATTCTCCACTGGAATGTTGCTGCCTCTATACATCTCAGCCAACTTGGTGTAAAATGTGTGTCTGCAGGTCCGTGTTGTTCTCATGTTGTCTTTCTCTCATTTCCTTGTCTAACTTTAAGGAGAAGAGCAGCATTTAAAAAGTTTTCTCTCCTCTTTTCCCTTTTCTTTATTTCCAGTTACCTAATCTCTCAACTCCAAAGAATTAACTTTAGAATTCTTCTCAATAATGAAGAAACAACTCTTCTGCACATTTCTATTGTAGCTGACACTTCCTAAAGTAGTTTCTAGAACATCATAAATTGCTTAAGCAACACAAAGATGTAGTAAGTTACTTAAGAAAAACTGCTCTAGAAGAAGTCTGATTTTTTTTTTTAAAAGCCAGAATACCTTAGACAAAATGTATTTTTGTTAAATTTTGTCTCTTCAAATTTTAACAACCATAGATATTTTCAGCTCAAGATCAGGAACCTGCACATTTGTAGTTATGGATACAAAATAAGTATTCTACCAAGCCTGGAAATCTTATTTTCTGATTGCCCAATATAAAATTTACCTGAGTCAAAGGTTGATGTCAGTCATTTTAAGACTCATGTCAAACCTAGAAAGAATGAATTATATTACTAGAAATGAAAAGGACTTTAACAGTTTATACAACCTATTAGTTAAGAATTATAACAGCATGCATAGTAGTTAAAATTTTAAGTACATGTACTCCATATTCTATGTAAAATAATTTTTCTCTACATAAAATATAATCTGCCTCTGAAATAAGCATTAATATGCCCCATATTATATATATAACCTTGCATGTATAGAAGTTCAATGACTTGCCTGAGGTCCGTTGCATTCCAAGATGTGTGCTTGTGAACATCTGTCTAGATTCTGTGTCTCCCTGAGCCAGTGCCCCATCTTCTCCTTTCCTTTATAAGCAACCGCTTTTAAAGAATATGACTCGGTGTCTCCTTCATTACCTGACAATCTTCCAGTGAAGCATAGCTCTCGTTGGTATGTAAAACCTCTTCAGGATAAGACTCTTTCTCTGTGCCTTGGAATCATTTACATAAATAGAATGCCTTATAAATTCCTATCCATTCCCCTTTCACCAACCACCCCCCTACATTTCATCTGATCTACATCCATGACCATATTTCTACCGGAGAACCATTTAGGGGGCCTTCAACAAATGGCTGACTGAAGTTGTGGTTGGTCTGGGTCTTTAAAAATTTAATGAGCTTATGAATCTCAAACCTACAAACTTGGCCTCATTTCGTGCCATCTATTACCCACAAGTGTTTCCAGGAGAAAATTAGACACCAAGCATCTCTTACTATAAATAATGGAAAATGTCTAGTTCAAAAGTTCTTCCAGAAGGATAAAGCGTTGGCCATCTCCTCTCGGATATTGAAAAGTCTGCACTTTCATATTCTGAGTAGAGCACTAAAGAAATTTAATAATTTCTCCCTGCAGATTGCACACAGTGTTTGAATCAGGAGGTTTTGATTACACGAAACCACTGAGAATAGGATTGTTAATTCCTCAGACACACGAACAAAATGAAAGGGAAAATCATCGCTGAAAAGATAATTAAAGACTTAAAGGAAAATGGATTAAAAAGTGAAAATTCAAGGAAGTGAAATGCCAAGAAGCATGTGTATTTGGATGTTTTCATTTCCCCAAAGACACGAGTAAAATTAATATTCACTCAGTCTAATACAGCAATGACTCAGTGACCCTGTCCAGCCAGGAAAAGGGGGAATCTTGACAAACAGATCTCTAATTAACTGATTCAGATTTTATCTACTCGTGCTTCAAAAAAACCCTTTAAAAACATTTTGTATTTTTCATTCCATTAATATATAACACTAGTATAAAACAGGCTTTTCTGTATGACTCAACATTAGTATTTTAAAAAATGAATAATGAGCATTCAATATCCCCATGTTTAAATTGGATTCCTTGTGTACTTCTGTGCATTATATATTAACACTCTTAACACTGCCTTTTTTATGACTAAGTGAGACTTGAGAATATCAGCTTCCAAACAAGCGTGTTGTTCCAAAAGATCATTTCAATCCTCTCTAGACTGCATTTGCTCCTCATCCCTTCCCTCCCCAGGCCCTGGCAACCACCAGTCTGTGTTGTCCTTATGGATTTACCTATTTTGAATGTTTCATATAAATGGAATCATACAATGTGTGACCCTTTATGACTGGCTTCTTTCACTTATAATGTTTTTGAGATTCATCCATGTTGTAGTATGTGCCAGTACTTCATTCCTCTTCATGGCTAAGTAATATCCCATTGTCTGTATATACCACATTTTATTTAGCCATCCATTTGTTGATGGACATTTGGGATGTTTCCACCATTTGGCTATTGCAGATAATGCTGCTGTGAACATCTGTGTACAAATATCTGAATACTTCTTTCCCCTTCTTTTGGGTATATATCTAAGAGTAGAATTGCCGGATTGTATGGTAATTCTATATTTAACATTTTGAGGAACCACTAAATTGTTTTCCACAGCAGCTGAGACACTTTACATTCCTACTAGCACTGCATAAGTGTTCCAATTTCTCCATATCCTTGCCAACACTTTAAAAAAATTCTAGCCATCCCAGTAGGTCTGACCCCGTACTCATTGTAGTTTTGATTCTCATTTCCCTAAGGACTAGTGACACTGAGCATCTTTTCATGTGCTTGTTGCCCATTTGTACATATTGTTTGAAGAAATGTCTATTCAAATCCTTTGGCAGTATTTTAATTGGGTTGTCTGTCTTTTTGTTGTTTAGTTGTAAGAGTTCTTTACCGATGCCTGGTAAATATCACTTGCTTAATATATGTATTGATTCTGAATCTAAAACTGTTCTTGATTCTCCTTTACCCTTATTTTCTCTAAAAATTCAAACCAAATTTGAAGCAGGTGATTCCAGAATTTTGCTTATTCTTAGATCTATCTCCAACATTTCTGTGTATGTTTCTGATTTTTACGTGCAGGTATCCCAATATCAAGATTTTTTTCCAGGACTGTGTATTTCTTTCCTTCTGTAGCTTCTCTGCTCACCTTCAATTCATACTTAGGGGAAGAAGATGTGTAGCATTCTTATGATTAAGACAAATTCTTCCCGCTATGTAAATTGAAAGAAGTTACCCCTCAATCATAAGAATCATTTTTATTGATACCATTCCCAAAATCACAACAAGAAGTGCTGCTTGATGTTTGTTTAACATGTTAAATTTATTGTCTCTTGTCTGCATTGTACTTTAAGAAAGAAACAAAAAAATAAAATAAAAAGACACACACAAATTTATTGTTGAAAAAATTCACATTCTCTAGGAAAGGCAACAAACTCAACGTCATATAAAAAGCTTTTCATTTTCTGATTTTCTTTTTCCTATATGCAAATTCATCATATATAACTGTAAATTTTCCTTATTAGAACTTTTCCTTAGTTATGTTCTTTCTGTTCCAAAGCTTCCTATTTTGGAATGTAATTATGCCACTGACTAAGCAATGTGGGATTTTAGTTTTATTAAAAGGGATCTAGCTACTTATTTTACTTGTCAACAAAATCATTTTTGCATGCAAAGAAGAGCTCAGTAAACTGCAGGAGCCACTTTCAAAAATCCTTCCCCCGAGAATGTGAGTGAATATTCTCATACTGGTTAATTAAATGTGAAGCATTTGATTTTAGGAAGCTGATCATTCCTCATCACTTTATTACAATAAAACCCTGTATGATGACCACATACAATTTAATATACTTGCCTCCTGTTGATGAGTCTACCTTGTTTTTGTCTCCTTGATGAATTGGTTAACTTGTGGAACAGCTAGTATTTTTCCTATTGAAGCCAAGCCTGTTACCCACACCCATATGTCTGTACTAAGAGCGATTAGGAATATAGAAACCTTGCATCTGGAAGGAGTTAGCTTTGTTTCCTCTATAATGGCTTCCAATCATTCTTTTTAAAAAAACCCACTCTTACAGAAAAAGACTAGACTTTCAGGCAAAACTCTGTTAAATTAACAGTTCATCATTTTATAGCACACTATAATAGAACTCTATGTTCAATCATGGGCTCTTGTTCAGTCTCCCGAAATCTCATTACAAAGTCAGTCTTAAACATATGGCTGAGTCTACAGCCACTTACTTCGTAAAAGACTGAAGTTAGTCTCTCCCTCCCTCATTTATCAAATATGCGCGCAAAATGTGGTCTTAAATGACAATTGCATTTCTTTCCCTTTTCTTTCTTTCCTCCTTCCTTGTTTCTTTCTTCGAGATTCATTTTATTTCAACATACTTGATTTCTTTCTTGGACATTAGTAATCATACCTAGGAGCTATAAAAATACAATGCCAAATAAAAATTTCAAACACATTTTATGTCTTTTTCATATTTCCCAACACTCAGATATTTTTAAACATAAAGTAGCCTTGTGGAGTCTTTGGAAAACCCCGTATATGAAACAGGTTTGCCAGTCCATAAACATTGTATATAACTAGTGCAATATGGGACTTGAAGTTCACAAATACTTTAATATGCATGTCTTCACTTGATCATCAACATAATTTTGAGGGAGGCTAGAGTAAAACTATATTTGACAAGTAGAAAAATAGATTCAAGTTATCTTAAAAAATGACAATATCAATAAAATTTATCACAGTGGTTACAAATGTTAATTGTTCAATCGAAATAGCTTTTTTTATTAATGATAATGGCAAATAACATCTCTAATCTCCAAGAGCAAGTAAGCACTGGATTTCAGACCCTAAACCATTTTTCAAAGCAAGTGTCACCATGAAGGAAGAAGTTACAACTCCCTTAGGCAATTATTCCATTTTGTTTTTCTAGAATATAGAATAGCTTTATTACTTCAAAGAATTGAATCATAATCTGTCTGGTTTGCAATTATAGAGAGTTTGAGGAATTTTGAGCCTGATCAAGGAAAAAGATATGACCAAGATGTGACAGTAGTACATACAACATTTACTTGGGCAACACTTTGACAAGTTTGCATGAGGGGAGGGAGAAGAAGGAGTTCAGTTGATCTGAGATGGGACTTACGAGGTTATGTTGTTCCACAAGTGACAGACCCTCTGGATCAGAGAGCTCTGAAGGGCAGAAGCCACTTGGGGTCTAACCGATACTAAATTAGCTAGCCTAAGGCTAGCAGTTTTGCTGGTTATACAAAGCAGGTAGCCTCTATATGGCTAAATGTCTGCTTTTTTTGTGCTATCTTATAAAACAACGGGATGTGTAAAAACTTGATTTTGGTGCCAGTGGGCTTTTGATGCAAGGGTCTCAGCCCACTATGAAAAAGTAAACAAATTAGCAGCCAGTATACAAAGGCCATTGTTCGCTCATTTATATAACGATCCATCCCCTGGCTCCATGTTGCTGTATAATCTAAGTTGTTTGTCTTTTTGTAATGTCTGGGTTTGGACACAATCAGAAAACATCTTTGAGGATATTCGAGACTCAGAATTCCATAAGGGCACAAAGTAGGATTTCAAAGCCAGCCTGCCCATTTGGTGGTGGTGGGATTGGAGAAATCCAGGAAAATAGATCAAAAAGGGGTAGATTTTTATTTGTTTAATCTGTTTAATCAGTAATGTCAGTTGCCCTTTAGTGCATGTTCTGGTTATCTGTAACAACTGCTAAGTGTTATCTAACCACACGCAGCAAGACATGTTAATAAGTGCATAGACTCCTATTCTGCAGCCAATAAGTAACTAAAGATATGAAATTATTTAACACCATGGGCCCTAAAGTATGGTGAGATTTGGCCAAGAGTTTCAGTCCTTGGGCTATCTGTTTAATTTGCGTGGATAATTCCTTAGACATGGCTCTCTGTGGTTCATTTAATCGTTGTGTGGTGCCCCACATCTAGGCAGTTCTTACTGCTACCAAAATTAGTGATCTTAAGGTGGTTAGTACCAAGGGACTATTGGAAAAGCTCATTTATCTCATTGGAATTGTGACTAGTGTGGTTTTTGGGGGCAAGTGCTTGATGGTTCTGCTGCTGAGTAAAGCCTTCTGGAATTTTGAGCCAAATCCAATACAGGAATCATCGTCCAGAGTTGGATGAGGAGAGGCTCATGATAGAGTAACCTATTTAATTTTTACAGGCCCAGCAGGCTCCCTCTGCAGCCTATATTCTCTTTATTTCTTTTAAGGTAAGTGTGTGTGGTTTAGAGCAATTAAGGTGGTATTAATAGGAACATATAATATTATAGTCAAACCAGCTTGTGTGTTACCCATCTTTCATTCAGCAACTGGATGAACTAAATTGGTAATGGGCTTAGCCCATTATTGTCCACGTATTTTGTGAGACTGGCCTCTGGATATTGTTGTTGGAAGTTCACGGGTTAGAGAATAGGCTCATCTTGATAAATGAGGTTTGTGGAGGAGCCTGGCCAGGGGAGAAGTATTAAGTTATATATACTAACATCAGATTGTTGGAAACAAGCCAGCATGTGGGCTTTTGTTGAATTGTTAAATTTGCCATTGCATTGCTGTGGCTAAGGCTACATGAAATTTTGTTTGGTGGGCAATTATATGTTCCTTCTTGTTTGCATTGGTGTGCAATGGTTCTTGAGTTTCCTGTTGATTTCCAATAGGAAATAACATGGGTTTGTTTCCATGAGTGTAGGATGCTCTTGTGTTTTGTACAAAAGTTGTTAATTTAGCTGCACACCAATTAGGGGCACTCATATGTGGAATGCTCACAGATGAGCCAAGTTATTTCAAAAGTCGACTTCAATTGTGTTATACGTTTGGCCCATTTCTTTCCCTGTTTATCATGACATTGCAGTCTTTCATTGCTTCCATTCGCGGGGAAACTTCTCTAATGCAGCCATTTGTATTGCCTTAATCGTCTCATGGGTAGCCCCTTGGGAGTTGGCAGTGTGACTACACCAATAAATTTCCTCTCAGGTTAGCTTGGTACAGAGATGATCATAATTGTATCTTTTTCCTTTAAGGTGGGTTGTGCATATATTTTTTAAGGCTCCTCCAGAAGAGTAACAGTGGAAGGTAATTTTCCTCAAATATTTCCCACGTCCTTATTAGTGGCGGTCTTGGTAGGATCGGCAAACTTTGTAATAGCTGTAAGTAAGTAGTTGTCAAGGTGGGTAGAGAAACTCCCATGCAGACAGCAGTTAGATTTCTTCATGGGATTTAAAGTTTGTCCTAAGAATTGTCTTTGCTGTAACACCCAAGAGCTGTGTGATTTGTGGTGGGCAGCCAACATTGCAATTATTGTTCCGTTGAGTGTCATGCAAAACTGGCAGCTGGTATTGTGAGGTCAGATTAGAGGAAAATGCACAGGCTGGTGTAGTTCTGACTGTTTAGACATGGGTTGGCCAAGGTACTGATATGTCATATATTGCCTTCCTTGTATTGGCAGCCAGGGAGGAAGACCATGGTAAGGTGCCCATGGCCACATGTTCAGTGTAATTTCTTTTTGCCTCAACAAATGAGGTTTGTATTGGAGGAAAAGAGATTCTTACAATTATAGGAAAAGATGCCAGTGTTCTAAAGATGTGCATTGTTGGCAGGGTTTATATTTATCATCATCCCCAGTATTCATAAGAACTATAAGTCTATATCTGCAGCCCCATAGTGTTTGTTGACGTTGGCTCTGGATTACAGTGTTTTTAATTTAATTGCACCAGTCACAAGCATGCTGGTTGTAATATTGGGTGCATGCTATCTCTGGGCATGTCTCAAGTGAGATTTAATAGATAGCAGCTCATTGCTGTTTTAGTTTGAAAGACTAATTAATAATAGTCGGTTTTGCCTGATTTCAAGTAAAAGTTGGCCCAAAGAGTTTAGAAGGCCTTTATCAGCCACAAGAGGTATCTTAGAGTCTTTTTTGGCTGGAAAGGATGTTGCGAGTAATAATAGAGATAGACAGAGAAGTACTAGTCTCAGTGTTGATGTCTGTGGTCGTGTTAGTAGAATTTACCAATCCAAATAGCCAACAGCATGGTTTCTCGCATCCCCAGTAGGATTCATGTTGTGTGAATCCCTGTGGTATGCATGTGGCACGTTTTGTCCAGACATACCTTATCGGCTGTAGGTATAAATTACCAAGGCTAAGATGATGCTTGACAAGGATGTATAGTCAATGCTGGCAAGTCGAGAAATTTATCAGGTAAGGAAGGAGCACAGCAATATAACAGACGTTAAAGTCAGAGGTCATCAGCCGCCAGTATCTTCCAAATGGAGTCACCCAGCCTGGGGATGATTAGCTCCATCTCTCGGGTGTCAGGAGCAGGTCCAGGTTTATTCCACACTTCCGACAGTGGAGCAAAGTCCATGAGTGGTAGGGAAGGGTGCCTCTCCAGATGGTGGTGAGTGATTTGCTCAGTTTACTTTGGATGATCAATGGACACAGGCTGAGCATAGTCCCAAAGTCTGTAATCTGCATTGGGTGCTCGTCAGGATGGAGGGGGAAGAGGCTAGACTCTGGATTTTCTATGAGGAAGAAAGGAAAGGTAAAAATACCAGGCGGATGTTCCTTCACTGGAGGTAACCTTGTCAGGACTCCTAAGTCCATGAAAACTGATAATTAGGGTATATTTGGTGTGGGTGCATATACCAGCAGAAACTACAGTGTCTATTGCTGTTCTCATTTGTTGTGAATTTAAATATGATGTAGTCATGCAACAGTGGTTTGAATTTAATGTAATCAGCACTACAGGCAATAATTTTGACAACTTGGGGTCCATTGTCTTCCAAGTTCTCTCAATGGTCCTTGTTTTAAAAACTCATTATGTCTTTCTATGATACTTGCTGCTGTATGGTCACAGGGGAGGTGAAAAATATTATTTCGTAATGCCCATTATTGTCTTTGCTTTGCAGTGAAGTGAGAACCTTGATGTGATTGTATAACTTGTGGCACTATCAAAGGCTGTAAGAGCTGTTTCATTAGTCCCTCAGTAATATTAGCAGAGGTTGGTACCTTGGATGGGTAAGCCGACAGAAGGCCTATGTAAGCATCCACCATTGTTAAGGCATTTTTGATGGCCGCTGCCACTGCAGGGAGAGGCCCGGTGAAATCCATCTGCCTGTTCTGAACTGGCCATTCTCTTCTGTAAATTTCCTCTCTCAGGTAGGCTCAGTATCTAGATTTCTGGCATGTGGTACAGTTCCTAGTGACTTTGTGTAAATTTCTCTGCTGGGTGGACTCTTTTATTAAAAATCCATTCCATAACCCCATAATGCCAAATGCACTGACCTCTCATGTGCCCGCAGGTGGAAAGTGTAGGGTGACTCATTTCCAAGTTCTGGAGACTCTGCTTCCTTCAAGAGGCTTCTCTGTTTTGGTAGCTTGGTTAGTTGATTGGTTTGGTGCTGTAGCATGCCTCCTCTGTGACTGGGCCTAGGATGGGCCAAGTTATGGTGCACCAACATGGGCCATGGGAGACAATGTGGTGATTTCCCTCCCATCTCTTTTCCCAAATGTCTCTGCCTGGCCTTATATTTTCCAGCTCTGATTTTCCAAAATCACAACCAAGTAGTTAGATCATTAGCCGCTGACCAAGAGTCAGCATAAATACGAACTTGGGAAAATGTCTGTCAAGGGCATCTTCTATTGCTAGGAATACTGCAGGCAGATTACCTCATTGGACACTTTGGTCTTTCCCCCATGTGGACTTTAGAGTGTTTGAATAAGGATGATAGGTTCTGGCTGCCCATTATCTGAGTCCCTTACATCCTAGGTTCACTCTATCAGTAAAGAAATACCATTGTTTTTCTTGTTTTGAGATTGCTGACCATCCTCCTTCTAGTTCTTATTGAGCAAGAGATTAAGGCATTTCTGAAGGTTTTGGCAAATTAATCTTAATGAAAGAGTATGTGGTCATTTCCTCATTTTGTCCAGTAGAAGTGGAATTAACTCAATCGTGTAGGTACAATGTCCATTTTAACAAGGAGGCCTCTGTTGATGATCCAGTTTTACAGGGAGCTTTTTCCATTACCCAAGACATAATAGGAATCTCAGTCCATAGGGCTATTGGCTCTACCCTTGTAAGAGCTTCAGTTTCAGTAAGTGCCCAGTACATCACCAGGAGTTACCTCCCTGGTAGTTAATACCTTTGGGCTGAGTCTAGGAGCCACTTGTACCAAGAGCTTGTGGGTAGGCTTTATTTGTCCATTTGGTCCAGAGGCTCCAGGAAACAAACTTGAGGGTGGCTGAGATTTATGATGGTAAGTCCCGCCTTCAAGGCTCTAGTGGCAGAGCCAAAGTGATGGTCTCTTTTGGTTTGTCTAGTGCCTGTCATTGCTCAGGTCCCAAGTGAAAAGTGGAAGATTTAGAGAACACACAATAAATGAGGGCCAACAAATGTTAGAAGTGTGAAATATGTTGGCACCAGGATCCAAACATTTCTAGTAAACGTTGGGTCTCCTTTAGTGACGTAGGATTGAAACACTAGGAGCTTGTCTTTTACCAAATTAGGAATAGTCACTCTTCTGAGTTCCAAATGTAGCTCCCAGATTAACAGATCAGGAGGGCCCTTGTATCTTATATGGCTCAGTGAGACGTTTACTCACAGTTATCATGACCTGTGACGTAGAGTCTTGGTTAGGGCCTAGGAGGAGGATGTCCTTGATATAATGCCAAAGCTGAGTTTCTGCTGAGAGGGGGGGCAGACATCTAGCTCCTACGGGCAAAGTTCAAAGATGAAGGTAAATTATGGTTGAGACTCCTGTGAAATTTTTACTGAATAGAACACATTAGCCAAGTCTACAACATCAATCATTTGCCCATGTTATTTTGGATGTGATCCATTAAAGTTCAGATATCTTGGAGAGGCACTCTTATAAAGGGAACAGACTTATTTAAATCTATAGTCGACAGTAGAGACTTTTAGCACAAAGCATACCAGGGAACTGAAAGGAGAGATGCAGGAATCCGTCCTCCTTCTTTACCTTAGTCAACTAGGCAGCTCATAACCCTTCACTGCCTCACCTTACCTTAGATGGTACTGTAGTGTGTTTACCACTTGCACTGGCAGGGGAAGGTTAGCTGCTTCCTTCCAAGATCTGCCCATCAATAGTGTAAAAGCCTTAGGCATGTTCCATGAGTTACTTGGAGACTCAGAAGGTCCATTCCAGCAAATGGAAAAGGCATCCTTTTGGGAAAGGGGGTGGGGGAAATGACACTCAGAACAGAAACATCTTTTTTAAAAACTGGGCCAATTTTGACAGTTAATTAACTTTAATTCATCCTCTTCTCAAGCCAGTCATTTCTTGGGGCAGAGGGCAAGACGGTCTCTGTAAACCATGAGCGCTGCCAGGGACTAGGAAGATTCGAGCACCAGTGTCCAGCAGAGCCAGCCAGTGTGTACTTTTTTGGAGCCCAAACTATAGTTGGTGTGATAAAAGAGTGATTGTCTGCTGGAAGGGGCCGGCTTTCAAGACAGACTGATGCCTATGTAGGGGTGGGTCCCGGCCACTGACTCAGATCAGAGGCAGCAATCAGGGGCAGCTGGGGAAGCTGAGGGGTGATGCATTCCACAGATTTTAATGGAACTCTAAGTACTATCGTTGTTCTACTGATTTGCCAGAGATCATCCAATTGGGGACCCTTTGTCCCTTAGAGTCCAGTATGACCTCTCTTGTCCATCTCAGACTCATGCTTAAGTAGGGGCCTGGCTGTAGGTGGTGTGTTGACTTAGGATGAAGCCACCAATAATAATTTAGATTAAGTCTATGTGTGGATCGTTTGTAGAATTAACAGGCAATATTTGACTTGCAGATTGTCTTCCATAAATTTCCATTAAATCCAGGCCATCTATGTCTTCTTGAATTGTTTCAGGATTAGCCACCATTGCCAGAGAAGGGGAAGCTCCCTGAGAAACAACTGGACGAACTCAGGACTCCATTCGGCCTCCTCTGAACTTGCCAAGTCATGCTGAACGCTGTGCGTTGCTGGATAAGCCCACTCTAACATCCCCAGCTGAGGATTTTTGGCCTCAGCCAGTTTTCCACTGATAGTTGGCCTAAGGTGGGGTGAGCAGCCCTCCGAGCCACAACCTCCACACCAATAAGGTCCATATGGACGTCCGTCCAAAGACTCCACTGGGGGGAATTCCCACTTTCCACACCAATTGTGAGGATCCTTTAGTAGGGACACCATTTTTTCATCCGGACGATGGCAGCCAATTGCTTAATTTCAGCCTCCACTAGGGGGCGCTCGTTCACGGCCACATATAATCTATATAGCCTGGCGGCCCCTTTTCGTTTAGTTCATAGGTAGATGCTCAAGGAAAGTCTTCAGCTCAGGCTGAGAGACAGGACATGTTTCCTCTTCCAAAGGACAGCCAACCAGTCTGTCCTTTACTCTCCTCCTTTGTCTTTTCTGTCTTTATTACCCTGTGGGTGGTTACTTCAAAACTGAGTAAATTACCCTCACCACTGTCATGGGTATTGTGCTGCTTATCGAGTAGAGGGCACCAGTCCTCTTCCCTAGAGTCCTCCCCTCGGTCTCATCTTCCCCTTGGAGTTTAAGCTCCTACCTCCTTTCCAGGTGGCATCCTGAGGAGAAGCAGCTGCGAGCAAGGGCCAACATGCATCTCGTGGCTTGAAGCCCCTCTTCATAGGACATCCACAACCTTCACAGCTCTGAGAGGGCAGCAATATAAACCTCCTTGCCTTTAGTCACTTGAAGTAATGCTTTAGCTAGCTCAGCCCAAGGGTTGGGTTCTGGGTATCTCTCTGAAGATGGGCTAGAATGACACCATTCACAACAACAAATCGCAGTATGACAGCTGCGGAGCCATGCCAGATGTTTACAAAGGCATCTCCCCGACCTGCACTTAGGAGACTGGCCTCAGCGTGTTATCTCTGGCTTATTTACCTGCTGTAGGGGTCCCTGGGGATGAGGTTGACCTCTTGCCTCACAGTACCCCAAATCATCAGCCCAGCTTCAAGGACCTCTGCTATGATGGCCCATTTTCAGGTGATGGGTGGCCCTCCCTCGGTACAGAGACATGCGCTCTTCCCTTGTTATATACAGGCTGACAGGTCTTGGGAGGTGCGTAGCCTGCCTAGTAGGGGACCCAAGTGTGTGGACTGACCTCCTTCCCCAAAGTCAGTTCCAATGGCATGGGCTCACTCAAATACTGCTTGGGCAATCTAATAAGGCACAGGGGAGACAACGAAAAATATAGAGTAGAAAACAACACAGCAATGCCACACCCAACCAAGCCCAGTTGTTCCAAATTTTGAGCCCCAACTGCTTAAAGCCATCTAGGACCATTTTGACAACTGATGGTCTTACTGACTGGGTAGACCTCATTATCTGTTTCCTGATCAACTCCAAAAATCCTAGGTTTTTCCTCAACACCACTTGTAAGGGATTTGAGAGATTCTGTGACTGAACAAGGAAAAAGATATAATCATGATGTGACATTGGAAGATATTTGAAGAGGTAATGACCTTAGATTTCGAAAACTGTGGAAAGACATCAAGAAGTATACAAACGCAAGCAACTCTACAAATACTTAAGCAAGATAAACACGGACACCACAGTTACACATGTCACAGTTAAACCACTGAGGAAAAAAAACCACACAGCCAAAACATTTCTAGGAGCAGCCAAAGGAGGAAGTGTGGTGGGTGACATATTACCCTCATGGAAGTAAACGTAAGGTCATTAGTTGACTTTCTGTATTAGTTTCCTATTGCCATAACAAATCACCACCAACTTGGTTGCTTAAAACAACAGACATTTATTCTCTCACTGTTCAAGAGGCCAGAGGTCCAAAATCAAGGTGCCATCAGGACCACATTCCCTCCCAAAGCTCTGTAGGAGAATCCTTCCTTGCCTTTTCCAGCTTCTGGTGGCTCGCAGTGCTCCTCGGTTATGTCAGCATAACTCCAATGTCTGCCTCCATCTTCACAAGGCCTTCTTCTTTCTATGTCTCTCTGTCCCTTCCTTCTCTTATGAGGAGACCAGTCATGGGATTTAAGGCCTACCTTGAAACCAGGATGATTTCATTGTGCAATCACCAAATAATTATATCTGCAAGACCCTGTTTCCACATAAGGTCACATTATGAGGTTCTGGGTGGACATGAATTTTGGGGGGACACCATCCAAATCCACTATACCTTCCCAAGGAAATAATGAAAATTAAAATATAATGAGTCTTCAAAGAGTAAAAGGAAAAAATGTAACCACTGATTTCTATAACCAACTGAAAATATCCTACAAAACTAAGGGCCAGTTTAAAATATATTTGTAGAAAGAAACTGACAGAATTCATCAATACCTGCATACACTGAAGAAAATAGGAAAATGAATTCTGTAGGCAAAAGAAAACTATTTCCAGATCAACGTAAATAGAAGAAGGAGTGAAGAACAAGAAGGAACACAGATATATGGGTAAATTTAAATGAATATTACTGAATAGATTATCTGTGAGGATTTACAAGGAAAAGATAGAAGGGAAAAATGGATTTAAAGTATTGTTAAATTATTATATATTCTCCTAGAAGATATTGTGTAGATACAATAATTTAGATTCAAGTTAAGTATGTTAAGCATACATATAATATGAAGATTAACTCCAAAATATACTAAAAGAATATACTAGTAAATATGCAAGTAAAGGCAGAAGTGGACTTAAGGAAAGTTCTTTAAAAAAAAGATAATAAAGAGAAGAAAAAGAAGTATTGTTCAGGGGAGACATATTTAATCTAATTGTAATACATCATATTTTGTCCCCTGATGTATTGACATTATGTTAAACATATTGACCAAATATGCTAATTAAAAGAAAATGATTTTATTGTATAATAAGGAAAACACTTATATGGCTTGTAAGAGACACAAAAGAAAGAAGGGAGAACAGAGTTTGCAAGCAAAAAAAATGAGAAAATATACAGCAAATATTATTAAGAAAAGAAAGATTGGGTTTCTATACTAATATCAGACAAGGTGGCTTTACAAATGAAAGAATTAACAAGTTAGACACAGCAATTTATGAGTAAAAAGGCCCACTGCTAAGAAAAAAAAAAAGAAATTCTAACTTTTTGTATGTGATAATACAGCTGTACACATATAAAGCACAATTTGACAGAATTAAAAAGAAAAATAGAAAAATCCACACTTATATTTGGGGATTTTCATATAATTTTGTCAGTTATAATGAAGCATTTTTTTAAAAAGCAGTTGATATAGAAGAGAACATCAACACAATTAACAAACTTAAAATTGGGAAACTTAGAACACTGCACCCAATGAAAGCAGAGTAACCATCCTTTACAATTAAAGAATATTTATCAAAGTGACACAAGTGTGTGTCATTTAGCAAATCGTACATATTTCAAAAGATTGCAAATATATAGAACACGTCTTCTGAACTATCTAAAGTTAGAAAATAAAAACACTATCATTGCTGTTAAAAATCAGTTGTTTGGAAATGAAATGCTAGACGTCTAAATTGAATATAGGTCAAAGGACAAATAAAAATTAAAAATACTTTGAACTGAGTGATAATAAATGTGACATATCAAAATTTGTGTGATACAGCAAGTCACATGGAGAGAAAAACTGAGAGTCTTAAAGTATGTTTTAGAAAAGAAGAATGTTGGAAAATCAATGGCTTTGTTTTCTGCTTCAGGAAATTTAAAAATAAACTTCAAATTAAAACCAAAAAAAATAAGAGCAACATATAGATAAAAGTTGAAATTAATGAAATTTAAATATGTATATTTACATATACCTATGTAAAATAGAGAGACTCAAAAAGTGAAAAATTGTTTTTTTGAAAAAAGCAAATAAAATTCCCAATAACTGCACAGGGAAGACTACATAAGAATTATAGACAGACGTCTCTCGTAAACATAGATAGATCCTAAACACAATTTTATACAAACTAAATGCAGGCAATACATACAAAGAATTCTACATCAGTCAACATGGGTCAACTCTAGGTTTCACTGGTTTGTATGGTACTGAAAATGAATCAATGAAATTTATATCAAGGGAAGGAGAAAAACTATGGCTTTTCAATATGTACCAAAAGAATATTTGATAAAAATCAAATAAGATAAAATAAAACGGGGATTTCTTAATCTGAAAATAAAACCCAAGGAATCTGATAGTCCACTTGTATTCATAAATTTCCAGATCAAATTAGTCAGTGCAATAAGACAAGAAAAAGGGGGCAAAGAACATAAGATGTAGAAGCAATCAAATTATCACTATTCATAGTTGACCTGGTTGTATATGTAGAAAATTCAGATAAGCTAGTACAATTACTAAGCAAACCCATCAGGGTTACTGGATAAAGGCTAATATATATCAATTTTATTTCTATATACTGGCATCAAAAATTAAATTTTTAGGGGCCAGCCCAATTGCATAGTGGTTAAGTTCACATGTTCTGCTTCGGTGGTGCGGGGTTCACAGATTCAGATGCCTAGCATGGACCTACACACTGCTCATCAGGCCATGCTGTCATGGCATCTCACATATGAAAAGTGAAATAAAGTACTTTTATAAAATGACTTTAAACAACGTTCAAAATCCAAATATTTTGGCATATAACTAACCATGGATGTATAGGATCTTTACAAAATATGAAGACAAATTAACAAAGGTCTAAATACATGCAAGAATATATTGTGTCCATGAATATGAAGACTATCACTGTAAAATGATAATTCTCCTCAAATTGGTCTAAAATTAAACCAATTTCCATAATTTCAGTAGAGTTTTCTACACCTATGTGTAGAGAGCTGTGTACATACACATCTTTCTCTCTATATATAGTATGAATAGAAATAAAGATGAGATACAGATAAAAATACAAGGGACACATAATGAAAATGTATGGAGGAACTCTTACAACTCAATGACGTGACAAATCATGATTTGTATATTTTTCTGTCTGTATGCTATACAGCAGAATTATTTATTTAAAAAAGAAAGAAAAATTATGCCACCAAAAATAGATGGGGAAAGATAAATGCTTTGTAGTACTGTTGGGAAATATGGCTCAACATAATAAAAAAGTAGGAAATCTGGATTCAATCTAATATCATATATAAAGAAATACTACAGATAAATTAAAGGCAATTTTTACATTTTTATTGAGGTAGCATTGGTGTATAAAGTTATATAAATTTCAGGTATATATCATCATATTTCTGTTTCTATGTAGACTACATCGTGTTCACCCCTCAAAGTCTAATTACCATCTGTCACCATACACATATGCCTTATCACCCATTTCTGCCTGGTCCTTCCCACCGTCCCCTCTGGTAACCACCAATCTAATCCCTGTATCTATGTGTGTGTTTGTTGTTGTTGTGTTTTTATCTTCTACTTATGAGTGAAATCACATGGTATTTGGCTTTCTCCATCTGACTTATTTTGCTTAGAATAATACCTTCAAGGCCCACCCATATTGTCACAAATGGTAACATTTCATCTTTTTATGGCTGAGTAGTATTCCATTATGCGTATATATCACATCTTCTTTATCCATTCATCCACTGATGGGCACTTTAGGTGTTTCCAAGTCTTGGCTTTTGTCAATAGTGTTGCAATGAACATGGGGGTGCAAATATCTTTTTTGACTTAGTGGTTTTTGGGTAAATATCCAGAAGTGGCATAACTGGATCACATGGTATTTCTATTCTTAATTTTTGAGGAATTTCCACACTGTCTTCCATAGTGGCTGCACCAGTTTGCATTCCCACTGGCAGTATATGGGAATTCCCTCTTCTCCATATCCTCTCAAATGCTCATTTTTTGTCTTGTTAATTATATATAGCCATTTTGATGGGTGTGAGGTGATATCTCATTGTAGTTTTGATTTGCATTTCACTGATAGTTAGTGATGTTGAACGTCTTTTTATATGCCTGTTGGCCATCTGTATATGTTACTTGGAAAAATGTCTATTCAGAGCCTTTGCCCATTTTTTAATTGGATTGTTTGTTTTTCAGTTGTTGAGTTGAATCTGTTCTCTCAAAGGAAATTTTGAAATGAAATATATAATGTAAAAAGAAAAAAATGTATGAAACTATGTTTGTGATGAGGGATGCTGTAGGACTTCTGAAATAAACCTTTAAAAGCAGAAAACATAAAATAAAACTAATTTAATCATCTACAAATCTATTTTTCAGGAAATAACACCATGCATAAAGTTAATCGACATGTATCAGTTTAAGATAATATATTCACAATTTCTAAAACAAAGTAGACACTGATATCCATAATATATATGTATTTAAAAAAATTACTTTAAATAAAAAGAGAGGACCACCAATTTAAAATATTGGAAAGGGCACAAATAGGTGATTTACAGAAATCCAAAAGAATAAGACACATAAGAAGATTTGATAAATTTATTAGTAATCATAATAATACATATTAAGAAATTGTTTTAGTTTCCCAGGGTTGTGAAACAAAAACACCACAAGCTCCACAAGGGAATTTATTCTCTTCACCGTTGTGGAGGCTAGAAGTCTAAAACAAAGTAGTCAGTAGGTTTAGTTCCTTAGGAAGGCTCTGAGAGAGAATCTGTTCCCTGTCTCTCTCTTAGCTTGTGGTGATGGCCAAAAATTCTTGGCTTGTGGATACATCACTCCAATCTCTGCCTCCAACTTCACATGACGTTCCACCTATGGCTCTGGATCTTCCCATGCTGTCTAATCCTATTGGATTAGAGGCCCACATTACTCCAGTATGACCTGATGTTAAATAACTCTATGTATAACAACCCTATTTCCAAATAAGGTCATATTCTGAGGCACTGCAGGTTAGGGCGTAAACATATATATCTTGGGGAACATCATTCAACCAATAACAGACAACAATTAGATATCACTTTGCACCTATTAGATTGAAAACTGGAAAATGTCAAATGTTTACATGCATGTGGGTTTCTCGGAAACCTTATGGCTGGCTTTGCATTTGTAACTTATTGCCACTATTATGGAGAACAAACTGGCATCATATATTTCAATTAAGTGAAACTCTACACTAAGATGCATAAATTATCTTCCTGGGTAGCTAGTAAAAAGATACAAGTTGAAAAAGAACAAATATGAAGATTCCGTATTGTTTATAGCAGAAAAGCATTGGAGGCAGTCTGAGGCTCCATCCCAGGAGACGTAAATACGTAAAATGGTGTGAGTTCTCAACGTGGAACATGACAGACCACTTAGAAAGAAGAGAATAAACATGCACATGAAAATATGAATATATATTTCAAAAATAACATTTAGGGAAAAAAGTAAAATAAAGATCAAAATGATCTTCAGGCTATTTATATACATTAAAATAAACGCCAACAAAATAATAAAGCAAGTTTCACATGAACACATACAAACAACAGCATACGAATTAAAATCGTGTAATGTAAATAAGAGGGAGTGGTTAACCAAAGATTAATTAGATAAATAGGATGGAGACATCCCATGAGCAAATAGTGTGTGGAAATGAGGATATTGAGGCACACCAAGGAGCATGGTTACCTTACAGCTTGGCTCCTAGGATGTGGTAGGCAGAACTATAAAATGAATCTCAATGACCCATAGATCTGTATAATCCACTCCCCTAGTGTGTGCAGTATCTGTGAATAGGATTAGAAATCACACTTTTGATTATACTATGTTATACAACAGGAGGAATTTTCCAGATGCAATTAAGATCCTTATGCAGTTGACTTTGAGTTAATCAAAAGGGGGATTAGATTGGCCTCATTTAATCAGACAATCCCTTTAAAGAAGGCCTGGGGCCCTCCATGGGGTCAGAGAGATTCCCATGTTGGCCTTGAACAAGTAAGCTCTCATGTTGGGAGTGGATCTATAGAGGGAGTCACATGACAAGGACTTGAGGTCAGCCTCTAGGAGGTAAAAGTTGTCCTCCATTTACAGCTTCCAAGAAAACAAGGACTTTAGTCTTACAACCATAAGGAATTGGATTATGCCAACATCCGCTTGAGCCTGGAAGAGGACCGAGGGCTCCAGAAATGAATGACTCCAGCCTAGCCCATATCATTGATTGCCACCTGTGAGACCCTGAGCAGAGGACCCGGAAAGGCTGTGCCCAGAACCTAAACTATGGAAACTGAGAAAATAAACATAGTTCTTTTAAGCCTTTGAGTTTGTGATAATTTACTGCACATCTCTGGATAACGAACACAAGGAGCACAAGGAAAACAGCACAAGTTCCTCTATTCTTGAGGTCAAAAGAGAAAAAGAAAAATGAAAGAAAGATGGAAGGAGAAGAAAGCTGTTGTGATTTATAGTGTTATCTGTTAGCAGTCTGTTAGCTCCCTCAAGCAGTAGACCAACATTTGCTTTCTTTCATGGCAATTTATGATCTTCTGGTTAGTTCCTGCATATTTTTACCAGTTGCTGCACTAGGTGTGTTGGATACCAAAAAAAACAAAACAAAACAAAACAACAACAACAAAAAAGAAAAGGAAAAAAAAAGACAAAGTCACTGCTCCGAAAAAGCTTACCATTTTGGGGAAAACAGAAAGCCCTGAGTAACCAAGACAATTGCCTATTTGAGTGACTCCACTTCTCCCTTCCCATACTCTAATTACCATTTTTATGTTTTAAGTCAGCCAATAAACAGCCAACACATGAAACCATAGACAGCCTAGAAACCCTAGAGCCCCAGGTCAGAGCTCTCTCTCTCTCTACCTGCTACCTCAGTGTATGGCCCTTGGTGTGCCATGTACTCTCCAGGAACTGTGAGTAATCTTTTCTTTCTTCTTTCATTTTTTTTTTTTTGGTAAGGAAGACTGGCCCTGAGCTAAGATCTGTTGCTGATCTTCCTTTTTTTGCTTGAGGAAGATTGTTGCTGAGCTAACACTTGTCCCACCACAGCATGGCTTGATGTGCCATGTGTAGGTCCGTGCCCAGAATCTGAACCTGTGAACTGGGCTGCCAAAGCAGAGCGTGCAAACTTAATCACTATGCCACCTGGCTGGCCTCTCCAGGACCTGTGAATCATCTTGTTCCTCAATGATCTCTGATAATTTTGCTGAAGTGTGTCCTGCAATCATAATAAGGACCATAAGGGACAGTCCAGCCACAACATTGGCCCTGGTAGGGAAATTTTGGTGGGGGCACCCAGTGAGTAATAAGGACCCCAGTGAGTGCCTCAGGCATTCCTAACCAATAGCATCACTAGCAATAGGCTGGGACTGACACCACAGTATGTTTATAATATGCAAAAGAGCCACAGGAATAGCATGCTGTAGTGCCCTTTGAAACCTGTGTTTATACGGAATTCTCACCTTCTTGACACTATTTTTAGAAGATGTCTCTCTCTCTCTTCTGCTCTTTCTGGTTGTGTTAGTCTATTTTCATCTCTCATAAGCTGGAAACATGTCAAAGCTTAGCAGATGAATTCCATTTTTAAATTTTTTGGAATGCAAAGAAAGACCTTTCTTTTTTTGTTTTTTTTTTTTCAAGGAAAATTAGCCCTGACTAACATCTGCTGCCAATCTTCCTCTTTTTGCTGAGGAAGACTGGCTCTGAGCTAACATCCATGCCCATCTTCCTCTACTTTATATGTAGGACGCCTACCACAGCACGGCTTGGCAAGCGGTGCTGTGTCCGCACCCAGGATCCGAACTGGCGAACTCCGGGCTGCCACAGAGGAACGTGCGCACTTAACCACTGTGCCATCAGGCTGGCACCAGAAAGACCTTTCTTACTCCTGTCCTTTAGTAAGGAGCGCAGGTTGAGTTTATAGGACTGCAATAATCCACCTCACTAGGAACATAAAGTGGAAACATTCCTGAAGATTATTAGAACAATTTCCCAGAGTCTGTATTTCCTAACAGAGGCTGAATCATTGCTTTTTATGGCAGCCTCTGGAAGTGTCTTATGTACCTTTTTTTCTTTTGACAAATCCTGAAATAGTTTGTACTGCGGCATATTAAGAGGCTAGGCTAATTAAAATTATATACATTTATTAAATAAACAAGATTATTTATTCTGGAAATGCCAGAAGAATGTAGTCGTTCCATTTGCAATTAATATTTGAGTAAAAATGTATATTAATTGCATTTTCACTTTTTCTTTTATTGGTCATATATAACTACTAATTTAATATGTAATTATCACTTTTAAGGGAGAATGTAAGGTAGTCACTATCAAAAGGTAATTACTTTGTTTTGTTGAAACCTAGTTTTGACAATGGCAGTGCTTTGTATGAGAATCCATTTTATTTCCTTTCTGAGCTTTCAGGAAGAATTTTATTCCCCAGCCCCTTGCAGTCAGGTTGTATGACTGATTTTTGTCAGTGGAATATGGGTAAGAATGAGGTACATGACTTCCAGACACCACTATAAATCCTCTTGGGAGAACTTCCAGTTTATTTATTTCTCTGTTGCCATGCCCAAAGTCACATGTTGAATCTGGGAGCACCAAAACTGGGAAAATGTTTGAGTATTTAAATTAAGATATGTAACGGAGCCCTCACTGACCATATTAATATGATTGCCGTAAGCCCCTGCTATTTTGGGTTTATTTTACTGCAGCATAGCTTACCCTACACAAATACAATAACAATATAGTTTTATTTGCCTTCTTAAGTAACATTTGCAAATTTGACATGGGGTTATATTATATTTGGTCAGTAGAATTTTTTTTAATTGACTTTATATACCTTTAGATGCAGAATACACTATTTAGTCATTATTTCCTTATGATTACATCCTTTCTCATTAATTTATTTACATGACAGGCCCTGGAATCCATTTTGGCTTGCAGACCACTGCTATATAATGAGTCTTATTTAATGTTATGTAATAGTGAGCGATCAAATGCTGGCTTCTGTGTGCTTTGTATATGAATTATTATGTGTTTCTTAAAGACACAAACAAGAGTAATAGTTGGATAAATTTTAAGACATGATATTTTCAAAATATACTAGATATGGCTTAATAAAAATGTAGATATATAATCTGAAATATGGAACTATTCCATCTAGGTGGGAGGCTAGGTTTAAAACTCAGCATTAAATATGCAGCGTACCTTGAAACAATTTATGCAACTATTAACAAAAATGATAAATAGCTAACCCCAGACCAGCTTGCAATATTTAAAAGTTATGGGATGAAGGCTTCTCAGAATCAACACTATATGTCCTGAGCATGTAAACTCAAGTCTGTGGGGCTAATTAAAGTGGGCTAAGGCTTTAGGCAGGAATGTTCTTCTAGATTCAACCTCATCCTGATGCTATGAAATATTTCACTTGCCCAAGCAGTGCCAAGAGTTCATCACAAAACCTTTTAGAAGTACTCAGAATTTTATTTTCATAGAGAATTTTATGAATGGAGGATGGATCAGGGGCAGGATACCCTGTGCCTCAGCCCTAATGGATACATTCTAGATATCTTTTCCTCAGCCCAGGCCAATATCTGAGTCTTTCTCATTGGTTTCCCAGAATTGTTTTGGAGACTACATTTCCCATCACTTTGCTGACTGGTCTCTTTATTTTAAGGAACTTAACAGGAGCTATAGCAATGAAACAGACAGAGGGTATCTAAAATCAACACTGGATAAGTGAAAAATCTTGCAGGGTCTTTGTCTCAAATCAATAATATTGACACTTTCTTTAAATGATCCTAGAGAAACTCTTTTATATACTGCTGAGAATTACCTGTTGGGATGATCTTATTAAATCAAATGTAGGCAAATAGTACTAAGTTTCATAAAATTCTAATTCCCTCACATGAGACTAGGATTCTAATTCTCCGACGTGAGCTGCTTCCTTAAATATGCTTTGTGTACACTATCTGCGGTACCCACTTTTTGTGAGAACTTCTATCCTTCCTCTGTCAAGATGTCTCTTCCATGTTCAGCACGAGCAATTACTCTGTAGTGCTTCTGCCTCTCCTATACTAATTGTTTAGGTGATGTATTCCTCATTTCCGGAGATCTCTCTGAATCTGTTCTCTAGAAACCAAGAAACTTTGTAGTGATTGCACAGTTGTGTTAAAATAAACACAAAATATGCCATCCACACATATGAAGGGCTATATCTATCTAGCCCCTGAATATTATTGCACTATGCTTTCAAACTCTCTGTAAGGAGCAGCAATAATTTTCTTATTCATTTACTTATATATTCTACAAATATTTATCAAGCAATCGGAGACCCAAAGCAGGGGAGAGGCCCAGAAAGGTGTCTGACCCCCGAGGCTGCCTCTCTCTGTGTCAAAATATATAATGCTGTAGGGTCCTGCCCGGTGGCACAGTGGTTTAAGTTCACACATTCTGCTCCGGCGGCCCAGGGATCACCAGTTCGAATCCCGGGTGTGGACCTCTTCACTGCTTGGCAAGCCATGCTGTGGTAGGAGTCCGACATATAAAGTAGAGGAAGGTGGGCACGGATCTTAGCTCAGGGCCAGTCTTCCTCAGCAAAAAGAGGAGGAGTGGCAGCAGATATTAGCTCAGAGCTAATCTTATTAAAAAAAAATTATATATATATATATATGTAGTGATGAAAATGACTTGTAATACTTTAGATACAACAGGAAAAAGAACATCCCCATAACATATAAATAGATAAATGAATAATGTGAAATTTGCATGAGGCACAGAATACTTAACATAGTTTCGGTCTTTCCCCACTGGTTAATAGTACTAATTACAAATGGAAGAGTTTCTGCTTTGGGCAATGCCTATTTCACCAATTCTCTGATCACTACAAAACAAAACAAAACAGCTGCCAGATGGGGGTTTGCATTTGGAAGAAAGGAATGACATTGGTTCCCATTTTTATGTCTTTTTTTTTGGCCTGATTGCAAGCTTAAGTCTGCTAAGTTAGGGAGGATAAAACTTGGAGGAAAATTCCACAGTCGTACTGGCTTGAAGAAGTAGAGGACAGAGTCTGGAGGCACTACTCCTGGAGAGTGAGGAGTAAGTTCCGTATAGGAGGGAACCAGAGAGAAACAGTGCCAAATTATGTGACTAAACTCTGCTCAGTTTTTGAACTGGTCTCTAAACTATGTGTGTCCAAGAGAGACTCCAAGAAGCCCAGATAAGTCTAAAGGAACTAAAGAAAATTTTGTGTGGTATCCACCACAGGGGGGACATAAATTAGATTTTGAGTCAGACCGAATTAACTGAACTCTAAAACAAAAATTACTCTTCTGAGGAACATAACAGAATCTAGAGTCTCTACAATGTATCATCAGGATACAATACTTATATTAAAACATAAAAAGAAACACAAAATTGCAATCCAAACTCTAGGAAACCCAATAGAGAATGCGCTAAGATAATATAGCTGTTGGAATTAGCAGGTAAATCTTTTAGAGCAGCTGTTATAACTTATGGAGGATGTAAAATTAAATACTCATGATAAATGAACAAATAGCAGACCTCATCAGAGAAATGAAAACTATTTTGTCTGTCTGAAAATCTCTTTTATTCACCTTCATTTTTGAATAATATTTTTTTCAATGGATAGAGAATTCTAAGTTGACTGTTGCAGAGAGCTGAATGGTATTCCTGACAAAGGCATCAGATTCTAATCTCTGAACATGAACGTTATCTTGGACGGTAAAGTTTTACACATGTAATTACGTTAAGAATTTTGAAATAACCAGGTGATTCTGGATTATCTGAGTGGCTCCTAAATGCTCTCACAAATGTCCTGAGGACCAAAGGAAGACTAGACACATCAACATGAGAAGATCATGTAGAGATCATGTAGGGAGAGATTAGAGTGATACATCTATAAGACAATGAACGCCAAGATACGCCAGCAGACACCAGAAGCTGGAAGAGGCAAAAAGTGAATTCTCCCCAAGTCTCTGAGGGAGCGTGGTCTTCTAACACCTTGATTTCAGACTTCTGGTCTTTAGAAGTGTAAGAGAATAAATTTTTATTGTTTTAAGCCACCACGCCTGTGACGATTTGTCACAGTGGCCTTAATAACCTATATAGATTTTTGTACTGGACTATAGAGAGCTGCAAATATCTAAAAATGTGGAAGTCAGTTTGGAATTGGATAAAGGGTAGAGGCTGTAATAATTTTGAAGCCCATGTTAGAATAAGTCTAAGATTAAGTTAAATAGACCATGGATAGATATATGGATGCTAAAAGCACTTCTGGTGAGGATTCAGTAGGAAATGAAGGGCATGTTAGAGAAAGCCTATATCATTATAGAGATACTTATATCATAATGAACAGAATTCTGGTAGAAATGTGAATCTTACAGGTGCTTCTGGGAGCCAGCCCGGTGGTATAGTGGTTATGTTTGCACGCCCCATTTGGAGGCCCAGGGTTTGCTGGTTCAGATCCCAGGCATGGACCTACACACCACTTATCAAGCCATGCTGTGGCGGTGTCCCCCATACAAAGTGGATGAAGACTGACACAGATGTTAGTTCAGTGGCAATCTTCCTCAAGCAAAAAAGAAGGTGCTTCTGGTGATAGCTGTGTCCTATAGTTGTGTGAAAGCAGAACCTGTTAGTAATAGACTTGGAAATTTAGCTGAGAAGAATTTCAAGCAAAGTGTTGAATATGTGATCTGGCTAACCTTTGCTAATTATATAGCAAAATGCAAGAGGAAAGAGATAAACTGAGGAAGGAACTGTTAGGCACAAAGGAACGAGCATTTGAGGATTTTGGAGGTTTCGGGCTATCCACGTGGCAAAGGATGCTAAAATTAGAAAATGCGCTGTTGGAAAGTGTGCTCTGGACAGAAGCCCAAGAGTGCACCCGGACAGCCTTTTGCAGAAGAGATTAGACATGTCACTTTTGGGTTCACTCAACCATCTCAGCAGAACTCAGAAATAGAAATGGCATTATCTATAAAAGGTTTGTGGAATACATTCTTGTGCAATGATGTGGATCCCTGTTACATACATGAAAGAATCACAAGGTTTTTGAGAAATTTAGATCAACACAAGTACTGCCATCTTGGTCTGAAATGGACAGACAGAATGAAATGAAAGAAGGTTTTTGCCTTCCAAAATTCTACAGGCAGGTAACAGACTGATAAAATGCTTCAGTTTCAAATACGTGCTACTCTGCAAGAAAAAGAAAGGATAACTCCAACAGTGGAGCCTTGGCTCAAACGGCAGATTTCTGGCCCAAGATGGCTGATCTATGGCTTCAGAGGCCAGTTCTATGGGCATAGAGACCATATTGGTGGGCACCGGGGCTAGAGTGTCATGCCACGAAGGATTATTCTTAGGTCTTGAACCAAAGGAATTTTCCTTGCTGGATTTTGAAATTGTTCACATTGGTGATCCCTTCTGTCTTTCTATCCACCCTCTTGAGATGAGAATGATTTAAACTATTATCCTATGCCTGTTGCACGATTGTATTTTGAAGCAGATAGCTTGTTTTATGATTTTACATTTTCCAGATCCACGGATGAAGAGGAATTTTGTCTTTGGTGGATCATACTCAGAATCTCACCTATATCTGACTTAAATGATCTAGATAATGAGACGTGAGACTGTTAAACTAATGATGTTTAGATGAGATTGTGGACTTGAGTGATGCCGCAATGGGTAAAATTCACTGGTGCATCCATCTTGTTTGGAATTTTCGTTTTAGAAAGTTTTTTCATCATTAACTCAATCTTTTTACCTGTTACAGATCTATTCAGATTTTGTGTTTCTTCTAGAGTATTTTGGTAGTCTGTATCTTTCCAGGAATTTTTCTGATTCCTGTAGGTTACCTAATTTGTTGACATAAAATTGTTCATAGTATTCCATGATAATACTTTTCTTTACTGTAAGGTTGGTAGTAATTTCCCCTCTATCATTCCTGGTTTTAAAAATCTTTATCTTCTATTTTTTTTTTTTTTGTTAAGTATAGCTAAGGTTTGTCAATTTTGGCAACTTTTGGGTTGTTGATTTTATCTTTTGTTTTTCTATATTTTGTTCACTTCTGATTTAATCTTTCTTGTGCTTGCATGAGTTTAGTTTGCTTTTTACTATTTCTTAATTTCTTAAAATGTAGGATAAAATTTTAGATATGACTTTTTTATTCATTGTAATTTAGGTATTTATAACTATAAATTTCTCTTTTCTCTTTTAACATGCTTTCAGTGCAAGTTTTGTTAAATTGTCTTTTGCTTTCATTTATCTCAAAGCATTTCCCAATTTCTCTTTTAATTTCTTCTTTGACCTAATGGATATTTAGGAGTGTGCTTTTTAATTTCTATGTATTTGTGCTTTTTTTCTTTTTCAAATTTCTTGCTGTTATTGGTTTCTAATTTTATTCTATTGTGGTTGGATAACATACTTGGTGTGATTTCAAGCTTTGAAAATTTATTTATACTTGTTTTGTGCCCTTACATATGTTCCGTGTGCATTTGTGAAGAATAAGCATTTTGTCATTGTTGGGCAGATTATTCTCTGATATTTGTTAGGTATATTTAACTTATAATGGTGTTCAAGCCTTCAATTTCCTTATTGATAACTTGTTTAGTTTTTCTATCCATTATTGAAAGTGAGATATTGAAGTCTTCAAATATTACTATTGAATTGTCTAATTCTCCCTACATTTCTGTCAGTTATTGTCTCATATATTTTGGGGCTCTATGTTAGGAACATAAGAGTCTATATTTTTATATTTTCATTGGCCATTTTATCATTATAAAATATTCTGCTTTATCTCTAGTTGTAATTTTTATCTTAAATTCTATTTTGCCTGATTCCAATATAACCCCTCCAGCTTTGTTTTTGTTATGGTTTGGATGATATATCTTTCCATCCTTTACTTTCAACCTAATGTCTTTGAATATAAAATGAATATTTTGTGGACAATATGTTGTTTGATCATTTTTTAAAATCTATTCAGCCAATCTCTGCCTTTTGACATTTAATGAGAACACTATTCTTATACTTACTTTTAGTTCTTCAGATATGGTTTTCTTTAGTTCTTTCAACATTTTTAAAATAGCTAATTTAAAGTCTATCTGCTTAGACCAAGTCTGGTCATCTTCAGGGCCAATGTCTCTTAATGGCTTATTCTGTTTTCCTGTGGATTGGTCCTACTTTCTTATGTCTTTGAATGCCTCATGTTGTTTCGTTGTTGAAAACTGGACATTTTAAATTATATAATGCAAGAGCTCTGGCAATCAGAATCACACTTTGTCCCCAGATTTTGTTATTGTTCCTGCTTGTGAGTTGTAATTGTTGATTATTTAGTGACTAGTGTGAACTAATTTTGTAAAGTCTGTATTCTTTGTTGTGTGCCACTTACGTCCCTAGAAGATTAACTTAGGGGTCAGCTAATGATTGGATAGAATTCTCTTTAAATGACCAAACTCAACCTCTCAGTCTTTGCTGAGGGGTTGTGTGTGTGTTTGGGGCCACGCCTTCCAAGTTCAGCCAGGAAGTTTACAACTTTGCCTTAGCCTTTGCTTCTTGCTTTAGCAGAGATTCAATGTCAGCTAGAGGTGAGAGCGTAGGATCTTCTCAGTTATTTTTTGATCATGACACAACCCTATACATGTGAGTGGCCTTCTAGAATCCCAGAGAAATGTTGGAGCTCTTCACGTCCCCTATGGAAATTTTATTCAACAGCTTGGTTAGCCTATTGTTTGTCCCAACTCTTATCCATTACCTCAGGCATCTATGACGCTAAAATACTTAACTGTAAACGTTTTCTAAAACTTCCCCTGGGTAGAGACTTTTAAGACAGAGTGCAGGTCAAATAAAGATAAGCCATTTGAATGGTGTCCTCCAGGGAACCACCAAACAGGTCAAATAGTGATATTTTGTTGGCAATGGTAGTTTGAAAGAACTTCGGCTTCATTCCACTCCCTCCAATCTGATCCCAGGAATGTGGACTGTTCTTTTTCAAGGCTACTGTTTAACTGAGGAACAGGAAATGTGATTAGGGCACACCAGACTCTCACAAACTCACTGTTCTGACTGAGATTCAACCATTTCTGGAACAGACACTCTCCAGGTTGCTACAAGCCTTGCTTAATTTCCAGAGCCTGGAAAAAGTTGATTCTCCCAATTTTTGCCATTATTTCATTGCTTTTATGGAGGGGTGAATTTTTGGAAGTTTTCCTCTGCCAATATCACTGACTTCACCAAATTATACTCTCTCTCTCTCTTTTTTTTTTTTTTTTGAGGAAGACTAGCCTTGAGCTAACTACTGCCAGTCTTCCTCTTTTTGCTGAGGAAGACTGGCCCTGAGCTAACATCCATGCCCATCTTCCTTTACTTTATATGTGGGATGTCTGCCACAGCATAGCTTTTGCCAAGCAGTGCCATGTCCGCACCTGGGATCTGAACCAGCGAACCCCGGGCCACCGAGAAGGAACATGCGAACTTAACCACTGCACCACCGGGCCAGCCCCCAAATTATACTCTTAAATGTTAGGTCTATTACAATATTTGCTCTTCTTCTTCAGATATTCCTGTTACACATGTGTGAATAAATGTGAATGTCTTCTACATCTATTCCTTTCTCTTCTCTTCTTTTTTCTCTTCATTCATGTGGCACACGACTGTATATACAAATTGGGGGAAAATTCTATGTTCAAGCATTATCCTAGTTAAATATTTATATCCATCTGGTCACATGAAACTGACTTTTCAGTAATAAATTTCTATCTTTGCTCATGTTAAAAAATCTGCTTTGTGTTGTAACTCACATAATTATCTCTGAGTTATAAAAATATTTAACTCATTGAATGTTTCTGGTTTGCAAACTAGTTCTAAGTGCTGTGTGCAACAACCCTCTGAATGTGTACTTTGTGGGCCCTGTTTTACAGAAGAGGACACAAAGCACAGGGTAGTGAATTTACTTTCTTAGCCAGAGAGACCAGTCAGACTCAGGCAATTTGCACTGCAGCCACTATGCTCCAACCACCAACGTACAATGCTTTTCACTCACAGGACTTTGGCACAGCACAGTCGTTTCCAGCATATCATGAAATCAGTGATATCAATTACAGCATCAAGGAAAAGCAGTGACTATTTTTGTGTGTATGAGGAGCATCGTCACTGAGCTAAAACCTGTGCCAATCTTCTTCTATTTTGTGTGGGACGCCACCACAGCCTGACTTGATGAGGTGTGCTCGGTCTGCATCTGGGATCCGAACCTGTGAACCCTGGGCTGCCAAAGCAGAGCGCACAAACCTACCCACTACACCATAGGGCTGGCCGCCGTAGTGACTATTTTTATTATACATTTAATTATGCTAAAGTTAAACAACGTTCAAAATAAGTGGTAGCTGTGTTTAGCTAGTGCATTTAAGCTAGTAAATGATCTATAATCAATAATTAAGTTTAAAGCTTAGAATAAGGAAAGATCTTAGACTATTTAACCAATAAAAGTATTCCCTTTTATTTGCATACCTTATAGAATCATTTATAATGAAAAGAAAGTAAGTTAAATATAAAGTATATATAGGACAGTAATGATATATAATGCATAGATAAAAACATCTACTAGGTATATATGAGATTTCTGAAAACTATCACAAAGTGCCAGAATTAGAGTGTGACAATCATATACTGGAACTGAATCTAAATAGTATAATTCAAATTATGTTTTATTTTACATGATAATTATTGGTAAGTATCACCACATTCTTAAAATGAAATTTCATTGCTTGGGAGATTTTGCAAGAATGGAATCATAAAAACATTAACATTCTACAAACATAAAGATAATTCCTAGAAATTGCAAAGAGAAAACCTCCAAAAGATTACTATCCTGATCACGTCTTCTGCTCATAATCAAAACACGCATAAGACTGATTGGCAAAGTTAGTATGTGTAAGTTGGTATAGCCAATTCAAATATGACCAGTGGAATTCATAAATGTAAAGACAATGGTAAACTATATTGAAATGGGATAATATATTTACAAGTCCTCAGTAGGCTTAAAATGCATTTCTTGGGGCAAAGAAATGCCCGTCATAGCATCAAAAATGATATTTCTGCACTGGTGACTCAGTGAACCTCTTTGCCCATAATCCTATATTCATCCTGTATTCAATCTGTCATCCACAATGCAGTCTGAGTGATTTTTTAGAAATGCCAGTCCCTTGATGGCTCACTCTGGCTTTCTCAATATTATCCAGACTGTGATGGGCATGACATTTCCTGTCTGATTTATCTGTGAGCCTCAGGTTTGCACAAATTGACTTTATATCTATATATCAATCTGATATCTTACTTTGAGCTCCCTCTGTGCCTAATTCAGTCCATTCTGCATTTAACTTGTCCATCCAATGGTCTTTCTGATCAACGAAGAATTGAAAAATCAGTCATGTTCAATAATATTTTACCTTAAGCTTGCCTTCCTCTACCTTCTACTTGACTCTTCGAGAGTGTGCTGGTCAGGGCAGTCATGCCTATGAGATGATCTCCACCAGCGTGTGAGAAAAACATACCCATTCTTTTTTGGTGTTGGCTCTCTGTTGGCCTCCAACGTTTAATTAGTCTCACATCATTTTGTGTGTGGGAGGCGAGGAGTGGCTTCCTCAATATCTGGGCCTGTCCTCTCAGCAGGGGTAATGTTTGTTCCTGGCTCAGGTAGGAAAAGACTTGCAGGTACTGTTGCTATGAATGGATGTCCATAAGCACTCTTTTATTGACAGTTCTGGTCTCGTAGAGACTCAGTCAACCTTCACCCTCACTCCCTATGCATCATTTGGAGTTTTCTTCTTGACCAACCATTTGGCTCCTTGAGGGGTAACATAGACTACTTTTCTCATTCAACTATGTGCTGCACTCTGGGATCAGAGAAGACTCATGGGTTCCTTCATGCTATTTTCACAGGGCATGGCCTGAGAAGCAAGGGAGTTCTTATTCTCTTTGGCCCTCTTTCTACTCTCCTCATTTCTGCCTCCCATCCCCTCACAGTTTAAAGACCTTCTCAAATAATACCCATGAGACAATGGAGGCAAACTTCCTGCCAGCCACATCTTCTTTAAACTCTCCTCTGTAGGACACCCTGCTCTCCACATCTCCACACAGAAGTCTGAAATCTGCCTAATTTTGTTTGCTACATATTCTCTATGCACTCTTCCCTGTTGTAAATGAACACCTCTAGTCTCACGTTCTCAATGTCGCAGGTGTCTACAGGTAAGAGAAGCAGAACACTGTAAACTGTTTGATGTCTCAAGTTAGTAATCTGCCATAAATTAATATTAATTTTACATTTTTTGGGAGATGACATCCTTATGATATGCACAGATATCACTTTCTCATAACCAAGCTAAAATACAGAAAACAATGTACCTGTCTAGTCTCAGGTCCTTTATTCCCTGCCTCATCCTTCCACTTTGCCCATTAGCCATGCCAAATACATGCAATTCCCCCAAAGCATTGGGGTATCTTCACCTTTCTTTCACTTAAATATGTTACTCTCTTGGCCTGGAGTACTCTTGCATTTCTTTTCTACTAGGTTAACTTGCTCTCTTTTCAGATTCTGTCTAGGAAAGTCATTCACCTAGGAAGACTTCTTTAACCTCCCACCATCTCTTCCTTACTGGGTTACTTGTACTATATGGTAAAAGTCTGTTTACTTGTCTGTTTCACCCTTTAGGGTCATCATGGAGTACTGTCATTCTCTTTTCCTTTAGCAATGTCACAGATAGTGGCTATTCCTTCAGTCAAGTCATAACATGAAGAACATACACAATGAATCGCAAAGGGTATGCCAATTGAATGAGAATCAAATCTTTGGCAACAAGTTGCTGCTAGACTATATCTTAGCCTAAGATGACTGATACAGCAATAAATATTCTGAATTGGTTGGCCCACTTTTAAAACAATTTGAGGATGTATCTTTATTTACATAAAATGGTGTGCAATACCCAAATATGTAACATCATTATATAATGATTTGACACGTCACATAAAAAAATTACGTTATGTCAAGCTCCACATTTAATATTGACAAGGTTATTGAGGGCTGCTATAGACTCAGAAGAGATAGTGAGAGATTGAGAGAGAGGGCACACTTGAAGACACTAAGACAATTTCTAGGAATAAAATACTAATTAAAAAAAGAATTATACACTGTGACAACCAAGAGAAATCTAGGAAGTAGGATGACTAAATGTAATATCGCTTCCTGAATGAGATCCTGGAACAAAAAAAGAACATTAGGTAAAAACCATTGAAATCTGAATAAATAAATTTGAATATACTGTGGAACTTAGTTATCTATGTAGTAGTTGATGAATTGTGACAAATGCACCATATTAATATAAGATGTTAATGATAGGGGAAAATGGATGTGAAATATATGGAGATGTTCTATTCTTTCTCCATAATTTCTTTGTAATTGTAAAGCATTTCTAATGTTTTAAAAATGGCTTTTAAAAAATTGAGTCAGTGAAGATAAAGAATTATAGGAGAATGTTTAACTAGTTTATATAATAAATATTTTGATTATATAATAATGTAATATAGCTAGATGTGTGTTTGGAAAACTCTTGTTGACGTGTGAATTCTAATATTTTTAAAGTCCACTTTTACAAAAACTTTTTATAGGCATTATCTAAAATATGAACTCATGGAAAAATATTTTCATAGTAAAAGTTACTTGCAAAAATATCTAGTAGGAAAAAATAAGGGAGAATATTTAATGTTGCGTGTATATTTTGTGTAATTGATATATAAATTTTCTACTGGGAAAATATTTTAGTGGGTTTTTTAAAACAATTCTAATTAGTGTAATTTTCAGTATTTTTACAACACGAAGGCACTAATCTTTTTCATTTTTGAAACTTTACATGTGCACTGGTAATTTTTCAGCCCACAATATCCCAGAAGACTAATTAAATGCAAAGTCAAATAATATTTTCCCTAATATATTCAAAAGTACGTATAAATATTTCAGGTAAAGGGAACCCTTTTATAATAACTTGATAAATTTTCAAATGGATTTTCTTTTAATCACAATCTTATACTTTATAATGCTAATTGGTTATTTGAATTTTCTCTTGAGTCTGGAATATAAAATGTCTTACTATAGATGGTATCCTCATTAGTTAGTTTTTCTTTCTTCCCCTTGTGAATTATATCCTTTTAGATGAATCAAAATATTTTCGTCCAAAATGCATTATACATGAGCCAAAATTTTCCTTCTAAAACAATTTATATATGGCCAAACACTATTTTTCTTGGGAGTTCTGTATTTTAAATATTTTTCTTCTATTTGTTTTTCTCTGTTTATATGGCAGCACTGTCAAAAACAGTTACAGATATACCAACTGGTAAATACATTAACATAATAAAATATAAAAGTTCTTTATAGCTTCTTACAGTTTAAATGACTACTTAGAAACCTTCCACTGCAGTGAAAAATTAACCATTTCCAGCAGTGGTGGGCACCTGGTGTAGATGTGATAAGATGAAAGGCATGTAGCAATTTTCTTAGTAAAAGTGTTTTTACTACTTAAAACAGGACCCATATTAAACTTTTTGAATTAAAAGATATTTTTATTTTTGATGATAATATTTTGACCTGAACCCATATAAAGTGGAATTTGTGAGCTTTGTATGGAATAAAGTGAATATTTTTCTGAATACCAAGTGTTGTATATCTAGTCCTCACCTCAGTATTATATTGAGTAAGTAAATCATACTCTCAGGGCATCTCTTTCCATCACGAAATTAAGGTATTGACATGTATAAATTTATAAGTTGTCTATTAACTCTACAGAGTTTAACATGCCTTTTCTTTTCCATTATCAGCTCTATTTGTTTAAATCTTAATTTAATTTTCTAGCATAAATCATCTTTATATTCCTAGATAAGTTTCACTTGCCCCTTGTAGTGATACATTTAATGAATCATTAAATCTCATTTTCCAGGAGTTTATGCTTTTGTTTATGAATGAAATTTGTAAGATTGATTTTCAAAATGCATATCTTCTCAATATACCACAAGATCATAATCCAAGCAAAATCAGTAGCTCATTATGGCAGTGATTCGGAGGAAATCTAAATTTATTTTTGACCATATAACCCTGGAATAGCTATGACAACAAGGATGGACACCTTAACCAGACTAACTAGTTTATTAACACTTATGTTCTGGTGTACTGCACATTGTTGTATGCCAACCAAATTCATTCATCATTTAGCATTTCCTGCTGAATGTATTGTGACTTTTTATGTGTCTGTAATTCTGCTGTATTGGTCAGAATTTGACACGTGACAACACCTAATCCCAAAAAGAATCAGGAAATATAATCTTTCAGATGTAATTGGCCTAGCCTAAATTAAGAGTTCTGTTAGTTTGAGAGAGAAGAGAACGGTTATTTTGTAAGAAGTTAACATTCTCTGACATGCTTACTTAAGTATATACTTGAGACTATACCCCTTTTGAAGAGATGGTGAAACCAAAGCTCAGCACGACTCAAACTCTTTACTTCAGTTACTTCCTAAAATATGGCGAAAGGTTATCCCTTATCACCTGGAATCTGCAAGCATCTTTAGTAATTAATTTGATACAATCCCATATGCCTAACCTCTCCTCTCCTTCACTCTGTCCTTTGGCATTCTAGAAAAAAAGTTGAATCTCTTGAAATTCTTTGCATAAAGTAGAACTTAGCTTATCATTAAAGTCATCCTAAGAGAAAATACTTTCTCTCACATGCTACGTATCTCAAGTCTAGGATGTGGGGTGGTCATATACTTGTCCTCCATTGCGATTTCTAGAAACTTACTATTTACTTTGATTTTTTAAAACAAATTATGTTCCTCTGCCAGCCATAATGGACTAGCAACAATTGAGTTTACCATCCTACATTAGAAAACTGAAGAAGTGAACAAGGTGTGTGAAACTGTGGCTTTCAAATCACTGGACACCCAACAATGAAGGGCGGTGATCCACGAAAGATGAGCTCAACCACTTCCCTATCAAATTTACTGAAGAGTTTTCAGGTCTCAGTGCAGAGAGGAATCTTAGAGCCTGAAAATCTCCCAGTATTGATGAGACAGAATTGAACACTCAGAGAAGACAAGGTGGCCAGAATTTACAAGGAAGAGTACTAGAAAGGAGAGAGCTGCAAAGAGAGAGAGAATCTCTAGAGGGACTCCTTCAAGTATTCAAATGAGTGCTGATCAGCACCTGTAGATGAGGTAACTCTATGATATCATGGAGAGAATCATGGGAAAGGAGCAGGAGGACAATTTCCCACAGATCCCACTGTGCTATTAATCAACTTGAACCAATTAACGTTTATGGAATAATCCACTCAACAACATAATATATAGTATTTTCAAGTTCCACATGGAACATTTACTAATAGACTTTTTGTAGGCCATAAAACAAGTCTCAAGAAAAGCAAAAAGAATCAATATATACAAAGTATATCCTTTGACCATAATCAAATTAAATTAGAAATTGACAATGAAAAGATATACGAATATTCTCAAAATACATGTGTTGGGATTTTTTAATTTATTTTTTCTAATTTTATCCTGAAAGCACAAACAGGAGGTGTTCTATATCAGAGACAGATTTCTTATTAATTACCTACAGTAAGCAATAAGTTCATCAGCCTCCCCATGCCTCATATGCCTTGAGCAACTCAATGAAACCCAGGTCAAATGTCCTTCATGACTAGCCAGACACTCTACAGGTAAGGGATGAAGACAAATAATTTTTTTCCATTTACATGCAGGAGAAAAACAGCTGACATTCCTTCCATAAAAGAAGGGAAAAAAAGTTTTTTCTGTATTGATATGGAATGGAAATATGCCTTTCCAAGGGCCGTATAAACCCTTGGTGTCTGTGCCTTTTATAACTTACAGATGTCTCCAAGTTCCTGGACCTAGTTCCTCCTTGAAATATTAATACCTAGAAAGATGACACTCTCATATCCAGAGCTAACCTATGTGTCTATCAAGAATGTAACCATGGGGCTGGCCCCATTGCTGAGTGGTTAAGTTCACACGTTCTGCTTTGGTGGCCCCAAGTTCACCAGTGCAAATCCTGGTTGTGGACCTAAGCACTGCTTGGCAAGCCATGCTGTGGCAGGCGTCCCACATATAAAGTGGAGGAAGATGGGCACGGATGTTAGCTCAGGGCCAGCCTTTCTCAGCAAAAAAGAGAAGGATTGGTGGCAGATGTTAGCTCAGGGCTAATCTTCCTCAAAAAAAAAGTCAAATTTATACCTTTGGTAGGTGCAGCTTATTATACATAGCTCAACAAAGCTATTTCCAAAAATAGTTCAATAGGTTAGAAAATATCTGGACTACTTTCTATGAAATTTAACTAAAATTGATGGAAAGTGGTTTGCAAGTGAAAAGGAACATGAGTGAGGGGTATGTATTTAGATGAATCAAACGTGTATACCAATAGAAAAAAAAAAAATTAAGAATCTTAAACTGTAGGGCCAGCCCTGATGGCCTAGAGGTTAAATTCAGTGCATTCTGCTTCCACAGCTCGGGTTCAGTTCCTGGGCATGGACCTACACCACTCATCTGTCAGTGGCCATGCTGTGGTGGCAGCTCACATACAAAAAGAGTAAGATTGGCAACAGATATTAGCTCAGGGTGAACCTTCCTCAGGAAAAACAAAGAAGAAGAATGTTAGATTGTAATCCGTAGCAATAGAATAGTAAGAAGAGAAATACCGTGAAAGATGATACCCAGAGCAATATTGGAATTAGCTTGGAACAGGAGGATAGAAACCAATTCCTGAAAATGTTCGAATGGTAGGAGAATGATGTTTCTAAAACAAAAGTTTTTCAGGATGCTCAGGGGTGCTAAAACACAAATTAAGTTCTGACATACACTTTTTTGTGACATCTCTTTTTCTTATGGCCCCTGTTAGATTAGATTATATTGCTTATTAGATTGCACATGAACAAACAAGCCAAAAATATACAACAGTCCAAATAAATTTTGTTTTATCTTTTCGTTTCTGTATTCAGTCCATGGTGCTTAAACATAGATGATGCTAAAAAAAATTTTGCAATTAATTATTTGGGCTCAAATTGAGCCATCATTTTCATAATGATCACCAGAAAAAAATGACTATGTTCTAGAAAAACATAACCTAGAAATTAATTTCCAGCATTTATTTCTAGCTTTATCATCTTTTTAAAAAAATCACATAAGATGAATCTTTTGACTATTTTTTGGTTTCTCATCAACAGTACATGAAGGCAAATTTAATTTTTTAAAATGTTTTTTCTGTTTTCTGTCTGAGACAAAAATGAGGTTACATGTTACCAAAGATTGTTCTTTTCATTTTCCAAAACACAATTTAATTCAATCCACCTTCCTGGAGGGATATAAGATTCCTCTACCCTTCTAGAAGTAAGTACCAAGTTAGATACAATGTAAAAAAGATACTTAAGTTATTTCTATGAAGAGAGATCTTTAGAAATTGCAAATATCTGAAGATCAGGAAAAATGCTTTGAAAAAATTTATGAATTCATTACTCCAGAAGTTTACCCAAAGATGATCCAGAAGTTGGAAATATGTTTGAATCCAATATTTACGAAAATTTAGTAATCATCAAAACCTTTGTAAGAATACAGATATACATGCCAGTACATTTATATCAGGAAAAAATCTATTTTCCGTTACATTTCACATCATTTAGGAATATTCAACAACAACAACAACAAAATAACAAAAGAAAGCAAAAGATGTTATCTTACCTCTTACGATAGTTAAACTCCTTTTTATGTTTGCTATATCATATTATTCTAGCACAAATAAATACTCTCTTTTCTGAAATATCAAAGACATTATCACTCACTTTTTCAAGCATCACTTATTGCACATTTGTTAACTACTATGCTTTGTTCTGGATCTGGGGATACAAAAGAGAAAATGAGATAAAATTCCTGCCTGAAGGGGTACAATATGACATATCCATTATTGACCCACGTACACATTCGTGTAGTATTATTGTTTTATATTATTTTACATACATATGCAGTTATATTATAGTTAGTTATATATAGTCATACTTATATATCTATATGCATAAGTATGTACATGTATATGTGTGAATATATATCTCTTATTTATTAGTGTGTATATATTTTGTGTGTGTATCTATACATATATCTTATTTATAAGTGTATTTCAAGGTGCCTAAAGATAAAAAGTATTCATTAAAGTTTATTCTTCTTCACTGCCCCTGTTCCAGTAGAAATATATAAATATTATACATATTTCTAAGTGGTGCAATTTATAAATCCATATCATGAAATTTTCTTTATATGGCATCATAATATAACATATAAGAGCTTGGTTTAACCACCACGGTCAGAGAGGTGTGGTCTGATGATTTCCCCTTCGACTCAGCTTGGTGATGCTAAGCACTCAGGATAAAGGGTGAGAGTGAGATGTTGGCAGTGCTCCCATTGGGGACATTGGTGGTGGGAGAGTGGGACTACTGTATTATCCCCAACTGTTTAACGGGGATGAGAGACGCTTAAGTGTAACAAAAGCAACCCCCCCGAAATCAATAGGGGATGCCTACCATCTACACTCAGATGAGTTAAAAAAACAATTTTTAATATGTTTGACCCCTGAGTTGGTGGTTTGTTTTAACTCACTGTTTTACAAGTCAAACTATTGTTTGACTCAAGTCAACCCTCCTAAATGTTTTTAAATGTTACCTATAGTTTAGTGCTTAATAGTAGGATTTCATCATTATGTATAGAAATTTATAATAGCAACTAAAAAATTCCTATTTAGAAGACTATCCAAGGTCCTACATATTGGCATTTATTTCTCTCTTTTTTGGCCCAGATACTGCTTAATCTTTTAGACAGTCTTTCAAATATTTATTGAATATTTACTATGTTCTGAGCATAGTGCTAGGCACTGCAAATATAAAGTTAAGGACACATGGTCCTTTAGTCTTGGAGTTTACAATGTAATCAGAAAGAAATATTATAGAAACGAAAAAAGTAATGGGTAAATTTATATGGTGCTAACCCTCAAGAGGTATATGGTTAGCTTACTTTATAAGAAAACATGTTTAAGAGGTTAAGCAACTTGGTCAGGATCATGAAGTCAGAATGTGGGAGAGCCAGGATTAAACCAAAGTATGATTTACACCAAAGTCACGTTCATGAAAAAAAGGAAAATTACTTGTGAAACAGCAGAGGAGCCTCACAAATATAGTGACTGCCCTGTGTGTCTGAAGAGTAATGCTTAATAAATCACTGTTTTATCTCTTCCTTCTCATTGCCTCAATACTAATTGCCTTTAACCAAGAACATTCAAGGAAAGAGTGGAATTAACCCAAACGGGACATAGTAGGAAGAAAAAGATGTTGTGTAAATAAGAAATAGAATGTAGAAGACAAGGATATAAAGAAAGTACCACAAGTACATGTTTACTTTTCTCTTTCCAATCGAGCAAGTCTAATCCACTCCTCTCCTTATTAAAACCTGAATGCAGTGAACTAAAGTTATTTTGAGCACAAAGTTCTTAATTGGGACTAAGCCATCAGAGATGGCGGATGGTAGTGTACTGGTCAACAGAGAGAATGTCATGTTGATTTAGGTGACAAAACTGCTACTGCAGTGTCACCTTGTGAATAGGGTGACATTGGTGACAATTAAGGTGGAAACACCTATCTGACAGTGAAGGCAGTGAAAATGAACACCAGCAGAAAGGTATAACATGAAATGAATTAAAAAGAGGGAAAGAGAGAGCTAGTAAATTGTGGTTTCAGAATAGCTTCTAGGAAGAATAAGCAAACTATTTTACCTAGAAGGAGCATTGATCTTCTTAGATTGACTTAATGGACTCCAGTAACAATGATAGTTTAAAAGATGATAAAGTATCACATTGCTACAATTAAATACATAATTATGACGGTAATTTTTCGAATCTGATGTTTGATGGTTTTATCTTTGGATCATATCAGTAGCATATTCACCCTTTCTGTGACACTTACTTATAAACCGCTCAGAATTCTCTACAAGGTTACAATACACAGGCAGTATTTTTCTCTCTGGCTGTCTTCGACCACAGAACG
The DNA here is from genome assembly GCF_037783145.1 of Equus przewalskii. Lineage (NCBI taxonomy): Eukaryota > Metazoa > Chordata > Mammalia > Perissodactyla > Equidae > Equus > Equus przewalskii. The sequence goes on from NC_091861.1 coordinate 17,683,083, forward strand.
TCCGTGTCTGCACTGAATTTGTCCTCCTGCCATTGCTTTTCATTTGTAAGTGTCAGTTTAAAAATGCATTTCATGTTTCCTCTAAATGGTAATCCCATTTTTATATCTCTTTTATTTATTTCCTTTGCTTCATTTATTACCACATACTGTCTCTTGCAGGCCTAACAGATTTTGGGGACAAACACAGCCAGATACAAAAATAGAAGGGAAAATAAAACTTTCTATTTGTAGAGGTATTTTCAATGACCATCACTCCTTGACACAAAATCACGAAGAATGTAAGGCAGGAATTATTATTACTACCCCTATTTTATAAATGAAGACATAGACGCTAAAAGAAGTCATAAATCCTACACGAAGCCACGCCATTAAACTTTGCCACATTTTAAACACAGAAAGTTAATGGAATCCATGCAGGTTTCAGCCTAAATTTTATCAAAGCCCATTCATGGAACTCATTGGACTTCACCTTAATTATGACCTGATTTTGTTTCTTAGGTCCACACATAGCAAGTCTCAGCTTCCCTTTACACTACCTATTAGTAAGTACATTGATTTAATATGGACAATAAGGTCAAGTGAATACACAATTTTGTGCACACGACTCTTACCCTGTGGAAGACAGAATTGCTGACCCTTAAAGAAATGTGTGTGTGCCAATGTACACACACACTCATATTACAAAGATATAAATACATATTTTAACGTACACACATGTACACACACATACGTGAAATATTTGATGCTGGATTTTCCCAAAATGCACCTGCAAAGAGAACTTTAATACTTTATTTCATTAGTACAGGACAGTTTTATACCTAATAACTCTCACTTTTATTCTCTCTCTCTCTTTCTCTGGTATCTAGGTGTAATTAAAGTTTAATTGTGAGAAATTTCCCTGATAATTTCTGATTTATCAAAGTTCATCCAAAATATAATTCCTACACATTAACAGTGTCAGTACTCTTGAATTTAGCCTGAATTGGATAAGTCATTTGTAATATACCAAAGGAAATATGTTTCCTTGGAGAATTTGAAAAGGTCATGGTGAAACTTAGAAAGAAATATAATAAATGAAATTTTCATCATACTATTTACACTTCCTTTTCTGTAAAATGTCCTTTTTAGAAGTAGTATATCTATTCCAGATACACCATAAAATTCCTAACATCCACTGCGGAATTAAATCAAAGCCCAATGACCATATGGTTAAATTATTCACCACGGAATACTGCTTTTTAAAATTCTTTTTACTTCGGCTACAGTGGTCCCCAGCCAATCCTGATGCATTAAGAATGTCTGACACATTAGCATATTTTATAATTGAGCTGAGAAATGATGTTCCTATTAATTTATTTTTGAAATATTAACTTGCTTTAAAAGAAAGTGTAATGAATAAATGTCAGAAATATTTATGACAACACATTGTTATATCAAGTATGCCCTTGAAATTCCAAGCTACATGAACATGAAGATTACTGTGCCTTTGAAGAAAGTTCTCCTTTTATAAAGGCAAACTGTAGTCTGAATCATGCTATGGAGCAGCCTAATATAAGTAAACAAAGAATGGCACAGACTCAAAATAATCAGCTATTATTATATTAGTAAGAATGATTCAGAGGAATTGATAAACAGTGAAGTTTACACTGTCATTGATTTTCCTTGAAGCTGTATTACATTCTGTTTTATAGAATGATGTTTAGCATTTAGTTATGCATTGTAACTTTTGTGCTCTAATAATTTCGTCTAAATTTGTCTTCCTCCAAAATTTCAAATTATTCATGGTAAGAATATAAGCTGCATTCTACACATCCTCATGGCACGTACATTTATTAAATACTTAATCCAAATTCTCTTTTACGTTACTTAAATAAATTTTGAGGTGGCTTAGATAATAGCCATTGATAATCTGACTAAAATCACAAAAAGATTGACAGTTTGGACATATTAGATACAGTAAATAATTGGTCAATTAATATAAGGTTTTATATTTATTATAGGCAAGACTGTGGCTTAGTACATAGTTGTCATGCTTGACTTATTGGATTAAATATATGGAATGTAAAGAGCAATGGTATTTGAGATAATAAGGCTTAAGTCATTAATGAGATTTGCTTCAATCCTAATGTGTAAGCACCAAGAGCAGTGCTTTCCAAAGTCTAGAAAACTTATTTTTTTTTTTTGAGGAAGATTAGCTTTGAGTTAACTGCTGCCAATCTCCTCTTTCTGCTGAGGAAGATTGGCTCTGAGCTAACATCCATGCCCATCTTCCTCTACTTTATATGTGAGATGCCTACCAGAGCATGGCTTTGCCAAGCGGTGCCATGTCCGCACCCAGGATCTGAACCAGTGAACCCTGGGCCGCCGAAGCTGAACGTGCACACTTAACCACTGTGCCATCAGGCAAGGCCCCGTATGTTGTTTCTTGACTGTCACCACATACGTGCTCCCCTTCACCCCCTTTGCTTACCCCCTACCCCTCTTCCCCTGGTAACCACTGAACTGTTTCCTCTGTCCATGCATTTGTTTATATTCCACATGAATGATATCATCTGGTGTTTGTCTTTCTCAGTCTGGCTTATTTTGCTTAGCACAATTCCTTCTAGGCCCTTCCATGTTATTGAGAATGGGATGGATTTGTCTTTTTTTCTGGCTGAGTAATATTCCATTGTAATGGAAAATGGAGTAATATATATATATAGCGCGTCTTCTTTATCCAATCATCAGTCAATGGGTACTTGGGTTGCTTCCATGTATTGGCTATTGTGAATAGTGCTGCAATGAACACGGGGTGTATATGTTACTTTGGATTGTTGATTTCAAATTGTTTGGGTAGATACCCAGTAGTGGGATAGCTGGGTCATATGTTAGTTCTATTTTTAGTTCTTTGAGGAATCTCCATACTGTTTTCCATAGTGGCTGCACCAGTTTGCATTCCCACCAGCAGCGTATGATGGTTCCCTTCTCTCCACACCCTCTCCAACATTTGATCGTTAGTCTTAGCGAGTATAGCCATTTTAACAAACGAAGGTAATATCTTAGTCTAGTTTTGATTTGCATTTCCCTGGTAATTAGTGATGTTGAACATCTTTTCATGTGTTTATTGGCCATCTGTGTATCTTCTTTGGAAAAATGTCTGTTCATCTTCTCTGCCCACTTTTTGATTGGGTTGTTTGCTTTTTTATTATTCAGTTGTGTGAGTTCCTTATATATTATGGAGATTAACACCTTGTCAGATATATGATTTTCAAGTATTTTCTCCCAATAGGTGAGTTGTCTCTTTGTTTTGATTCCAGTTTCTTTTGCTTCGCAGATCTTTAGTCTTATGAATTCCCACTTGTTTATTTTTTCTTTTGTTTCCCTTGTCTGAGAAGACATGGTATTTGAAAAGATCCTTTTTAGTTTGATGTCAAAGAGTATACTACCTATATTGTCTTCCAGGAATTTTATAGTTTCAGGACTTATCTTCAAGTCTTTGATCCATTTTGAGTTTATTTTTCGGTATGGCGTGAGATAGTGGTATACCTTCATTCTTTTGCATGTGGCTGTTCACCATTTATTGAAGAGACTATCTTTTCTCCATTGTATGTTCTTGGCTCCTTTGTCGAAGATTAGCTGTCCGTAGATGTGCGGTTTTATTTCTGGGCTTTCGGTTCTGTTCCGTTGATCTCTGTGCCTGTTTTTGTACCAGTACCATGCCATTTTGATCACTATGGCTTTGCAGTACGTTTTGAAGTCAGGGATTGTGATACATCCAGCTTTGTTCTTTTTTCTCTAGATAGCCTTATCAATTTAGGGTCTTTGCTCTATTAGATTCTTTGCTCTATTTCTGTGAAGAATGTCATTGGGATTCTGATTAGGGTTGCATTGAATCTGTAGATTGCTTTGGGTAGTATGGACATTTTAACTATGTTTATTCTTCCAGTCCATGAGCAAGGAATCTCTTTACATCTCTTTATGTCATTATCAATTTCTTTCAGTAATGTCTTATAGTTTTCATTGTATAAGTCCTTCACATCCTTCCTTAAATTTATTCCTGGGTATTTTATTCTTTCAGTTGCGATTGCAAATGGAATTGTATTCTTGCATTCTTTTTCTGTAAGTTTGTTATTGGAGTATAGAAAAGCAACTGATTTTTGTAAGTTGATTCTATACCCTGCAACTTTACTGTAGTTGTTGATTATTTCTATTAGTTTTCCAATGGATTTTTGGGGGGGTTTTCTACATATAAGATGATGCAAATATCAAGAGTTTCACTTCTTCACTTCCCTATTTGGATTCCTTTTATTCCCTTCTCTTGCTCAATTTCTCTGGCCAAAATCTCCAGTACCATGTTGAATAAGAGTGCTGATAGTGGGCATCCTTGTCTTGTTCCTGTTCTCAGGGGGATGGAACTCAGTTTTTGCCCATTGAATATGATGTTGGCTATGGGTTTTTCATATATGGCCTTTATTATGTTGTGGTAATTTCATTCTATCCACATTTTGTTAAGAGTTTTTTATCATAAATGGCCTTTGGATCTTGTCAATTGCTTTCTCTACATCAATTGAGATGATCAGGTGGTTTTTATTCCTCAATTTGTTGATGTGGTATATCACGTTGATTGATTTGCAGGTGTTGAACCATCCCTGTGTCTCTGGTATGAATCTCACTCGATCATGATGTATGATCCTTTTGATGTATTGCTGAATTCGGGTTGCTAAAATTTTGTTGAGGATTTTTCATCTATGTTCATCAATGATATTGGCCTGTAGTTCTCCTTTATTGTGCTGTCCTTGTCAGGCTTTGGTATCAGAGTGATGCTGGCCTCATAGAATGTGTTAGGAAGTGTTTCATCTTTCCTAATTTTTTGGAATAGCTTGAGAAGGATAGGTATTAAATTCTCTCTGAAAGTTTGGTAGATTTCCCTAGGAAAGCCATCTGGTCCTGGGGTTTTATTCTTTGGGATACTTTTGATTGCTGTTTCAATCTCTTTCTTTGTCATAGGTCTGTTCGGATTGTCTGCTTCTTCTTGACTCAGCTTTGGGAGGTTGTAAGAGTCTAAGAATTTATCCATTTCCTCTAGGTTATCCATTTTATTGGCATATAGTTTTTCAAAGAATTCTCCTATAACCTGTTGTATTTCAGTGGAGTCTGTTGTTATTTCTCCTCTTTCATTTCTGATTTTGTTTGTCTGAGCTTTTTCTCTTTTTTTCTTTGTAAGTCTGGCTAGGGGTTTGTCAATTTTATTAAAAATATTGAACGTTTCACAAATTTGCATGTCATCCTTGTGCTGGGGCCATGCTAATCGTCTCTGTATTGTTCCAATTTTAGTATATGTGCTGCTGAAGTGAGCACCATACTTCTATTTCTTCTGCTCCTTCAGGTGTATATTTAATACTTGCCACAAAAATAGTTCACGAGGAGGCTATTACTTTACAACTCAGAAAGGCCATTTGATAGAGAGATAGATAGATAGATAGATAGATAGATAGATAGATAGATATTAGACAGATGATAGATAGATAGATAGATAGACCAACTGATCAACCCTGGAAAATTACGTGTCAACCAGCGGACTTTGTCTGGTTTTATCTGTAGTACTTTTTATACTTACTTTTCTGCTCATCAGAGATTATTCTAATGACCCGCCAAATGATGAAAGAAAACAGAGATCATAGCAATTCATGATCATGTATAATTGCATGTAAAATGTATTCACTTTATTTCACTTTGCTTTTGAAATCATAAAAACACCATTAAAGGACCAGAACATTTTTTTCTCCTCTTTGGAAGCTTACAACACTCTTAAAAAGTATCGAATTTTGCATCAGTACTAAGGAGGGTTTCTGAGGTGCTACAAGGTGTCTTAGTTTGGGATACTGGGGAAGCTGACCCTGAGATAAGAATTCTAGCGACACTGTTTTAGCTGGGAGGGCAAGAAACAAAGTTGGAGGCCTGAGGATTGGAAACAAAGAAGGGGAATAGTCATTGAAAGCTTAAACAAAAAGATATTATTTAGTCAACATCCACTGAGTGACTGGAACTTAAATCCACCAGGGAACTTGAGGAAATGGTGTAAATTATATTTTTTCAGCATTATCTCCCTGGATGGATGAAGCAGCTGAACTTTTATACATTAACGCCTTTCAGTCAACAGTTAAGGAATGATCCTAGGACTGTTCATTTCCAGGAACTTAAGGCCTGCCATGAGCTGATAGTGATCTTCTATGGTTGACATAAGTCCTTGGGTGCAGAGAAATAGATCGTGGCAGCTGGAAATCTGCTGAAGCACATTGAAATTTATGAGGGGTTTAGGTGTGGCCCTGTCCTGTTTCATCACTCAGATCCTTTTGTGCTCCATATTAAATTCCCTCCATCCTATCATTACCTCTTCAAGGTGATAACAAATCACAATTTCTAAGGATACTTATAACAAGAGGGTTAATGAGCAAAAGCCACAGTTCTCTCTGATGTAATCAGCAGTGAAGTCACAACTGATATTCATACCCCTCTTTTCTCACCCATTTTAGAGTCCCTTTACCTCCAAACAGCAATTGTCCTGTTCTAGATTTCTTGCCAGTGAGGTACCCTCAGTGATGTGCTGATAATTGCTTCACAACTGGCTCCCAAACCATACTTCCAAACAACGTTAGTTGATATGTTTCCTTATGATGTGCAAACAAATGAGAGTCAGGCAAAACTGTAAAGACATTTATCAAAACTACACTCATCTATCAGTGACGTAAGCAAATTCCTATGTCAGATGATAGTTTTTGAAACTGGAAATATGTTTTCTCCATGATTTGTGCTCCTCATCATGGAACAGTTATAGACCTAACACACTCTGAAGTCTCATCTGCTCTATTAACATCTTCTATATAACTTTTGAAAATCTAAACGATGGAGCAGAAATGTTTTCTATGTGAAGAAACAGGGAGTAAACATTTTAAGCTTTGTGGGCACATACAGTTTTTGTCACATACTTTTCTTTTTTATGTTTGCTTGGGTTTTTTTTTTTTTTCCGTGAGGATGATTGGCCCTGAGCTAATATCTGTTGCCAATCTTCCTCTTTTTGGTTGAGGAAGATTGTCGCTGAGCTAACATCCATACCAATCTTTCTCTATTTTGTATGTGGGATGCTGTCACAGCATGGCTTGATGACTGGTGTAGAGGTCCATGCCTGGGATCTGAACCAGTGAACCCTGGGTCGCTGAAGCAGAGTGTGCAAACTTAACCACTATGCCACGAGGCTGGCCCCTATGTTTGTTTGTTTTTAATAACCCTTTAAAATGTAAACAGCATTCTTGGCTTATAATTTTCAGAGAAAAAAGGCCACAAGCCAGATTTGGCCTCTAGGCTCTAGATTTTTGACTCCTGTTTTGGACAATCCACAAAACAATAAATCAAGCCCAGATGTGCAGCGTTTCCAAATTTGCATGGTATAAATACTCTCACTATGGCTAGTTTCAAGCTACCTATGTAAGGTTGGGGATTGTACAAAAGCACACCATTATATAGTATTTCCAAATAAATAAATTCTTAATTATCTCAGAAGCACAGATAACAACAAAGTAAAGTAAAATAATTAGGAAGTTATGAGTTTTGAATATTTACTAGGTTTAGTCTTCATATAATTTATTTAATTACAAGTTTACATAATTTAATGTTTAAACCATTACTCTATTTAACTACTAGATCACAAAGGTTTAATATTTTAACAATTGCTTTACATAAGCTGGTCTGAACATATCCAGGATACCACTGTGGAACACAGACCTTCATCCTAAAGAGTCTGAGTCCGTGGTTATGTTGCAGCAAATTCCCATTTATGGTATTTGTGAATATGAAAGCACCAATCACTTTCCTTGTGAATCTCAATTCCAAATTTTCTCTTCCCTGCTCCTATCATGTAAATCACGACCTATGTCCTGATCATAATCCATCTCAATTATCCAGCCAATAGAGTAACTCCTTCCTTTGACTATTGATTTATTGGTGTGAGGACTCCAACATTCCTAGGCGGCAGCTATGATTTTAGGTTTACTAAAATCCTTACTGTGTCCATTGTAGAAGTGTTTTTCCCTTTGGAAAAAGGACTTCTAGACCAGTTAGGATTAAAGTTGAAGTGACAGGAAGAATAAGTTCCCCAGGGGAGACACTCGGATTACTGGTAAGACAAGGCTCTCCAACTTCCACTTCTTGGTTTCCAGATGCATGTATTCTACTATGGAGCATACATATTTGGTTCAATTATGTACTGTATTTTGTAGCAGGGAACATCGATCCTGCAGGGGATCATCTTAACCTCTATGCTTAGAGAGATGTGTTAGTCAACTTCGGCGGCTATAACAAAATACCATAGACTGGGTGGCCTAAACAACAGATATTTATTCCTCAAAGGTCTAGAGGCTGGGAAGTCCAAGATCAAGGGGCTTGCCAATTTGGTATCCTGATAAGCACCCACCTCCTGACTTATAGAAGGCTGCCTTCTGTCTGTGTTCTCCCAAGGTGAAGGTAGGGGAAGAGCTTTCTCTGGTCCCTCTTGCTCATCTTATGAGGACACTAGTTCCATCATGGTCGCTCCACACTCATGAACTCACCTAAACCTAATTACCTCCCAAAGACCCACTTCTAAATACCATCCCACTGGGGGTTAGGGATTCAATATATGAATTTGAGGGGACACAAACATTCAATCCATAACAGAACATTCCAAAGACTGTTAGTCTGACAGCATCTGGGGGAAGGGATTTACGGTAGAACCAGTGGATCAGGTGGTCATATGTTCACTGTCACAACTCCTCCGCTGTAAAGTGGGCCCCTGCTCTGTGGTGATTCTGAGGTAAGGTCCCAAGATGATAAATCAGGCACTCTATTGAGCCCTCACATAATATTCTGGCTAAGGCATTACAAGCAAGGGAATCACACTTAAACTCAAAATATGTCTCAATTCCAATAAATATATAGGACTTCTCCCTTCCTGGTCAAAGATCTGTGATGTAATCAACCTCTTACCACCTAACGGGTTGGTACAATATCACAAGGTCAATCTCTGTATGTTTCTCATAGTTTGGGCATTTAGTAGCACTAGTAGCTAGATATGCTGTTGTGAGAGGGAACTCAATGTCGTTAGACCCCTGAATAACCTTTTTCCCACCACCATGGCTACTCCATTCATGGGCCATTGTGTCATCATTGAAGTATTAGTGTTAGATCAGACCACACATCCAAAAGCCTTGGGAATATCTGGGAATTCCATTTTCTCCAGTGAATGATTCTCAGATAAATGGCTGTAGCTTCCTGTGGGTGAAAGATTGGAGAAATTTCTGCTCTGTACTTTTCCTGTGATGTTATAGAGTCCTTCTTCGTGATGACCCGGGCTCTACTTAATTTTAAGAGCTCAGGGTCTGCAACTGGCTCAAGTCTGGAAACTGGCTAAGATGCTATGATTTTCTATTTGGTTGACATTAGTTTTAAGTTATATAGATCAGTCAATATCCTTGTTCTCTGCCCATCTATTTTGCCTCTAGGAACACCATGACATATTAGTCATAGCCACAAATTCCTGAGAGTCATTATTCTCTGATTTTCATTCTGCTTCTTACCGTAATATGTCCACCTTCCTTCTGAAAGTAAAATGTTACCACCTGGCCTCGGCTATTGCAGAATCCTATCAACCCCATTAATTCTAGAGTGGCAAGTTCTATAACAACCTCTCTACCATCAACTCTGGCTTCTCAAAGATGTCCATGACTCCACAACATAGCCATTATTATTTGTTTTATTGAAGACAATGTCTCTGGTTTTTCCTGGTAAACATAGTTTACTATAGCTATCTGTTTTCTTGTCTTATGCAATATATTCATACTAACACTCTAACCTCATTGAGCATTTTGATCACTTTTTCAATACTTTGCCAAGTCAATATTATCATTTCTACCTCATTAATTGTAAATCATTGATTTTTTCATGCTCCAAGTAGCAATTTCAGCTGTGTGTTGGAATTGATTCTAAATGTACTTGCCAGTGTGTAAAATCTGAGTCACATGAGAATGTGTTTCATCAAGAAATTCTCTTTATCTGTCATAATATCTCCCTCTTAGTCAGCTCCCTCAAAATCCATTCCTAGGCATGTTCTGTTGGAGTTCTCTCAGGAGACTTACCTGGGTTGTGAATTAAACCTTTTCTATTGCTCTCATAATCAGATTCTGGAACTGGTTGCCCAGGCCAATCTGTCTTCCATTTTCGGACTATGGCAGTCTTATTACATACTATCGTGCATGCCTTGTGACATTCACACCTTGCCCGGTGATGATTGTTGAATAACTTAGACCTGCAATTTTTTTTCAGGGCCTTAATGATGCTGGACAACAACCATCCAACCAACACCATGTTCTTTTAATTACCATTGCCAACTTATCCTTTAAATGCTAGAGATATTGCATGTACCTGTTACAGCTAATAATAAGCTATCGTATAGATTTTCACCATATCATCTTACTACACAACATTTGAGGTTCTTAGTAATTGTGAAGTTATAGTATGCTATAGATCCCATGATCCCATGATATTCATCAAAACTATTGCCCTTTTTGTCATTAGACTGGTAAATTATTCAACTGTATACAATGATATGTGTATGCAATTTACGTGACAGATAAAAGGAACATAAGTTCTGGAGTGGGGCACGATAAAGGAAGAAAAACAGCCAATCAAAGTCAATAAAGTGTTCATTCTTAAGTCAATTGACTATAAATGACTGAAGTTTATTTCTGTAGGGAAACACTGGGAAAAAGTTTAAAATGCATAGTTCAGAATTCTCCCATTCCAGAGGAAATGGAGATGGGATGTATATATAAATTCTTATTCATCTTTGGTTGTGGGCTGCTCCCCAGAGGTTGTTAATACATAGCACTTTAAGCTTGCCGGGCTCAGAAAAGCAAAGCATCTTCCCCCAGTGTTGGAAAAAGCTAAGACACAGGGATGCAGATTCTGACAACTGGATATTGTTATATCTAAATCTAAATAACTTCTTCTTAGTATGTCCCATTGCTACTTATAAGTTGGCTTGCACGGAAAAAATATCTTTCTTTATGATAAGTGCCATATAAAGTATATTTTCTCTTTAAAATATCCATTCTTAAAAATTATTTCTTATTCAATATAAGCAGTCTGTAGATAGATCAATTGAGCTCCTGGTTTTAATAGAGGAATATACATGTATGTAATCTCAGAAAACAACATTATTTTCATCAGTCTCCATTTTCAAAAAGAGATAGAGACATTTACCTATAAAATTATATAACTATTGCAATTATGCTGTGAAATAGATGATTATTGAAAACAATATTATGATTCCTGAGATTTCTTCTATAAAGTCTTAGAATACATGTGCAAACACACATATTTATGGAAACTTTGCTCTAATCTTTCTTTTCTTTGTGGTGAAGTAGTATTAGAATAATTATTCATTCTCATTTTTTATCGTATACATTCAAAAAGAAGCATTTGTTGTATCCGAACTTACGATTAATTTTCCCAGATTTCTCAGAACTAGGTGAAAAGAAAAAGGATACTAAAACTTTTCTAACCCTTGTTATGTATCAGAAGTCTTCCAATATATTATGACATTTAAAAACACAACACAATTTCTAAATCCGAGGGATTTTCTTTTGTTCCAGATTTCAGTTCTTTAACAATATCTGGAGGCATTTTAAAGATAAACACACAGGCAATTGAATGATTGCGACTCCTTTTTACACAGTGGAAGCATCTTTCAGGGACTTTATCCTAAAATGCCATCTTTATTGATGTCCTTAAGCATTTCAGTTCCTGGAAGGTTTAGATTCTCATAAAAAAAATGAAGAAATTCTGTTCTTTCACCTTGAGCTTATTCTAGTATTGTAATAGAGAAGTATCGTTTTTAGAAAGTTTAATACTTTTTAAGGCAAAAATAACCTTGGGACAAATCTTATAACTGTTCCCATCTCTACTGTTCATGTTCATTTGCCAGGCAATGCTGGCTTCCAAGAAACTCATAGAAAAAAATTAAATGTGATATGTTACTCTGATATCTTCTACTACGGTATAGACTTTGTATTGCAGTTTAATAAGGAAAAAATGTTTTTAGATTCCGTTTCTGTGTATTGATCATTGTTACATACGTTGGTCTTCCACAAAGAAGTATGCGTGTTTCCTAAAACACAATTATTGGCTGTCTATTTGAAACTTCTGGAGAGAGAATAATAAAACATTAAAGGAAAACAAAAAAATATATAGAAGGCTTTTGTTTTACTTGATAGATTTCTATAGAAAAGAAAAAATTTGAATATGCGAAATGAGCATGCCTTTTCTATACATTCTAGGGTTAAAATACTATTGGAGAAATTGTCATTAAATTTTTCTTGATATAATGAGACATTTTTATTTTTTATCATTTCCTTGGATAATAATTTGATGTATGTAAATACAACAAATCACTATTATCATCTTGTGAAGATATAAATTCACTAAACAGATGTCTATGCACAGACCAGATCCATGTCTTACATGACATCTAATGTTCTTTGATATCTTGATTCTGACAAGGATCTGACTAGGAAGCATTCATATGATGTTTGTAAGCAGAAGTAAGGGAAAATCCTTCCGGCTGTGGGCAATTCCAACAGTGTCAACGATAGTGGTACTGAAATCCAATATCCATTAAACAACTCCCATTCTCTCCTCCCCGTAGACGCTAGCAACGACTATTCTACTTTTTGCCCAGTATGCTGATCAGTTCAATCACTTTTCCTGTTCGAAGAGTGAGTTCATATACTGGGGAGAAGCACAAACACTGGGAGTATATGTCTGCTGGGTCTTCTTGGCTGAGCATGGCCAAGACAGAGGTAGCCCTTTACCAGTACAGACCTGGGACTGGGCAGTCAGATTCTATGTGGGTTCAAAGAGCATCAAAGGTGATGCAATCTCTTGTGTCTTGGATTGGCGGTTGAAGCACATGAAATTGACTCCCTGGAGAAGCTGTGATTTCAGTCGAAGCTCTTCACTTAGTAGAGAAAATTTAGATCACTCTAAGGACTTCTAATTGCTTCTGATCAGCTTCTTGGGTAGGGACTAGGTGACTCTGTCCTTTCTCTTCATCTTTACTTTCTGTATTAGCACTGATCTTGAAAACAGCACCACTGGGCATCTGGTTGGATTTTCTCTTCCGTAAGATGCAAGTTGCTCAGCTACTCAGCTGGCAATTCCTGCTCACCCACCTCTAGTGCTCAGAGGTAGAAGGCCTTGGTCCACGTTGCAGGATTGTAGAAGGGACCTTTCCCTGGGTGAACTTGCCACCTGGCACTGCAAGATTACGGACTTCAGGGGTCAATGGAAGATCCTAGTGAAATAATTGTTAACATTAAATTTCTAATAATGCCTATTGTTTCCACTTATACGTTAATAGACTTTTTCTTGACTGGCTGCAAAAAATATGCTCTCTGAGATTTTCAAAGGAAAGAGCTGCTAACAAGTAGTCCCTGTAGGGGAGATGTTTTCCAGTGAGGGTCTTCCCTCTTCTCGTCGACCTCCCAGGGCCATCTTAGCACTCTGCCTGCTGACTTGGAATAATGGAAATCTCAACTAAGAAAGGTCAAAATCTGAGAACAGATCACATTAGCTTCTAACTTTCTTTTTGAAAAGCTTTATTCTTTAATTTGCACTAGCCTATGAGGAAATTAATCACTCTCATTTCCAGTGCACACATATAAGTATACAAAAGGACCAAAAGAAAACTAAATTCACAATTATTTTTCTTTTAATAGTGACACTTGTTACAAAATTTAGCATACTTTTGAACTTTCATGGCTGAAGTTAAATACTTCTGTAAATAATATTTAAATAAAATATATGTCACACTTGATTCTCATATTATGCAAACTCTATATCAGAGTTTCATTAAAAAGTATTTTGCATACACTTAAAAACATTACATTTATTTTATATATTACCTAAAAATCCAAAGAAATATGATTATCTTTATTATGAAACTAATAATGAACTAATATGAAAGATGATACATTGTTTTAAAAAACTATTGATTTGAAATGTATTAACAGGTTAGCCTACTTTCATTAACCAGATAGGACCGTACTGAGACACTCATTTACTCCTTCACTTAAAATTTTTTTCCAAGCACTGATCATGTACAGAAATGTATGCTGGGAGAAAAATAAAATTGATCACTTGATTGTCAGCCAAGATTCTGTCCAGCATTTTTCACTGACATATCATAGAACCTATAAGCATTTCTTTCCATTTTTCTAACATTAAATTAATCATGACTTTTTATTAACATATTTCTTTCAATATAATATTCATTTAATGTTCTCATAAAAGATATATTAAAGTATATGCTAGGAATTTAGAATGCTGTGGCGTGTACTGATGCAGTCTTTTTTTATTTAGGATCTTTTCTTGAGCCAGTGTAAATGCTAATTTTGTTTCAGTAAAAATCTTAAAGCATGTAGCCTCATGACAACCAGTGAAGCATGTATCATTAACATCATTTTGTAGATGAAGAAACTGATACACTAATTGGTGGAGTAACTTATCCAAAATCATGAAACGGTAGAACTCAGTTATTTCAGCTCTAGAACTGTGCCTTTCCTCTCTACCGTGTACTGCCTCTATAGACAAGAGCTACGAAAGGAAAGAATGTAGGCAAGTCTTCTAGATAAAATAAAAGGCAAATTAGAAGTCCTGAAGATGGGAAAATCCCTATTGCTTAAGACGCTTTCCAAGTATTGTGAGAGGGGACTGCAGATTTAAGCCAAGTTCAGACATACAACCTTGCAAACTACTTCAAGAAGATTCCAGTTTATCTTCACAGCAATGGAGGTGGGAAGGAGAAGACATTTTGTGCTGTCTGGTGGTAGGAAAGAAAATGTGACACAATTACATCTAATTCAAAAACCAAAAGACTACATGCAAGGGGCATGCTTGGTAAAATACATCTCAAATATCCAGGTGTGAGAGGATGGTGAATTCAACTATGAAAATTGCGGTGGAAAAGGGAAAAGCATATGGATGCAAGACATATTGATGAAGTGGAATTTAGGGACTTGATGATTTGGATGCAGTGGATGAGGAGGGAAGAGCAAAGGATGATTCTGCTTCACTGTCTTGGGAAACTTGGTAGTGAAGAGATAGAGGAGGTGGCACAAGTCTATTAAATAGTTTACCTTTATGTTGAATTTGAGGTATTTAGGTTATATTTAACTGAAGAGTTTGGCATATGAATGTCTCTCTCTCTCTCTCTGCAGACACAAGTAGTACAGTGAAGGCATTGCTATTTTACGTGAGGTGTTGCTATGGTGCAAGTTTACAACAGACATTAAGAACTCATTCTCAGGGCTGGCCTGATGGCACAGCTGTTGAGTTCACACTTTCCATTTTGGCAGCCTGGGGTTCACTGGTTCGGATCCCAGGTGTGCACCTACACGCTGTTTGTCAAGCCATGCTGTGGCAGACGTCCCACATATAAAGTTGAGGTGGATGGGCACAGATGTTAGCTCAGGGCCAGTCTTCCCCAGCAAAAAGAGGAGGATTCGCAGGAGAAGTTAGCTCAAGGCTAATCTTCTTCTTCTTCAAAAAAAGAACTCATTCTCTGGTTTATTCAGATCAGAGTTCTAATCACATGTAAGTTACTTTGACAAGTTAAATTCTCATTTGTATGATGTCGTTACGTTACTAAGTCCTTTATAGCATTAAAGTGAGAATTGAACAGATGCCTTATGTAAATTGTTTTATACAAGATTTGGCATTATTTATACAGTGAATGAAAGTGATATTATTATAATTATTATTATTTTATAGGAAAAACAAAACTAAGGCTTAGAGAGATACCAGAGTCATGCAAAAGTAAGTCGCAAGGCAAATACTTTACTCTATCTGTCTGAAATCAGGGCATGAATTCTAACTATTGGTCTATTTTGGATTATTGCCATTTCCAGATAAAATACGACGCAAGCCCTTGAAGCTACCATGATTGCCCAGAAACGCACTATAAAGTAAAAAATAAATAAATAAGAAGAGGACCTGGGACAGAAACCTGAAAAAAACCCTTGGGAAATGAGAAGAGGAAAGTAAAATACAAAGCAAATTGGTGTTTCCAGGTATGTATAAGGAATTCTAGAATCTTCAGAGATAAGAGCATGTTTCATGAGGAAGTGTCAAAAGTGACTGAGATGCCAAGGAAGATAATGTTTGAAAAATGCCCTTTGGGCTTAAGCAAGGGCATTGATAATTGGGGGGAAAATACCAAAGTGTATCAAAAATGGGTCTAAAATGCTTTCTGAGTAATAAGACAGGACTTCAAAGCAATGCTGGCTATTATTTCAGAGGCCAGGACTTTTGTCAAGTAGACAATCTTTAATTACAATGAGGAAGGAACACTTGAAAAGTGATTGTGCCCACGTCCAAGAGCAAGTGCCACCACAATTTTCTTCACAAAAGCATTAAAATGCTAATGTTTCATCCTTATTACAAAGCTTCTAATGAAAAACTGAAAATGAAATAACAAGACTTCATTCCAATGATAATGACGGAACCTAGAATGAGACATGGTGATATCACATTTCCAATTCAGGTTTCTACAAATTAGTATCACACTCTCATAGCCCTCTGCAGCAACCGAGTGGCTTAACTTAGTAGACTCCCTCGTAATGTGTTGTACATACTCAGAACTTCAGCCAAGTATTTCACTACATTTAAGCACTATTGCCGAAATACAGAACGTTTTCAGAAAGTCCATTTACTAAACTAATTTTCCAGTGCTTATATAAGGTCAGAGACTGGCATTCCTGGAGATGGAGATTATAATTTATTTACTGAATTTTCACAGCTTTGTTAGCCTTGGTACGTTTCTCTTTGTTGCCCCCTCAAAATGTATTTGCTCCTTATCCGATGCTATCATCTCTAGGAGAATATCACTGATTCTTCCTCACTAGAAATTTAAATTCTAGATGAAATCCTGTCCCTCTTTTACAGTCTTCGGACTGACTGTGTTTCAGAAATTTCTGTGAACCAGAGTCTAAGATTTTTCTGTGAAGATCATTCAGTATAAAGATTTTCAAAAGCTACTTGGCTGAGTTAATCCTAAGCAACTGCCCGATTAAGCATTGGGCTGATTAGACCAGTGAAGACTAGTAGGATTCTGATGTTCAAAAGGAAATCAGATTACCATTATTAACATAAACTTATCTTTAGAACAGTTTTAGATTTACAGAAATATTGAGAAGTTGGTACAGAGAGTTCCCTTATGCCCTACATCCAGTTACTCCTATTAATGTCTTACATTAATATGGCACACTTTTTGCACTTAACTAGCCAATATTAATATATTATTATTAACAAGAGTCCATACTTTATTCAGATATATTTGGCATTTCCCTGTTGTCCTTCTGTGTCATGATGGCTTCCAGGAAACCTCATTGTCTGATTACATTGACTGCCACATTTCCTTAAGCTCCTCTTGACTGAGACAGTTTCTCAGACTTTCTTTGTTTTTGATAACCTTGGCAGTTTTTAGAAATACCGGTCAGGTGTTTTATAAAATTTTACTTTAGTTCATAAGTTATTTCCCATGGGAGTGCGTGTTAACAATTCTGATACTGCTATACACTGATACCGAACTCAACAATTAAGTAAATTAATAGTGAAGGATGGGACCCAGGTTTCTCACTGATGGTCTACACATCTGTGGCAGAGGTGTCCACAGATAAGTAAAGGTAAATGGCTAGAATGATCCAGTGGCAATGGGTCACAGTTGGACATATTAACATGAACTCATGTTTACTTTATTACAAGTACAGAGGG
This sequence comes from Equus przewalskii, assembly GCF_037783145.1. NCBI lineage: Eukaryota > Metazoa > Chordata > Mammalia > Perissodactyla > Equidae > Equus > Equus przewalskii. The sequence goes on from NC_091861.1 coordinate 17,700,924, forward strand.
TTCCAAATAGAAATACACACACACACACACACACACACACACAGACTGATTAGTATACCTACCTGTGTATCCTTACTTAGCTGAGAAGATCTGGAACCAATACAACCTAGTGACAATGATCACATCTGGCACTGAGTTCTTGGTTTCTAATATTATTCTTCATGCACGCACACACACACACATATGTATGTATGCGTGTATACACACACACACTATTAGATAATTCTCAGCTCTGGTGGGAAAAAAATTTCGCTTTTTGAATTTGAATTTGAGAAGAATTTGAATTATAGAATGGGAATTATAGTGCTCACTTTTCCAGATTCTGAGGCTGACCAGTTATTTTTAGTCTCTTTATAACTGTCCTTAAAGTAGCATTACTTAGGCTGACATGTCCTAAGTTATTATTTAAAATGAATTTATTATATGCAAATATGTTATTCTTCATCAAAAGAAAGCAAGGCTCCTTGGATAAATATCTGATTCTAGGACCTAGAGAGGAACTGTGCAAAATGAATCTGGAGCATCGACAAATTAAGAAAGACCTAACACACGCACATACACACACACAGATTGGAGTAGGCCTATGGGATAGAGAAGCCAACTGAAAGAGCTCCCAATGTCCAAAGCTGGAACTATTTGAACAAGATAAATAAAATGCTATTAGATTATAGGGTCAGCCTGTTGGCGCAGTGGTTAAGTGTGCATGTTCCACTTCGGCAGTCCGTGGTTCACCGTTTCAGATCCTGGGTGTGGACCTATGCACTGCTTGTCAAGCCATGCTGCGGAAGGCATCCCACATATAAAGTAGAGGAAGATGGGTGTGGATGTTAGCTCAGGGCCAGTCTTCCTCAGCAAGAAGAGGACGATTGGCAGAAGATGTTAGTTCAGGGCTAATCTCCCCTCCCCCAAAAAAGGAAAGATATTAGATTATAACCCAAATTACAAAATAAAGAACATGAGTGCAGGCTGATACAAATAAACGAATTTATAAATAAATAAATGGGAGAGATGAGACAAATCTCTTGTGAAAAAGAATTCCAAATCATTTGTGTTGATACTTTTCCCTCAAGGATGGGGAACATAACGCCCACTCCGTAAGTGTGGACTTCACATGTGGCTTCCTTCAGATTGATAGATTAGATAGATCGATCATAGATGTACATAGATATACACAGGTTTATAGATACAGATTTCTCTATATCTATGTCTACCTATCTATCTATATGGAAAGGGGCATAAAAAGTAACTTTACAGTTGAGAAACCTTACAAACACCTCTTCAGCCAAATAATCAACATCAACAATAAGTCATGTTGCTCTTATGCACCATTAATATCATGTGATACAATGTCGCTTTACTTTTGTGGTCTTCCTCCACCAAACCCAGAGCTTCATTCTAATCATGAGGAAAAATTCAGATAAACCCAAATTGATTCAAAATACCAGTACTCTTTCAAATCCCTCAAGGTCATCAAAAACAAGGAAAGTCTGATAAACTGTTTAAGCCAAGAGAAGTTACAGGGACTTGACTATTAAATGCAATGTTGGGGCCGGCCCCGTGGCCGAGTAGTTAAGTTTGAGCACTTCAATTCGGCGGCCCAGGGTTTTGCAGGTTTGGATCCTGGGCACGGACATGGCACCATTTGTCAGGCCATGCTGAGGCGGTGTCCCACATGCCACAACTAGAAGGACACATAGCTAAAATATACAACTATGTACAGGGGATTTGGGGAGAAAAAGTAGAAAAAAAAAGATTGGCAACAGTTGCTTGTTAGCTCAGATGCCAATCTTAAAAAAAAAAAAATATGTATTGCCTAAAAAAAAAAAAATACAACGTGGTATCCTGGGTGGTGTTCTGTAACAGAATAATGATATTAGGTAAAAATGAAGGCAACCTGAATAAAATATGGACTTCAGTTAAAAATAATGTCAACGTTTGTTCTTTAATTGTGCCAAAAAACTATACTAATATAAGATGTTGATTATGGGGGAAACTGTAAGGGGGTTATACGGGATGTCTCTGTACTATCTTGACAATTTCCTATAAATCTAAAACCATTCTAAAATAAAATGTGTATCTTAACTAAAATTTTCAAATAACATCTTTTGCAATATACTCACACTTTAATTTTGAACGTGAACTTCCTTGACATTTTAGCTTTTAGTCATTATACTCTTGCTGAAACCGTCATTCTCCCAAAGCAATTTTTTTCACACTACAAATTTATTCCTGTACTAGTTTAATCTTTTAATGGGGATTATTTTAAATAGGATTGATTCGATAATGTTGGTGAACCCTCACTACTAAGCGGTTTAAACATACTTTGCACATAATGAAAATGTAAATCAATGAGTATTTTGGAGCTACAGGCCTGTTGACTAACGTCCAATTTTTTGATCATCTAGAAATTAATAAAATGTCACAAATTGCAGGACTGTTGAATCGGCTTTTCTAATATTATTCAATTCAATATCTACTGTGAAGTCTCTAATAGCTACACCACAGCACATTTCAAAATGCAATAAATAGAATTAAAGAGTATTTTATGTGAGCTAGACTAAAATAGGATTTCATTTGAAAATTTCTGAAAATATTTCAAAAGTCTGAGCTTAAAACATGTGTACGTAGAGAGCTGGCCTGGTGGCGTAGTGGTTAAGTTCATGCGCTGCGCTTCGGTGGCTGGGGATTCACGGGTTCAGATCCGACGGACCTACACACTGCTCATCAAGCCATGCTGTGGCAGCATCCCACATACAGAAGAGAGCAAGACCAGCACAAATGTTAGCTCAGGGACAATCCTCATGCAAAAAGAGGAAGATTGACAACAGGTGTTAGCTCAGGGCCATTCTTCCTCACCACAACAAATAAACAATGAACAAAAACCCCGAAAAACACACTTATATAAAACTTTCCACCTTTTAAAGTTATGTTTATAGAGATTGCTGTTTATATTTTGTTTATTTTTAATACATGCTGTTAGGACACTCAGGAAAGCAATTTACATGGAAAATAACATGCTGACTGCCAGGTGTAGGGCTCGAGCGAATGGCAAGGGCTCTTTGAATCACAATTCTAGTTTTGTGGTTTGTTTAATTGGAAATTGAACAATATAATAAACACTGTAATGTATTCCTTTCTCTGGTTGTTTTTATGTGCTACTATACATATACACAATTTGCATAATGTAGGCCATTTGAACTTTGATGTTTATGACAAATGAGGCTTTTTTCCTCTATTTTCAAGCTGTTATTAAACATATTTTAGCTGTGTATAATAAAGGACGTTTAAAAACAATCAGAACTATCCAATTAGGTAGTTTATTCCACTGTTATTCAGTTAAACATTCCATAGTTTCTAATATAATTTCTTATTTGACACATGGGTTAATTAGAAGTATATTTTGAAACTTCTAAATACAAAAATTTTCTAGTTATCATTTTATTAATTGCATTATTATCATATTGTTGTTACATGCCATCAAATCTGCTCCTACTCTTGGTGACCCTATGAATGAGTGATGTCACAGTGTCCTGGCCTCAACAGCCCTATCAGTTTCTGCAGACGAATGCCTATGGCTTCCTTTATGGAGGCAATCTATCTCACATTTACTCATCCTCTTTTCCTGCTGCCTTCTACTTGTCCCAGCATTATTGTCTTTTCCAGAGAATCCTGCCTTCTCATGATGTGTTCAAAGTAGGACAGCCTTGCTTTTATCATTTTTGCCTCCAGCAATAGCTCAGGCTTAACTTGCTCTAGGATTCACTTGTTCTTTCCGGCAGTCCAGGCTATCCATAGGGCTCTCCTCCAACACTGTGTTTCAAATGAATTAATTTTTTCTTGTCCACCTTCTTCACTGTCCAGCTTTTGGACTTATACATAGTAATTGAGAATATAAGGGTGTGGATAACCTTGGTCTTAGTCTCTAATGACACTTCCTCACACTTGATGATCTTTCCTAATTCTTTCATTCCTACCCTTCTGAGTCTCAGTCATCTCTTGATTTCTTAGCTGTGGCCTCTGTTTAAATTAATGACTGAACCAAGGTAAACAAAGTCTTTAACAATTTCAGTGTCTTCATTGTCTATGCTGTACGGTTCTTCTGTTGTCAGGGTTTTTGTTTCTTGATGTTTACATGCGGTCCTGCTTTGGCACTTTCTTTTTTCACTATGTCAGAAGTTGTTTCAAGCCATCACTGCTTTCTGCCAGAAAGATGGTGTCAGTTACATATCTTAGATTGTTAATACTTCTTGCATTGATTTTCACTCCTTCATCTCAGTCTATCCCACTTTTTTTCATATGTTCTGCACACAGATTTAACAGTTAGAGAGATAAAATGCATCCTGGTCTGACACCTTTGCCTATAGGAATCCATTCTGGTTCCGCATCTTCTGTCTTGACAGTGACGTCCTCTCTACAATGCGGATCACACATCAGGACAATTGAGTGCCCATGTTTGATGTTAATAGTTTGTGGTCAGGACCACAATCTGCTCCTGGTCTTGTTTAGGCAGAGAGAATACAGCTTCTCCATCTCCTGCTTCCAATTACATAGCCTATTTGATTTCTACGTTGGCCATCTGGTAATGTCCATGTATACAGTTGTCTGTTTGGTTGCTTGAAACATGTATTTGTGATAAATGGATTGTTAGCTTTGCAGAAATCCATGACCTGGTCTCCTCCTTCATTTGTGTCCCTCAGTCCAAATTTTCTGGCAATCTTTGATTCTGCTTTATTTCCTACTTTTGCATTCCAGTCACCTATAGTTATCAAAATGTCTTGTTTTGTGTATGATCAATTTCTTCTTGGATACTTGTGTAAAATATATGCATACTATCAGATAACATATTATATATGATTTTTATCTCATAAAACTTTAATCTGTTGCTCCCAGTATCATCAATTTCTTTAAGTGTTCAATGAAAAACAACAAAAGCAAAGTACCTTTTATTGGTGAAGATAAAAAAAATAAGATCTTGAAAATTAAATATTGTGTTGTAATTTTGATTTGTTTCTATCAAAACCCTGTGAATAAACATTAATAGCTAGTCTGGTGCGTGTTAATTATGTAAGATGAAGAGAGGTTTGTGATCTGTAAAAGAGGACGTGAACGGAAGTTTGTAACCCTTAAAAACATGCAATAAAAGAGAATAAAAAGTCAAAATAGAGCTAACTCTGATGGTCTAGTGGTTAAGGTTTGACACTCTCACTGCTTCGCTGGCCCAGGTTCATTTCCCAGTCATGGAACCACACCACCCATCTGTCAGTTGCCATGCTGTGGCGGTGGCTCACATAGAAGAACTAGAAGGACTTACAATTTGGATATACAACCATGCACTGGGGTTTTGGGGAGAAAAAAGACGGAAAGATTTGCAACAGAGGTTAGCTCAGGATAAATTCTTCCCTGCCAAAAAAAAAGAGTCAAAATCATAGGCTAAACCATGTCAAGGAATGATGAAGCAGTGTGCTTAAGATGGATGCAGCTGGACTACACTCACCATGCACTGGATTCCCAGAGAGGGATGCTGCTCCATAATGTTCTGTATATTCATAGAGAAAGGGGAGTAAGGAAACATCTAGCTGTTTATGAAAAAAACAAAAAAAATAAAAAAAAAACAGGAACTTCCTCAGTAAAGAAATTGCTTCCAAAGAAAAGGAGTGCCTTCACAGATCTGACACAGGCATTAATCTGTTCTCCTTTGAGCTAAATCAGACCTGCTAAGCCAGCTTCTTAGTAAGCTACCTGAAAGCAGAAGAACGAAAGTCTCTTAGATTCGTTTTTTCAAAATAATGATATATCCCAACTACAAGTGGTATTAATTATTATCTTTTACTGATAAACTTTCCCAAGTAAAGGACTTTCTATTCTTACTTTGGTAAACATATTTTTCAAGCAATTGCATCGGAATAAAATGAGTCTTATTGGCATTATAAGTTTGGAAATCTGCCCTGCCTAAATTTTCTTTCATTTTTTTATCATATCTCATTTAACTGATATTTAGACTGCATTGAAAAATCTCAAGTAAAAGGATTTTGTACGAGAAGCTGTGAATTTATTAACCCCTTTTTTAAAGATTCATTTTGTGCTGAAAAGGAGTATTGTAAAACAGCAATTAATTTTCTTTTCTCAATCTGGATTCTTTTGTTTTTAAAGACTATTTTTTTAGAGACATTTTAGATTTACAATAAAATTTGAGAGAAAGGTACAGAGATTTCCCCTATACTTCCTGCCCCCACGCATACATAGCCTCCCCCATTATCGACATCACTTATCAGAATGATACATTTTGTACCAAGGATGAACCTACATTGACACATTGTAATCACCCAAGTTCATTGTTTACCTTATGGTTTATTCTTGGTGTTGTAAATTCTTTGGGTTTGGATAAAAGAATAATGATATACTGTTACAATATCATACAGAATATTTTCAGCACCCTAAAAAATCCCCTCTTCTCTGCCTATTCATCTCCCTCCCATAGACACACATACACCCCTGGGAACCTCTGATCTTTTCACTGCTGCTACAGTTTTGCCTTTCCCAGAATGTCATATAATTGGAATCATACAGTATGTAGCCTTTTCGGATTGGCTTCTTTCACTTAATAATATGCATTTAAGTTTCCTCCTGTATTTTCACAGCTTAATAGCTCACTTCTTCTCAGCATTGAATAATATTCCATTGCCTGAATGTAACACAGTTTATTTATCTATTCACCTACTCAAGGACATTTGCGTTGTCTCCAAGTTTTGGCAATTAGGAATAAAGCTGCTATAAACATCCGTCTGCAGGTTTTTGTGTGGATGTAAGTTTTCAACCCTTTTGGGTAAATACTAAGGAACGAGGTGGCTGAATAGTATGGTAAGAGTATGGTTAGTTTAGTAAGAAATCAAAGTGTCTTCCAAAGCGACTGTACTATATTGCATTCCAAGCAGCAATGAATGAGATTTCCTGTTGCTCCACATCCTCACCATCATTTGATATTGTCACTGTTCTGGATTTTGGCCATGCTAATAGGCGTGTAGCGGTGTCTCCTTGCTGTGTTAGCTTGCATTTCCCTGATGACATATGATGTGGAGCATCTTTTCAAATACTTATTCACATCTGTATATCTTCCTTGGTGAGATATCTGTTAAGGTCTTTGGCCCAGTTTTTAACTGGGTTGCCTGTTTTCTTATGCTTGAGTTTCAAGAGTTCTTTATGTATTTTGGATAACAGTTCTTTTTTTTCCCTCAAGATTGGCACCTGAGCTAACATCTGTTGCTAATCTTTTTTTTTTCTTCTTCTCCCAGAAGCCCCCAGTACATAGTTATATATCTAGTTGTAGATCCTTCTAGTTGTGCTATGTGGGACGCCACCTCAGCATGGCCTGAGGAGTGGTACTAGGTCCACGCCCAGGATCTGAACTGGTGAAACCTTGGGCCAGGGAAGTGGAGCATGCAAACTTAACCACTCAGCCACAGGGCCAAACACCTGGGTAACAGTTCTTTATCAGATGTGTCTTTTGAAAATATTTTCTCCAAGGCCATGGATTGTCTTCTGATTTCTTGAATGCTGTGTTTTGAAGAGCTGAAGTTTTGTGGATTTTCTTTTCTTTTTTTCTTTTTTCTTTTTTTTTTTTTTTGGTGAGGAAGATTGGTCCTGAGCTGACATCTGTTGCCAATCTTCTTCTTTTTGCTTAAGGAAGACTATCACTGAGCTAACATCCATGCCAGTCTTCCTCTACTTGATGTGGGGTACCACCACAGCATGGCTTGACAAGCAGTGCTAGGTCCGTGCTCAGGATATAAACCCATGAACCCTGGACCACCAAAGCAGAGTGTGTGAACTTAACCACTATGCCACTGGACCAGACCCAAACTTTTTAATTTTAATGAAATCTAGAGTATCAATTATTTCTTTTGTGGATTGTGTCTTTGGTGTTGTATCTAAAAAGACATCACCATACCCAAGGTCATCTAGGTGTGCCTTATGCTATCTCCTAGGAGTTTTATAGTTTTGTGTTTTACATTTGAATCTCTGATCCACTTCGAGTTAATTTTTGTGAAAGGTTTCAGGTCTGTGTCTAGATTTATTTTATTTTTCATGTGGGTGTCCAGTTGTAATAGTACCACTGTTGAGGAGGTTATCTTTGCTCCATTGTATTGCCTTTACTCCCTTGTCAAAGATCAGTTGATTATACCTATGAAGATCTATTTCTGAGCTCTCTGTTCTGTTTCATTGATTTATTTGTCTACTGTTTCATCAACACCACACAGTCCTGATCACTGTAGCTTTATTGTTAGTCTTGAAGTTGTCAAAAATGTGTTGATTATTCTGTGTCTTTTGCCTTTCAGAAAACTTTAGAATCAGTTTGTTGATATCAATAAAAAAACTTACTGGGATTTTGATTGGGATTGCTTTGAATCTGTACATCAATTTTGGATTTACCAACATCTGGACAATGCTGAGTCTTCCTATCTGTGGTCAGTTAATATGTCTCCATTTATTTGGTTCTTTGGTTTCATTCTCTGAGTGTTAAAATTTCCATTATATATTTCTTGTACATATTTCGTTATAACTAAGTAACTCACATTTTTGGTGCTAACATAAATGATATTGTGATTTTAATTTCATATTCCTTTTGTTCATTTTTGGATTTGATTTGTTAAATAATTTTCTGCATCTGTTGATAGGATCATATGAGTTTTCTTTGTTAGCCTTTTGATTGGATGGATTACATTGGTTGATTTTCAAATTTTGAACCAATCTTGCATACCTGGGACAAATCCTATTTGGTGACAGTGTATAATTCCTTTTATACTTTTTTGGATTCGATTTGCTAATATTTTGTCCAGAAACTTTGCATCTATGTTCATGAGAGATTGGCCTGTAGTTTTGTTTTCTTGTAATGTATTTGTCTGGTTTTGTTATTACAGTAATGGTGGCCTCATCAAATGAGTTAGGTAAGATTACCTCTAATTCTATCCTCTGAAAAAGATTGTAGAATATTGATATAATTTTTCCTTTTTTTTTTTTTGAGGAAGATTAGCCCTGAGATAACATCTGTGCCCACCTTCCTCCATTTTTTATATGTGGGATAGCTGCCACAGCATGGCTTGATAAGTGGTGTGTAGGTCTGTGCCCGGGATCTGACCTGGTGAACTTGGACCGCTGAAGCCGAATGTGTGAACTTAAGAGATACACCACTGGGCTGGCCCCTGATACAATTTCTTTATTAGACGTTTGGTAGAATTCACCTGTGAATCCATCTGGGCCTATGGCTTACTATTTTGGAAGGCTTAATTATTGATTTAATTTATTACTAGATATGACTCTTGAGATCATGTATTTATTCTCAAGTGATTATCGTTAGACAGTGTCTTTCAAAGAATTGGTCCATCTCATCTAAGTTATATAATGTGCAGGCACAGAGTTATTTATAATATTCCTTTATTATCCTTTTAATTTCCAGGAGATCTGTAGTGACCTCCCCTCTTTCATCTCTGATATCAGTAATTTGCATCTTTTCTCTTTTTTTTCTAGTTAGCCTGGCTACAGGGTTATCAATTTTATTGATCTTTCAAAGAATCGGATTTTGGTTTCATTGATATTCTCTGTAGATTTCTGTTTTATTTTCATTGATTTATGTCCTGTTTTTAATTACTTATTTTCTTTTGCTTACTTTGGATTTAATTTACTCTTTATTTCTTGGTTCCTAAGGTGGCATCTTAGATTAGTGATTTTAGATCTTTCTTCTTTTCTAATATAGGCATTCAGTGCTGTAAATTTCCCTTTAAGCCCTGCTTTTGCTACATTAAAGCAAATTTTAAATTGCATTTTCATTTTCATTTAGTTCAAGATATTTTTAAATTTCTCTTGAGATTTCTTTTTGACCCATGTGTTATGTTATGTAGAGGTGTGTTGTTTAATCTCCACTTCTTTTGGGATGTTCCAGTTATGTTTCTGTTTGATGTGTAGTTTCATTCTATTGTGATCTGAGAGCAGACACTGTATGATTTCTACTCTTTCAAATTTGTCCAGGTGTCTTTTATGGCCTGGAATGTGATCTATCTTGGTGAATTTTCCATGTGAGCTTGAGAAAAATGTGCATTCTGTTCTTTTTGGATGAAAGAGTTTATAGATGTCAACTAGACGCAGTTGATTGATGGTGTTGTTGAATTCAACTATGTCCTTACCGATTTTTGGCCTGCTGGATCTGACAAGTTGTGAAAGAGGGGTGCTGAATTCTCCATGTATGAGAGTGGATTTTATCTATTTTTCCTTAAAGTTCTAACAGTTTTTGCATGTCTTTTGCCACTCTGTTGTTAGGCGCATACACATTAAGAATCTATCCAGTATATTTAAAAATCTATTACTAATCAATAAAAAACTGATAGACAATCTAACAGAAAAATGAGAAAATATTAAAGTACGTCATAAAATATGAGATCTAAATGATCTATAAACAAATGAGAAAGTAATCAATGCTATTAGTCACCAGGGAGGTGCAATTTCAAAATGTAGTTCAATACCAGTCCACGCTTACTATATGTTCTAAAATTAAAACAACATAACTTGTAGAGACTGAGGAGCAAGGAGAACGCTCATAAAATGTCGATAAAGCGTAAATATAGTCATACATACTCAAACTGAACATATGTATTTTTTACTATCTAGCAGTTGTACTTCTAGGCATATACTCAAAAGAAATGTTCAAGGATGTTTATCCAAAAACATATAGTGGATTTATATGACACCACTATTCATAATAGCCCTAAGCTGGGAATCTCTTAGAAGTTAATATACAGTAAATTGGATAAAAAAAAGTGATACATACTCCCAGACTAAAAATCTATACAGTAATAAAAGTAAACTGAAGTTCAAGCAACTAGCAACAGTGTAGATAAATGTCACCAACATACTGCTGAATGAAATAAGCTGGGGATAATATAATACATGTTGTATGATATCATGTATATATAAAGTTCAAAAATAGGAAAAAACATTGTAAGTTAATAAATTACTATAGTATTTGTATTAAGTTTCTCCAGGGAAACAGTGTGTGTATATGTGTGTGTGTGTTTGTTTGTGTGTATATATATGCATATATATGTATGTATTTATATATATATATATGTATGTATTTATATATGTGTATATGTGTGTCTATATATGTGCATGAGCGTATTTATGTGTCTGTATGTGTGTATATCTGTATAGATAAAGAAATTTACTATAAGGAATCAGTTCACACAATTGTGGAGGCTGGAAAGTTCCAGCATCTTCAGGGTCAGTTGGCTAACAGGCGATCCAGAAGAGCTGATGGTTTAGTTCTGGTCTGATCCAAAGGCATGAGACCCAGGAGAGCCGATGGTGTAGTTCCATCTGAAGGCCTGGAAGGTTTGACACCGAGGAAAAGCCAATGTTTCAGTCTGAGTTTAAAGAAAGGAAAAAACCAACTTCAAGCAGCCAGAATTCTCCTTACTCAGGGGAGAGTCAGCCTTTTTGTTCTATTCAGGGTTTTGACTGAGTAGACAAGGTGCCCATGTTGTGAAGGGCAGTTTTCTTTACTCAGTCTATTAATTTAAATGTTAATCTCATCCAAAAACACCCCCACAGAAACACACAGAATAATGTTTGAGCAAATATCTGGGCACCAGTGGCCTAGTCAAATTGACACATGAAATTAGCAATCATGATATTTAGATTGGATCACATGATTAGAAACACACAAGTGGGGCTTCTGGGTTGCTGGTAATGCTCTGTTTCCTGGCCTGAGTGCTCGTTACACAAGGGCGCTCAGTCTGTGAAAATTTATCAAACTGTACACTGACAATTTGCGCAAATTTCTATGTACACATATGTTGGTAAAAATGTTTACTTAAAAATAACCTGTATATAGTGGAGTTTTAAATGAGTTACACTTACAAAGATTGTCCCGTAATATTCCTACTATTAGACACGAAACCTTCGGTAGATAGTAAACAAATATGGATTGCATGATCAATTTAAGCAAAATTTCCCTTTTTTTCTGCTACAAATGAGTGTTCAACAACCTGAAGTCTGATGAGTTTCCTCCATATGTGATTTCCTTTTCTTTTTTTTGTTTTTTGTTTTTTGGTGAGGAAGATTGACCCTGAGCTAACATCCATTGCCAATCTTGTTTTTTTTTGTTTTGTTTTGTTCTGAGGAAGATTAGCTCTGAGCTAATATCTGTGCCCATCTTCCTCTACTTGGTATGTGGGATGCCTCCCCAGCATGGCTGATGAGTGGAGTAGGTCGTGCCCGGGATCCAAACCTGCAAACCCAGGCCACTGAAGCAGAGCACATGGAATTTTCACCACTCAGCCACAGGGGCGGGCCCCATGTGTGATTTTTTAAATGTGCCAATAAGGTTAGTATAATGATCATCTTGTTAGCTTATTTCACAATTTAGTCTTGGTTTCACAAACTATTTATAAAATATATCTGTAAAAGTATCCACAAGAAAGTTTTAGAATTTTTTAATTTTAACCAAAGATGATTTTGATCTTCTGGTAAATTATAGACACATATGTCAAAATTACAAAAAAAAAATAAGATGATAGTGTATCCCATGTGACAGTATTATAAAATATTAGTAATGTATGTGTTAATAATGTTGACTTGGATTACATGTCAAGAGTATATATAATCAATTTATAGATTTAATAAAAAGGTGGGTTTTGACGACTTCTAGAAAATATTTTGTATTTTCCTCCCACTTAGAATGATAATCTCGTTTCAAGTGACTATGTGTTAATTTTCTTAAAGTGTTAATACATATCAGATAATTAATTGTTAATCCCCTATTATATACTAGTGTTGGGATGCTGTGCTCAGTGCTGAAAATACACTTTCCTACACTGGGGAGGATTAAAAGTGAGGCATATTGGTCTATTATTATTTTGCCAACATTACATATATAAACCCATATATAGTATATCTATGGTTTTAGGACATGCATCATTTAGAGTGTCAGTCATTTCCTGTTTTTATTGTTTATTCTTTTTATTTTGTCTCCAAAAATGCCAAACATTATTTCTTCCATCTCATAGATGTGGTTCTCAAGAATCATTTACCATTTCCATATTTCTTTGCTGTTGAAGCAATCATAATTACTTTAAATGACTTTAAACATTAGTGCTTTAATTAAGACTTTCAAATTGAGATGTCATCCGTATTGTTAGCTTCTGAACCAAATATTCAGAAATGTTGGGAGATGAATACTTTTTGCGTTAAATTAACATTACATAAAATAAAACTAAACAAATCCTCTTATTTATATTTATGGCATCACAGTATGTTACATGTTATTGTCTTTTTAAGTCATTTTCTGTCATTATTTTAGATATTTTTTATAACTCATTTCAAATCTCTTTCACCAAAATGAGTTATTAGATACTCTTATAGTTACTACAAATGAGTGAGACAAATGGGTAATGTTGAGCTCCATTTCCATAAGAGGAAATTCAAAATTGGAGTTTGAGTGGCAAAATCAGTATTAGCAATCTGGATCTCTTTGCACAATAACACACAACATCCATGTATGAGATTTTCCATTGACATAAAATAGCTTGGGACTTTTTATTCTGTGCATTTTGAAAAGCAAGTGATTAGAATTCCTGTTCGTCATCATTTCTTGACTCAAGTATGACAGTAAACTAAGCTTAGTGTCACTTGGTAGTTTTCTACCAAAGCCGTTAAAGGACCTGAGAAGGGACTTGACGGTACGGGGTGATGTTGAATGCAAAATTCAAAACAACAAGGTGAGCAAGGAGATTTTTCCACCACAAGTTATTAAAATCAAAAGATTTACTCTCCTAAAAGGATGATTTTTCAAATTATCAAGCTATTTCAAACTAACGCTTCCTTCAAGATGTTAAGGAAAAATAATTTTGATGTATTATATAACTTTTATTTTTATTGAATTTACTACCTACTTATTTATCGTTAAGTACAAGGTAGATACTGTTCCTTCATTCAGTAAATGTTTATTGAGCATTTTTAATTTCAGTTCTCGACATTGGAATGTGGAAAAACATCTTTCCAAAGCTATTAAAACATAAAGGTTAAAAACATGCTGATTTTAGGGTCTGGCCCCGTGGCCGAGTGGTTAAGTTCACGCGCTCCGCTGCAGGCGGCCCAGTGCTTCGTTGGTTCGAATCCTGGTTGCGGACATGGCACTGCTCATCAAACCACACTGAGGTAGCGTCCCACATGCCACAACTAGAAGGACCCACAACGAAGAATATACAACTATGTACCAGGGGGCTTTGGGGAGAAAAAGGAAAAAAGTAATACCTTTAAAAAAAATGCTGATTTTGATCACAGGAAGAAATAAGCATTTATCCAAATAAAATTTACTACTATGTTTGCAAATAGGTTCCAGAATAGCAGTAAATATTTGCAGTTTCTGCATCACCGAATTGCTTACAATATACGGTATGAAGTCATGAATGGATATGACCAAGTATTTATACCTATTTTCTTTCTGAGACAGGTTTTAACATGGAGGAAAGACTATTCTGAGAGACAAAAACTGCAAAATACTTGCAATCAATGTGATAGAAAAGATTTTCGTGTTTTTTTTAAAGAATGGCACCTGAGCTAACATTGTTGCCAAGCCTCTTTCTTGTTTTTTTTGCTTCTTCTCCCTAAAGCCCCCCAGTACATAGTTGTATATTCTACTCGTAGATCCTTCTGGCTCTGCTATGTGGGACAACGCCTCAGCATGGCTCCATGAGCAGTGCCAGGTCTGCACCCAGGATCCAAACCTGTGAAATCTGGGGCCACGGAAGCCACCAGTCTGGGCCTTAGAAAAGATTTTTAATTGCACAATCTAAGTAAATAAAAACTAAACTAAAAGATATAGGAAGGCACTACATGCATATAAAATATCTAAATTCAAAAAATTCTCCTTATTTCTGATGACATATAGGCTTGTGCCTCCTAAAATGATCCACATTCTCCACTATCTATTTCTTGCAAAATTTGTTACCAGAAAGAAGTTAAAAATTATTTATCAACCATATGAAACGCAGCTGATTCTTGTCCACCTGTTCATAATACATCAGGACATGCTTGTATTTGTAAATGGACTGGAAAAGAGAGGGTATTATGCAAATATGCAAGAAGATATAGGTGTGACTGATGTTTCTGCATGTAAAATGTGTCCAGAATAGAGTATGAAGTAAAAACTACAGTTGAGTCTGTAATTAAACTTTGTCAGTCTTAATATCGCTGAAGTTTGAGTCAATCTTCCAGATATGCAAAGTACAGCAGATGGTCCTGAACAATTTATTTTCTATTACCAGTAGCATTCTACATCTTACACTATTTTGAATTTTTTGCTATATAAGTGATCTATAGAGACTGACCCTGATTTCTTACTCGCATTAACCATGTCCAATTTTAATACAAAAATAATATAAAATATATTCTTGTTTAAATTGAAGTAAAAAAAAGATAAAAAATATTAAAAGTGTAGCCTGACTCAATGTTTGCAAACTGTAGTAATTTCTAAGCCTACGTCTAATTATTACTTTGAAAATACTTTAAGATTTTTAACTAATTGGATGATGAGAACATCCCACAATTAGGTATTGTCATCCCATTTAATACAGAAAGAAAAATAGTTCACATTTAAGAGATTTCTACCCAACTGTCACAATTAAATATTCCTCAACTTTCACATTCTCAATCTTTACTCTTATAAAAGTTTTTGGAACTCATTTTCTTAACAACTAAAGGTAGTATATGGATTTCTTAAGGGTTACCTTTTGGAGTGTTACTTGACAGAACTTTCCATATAAATAAATATTTGCCACTAACATCGGAAAAATAAAGCTTTCTTCTTAGTTAATACATTACATTTCTACAGCATTATGGTTAAAAATCACTTTCTGACTTACGACTGCAAAATATTGTCTCTATAACACCCAGTTAGAAAAGAACACCAGTTCACTGACTACGAAGTCTCTATGGAACACTGTTATAAAAAACAATGAAAAACGACAAGACAAAAGGGTACTTAAATGTGCACTATTGAGTGATAAAAATACACATTTCCTAAGTAGAAAAAATGTTTGTTAGTCCAAAATAATTGTATCTGTTTCTTTAAGTCAAATAATCTCTTGCCTTGGGATTTCATGCTATTTTAGTCTTCTGCTCTACTTTAAAGGGAAAAATAGAACAACCACCAAATGTGACTAACACTCTGAAACTCTGCACATAAGTATCCAGAGAGATAATTTAAAGCATGAAGCTATGTCCTTAGATTGTAATTGTCTAAGGTTAATTCACAGGCAATTATCAATGGTTTCTTAAGCTCTAGGATGACATTGTAGATTAGAATTTTCCGTAGGCAAAAAATCTTCAAACTAACTGTACATAATTTGGGGCATGATTATCAAAGGGAAGAAATTCATTAGTTGGACTTTCTAGAAGCAAAGCTTGAAAATTTATAATTTTAGGCCATCAGGCATATAATGAACATAGAACCAAATGTCCTGAAATAACCTAACTTTTCTACTCTTCTCCAAAATTGTGAGATGTTTGGTCTTCTCTTGCCCCAGGATTAATCAATAGTATAGATTTGCTTTGTGAACAAGACACACTAAGCTTTGATTAAGACATGTAAGCAGCCTTTCACATGGTCTCAAGTAGAAATGAAAGTATTCTTTAGCCTTCCGTTATTGAATTATTTTAAAAGAAGTCACAAAATTCAACTGATTAAAAATGGGCCATTTGCAGATCATATGTGTTAGCTCCAAGAAGCAGTGATGCAAAATTTTCACTGATGGATTTATTTCCACTGACTGGTTCTTTTCCTTTGCTAGATCAGGGTCCTTCTTTTCCTGTTGCATCACTCTTGTGTTTTCTGTTCCTGATCATTGCTTCAAGCCCAAGTTCTTGTAATCAAGTTACTCAAGCTTTTATCTTTTATAGTGAAACATTATATTTTCAGGACATATCCTCAAATAAAGAATTTTCATACTATCTAATCTATTTTATTCAAATTTTCACTTTTATTAATGCTCATAATTTAATTTTTAATCAGAAAAACTTTCCAACATGTGACTGGAGCCCACATCTTCAAGAATATTTCTTGGACTTTGTCACTGCCCCAGAAGTAGCAGAAGCTCTGGTTCTGATACCAACTGGCTGAATTGTTGTGTAGAACATCAGACAGTCCTGGAAAATGTATGAGAACATACTCTAGACATTAGTATAGGGACAACCACATATTTATAACTTACACATTATGCAAAGGAGGTCTCACTTGAGTTGTTGGTTATGATGCATTTCTCAGAAAAGAGTAAACAAGCTTTATCTTCTAAACTTATAAACATATTTAACCATTCATTAGGCTACCACGTTATTGATAAGGTTTTAGCTTGCTGTGATAAGGATAGGACCATATTTCTCATGAGAGAAGCATCTGCTAGTGCTCAAAATATAAAAAGGTACCATGTCTTGTATTCACTGTTCTTGATTAGAACTCTGAAGGGAGTGACAAGAAAGACGTAACCTTAGACTCATAGAATGTAAGTCATGACTAAAACTCTCAGTCAGTGGAGAAGTATAGCTTGCCTCACCAGCATCAAAACCCACAATATCAGTCTCTCTGTGTTTCCCTTGAGTGCACGAGGCTGGCTGTGGACCATTTCACATATGTCATAAGGTCACTCTAACTCCATTACTCTCTTTGAGATCAAGAACATTCATGAACAAAGTATCATTTTGATGCACAAGCTAGGAATAAACAATGGTTAAAAGCATTAGATTGACCATCAAAACACGAGGAAAAGGCAGTGTCTGCCTTTCCTCTATCAGTTTGTAAAGTCACTTTCTGGTGGTCAGTTTAGTTAAGCAGCCATATTAAATATGTGCATGGCACCTTGACCACTTGATTGGAGAAACTATTTGAATAGCATCTTGAATATATATGTTGTAAGTAATAAATGATTTATAATTTTCTCGGTTACTTCTTTCAACTGGCATCCTTGAATTTCATGTTTTCTCTATCTTGAACCACACCCTAAATTCAAAGTTGTCATACAAATATAATAATTGCCAGTTGGCTAAAATACAGCATAATAGGGAATCTGATCTGACAGCAATGATCAAGGAATCGAAAACCTCCTGTTGCTCCTCCTTTTTCTGTTACATGTTTTTTGTTTAGTTGTGTTTTGTTATTTTGTTAGGAAGATTGTCACTGAGTTAACATCTGTGCCAGTTTTCCTCTATTTTATGTAGGTTACTGCCACAGCATGGCTTGACAAACAGTCCTAGGTCCACACCCAGGATCTGAAACTTCGAACCCCGGGCCACCAAAGTGGAAGGTAAGAACTTAACCACTGCGCTACCAGGCAGGCTTCTCTGCTACCTGTTATGATCGTAGTGGACTGTTTGCTCTTTGCAGTGGATTCAGATTTCTGCTGCAGCCCCCTGACTAAAATGTTCTTTTGCCTTCCAATTTGACATAATCAACAAACTCTAGGTTTTCTTGTCATCTAACATTAAGAGCAGAAAGAACACTTAATAGGCTTCAAGAAGGAAAAAAAAAAGAGTATGTTTCTCTTATGTATCTTGCGATGCTGAGCCTTGCTCCTGGAAGGAGAGAAAGTCACATCAGACAGGAAGGAGAATTGCTATGTTCAAACTTTACTTCTTCCAATTGCGTAAAATCAATATTGCATATTACAGAGCGTAAGTCAATAACATCATGAAGACAATGTATGAATAATATGTATGTTAAGAAAGTTGTATTATGCCTATTAAGTAATTGAAATCTTTACAGGAATGAGAATTATAATTGCAAGAGTTATGTGTAGTTTTTCAACATTTTGATGACTTTTTCGTTTGTTGTATTTTATTTTTACCTCTATATCTGCAGAATTGCATTTATTTTCTTTAAATGCAATAACAACTTTGAGGTGAAATATTATCCTAGATTTTCACATAGCCAGCTTTTCATGTATTTTAGGTTGAACCATAGGAAATTATAATTTTTGAGAGTCAAAAATGGTTGACTACTGGCAGTTTCATATTGTTCAACTTATATAATATATTGACACATTTGAATATTGAAATCACTGTCATGTGCTCAAAATGTGGTTATCCTTTGATTCCAGCTTAGCCACCAAGACTACATATACTTCTAGAAATAAGCTAACATAATTTTTTCACATTTTCTATAAGCACTAAAATATATGTAGTTGCATAGCTCTGTGTGTCATTGTGAAAGCAGAATTTATGTTATGCTGCCTACTTATGTACTTTTCAAGAAATTTAGTAGCACTGATCTATTGAGGCAGCCTGGCCAACTTCTAAATAGCCACATTTTTATCTCAACATATGAACCATAGAGCCAGCAGCCAAAATATGTCTTTGAAAATGAAATCTGGTTGCTGGAGATTTGCTATGATCTATAATCTAAAATGTGCCAGTGGCTTTAGGTTTTGATTTGTTAGCCTTAAACACACACGCACATACAAACAACAGCTTGTCTAACCAGATCCTGGCTGGAATAATTTCTAAAACAAACAAAAGTAAATGCTCATCAGTTATATCGGTGCTTACAGTAAAAGTGACGTGACAACTTTTCATATCAAGAAAAAGAACAACAGAAGTAGCTGTAAAACTGCCATGTACAAGGAAGTTCTTAAGTGTATTTCACAAATACAAATTTTATGGATCAAATTACTTACCATAAAAATTAGCTTCATTGAAAAGACATTTAAATCTCTGTATTCATGTGGCCATATTATCAGGAATGATATTATCTAGGGCAGGAAAAATATTCCATAGAATAGTGAGAGCTACGTGAAGCCAAATTTTCATATACCTTAAATCTATAGAAATGAGAATATGTTTATATCAGAATTTTCTGAAATCCTGTGCTAATGAAGGCACAGGTACAAATAGCCAGGAATGATTTTTGTGACGCAGTCAAAGTACAAAAGTGTAAAGAGTGACTTTATTTACCAAGAGAAATAATATACAAATTGTTCAGATGATTCATGGTCCTTTTAAAATCCACTTATTGGTATAAAATAAAAGAACATTACACAAATCTGAGCTTACAAAAAGTGGAATGATGGAATGATAAAGACATCGTTAGTGTCTGCCTGATGGGAAAGACATGGGCCAGCAAAAGTGTCAGTGTACTAGCACACTGAGTTAGATATGCACTAGGGTGTTTCTAGTTATTTTGTTTGGAACACTGGGGAAAGTTAAGGTTCATCCTAAATGAGAAGACCTGCTGAAGAAGAGGGCATTTTCATCCATGAACCTTTGTATGTGGCTGGTCAACTCACCCATCATCGACTGCACAGAACAAAATAAAGTGAGCTAAAAGCAAATATTTCCATCTCATTACACCTCACTTGTCTTCTTGTTTTCTATTCACATCCTTCTGGCTTTTGAGCCCTTTTTAAACTCTGTTTCTCAAGATCCATCCAAACCAATCTCTACCTCCTTCTTTAGGAGATATATGGCATGTGAAAACCCTATTTGCTAGAAATTCGATGTACAAGCACAATGAATTAAAACCACTTTGGATGAGATGAGAGACTGGATATGATAAATTGCTGAATGCAACTTAGCATAAATTATATCATGCAGTCTTCACCACACTGTGAGATACATGTTACTTTTATAGACAAGGAAGCTACTGCTCAGAAAATCATTTTCATGATGTATGTTGTATCTGTCATCAAATTCTCTCTGATCCATTTTTAGGATATATCTAGAACCAGAACACTTCTTTACCATCGCCATCTTGCTCAGAGCCACCACTGTTGCTCACCTGGAATACTCCAGGTGTTCTCCTTCTGCTCTTTCCTGTACGGTCTGTTAGAAACACAGCAGAATATTATACAATAAATTCAGATATGTCACAACTCAGTCCAACATCCTCAAGTGCCTTCCCCTTTCACTTAAAGAGAGACACGCAAACCATTTTACAGTCTACAAGGCTGGATATGATTTTTACCTCTACTCTATTTCCCACCACTCAATCCCTCGATCATTCTGATCCAGGCTCACTGGCTGTTTTACTCCTCAAACAAGCCTCTTCAAGGCCTGATCCTTGCGCTTCTCCCCCTGCATGGGAGGTATTTCCCTCAGATATCCAGAGGGCAGAGTACTTCATTTCTTACAGGTCTCTGATCAGAGGTCACCTGGAGAATCAGGCCTTACCTAACACTCCCATATGGAACAGAAACCCCACTCCCATCCTCTGGCTTTCTGTATCCCCTTTGTTTCTTAGTAGCTTTTATTATCATTTGTATATTAAATGTACTTGTTTATTTGTTGACTATATGTCCTTAGAACTAGAATGTAAACCTCCTGAAGCCTGAGACCATTTCATTCACTGCTCTATGCTCCGTGCCTGGAACAATGCACACACATAGTAGGTACACAATCAATAGTTGTTGAATTAATCCATACCCTCTCTTTGGAAGTTCAGTATAAGGTAGTCATGGTAGTATCATCTCCTAGGAAAGAACTGTTTCAGGAATGGTTTTGTGATGTCACTATAACCAATGTTATATAAAAGGAGGTCTCTGGGGGATTCTGGGAAATTTTTCCCGTTCCTCAGATACAGAGACCTCAGAAGAGACTACCTCCCTTCCGACTTTACTTTTTCTTTGTGGATAGTGATGTCTGGAACCGCTTGTGGCCTATACATGCCATGAATACCATGGATGTCAGAGAGGAGAGGGGTGGAAAGGACATGAAAGAAAGTCAGCGTCATTTTTGATCTTCCAAATCAATCATTTTGGAGGATACTCCATCTCTGAGCTTCTTGATACATGAGAGAACATATTTTGTTACTGTTTAAGCTTGAGTTAGAGCTCTCCTATTTGTGCCAAAGCATTGTTCCCCTATCATAGAAGGTGAAATTCAGCTCTTAAATCAGAGTTTTCCATGCAACTCGTTTTGGCCAATGAACTTACAATTGTGACCAAAGCAGGAATTTACAAAGCACTGGGGAATTGGAATTTTCGTGCTTGCTACGTTTGGAACTCTGTAACAGCAATTATGTGAACAAACCCAGGCTAACTACTCAATGATGAGAGACATACACAGCTGCTACCACTGAATCAGCTGAGAGCCAACTGCCAAACATGTAAGTAAAGCCATTGACCGCATGCATCGACTCCCAATGCATGAATGAGTCAAGCTCAGCAGATGCACTGCTTAGCTGAGCAAAAGCCAAATGGCTGTCCCACAGAATTGTGAGCTAAACAAGTGGGTGTTATTTATATCACTAAATATTGAGGTAGATTGTAACACACCAAATCTAAAGGATACAGCATCTTGACTGATATATAGTGACAAAGAAAAGTTCATCTGTTTGCTTTCACAACAATCATTTCCACTTTATCAACTGTAAGGGTATTCATGGTGTCAATGCTTTCATATTCTAAACTTAGCTATCTAGACAAAGAGAAAGTTAAAAACGGGGTGAGTCGGGGTAATGAAAAAGATTAAAGTAAGCACATTCTTGTTGGTGATGTGCACACAAGCAGACCAGGTTGTGGGACCACCCTAAGAATTCTCTGTCATAAATGCCACAAATAACAATATGAGGAAAACTTAGAGATAATAGAAAAACTTAGAAATATTAGTTCGATTCCAAAATTGTCTTTTAAGGCCCCTTTCTTTCATTAGAGAAACTTCTTATATAATATTAATCCCAACGGGTCCTCACCCACTGCATTACACTGGTGCCTAAGAACCAGTTCTTAGACATGAGACGGCACCCCATAAAGGAAGCTGTCTATCTGCCTACACGTTGTGTCATTTTGTAAACTTGCTGACATGTAGCAAAATTACACAAATGCATCTTGACCATCTGGAGTAACGGATGAGTGGTCTTGTTTCTTCAGGCTGGCCTGACATGCCCACCGATGAAGGTAAGTCACAAGCTTGTCTCGTGCCCGCCCTGACTTACTCTAGGCAAACTGGTATTTCAATTTGAATGAACATTTTTTACTTGGTTTTAGCATTGCTTTGCTCAGCTTAGCTTAAATCTCTGTTCTTAAGACTTTGTCTTAGACATACAATAACTTTTTTTTTCTATTTCGGAATATGTCAGATAGAATATCTGGCTTGGGCCAAGATATTCAGATATTCATTCTGGGGAAACTAGATATTTTAACATTTAATTAAACATCACATATTGTAGATTTTCCAATAATAAGTGTGTCTTGGCAATACATTCTCTAGAATCAATAGAAAATATTTGAGTAAAAGAACAAACTAATATACATATTTGGAGTAAATAGAAATACCATCAATACAGCAAAAATGGGATCACTGACCTCAGTTTTTGATCACATTTTATAGTTTTTTCTATATAATTTTATGGTAATTTCTTGAATTCTTTGAGCCGCAATTGTTTCAGCTATAAAATGAGAATAATAACAGGTGTGAGTAGTGGCCTCAACACAGCAGCATGAGTGAGAGCTGATGGTGAATGCGCTCCAGGAAGAGAAGAAATTCCCTCTTGGAGGCAGCAATCTTGCCCTTTTGTCACAGATTTAGAGCAGAATAAGGAATCAGTCATTCACGCGGCATAGTCCTTCTATGAAAGAATTCTAAGTTGAAAAAAAATTTTGGAAGAATAGCTATTTTGCTGCTGAGAACAAGAGATGAATAAGAAGACCTGAGTAAATGATACGTGTTATACGCGTGCATCCATAAAAAGAGCCACAGGTGTCTCTACAACTGCTTCTTACTATCAATGACAAAAAACAAGGTAACATTGATGAAACAAGAAATGGAAAAATGGGACCACATGAAAAAGGAACTAGAAGTCTTTATAAAAATATAAAGAGGGAGCTGGCCCCATGGTCTAGTGGTTAAGTTCACGCACTCCGCTTTGGCAGGGTGAGGTTCACCGGTTTGGATCCTGGGCATAGACCTACACACTGCTCATCAAGCCATGCTGTGGTGGCATCCAACATAGAAGAACTGGAGTGGCTTACAACTAAGATATACAACTATGTACTGGGGCTTGGGGAAAAAAAAAGAAAAGAGAGGAAGATTGGCAACAGACTTTAGCTCAGGGCCAATCTTCCTCGCCAAAAAAAAAAAGAAAAGAAAAACAAAGAAATAATGATTCAAAAAGAAAAAGTCATAATTAGCTAAGTTGAATTAACACTGTGTTCAAATAAATAAGTAAATAAAAGTCCTGAAATAAAAGAAGCCAAAATTTACAAAACAAAAGACCCTCTAATTCTAAGTTCTGTTACAAAGGAATGAAGAGAGGAAGGCACTACAAAATTAAAAGGTTGTGATGAACTTATTGGACTGTATGATTAAAGAAAAGAAGCCTACAGCATCCTAGACAGTGAACCAAAGCATCCAACAAAACAATGCAAACAAACATGCAGCAAGAAAAAAAAAAAAAAAGCAAAACAGATCTGTATGCCTATTGCGAAATTTCTATTTTCGAATTCTATGTACCAGAAGGCAGTAGGGAACGGCCATAAAGTTTTATGAGAAAATGAACACAACCTTAGGATTTCTCAAATTGTTTTCATGTATTAGAATATCTAAAGGCATTTGCAAATATGCAATACTAAGACCCAGGGTCATATGAGAATAGCCAAAACTAGCATTCTTCACTACACATACTTCTTTTTTTGTTTTGCCTTTTTTAAAAAATTTAGTTTAATTTAATTTAACTTTATTTTTTCTTTGAGGAAGATTAGCCCTGAGCTAACATCTGCTGCCAATCCTCCTCTTTTTGCTGAGGAAGACTGGCCCTGAGCTAACATCCATGCCCATCTTCCTCTATTTCATGTGGGACGCCTACCACAGCATGGCTTGCCAATCGGTGCCATGTCCGCACCCGGGATCCAAACCAGTGAACCCCAGGCCACTGAAGCGGAACATGTGCACTTAACCACTGCGCCACGGGGTCAGCCCCATACTTCTTTGATTCATAGTTTTTATTTGTGTTCTATGTTATTTTCTCCTTCACTTTTTCTTGCTCATTATCTAGCTCTCTTAATCTGTTTCCCCTTCATTTCCGTTTTGGTTAAAATACAACTAGTACTTTCTGAGCTCATTCCTCTAATAATTTGCTAAATATAGCCAATAAAAATCAGCATAATATAAGATTAAGTTCACAAATTGCCTTCCATACTATCACAAGTGATAGTTTCCCAACTGTGTAATACAAATAAACTTCTATCATTCCTGCAATTTTCTCACCACCTCCCTACTTGACTCCTACTCCAGTTCTCTGCTTATTTTATGTTTGTTTCATGACCACACCCAACTTCTGTGTTATTCAGAGTGAGTTCAGGACCACATTATGACTTTCACGGATCCTAGGACTTTTGTGGTTCCTTCTTCCACAAAAAAATTTACTAGATTTTATGACTGCCTAGATATAAAGATGAATATAATCCAAACTTGATTATATTAATTTTTCTTCTGATTTTAAAGAAATTAAAACATTTTTTTCAAGTCCCTAAAACTACAGAGGGTAATAGGCACTGTGCCTGCCATGCTTAATGGAAAAGTTAGTTTTGAATGAATTAGATTATAATATAGTCATGAGTCACTTAAAGATGGGAATACACTCTGAGAAAAGCATCGTTCAGTGATTTTGTCATTGTGTGAACACCATAGAGTGCACTTATGCAAACCCAGATGATGTAGCTGACCACACACCTAGGCTATATAGTACAAATCTTATGGGACCACCATCATATCTGCCATCCATTGTTGACCAAAACATCATTATGTGGCACGTGACTGTACAATAAGAAAAAAAAATCCCAAATTATCAGGGACTTAACACAAGAAAAGTGTACTTCTTGAGCATACTATGTGCAGTGGGCTGGGTCTGTGATACCTAATGCTCTCACTATGAGACTCAGGCTATGGGGCTGCCCGTATGTAAAATACCACTTGTCATTGTGGCTGAGAAAGGCTGAGAGCATGAAGAAGTGTGTGCTGACCTCGAACTTTCTATGGGTAGGAAGCAGGTTGAAGACTCCAATGCAGAAGCTAATTCTTTATATTGAAACTCAACAGCTTTGTCTCTCAGCCCACTTCTCTTTCTCGTATGATGACGTTCCCTTAGTGGCACTGGAAATTAATAACTTGGCATCCCTTAGAGGCAGTCTCAATGGATTTCATCATCATTTTCCTGGATTATGTTTGAGACGTGAGTTTTCTACACCCAAACTAGTTCAAACAACTTGCCACTTGGTTCATTTGAGGCCAGAAATAACCAGGAAATCAAATTTCAAAATCATAACACCATTGCCACCCACTCTTGTAACTAGGAACACTCCTTAACTTCCAAAACATTCCAAACGTTGCATCTTTTGTTTTTTTAAACCGGTGATGATTTTCTTTATTCTGTCTTTAAGCAAGATATTTTCCTTCCTGAATTTCCTCTTCCCTCTTTATTCACATGCATTACCTCTTCTTGTTTTTATGCTTACCTACACGCATTTTTTTCTGTTCCTCTAAGTTTTTTCCATTTCTTATACCGAGTTATTTTATAGGCAATAAGTAGTGGCGAAACAAATGCTATACCGTATTGTGATTCGTTGTTTTCTGCTTTGTCTCTCTGATTCAACTCTGAGCGGTTATGATTTACAAATTTATACTTCCAGCATCTATTACAACATTGGAATACGCTAAATTTTAAATTAAATTTGAACAAGAGATCTAGAGATCATCTTCTATTTAAGAGGCTAAGTTTAAACCTGTGTATCCTGTGCCAAGTCACATTAAATTGGAATGACTTGTCTGTTTACAATGAAAATAAATGAATACCTGGTTTCTAGTCTTTTCTGCTCCTAAGAATTACATACTTCATACTCTCCTACCTTTCCAAGCTCATCCTGTGCCCCTGCCTCCTACTTAAGTCCACATACCACCGTGTAATACAATTCACTGCTCTGAGGACATTCCGTGGTTTTACATGTGGTTGTGCCTTTTAAAACAAGTTGTTATTCTGCCTGGGTTAGCTTTCCTCTCTTGTCTTCTTGATAAGGTCAAACACCATTTGAAATATTATCTCAGTACGAGGACTTTTCAGCAGAGTTCTCTGCATTCCTATATAACTTTACACATATCCCTATTATAGAGTTTAATATATTAAGTTGCTAATAGTTTATATGCGTTTGTGCTTCGTCAGGATCACATATAAAACAAGACTGCAAATGCAAAGATTCACTGTTGTGTTCCAAGTACAATTCTTTTCAGATTGTAGGTGTACAATAATATATATTGATGGAATATATCTATGCATATATCTATGACAATTTAAAAGGATAGGACAAGGTGAAGAATTATGTGTGCACGTTTTTTTTTAAATTCTGAATATGTAGGAATATTGCCCTTCTACAGTGCCCCGTTCAAACACCAGATCCAAGCAGATCAAACCCAAAGGAGAAGAGGGTGTCAAGTGTCATCAGTTGATGAAATACTAGATAACAATGAGCTTGTAGATATCAGTGTAGGAAGAAATAATCAATAGGAACGTCAGCTTGTCAAAATTGGAGCCAATAATGGCATCAGATTCACCACATCAAACCACCTCTAGTAACTACTATTTCCCAGCCACTGCACAGGGTAACAAAATTATCCTTATTTCTAAATCTATAGATTAATTTTCTCTACCTTTCACCTTTATATGAATGAAATTATAGAGAATTCATTCATTTTGCTCAATGTCTAAAGGAAATTCATGCTTATTGTTGTTTTATTTTTCTAATTCTTTGTTATTGTTCTATAGTATTCTATTATCTTACTCCTGGAGAATGTATATAGTCTACAGTTGATAAGTCTTTGGGTTATTTCCAGATTGGGGCGAGGAGAGACACTCTTTTAAAATATGCCTTGTGGTGAACATTTGTACACAGTTCTATCAAGTGAAATTGCTAGTCATGGGACAGAATCACAGGATTGCCATGTACATAGCAGCCAAAGAACCACGTGTCTTATAAGGCTTGGTTTTTTAAAAAATAACATTTGGCAAGGATACTCTTATGATAACAAGATACTAATTGCTTTCCTGAGCTGTATGGGAGATGTGGGTATTTTCTCTTCTGTATCTTATTAAAATTTCTTTCAGTGGTGATTAGTAGTTTTTACAGTTTTCAAAGCCAAATACTGAAATTCTATTAATTACTGTTCATGGGATGACTAACAAATAGATATATACAGTAGAAAACTGAAGATTAGAAAGAATGGTGAACATGATGTAACTACACAAAACTGAAATACATAATGATGTACACCTGAAATTTATATAATGTTATAAACCAATGTTACCACAATAAAAACAAAATTTTCTTTACTTAATCACAAAAAAGGGAAAGAAAGAAAGAAAGAATGCTGGAATCACACTATAAACCAATCAATGTTAAGTTAAATGGATACCATTGCTTGGTTTGAATAAGAAAATGACATGAATAAAATCTTACTTTTTCAGATTAATTTTATAGTTACATGGGGGATGAATTAGAGCGGAAAGCTAAAGCGGTTAGAAAGCTTGTAAATCATTTAAAATTAATGGTTACTAAGACGAGAAGTTAAGAATGGAAATAGAATGTGTGTGTGTCTTTTTTGAGCAAATAGAGCTAACAGATATAACAGACAGTGTAAGGGAAGAATTGTCAAGACATGATGAGTGATTGTAGGTAGCAACAGAGAAGAATGCAACAAAATTAAGTCGGATCTTGGGTAACAGCAAAGCATATACATTGGGCATTCAGGAAAGGTGTTCTGTTTCACAGGAAGAGTGATTTGTTTTCAGATGCACTGAATTTTGTCTGATCCTGACATCTCAAAATGAAACTGATTAACAACCAGAAGAAAATTGTGGACTTGACACGCAGGCTGGGACAGCAACAGGGATAAGTAACAAGAGAATAAATAAGGACTCTCAAGGCACCTCTATTTAATTTTAAATAAAATTTAAAATGATTGAAGAATAATTTCACAGATGTTCAAAGCATGTTGCTCCCTTGAGACTGATCTGTAGACTCACTGGTTTAATCACTTTACGTGTTGAGCTAGTTAATATATAAAACAGCGTTCCAGCAAGATTTCAAAGCTCTTTTGCTTAAACTCCTAGCAAATAACTGCCAGAATGCAATTAGAGCCTACACACTTCAACTTTGAAGTCTGAAGCCACAAATGTGTAAATGTGTTTAGTTTAAATTAGCTATAAGATGTCAGGTCTGGGTGGATGATTGAATTCTTTCTAAACTGGCTTAATGTTACATTCATTTTTCTACATCCTGCATTTATGCCTAAGGCCAATTTTACATAAATATGTGTAAAAAATGAAACATTTATTTGTATAGTTTTCTTTTAACCTTTTATTCCCACAAAATTTTTAACAGTTCACATAATTATCTTTCTCTGGGCTCTAACAACATATTTAACAATATATTTAATGAGAATTCACATTCTCATTTTCATATGAACTATTAATATATTTTCTGTAAATGAAATAGACACTTCCTGTTGGTGTTCTAACCAAAATGATTACAGTGATATATTTTTCTTAAGCATGACTTTTTAAGTTCTTGAATTCTTAAGTATTAAGATGTTAAGTTTTTATGTATGAACTTTATATTCAGCCAAGAAAAGGAATATCAATTCTACCAAGAACAAGAATGACACCATTAAATTTCAAAATTCCCCATTCATATGCAATTTCAGTAGACATTAAAGATTTCTAAAAGTTCATATTAATCTCATTTTTATAATATTTAGCTTATATTATTAAAAAGTATATCATAGCAATATAAATAAAATATTGCTACACACAAAATATCCATGTAATGTTATGTTTCAAGTTTTCTGATCAAAATTTAAAAAACAGAATGGAATTCTAATTATTAAGGTACAAACTGAATAAGATGGAACAAAACAAACTTAATATGAAAATATAAGGAAATGTATTATTAAAATTAAGTAAAAATCTTTTGAGAAAAGGATTTATATAAATATCTAAATGAATGGGGAAAGAGGAAACATTTGAGGAAAAGATAGGTATCATTTTACCTTATTTAAATGAATTAGCATTAAAAACTAGCCAATTAACTATTTTATCTTACTTATCTAGATCATTGTAATATTTACTTAATTATGAAATGTAAAATCAGCTGATCTTTCTCTTTTTCCCTTTTTTTTTGTTTATATGATCAGCAGATATTTATTGAATACCATCATGAGCTTAGCCAAGTGCTAGATGATCTTGGATACAAACAACGATAAATAATCTGGGTGTTTATAATTTAGTCTGGAGAAAAGTTACAGATGTAAAATAAAATTAAACAAGAATGAAATATACTTTTCTGTTCATTTATATTGTGTCTAATATAATGGCTTTTAGCAAGGAGGGAAAACAAACAAGATATAGACTAAATAAAAAGACTTCTGTGCAAAAGTGAAGGTTTATTCCTGCATTGCACTTAAGTACTTGTATTAGCTTTCGAAGCAGCATAATAAATTACTACAAATTTACTGGCTTAACCCAACATACATTTATTATCTCGGTTTCCTTGGTTCTCAAGTTCAGGCACAGCTTAACTGTTTCCTCTGTTCAGAGTTTCGCAAGACTGAAATCAAGATATTGTCTGGACTGTATTCTCATCTAGAGTTTGGGGTCCTTTTCCCAACTTGCTCAGGTTGCTAACAGAAATCAGTTTCTTTCAATGACAAGACTGAAGCCTTCAGCTCCCAGAGGCACCCTCTCCATAGGTAGTTCACCACACAGATGTTTGCTTCATCAAGGAGAGCAGGAGAGCATCTCTCCAGCTTTGACAGTTGTGTTTGCCATGATGCTTGGTCCTCACCCAGGAAAACATCCCTTTTGAGTACCTGAATGTCAACTGAGTAAGGAATTTAATTATCTCTGAAAAATTCCTGACTTTTGCCATATTCCATTCGTTTTGAAGCAAATCACATCTTTTGCTCACATTCAAGAGGGAAGGATGACACAGAGATGTGAACCACTGAGGGCAGGAAATCAATGGCTCATTTTAGAATTCTCCTGACCAGTGTAGTGATAGGGGTAAGTGTTCCAATCAGACAACTGACAGACATATATTCAGATCATGAGTTTTAATTCAATTTCATCCTCAAGGATTTAGAATTTCAATAATGGTGATTGAGCAAAGAGGATTAAAAAGAAAACTGGAGGCTATAAATATCACAAAAACTCAAGCTATCTTATGATGTTCAGCTTTCTCTAAATTGTATCGAGTATTATGATTCTTAAGTCCTGTTCATCACATGAGCAAAATCTAATTTATATGTTTCTGAATTTTCTCATGGGTATTTTTATAGATTCATTTACTTATTTAATAAGCAGTTACTGACCATTTGAAGTATGCCTGTAAATGTGCCAGAAGCTTAAAAATAAATATTCCAAGATGAAAAGACTCAAGTTGCAGCCTTCAAGGAATTAATAATTTAGTAGCTATATACTATATAAGGACACGATCGTATCAGTGTGAGGTTTGCACCACTGGGTTATTGGGATCAGCTATAAAGGGGATGGAATGGTAAAGTAAAGCTTCAATATTTAATACAGAAGCGGTAACGTGAGGAAACATTCTTTGAATATTGGAAAGATATCTAAATTAATCCACACACATACATATTCTGTAGAAGCCAAGTGAACTTACGTATAGATTATTGTAACGTTAGAGAAGAGTCCCTAAGACCACTCTCACTTCTGACACCAACTGCAGGTCTGGGAGTCCTCCAGACCACATTCAGTTTTGATAAGTCACTAGAAAGACTCTCAGACTCACTGAAAGCTGTTCTATCCACAGTTATGGTTTATTACAGTGAAAGGATACAGACTAAAATCAGCCAATGGAAGAGACACATGAGACAGAGTCCAGGAAAGTTCCACCAGAGCTTCCAGTTGTCCTCTCTTAATGGCATCTCAGTGGTAGTTTTCTTGGCAACAATGTGATAACATGCAGAGTATTGCCAGCCAGGGAAGCTTATCTGAGCCTTGGTGTTCAGAGTCTTTTTAGGGCTTGGTCATGTATGTAGACATGGTTGGCCCCTCGTGTTGCTGACCTCTGTCTCCAGCCTTTCCAGAGATTAAACTAAGACTGAGTGACCCAAAGCCTCCGCTATGCATCACATTGTTAGACTATCTGGTGTAGCCCAAGGTACTAAGGAAAACAAGACACTCTTATTAAGCACATTAATTATGACATTCCAAGGGCTAAAGGTCACTTCCCATCAGCCAATGGCAAAGGCCAGACTTCACTTTGAATGTTAATTCTTGAGTAAACCATTGCAAAATGAGATTAAATATTTTTAAAAGTTGTAGAAAGTAGTATACATACAGGTTAATCTACAAACTTGTTCGTTACTGACCTGAAATTGGTTTCAACTGCCCACAAAACATAAGCTGTTTCCATTTTATTTAATTTATATAAATCAAAGATATGGTATACTAGACAAGATGAAAAAAGCAAGGGTAGTTGGGGGAAAGAGTATGTGGTAAAAGAATTAAAAAATAAGTCTGCAGAGGAAAACGAAGAAAGATTATGAAAGCTTTAAAAGCTATGATCTAGAATGTGGAATTTATCTTGAGAGTATCGAAGAAACACAAAAGAGTGTTAGGCAGGGGATTTATGATCAGATTTTATTTTGAAAAAATCATTGTGGTTTCCATGTGGAGAATGGTTAGGAAAGTGCAAGTCCGGAAGTATGAATTAAAGTCAGATGAAAAATAAGAAAGGTTGAACTAAGTTATTGCAGTGGGATTAGAAAAACATTGATAAATTTCAGATACATGTCTTTGGTAAAGTCAATCAAAAGAATCATAGGGATAAAGAATGAGAAAGCAGGAGGAGTCACAAATGAGGACAAGATCCCAGTGCCGACACTTGGGTCCTGTGCCAACAGGACATTGTGGCAGATTTTGACTGGCTGCAAACTATTTCCAATCCTTCTTTTTCTATTTCTCATTCTCGAAGCTGGAAAGTCAAATATTCATTTCTACATTTCATACATTATATTTAGTTCCCCACTTTATATATATGTCAGACTTGAGAGCTACATAATGAAATGAAACCAATATTTTAATAGATCTGTGACCTATACTGAACAGTAATTGTCTTAAATTTGTAGGTTACACAGTGATATATACCAACAGTCCAATAAATTTACATGAAGAGTAGAGAGAAAAAATGGACCTGGTTCACTGATCTTAACAGTTTTGTGAAGGTTATTTGATCTAAGTGGCTAAAATTGTTTATAAATGGTAAGAATACTGAAAAGTTTTGAATGAAATGCTGCGATGGTAAAGAGAAGCTTCAATATCTTAAGAGGAGTAGTATGGCTGAGGAAACAATCTTTGGATATTGGAAAGGTAAATAAATTATATGTATATTCTCTAAGTCTCTTTGAATGAAAAATAATAACTTACATTTATTGAAGACGTAATATTTGTAATGCCTTCTTATTGCTATCATGCCACTTTCTTTAATTCTTTTAAATATTAAATAGACACTGTAATTATCCCCTTCTCCAGTTGAAAAAATCAATCATACCCAACAATGGTCAATCTACAGCTTGTTTGGGGACAGTTCTGGTATAAGAACCTAAGTCTCTCAGACTCTAAGCTTACCGTCTTAATTTCAGATGCCAGCGCTTACCAAGCCAGCATGCATTTACCCAAAAGGCAGGTTTGCCAGACTTTGCAAAATAACAATATGGGAAATCCAGTGAAATTTGAACTTCAGATAAACAATGAATAATGAATAAATCATAGCATAAGTATGTCTCATGTAATATTTAAGACATACTTCTACACTCCGCCCAAAATTGTTTACCTGAAATACAGTTTAACCGGGCATTTTGTATTTTTTTCTGACAACCCTACAAATAGGCTATAGTGTTTAGCAGACAAGTCCTGGAGATCTGATCACGAACACTTGTACTTGAAAGAGAGTTCAGAGAAACTAAAGTCTGTGGGAGATCAGAGATCATTTCTCAGCAAGCAGAATTTCAAATAACTTGACCATTTACTGTGTCTCATGAATAAGAAAATACTGCACAAAGCAGTTATTGGAGGGGAGCACGTTTGTATTCTACTAGACAATGTACTATTTCTACCACAGTCCAGTGCATGGGGAGAGCAGCAGTGGCCGACTATGTCTACGGGTTTAGTCTATGGGAATCTTCTGGTTGACCATGTTGAGTAGTTCTATTAGATTTAGCGCTAACTTTTTACCTCAATGTGCAAGTCATTTACTTTAGAAGTTTTACTGTTATGTATTAATGAGCTGAGAGTCAAGTTAAATTAAACAGCTATTCAATTAATTTCACAATGTCGTAATTTTAATGCTTCCAAATAATTTTTCATAGTTTTCACCATTTAGTGAATAAATGAAAGATATCAGTTTTCTCCGTGAAAGATTATGCTAATACATATGTCTAAGAATTGTGGAGGAAAGATACTGGATAATATGCTAAATTGCTTTCTCCATTGCTTTGTCTCTTGAGACTTTTTAATCTACTTTAATATACCTACACACCAACTTCCTACTCTACCAATTAACCATTCATTACCTAATTATCTCCTCCAGCTGAGAACTCTACTTCTTTAGAATAATTTCCCCCTTGTTATCATTTCTATAACGGTATTATTTGCACTCTTCATTAAGTGATTTCTAGTAATTTGAATTGCATTCAAATAATTCAGCGGATTTATAGCATGCATTTTTCAGTTTTCCTTAGATTTTTGCTATTGAAACAGGTATGCTGTAATTTTTAAGGCCATTTCAGAATCATCAGTCTCTCTTAGAATTGTACAAAATGCACTAAGATCTCTTTTCAATGCAGAATTATAAAAAATTCCAGGATACTAAACATATGGTGGAAGATTTCATCATTGATCTCAAATGAATCATGGAATGAATACTCTGGTTGGGTAATATAATTTCGTGATTCTGAGTATTTAGAGAAATTAAACAAATATACTCCCATTATAAAGAAAACGTTTTAAGAGGCTACCTCAGGTAGCCATATGAGGGTAACTTGTGCCCAGATTAACCTCCCAGTATAAAGAACGATAAGAGAGGACAACTACTTCCAGGCAAGGGGCAACAGGCAGCACAAGACCGTGGTCCTTGTATGAGGGGAAACTCAAGAGTTTAGCTCCGTAAATTCCCATATGAATGTCAATGGGCAATTTCCCAATCAAGATAGCTCAGATCTGGGGTCCCAATAGAGCACACAATCCCACAAAGCTGAGGAATGAGTAATTAGAGATTGGGGCAGCAGAAGTGGTGGAATCTGGAAGGCTGCACTGTGCAGAGAGGAAGCCCCATAGGTCAGAGGGAGACTCACGCTAGTGTACAGGGGCTGGGATAAATACGCACAAAAAGAGACCACTCAAGGCTTACCAGATACCAGCCTCTGCAGAGTTGAGTAGCAACAGAGCAGTGCTGGTCCCAGGGGAAGGCATGAAAAGGCGGTGCCTGAGGACATCTGGTCCCACCATGGGAGGGATCTCCTTAGTAGCTGTGACGCCAGAAAGGCCTTAGGATTAGAATCACACCTTAACAGATCTGGAACTCACGTCCTTGAAAAAAAATCCTTAGGGAAGCAGGATGTGGAATTTGAGTATTGCCAATTTAGTGGGGTTGGGAAACACCTTGGGCATCCTGTGGGTCTGCATCAACTAAGTATCAAAGCAAGGGTAAAGAAATTCAAAGGGACCCACCAGTAACAAAACGGTCAGCTGATGGGAATGTAAAATAATGCAGTCCACTTGAAAAACGATACGACAGTTCCTCAAAAAGCTAAAGCATAGGGTTAAGCGATACCATGGAGCAATACCACGCCTAACGTTCTACCCAAGGTAATAAAATGACATGTTGACAGAAGCTTGTCCACTAAGGTTCATGAAAACTATATTCATAAGAGTCATGCACTGGAAACAACCCAAATGTCCATAACCCAATGAAGAAAGAAAATGTGACATCCACGCACAATGGCATATTATTTATTCATAGAAAAGTAAAGCAGGCCAGGGCCACCGCGCCTGCGCATTTCGTGCTTCCAGGACTTCCCCAGAGCAGTGGCCTGGGGTCTTAGGTGGCGGGGGGATGGTGTGGTTGGCAGACCCAGCTGTGCGGGAAGAAAAGGTCCAGAGCCAAAAGCCCCATTGACTCTTCCTGCCTTAGGAGGGTGCGACAGAGCGGTGTGACTGCTGGAGATGATAGGAAGTGAAGGGGTCCAAACTGTGGGGAAAAGAAATGAGTTCTTCCAAATGCATTCCGTTACGGGCAGGCATTGAGGGCCTTTTGCAAGTATTTCTGCTTCAAAACTGGCTGGAATCCAGCGCGTCCTTCCCATCTGTAGTGCTCCACCTTTCCCGCAGACTTCTGCTGCAGTCTCATCCCAGGGCTTGCATCGTTCATCCTCAGTGGCGCAGAGCAGATGGGCCTCCCAAGTTGTTCTCTGCTGGAAAGCCCAGCCGGCAGCGCATCTCAAAGGTAGATGGCCCTTCCTTCCTACATGACTTCCCTGCAGACGCCTGCGTTCCAATGTAGCCTCGCTGACGACTTGCCTTCCCCTTCTCAAAGGTCACCTCTTTTCTGAAGCTCGATACTAAAACACCGTAAGACCAGTCCCACTTTCCTCCCACATGCCTATGGGCCTCTCTATAACACATCATTCTGAATTTCCGTTCTGCACGCCCAGCCTAGTCCACTGCCTGGAATATAACATAATTCATAAATATGATTTGATTGATAAAGGACTATAAAACTCTAGATTTGTTAAGAGCCATAACGCCAAGCATAGTGCCTGGCACATAATGGGTGTTCCCAGTTTTTCGAATGGGAGAATGGCTCAATCATCTAGTCCAGCTTGTCTTTTACAGGCAAGGAGAGGAGAGCCCCACAGTGTTGTGAGCAGCCACAGACACAGCCACAGGTTGTCCCACATCACTTAAGTTCTTTCAAAGGAAGCCAAAAAATTGCTCTTGTTGGGCCATACCCTTTTTGCTCTCAAACATAACTCATTAGAGTTTTTTTTTTTTTTTTTGAGGAAGATTAGCTCTGAGCTAACATCTGCTGCCAATCCTCCTCTTTTTGCTGAGAAAGACTGGCCCTGAACATCTGTGCCCATCTTCCTCTACTTTATATGTGGGACACCTGCCACAGCATGGCTTGACAAGCGATGCCATGTCTACATCCAGGATGAGAACCAGCGAACCCTGGGCTCCTGAAGCGGAACATGCACACTTAACTGCTGCGCCACCAGGCCAGCCCCCTCACTAGAGTTTTTTAATGGCCCACAGTAAGAAAGAAATGCTGTTTCTCATGAAGCTAAACTTAATCAAGGCAGAGGAAGCCTTTATTAGAGATTATGATCTTCCTTTTTGTATGCATTGAACTGTCTTCATAAAACGAAGAGGTGCAAAACAGAGTTTCAGGGGCATTTTTAACGACTTTATTCGGCAAAATAAATATTAGTAATGCCTCCCTTTTTAAGCTCTAAACAAAGAAAACGTACTGATATCTGCTACAACATGGAAGAAGCTTGAAAACGTTATGCCAAGTGAAAAAAGCCAAAGAATACCACGTATTATGATTTCATTTATATGAAATGTCTAGAATAGGCAAACCCGTGGAGAATGAAAGTAGATTAGGAGGGAAATCTACTATGGAGAGAAAGAGGGAGAAGCGACTGCAAAAGGGTACATGGTTTCCCGCAGAGGCAATAAAAATGTTCTTAAGTTGATTATGGTGATGGCACAACTCTGTGCATGTACTAGAAACCATTGCATTGTTCACTTTAAATAAATGGTTAAATTATATGGTACGTTAAGATTATCTCAATAAAGCTGTTGCCAAAAAAATAATCAATGATCGCAGAAAGAAACAATAATATATATATATAAAATCCATAGTCATGAAAAAGCAGTCTAGAGACCAAACCTGAAATGGCACAGAGGTTAGACTAAGCAAAAATAGATTTAAAGCATTCGTTATAAATAATTTTGAATAATTAAAGGAAAAATCTGAATCAACCATAAATGCTAATCTCAGATAAGTGGAGACAGTAATAACGAATAGACAAGAAATTCTAAATCTAACTACAATTGCCATAAAAAAGTCAGTAAATTGAAGACATGTCTGTAGAAATTATCAGTTTGAAAAAAAATTGACAAAGATTGAAGAAAACCGAACAGAGTTTCAGAGACCTGAGTGGGACAATATCATATAATAAACAGATTGAGACCGAGAAAAAGTTTTGGAAAATAAAAAGCTAAAAACTCTAAAATTATCTGAAAATCACATTCAGATTCCAGTCACAGAGCAAACCACAAACAGCATAAATATAATCACCAGGCACATTGAGGAAAGTTAGTCAAATGGTAGAAAATCAAGGTAAACGGAAAATTTTGAAAACAACCGGAAGAAAAAAAACATTCTGTACAGGTGAACAATGGTTAGAATTATTGTTGACTCCTCCACAATAATGAAAAAAGCCAAAAATAGCACAACAATATGTTTAATGCGCTGATGGATTTATAACATTATGCAAAGGTGAAAGGCATGACAGTAATCATAAAAGGAGGTGAGATGGTAAATGGAGTTATACGGTTTGAGGTACCTATGTTTGCAAAGAAGGAAGGGGGGATTTGGACGAGGCTGTGAAGTGAGGAGGGATGTAAATTGCTTACATGAAGCAACTAAGTGTCTCAGAGATTTGCTTCATTCTTCGTATTATGCTACGCCCTGTGTAGTGATTGCAGACTCCGTCAGTGAACAAGGCAGACTCTGTCCCTATTTTAAGTAGGGACTAAAGCAAAGGGACATAGGCAGGAGTCTTGCAAGGAAGACATGAATTACACCAATGTTTATTTAATTAAAGTTGCAATAAGGAACAAGGAATATTACAGTGTAGAATTTGGCAAAGATTAGGTGAAGAGGTGTTTGTGATAGTGATATACTAGCAAGAGGGTATTATATAACATTTAGCAAATTTTCCCATGATGATGTTTATATATTGTTTTATCCCCAATTTATGATGAGCTTCTTTGAGATAATAACTGGCTTGTTCACCTTAGGATGTGTAACCACACCTAGCCCTGTGTGTGACACAGCACAGAATACACCTTCAAAGATCATGTAATTTTCAACAAGAGAAATAAATTCTGCAATAATATAAACCCTAGACAGATCATTGTCTTATAGCAAATGTTAAATAATGAAATGATAGGGGCTTGGCCCGCTGGCACAGTGGTTAAGTTCGCACGTTTGGCTTTGGCGGCCCAGGGTTCGATGGTTCGGATCCAGAGTGCGACCCTACACACCACTTGGCAAGCCATGCTGTGGCAGGTGTCCCACATAAAATAGAGGAAGATGGGCACGGATGTTAACTCAGGGCCAGTCTTCCTTGGCAAAAAGAGGAGGATTCGTAGGGAGGTTAGCTAGGGCTAGTCTTCCTCAAAAAAAAAAAAAAGTGAAATGATAGGTAATTAAAATTTCCTGGGTTGAGAATAATGTTCACTTAAATTTTCAAGATATCCAGTTTTGGGGTAAAAGTTAGAAACAAAACAGGCTTTCTATAGCCCTGGTTCTTAAATGTCCTTTGCTGTTGATAATTTTAAGTATTAGGAGAAATTTGTTCTCATGGCAGCTAGGAAAGTTTCTAGCATTTCCTTTGTGAATATTTTTTGACTTGGGAGTCCAGTGTTCACCTGTTTCTCATATTTAGCACAATTTTAGTCATTCAATAACAGTAAGCAAATTTTTAATTTTATGAAAAATGAGAACTAGGTGCTTGATTCTTGTGTTTTATGACACATGAAATCTAAAATATGGTTTTGCGTAACCATATTTATTCTATTGTTTGTTTTTTAAAATTATAGTCCAGAGAATAACATGAAGTGTGTATTACCATAATAACTTTAACTAGACATTCCTTAAATTATCATGGTTTTATAAGATTCCTTTTCCCCTTTCGTCATTTGAAACTGTTTAGATGTTTGAAAGAAAACTTTGATTTTCATCTCAAAGTTTTCTTCTTCAGGTGATTATTTCCTTAGTACAGCATGATGTCAATAAATTTTTCTGGTTCCAATAATTCATTTTGACACTTATCTGACCATTTTTTATCTTATTATGTTAACATAGTTAAATTTTTTTGCAAATGGCAGTGGCAGAAAGGAATTTGTTCATTTTTTTTTAAAAAAAGTTTAAATTCAATCTATTAACAAAACTAGTAAACACATGGCAAAATATATTGCTTACATTTCAGCAAAGTACTTTCACCTTTTCAAATCTTGGCAATGATACATAGCTTCTAGTTACATAATGCAAAAGTGATTATCATACATTTAACTGAAAAGTGAGTGAATGGATGAGGGAATCAATATTGTGATACCAAATCTTTCTCATCTAGATTATTTAAGTTTATACCAGTTTAGTTAGTATTTTTAGTTACTAATCTATAGTTTATGGGTCTCTCACTATCCATTAATTTATCTAAAAGTATTCCTGGAGTCTTTATGATTATGCTAGACAATACAAATTCAGAAATAAAATAAAACATAATCATTGCCCTAAAGATTTTCACATTTAGTCTGGGGGATATTCTATTAAAGCAAAGATTTCAATAGAAAATGATAACTGCGGCAATGGGGTTGGGTAGTATCAGCCCAAAGTCGATATGGTTTCCTAAGTTCATATATTTATAATCATATCAATTTGCATAAGTCTTAATCTGCAAATAGTTGACATATATAGAGATAGCAATAGTATATTGATCTGGAGTTGATAAAAGGAGTTTGGAAATATCTGTTGACACAGAAAGAATATACATCTCAGGTGTACATCAACTTGAGTGTACACCAACATGAATCATAAATGAAAAATAATATACACAACTGTCTCTGATACAATTTCTAACGAAAACATTGTTTTTGTATATCTCAAAATTATGAAAAGAAAGCTACCTCTCTGTTAGAGTTTATTAGGGAAAACTCATTAGATATTACCCATCTTGAGGGTAGAAACTTTACCTAAATATTCTATATCAGGGATCAACAAACTTTGTCCTAAAGGGCTTCATAGTAAATATTTTTGACTTTGTGGGCCATATGGCCTCTGTTGCAACTACTCACTTCTGCTCTTGTGCAAAAACAACCCTAGAGAAAGTGAACAAGTGGGTGCGGCTGGGTGTGGCCCAGTGGCAAGCTGATTTGGTCCACTGGCTGTAGTTTCCCCACTCCTATTTGTGTATTCCCACAGCTAGCACTGTGGTGGCATTGTAATAGTATCTCAACTAATAGTAGATGAAAAACGTATCTTTAGTTAAAGAATATGGACACTATAGATCACTGAATTTGCTTCCTAGTTAGTTTTTCTAGTACTACTTATGATTTTTAAATAGAAATTAGTGGAAGGATCAAAACCAGAAAATAAAATAGAACTGTTTTAGAACAGCCTATACCGATGAGTATTTCATGATCACTGCTTCTGCAGCATGTTATTAGACATTATGTCAAAAAGTATCCCACGTTAAGTTCAGTTTAAAAACTGTGTGTCAAATAATGGTGATGTTTCTTTACTAGAACAATTGTCAAAATAAAGTCACACAATTATCTGTTGTGATATCTAAGAGAGGCCTGGATTACCTTTAAAAATTCCTCATGTTTCTATTGCTACTAACCTCTATTTTCCGGAATTTTTGTATTGAAATAG
Organism: Equus przewalskii; assembly: GCF_037783145.1. Lineage (NCBI taxonomy): Eukaryota > Metazoa > Chordata > Mammalia > Perissodactyla > Equidae > Equus > Equus przewalskii. The sequence continues at coordinate 17,742,686 of NC_091861.1, forward strand.
CAGCATGGATGATGTGTGTCAATAGTCTGAGGCTGTCATATGTCACTTAGTTTACAGAGCTTATTGATTCATTTATGTACCATCATAAACAATCATTTGAAATGCAGAAAGGAAGTACATTGATGGTGTACAAAAAGATGGTTATTTCTAAAATTATATGCACACAAAATACGTGATTTGACAAGGAAACAAAATATTCATTATATTCTTGTTATCTCAATGATGAAGAAAATTTAACTGGTATTTGGCTTTGGGGAAATAGACTATTATGCCATCTTCTTTTTATTGGAAAATAGCAGGTACAAATTTTTAATGTTTACATTAAAACACAGATAGCTCTCTTTAAAATATTCTAAAATGGGTTCAGAAGAAGAACATTGGAATACATTTTAGGAAAGACATTAAAATTTCTAGTAGTTAAGGAGAAAAATGAACCCTCTTTTTATCTATTGCTTTGGATAACTAGTAGATTTTTAGAGATGGCTTTGTGAGGCTTTGTATATGTAAATACACTCATTGTTTTCATAAAAAATAAAAAAAATACGTAAATTTAAGAGGAGTAGAAAAAACAGAAGTAAGAAATGTTTCTATGCAAGTCTGATTTGCCTGGTAGAAAAGTCACAAGTCAACATTGCCTACAAGAGATAGACAGTGGCTCCATCGGCCATGTTTTCAGGAGCCTCTCTTTCAAGACGGTGAAAGTCAGGGGCCTGCCCCGTGGCGCAGTGGTAGAGTTCGCATGTTCCACTTCAGCCGCCTGGGGTTCACTGGTTCAGATCCTGGGTGCGGACCTACGTACCGCTTGTCAAGCCATGCTGTGTGAGGCGTCCCACATATAAAATAGAGGAAGATCAGCATGGATGTTAGCTCAGGGCCAGTCTTCCTCAGGAAAAAGAGGGTTGGCAGCAGATGTTAGCTCAGGGCTAATCTTCTTCAAAATAATAAATTGATTAATTAATTTAAAAAAAGATGATGAAAATCAGTCTTAATATCTTTCACAATATTCAGCTGGAATTCTCTTGAGTACTAGTGGGAGTTAGTTTCCCATTTCTATACGATAATATACCTTCCAACATAGTGAGAAAAGGCCTAGCAAGGGAATCAAAAGAAGAATATTTGAGTGATGTTTGGCTGGATTTTCACATCATCTTATAAGGAGAACATGAGGATGAAGAAAGCTGTACGTGTATGTACTGCATTGTCTTTAACAGCTCAGCTCTCTGGTTCCTGCTCTATTGTAATCAAGAGATCTGTTAATACAATCAGTGTGCAAAGAGGAGATGGACTTTAGCCAGAAAAAATATATGAAGAAAGAGTTAAAGGATAACGAAGGAAAATAGAAAAGTAAAGGATTGGGGTCTGAGAAAAAGGATTCAAAAGGATTGCCTGTTGAAAGATGAAATTTTCCACGTTCGTGATGCCCCCAGAGAAATCTGTGCATTCCTCTACTACATTTCCTTCATTTCATTGTTGTAATTATGTGTGTACTCTGATCTTCTCAACTGCACTGAAGAATCCTCCAGGGCAGAAGCCATATTTCTTAGTCTATATATCCATGGTTTCTAATATAGTAGCTGACACATCGTTGGTTCTCAATAAATCTTGGGTGAGTGAATATATTGCCTGATTACAGAAGGGATGACAGACTGAATCTGTGCTTTATCTCTTCTGGTAAAGGTTTTTGCTTTCCCTCCCAGATCCCGTTAGCAGCCTGCCACTGTCCCCATCCTCCAGCTGCAGTGCTTGTAGCCCAATGGTTTTCGCTTTCACTCTTCCCCGTAGGCCTGCCCTTAATGTAAATGTGGTTCACAGGATGTTGTTCCGTCCTTACTCTGGACTTGACTGCCACCATTTGAAAAACTGAGGTAACAATGATTAACTTGCAGTGTTGACAGGATAATTAAGGTTAAATTTATAAGATTCACATGCATTCCCAATGTAATTGTGTACAGTAAAACTTGTGCAATTATGCACAGCATCCCCCAAATAAATGGTACATATTTACTTCCAGGGAAAGAAATGTTCCTAAATTCATGTTAATTTATTAATGATTTGTACGTTTGATGAGAAAAAAAATCACAATTTTTTCTAAAATTGATTCTCTACTAAGTCAAATCTGTTTTTAGAAATATAGAAATTATATTGACTTCTAAGTCTGTTTTATTAGAGAAGGAATATATCATTTCGTACATGCAGGTTACGAGACCAGTTAATATTTAAAATGTTAGGAAAGGAACATGACAGACTGCAATTTCTTTACTGCTTACCACTCAAAGCAATTTATGTATTCAAATAGGTTAGAAACAACTTTCTGCTATCAGTTGAAATATTTCATCATGTCACCCCCCCACCATAAGACTTCAACATGCTGAGACTCATTTGAATATCCACTTGGGTTGGTGAGAGTTCAATTAATTATTTTATTTGGCTGTCAACATGCAACTCATATTTCAACTTTCTAAATAGAAAAAAATCTGTAAGTGAGATGGCTTATAGGATGTGGTAATGACATTGCTAGCTTTCAGGTCAGTCATTGTTAATTTCTGGGAGGAAAAAATGTAAGTACAAAATCTTTTTAAAAAATTTTTAAATTTAGAAGTCAGGAAATAGAAGTTACACTTGATTCAGAAGTAGAAAATTGTTGGGGACATTTGGGCTTCTGAAGTATTTTTGACATTGGGCCTTCAAAATCCACTTCAATGTTGCAAGTGTTTGTTTTCCTTTCTTTTCTGTGTGTTGTGTGATTCTTAGTAAAGAGGAAACATGGGCTCTATGAGAAGATAAGTTGAACAGTCCAGATCAACGGAAATAGTTGGATTGGATTTACTATTGAATTAAGTAATATTTTCTTACATTGAAGACGATATTAAAAGCCTGAATCAATGTTAACTTAGCAGCATAAAAAATCCGATAATTAAAATTGAATATGTTATTTTAAAATAAATGGATGAAACTTTCAATTATAAAATCAGGCATCTTTCCATGACATTATTTTAAAATTATAGTATTTTAACAAATTATGTTCAAGAAGAAAAGAAAGAAGATAATGAAATTCAGCTAAAAATGGTAGCTCCTGAAGCAGAATAATGCTACAGAATGTTGAAGACACTTAAATAGAGAAAAGCTAAGGATACACATAGATGAAGAAAAGCATGAATTATGCCAGTTAATCTATCATATCACTTCCCAATAGTTAGGTTTTCAACACAGTATCTTACAGTGATTTCTCATATGGGATGTCTTTCTGGGAGCCATACAAAAAAATGATGGAAGAAGCAAAATGTGTATAAATATCCTTAGAACATAATCACATGTCCAAGGTGGATGCAGAGAGTTAAGCTTAAACACTGAAGAACAACCTAATGCGACAGAGGGCATGAGTAACTTGCTGTAAACCAAATAGGACAGGTTCCACTGCTCAAGTCTCGGTGGTACAAATTCATGTTAACATCATCAGAGCCGATTCCAACAGAGCTGAAGCTAAAATGATTCAGATGTTAATTCCTTTATGTAGTCAACAGTGGGGAGTCAAAGCTTCGGTGGTATTTAGAAAATTTGTGTTTCTCAGACATAGTTCTGTCTCACTTCTGAGGGGAAAATATATTTTAAAAAAATGGAGACACCAGCCTGGTGAAGTAACAGTTAAGTTGGTGTGCTCCGCCTCAGTGGCCTGGGGTTCACCAGCTCAGACGCGGGCGCGGACCTACGCACTGCTTATCAAGTCATGCTGTGACAGCATCTCACATATAAGATAGAGGAAGATGGGCATGGATGTTAGCTCAGGGTCAACATTCCTCAGCAAAAAGAGGAGGATTGGCAACAGATGTTAGCTCAGGGCTAAACTTCCTCAAAAAAATTAAAACATTAAAAAGTAAAATGTATCTGTGAAGTTGCTGGGAAATTTGATTAGGTCTGTTTTGTGCTCATTCACTGTGTAAAAATCGAAATTCCAAAGAAACGTTATTCTACTTTTTAAAATTACTTTTAAGAGGTAACAATGTGAAGTTTCATATAAAATCCTGAGCAGTCAATAAAAGACATATATGACTTTATTCTCCAGATAACAAGTAAACCTGTAATATGACTGAGAGTAATATAAAATGTTGAGTAACTTTTTCAGAGATTGCATTCTGTGTCAGCAAACATGTTTTTTTGTCATTTTGGTAGGAAATTATTCACCATTACTTTCCTAGGAGTATATATATATACCTAATTCAAGTTGAAATTTTTTGTTCGGGTGAATATTTATGTAGTTTCCTTAGAAAATGATAACCTGCATTATCTCCATCTTTTTTTACATATGGTCACCAAATTCAGAAATAAGTATTATTGTTGCAGAAATCAAAGAAGAAATAATGTAATGTAAGACAATTTAGTCCAATTGCACAGCATGTGAATAGCTATCTGCATATGTATGAAAATATATGTGTGATGGTTTTGAAATGGCCATAGATATTTTGAGATTCCTGTAATAAAGAGGTGGGATTATTTGATGTTTTTTCATTTTTGCTATTGAGTTCTAACTGTTTCTTATATATTTTGGACGTTAACCCCTTATCAGATAGATGGTTTGCAAATATTTTCTCCCATTTCATAGGTTTCCTTTTCTCTCTGTTGTTTCTTTTGCTGTGCAGAAGCTTTTAGTTTGATATAGCCCTATATGCTTATTTTTGCTTTTGTTGCTTGTGCTTTTGGTGTCATATCCGAGATATCATTGTCAAGACCATGGTCATGAAGTTTTGCGCCTATGTTTTCTTTCAGGAGTTGTATAGTTTCAGGTCTTATGTTTAAATCTGTAAACCACTTATTGGTTATTTTTGTGTTTGGTGTCAACACTCTTTTGCATGTGGACATCTAGTTTTCTCAAAATGGTTTGTTGAAGAGCCCATCCGTTGGCCTTTGTGTATTCTTGGAACCCTTGTTGAAGATGAGTTGACTGTGTATGAGTGGGTGTATTTCAGAGCTTTCTAGTCTGTTCCCTTGTCTGTATGTCTGTTTTCATGTCAACATCATACTATTTTAATTACTGTAACTTTGTAATATATCTTGAAATGAGAAAGTGTGATGCCTCCAGCCTTGTTCCTCTTTCTCAAGATTGCTTTGAAATGGGCAAGGGACTTGAATAGACATTTCTCCAGGAGAAGACATACAAATGGCCAACAGGTATATGAAGAGGTGTTCAACATCATTAATCATCTGGGAAATGCAAATCAAAACTACAATGAGATATCACTTCACAGTTGTTAGAATGGTGAGCATCAAAAAAAAAAAAAAAAACCCAAACAAGAGATATCAAGACTTGACAAGGATGTGGAGAAATTGTAACCCTGTACACTGCTCTGGGGAATGTAAAATGCCACAGTCTGGAGGTTCTTCAAAAAATTTAAAATGCAACTACCACATGACCCAGCAATCTCACTTCTGGGGATATATTCAAAAGAATTGAAATCAAGATTTTGAAGAGCTATATACACTCTCATGTTCATTGCAGCATTATTCATAATAGCCACAATACAGCAACGAGCAAAACGTCCATTGACTGATGAATGGATAAAGAAATGTGGTGCATATATAAATACAGTGGAATATTATTCAACCTTAAAAAAGAAGAGAATCCTGCTATATTTGACAACATGGATCACGTGGAGGACATTATTGCTATCAAACATAAGCCAGTCATGTAAGGACAAATACTCATGAGTCCACTTATACGAGGCATCTAAAATAGTCAAACTCATAGAAGCAGAGAATAGAATGGTGATTGTCGGGGGCTGAAGCGAGGAGGAAATGGGGAGTTTCTGTTCAAATGGTATGAAGTTTGTTATACAAGGCAAATAATTCCTAGAGATCTGCTGGTGTCTGTGTCCCCCCTTTTAGAACAGCAGGCCTGTGACTGCTGCAAACAGTAGAGAATGGCACCAGTGATGGTATGTGACTTTGAAAGCTAGGTCATAAAAGCCTGTGCAGTTTTCACCTGGGTCTTTTGAAATACTGGCTTTGGGGACATTTACTCTAAGTACTCTCTATCTTGCAAACAAACCACATCACTGGGTAAGCGTGAGCCACATGAAGATGTCAGCTCAGCCCTTAGAGTGATCCCAGTCAAGGGCCCAGATATGTGAGTGAAGAAGCCTCCAGATGACTCCAGCCTCCAGTCTTTCTGGTCACCCGCAGTTACAATAGGGCAGAGACAAGCCTGCTGTGCCCTGTCAAATTCCCTGACTCCATGCCCTTGAGCGTAGTAGACAGATTGTTGTTTTACGGCTTTAAATTTGCGATGGCTTGTACACAGCAATAGATCATCGGACCAGTATATGCATTTTGATATGTTTTAAAATTCAAATTAAATATTAACCTAATTATGTTATAATAAAGTTATAAACCCACTTCTCCCCAAAAAATCTTTTGTTGACTTACTTTTGAAAACAGAAATAAATTTCCATTGAGTTGTGTATAATTCTAAGCCAGGGCATACTTTAAAATGAAGACACTTTTATAAAATAGTTAGTAACATGTAACTTGTAATGTGTAACGTGTAATCTGTGAGATAGGAGCAGGAAGAAAAAGACAAAAGCTCAGAGCTCCAAAGAGAGGAAACATATCAATGCATTAAAAATTTTAAATTATAATAGAGGAGCTACCCCGGTGGCATAGTGATTAAGTTCACCCCATCCCCTTTGGCTGCCCAGGGTTTGCAGGTTTGGATCCCAGGCAGGGATCTAGCACTGCTCATGGAGCCATGCTGTGGTGGTGTCCCATATGAAATAGAGGAAGATTGGCACAGATGTTAGCTCAGCCACAGTCTTCCTAAAGCAAAAAGAGAAAGATTGGCAATAGATGTTAGTTCAGGGGCAATGTTCCTCACACACACACATACAAAATTACAATAGAAATTTATAGAATATTTTATAATGGAAGAAAGAGATATTCCATGTAAATATGATTAAAGTAGAAATACTAAATTGTTATAAATTTCAATATTAGTCACATTTCTATCTTTCAGTAACAATATTTAAATAATCTTTGGAGGTAGAGTATAAGATAATGTGTTGAACATTTGTGTGTGTGTGTGTGTGTGTGTGTGTGCCCTTGAGGGGACAAATATTTTACAATGAAGAAAAACAACAAGAAAGTGGAAAATATAAACATACATAAAATATGCATTGTAATTCATTTTATAAAATAATTGAGGGGCCGGCCCGGTGGTGCAGCAGTTAAGTGCGCACGTTCTGCTTCGGTGGCCCAGGGTTCCCCGGTTCACATCCCAGGTGCAGGCATGGCACTGCTTGGCACGCCATGCTGTGGTAGGCGTCCCACATATAAAGTAGAGGAAGATGGGCATGGATGTTAGCTCAGGGCCAATCTTCCTCAGCAAAAAGAGAGGAGGATTGGCAGCAGTTAGTTCACGGCTAATCTTCCTCATAAAATAAAATAAAATAAAATAAAATAAAATACTTGAGTGTGGACCTGGTACATAATTCATATGAACTTGAAAAGTGAAGTAACATGAATGATAGTGACCTCTCTAAGGATGTGACAGTTAATCTGAGACCTGAAACATTGACAAGAACTGGTCATGCGAAGTTCCTGGAGAAGATAGTTTTATGTGGAGACACCATGAAGCACTGAGGTCTTCGATGAGAAAAAACTCATTCTGTGCCCTGCTGGAAGGGAAACTGAATAGTAGCCTCGTGAACACTAGTGAGAAAAATCATAGATGCTCTTATTTTTACAGAAGACACATCTTTAAAAACTGCCAGACTGTGTTTATAATGCCATTAATATTTATAGGAAATCCGTTCTGCCCATTTTAGATATTGACTGGATATTGTATTGGCTGATTTTAGACTCGAAATATAAAACACAGAGGGTTAGAAGAAAAAAGTGACATTTTAAGACATTGGTCTATAATTTACTTTATAGAGAACACGCATCTTTATTTATTTATTTATTTATTACAATGCAAGTTTTATTTTTAATTGGTTCTCATTTATAAAATTGACAATGCTATTTTACTAAAGTTCTGTAACAGATCTGAAAACTTTCAAAAGAAGAGCTAAAGGTAATTAGGCTATTAACTCTCTGCTTTCCTACTGCCAATTTCACAACTTTATTTCTTTTTCTCTTTTGACTTAGCTATTTACATTGTCTTATGAAACTTAAATGTGATAATATATTGACACTGTGGGCCCCCATTGAACGTATATTTTTAACACGTTTCTTTTATTTTCTTTTATTATTTTTTAAATTAATTTATTTTTTATTGTGGTAACATTGGTTTATATCATTACATGAATTTCTGGTGTACATCATTATATTTTGATTTCTCTCTAGTTTACATCATGTTCACCACCCAAACACAAATAGCAATCCACACACGTGTGCCTAATCACCCCTTTCACCCTCCTCTCCTCCCTTCCCCTCTGGGACCCATCAATCCAATCTCTGTCTCTGTGTGGTTGTTTGTGGTTAGAACAAGTATCTTTAAAAGGATTGGAAGCTATACGGTAATAGATTTGTAGAAATCTTGGTAACTGCTCCCTAGGACACTTTTTAATCAACACTAATTGAGAAGGAAGTTTACTGCTGAACGAAGGACATCTTTTACATGACACAAAGCAGTCAGCTCTAGGTATTATTTCTTATTCACTAGAAAGCAGTCAGTGTGCCAAAACTTCACTTAAACTTTAGTTTCTAAATGTCTTTTTACAGTTTGATTAAAGGTAAGAAAATATAATCAATAAATTTGAGAGTGATCATGAGGGATTGTATTTCTTCTCTTTCAAAGAAGCAACAAAATTCAAGTATATATAAATCATTAGACAAACTGTCTTACTATTTCTTTAAAATGTTGCATTGAAAGAGCACATTGGAACTAAATCAAGGAAATATTTTGAGATCAAAATGTTGTGCATGTGAATGTGCTTTGTATACATTCTCATTTTAAACATTCTTACTGTTAATTGATAGTGTCTCTAACAACGAGAAACCAAACCAAAGTATCTTGTAATTTGATAAGTTACTTAGAATCAAAGTTATCTCTTCTTGTCCCATAATGAACTAATGCCTAAGTCAAATTGATTCCTCCCTCTCCTTGTCACTCAGTCCACCTTCTGTGTTTCACACTACAGTCAACATACATTTCCCCAAATATTATGTCTTGATGACCACATTTTCTGCTCTTCCTGCCTCAAGTCTTTTCTTCACTTCTTCACTAAAGGTTCTTGTCAAATCAATCTTCATAAAATCACTTTATCCAAGGCACTCTCCTGTTCAATAGACCAAAAGTACACTATTACTATTGAATCAAGTCTTACCTTAGAGTCCTGCCATCCAGTAACTTTATAATTTATCCTAAATAACCTTCTATGTTCCAACATGAATTCTATTTCAATAGAATGTGTCTTCTTGTTCTCTCTTCATTGTCAACACGTGTGCTAAAGAAAGAACAGAAAGTAAACTTCTATGTCTCTTGCTAGAGGAAGACTAGACTACTTACTTACAACCCTTACTGCTTGTTTCTCCTTATTTCTCTCCTGCACACATGGAAAATGTCTCCTAAATAAACAAAATGAACTTTCCATTTTCATGTGTGTTTGACTCTTCTCTTTAATCAAATACTATATTTAATTGAATGTGAAAAATAAAAGTTATAGGTACTAAAAGAGAAGAGGTGTAAATATATTCCTGTTATAAGGATGGTCTCTGTTCCATGGTGAATATCATTTTTCCTTATAATTTAACCAAGCCAACTCTAAGAAGCATAATCCACTTGGAAAATAAAAATATTCAAGCACCTCAAAGATAACACACGTAACGACTCTTTTTCTACTTTTCCATCCACCTCTTTTGTGTTCATCTCTTCAGCTCAGAAATACTGTCTCTAATTTTACTGACCTAGTAGATTCTCTCCTGGATTTTCAGGTGTTGATATCTCTGTAGAGTGTTCAGTGATACCTATTGTTTGATTTTGATGTTGATTACGGCCTTGGATGACTCACCACTCAACCTCTAAGACCATAAAACCTGAATTCCTAAAGGTTTTATATTTGTTATAGAGTTTATATTTCTCACCACCCACATAAATCTGCCTGGGTACATCTGTTACTAACTCTTCTTCTCTAGCAAAGCTGAGATATTAGTTTCTAGGGCTAATGAGATGGAAAAAATGATATAAATTAGGATAGAATTGATGCAGGAAACATCCATGTATTCACTCAAAATGTTAATTGCATATTCACTATGTGTCTAGCTTTGCTTCCAGTGCTCAGGATACAGCTGTAAATGAAGCAGAAAAACAGTCTCTATCCTCCTGGATTTTTATTCTAGAGGATAATGACAGACACCAGTGAGAAAAATTAGAATAATATGTACTACATATATTAGTGACAAGTGATAAAGATAAAGCAAACATGAATGAGTGGTATTACAAACTAGGGGTATATGTGGAAATTTTTAATAGAGTGACCATGAATGGCCTGAGAAGGTGAACTTTTTAATAAAGATCTGTAAGAGAAAGACCCTTAAGATGGAGCATGCCTGGTGTGCTCAAGGAGCAGTGAGGAGGAGGCTGGTTTGGCTGAGGTAGAAAGAGAAGGGTGGAATTAATAAGGAGACGAGATGGATTTCATGATAGGGAACCAGGTCATGCACAGTCTTATAAATGCTTTGTTTTTTTGCTATGACGGATATATAAAGGCATATATATGTTTATAGATATATACATATATACATTATTCTATTTATGAGTTACATGTTAAGAATTCTGGCAGCTGTGTGGAAAAGCTGAGGGAGCTAAGATAGAAGAGTGGATAAATGGCTACTCCAATATAATGGAGTCAAGAGATTCTGATTTCTTAGACCAAGATGAGGATAGGGTGCAGAGTGAAAATGGTAAAATTACAGATATGTTTTGTAGAATATTGTCATCTGGATTAACTACACACTAGATCTAGAGAATGAAAGAAGGAGAAGATTCAAAGATGACAAAAATATTTGGCTGAAGCAGCTGGCATAATGTCGTTGGCATTAGTTGGGATGCAATGACTCTAGGAAAAGCTAGATTTGGAGATTGTAGTAGCAAAAGATCAATTTTTTGTTGTTTTTTGTTTTTGCAGCTTGAGGAAGATTAGCCTTGAGCTAACATCTGTGCCAATCTTCCTCTACTTTGTATGTGGGATGCCTCCATAGCATGGCTAATGAGTGGACTAGGTCCATACCTGGGATCCAAACCTGTGAACCCCAGCCACCGAAGCAGAGCGCGGGAACTAAACCACTACATCACTGGGCCAGCCCCTCAACCTTTCTTAACATTATTCAATATCTAAGTAACTAATGAATCTTTCTATTTGGAAGTAAGTGAACACAAGTGAGGCCATCTTGTTACCTTAAATGGCCCCAGCATCTCCTCCATGTGACTACTCGCTGCTCTGCACATACTCTAAAAAAAAATCAAATGCTCAGGGCTGGCCCGGTGGTCAAGTGTTTAAGTTCACGTGCTCCGCTGCAGGTGGCCCAGTGTTTCATTGGTTCGAATCCTGGGCGAGGACATGGTACTGCTCGTCAAACCACGCTGAGGCAGCATCCCACATGCCACAGCTAGAGGGACCCACAATGAAGAATATACAACTATGTACCGGGGAGCTTTGGGGAGAAAAAGGAAAAAAATAAAATCTTAAAAAAAAAAAACACATGCTCTCCTGATTTATGGATTCTGCCTACATATGTACTCCCCTATAGCTTGATAAATTCAAACTTTTTTCTATGCGTTTCTCTCCAGGAACAAGCTGACCACAGGCGGGAAACACACCCACAAGTTATCCATCACAGCTGACGGAAGAAAAGAACAGTGAAAGACCCTGGAGTCCATTATGCCTGAAAGCTGACATTTCTAAACCCCCTCCTTACTGCCCATTTGTCCCCATACAACTGCCTGAAGATTCTGTAATCCTGGAAGATGGTTTTTATGAGACATTAGTTTACCATCATCCCGATTATGCCGGCTGATGGAATCGAAGCTTCCTTTCTCGATCCCTAACTCATGTGATTGATTGCCTCAGATCGAGGTGAGCAGAGCTAGCTCGTTGCTCGATAACAGGATGTGGGCAGCTTTATTTCAAGACACCTCATTAATTTATTCTTTTATCTTCAAAATGTAAATTTTGACACGTTAATTGTATCACTTACTCTGAAATACAGATTGGTTTCTTCATATCATTCCACTATTTTGTGAACTATGAAAATTCAATGATGTCAACCATTTAATTATGGATGTTGAGTTTTTTTCTCCTCCCAGCCACAGAAGCTGAGCTTTTCTCTCACTCTTTTGAGCACAGCTTAGTTTTACTCTGTATTTGTTCAAAAGATAAAGTTCAGTCGTATAACTTTATTACACTATAAATGTAAATACTTTAACTAAGGACTAAACTGATCGGAAGCTAGTGGCAAAACTTTAACTAAAAGCATATAATTAAAGTAATACTGAAATATGAAAAAGATATATTTGTGTATCTCCACACGTGATTAAATGCTAATGCTTAATCACCATTAATAGATATATGATAGAGCAAGAAAATGTAAATTTTTTTCCTCAACTCATAACTGAGAGAATTACATCCTAGAAGCAGGATTTATTGATGATTCATGGAAATCAATTTCTTTAAAAGGCATTTTAAGGACATAAACAAGCATTGTGGTTACCCAGGGCAAAATTAAGCATAAAAACATATCGCCTCTGTGGCAGAGCGAAATCATTTCTTGCAGAGAACAATATTGCACAGTCGCAGCATGAGCTCGAATTCCATTTCAGGGAAGAGAGCAAAAAAAGAAAAACATATTAATAATAAGCTTCTGTCCACAATCACAGAAATCTAAATTTCTTGGCTTGAATGTGTGTTCTGGAGAAGAAAACTACACTTGCTATACGTTATCTGAAAGTTGATTGGCATCTTGTCTCCATTACTAAGTTATCCCCATGTTCATTTTACACAAAAATAAATTGATTATTATGATTAAGTACTTGGATTATTTTTCGTCTCCCTTGTTATGCTGGTGTAGAGAAGATTCTGTTATTTTACTTTTTATATGTAATAGAGGAAACAGAAATATTTAGTTTTAATGTGTTTTCATAGGGGCCAGGCTGGGGGCGTAGTGGTTATGTTCACTGCTCCACTTCAGCGGCCTGGCGTTTGTTGGTTTGGATCCCAGGTGTGGACTTACACATCTCTCATCAAGCCACATTGTGACAGCATCCCACACACAAAACAAAGGAAGAAGGGCATAGATGTTAGCTCAGCCACAATCTTCCTCAAGCAAGAAGGGAAAGCTTGGTGACAGACATTAGCTTAGGGCCGAACTTCCTCACAAAACACAAAATGTTTTCATGATACCATTGGGAGTAGTTGATGGTTTTGTAGTATAGGATAGTAAAATATTTTTGTAACATCATATAATTCTTTGCTATTCTTTTTCCTTGAACGTGTATGCCTGTAATACCTTGCTCCCTCCCCCATCTGCTATATCTGTATACCTTTAACTCGGAATAAGGGTTTGGGTTAGTATCTTCTTTTAATCAAGCAGAAAATGGTATCATAGGGCTGAACTGGTGTGTGAGATATTTGGGCTGCACCTCTGCCGCTGGAGTGTGCCATGCTGGAGAATTTAGTCATCCAACAACATAATCAGTCCTGGGTCTGAAAACCAACCTACTTTTCAATATAGGGTTTTTACTTGGCCACACATTTCACTATTGTGTCACCTGGATTGCTTTACTATTTTTGTTTTTTACTAGCTCCTTAAAAGCAGCCTTTCCTGCTCTCAGATAATGAAAGAAAGCAAAGGGATAGCAATAGCCAGAAAAAACAGCTGAATACGCATAATCATCATGAAACTTCACACTGTGATATATTATCTCTGATGCAGTAGAGCAGATGTACTATATTTAGTTTTAATATCTTGGAAACAGCGTGCATTCAAAATTGTGCATTCGTCAGTCCCTAGAGGAAACTATTTCATTTTCCATAATTTTCTCTCTTCATTGCTACCAAGGATGTATTCTCTCTTTTTATTCCACATTCTCCTTTTTGCTATGATTGTCTATAAATGCTGGAAAGTTTCCACTGTAACCCTCCTGAAATTCTGGATTCAGCCATCATTTTTCTTTCCGTGAAATCATTCTTTGTAAAGCTTCAAAATTATTTTATGTTTTTAAAGACAAGGAAATCTGGACAAAATTTTATTTCGGTCTTCTCCTAGGGAATTATAACTCAGATTTTAAGCTACCTTCATTCATGCTGGGCTTTTGCTTAACTGGATAAGTAATTTGCCTTGACACTAACTTTTTGGAAGAACTGTTCATCTGTTCCTTCCCTCATGTTGAGCTTTAGAAAAGTACACGGCATGACCCCAGCAGATACTTTGAATTTGTCAGCCCGCTGTGGTCTTGTGTCCCACTCCCACATTTTTTATTCATGAATAAAACAGCAACTAAACTGTAGTACAGCTTACAATACCTCTAAAATATCCAGCTAGTGAGGACACATTGCTAGATATGCAAATATAGTTATTACTAGATTTCCTTTTCATTTTAGATTTTCAAAGGGGTTCATAGTCAATCACAATTATTGTCATTAAAAGATGTGATATATGAATGAAGATGACTTCTAATACTAATGGACTTTATTCTGAAAGAACAGCTTTGACTTTGGACCCTTAATTTCTGATATTGATAATGAGTAAAACTATATTGATTATATTGATAATTATTATTGAATCATTGAAAATTATATTGATAATGGGTAAAAGCAGAAATTTCATCCCGCAAAACTTGATATTTCTGTACTGAACAAAACTGTGTTTGGTTTTAAACTATCCATTTATCAGAACAAGTGTTGAGACTGTGGAAAAAAACAGGGAAATATGCAAACAGTTTTATTGCTGAAACAATACAAAAGGATTTGATTAATTGACAATCTCATTAAAGGTTCATACTTGATATTCTCCATTTTACATGCTCTGTACTTTACACAATGGGTAGCACAATGTAGACACTCATATTTGGAAGTAATGAGAAATTAACCACCCAAAGTCTAAATCTCTACAATATAAAAGCATTAACTGCTAAAAGTTGGAAGGTGGACAGATTTTGTGAAAAATTAAAAATACCAAGGATCTTCTTCTACCAATTGGGCAGCAAAGCAATATCAACTATTATCGGTGCAACAATAAATGAAAATGGGAGCATATTACTTAGTTTCATAACAGTTATGCAAATAACAAATAAAAAGATTTTATTGGAAAACTTTTCATCTTTTTGTAAATATAGATTAATTTTTTATCAGATATATTCGTTCTCCCATGTCTTCTGCTGTCTTACTTGCCATTATCAGATCGAGTCCTGTGTATCTACATTACTTTTATTTATATTTTTATTTTTTATGTTGGATCGGATGTCAATTATGTTAGCCAAATGTTATGTTTAGAAAACCTCACGGCTCATACTAGGATGTAAATTGGTTTAGCCACTATGTAAACAGTATGGAGAGGCCTCAAAAAATTAAAAATAGAGCAGTCATGTTATCCAGTAATCCCACTTCTGGGTATATATCCAAAGAAAATAAAAATAGTATATCAAAGAGATATCTGCACTCCTGCATTTATTGCAGCATTATTCACAACAGCCAAGATATGGAAACAGCCTAAGTGTCTCTCAACAGATGAATGGATAAAGAAGATGTGGTGTGTGTATATATATATTTACAACGGAATATTATTCAGCCATGAGAAAGAAGGATGTCCTGCCATTTGCGACAACATGGATGGATATTGAGGGCATTATGCCAAGTGAGGTAAGTCAAACACAGAAACTGTATGATATCACTTTTATGTGGTATCTAAGAAAGCTGAACTCAGCAACAGAGAGTAGAATGGTGCTAACCAGGGGCTGGGAGATGAAGGAATTGGGGAAATAAGTGTGAGTTAAAAAATAGTAGAAATAGTTATCTTAGCTTTTTCTTAACAAAAGAAAAAGGCATATTGCAAAATTATTTTATATTTTGATTCCAGATGACAGAAAGAGATTTTGTTACTGTGGGATATTTTCCAAACATTTTGTGGTAAACTGATAGGAAAAAATCACCCCAATTCTCCATATTTCCCTGTATCCATGCTTTTGAAAAATGAGTTTCTATCTTCTTCCCTTCAGAGGGAGACTCTGTGTTCACCCTTTGAATTTGAATGGGCTTCAGTTTTGCTTTGGCTCATAGAATATCATAGATAGAATGCTGTGCTTTAAGAGGCCTTGCAGAATTTGCTCCTAGACTTCTGCTTGCATCGTGAGGATAAGCTCACACAAGCTTTCTGAAATATGAAAAACTTATGGAACAAGCCAAGTCACTCCCAGTCAAGATGTCCCTACACATATGATTGAGTCTTACAGAGACCAGAAAAACCATCAAACTGAGGTAAGATCACCTGCACAGCCTAGCTGACATGTGGATGTATAGGAATAAAAATTGTTATTGTTTTAACCTCCTAAGTATTAGGTTTATTACCCAATATATTGTGATACCAGATAACACATACATTTAAGATGAATAACATAGTTATTCATTTTAAATTTTAAAATTCATAAATGAATAACATAGTTATTCATTTTAGCAGCACTTAAATATTCTAAGATTATGCATATTTATCTTTAATTTTTTTGGATAATTAAGCACTATAACGACTAATGTTACAACTATTAATATTTAGGGAAAGCAGAGTGAGTATAAGCAATATAAACTTCCCATTTCATAGGGAGTAATCAATAAAGAAGGACGCAAAATAATAAATCAAGTAATGGCAACGTGCACATAATTCCTACAGTAAAAAGTTTAGTGCTGGAAGAAGGGAATAAAAACCCAGAAATAGATAAACAAACATGTCTCCTCTAAGAAATCAAAAAGGAAAAGATAGAGGAAAAAATTTTTTCATTATAAGTCCTTCTGTAGTATTTAATGATTTTTTTAATATCACGTGTCTATAATACTTAGAAATTAAGAAAAGAAAGCTATTAACCTAGATCATTAGTGTCACAAAATGCTCTATAAACATTGACATATTTTTATAATGATATAACAAGATATGTATATTGTTATATGTTGAAAAAACAGTTTAAAAGAGTATATTTAACATTCAAGTTTCATAAAAAGATATACATGAATTAAAACTATAGCCAATTATATAGTATGAATGATTGCAGTTAAGGTTATAAAAATTATCATTATTAATGATACCTCCAAATCCTATTTAATGAATCCTGCTTAAAATAAAACCATGAAAATAAAACATAGATAAAAAGACACATATTTTGATATAAAGTTTTTTCCAAGTTTACTGAGGTATAATTGACAAACAAATTTGGAATATATCTAAAGTGTACAACATGATGATTTGATAGAGGTCTACATTGTGAAAATGATTCCCTGTTGGTTAAATTTATTCTTAAATATTTTATTCTTTTCTATGCTATTGTAAACAGGATTGTTTTCTTAATTTCTCTTTCTGATAGTTCATTGTTAGTGTATATAAACAATTGAGTTTTGTATATTGGGTTCTGTATCCTGCAACTTTACTGAATTTAATTAGTTATAACAGATTTTGGGTGGAGTCTTTAAGTTTTTCTATGTATAATATCACATCATATGAAAACAAAGGCAATTTTACTTGTTTCATTTTGACTTGGAGGCATTTTCTTTCTTTTTCCTGCCTAATTGCTCTGGCTAGGACTTCCAATACTGTGTTGAACAAAAGCAGTGAGAGAGGGCATCCTTGTTTTGTTCCTGATCTTAGAAGATAAGCTTTCAGCTCTTTACCTTTATTTATGATTTTAACTGTGTGCTTTTCATATATGGCTTTTATTATGCTGAGATATATTCCATCTACAGCTATTTGTTGAGAATGTTTACCATTGAATGATGTTGAATTTTGCCAAATGCTTCTTCTGCATCTATTGAGATGATCACATTACTTTTATCCCTCATTTTGTTATAATGTTGCATCACATTTATTGATCGGCATATAGTGAAACATCGTGTGTCTCAGCTATAAATTCCACTTGATCGTGGTGTATGATTCTTGAATTTACAGTTGAATTCAATCTTCTAGTATTTTATGAGGATTTTTGCATCTATGTTCCTCAGGGATATTGGCCTATAATTTTCTTTTCTTGTAGTGTCTTTGCCTGGCTTTGGTATCAGGGTAATTCTGGCCTCGTAAAATGAAGTTGGAAGTATTTTCTCCTCTTCAAGAGTTTAAGAAGAACTGGTATAAATTCTTCTTTAAATGTTGGTAGAAATCACCAGTGAAGCCATCAGGTCCTGGACATTGCTTTGTTATGAGATTTTGATTACTAATTCCATATCCTTACTAATTATTGATCCTTTCAGATTTTCTATTACTTCATGATCTAGGTTTCATAGGTTGTATGTTTCTAAGAATCCGTCTGTCTCTTCTGGGTTATTGGTCAGCTCCCAGGGTTAGATTATTTAGGATCAGTCCTTCAGCTGGCAGCTGTAGAAATTGGGGCACTATGTGTATGGACAAACACCTTTCAAGGAGATGCTGCAGTCAGCCAGGAGAGAAGGCACAGAAGTTCCAACATTCCAATTCAGGCTCCCTGAGGACTAGTAATTATGTGCCCCTTCAGCTCCCAGATGCTGCCTACTTAGCAGCCCGACCCTCAGGCAGCAGCTGGGAAAGGATGCAGTCAAACCCCTTCCAAGGAGAAACTGAGAGATGAGCATTTTTGCTTGTTCCTTCTGTGCTCAGCCCAGGAGTGAGGTGACAGCTGTGTGAGATGCTCATGTGCTTGTTTAAAAACTCCTTTTTTGTTTAATGTGGTCCGTGGGAACTCATGAATGATGAGCCAAATTGGTTGTCAGAGTTTGCTGATTTGGGATTTAGGTCCTGTGGTGGCAGCCTGAAAAGTTAGGACGCTAGATTTGTGGACAAGCTCCTTCCAGGGAGAAGCAGGAGTTTGGTTTTATTGTTGGAGTGAGCCAGGGGGAGAACGTGGAGGAAGTGCCCTCCTTCCTTTCAGGTACGTCCCAGAAGCAGGCTGATCAGAGGCCCAACTTTCAGGCATCAGCTGAGAAAAGATGCAGTTAAACCCCTTGCAGGGAGAAACCTGGCTTTGGGTGTTTTTATCTGCTCCCTCTGTGCTGAGCCCAGGGGGATAGCCACAGGAAGTGTTCAGGCATCCATTTAAAAATTGCATCTTTGGTTAATGTGCTTCTGAGGGACTCAGGAATGCCAACCTCTCTGGGCTCTCCAAGCTAGGTGATTTGAGAGCCAAGCCCTTAGGTGGCAGCCATAAAAGTTGGGATGCTAGATGTGTGGTCCAAACCCTTTGCTCCTCAGGGATAAACTGGAAGTTGCGAGTTCCTTCCTGATACTAAAGAGCTGTGCTGGAAGCGGGGTTTATGGTGAAAATATGTCTCCACCTTTCCTACTTGTTTTGATGTGAGCATTTTCTCCTTCTCTTGCTTTGCAGGAGTCATTCTGCCAGTTTCTGAATTTCTCCCAGAGGGAATTGATCCACGTGTAGCTCCAAATTCGATGCATCCAAGGGCAGAGGGAAGGTCAGGAACCTCCTGTCCTGCCATCTTGCTCTGATACAAAGTTTTAAATAACCAAGTATATCCTTTTTCTTAATTTTGATACCTTGAAAAGCTTCTTTCCACAGCCCCTGAATTTGCAGTCTGTTCTACCCTACGTTTTCAAAATGCTCTTAGTCTAACATTGTGTCCTTATAGCAACATGAGGTAAAAATTCTGAAGATAACCTTATCTTGATTTCCATATTGCATTTTCTAAGCACAAAAGGCATTGCCATAAATAGAAAAAAAGTGCTTAACGTGTGTTGCATTATGGTGTTTTATCAGTAAGATTGCTGATTTCTCACACGCATTTGAAACATCTCTTTCAAAATTCCCAACAGTGACAAAATGTGTGATAGTACTATCACTCACAATACTGGAAACACCTTTAGAACACAATCCCAGAAGCATTAACATGCCAATTTGATTTTTATAGAAAAATGTTTCACCTCATGATACTATTCATGAATTCAATTCAGTTTAATATTCTCTTTCTATTTATTTCTTTATAACACGTCTTGGTATCTGACCTATTACTGCCTCTTCATTTATTATTGCTCATCTCTCCCACTAGAATGAATGCTAGATGAAGCCATAGACTTTTTATCTTTTATTCATTATCTGCTTTCTAATATACAGACACATGACTCTCAATTGTAGGTGTTCCATAAATAATTATTCAAAGAATGAATACATTCCACTCATTTCAGTGGAAGCTAGACCTTTCTACAGATGCTAAATGAGAAGGACACTGTCTCTACTTTCCAAGATTTAAAAATCAAATACATGAAGGAGAATTTAATAAGTTTTTAATAAGAGTTAAATGGTATTTGTGCTAAATAGAAGGAATATGTAAACAAAGAGTTTTAGAAAGAAACAGTGAATTTTGAAAGGAAGGCAATTAAAGTTTATTTTGAGATCGACTGTGGAGAACGCAATGACATGTGAAACAGCACTTAAGACCGAAATAATCATAAAATAAAGGCATTTTTTTTTGGAGACAGCATGGCATGCTGAGAAAACGGCAGTTTTAACATGTAGTGAAGTTATTGAATAGCATTAATACCAGAATGGTTGAGGACAAATCAATCAAAAACTTGAATATTTTCATGAGATGTTTGACACCTTTTCGTAAAAGAAGAAATGCGACGGAAGCACTCGGAACGCTGATATAACTCAGTCAGATCTGTGTTTGAGAAAACGAATTCTCTTGGCCATACAACAAAGGGATTTGAAGCTGAGGAGGTACCAGGAGGAATACGAGTCTGGAGACCATTGCTGTGCTTTAGGTGAGAGAGAAGGAGAACAGGAATTAGAATAGTGACAGTCGGAGTGGAGAGAAAGAAACACTTTGGAATTGATATCAAGAAGAGATTGTAGACCAATTTGATATATTTGATAAGAGAGAAGAAAGATTTAGAATGCCTCCAGAGTCCTAGACAATGGGGTAAATGGTAAAATTTAGATCAGAAACCTAGCGAAAGCAAATCTAAGTGTGCTGAATTTATTCTTCCTATACGTGTATATGGAGAGATGTATATTCCAAAATCTCCAATGAAAACCCCTACTTTATCAAGCAAAACCCCCCAAAATTTTAATTCAAATTAATTTTCAGTGTCATTTCCACTAATGCGCAATCCAACTTTTGTTTATATTTATTCTGGTCGTGTTAACTTTTCTAAGCATAAAAGATATTCCACCATTTTCAGTCTATCATACAGTAAATGGTATACTACCCTCTATTGATGAACTTATTGATTAGAAAACATATGCAATCGCCAGACTTCCTGATCAGGAACTGCTTGCAAGTAATAGTGCTAAATTATTCTGAAAAAGAATCAGACCTCCAAGAGGAGTCCATGGCCTCTTTCAAGAGCTAAGGGAGGAAATCTGTGTTCATAATGTGTTATACCAACTGTAGTGGTGAAGTGCGTGTTGTGCCTTCTTGCTTCCACCTATCAGACTAATGACCTAATGACTAAGACTTAATATCTTCTTTATTTCTTCTCTTATTACTCTATGTCACAGAGGTTTCTCTCAGGTCTAAACATAAGCATTAATATCCATACCATTTTGTTAGGCTTTTCAAATTGAAATTATTATTGAGTTAGTTGCAAATTCACATACCTTGTAAAGAATAATACAGAGAGATGCCTTGTACATTTTGGCCCCCCAGTGATAACATTGTGTAAAACTATAGTATAGTGTAGTATATTGGATATTGGATATTGGAATTGATGCAATCCACCAAATGTATTCAGATTTCTCTAAGTTTACGTGTACTCATTTGTATATGTGTGTGCATGTGTGTGTGTAATAAGTTCTGTACGATTGTTCACCTGTTGTAGGTTTATGTAGACCATGACAGTTAGGACACCGAACAAACCCAATACCATGATAATCCCTGTGTCGCACTTTTATAACCATATCTACCTCTCTAACACCTCCTTGACCTTGGTCCTTGTCCACTGGCAACCTCTAATCTGACCTCATTTCCAAAATGTTTTCATGTTTCAAAAATGCTGTATAGAGAAGGGGCAGAGCAAAATGGCGGGGTGAGCTGACCCGGGATTCTCTCCCCTCCAAAATACAACAAAGGATTGGAAAAACTGAATTTCAGAGAATAAATCTAATGCCAACACATTAGAGACCTACAATACCAAGAAGGTGGAGATCATAAACCTTGCTTACAGCCTCGGAGGCACTGAAGGGTCAGAGAGAACATCGCTCCCTCCCCTAGAGTCTGCATCGCTGTTGCTCGTGTCAGGAAGGAACGGGGGAGGGGCCATGTGACTGGGGGATCATCCAGGACTCCCGCTGCTGGTTCAGTGGAGACCCGCTGACGGGGGGGAAAGCTTCCATCCACAGGGACCCCATAAACCCAGGGTCTCGGGAGACCAGAGAACAGAACTGATCTGCGGACAAGAATAGCAGCCCCTCCCTCCGAGCAAAGCCACTGGGCGCCGCCATCTTGCCTGAAGGCGGAGAGCTCATAAAACGTGGCTCTTGACCCCCCCATCTAGTGGCAACAGGCTGTAACTGCAACTGAATTCTACCACCATGCGAAAAAACCGCTCCTCTACCATCCAGCAATTTATAAAAGCCCCAGACCAGAAGGAGAACAATAAAAACATAAAATTAAGTCCCGAGGACTTGGAATTAGGTAAACTAAGTGATAATGAGTTCAGGGCAGCTATAATCAAAAAACTTAATGAGGTAGAGAGAAAGATAGAGGAACAAGCTGAGTTCTGGAGTTACTTCACAAAAGAGATTGAAATCATAAAGAAGAATCAAACAGAATTACTAGAGATGAAAAACGCAATGGACCAGATAAAACAGAATACAGATTCCCTGAATGCCCATGTAGACACCATAGAAGAGCAAATTAACATAATTGAAGATAGACAGGCTGAATGGCTCCAGACAGAGGAAGAAAGAGAACTAAGAATTTAAAAAAATGAGCAAAATCTCAGAGAGATAGTGGATTCAATGAGGAGTAAGAACAGAAGGATCATAGGAATTCCCAAGAATGTGGAAAAGGAAAATGGAGCAGAAAGTGTGCTTAATGAAATTATTGAAGAGAACTTCCCAAATCTAGGGATTGACGGAGAAATGTGTGTAGAGGAAGTTTTCAGATCTCCTAGATTTGTCAATGTAAAAAGACCTACTGCAAGGCACATAGTAGTAAAATTGGCAAGAAGGAAAGATAAGGAAAGAATACTCAGGGAAGTAAGAAAAAGAGAAGAGAATAAGCTATAAAGGAGCCCCTATCAGACTGTCAGCAGATTTCTCTACAGAAACCTTACAAGCTAGGAGAGAATGGAGTGACATATTCAAAGCTTTAAAAGATAAAAATCTTCAGCCAAGAATACTCTATCCAGCAAGAATTTCCTTCAGATATGAGGGAGAAATTAAATGTTTTCCAGACAAACAAAAGTTAAGGGAATTTGTAACTAAAAGCCCTCCACTACAAGAAATCCTCAAGAAGGCTCTCACACCTGAAAAAAGAAAAAAGGGAGAAAGGGGTCACAATCCACAGACTAGGGAGACCGATGGATAGAACCAGAACAGGATAGCAAATATTCAACTATAGCATTAGGGTAAAGGTAAGGAAACTCCCAAAACAAGGACGATCTTAGCACTCTAACTACAAATTCATAACACAAGTTGGAATAAGAAATGAAAATAATTATTTAGGAGTGGAAGAGCAAAGGGTCTAAATCAATATTGGTCAAGTAGGTAAGAGACCACCAGAGAATAGACTATGTTATACACGAGATTCTAAATACAAACTTCAGGGTAGACACTAAAATAAAATACAGAACAGAGTCACAAACACAAATAAGGAAAAATCTAAGAAACCCAGCATAAGAAATTGCAGTATTAAATGGGTAGGCTAAAGCACACAGGAAAAGAAACACAGGAAAACCAGATAATGAGCAACAGATTGACAGCATTAAGTCCACATGCATCAATAATCACTCTCAATGTAAATGGATTGAACTCTCCAATAAAAAGACACACAGTGGCAAAATGGATTAAAGAACACGATCCAACAATTTGTTGCCTCCAAGAAACACACCTCAGCCCCAAGGACAAACACAGGCTCAGGATGAAGGGGTGGAGGACAATACTTCAAGCTAATAGCAAGGAAAAAAAGGCAGGTGTTGCAATTCTTATATCAGACCAAGTGGATTTCAAAGTAAGACAGGTAAAGAGAGACACAGAGCAACAATATATAATGATCAAAGGGACACTTCATCAAGAAGAAATAATGCTTATAAATATCTGTGCACCCAACACAAGAGCATCAAGATTCATAAAGCAACTATTAACAAACCTAAAGGAAGATGCTAAAAACAACACAATAATAGTAGGGGACCTCAACACCCCACTCACATCAATGGACAGATCATCCAGACAGAAAATCAACAAGGAAATAGTGGAGCTGAATGAAAAACTAAAACAACTGGACTTAATAGACATATCGATCACTTCACCCTAAAAGAGCTGAATACACGTTCTTCTCAAGTGCACATGGAACATTCTCAAGGATAGACCATATGCTGGGAAACAAGGCAAGCCTCTACAAATTTAAAAAAATTGAAGTAATAACAAGCATCCTCTCTGATCATAGTGCTATAAGGCTAGAAATTAATTACAAGAAAAAAGCTGAGAAAGTCACAAAGTCACAAAGCTGAGACTAAACAACACACTACTGAACAAGCAATGGATCATTGAAGAAATTAAAGAAGAAATCAAAAAATACCTGGAAACAAATGAAAATGATAGCATGCCATACCAACTCATATGGGATACAGCAAAAGCTGTATTAAGAGGGAAATTCATTGCAATAGAGGCACATATTAACAAACAAGAAAAATCCCAAATAAGCAATCTTAAAGTACACCTAACTGAACTAGAGAAAAAAGAACAAAGCCCAAAGTCAGCAGAAGGAGAGAAATAATAAAAATCAGAGCAGAAATACATACTATTGAAACGAAAAAGGCAGTAGAAAGGATCAATGAGACAAAGAGCTGGTTTTTTGAGAAGATAAATAAAATTGACAAATCACTAGCCAGACTTACAAAGAAAAAAAGGGAGAAAGCTCAAATAAACAAAGAGGAGAAATAACAACAGACTCTGCAGAAATACAGCGGATTGTAAGAGAATACTACGAAAAACTATATGCCAACAGAATGGCTAACCTGGAGGAAATGGATAAATTGTTGGACTCCTACAATGTCCCAAAGCTCACTCAAGAACAGGCAGACAATTTGAACACACCAATCACAAGGGAAGAGATTGAAACAGCAATAAAAAACATCCCAAAGAATAAAACCCCAGGACCAGATGGCTTTCCTGGGGAATTCTACCAAACTTTCAGAGAGGATTTAATACCTATCCTTTTCAAGCTATTCCAAAGAATTAGGGAAGATGGAACACTTCCTAACACATTCTATGAGGCCAACATCACGCTGATACCAAAACCTGACAAGGACACCAAGAAAAAAGAGAACTACAGGCCAATATCACTGATGAACATAGATGCAAAAATTCTAAACAAAATTTTGGCAACCAGAATTCAGCATATCATCAAAAGGATCATACATCATGATCAGGTGGGATTCATACCAGGGACACAGGAATGGTTCAACATCCGGAAATCAATCAACGTGATACACCGCATCAACAAACTGAGGAATAAAAACCACATGATCATCTCAATAGATGCAGAGAAGGCATTTGACAAGATCCAACAGCCATTTATGATAAAAACTCTGAACAAAATGGGCATAGAAGGAAACTACCTCAACATAATAAAGGCCATATATGACAAACCCATAGCCAACATCATACTCAATGGGCAAAAGCTGAACCCCATCCCCCTGAAAACAGGAAGGAGACAAGGATGCCCTCTATCACCACTCTTGTTTAACATAGTACTGGAGGTCCTGGAAAGAGTAATCAGGCAAGAAAAAGAAATAAAAGGAGTACAAATAGGGAGGGAAGAAGTGAAACTCTCGCTGTTTGCAGACGACATGATCTTATATATAGAAAACCCCAAAGAATCCATTGGAAAACTGTTAGAAATAATCAACAACTACAGCAAAGTTGCAGGGTACAAAATCAATTTGCATAAATCAGTAGCATTTCTATACTCCAATAATGAACTAACAGGAAAAGAACTCAAGAACACAATACCATTCACAATCGAACAACAAGAATAAAATACCTTGGGGTAAATTTAACTAAGGAAGTGAAGGATCTATATAATGAAAATTACAAGGCCTTTCTGAGAGAATTGGATGACGACATAAGGAGATGGAAAGACATTCCATGTATATGGATTGGAAGAATAAACATAGTTAAAATGTCCGTTCTACCTAAAGCAATCTACAGATTCAATGCCATCCCAATCAGAATCCCAATGACATTCTTTACAGAGTTAGAACAAAGAATCCTAAAATTCATATGGAGCAACAAAAGACCCCGAATTTCTAAAGCAATCCTGAGAAAAAAGAACAAAACGGGAGGCATCACAATCCCTGAATGCAAAACATACTACAAAGCTACAGTAATCAAAACAGCATAGTACTGGTACAAAAACAGGTACACAGATCAATGGAACAGAATTGAAAGCCCAGAAACAAAACCACACATCTATGGACAGCTTATCTTTGACAAAGGAGCTAAGGGCATGCAATGGAGCAAAGAAAGTCTTTTCAACAAATGGTGCTGGGAAAACTGGAAAGCCACATGTAAAAGAATGAAAATTGACCATTCTTTTTCACCATTCACCAAAATAAACTCAAAATGGATCAAAGACCTAAAGGTGAGACCTGAAACCATAAGGTTTCTGGAAGAAAACGTAGGCAGTACACTCTTTGACATCAGTATTAAAAGGATCTTTTCGGACACCATGCCTTCTCAGAGAAGGGAAGCCATAGAAAGAATAAACAAATGGGACTTCATCAGACTAAAGAGCTTCTTCAAGGCAAATGAAAACAGGATTGAAACAAAAAAACAACCCACTAACTGGGAAAAAATATTTGCAAGTCATATATCTGACAAAGGCTTAATATCTGTAATATATAAAGAACTCTCACAACTCAACAACAAAAAATCAAACAACCCAATCAAACAATGGGCTGGAGACATGAACAGACATTTCTCCAAAGAAGATATACGGATGGCCAATAGGCACATGAAAAGATGCTCATCATCGCTGATCATCAGGGAAATGCAAATCAAAACTACACTAAGATATCACCTTACACCCGTTAGAATGACAAAAATATCTAAAACTAATAGTAACAAATGTTGGAGAGGTTGCGGAGAAAAAGGAACTCTCATACACTGCTGGTGGGAATGCAAACTGGTACAGCCACTATGGAAAACAGTATGGAGATTCCTCAAAAAATTAAAAATAGAACTACCATACGATCCAGCCATCCCACCACTGGGTATTTATCCAAAGAGCTTGAAGTCAGCAATCCCAAAAGTCCTATGCACCCCAGTGTTCATTGCAGCATTATTTACAATAGCCAAGACATGGAATCAACCTAAGTGCCCATCAACAGACGAATGGATAAAGAAGATGTGGTACATATATACAACAGAATACTACTCAGCTGGGAAACAGAACAAAATCATTCCATTTGCAATAACATGGATGGACCTTGAGGGAGTTATGTTAAGTGAAATAAGCCAGCTAGAGAAGGATAATCTGTGTATGACTCCACTCATATGAGGAATTTAAAATTATGGAGTAAGAACAGTTTAGTCGCTACCAGGGGAAAGGTGGGGTAGGGGGTGGGCACAAAGGGTGAAGTGGTGCACCTACAACACGACTGACAAACATTAATGTACAACTGAAATTTCACAAGATTGTAACCTATCATTAACTCGATAAAAAAAAAATGCTGTATAAATGGAATCCTACAGTATGTAACCTTCTGGGGTTGGCTTATTTTCTCTCAGCATACGTCCCTGGAAATTCATCTAAGTGCTTCTATGTAACCATAGTGCATTGCTTTTTATTACTGACAAGTATTCCACAGTTAGAGATACTAATGTATTTAACCATTCCCCTGTTGAAATACATCTGGACTGATTTCAGCTTTTAGTTGTGACAAATTAAACCTATTGCAAGTTCTTGTGTAGGTTTCATTGGAACATAAGTTTTTCTTTCTCTGGGATAAATGCTCAAATGTGCATTTGCTGGATCATATGGAAATCGCATCTTTAGTTTTATAAGAAAATCCCAAAGGTTTTAATGGGAATTTTAAGGCTAAAGACAAAGGAAACTGTACATAAATTTCATACAGAGATTCCAACTGTATCTTATACAGCTTAGGAATGAAGTGCCTGTGGTCTAGAATAATAGACATTTGATTTTAAAAGGTATCTTGTGGAAGAATACGGTGCTATTAAAGGTTCACTTAAAAGATTTAAACAATTTTTTCATAAAGCGATTGTAAAATCAATGCCAATTATAATATTTTATGTAAACATAAATAATTCAGTTACATTTTACTAAGTTTTACTCATATCCCTAAATATAAATATAGTCAAATTTGCCAAAAATCTGTTTTGGACAATATTTCATTGAGAAGATGAAAAATTGTCTTATTTTCAGGATTATTTTATATCTGGGTATGTTTATAGATATTTGATGTGGTAATTAAAACCAAATGGCTTATCAAATATAAATTTATAGGGATTTAGTTTAATAGTGCTCAGCCTTTCTTTTTTATTTACTTATTTAATTTTCTTTTTTGTGAGGAAGATTGGCCCTGAGCTAACATCTGTGTCAATCTTTCTCTATTTTATGTAAGATGCCTCCTTGCTTGACGCAGGGTGCTAGGTCCATGATGGGGGAATCAAACGTGTGAACCCCGGGCTG
This sequence comes from Equus przewalskii, assembly GCF_037783145.1. Lineage (NCBI taxonomy): Eukaryota > Metazoa > Chordata > Mammalia > Perissodactyla > Equidae > Equus > Equus przewalskii. Next base: position 17,771,734 of record NC_091861.1, read on the forward strand.
CTGAACGAGAGCACGTGAACTTAACCCCTATGCCACCAGGCAGGCTCTTGCTCAGCCTTTCCTGATTCCCATTTTTTCAGGAGTTCAGTTTTCTCGTATTCGTTCATCAGTCCAGGCAACAAACACTCATTGTGTTACTGTGCATTTATTTGAGTACTGGACATCATTTTAGGATACAGACAATGAATAAAAATAGGTAACAATTCTTGCTTATAGAGTTTACATTCTTGATTTTACCCTAAAACATCAAGGTTATTTAAATTATTTGACTTAGAAATATATGCATTTCATAATAGCTCTTTCAAAAATAATGCGAGGAAATAATAGCATTATTTCCTGTTGTCGTTTCAACAGAACAAAGCAATATCATATGGATGTATAATCAAGTCATGTTATATAGACAAAACCCTGTAAGTTTTCTTATGGGAAAGAAGAACTTGAAAGTAACGACTAAATATTTATAACATATTAAAACTTTCACTCTGCGATTATTATATAACATCTGATCTCCACACCCCTAGAATTTGCCGTTTATAAGCCATTTAATTCCTGTGCATTAAATTGTTAGGACAATTTCAATATAGATGATCCTAATTTGATATGTAGCACAAAAGCTCATAGAGGAAACTGTTTTGCCAATGCTAACTATGAGAAATCTACCTGAAAGAAGGAGATATTTTTATTTGAAAATTCACTGCATTCATAATGTTAAACGTCTTAGCCAAAACAAATTTTGAAATAGAACTCCAAAAAAGAGTTTTTTAATATAGAAGTATAAAATGTTTGCCTTTGAAATATTTGAAGTCATTTTTTATTTTGTTTTCATTTTATTCTATTTTAAGATCAACCTTGGTATATTTATGATATGAAGTTAATTTTCAGAAATAGAATTTAATTTCTTTTTTTCCGAGATTAGCCCTGAGCTAACATCTGCTGCCAATCCTCCTCTTTTTGCTGAGGAAGACTGGCCCTGAGCTAACATCCGTGCCCATCTTCCTCTACTTTATGCATGGGATGCCTGCCACAGCATGGCTTGCCAAGCGGTGCCATGTCTGCACCCAGCATCTGAACCTGCAAACCCAGGGCCACCGAAGCAGAACGTGCGAACTTAATCACTGTGTCACCTGGTCGGCCCCAGAATTTCATTTTATAATGATAGTGCACACAAAAATAGAATTGAGTTATTAGTTCCCAGGAAACAACTCCTGTGTTGCCAACACATAAAATATAGCATCATATGACATGCCAATTTACTAACAAAATTTCCGGAATATAAAAGGAAATCCAAGTGCTTTTTTTTTTTTTTTTTTTTTTTGATTGGTACCTGGGCTAACACCTGTTGCCAATCTGTTTTTTTTTTCTGCTTTATCTCCCCAAATGCCCCTCCCCCCACCCCCGTACACAGTTGTATATCTTAGTTGCCGGTCCTTCTAGTTGTGGCCTGTGGGACGCCACCTCAACTTGGCCTGACGAGCGGTGCCATGTCCGCACCCAGGATCCGAACCCTGGGCCGCTGCAGTGGAGAGCGCGAACTTAACCACTCGGCCACGGACCCAGCCCACAAAGTACATTTTATCATACGTATACCGAAAGTGATCACAGGACTTTTTTAGAGAAAAGCATAATGTTATTTGTGTAAATCAAGGGGAAAGTATAGTTAGTTTAAATAAATTCCTATATATGTAAGCAAAGTTCATAAAGAAAATTTTAAAACAAGTATAATCAGTAATAGAACAAAGTATTAAAATTCTAATGAATTCTAATGTTATTAAGCAGTAAAAGAAAATATTATCTAAATGTAAAAACACATAAAGTAAGTGAATAAATGCAAGTATCCTTATATTGTAACAATACTTCATTACTTTTGATGATGCATTACGTTAGTAACTACATTTCAATTTACAGGATTAAATTAACTGCAAATCTCCTCTCTATTAGCCCTGTGAACCAAAACTTGATATTTGTTTAAAGACCGCTAGTAGCATGTTAATATCATATAAGTGTTGTGATACTTGGTATTAGGAAATCCTAAGGCCTATTTGACTATATAGAAACATTTATCATACACTGTCTTCCAGAGAAAATCAGAAATTTTAGTTACTTCATTACTCTTTGGTTATTATTCATTCATTTGTATTTTTTCTTCCATTTTGAATGGGTATTTTTTGTATGTAGTTCAAAATTTAAAAGTTACAGTAAGGTATACAAAGATAAAAACATTCTCTTTGCTTTTCCTATGAGTTTTTCATTTCCATCCTTGCTTTCTACTTTCCAGCTTTATTAAACTTTATTATTACTGTGATTTATCTTTATGCCTTTAAATAAAACTTATGCACTTAAATGATATATGTTTGACTCCAGCTATTAAAAAATTGGAAATCAGCAGAGCATCTCACATATGTCCTTATATTTCACCATCGTTTGTTCTTATAAAAGTTGCATTGCGTCTGTAACCATAGCTCCCCCTTTTCTTTTAGTCCTACTGAATAAAACAGTTAAATTGATTCAGTGCCCCTTGACTGTTCCTTTGCCATTTTTTGCTTAGTGGATGATATATGTTCTCTAAGAATTTCTTCAAAATGAACTTACAGTTCAAATGAACTTCCTAGGAACTCTGGTTTCTTGCAAGTTCAAAAATATTGCTCCCTGGTCCCTGTTTCATTGAATAGTAGTTTGGCTAGCGATAAATTTATTAGGTCACGCTTTCTTTCCTTGAAGATTGTATAGGTGGTTTCTCACAGTCATTATAACGTTGAGTATTTCTGTGGGGAAGTTGAAGGTCAGCCTTTTTTTTTTTTTTTTTGCCTGATGGATGAATTAAATCTTTGTTTCTGACTGTGCACAGCATTCATATATATATACTAAAATTGAAATTCAGTTAATTTATCAGGGTTTATTTTATAGTGTGTAACTTTAAGCCAGCTTCTTCTAGAATATAGTGTTCTCTTTAACGGATTAGATTCAAGTGTTCTTTTACATCTGAAAAGTTTTTGTTTTTCTAATTGACTCTAAATATACTTTTTTGTTCTCCTATTTTGATTGGACCCATTAGGCGATGCTAGTTAAGACTGTATCAGATCTTGTTTGAAAATATATTACTTATTTTAATTTTCTCTTTATTTTGTTCAAGTTTTTGATTATTCTCACGTTATTTTGCTCAGTTTTTAAGCTTATCCTCTGCTTTTCTTTAGCGTGATTTTAGCAATGTTTATTACGTTCCTGCTGCTTCCAATTTAACCTTTATTTCTATGAAGGTTTTAGAAGTTCCATTTTTTTCTGAGTTTTAACAGTTCATATTATATTTTCTTCTCACATTTTTTTCTCAATAAAGAAATGTCCAGTGCTCTCATGTTATTAAGATGACTGCTTGAATAGTTTTATAATTAATTGTGATAGTTTTGTGATGATTTTTAACTGTTCCACAGGAACATTTTTGTCATGAGTATTTTTCGTTTGGTGAATTTTCTTTCCTTTTCTTCTTCAGTTTTTGTCTTATTTCAATATATTTACTTTATCGAGGTCTATCATTGTTTCTTTTGAATTATTTCTGTTCTTTGAACGAGATGATTCTTTGTGGGGGAGCATCCACGCTCATGTTCTTAGTTACTAGAATTTCCCTCATGTTTTAGGATTAAGATCAATTTTGAAAATGCCATAGTATAAAATTATACTCACAATAGTACCATTAATATGCAAACAACATTAATTTGCCTCAATTAGCTGCAATATGTATCATAAAAAGAATGAGATCTATCAGCTTAATCTTCAAGTTTGACTACTTTTCAGTCACTTCATAATGCTCATTTTTTTCCAAAAGTTTGACTCTATTATTTTATTCTTTGATTTGATTTTTTTCTCTTTGGATTGAGAAACAATGTTTAGCCAGGTTATCCTTTCCAAATAGATTTTCATCTGTTTTCTAGGTTGTTCCTGCATTTCTCGCTGATCAACATTCTTTTTCATTTATTTATTTATTTATTTATTTATTTGAGGAAGACTAGCCCTGAGCTAACATGTGCTGCCAATCCTCCTCTTTTTGCTGAGGAAGACTGGCCCTCAGCTAACATCCATGCCCATCTTCCTCTTCTTTATATGTGGGACACCTGTCGCAGCATGGCTTGCCAATCGGTGCCATGTCTGCACCTGGGATCCAAACCGGTGAACTCCAGGCCACTGAAGCAGAACGTGGGAGCTTAATGGCTGTGCGACCTGGCTGGCCCCTGATCACCATTCTTTAGTCTACTGTTTTGCGGTTATTTGCATGTGGATGAGATCTCCCCAGCTGGTCAAGATGAGTAGCATAGGGCTGCTCACAGCAGAGGATCTCTCCTTCCCCCTGCTGAAACAATATGTTCCTATGTAGATGCATAAACAGCTCATGTTTTCCTTTATCCCTGCCTATCAAGCTACCAAACCAGCAGGGTCCACAGCCTGTCTTTGCAGGTAATTTCTGTTGTTGAAGATTGATTGCTACTTTATACTTCAAGGTGTACCACTTCCTGGATTAAGTGTGCTGTGGAAGCTTTTGCCAGATCTGTAGCCATGGATAAGCTGATCTATATTTTTTCTGCACTCATTATTTGGCCTTCAAAGCTTTTGGAAATAACTTCTCATATTTTGGGATTCAGAGTTTTAGATATCTCTTGATTTCTTTGAAGTTGACATTTTTATTTTTGCTTCTCATTTTTCTATTTTCTTTTGGGTGATTTCCAAGAGAAGAGGAGGAAAGCAAACACAATTTTTAAAGGATGTTTTCTCAGATATTTAGGATCAAGAAAACAAGTTTTATTAGTCACTGTAGTCTTTTTCTAAATGTTATCAGACACATGAACTGACATGAAAATTATATATATGTAAATCCAGAATTGGCCTATGTTATATGGATTTCATCACTATGAAACAATGCAGTTGTTCCTTCTCACCAGTTCTTTTATTCTAACTCACATTATTTAGGTAATTTATTTTTGTTCATCATTTTCTTATTCTCTATATAATCTGTTTCCATTTTTTTCCACTATAGATTTCTGTATTCCACATACTGCCTCTAATTTCTCTAGTTTACATTTTTCTGTGTTTATCTATTTGTTATGTAGCTTCCACCAGGATAGACTCTAATATTTCCATCTCTTATAATTGACAGATTGGCAAAAATTAGCTCATAACACAATAGAATAAAACTTGGTCATTTCTTTAACTTAATCTTGTGCACAAATACACATATTTCCTAGTTTCTTCAAATATCAGTGGCTTCCTATTTACTTCCTCCCACCTTGATTCCACTAGGCACATATATTTCCTTCCAATCCCTTCTCTTTCCTCATTTAATCCAATTATGTTGTGGATTGATGTCAAATCTAGGTATTCTCCCTGCCAAAATAGAATGGGAGCCCAATATAAAGACATAGATGAATGTGTTCCATTTATTTTGTTTGTTACAGAGTCCTTCTTAATATTATTGCCCAAAGTACTCTACCTTATACTAAGATGTAAACATTTCAGACTTTCTTTTAATTTACAAATTTGGAATACTGTCATTTTTTTTTTGTTGTTAGTTTTACCTCTCGGCAGAATAATGAGTCAGTAAATTAATTGTATCAGTGAATTTTACTTGTGATAATGCTTTTATATTATGCTTGAAAAAAATGAAAGTTAAGCCTCAGACTCCTTTAATAGTTGTATTATCTGGGGTACCACTTTACGGTTTCTCAGATAGAGAGATGCATAGTTACATTTGAGAAAAGAATCCTTTTTCAAAATACATAATGTCTGAGAATGGTTTTGAGATTAGTTTCGGTGTTCTGGAATTTCACAGAAGAGGTTGCAAAAAGCAAGGGACAAGACTTTAGAATTTCCAATCTTGAAGAATGTTTTCTTTTAGGAAGAATATAAAAAACCATTGTATTGCAACTTCTGAGCCACTTATGCTCAAAACATTGGTACATACTTCTAAAGATATCAGTAGACTAAAGAATAATGTCAGGAGCAACCTGGAAACCAGATGAAAATCTATTCAGAAAGGATAACCTGACTAACATTGTTCTGAACCCAAAGAGAAAAAAATCAAATCAAAGGATAAAATAATAGAACAAAACTTTTGGAAAAATGAGCAGGTATGAAGTGATTGAAAAGAAATCAAACTTGAAGATGAAGCTGATAGATTCCATTCTTTTTATGATGCATATTGAAGCAAATTGTTAAGGCAAATTACTGTCGTTTGCATATTAATGGCATGATTTTGAGTACAATTTTGTGTTATGGAATTATCAAAATTGATCTTAAAATCATAAGCTTTTAGTTAGTATTTATTCCAAAATCATGAACACTGTAAGTGGCTTTTATATTTTGATGAGAAATGCCTCTACTTTCTGAGTTAAAACATTGTGCTAACCCAAATTATGAGTGTATTATCTAAAGTAGGTTATTGTGATGAAACGGAGAGTCAAAATATATAATAATTTTCATAAAATGAAATGTTTTTTTCCTAGCTTATATGCCAATTCAAGTTCTTGCTAACATACCAGTTCAGGTCAGGTTCCTACAGGTCAGATTTTGATGTTGTGGGAAGAGCATCTATTGTCACCCTGTGGAGACCGGAGAGGATAGGAATTGTGAAAGGAATCCATCAGAATAATTGCCGCTCAGAAGATGTAAAACGCAATTAATCCTTTCTACAAAAAGAAATGGAGGAGAATCGCATTTGACTCCATGCTGATTGAAGTCCTGTCCTAAAGCAGATGCTTGAGTTATCTTGAAAACAGGATATAAAAAGGCATATTAAGCACAATGTTTCCTTGAGAGAAGAGAGTTGTTAAACTTCTAACAATTCAGTCCTATAACGAATGTATAATTTATATATAGTTTTATTTTAAAATTTATGTTCTTTAAATAGAATATTTGGACACCTTTTTGCGTTGTGAAATTTTAACAAGATGTTTTCAGAAGAGGAGACATTTCTCTACAGTAATCCTGGCTTCCACTCAAATGAAGCTCACAAAGGTCAGAAGTGGATGCAGCCTTCCTGCTCCTCCTCTTGCTGTCACACCTGTGGAACAGCAGGGTCTTCCGAACGAAAGGGCAGGACTGATGTTCCCTATAATGAATAGTGCAATTTTGTTACTTGACCTTCAAGACAGCCTGAAAATTTCAAAAAGTCAGAGATCAGTGTGGAAAAGCAAATTGATGAGCAGGAACTCTGTAATCTTTGCTGATAACTCTTTAAAAGCTGGCCGAAGCTATTTCTTTGCTCCCTGGATAATGGTAAACTTTCCAAAGAACTTTCAAAAAAAAAAATCTGATGGAGCATGAGGAAAAGTGAATGTCTTGAGTGGCCTTTTCAAGACCGTGAGTCATGTTAAGATTCTTGAGGCAGTCTTGCTTCAGAAATGGCTGTTCAAAATGCTGAATATACCCCAAACTAGAGATGAGAGTCATGTAAGACCGTATGTAAACAAGAGCTTTGTGGACCTGGAGGAACTTTCAAGAGAAGTTCAGAAAGAAAAAGATCAAAAAGGGCAAGAGGATAGCAGAAAACCATGTAAGACACGACCCAAGGTACTCTTAGCGCAGTTTGGCCCGGGGTAGGTAAATCTGCGAAAAACATCAAGTTGGAACAAAAGCAAATAAAAAGGCTGAAATCACCCTTTTCTGAAAAGATAGGGATGAGAATAAACAGATCCCTGATGTGCTAGTTATATTTTTGCTTGTTTTGATAATTTTTTCTGGCTTAAATACTTTAAGTCATATAGATACATAGATAGATAGACAGACAGATAGATAGATAGACAGATAGATGAAAATGGGGATATTTCCACCAAGGTAAAAGGCAAACATTATGCATTATGTAGACTAAAAAAATTTAGTCTAAAGTCATTATATTTATATAATATATAGAAATGAAAATGCGAAAACAAATGTTATATAGAGTAAACAACATAATTTACTTTATCAGATGAAAAGAATTTTATTAATATAATCACTTTTTTTTCTTTTGAGGAAAATTAGCCCTGAGCTAACACCTACTGCCAATACTCCTCTTTTTGCTGAGGAAGACTGATCCTGGGCTAACATCCATGCCCATCTTCCTCTACTTTATATGTGGGACACCCACCACAGCATGGCTTGCTAAGCAGTGTGTAGGTCTGCACCTGGGATCCAAACTGGTGAACCCCGGACTGCCAAAGTGGAACATGTGAACTTAACTTCTGCGCCACCAGTCCGACCTCCATTAATATAATCAATTTTGTTTCAGTAAATATTTCTGTAATTCAGTTTAGCTCATCGATGACTGGGAAAAAGGAGAATGACATTATCAAAAGGTGGAAGCCCTGTTGGTCCACGTGATGTTTTTCCAGCACACTTATGTTTTCTGATCCCCAGTAAAGCCACCAAAGATGGGGAACACTAAACCAGCCGGCCTCAGCAAACCCTGGCAAAACTCAGTACTATACACAGTGCCAGGTAAGTCCCATGGTCTTCCTTTTGTCTTAGTTTGGCCACATGTTCCGTCCAGGGAGTGTTTGACCTCTCTGATATTTGCACCTTTTTTTCTTGTGTTCATAACTCAGTAGCCCCATCTCTCCCTTATAGGCCATTTAAACAAGTTACTTTCACATTTTTAAGTGGTAAAGCCCTATGTTAATTTTCATATTTTGCTATATGTCAGATATTCAACATGTTATTTTAGCTGCACTAGTGACTTTATTAGAGTTAATGTTCTTGTTGCAAAGTTTCTTACGAATTTAGTTGGTCTGCCTCAAACCTGTTTCTCCATAGGTTTTGGATATTTTTCATTGGCAGATTTATATCATGCTACTTTATTCAAAAATATATATATTGCATCATTGCAGGTTGTCTATAGGTAATAAAGCAATTAGTTAGGACTCAAAAAGGGTACTGTAATTGACTCCTAATTCAATAGCTGATTATGACTGATATTATATTTAGTAAAATCAGAAAAAGAACATTAAGCATCATTGATCATAAGTTGTCACATTTTATATTTAAAAATTTCTATCACAAAGTCGTTATAAGAAAACATACAAATATGAAAGTAAAGTCTATATCTTTTTTGTTGTCTTCTTGTGATTGTGTTCAATATAAACTCTTGATTCTTAACAGTCAAGACCCAGGTTGGAAGTGGAACAGGAATTTTCTACTGAAACCACATAGAAGCTTTCCCAAGTTAAAAACTGAAGTTTTAAACAATAGTTATATACTGGATTGTGCCTCATGACACACACAAGAATAATTTTATGCAGCAATCAACGCTACAAAATGTTGCCTGCATGCTATCATTGTGTTTACAAGTATTAACATAGGCTTTGATTTAAACTCTGAGAAGCCAACATTAAAAGAGGTGAGAAGAGGAAAAGTGCAATTATTAACGACAGCAAAATAAATATCTGTACGAAAGTCTCTGGATATGCTCATCTGGGATAAATAGAAAACTATTTTGAGTGAGGCAAAAACCAACAGGGAACTGAAGGCAGTTTGAAAATTCTTCTCCATCGATCACAACCTAATGACAACATTTAAATGACAGAACTGGGCAAACTCAGTTGCTATAACAAGCTTTGGAGTCAGTGGCAGAGCGGAGAATGCAACCTTCAGTCATTTTTTGAAACAGCGTTCTGACAGAAAAGATCTGAAGTCAATTTGCTTCTTACCTTGAAAAGACTTTTAAAAGCTGAAAAAGAAGGATACCAGTTTTATAGGGCTCCTGCATCTACAGAAGACTGTGGCATCTTTTGTCAACACAGAGGTTTACCCTCTTAATCAAAAAACCGGGTCAGTTGTTTTGCACCTAAACCGTCAACAGTTTAAAGCTTGTTCTTTGTGTTCTTGGATTTTTTCTTTCTTCTACTTCATGTGTTTAACGTTAAAATTTAGATTTGGAGAAGGGGAGATTGGAGATCTGCTCTAGTGACACACTGGGCACTAGGAATAGAGAGCTAGTCATTATAAAGTCATGATTATCACCATTTTGCTTTTATTCTCTCTGGTAAATCATACGTAAAATTTAATCTAATCCCATGAGATTTAGGAGATTTACCATGGAAGCCAGAATGATTCAGAGCCCATATTAATAATATACTTTTTCTTCATCGGACTACTATTTAATTTATAACTCATATATATATAAATTAAAAACTTTACTATTGTCTTTAACTAGTTTTGCCATTAACTAATTGTGTAAATATCTATTTTTATGTGTAAAATGAATATCTTTTTAAATATTCAACATTTAAATGATGTATTTCTATTATTTCATGAATGAGAAATTTAACTCCTAGAGTTATGTAGATTGTTCCCTGTTTTCCCATTGTAACAGTTACATAGTAGTTAAAATAAGTCCCATTAAAGATCTCATAAATCTACACTTTCATTTAGGGCAGTGGTTCTTTCTTTATTTCTATCCCAGGAAACCTTAGGTTGATATCTTTGGCTATAGTTGAAACTAGGGAAATATATACCCCAGGAAACATTTTGAAACTCCAATAGACTGGTAATCTAAACATTCCTTGGGGGAAGAAGTGGGAACCAAGAAGGGGGTCCTCTCCACTTTCTTCAGAAAAATTAGCATTATAACAGATTCAAAGCAGCAAAGGTGGTGAGGATTCCTCCTGCATTCAAGACAGTTTTCACTTTGCAACAATTAGCATTACCTGCAAACTATACACAGGATACATTAGTAAATTAATTGAATTTAATTAATTAGTTATGTGAGATATGGATCTAGCATTGCATTTAGTACATTACAGGTATCCCAACTGTTTCTCTTACTTAAAAGAAGAACATAGTATTTTTTGTGTACATGCTAGATGGCAAAACACTTTGGGGGCCATCATTTGACACCTAGACAAACATTTATTAAACATCTATGGTTCACTCTCAAAACACAATCTTTTATTTTCAGGAACTATTACAACCTTGTTACAGATGAGAAACTGAGGCTAAATGACGTTGTGACTGGCTCAAGTTCACAGTGTTTGTAAATTGTAAAGCTGATATTTAAATGGTAGAGCTGCCAAATGGTTGACCAGCAGAGGCTGATAATAGTGCAAGGCTTAGTGCCAGAGAATAAACAATGAAGTACGTATGCCAGATGTTAAGTTGTAAGTTTTACCCTTAGCTTGAGTTTCCTTTAGGAACTGGTCAAGTAGTTAATAGTGATCAGCAAGCAATTGGTGATTGGGGAAAGTTTCTTTCTGAAAGTTTATAAATACCACTGAAGCCTCTGAAGATCAGACAGCATCATGAATGATATTTGGGTTAAGCTGTGATTGAGGATTTCAGTAACCTGATGTCTTCACTAACTCCTAGTATTGTTCACTTATTTTAAGTGGCGGTAACATAATTTTTGTCTTTTATTTTAAATTCTCTATTTGTGAGGCCATAGTAACGGTGATATGACCTGAGCTGGGACATTTGATGTTATTAGTATGTATTTCAACTTAGACTTTAAACTTTAAATAAGGACATTTCTCATACCACATTAGTAAAAGCACATTTATTTGAATTTGTGAATGAGTCCTAGCAGATTTACAGATTATGGCAAAATCTGACAATTTTCATGTGTATTTCCAAAGAGGAGAACAATATCTAATATTATTCCAAAAATTATAATAATTAGTGGGAAGGCAAGTTCCATAGAGCATATTTAAACATAAGGATGTATATAAAGAATAAATTATAAAAATTGTGTAGAATTTATTTTATATAACAGATGAGTGTATGTATGCATATTAAAGTGTTCAGGGAATTTCCTTATTGTATCTAGTTTGTACAAATGATGAAACAAAATTTCAAAGTGTTCTTTACATTAAAATATATACACACACCACAAAATTCAACAGATTAGGAAAATTTATGTTCTATCATATCAATATAAATTTTTTTGTCATTAATTTTTGAATATTAAGTCTTCAGTGCAGTGATATGACTTGTTAGTGAATTAAAGTAGTAGTTTCTAAACATTGATTTCACTGGTGGGAAATACGAAAGGAAGATGTCGTTTTAATATGCACATTTCCTAGAAATCTTGATTTTTACCTCTAGACTGACGAGCAATAGAAAACTACATAGCTGATCAGAAACCATACTGAGTGGATATTGATAAAACATTGCTCAACTAATTCAAATAATTGAAATAAAATTAAACAATACCTTAAGTTTCTAACTGAGTGGTACTTATGAACCAAATTCTGCAAAATACATTTCCATACTCAGAATCTTACCTAAATCTTATTTACACAAAACGGTCATTCATTTTGGAATTAATTGACCTTCAATGATTTTATGAAGAGTAATTTTAGAAGGAATTGGAGTGGTTTTTATGCATTGCTGTTAGTTATGAGACTGCCTCTGTAACCTGATGATTTTGAAAGTTCTGAATTGAATCTGTCACTATAGAAGCATTTGTTTTTCATTTACTAAGAACTTTGATTTTTTTAGCCAGTAAATATATTTTTGATTGACAAAATTCATTATCGAATAGAAAATTGAACAGAATTTGGCTTAATTCATCACAGTTGCCATCTGAAGACAAAAGAACTTCTAAATTGAGTTCTTTCTTACCCAAATAGCTTTATTTGTTGTCTGCAATTATGTACATACTGTTCTTTCTGCATAAAAATGTTCCTTTGCCCTAACTGAAAAGAATAATTCTACTCACATTCAATATTTAGATCAAATGCTCCTTTTTCAATTAACACTTTTCCACCACCTTCAAAAGACATATGTGCTCATTACTTGTAATTTTATGAACTTCCTTAAACTAGTAAGTTGCTTTAATTATTTTCTTATATATTCTTATCTCAACAAGGTTATGAGTCCTGAGAGGTAGACATTTTATTCTTTTCATGTTTACCACATAGAAACAGTGACTGGCACGTAACAGACATTTAGTAATAGTTGCTTGTAGGAGACAGTGTCAAGATGGTGGTGTAGGCAGACTCTGAACTCACTTCTTGCCACAGACACAAGTGAGTAAACCTTTGCTTTTTAGTTTCACGTGGGAGGGCTCCTTTCAACATTTCTTGTAAGGCAGGCTTAGTGGCAATGAACTCCCTCCACTATGTTTTAAAAGTGGCAAGTCTTCTTACCTGCTTAATAATAAATAAGTTTATGAATTTATAAAGTGGTATTTTAGAGTCAGAAGGGAGTCTAGTAAAATCCTTCTTGGGGGCCGGCCTGATGGCATAGCGGTTAAGTTCACACATTCTGCTTCTCAGCAGCCCGGGGTTTCCCAGTTCGGATCCCGGGTGCGGACATGGCACCACTTGGCAAAACCCATGCTGTGCTAGGCGTCCCGCATATAAAGTAGAGGAAGATGGGCATGGATGTTAGCTCAGGGCCAGTCTTCCTCAGCAAAAAGAGGAGGATTGCTAGCAGTTAGCTCAGGCCTAATCTTCCTAAAAAAAAAAAAAAAACTATCTTGGTAGTAGGCCAATGTGACCATAAATCATGCAAGGTAAAAAAAAGAAAGGATCGAGGTCTCTAAATTTTCTAGTCAACTTCTCTTTCCTGTTGTGTCATTGTATACAAATGTAGATTATTTTATAGTTGAACTAGTTGAATTACTGGTAGTTATGTTTCCTTGCTTTATGGTTACAAATTATTCTTCAAGGAGATATCTGACGTGCATAGGATTTATTTAATCAGATAGAATATCTTGCTTTCCATAGAGGTTACCATTGCCGAGGGGGAGGGCGGGGTTTGGTTAAGGTATTGATTACAATACAGCTTGATACTGTAGATATTTTAAGTTGAACAAATTGTACAAATTGAATTTGAACAGGAAGTTCGTCTGTATGTAGCCTTAGCTGGGGAAACAGTTCTTGATTGTTGGAAAGAAGACAAAAGGTGGGTTAAAGATTGGAGATGGAAATGTTAACTGGAGTTGGAAACTGTCAGTGCAGCCAAATCTAACCATTGTAACTTCACCACAATTATTAATAAGCCCCTTGACTTTATACTTTGCAGTGGAGAAAACAAGAAAAAGAGACTGTAAGAAGAAAGGCACAAAGGATGTTACAGATTTATTTGCACTGAAAGGAAAGATGAAAAAAAAGATTCAAGTGAAAGTAATGCAATGATAATGTTTGTTATTTTGCGCTTTTCATCATAATAATCTATACAGGCACATTGACACAACCAACTTTATTATTATTTTTATTGTGGTAACATTGGTTTATACCATTATACAAATTTCTGGTGTACATCATTATATTTTGACTTCTGTGTAGATTACATCAAATTCACTACCCAAAGATTAATTACAATCCATCACCACACATATGCCTAATTGCCCCTTTCGCCCTCTTCCCCTCCCCCTTTCCCCTCTGGTAACCACCAATCCAATTTCTGTCTCTATGTGTTTGTTTGTCATTGTTTTTGTCTTCTATTTATAAGTGAGATCATATGGGATTTGACTTTCTCCCTCTGAATCATTTTACTTACCATAATGCCCTCAAGATCCATCCATGTTGTCACAACTTGCCATATTTCATCATTTTTTATGGCTGAGTAGGATCCATTGTGTATATATACCACATCTTCTTTATCCATTTGTCCTTTTATGGGCACTTGGGTTGCTTTCAAGTCTTGGGTATTGTGAATAATACTGTGATGAACATAGGGGTGCATGTGTCTTTACACATTCATGTTTTCATGTTCTTTGGATAAACATCCAGCAGTGGAATAGCTGGATCGTATGGTAGTTCTATTCGTAATTTTTTGAGGAATCTCCATACTGTTTTCCATAGTGGCTGCACCAGTTTGCACTCCCAACAGCAGTATATGAGCTTTCCCTTCTTTCCACATCCTTTCCAACACCTGTTGTTTCCTGTCTTGTTAATTATAGCCATTCTGATGGGAGTGAAGTGATATCTCATTTTAGTTTTGATCTGTGTTTCTCTGATAATGAGTGGTATTGAACATTCTTGCATGTGCCTGTTGGCCACCTGTATATCTTCTCTGGAGAAATGTCTGTTCAGATCTTTGCCCATTTTTTAATTGGGTTGTTAGTTTTTTTGTTGTTAAGATGTATGAGTTCTTTGTATATTTTGGGTATTAACCTCTTATCTGATATATAGGTTGCAAATATTTTCTCCCAATTGTTAGGTTGTCTTTTGGTTTTGTTGATGGTTTCCTTTGCTGGGCAGAAGCCTGCTAAGACTGACGTCAAAGAGTGTACCGCCTATGTTTTCTTCTAGAAATTTCATGGGTTCAGGTCTTATATTCAAGTCTTTAATACATTTTCAGTTAATCTTTGTGTATTATGTAAGGTCTGCTTTCATTCTGTTGCTAATATTTTTCTCAATGTGATATATTTGTTTGGACTTGGAGTGTTGTACTTCAAGATACTTCGTGGTTAAGACAGAAAATTCAAATTCTTCCCTTTTTCTTCAATGAAATTTTGGAGTTTTATCTTACCCTCCAGCTGATTTATTTGCCTTTTGTTTTTTTGATTTTTTTTTCATTTCCACTGTCCAAGAAAAATTTGTATACAATAAAAACAGAATTATTCTTTCCATATGTATGTGTACGTGTTTCAATTTCAATTTGATTTTAACAATGAATATCACCAAAACTGACAGGAAAAAAGTGAGTCAAACACCAAGCGTTTTCCAACTCTTATATATTTTGGGCAGAATACTTGAGAGGATTCTGATTTAGCATTGCATATGTGGCTATGGACCTGCCAATCACAAAACAGTGATAGCACAGAAATAAGTGAAGTGGAAATGTACTGTTGCAGGCATTCTGGTATTGAGCCAAATAAACTGAATCACATTTCAGTAGACAGGTCAATATATCACAACAGATGGATGCACAAAAGTGATCAAGGGGACGATTTAAGAACAAAAGACTCAATATAATTGGAATTATTTTGGTGTAAGTTCCAGAGAATGAGCAAAAATGCACATATATAAAAGCTGGTTCTTGAATAAACACTGTTAAAACCACTGAGAGTTTTCATGCTTCAATTGTAGAATATATATATATATATACCAATATAAAGAATATTTCACTATTCAAAACTAGTAAGGTTTCTGAGACATAATATAGTATAATGGGTTTTTATCACAGTTAGCCAAGGACAAACAACACAGTTCAATTGCTGTTAATACAAAACTGGCAGATATGAATTACGAAAAGTTACACAATTGTGTGTCATAAGTAATTCTTGAGATTGCTAATATTTTCTAGTATGCAAATATAGACTAGTTGGAACACAAGTATATTTTTATAAAAAGGACTTTAGATAGCTCAGTCATACTAGAAATTAGTACATTGATCAAGTTCAGAGGCTGTTCATTAATCCTGCGCAGGTTATAGTCATATACATTTATTTGTTCAGTAGCTTTACAAAGAAAGTGATTCTGCTTCATCTACGTATATCTGTATTATTTTCACTATAAAGGTATGAGAAACAAAATTTATACTTGAGCAGATGCTGGAAATAAACTTTCCATTACTTTAGTATTCTGTAACTTTAAGATAAAGACTTTGGAAGTCCTCTTTGCTAAAGTAATATATCTTCCATCTCTTTTCAATTTTAATAAAAGTTTACTTAGTTTCACTTCAAAGATGGCAAGGTTCCACTTCCAAGTTGGTAGCCTGACAAGCTCCACGGGTCCACTCTCCAGAAAAACAAAAATAAGCTGATGAAGAGTATTAAAAATAACCATTTCAAGTCCCTGCAAATTTTCCTAAGGGCATAAAGCAAATGAAGAAATATTTATTCAGGAAAATCTGCGAAAGCTCTGTGATGACAGCCAGATTCTGTGTCATTTGAGCAATAACCTTCTCCCTCCATCCCCACCTCCCCCAGCTCAGCAACACACAGAAGCTCTATTCCTGATGGGTGTGACAAAAAGCTGGGGATCCCTCTCCCCTCAGTTCTCAATTGAGATTTACTGTATGTTCCTGGGAGGGGCAGAGCATGTGCATTTCTTATCCTCTCCAACTCAAAGTAGAAGACGCAAAATGTCTGGTGAGTGTGGCCAACACTCTGGGTCTCCTTTCCTGCACCCAGCCTCTACACACTGGATGGAGGTCCTTT
This sequence comes from Equus przewalskii, assembly GCF_037783145.1. Classification (NCBI taxonomy): domain Eukaryota; kingdom Metazoa; phylum Chordata; class Mammalia; order Perissodactyla; family Equidae; genus Equus; species Equus przewalskii. The sequence continues at coordinate 17,788,802 of NC_091861.1, forward strand.
CTCAGGTACACAGGTTGAAAGTACTAGGTCCCTCAATCGTTCTTGCCTTGGCTCCCTCAGAGATGTAATCAGAACACCAGAGGTAGCACCCCACCCATGACCTAAAGTAATGACTTAGAGATTTTGCCTAGGGGGAGAAGAAGTCCATAAGAAAAGAGAGCTCTGGAGCTCTCCCAGGACACTGACTTTATTTGAAGCAGAATGAGGGGTAGTTAGAGTCTATGAGTGTTCTTGAAAACAATTGCTCTTCTTAATTAAGAGCAACATAGGCCAGCTCCTTTACCAGAGAGAATCAGGAATAGAGACAGCTAAGGAGAGTTCTCCGGGGTTCAGAACAAATCTGCAAGAAATGACCTCAAAAACTCTCCCTACCCAAATGTAATTGGATCAGATTGTAGAGGAGTTAGTGCAGACATTACACACAATAAAACAATCAACTCATAATTAGTGAAGCCTAATACCAAATGAGGAAGGCAGCTCAACAGAGAGAAGGGAGGGGAATTAGTACCCATGGTTACTATAATATATTAAATTCCCAGTTCTTAAAAAATTATGAGACATGCAAAGAAACAGGAAAGTTTGACCCATACACAGGAAAAACAGCAAGCAGCAGATACTGCCTGCTTGAGAGGGATCTGATATCAGATTTAACAGACTTCAAAGTACTTATTATAAAATTGTTCAAAGACTAGAGAAAACCATGCTTACAGAAGTAAAGGAAGCCATGAAGATAATGAAATAGGGAATATTATTTCTCATGAAATAGACGATACACAGAGATAGACATTATAATAAAGAGGAAATGGGAATACTAGAGTTGAAATGTACGGTCACTGAAATGACCGATTCACTAGAAAAGGGTTCAGTGGTACATGGCAACTGGCAGAAGAAGACTTGAAGATAGATTGATAGGAACAATGCTATCTGAAAATAAAAAATAAAATGAAGAAAAATGAAGGGCCTCAGAAAAATCTAGGATACCTTAAAGTGCACCACAATACACATAATGGGAGTACCAAAAAGAGGAAAAAAAGAAAGGAACAGGAGAAAAATATTTGAAAAAATGGCTGAAAAGTATCTCAAGTTTTAAATTCAAAAAATATTTATCTCTATGTCCAAGAAGCTCAAAAAACTCAAAGTAGCGTAAATGCAAAGAGATCCATGCCCAGACACAGCATAGTAAAAATACTGAGAGACAAAGACGAAGAGTTTATTTGAAGGCCAGAATAGTTCCCCAGATTGTTTAATACAACTCTGTGCTAATGATCATCTTGGGATCCTCACCCATCCAAATTCTCATTCTCAGACTGCCAAACATTGCTTAGAGTAAAATAATTGCAAAATCCTATTTCCTGAATCTATCACAGATTAACCAAATCTAACCCTTTATTCTTTAGCATTTTAAAATTATTTCTATATTTACTTTTGCTTATATCCCAGGGAAAAGCATTTGAAATCTTTTTCACGCTCCTTGACTTTCCATTCCAATTTTGCCTTTTGTTCTTCATATTTTTATTGTACTCAAAAGGTCGCTATCATATAGCACAAATTCTTCCATTTATCTTATTTCCAACTAAAAATGTCTTCCGTGCATCTTTACTCATTCAATCTTTTATTCTTATGTCAGAGTAAAGTTTTTCTTTTCTCCTTGCCAACGTTATTCTCTCACTTTGGACGTTTAACGCTGTTTTTTTCAACTTCTTATATGTTACCTCACCAGTTTTCTAATCCATTTCATTTTCAGTTCTCCTGATTTGCCTGACTATTTATTGCTTCTCTTCTGCCGGCAGAACTGATCAGGCCAGGGCTATATAAACAAACAAATAAAAAACTTATGAATCTTTTTTTTCTAAACTGAGTTTCTCTTGAACAGCTGCAAAGCTTAGAATAGTCGCCTTCTTGGTTGATTCATGGTTCTTCCTCACCATACATTCAGGTTTATTGAATTTCTGATTTTATTTATATTATTTTTTCCTTCTAATTTCTTTGGAGTTTTCTTTTATTTGTTTAATTTCTTTCACAGACCATTTTTCCTTTCCTGTTCTTTTATTATTGAATTCTAACATGATTGTACTGCCGTCAATTCTTTAAAATTTCTTGATATGCTTTAGCATCTTTGTGTAGTATAATTCTCAAAACAGTTTCCAAATGCAATGGAGACAATTGCAGTCATTGATCATTGCGATTATTGTGTTGGTGTGACTTGATTTGGGGGGTTTAATGTTTTGTATATTAAAATCTATTTAATTCTTCTTTACTTTACTAATTATTCTCAGAATTTACTCAGCCATTGCTTTGCGTAGTTTCAAAACGTGTTATTGGATATACACATATTTGGAATATTAATGGTGAACTGAACAACTTACCATTATATAATGATACCTTCTTACCAAGTAATATGTTTTATTTTATTATTTACTATTTAGTATAGTCTACTTTATTTTGATTATAGTTTTTTGTTACGTATTTTTCCATTTTTCCCTTTCAACTTATTTGTTTTATTTTATATATACTTTATGTATGCCTATTTAAAATATACCCACAGTAGCATTGATTTAAAGAAACTACAGAAACGCATTTCATTTTCTTATAAATGTCTGGGAGTAGGCAAGAGTTTTTTAAGCCTCTACTTATACTACGCTTGTTAATGTCAAAAGTCAAGTAAATGTGGAAGGAGCCTACCAAAGGTCATGAATACTGGGAAGAGCGCTTCAGGAGGAGGGCATTTTAACTGTCTACCACAGTCTTCCACCAGGACCCTAATAATTCATTTTCTTTCTACATGCAAACCCACCCACAATATTAAATCTGTCAAATTTTCATCCTGAAGTCTAGGATTTCACCACCATCTAAATTATGACCAGATGCAGTTAAGACACCTTGGATACAGTTCTACCAATACAGCAATTCGAGGGCAAGCTTAGCAAGGCTTAGGATTCCAAAGGGATGAATCTCAATATTCAAATACTTTCTAAACTTCTTCGTACATCATGCTCGCTAATCTCCCATTGGCCAAAACCAGTCACATGGAAAATCCTAGATTCCATGAGGGAGAGACTATACAAGCAGATAAATGTCAGGAACTGAAATTTATTGGCACCTACTGAAATGGAAGACAAAGGAGTTTCCCTGGGTTAGGATGAAACTGTGCCTGTACCACAAGGTTAACGTGGGGAACAAAGTAACCAAAGATTCTGAACTTGCTTTTCAGAATGGCAGAAGGACCACTGATAAGAGAGTAGCTTGCTGACAAGAGAGTAGCTTGCCCTCAACCTGATTAGGCATCTCACAGAAGCATTGAGCAGTCACCCTTGCGCAGAAGACTCTGAACTTCAGCTCCCAAGGCCACATGCTCCCCCTTCCAGTCTTACTCTCACAATGTGCTTTGGAAAAACACTTAGAACTGCACATAGACAAGCTAATCTGTGACTGGTAGAAAGAGTAACTTGTCAGCAGACAGTTTATGTCCTCTGGTCACACTGTTCCTTCTGTCCCAGATAAGGAAGTAACTGAGGTTTCTTTAGATTACTCAGGAATGTTATAGTCAGCAGATCTGCTAGGAAGAGGTGCCCAATGTTCTGCAGTCATCCATCACTTGACACTCCTGAGCCCCCATCCCAACCCCGTTTGCCTTATATAAGTCACTTCCAAATCAGTTGCCTTTGAGATGGGTTTTTAGGATGATAGTTCACCATCTTCCAATTTTCTAGCATATTGCTTATTAAAGTTCTTTCTCTACCACTGCCTTCTTGGCCTTTTGCCTTGCGGCAAGCAGATCAAGCCCTTACTTGGTGTCATCACTGTTGAAATAGTCTACCACACGTTCTTTCTCTAAGTCTTTCATTCGCTCTTCTCTTCTTCCTTCCTCTTGATTGTAAGATTATCAAAAGTTTTCTGCTGCTAAATACTTATTCCTTCAGCTATTTCTTTGAGACCTTGCATAATCAATCAGTTCCCAAACTGAGACTTTCAACTACATAGTCCATGAACTCTTCACATAAATCATTAATGCTTCTGAAGCACTGACTTTTCTAGCCTTTGGTTTGCATACTTGTTCGACCCTTGAAAGCTTATTCTTTCATAGCAGACATATAGGCCTCTCAAGTGTCTTACTGAAGCATCAAAGAGTCAATCCATGCTGTATAAACAAACAAGCCAAGAATGGAGTTTTATTCCCATAATCACAGGATCTCTAGAAAACTTTTAAGCTTTTATTATATTCTTAGTTTCTTCCCTTAAATAGATATGGTTCAGTCCCATTCTGTAGAGAGGCTGTTTTACAATAATTGATTCTCAAACAGTTGCTTAACTTCGTTTCAATTATCTTAGATATTTGCCTTGGTGTCATTCTTATGAGCACGGTCTTATAAATTATATGTAGGAGGTAGGTCAAATCATTTGTATTTTAACTAATTTTCAACAAAATAAATCCCAAGACATTATCCTAAAATGTTGTTGTTTCATGACCAGATCACTATAACAGAATACCATAATAGAATAATAGGATATTTTATTCTTCTGCATTGTTTTTATCCTTATATGTGTGGTATGCGCAATGATACTTTCCTCCCAATATCAATGTGTAATTTGGAGCAATATCATTTGTGAAAAGGTTAATTAGGGAATTATCCTGGCATATGCACTCCTAGGGAGCAAGGGATTTTTGTCTATTTTATCCTTTGCTGTTATCGTCACTGCCTAAAGTTGTGCCTGGATTATAAACAGAAGCTCAAGATGTATTTAAAGGATGTATGGAAAAAGTGAAGGTGGAAGGTAATTTATTCATATCTTATAAAATCATATTAGGAAAAAATGTAAGGATAATATCAGAAAATTTAATGTGTGAAAACCCATTCCAATAACTAGAGAAAAAAATCACATACAGGTTCCCAAACAAGATGCCCAAAATACATTTGTATAATAAATTTTGGTAAATATTTATTGGAAATTTCAGGTTCTTCTACTCTCTAATTTTGGTTGGTCAAGTAACTCAATTTCTCTTCCTTTTCCTCTTTCTTTTATATGCATGCTCACATACGGCTTTCGATAATGTCAGCTACTTCAATCATAAAGAAAAGCAAACCTTTTTGCACACGTTCTTAATTTTATTTTTAAATTTATTATATATTTTATATTTAAAGCATTGATTACTGTGGGAAAATGGCATATAGTCAGAAGAACGAATAATCTTTCTATTTTTAATAACTATCATTTCTGAAATTACCCAAAATATTTTAAGCATACAGGTTTAATTTCATTTAATATATTTCGCTAAAGCAGACTTAATTTTCATTTTAACCAAGAATTTTCCTATAGCTAAAATGTAAAAATGCCTGGAATAGGGGCTGGCCCCGTGGCCGAGTGGTTAAGTTCGCGCGCTCCACTGCAGGCGTCCCAGTGTTTTGTTGGTTCGAATCCTGGGCGCGGACATGGCACTGCTCGTCAGACCACGCTGAGGCAGCGTCCCACATACCACAACTAGAAGAACCCACAACGAGAAATATACAACTATGTACTGGGGGGCTTTGGGGAGAAAACGGAAAAAATAAAATCTTTAAAAAAAAAAAAGTCTTTAAAAAAAAAAAAGGCCTGGAATAATCAATGCAATCATCCTATTAATATGACATCTCTATTAATGTACAATATAACTTATATTCCATTTAGAGCTGTATTTACAGTGTAATTTTGGGTGAGGTAAATTGCTATTTTGCATATTTTAAAATGCAAATCTCCTTTTAAAAAGATGAAGAAACACCTATTTTATCGTACAGGAGCTCTGAGTTTCTGCTTTCTCTTTAGTTTGGGCCTAGTTGTAATTTCTTACTATGATGTCAACTCTTTATTTGACATATATCCAATATGTCCCACATAGACTATTAATGGTTCTGAAGCGCTGAATTCGTAGTCTTTGGTTTACATACTTAGTCAAGCCTTGAAATAAGTCCTCCATGATTTTATGTATATAGATAGATAGATAGATAGATAGATATGTATGTATGCATGAATCTGTCTATTTATATATATTCCACCATTATTCCATTATTGGTATATTGGTAACAGGATATCTCCTCTAACTCCATCTGCATGGTCCCGTATAAACTCTTCTCAGAAGCACAAAAGTTTGACTTGTTTTCATTTCCAGTGTGACATTCAGTTTCAACTTCCATTAAATGGTCAAGGTTGAGACTAATAAAAAATTACAAATAATAATACAACATGTCAAAGATATTAGCATTCCTATTTAATGTATCCTTTTTATTTATCATATTTAATATATCATATTTAACACATTTAAAATGAATCATATTTAATCCATCAGATGCCTGACATGGTTTTGTACGTAGATTAAAGCTTCATTTTTTGCTCACATTTCCTTTATTCAAAATTCCCCTCCCACAACCTACTCTGTACTTCAGTCACATAGAACTGCTCACTCTTCTTAAAACAACTCACCATACAAGTCCATTTGCTCCTCCATTTTTCCTTTTTTTTTTTTTCTGTAATCCATCTGCTCATCTCTAAGTAATGAAACTGACCTTACTTTTCAAGGTTAAACTAAAATGACAATTCCCCTAAGAAACTCCAGAAAAGTTAATTTCTCCTCTTCTGTGACACTAGAGAACTTTGTGTACCAGGTTCTACTAGTAATTATATTTTAAGTATTGTTACGCATTTTCTCCTAAGTGTGCTTCGGAAACTTCAAGGGTAGTGACCATTTCTTATCAGTATTTGAATCCATATGACTTAGTATAGTGCCTGTTTCATAGACATTACAGCAATACTTTGCCTAACAAATCAAGCTCAATATTATGGCATGTACCAATTTAAAAATATTATGAATTTGGGGAACTATATTACATACACCAAATAACTTACCCTTGTAACTTATTTTACTCACAATGCTTTCTTTATTGGGTCTAGTACTTCTTTGAATAATTTCTTTGGAATCACTTGAGTTGTGACTCTACAAAATACTATACAGTTCCATTTATTGGAAATAAAGAACATACACATTGTTGAAAGTGCCAAGTACAGCATTCGAAAAGAGAGTCTACAGGAATAAGGTAAATGATATTGTTAGAACACATTGACTTTGTCAAAGTTAACGATCCTGTAATATAAAACCCCTTGGAAGATAATGACCAAATTTTACTAAATAATGACAATAGTTAAGATTCTATAGAATATGTATCATTGAGTGTTGTGTTTCTTGGCCATGATAATTTGCAAATAATTTATTTAGAACACTATTTTCTTATTTCACTCAGTACTAAGTAAACCTGAGATTTCAAGTTGCACGTTCCAAATTAGGTGTGAACACATATTTCGATAAACAGAATCTGTGTCAGGAGAAAAAATTCACTATGGAGCTATGATACTTAAAAACAATAAATAAGCCTACACATCAATTATTAATTATATTAATTATTAACATATAAGCACTAAATAAATCGACACTTTTTAGATTCCTTTGAAGCATTTATTATGTCAATGTAGAGCTGTTAAAATATTTTTCTTAGAATATGGAAAAGTAAACACTAGCCACAACCATCAAAATTTGATGAGGGCATATCATTACCCTTTACATACGAATGAAAGGCCTCTCCTGATACATTGTGTAATAAGAGTTGACATCATCTTGGAAGCAATTGATCCAGGGCCCTGAGAAACATGTAGCACTTAAAACATGCAAACAGATTTGTTTTGACCCTTCCTTTCTTGTTTAATAGTCTGTATCTAGGATACAGTCTGTTTCAGAATTTATGTTTTCCAAAAGCCAGACTTCCACTGAAAATCTAGAAGTCAGAAAGCCTAGTTAAACCTCTCTGACTACTCCACATTAAAGCACAACATAATTCGATTGTAGTAGACAGATCCTGTTTTGTTTGCTCATTTCGCCACGTTAAGGAAATTGACTTGCATTCTCACCCACAAGGTTGCAAAGAAAACAGCCACTTTGACACAACACAAACCTACATTATACCCCATGGTACATTTCATAGGTATGTAGAATATCAGAATATTGTAACCTTAGTCTATCTGTCCCCTTGAAAGAACAAAAAAGTATACTTGAGATTTTTGGTTTCACCTCCAAAATATAAAGACCTTAAAAGTCATCACTTCCATTTTTATACAAGAAAAAGCTGAACAAATGGAAAATCAGTGGATTTTTCCCGGACATATCAGGAAAAGCAAAACACAAAACAAAACAATACTCTGAAATCTGGAGAAACACAGGACTCCACAGAGTCACAGGCAAGATGTGCTTACATGGAAAAGAAGTTTCTGGATCCACAAATTGGTAGGAACGTTTAAATGGTAATTTTGATGAATTCCTGAAGATTAAATGTGGACCAGCTTCAGACTGAGAAACTCCTGTCTGCTACACTTTCATGAGTTAAATGTCCAAAAAATGAAGAACTGAGGAAGATTCTTTCATAGCTTTGGCAATAGGAGAAGAGTAATCATTGTGAAATACTCCCAGAATGTTCTCAATAACAAAGACCTACTCTCCAGGGTAGAAAACATTGGCAGAGGCTTATCCCACCTGGGAGAAGGGTATTTCTATTGTGCCATCCCTCTAGCTTTACTCGCTTATGAAGGAAGGGATTGAGGTAAGAAAGTTTGTAAGGATCAGAGCCCAGGGACACGGACCAATCAAAACGCCAAGATTAACCATATGGTTATAGAACTCTTTCCCTAACCCACACTTTACCACAACCACAAGAGGGCTTCAATGTAACAGACCATTACAGCTGAAAAGGTGGAAAGATACAGACTTTCTCTCAGAAGTATTACTTAGGGAGCCCAAAGGAAACATAGGGCACAAAAACAAGGACATTAGAGGATTTTATGTGTGCACAACTGCAACAAACCTTAAACGTAGCTCACTTCTAGTCAGATTAGCATAAAACCTCACACTAAATGACTGTTGAACTCAGTACTGATTGCCCAATGCATCTTGTCCCACATTCAGTAAAAAGAAAATTATAAGATATTTTAAAAAGAAAGAAATTCAGTTTGAAGAGAGAGTAACCATCAGAAACAGATTCAGATATGACACAGATGTTGGGATTATCATACTCAGAATTTAATAACTATGATTATTTTGTTAAGTAGTCTAATGCAAAAAGGACACCAAAGAACAGATGGGTAATATAAGCAGAGTAAAGTAAACTCAAAGAGAGAATCAAAAAGAAATACTAGAAATCAACACCACTACAATAGATATGAAGAATGCCCCATTACCAGTGAGAACACCTAGCACCCAAACCTTGGTTTCTAACACCCCTCTCCAATAAAGTGAACAAGGAATCCTTGAAGAAATGGCTGATCTTAGTGCTGCAGCAGGAAGATGAGATGAGGCATCTTTTAGTGCTACAAAGTAAGACAGTTCTCATAAATGAAAACTCCCAAATGATAGAAGTGTGTCAAAGGGACAGCAGAGAGAACTGAAAGAGTGCCCAAGAGCCAAATCTGGAACAATGTGCACAACAAAGTAATATTGGAATTTTCGTGTGTGTGTGTGAGGATGATTCGCCCTGAACTAGCATCTGTTGCCAATCTCCCCTATTTTGCATGTGGGATGCCTCCATAGTGTGGCTGATGAGTGAAATAGGTCCACAAACAGGATCTGAACCCATGAACCAGGGCCACCAATGCAGAGTGTGAAGAATTTTAACCACTCGGCCTCAGGGCCGGCCCCCAGTAATATTGGATTTTAAACTAAGTTATAAAATAATCATCTCTGATTCCATACTGATGTAAATAAATGATTGAATAAGTAAAAAATTGGGAAGAAGAGGCAAAGCTCCCATTCAGAGATATTCCAAATATTTTTTGTAGATACTCTGCCTTCAATAATTTTTATAGATATTTACGTAGCTCTCCTCCCTTTAACTGTTGACTGCATGTAGTGACTTCCTTCCAAAGAGTATTGTCTGGATAGGAAGGAAAGTGATAGCAACTTCACAGGAGAGAAATATGACAAACACCACTTTAGCCAGGTGACCAAATTTCACAACAACAGTGATACATTATGTTGAAAGTATGAGCAGTTGATATGAGGTGATGGAAGTGGCATTTTATCTCTGTCGTCCTCCTCTCCAAAACCCATAACCAGAGTCTAATAATGAGAAAAACATCAGACAAATTCCAGTTGAGAACATTCTACAATATACCTGACCATACTCCTCAAAACTCTCAAGGTCATCAAAAACAGGAAAAGTCTGAGAAAGTGGCCCAGTCAAGAGGAGACTACAGAGACATCACAAAATGTCATGTGGTACCCTATTGGACTCCTGGAACATAAAAAGGACATTAGTAAAAACTAAAGAAATCTGTATAAACTATAGCCTTTATTTAATATCAAGGCATCACTATTGGTTCATTAATTGTAACAAATGTACCTTTCTAATGTAAGATACTAATCGTAGGATTATCTTGGTATATAAAACTCTCTGTACTATCATTGCAATTTTTCTGTACATCTAGAACTTTTAAAATTAAAAAGTTATTATGAAAGAATAAAACAAATCAAAAGTATATTATCAGTAATATTTACATTGATTACTTGTTGAAAAAATATTAGAGATATACTGGATTAAATAAAATGTTTTTATTATTAACAACAACAAAGAGGAAGTATCCTAAAGAACTTTGAGTGGCCTGGTTGTCCCCTGATGGAATGGCAATTGAAAAAATATATTTTACAGAGAGATAAAAGAAAATATGTTCATAGCAAAAGTAGAACAGTGTGGGGCCAGCTTGGTGGCATAACGGTGAAGTTTGCATGTTCCACTTGGATGACCTGGGGTTAGCTGGTTTGGATGCTGGGTGTGGACCTATGCACTGCTTATCAAGCCATGCTGTGGCAGCATCCCATATAAAATAGAGGAAGATGGGCACAGACGTTAGCTCAGTGACAATCTTGATCACAAAGAAAAGCAAACAAAACAAATTAAGTTACCCAATATTGTTCATAAACTACACCTAAGAAAGTGGTGAAGGATGCCATTGGAAGAGAGCTGAGGCCAGCTCATAAACCATGAATGCCTTTGAGTGAGTTTATTCATGAGCTAAGGATGGCACTTGTGTGAAATTCACAGTGATTGGGTTGACTTCAAATGTCAATCATGATAAAAAAAATGACCAAAAAGATTAGAGAAGGCAACAATTCTTAAAGTACACAGTAGAGATTTATTTTCTAGAAAGACAGAATTAGATACTATTGGCTCTAATCTTAAAACAAGCTAAATGAATTTCAGAAAAAGAAAATATATCAATCAGAGAAACTGTGTTAACTTTTGAATTATCTTGTAAGTTAATAGCATAATTGTCATAAGTTTATTGCTTGTGATTTTTCTAGTATTATATTTAAATACTTTTCTGCCTTAAATGTTTCCCTTAGAATTGTTTGTTTTCCAAAGATTTATTTCATTTCTTGGATTCCTACGTTGCCATGGAATAACAGCCAACTTTTTTACTGTTGTTGTATTCAAATACAGTCAAATATGTTTGTTCTGTATATTTTCTTATATAATACATTTTTTTTTAAATTGGCCCTGAGCTACCACCTGTTGCCAATCTTCCTCTTTCACGTTTTTTCCCCAAGGCCTCAGTACATAGTTTTATATCCTAGTTGTAAGTATCTTCCTAGTTCTTCTCTGTGTGATGCCACCACAGCATGGCTTGATGAACAGCGTGTAGGGCCCTGCCCGGGATCCGAACCAGAGAACCCTGGGCTGCTGAAGTGGACCACGTGAACTTAACCACTACCCCACCAGGCCAGCCCCAACACATATTTTCTGAATATCATATTCCCCTAAATTTTTGTATTTTGGAGTAACAATTTGATTTATAGTGAATGTAGTGTTAGACTCTGTAGTATAGGGAGCAAAAAAAGGTTTTGAAGAGAGAAATCTGTATTAAAAGTTGATCTCAGGAACAATTACTTGCAGAGAACACGTGCACTCATGTTTGTTGTATTCGTGATGGTCATTAAAATTTCATGATCATGATTGTGTTCATGCAATCATCAGACTTTGAGATATAATTTATGATGCATTTTATATATTACACTTAAGTCTCAAATTCCTATATAAGGGAAATTTCAAACATAAAACACAAAATGATAGTTTCACATCAGGTTTACCAGATACTTAATGGAACTGCTTTCTAGGAAGCTATTAGCAGCTGCTTAGGGAATAGCTATGCACTGCTAAGGAATCCCACTCCAGTGTATTTTCTCGGGTAGCTGAACTCCTGTTGGTATTTTACGTTGTTTTTACATTGAAGTTACTTTATGTCACTCTAATTGCATACTTGATTGCTTGCCCACATTATTGGCTTAATGTATTGTCCAGTGGGGAATGTATGTAATACTTGGCATATCCAGATTTAAAAAAAAATATGTTTACTATAAAGGAACATTGTGTAGTGAAAAATCTGCAGATGAAAAATGCAAATACATACTATTTATACATAAAGAGGAAAAATGATCTATGTCAAGATTTATAAACGAGATCACAGTGAAAAAAATATTTCAAAGATGGCCTTTAGGGAAAAAAACATTTTGGGGGGGTTCTTTGGTCATATTAGTTGGGAAATGATGCACACATTGCTTAAAACAGCCCAAAATATTAGAAGAAGAAGAAATTTCTTTCCTTCAAAACAACTATACAACATCCAAGGTTTGATGATCGACCTTAGAAAAACATTTTAAAAAACAGTTAAGGAGAGTGGGCGGAGGAAAATGACGGGGTGAGCTGACCCGGGATTCTCTCCCCTCCAAAATACAACAAAAGATTGGAAGAACTGAATTTCAGAGAATAAACATAATGCCACCTCTTTAGAGACCTACAATACCAAGAAGGCGGAGATCATAAACCTAGCTTTACACCTTCGGAGGCGCTGGAACGGTAGGAGAGAACATCGCTCCCTCCCCTAGAGTCTGCGATCGCTGCGGTGCGCGTCGGGAAGGAGCGGGGCAGGGGCCGGGCGACCGGGGGAACATCCAGGACTCCTGCCGCTGATTCAGTGGAGACCCGCTGATGGGGGGAAAGCTTCCGTCCGCAGGGACCCCATAAACCAAGGGCCTTGGGAGACCAGAGAACAGAACTGATGTGAACCCAGACCGGGGCGTGTGAGTAACAGCCCCTCCCCCCCCCCCCCCCCCCCGGCAAAGCCAGTGGGCGCAGCCATCTTGCCCCAAGGCGGAGAGCTCATAACACGCGGCTCTCGACCTCCATCTAGTGGCGACAGGCTGTAACTGCAACTGAATTCTACCACCATGAGAAAAAACCGCTCCTCTACCATCCAGCAATTTATAAAAGCCCCAGACCAGAAGGAAAACAATAAAAACACAGAATTAAGTCATGAGGACTTGGAATTAGGTAAACTAAGTGATAATGAGTTCAGAGCAGCTATAATCAAAAAACTCAATGAGGTAGAGAGAAAGATAGAGAAACAAGCCGAGTTCTGGAGTTACTTTACAAAAGAGATTGAAATCATAAAGAAGAATCAAAGAGAATTACTTGAGATGAAAAACACAATGGACCAGGTAAAACAGAATACGGATTCCCTGAATGCCCGTGTAGACAACCTAGAGGAGCAAATCAGTATAATCGAGGACAGACAGGGTGAATGGCGCCAGACAGAGGAAGAAAGAGAACTAAGAATTAAAAAAATGAGGAAAATCTCTGAGAGATAATGGATTCAATGAGGAGTAAGAACATAAGGATCATAGGAATTCCCAAGAATATGGAAAAGGAAAATGGAGCAGAAAGTGTGCTTAACGAAATTATTGAAGAGAACTTCCCAAATCTAGGGATCAACGGAGAAATGTGTGTAGAGGAGGGTTTTAGATCTCCTAGATTTGTCAATGTAAAAAGACCCACCGCAAGGCACATAATAGTAAAGTTGGCAAATAGGAATGATAAGGAAAGAATACTCAGGGAAGTAAGAAACAAAAGAGAATAACCTATAAAGGAGCCCCTATCAGACTGTCAGCGGATTTCTCTACAGAAACCCTACAAGCTAGGAGAGAATGGAGTGACATATTCAAAACTTTAAAGGATAAAAACCTTCAGCCAAGAATACTCTATCCAGCAAGAATTTCCTTCAGATATGAGGGAGAAATTAAATGTTTTCCAGACAAACAAAAGTTAAGGGAATTTGTAACTAAAAGCCCTCCATTACAAGAAATCCTCAAGAAGGCTCTCATACTTGAAAAAACAAAAAAGGGAGAAAGGAGTCACAATCCACAGACTAGGGAGACCGATGGATAGAACCAGAACAGGATAGCAAATATTCAACTATAGCATTAGGGTAAAGGTAAGGAAACTACCAAAACAAGGACGATCTTAGCACTCTAACTACAAATTAATAAGACGAGTTGGAATAAAAAATGAAAATAATTATTTAGGAGTGGAAGAGAAAAGGGTCTAAATCAGTATTGGTCGAGTAAGTAAGAGACCACCAGAGAATAGACTATATTATACACGAGATTCTAAATGCAAACTACAAGGTAGACACTAAAATAAAGTACAGAACAGAGGTACAAATCATAGATAAGGAAAAATCTAAGAAACCCAGCATAAGAAATTGCAGTATTAAATGGGTGGTCTAAAGCACACAGGAAAAGAAACACAGGAAAACCAGATAATGAGCAACAGATTGACAGCATTAAGTCCACATGCATCAATAATCACTCTCAATGTGAACGGATTGAACTCTCCAATAAAAAGACACAGAGTGGCAAAATGGATTAAAGAACAAGATCCAACAATTTTTTGCCTCCAGGAAACACACCTCAGCCCCAAGGACAAACACAGGCTCAGGGTGAAGGGGTGGAGGACAATACTTCAAGCAAATAGCAAGGAAAAAAAGGCAGGTGTTGCAATTCTCATATCAGACCAAGTGGATTTCAAAATAAGACAGGTAAAGAGAGACACAGAGGGAAATATATAACGATCAAAGGGACACTTCATCAAGAGGAAATAACGCTTATAAATATCTATGCACCCAACACAGGAGCACCAAGATTCATAAAGCAACTATTAACAGACCTAAAGGAAGATGTTAAAAACAACACAATAATAGTAGGGGACCTCAACACCCCACTCACATCAATGGACAGATCATCCAGACAGAAAATCAACAAGGAAATAGTGAAGCTCAATGAAAAACTAAAACAATTGGACTTAATAGACATATATAGATCACTCCACCCTGAAAGAGCTGAATACACATTCTTCTCAAGTGCACATGGAATATTCTCAAGGATAGATCATATGTTGTGAAACAAGGCAAGCCCCTACAAATTTAAAAAGATTGAAATAATAACAAGCATCTTCTCAGATCATAGTGCTATAAGGCTAGAAATTAATTACAAGAAAAAAGCGGAGAAAGGCACAAAGATGTGGAGACTAAACAACACACTACTGAACAAGCAATGGATCATTGAAGAAATTACAGAAGAAATAAAAAATACCTGGAAACAAATGAAAATGATAGCATGCCATACCAACTCATATGGGATACAGCAAAAGCTGTATTAAGAGGAAAATTCATCTCAATACAGGCACATCTTAACAAACAAGAAAAATCCCAAATAAGCAACCTTAAAGCACACCTAACTGAACTAGAGAAAAAAGAACAAATGAAGCCCAAAGTCAGCCGAAGGAGAGAAATAATAAAAATCAGAGCAGAAATAAATACTATTGAAACGAAAAAGGCAGTAGAAAGGATCAATGAGACAAAGAGCTGGTTTTTTGAGAAGATAAATAAAATTGACAAACCACTAGCCAGACTTACAAAGAAAAAAAGGGAGAAAGCTCAAATAAACAAAATCAGAAATGAAAGAGGAGAAATAACAACAGACTCTGCAGAAATACAACAGATTATAAGAGAATACAACAAAAAACTATATGCCAACAGAATGGATAACCTGGAGGAAATGGGTAAATTCCTGGACTCCTACAATCTCCCAAAGCTCACTCAAGAAGAGGCAGACAATTTGAACACACCAATCACAAGGAAAGAGATTGAAACAGCAATCAAAAACATCCCAAAGAATAAAACCCTAGGACCAGATGGCTTTCCTGGGGAATTCTACCAAACTTTCAGAGAGGATTTAATACCTATCCTTTTCAAGCTATTCCAAAAAATTAGGGAGGATGGAACACTTCCTAACACATTCTATGAGGCCAACATCACTCTGATACCAAAACCTGACAAGGACACCACGAAAAAAGAGAACTACAGGCCAATATCACTGATGAACATAGATGCAAAAATTCTAAACAAAATTTTGGCAACCAGAATTCAGCAATTCATCAAAAGAATCATACATCATGATCAGGTGGGATTCATACCAGGGACACAGGGATGGTTCAACATCCGCAAATCAATCAATGTGATACACCACATCAACAAACTGAGGAATAAAAACCACATGATCATCTCAATAGATGCAGAGAAGGCATTTGACAAGATCCAACAGCCATTTATGATAAAAACTCTGAACAAAATGGGCATAGAAGGAAACTACCTCAACATAATAAAGGCCATATACGACAAACCCATAGCCAACCTCATACTCAATGGGCAAAAACTGAACGCCATCCCCCTGAAAACAGGAATGAGACAAGGATGCCCTCTATCACCACTCTTATTTAACATAGTACTGGAGGTCCTGGCCAGGGCAATCAGGCAAGAAAAAGGAATAAAAGGAATCCAAATAGGGAGGGAAGAAGTGAAACTCTCGCTGTTTGCAGACGACATGATCTTATCTATAGAAAACCCCAAAGAATCCATTGGAAAACTGTTAGAATTAATCAACAACTACAGCAAAATTGCAGGGTATAAAATCAATTTGCATAAATCAGTAGCATTTCTATACTTCAGTAATGAACCAACAGAAAAAGAACTCAAGAATACAATACCATTCACAATCGCAACAAAAAGAATAAAATACCTTGGGGTAAATTTAACTAAGGAAGTGAAGGACTTATATAATGAAAATTACAAGGCCTTTCTGAGAGAACTGGATGACGACATAAGGAGATGGAAAGACATTCCATGTACATGGATTGGAAGAATAAACATAGTTAAAATGTCCATTCTACCGAAAGCAATCTACAGATTCAATGCCATCCCAATCAGAATCCCAATGACATTCTTTACAGAGTTAGAACAAAGAATCCTAAAATTCATATGGGGCAACAAAAGACCCCGAATTTCTAAAGCAATCCTGAGAAAAAAGAACAAAACGGGAGGCATCACAATCCCTGACTTCAAAACATACTACAAAGCTACAGTAATCAAAACAGCATGGTACTGGTACAAAAACAGGTGCACAGATCAATGGAACAAAATTGAAAGCCCAGAAATAAAACCACACACCTATGGACAGCTTATCTTTGACAAAGGAGCTGAGGGCATGCAATGGAGAAAAGAAAGTCTTTTCAACAAATGGTGCTGGGAAAACTGGAAAGCCACATGTAAAAGAATGAAAATTGACCATTCTTTTTCACCATTCACCAAAATAAACTCAAAATGCATTAAAGACCTAAAAGTGAGACCTGAAACCATAAGGTTTCTGGAAGAAAACGTAGGCAGTACACTCTTTGACATCAGTATTAAAAGGATCTTTTCGGACACCATGCCTTCTCAGAGAAGGGAAACAATAGAAAGAATAAACAAATGGGACTTCATCAGATTAAAGAGCTTCTTCAAGGCAAATGAAAACAGGATTGAAACAAAAAAACAACCCACTAACTGGGAAAAAATATTTGCAAGTCATATATCTGACAAAGGCTTAATATCTGTAATATATAAAGAACACTCACAACTCAACAACAAAAAATCAAACAACCCAATCAAAAAATGGGCTGGAGACATGAACAGACATTTCTCCAAAGAAGATATACTGATGGCCAATAGGCACATGAAAAGATGCTCATCATCGCTGATCATCAGGGAAATGCAAATCAAAACTACACTAAGATATCACCTTACACCCGTTAGAATGACAAAAATATCTAAAACTAATAGCAACAAATGTTGGAGAGGTTGCGGAGAAAAAGGAACCCTCATACACTGCTGGTGGGAATGCAAACTGGTGCAGCCACTATGGAAAACAGTATGGAGATTCCTCAAAAAATTAAAAATTGAACTACCATACCATCCAGCCATCCCACTACTGGGTATTTATCCAAAGAGCCTGAAGTCAGCAATCCCAAAAGTCCTGTGCACCCCAATGTTTATTGCAGCACTGTTTACAATAGCCAAGACGTGGAAGCAACCTAAGTGCCCATCAACAGACGAATGGATAAAGAAGATGTGGTACATATATACAATGGAATACTACTCAGCTGCAAAACAGAACAAAATCATTCCATTTGCAATAACATGGATGGACCTTGAGAGAATTATGTTAAGTGAAATAAGCCAGTGAGAGAAAGACAATCTGTGTATGACTCCACTCATATGAGGAATTTAAAACTATGGCCCAAGAACAGTTTAGTGGATACCAGGGGAAAGGTGGGGTGGGGGGTGGGCACAAAGGGTGAAGTGGTGCACCTACAACATGACTGACAAACATTAATGTACAATTGAAATTTCACAAGATTGTAACCTATCAATAACTCAATAAAAAAAAGAAAGTAAAAAAAATAGTTAATATACTTTAGAGATGTTATCATAAAATGAAATAATAATAGTTCTAAGAAAAATTTCCTGGCAATAGTGTAAAAAACTTTGACTTCTATCTTTAGGAAAAAATATATAAGTGCACAATATTAAAAAATAACTCAGATTTTGAACCATTGTGTGTACCTAAAATAATATTTTACTCAGATATGAATATTTATAAATGCTAATACATACTAGATAATAATCTTGAAAATAAATTTGTGTGCAGAATTTATGAAGTACCTTTCAGGCATCTATTTGCTTTGCTTTCCTAGCTTTTCAAATAAGAATTTTGACCAAAAAAACTGTACAATTCTTCAAATTCTAAGAGGCCATTTTTTGGGAGGAAGGGGTTGCAGACTTTATTTTCTATGTGGATGTGATCATGCTGTTTATGTTGTCCCACAACTTGCTTTTTACCCCCTACAATATATCATTGTATAGGATGTATATGATTATAAATGTGTAGTATATATGATATGTGTATAGAATAGAATTTATTTATTTATTTATTTTGTGGGGAAGATTGGCCATGAGCTAACATCTGTGCCAATCTTCCTCTACTTGTTTTATGTGGGATGCCACCACAGCATTGCTTGATCAGCGGTGTGCAGGTCCATCCCTGGTATCCGAACCATCAAACCCCAGCCCACCGAAGCAGAGCATGTGAACTTAACCACTACACCACAGGGCCGTCCCCTAGGCTTTATTTTTTGTGAGTTTTAGATATATAGAAATATTTTTATCAGATAGTACTATGATAGTAAATACGTCCCCTTTCTAACCCACCTCACCCTTCTGCAACACAGTTTCCCCTATCATAACCTCTTACACTAATATGGCACATTTCTTACAATTAATGAACTGATATTGATGAATTATTATTAAGTGGAGTCTAAAGTTTCTTCAGATTTCCTTAGTATTTACCTAATGTCCTTTATCCATTGCAGGATCCTTTCCAGTGTATGAATAGGACTGTGACACATTTAGTGCTCATATCACTTCAGGCTCCTCTTCGCTGTGGCATTTTCTCAGACTTCCCTTTGTGATGACTTTGACAATTTTGAAGAATATGGTCAGGCATATTGTAAGATGTTTCTCTATTGGAATTTTTCTGATGTTTTTATCATGTTCCACGTGGTGGTATTATGAAAAGAAGACCACAGATGTCAAGTGCCATTTTTATCACATCACACCAAAGGTACATAGTATCAACAATGATTTATGATTGTTGGTGTTGACCTTAATCCACCTGGCTGAAGTAGTGTCTTATAGATTTCTTCACTCTAAAGTTACTTTTTTAAAGTTATTCTTTTTCTTCCCTTTTCCATACTGTTCTCTTTAGGAGGAAGTCATTATGCACAGTTCACACTTAAGAAATGGGGAGTTATAAGATCCTATTTTTAGTCTACTTATAAAGCCTATGTTGGTGTGATAGCCAAAATGTCATTCAATCATAGGTTAGTTTCTATAATCACTATGCACTGGACCTCACATTTTCATAACTTTGAATACAGTTCAGATTTTTCTCTTCTGTTTTAAAAAATCTCCGTATACCTGAATGCATGTGTTTAGGAATGCATTGCACTTTAGGCTATGGAATGTTGAAGCAATAATGTGACACCTAAGTACATTTATTATTTAATTAACAACACAAAAAATGTGACGTAGATGATCCTGGGCTAGGTCAGCATCTTTAAGACGTCAACAAAGTGAGAAAAAACAAATCCAAACAAAAATTGACCCTGACAGCTGACCACTGACAGCTAGCAGCTTGCACCTGACCACGAACATCTAGTAAACATAAATAAACACACATAACCTTCAGGGAACATTAGCAAAGACAGAAGCAAGAACATTCTGCAGTCAAAATATAATGAAGCATGTCCATATTCTGGATAACAAGGTCATATTGCTTTTTCACCCCATTCCCTCTTCATTCTTCTCCCTCTTAGTTAAAAGCACAGTTACGCAGTCATCAAATTGTCCTTTCTTCCTGAATCATCCAATGAAGAACAAACTCTCACATTATACCACGTCCAAATCACCTGCAACAAACCCAAATTATGTAAAAAGTCCCTCAAACCGTACCTTCTAGATTTCCATGATGTAGCTTTTCGTCACCGTCACAAGCTAATGAATTCTACTTTGTTTGACGGCATGTGTGTTACTGCTGGACCTTAGCTAATGAGCTTTAACAAAATCTGAGACTCTTTCTATACCACATTTTCATCTCCAGGCTATGGGCTTTTTATTCCTGTTCATTTTCTCAGTGTCATAAGAATTCATATCATGTATGAAATTAAACGAGTGATGATGCCCTCGCTCCTAATTCCAGAGAAAGGATTGAAGCCACAATTCTTACTTTCCCTCTTGAAATTGTCTTCTTATATAATAAGCACAATCTTTCCAAAAATGCTCCATACTGGTTTTCCACTATGCATCATTGGCCACTAACAAATCAATGTTAGTTGGAAGGGAAATTAGAAAAATAATGAGGTGATAAAATGAAATAGACTGTGTTTTGATTAGACAAATAATGATTTATCCTTCAAAAGAGTGAATCCTTGGGTCTGCCTGTGGCGCAGCGGTTAAGTTCGCACGTTCTGCTTTGGTGGCCCAGGGTTCGCCAGTTCAGATCCCAGGTGTGGACATACGCACCACGTGTCAAGCCATGTTGTGGTAGATGTCCCACATATAAAGTAGATGAAGATGGGCACAGATGTTAGCTCAGGGCCAGTCTTCCTCAGCAAAAAGAGGAGGATTGGCAGCAGATGTTAGCCCAGGGCTCAATATTCTAGGAATCCCATTTGCAACCAGCTGCTGCATCAAAATTTGTTTTCATTTCCAAAAAAATAAAATGTGTTTCTAATTCACATAACAGTTCAAGAGTTCCTGGTTGGTGGATGGCTCCCTTCCATGTACACATTCTAAGATGTAAGCTCCTTCCATTTTATGGCTCTGATTATTACCAAGTGCCACAGAATTCTCTGTGAAAGGGTAAGAAAGAGACAGCACTTTCTGATTCAGAAGAAGTAGGACACATAAACTGGAGCTTAGAAAATGAAAGAGGGGTGGTATTGAGAGAAGGAGGATCATAAACGACGAGGTTGGACACATGGACGACATGTGTGACGGTCTAGAGAACGCCTAGACATGAAAACCCATGTTCTTCGTGTTGTCTGTAGCTCATTTTCAGTAAATTTTCAACTCACAAGATATTGAAAATGTGTTCTAAATTATTTCAAACATATATGATACTCCTATCAAGGATTCACAGGAAAAGATTGGAATATTTAGTGTCACTGATAATAAATGAGTTATTTAAAACAAAACTAAATGCTCTGACCACTTTTTATTTATTTTTGCCATTTCACCATATTCAATTAAAGTATTTGACGACCAAGTTAGTGTCATAATATTTTACTTTTCATGAAATTTACAATTATGCCTGGCTGGACTTTGACATTGAAATGGAAAAGAGGATGCTTGCCAGGGCTGGCCTGGTGGTGTAGCGGTTAAGTTCATGCACTCTACTTCAACACTCTGAGATTATAAGGTTTGCATCCCAGTGTGGACCTACACTCCGCTCATCAAGCCATGCTCTGGCAGCATCTCATATACAAAGTAGAGGAAGACTGGCACAGATGTTAGCTCAGGGCCAATCTTCCTCACACACAAAAAAAAAAAAGAAGAAGAAGAAGAAGAAAAATAAGAAGATACTTGCCAAGACCATTATGGCATACTGATCATCCTTTGCTTCTTGTATTTCCTGTGTAGACTTTATTATATCAGGTATAACTGAAGTACTTGAGGAGTCATCCTGTTAAACCCTATAGCCTTGTGTCAGTCTCCATGACCCATTGCCCGATAAGGCAGCTAAAACGGAGTTAGTGGGAATCAGATCTACTGCCTCAGCCAATGATCCCTTGTTGCCCTCCTGGAATAATATACTGCATCTTACTGCAAGGCAGGGCTTGAGCAATTCCAAAAGTTCTCATTTAACATCACAATTAAAACTAGGTGAAGGGGAGAGCTGGTGCACATCAGGTAAGAACGGTAAGTCATGGGGCTGGCCCCGTGGCCGAGTGGTCCACTGCGGCGGCCCAGTGTTTCGTTGGTTCGAATCCTGGGCACGGACATGGCACTGCTCATCAAACCACGCTGAGGCAGCGTCCCACATGCTACAACTAGAAGGACCCACAATGAAGAATATACAACTATGTACTGGGGGGCTTTGGGGAGAAAAAGGAAAAAATAAAATCTTTAAAAAAAAAAAAAAAGAATGGTAAGTCAGGGTCCTCCCTTCACACATAATGTGCATTGGCATCACGTCCTCATGTAATGGGGATGAAATGACAGAATCCCCTCCCCAGGAACATTTTCTATTGCATAGTGTACCATTACTATAACCTCCAAGCATCTCCATATCTTCAAGTTATGCCTTTGGGCCTTTTAAAATGCCTTCTTTATTCTGCATGGGAATCATGGCACATGGCGGCCCCTGTCTTAACAGCCTATTCTCTGTATTCTGTGGTCACCCGGCCCTGGCTCCCAGCTACATGGTTAGTCCTCACTTATAATGTCTAATCAGGTGTTCAGGAAAATATAAAAAGTTTCCCATTAACAGAAATAAAAAGAAATATATTTACTTTCTCTTAAATTGTTCTATTTTTCCTCTTCATGAACTTTCAATGGGGATGCTAAGAAGAGGGAGGAAAGAGTCATTTTTGCTTACTTTTATTTATTTATTTTTAATGCTTTTCATTCTCTATCTCTTCCTTTGGCCAACTCTCCCCTGTCTAAGTTTGTATCTCGAAAATTGTCCAGTGAACTTGTTTGGGACTTTTCCCCTTCATCCCAAGGATGCCTACGAAGCCATCCTGAAGTCCAATTCTCAGGAACGTTTTCCACTCTCTCTTTTCTCCCAAAAAAGTGAACTGTGGGTCTGAGACTCTCTACCTTAAAATAAGTTATTTGTTTCATTTTTTTTATGAAACATGAAAAAGTATAAATTATATAACAAGAAAACTATCCTGAATGCTTTCATTATTGAGAGATTGAGGGGAGTGATAAAGTAATGTGATAATAGGAATCTTGGAAAAAAACTCTAAGAAGCAACTACATATTTGGAGCATAAGTTATAGCTAGCTAGCTAGATAGACAAACAGTTAGATAGATAACTTAGTTTTATGCTTTGCAGAAGCCAAGCTATGATTCCAATATTTCTCATTTTTTTTAAAGATTTTATTTTTTCCTTTTTCTCCCCAAAGCCCCCCGGTACATAGTTGTATATTCTTCATTGTGGGTCCTTCTAGTTGTGGCATGTGGGATGCTGCCTCAGCCTGGTTTGATGAGCAGTGCCATGTCCGCGCCCAGGATTTGAACCAAAGAAACACTGGGCCGCCTGCAGCGGAGCGCGCGAACTTAACCACTCGGCCACGGGGCCAGCCCCAATATTTCTCATTTTCAAATTTACAAACAGATTAAATTTTATTTACCGCATAGTACACATAATAATATATAGAATTTTTAGTATAATTCAAAAATATTCTGATTTGTAAATATTTGTCTTTATATAAAATGTCATTAATTGAATTAAATTTTCTTGAATTTAATTTAAAAATGAACAGTATATCATAAAAACAAGGTATAAAATTGAAATGGAGGGGCCGGCCTGGGTTAAGTTTGCACACTGCACTTCTGCGGCCTGGGGTTCCCCAGTTTGGATCTCAGGCATGGACATATGCACCACTTGTCAAGCCACGCTGTGGCAGGCGTCCCACATATAAAGTAGAGGAAGATGGGCACAGATGTTAGCTGAGGACCAATCTTCTTCAGCAAAAAGAGAATTGGTGGTGGATGTTAGCCCAGGGCTAATTTTCCTCAAGAAAAAAAAAGGAAAGAAGGAAAAACTTGAAATGGAAATGCTAACTGTATAAAGAATCTGTAATCCTAATTACACTTGTATTTGAAAGCCATGAGACTTTTATAATTACACTTCTTATTTAGGGTTTGTATTTTTGCTCATATTATTAAATAAGTATATTATGGAGAGTGAAAAGTGTTTAATAATAAAATAACAGTAAAATATATCTGGACATTGTTCTGAATGTTTATGACATTCCTAATGTTATAATTGACATTATAAATGAATTAACGGGGAATCTTTGATCAAATATCTTGGCCTTAGATTTAATTAACACCAGAACCACAGCTGAACTGTCATGTGGTACACAGTGTGAAATAGGATTTTTAATGTAAAGGTTAATGAGTTAATTAGCCACATTTAAATGTTTAATTCAAATAAATGCTCAACCAGTTAACTGGGAAGTTCAGCCCTTTTTGTCCCCTTTGCTTATTTACTCCAAGATTCTTTCCCCCTCTGAAGTTTGACAAGTGGGATAGCACAAATGACTGGGGAGAGGAAACACAAGAATTTGATTGCTATTCTGATGTCAAATGTGTATATTAAAAGGAAATACATGATAAAATTGGGTAAATGTTAATAATCTGATAATCATTAAGAAATCAAGCTCAAGTCCGCTTTTATAGCCATTGGTATATTACTTACATTTCATTTGAATTACCTTTCTTTGAATGATGGATCGCAAATTATTTGAAAATGAAGAGTTCAAAGATTTTTAACAAATCCATTTTACAAATAATGTCTTGAAACTCAAAAGAGTATTTACTCTCCAATCTCTTTAATAAAGTACCACACCCACCTTCACAAAGGAAAAATGAAGGCAACATAGCATGAATAGTACCAAGTGCTCTCTCTCGCTCTTTCTCTGTTATCCATTTATTCTTTACTGTTGAAATATGAACAGTTTTACTTCTAGCATAAGGATGTGGGGAAACATCCCTAAGAAATCATATCTACTGGTTCTTTAGGGTAGATTTAAAAATAATAATATACTATACTCATTATTTGCTAACAATGAGGAAATTATACTTGGAATTTTTTCTGTTATATTTTTAATGTACAAGTCTTCTCATTTAAGTAATAATAAAGTAACATCCTAAACCTATATCTTGCTCATAAAATGGAGCCTAATATCAATTTTACTTAAATGTACATAATAATTTTTACTGGTTATGTAGCTCAACATAACCCTATCTTTTTGGCTGCTGTTTATTGTAGTATCTTGGTTCATCTCTGTCATTTGAGATTTTTAGTTCTAAACCATATATTTCCTTTCATAACTGCGAAAACCACAATTTTCCATTGGAATGGATCCACATTAATTTAGCTCTATCTGCTTTTACCCACTGTATTTCTTTTATCTACAAACCCTTCTTTACATTTCTGGCTTAAATTCAATTTGCTCATCAGCATTAAACACATCATCCATGATGCGACACTCAAAAAACAAAATTGCAGGATTATTCAGAGAAAACAAGCACTTGACTCCTTTTCAAAACTGTCCCCAATTATTTCTCAATTCAAAAGAGAAAATTGAAGTCACACTTCTGTTACTATAACTTGGAAGCAGAATTTCAGAGAAGCCACAAGACTTCAGTCAATCACAATTACTTCTCAAAGATGATATGAAGAAGCTTTAAATAAAAAGGCTCAACGCTTCAAGTACATGCTTCAATTAAGAATTGAGGGTTAAATTTACTCTATGGGATAAGCGAGACTGAATTTAGTAACTTAAGGATAGCCGAAGGCAAGACATAAGGTAATTTATCCTTCAGTACTTTAAAGCATATTTTAGTCTTGAAAATTATCAATTACTGTATAGGTCTGATGATCAGAGAATTGTAACCACTCTAGGATTTTCATATAACCACCAACATGAATTAGTTAAGACTATCAACGCTTCTCATAGGAAAGAATGCTAGTTGAAGTTTCATCCATGATTAATTTTTCTATTGCAGCTCCAAATACGTACATTGAATACATGTAAATTTAAGAATTTATTTCCCTCTTAATGACTTTTACCAAATGTCTTACTAAGCCAATCCTTCACATGATAAGTCAACAAAAAAACTCATGTCAATTCCTTTTCTTTTTAAATTCGCAGCTATGTTTTGAACTCCATAATGATTTTACTGCTAAAGGACTAATTATCATAGGAGTGCTTATCTTCCTGTGAATTTCAAATTTTTCTTTCTACTTCCCACTTAAGAGAATTCTGATTTTGCCTTCTCAGTTTGTTCCACACTTACCCCTCTGAGGTCAGTTATGATTTTCTAGACTGTTTTCTTAGGTGCCGGTGATGCACCATCTGGAGAAAAGGAAGGGTAGCAGTCATAGGGGTGTGATGCTAGGACTGGGAGGAGCAAATTTATAGGAAGCTTGGAGGAAGAGTACCTGTGACAAGACTGGGCAGATCTGATTCATGAAGTCACTCAGAGACTGGATCAGGTTTCTCTCCCTCTTTGCTCCACAGTTCTTGCAGGGTATGGATTTTGTCCATCTGTCAAAAGGGCTCACCACCATCACATTCTGGTTCCAGATGTAGGACGGGGGGGGAAAGGCGGTGAAGATATTGTACAGAAGTTGTGCATATCGCTTCTGTTCACATTTTATTTAACAAAACTTGGTTACGTGGTTCCATTAAGCTTCAAGTTTTGCTGGTTGGCCATGGGTGCCACTAAGATTTTAGGCGGTAGCTTTCTTTACTAAAATAAAAATGGAGAGAATAGATGCTTAAAGACAATTAACATTACCTGCCGAAAATAAACTGATTGCTCCTGAGTTTTTCTTTCACTCATCAAGACATAACCTCTTGATGAGAAGCATCTCATTGACCCCAGCTAACAGAGTATTAAATAAGTAATATCAGTCCCTTATAATGTTATTGTTGATTTTGTCCAACAAGAGTGTTCGCATGTGTACCTAATGCAGGGAAATGAATGTATAACATGTAACTTACTTTTGAAATTTGTTTGAGTCAAGAGTTCACAAGTAAATTTCTTAAATAGTGATTCCATTTACAAATATATTTTATGTTCCAATTTGTCCCGGTGAAAAAAAGATAGCTGAAATGAAGAATCACGTATTTCATCATTAAGATTTGGTATAATTTAAAAAATAATCAACTCCAGAAAATAAGGGACTGCATTTGTATAAAAATTATTTGTTCTCAAATTATTATTTTGCATTTATATTATGCAAATCAGTTATGAGAGTAGCATGAATAAATGTAACTAAATTCGTAATTATTTAAAATATACCCTTAAAATGCATACTCTGTCTTTGTATTTATTCTTTTATTTCCTGAAGAATATTTCCAGATTTCAAGTAAACACACTAAGTAATGTTATTTGCATATTAAATGTTAATCAGTTCTAAATTATGAAATACTTCTTAAATTAGAATATTCTCTTTACCTGTAGGTTACTGGTCATAAAGCTGAGAAAATCACCTCATGTAAGTTACATTAATTATAACTCACAAACGTTATTCTTTGTGCCAAGTTTATAATTGAGACCGTTTATTTTCCAGGATGTGCAAGAGCAGCTGTGGGCTATAACCGAGAGGCGTCATCTTTGCATTTTTCATTGTTGCTTGGTAATTGCCTAATTTTTTCTTTGATAGTCCCTCATATAGGATTCCAATTACAAATATTATGTTTTCCTTCCATCCTATGTATTAACCCTGAAATCACTGTTTTAAAAGTTTTAACCCATGGGCATGCTGTTTTCTGCCAATTAATTCATAATAATAGAATGCATTTATTCTGATGAAGCAAAGGCATAATATGCTAATAAATATGCAATCTGATTTTTCTTGCTTTAGAAGCAGAAGCAAACGTAGACATCAGTACAGACAGAAGATTGATGAAACTATCATTACACAACAATTCATTTGATTAAGCTAAAAGCCTCCTCGAGTTATTTTTTGATTGTCTATTATCCTCTGACAGTGTTTTTATGACACACAGGTATAGGGGAGAACATGAATAAATGTGGGCTATCCCCCACACCATTAAATAAGAGTCAACCTTTGTTTATAAATACTTATGTGGAAATCTTTATTCATAGTTCTGATCAAGAGCATCGATTTCATGTTCAACTGTTCTATAATCTCCTCTCTTTATATAATATATAACATCTCTACTGAGTCACTGTTATAAGGTTTAAAAACATGTTCAAAACACTCTGCTAATTTAGGCATTATGATAAATCCTCATTCCTCTAAGGAGACTTATCCATGGAACGGGTGTGGGCTTTAAATTGAACTCTAAGCTGACTTCAAGCAGAGAATGTATGGGTCTTTGGGATATCTCTCTTGGGGAGCAGGTGTGTGAGTAAATTTTATCCCTTTAAGAAAGATGGAATAAGTGCTCGGTGACTATAAGAGTGGACTGCAGCAGAGGCAAAGTTATTCATTCACTGAATGGTTTTAATTTTCCTTATTGGCATAAAAAATATTTCCAATTCTACTTGCTTTTATGTTGGGCCCAGAGACTACCTCTAACCAATTTAAAGGGAGAGAAAGTGAAATAGTTGATTTCAGCCCTGAATTCTAAAACCTCCTGAATGATCTTCTATTTTTGGTATCTTCCGTTGCTCGCCATATTTGTGAACGAAAGGCTCAAGAAGACATAATTCTGTGCTCTCCAAAACAGTAGCCACATGCCGCATGTAGCTATTGAGAAGTTGAAATGTGGCTAGTGCCCTGGAGGAACTTGATTTTTAATTGAAATTAAACTTAAAAAGCTACCTGGGTTTCATAGTTGCACTCTTTGAGAGCACAGCTCTCGAAGTTGGTGGTGTAGCAATTTAGGAAAAGCCAGGATCCTAAAACACCACGTGAATGTTTCCCATTGAACACTAAGATCAGACTGTGTTGTAAGAAAGAAATTTGCTATTTGTTAACACAATGAGATATTTTGATTCTGTCTTATAGCAATCAGAGTTAGTCAGCATGACATATAACAGTCATACTCTATATTTGTAGTCGAGTACTGACACAAGTTTTGGTGAATAAATGAATTAGCATTTGATATTCACATACTCTGTAGGTATTGAAAGAGAATTTGTTCAAAAATAAGATGTGGACTATAAAGCAATTTTAACTGTTAATGATATATATAAGTATGCATGTATATGTGTGTATGTATTTATGTATAGTATGTGCTTATGTATGTGTGTGTATATATATTTCAGAGAATATTCAACTAATATTCACGTAAAAATAACATGGCCTAATTTTCTTTTTATTCTGAATGTAGAGCTTTAGCGGTGAAGCTGAACTGGGAAGAGATTTTTATGAACCTTCAGTAAGGCAACTCAATGTAAAAGAAGTAGAATCATTGTTAGGTGACTTTTCTCTTACCATTTCATATGTCTCCTCCATTTTGTTTGTCAATGACTCAAGTACCAGCCTTGTGATGTTAGAAGAGTTGGATGTTTTTATTAATGAAATTCAAGCAGTAAAAGAGTAAGGCATGTAACAAGTTTCAGAGATAATTGGAATCTATGAAGAGGAGAGTCTGTTGCATGAGTGTTTCTCAATAGCACACTGTTCTTTTCCTGTGAACAAGGTGTTGAGTGACATAATTAACCAAAGCTCAGCACATCCTTTAGTCTTGATATTAGGCTTCCCATGCATATGATGGGCGTCAGGACAGTGGAGAGGGTGACAGGTATTCCAGGGGACTTTATCACACTGACGCTCCTATGGTATCTTCCTTCTAAAAACAGCCTCTTGGAGGCAGTGTGCTCCCGTCATTTGATGATTACCTTTGCTTGGTCGTTAGAACTCAGGGTACACTCAGCACGTCCTGATCCAGAAATGTGGGGGTTATTTTAGGCAAAAATCCACAGCATATATATGCACAGAGGCATAGAAGTGTATAAAAAGTCTTCCACTGATCATTGCTTACGATGATTTTCCAGAGAAATTCTGGCCCTGGTTTCGAGGATTTTCCCGGGACATAGCATGATGAATAATTTATGAAGCAAAAATATCATAGGTGTCTAATTCATTCCTGTTAGTAGAGTTCGTCTTCTAGTAAATAGGCCAATGACATGGAAGTTTCTTTTTGTTAAAGTCACTAACATAGCCCCATAAGCAAATTAATAATAAGGCTTCATTTTTGATATACATTTTAAAGATTTTTTAGCACTTGTTATCATTTTTTTGGATAAATTTGCTTATTGATTGAGAAGGCATATGGATTTCTATTTCTATACATTTCTTCTCCTCTCTTTTGTAAGTTTGTTTACTTTGATATAAATTTTTTTATCCATAGTTTGCCAAATCAGGGTAGCGTGTATAACCAAAAGTGATGCTCAATAAAGACAGGTATGTGTAGGCATGGCATTATAGGCAGATAAGTGGTAGACGGGAAGAGGGGGCACATTTCACTCTAACAAGAGGAAAAGGAAGGAGGGTACCAATGCAGACACTGGGTAGGATTAACAGGATTTTGTGAGAGAGCCTCATAATCTGATTTCCTTGCGCAAACTGCTCTGCTAGAGGTGGCAAAGCATGCAGAACAAAATAATACACAATCCTGGCCCTAAAACAGCCCTAAAATATTTTAAGGAACAGAAAATATGTACTCAGATAACAATGCTAATATTTAATGTGTTATAAGAGCCCTGAGGCAGTCATTCAGGCTACTGCAATCCAGATTTTACTAACTACACCCTCCCCTACCAATGCCAAGAAGATGACACTCACTTCTTGTGTTGGGTGCTTATGTCTAGGAAATATGCCAAGTTGAAGCACAGTTAGTGTCCTATCAATGTATTGCCAGCTCACATTGCACATTTCTATACTTTGAATGGATAAGAGCTGAAGAATTTGCCTCCTTTCATGCCAGACTGTATTATGGTCAAGAGACCTTTCCTTAGAAGATAAGTAAGCCTTAAGCCTGTTATCACTGAGTTTATTGAAACGAATAAGCCATAGCTTCAGGCAAAAGTCTATACAAATCAGTTTGATAAACCTAATTACCACTTTTTATAACACCTTTGGGCCACTTAAAATAGAGTCCAAGCACCAGACAGTGAATGGCTGACTTTCCCCAAAAGGCACTGAGACACTGATTTAATTGAACATTTTCCAAACAAAGAGCAGTTTCCATTTTTCTCAGTCTCCCAAAATATAAGGAAAAGCAGAATTTAGGCATGTCCTGACAGTCCTTCATTCCAGCTCTTAAAGCCTCCAATTCCTTATATTAGCATTTTCAGTATCATTAGCTGGAAGGTTTACTAGCTTTATATCGCACTTTCTTTTTAGCTTAACCTTACTAAATTGCAAGAATGTTAGTACATAAAGGGCCTGAGTTGTGAGGATATTCCCACTGCTGTCACACTAATGCATTGCTGCATAAACTGCTGTCTCGTTTGTTTTACCAGCTCTTCCAA
Organism: Equus przewalskii; assembly: GCF_037783145.1. Lineage (NCBI taxonomy): Eukaryota > Metazoa > Chordata > Mammalia > Perissodactyla > Equidae > Equus > Equus przewalskii. The sequence goes on from NC_091861.1 coordinate 17,820,836, forward strand.
TGCCTAACGCTGTCACCACTTATTTACTGCCCACCCTTCATTGTCTACATTAATTTCGGATTAGTTTCAGTAAGCTAAACTATATGGATACCACTCTTATACTTTGGTGTGTAATTTTGGCATACCAAAACTTCTTAGAACTGTTTTTATAGCTCATCACAGTATCCCTCCAGGTTCCAAATGTGTATCCCACTGTTATTCAATATTAATTCTATCTTTAACCAAACTAAACCATTCACAAATTTTTACTTGGAATGTAACTGCTGATCCACACATTTTAATTTTGAAAGTAAATTTTATCAGAGTATAATATCCATTTAGAAAACTATACAAATCATAATATATAGCTCAGTAAATTTTTGTAATCTCAATATATTTCTTTAATCAGTTCCCAGATCAAGAAACAGAACCTGAGGAGGACTCTAGAAGACCCTTTTATGACCTTGTCATTCACTAAGCTGCCCCCACCAAGGGTAACTAGGATCCAGACTGCTAAAAGCCTATTTTGAATTTTATACTGAAATCATATTATGTATACATTTTTATATCTGTCTACTTTCCCTTAAGAGTATGTTTGTGAGAGTCATTCAAGTTGTTGCTTATGCTTACATGTTTGGTTTAGTCTATCAGTTTTGAATTCTCAGCTCTTTATTACTGCTTAAAATACACAGTGTTTAAAATGCTGTTTCCCAACTCCAACTCCACCACTATTTTCTGCCAACCTCACTACTGGATTTCCAGAACATTTCTCAAGTCCTGGTTCAAAGGCTTCTTCTCCTGTGATTCGGTCCTCATCGCTTGTCTCCTTTCACCTCTGTTCTCAGCCAAAGGATAGTCCTTGATATTCTGAATAAGCATAAAATATTTATGGTACTTCTAATATTGTACTCTGTATATTCTGCTTAGTTTCTTTTTTTTTTGGTATTGTAAATAAGACAGTGTTCTAGACACTAGAAGATGGAAGGCTGCAACAAGATAGACACAGGCTTCTTGCCTTACACTGCAGGTAATGCTTGTACAGTTATCTGATGGCCTCTTTTTCCACTCACTGGACACTAGGCACAGGATTAAAATAATGGCATCATCATTAAAAGCAAAGCGTACTTACACTACACCAAAAAATATGGACAAATTGTAATACTAGCACTCTCCCATGAATTGTTTTATTCCACATAAATGAATCTCAGTCTAATCAACATTTCCTTATGGACTTTCTCCCAGCTATTCTTCCCCATTATTGGACCAAATATAGCCTAAATGGCCTCTGTAAATATTTTTATCCTTCCATCCAGACGGGATGGACTCCTGCCCCTAAATTCAGTTCAGATGCCGTTGACTGATGGTACTATACACATGTCAAAAGAATATAAAGGTAGCTATCATGCACATAATGAGACTCTTTGGAAGGAACAAGCCAAGTTCCCAAGCAGCTCTGAAAATGACTTGAGAGAAAAGGGAAAGGAGACTGGCTTTGGGTCTAATGGTAGTTACGAGGTGAGGACGGGATGGGGTGATGATTCCTGCCCACGTTTTGGGGCTTGCATGATTTGAACTTCCTGCCAGGGTCAAAGTAGGGAGGACCTGGATTTTCTTATCAGCTTGCCCTGATGTGGTGGCAGAAGGGGAAAGAACAGAAGTGTTGGGGCTTAAAAGCTGTGAGCAGCCAAATATCAAAACTGGAGTCAGGTTCTATTTCAGCGAACTTGATTTTATCATCAGATCTCAAGAATTCATTGTCTTTATGCTGCCTCTCTTTCTTTTCAATATCCATAAAAGAATAGTGACTGTATTGTTTACTGGAAAAAGTATTTGGCTCAATGTTTCTGATGACTTAATCCTCTAGCAACATCAGGAAAATTGTTATAAAGAATAAGGGTTATTAATCCAGGGAAATAGTGTAAGAGGGTTAAGAGAAATCCGTTGGTTTGTCAATTCAAGGACATTTGACATTTAACAGCTGTAACAGAAAGTGTGTACACATGTGTGTGTGTATGAAAAATGAAAAAAAATCTTTACTTTTGTAATAAAGTGTTATTAGAGAATCCAAATAATAATTCAGAATATAGTTGTTTATAGAAAGGGTGGGTGGTCAATACATTCAGGGTTTTATTTTCGTGAGTTAATACTAATGGGTACTTTGCTTTTGGCTAAAGGTGGAGAAATGAAGGTTTTAGTTGCTGTTGTGGTTCGTTTGTTTCAAATTTTTCTATGGGCACCAGATTCTGGTGAGAAAAGATGGAGAAACAAATGATGGTCAAAGTTTCACTCCATCACCATCCCATTCCTGAACTTGATGATAGTTTATTTATCGTTATTTATTTATCCTTTTTGGTGATAGCTTTGAATTAGTGGTGTTAGGAAAATGTTTAACAACCACATCCCCCTCAAAAAAATCACAGACTGAACCTCATTTGTATCACATGCTTAGTTCTATGGTGTAAATTTTCTTACCATGGTCTATTTCAAGTAATCAAGATCACATGCCTCTTTTGAATCTTTAGGGATTAATATCATGAGATGAAGTGGCTGACAGATATTTTCTGAGATGAAGAATCTAAGCAGTATTTCTTCAGGGCGTCTGTGCCAAAGGTTAACCCAAAGCTGTGCGACAGCTATTGCTCTCCTTCCGAGGGCCTCAGGGAAACTATACTGAACAGCATTCTCCTCGGGCAGAAGCCTCATGGAAAACCGTCACCAGGAGAGTGAAGCAGATAACCACGAGCTGGCTTCCTCCTGAGTACCCTAGAGATACAAACCTGCTGATTCACAGAAATACTTGGGATAGGTAGGCAAACTTTGTGCAGGCCTGTTAGAGCGGACTGAGGCTAAGACAGTGTATTTATAACATTAGTTTTGAATCCACAGGTTGGTAAGGGGATGTTTTAACAGCGAAAGCTACTGGCATTAGCATTGCTTAAAGACAATCGGAGAACAACTATAAAAATGTACATAAAAATTAAACTTTAGATTAAAAACATGAGTATAGGCCTAATTTAGAATGAATAATTCGTGTTCTTCAATCATGACTAATATTCATTATGCACAATAAGGATTATTAATTCTTTAAATGTGAAGGTTTAATTTTTTATTTGATTTAAACTTGGACATATTTTTAATTTTCATAATTCATTCTGTATGCAATATGCCCATTTGTTCATGTAACAACATAATTGCTCATAATATAAGCAATAAAAGACAGGCAAACACTATCAATTGCAGTGAGTTTTAACTTTTTTGTGCCATGAACTGTGTCAATTAGGCTTTGGTAATGGAAAAATTAACAAGCAGTGACTGAATCGTTAATAGGTGTATTTTGTTTTACACGACAAGACGTCTGTTGGGAGGCCTTCCATTTCCTGTATATGCTCCCTAAGCAAGCTCCTTTCATCTTCCTGTACCACAGTTCTTTGCTCAAGATTTTAAACTTTGAGGTTGCAACGGTATTGAAATAGTGAAAGAGGAGCCACAGCAACAAAAACAGAGTTTTCTTCCTGAGGTTCTTCTTTTCCTTCTTCTTCTCTTTTCATGGTCACCTGTCTCTATTCTTCCTCTCTTTTTCTTTCTTTCTTCCCTCTCTTTCTTCCCCATTTTTTTCTTTTCTTTTCCCTTTCTTGCCTTACTTCTCCCTCTACCTCGCTCCCTCTTACTTCCTGCCCTACCTCCTTTCTTCCTCTCTTGTTTCTTTGCTTTACTTTGCTTTTCCTTTCTCCCTCTCTCCCTTCCTTCCTTCTCTGCTTTACTCCCTCTGTCTGTCTTTCATTCTTTCTTTCCTTCTCTTTTTGTGAGCGGAAAACCATCCCTCCAAATTTTTGCTGTCTCACTAATCAAAACTGTGAACACAAACATTTCTAGTTTCAATGAGAGAGTAGAAGTTGGGTATTTGCTTGCAGATTCTGTAGTAGAATAAAGCAAGAGAGAGGGAGGTTGAAATAGGAGTTGAAGAAGTCAATTTGCAATACCTATCATGTAGACATTATATCAGTCTCAGTTGTGTACTCCAGTACCCAACTCCTATGTTGAGATTCCACAGACAAGGAAAAGGAAAGAAAAAATATTGATGCTGCAGAACTGATCTACTGAGGATGATGTTGTCATCACCACCAAACCTTAAATGCTACAGATTACTCTAATTACACTTCCAAGGTTAGCTTGTATAATGACAAACAATGCTGTCACTGATACCCAAGAATCTCTATCTTAATCCAAGACATGAATCCTGTGGCATAATAATTGGTAGGCAAGAAAAATATTGGGTAGCCATACAAGCTTGGCACATGCCCACTAACCATCCCTTTGCAACTCTCATGAAAGTCAGGCACCTTCTCTACAAAAGATGTATAAATTCTCATTCTCAATTTTTTTTGTTGTGAAGAATGACAATCCAGAGCTCAGTGCTGGAATCTCAAAACAGTAGTTGTGTAAAGAGCTACTCTAAAATACAGTTTCCTTAAACATTTAGTGGGGTTGGAGTCAACAGTCCGAGGCGACTCTGCTGAAAATATCCTGTATCCTCCTATGCTCTAGCACCTTGAAGTTCTAGGCAGCCTCCTTATTCTCTTTTCTCAAAAGATTTCTCAGATCAATTTAACTCTTCTACTACCATATTGGCATCCTAATCCCTCTACATTTACACACAAGTCTCTTCTGTGTGCTCTCTTGGTGCATTCGCCCTCTTATGACCCCAATACCTAAGTAATATTCCTAAGAAAATTGACCCCTATGACTTATTTTTTTCCTCTTCACAAGACAAAGAAGTTGAGTGGAGGCAAAGATGGAACACTACAGAGCTATATATAGCAAGGGATTGAGGAAAGCATGTCCAGGGGAACTTTTCAAATCTACTCATCAGTGTGTGTACCCGGGACGAGAATTAATTATAGGGTAAGAATCATATTTAGATTTAAACATATTCTATTATGCAATATTTCATGCATACAAAACAATATGCATAATATACATGTAAGTTCTGTAATATAATTAGAAAATTTATAGCCACGATTCACCACTGACTTGGAATATGAGTGATGAGTTAGTATGCAACTATTTCCTACCTTTTCTCAAATATTGTTGCTTATCAGAAATTACCTTTTTATTATAGTTTAATCATAAATGCATTTATTCCTAAACAGTGTATTTTTATGGTGTTTGTTTATCAGTCTTTAACAAACGGCATCTTATTTTGTATAGTCATTATTAACTGAGATTCCTCACACAGTATTGAATTTTTTTAAGCTGAGTAATATTGTTTTAGGTAATTGCTGCATATGCATCTTCCTTGGTGTATAATAATCCACGGTATGAAGATCTATTCTTTTAACACAGTTACCCATTCTCTGGTTAATAAACATTTGTTCCTAGCTATTTGCTATTATAAGCAATGCTGCTTATATACATTCTTGTACGTGACTCTTGCACTTGTACAAAATTTTCTGCAAAATTTATTCATCAGTATGGAATATCTAGTGCTTAGGGTTATGTATTTTCCTCTTTATACAATAATACAAAAATATTTCCAACTTGTTTTTATCAAGTGTACACTCTCACTTGACGTGCATATATTTCCATTACTTCTTATCTATGCCAACATTTGGTAATAAGGACTTTTCCAATTTTTACAAATCTAGAGAGGAAGAAACTTACATCTCAATGTTTTCAAAATATAAATTTCCTGGAATACTAATAAGATTTAACATATTTCCATTCATGTTTCCTTTTCTTTGCAGTAACAAATTTCTATCTCCAGGCTCCAGGCTCAAATATTCCTGACATATTTGATTTTCTCTTAATAACATGCAGTTCTTGCATATTTTCGATATTATTCTTTCACTGCTGTGCTTTTCAAATATCTTCTCTGAAATACTGCTTTATCTTTACACTATAACAGAAATTGCCAACATTGAAACTGTTAAATTTTACCTTCTTGATTTATTCTTGTGTGCTTTTGCAGAAGTCCTTTTCTTTATAAGATTGAGATCATAAAGATGTTCTGTAATTTCTTCACCTGACATTAGTTTTAAGCTTTGGTTTATCTAGAGTTCAATTTTGTGTATAACATAAAATAAACACCCAGTATTTTTGCTTTCCTCTCCTTATGGATATCTTAACAATTGCTCTAGATAATTATTTTAAAGATTTGCAATATTATTATTGTTATATAGAAGTGTTCATTATATCTGCTTATCTCTTTCAGGAGTTTCTATAATGACCCATATCTTAATTGGGAAATCTATGAAGCAACAACACAATGTTAAATATGGTATTTTTCTAATAAATATTAATATATGATAAGGTTAGCCATCTCAACATATTCTTTTTTTTTTTTTGAGGAAGATTAGCCCTGAGCTAACATCTACTGCCATTCCTCCTCTTTGTGCTGAGGAAGACTGGCCCTGAGCTAACATCTGTGCCCATCTTCTACTTTATATGTGGGATGCCTGCCACAGCGTGGCTCGACAAGCGGTGCCATGTCCACACCCGGGATCCTAACTGGTGAACCCTGGGCCGCCGAACCAGAATGTGCGAAGTGAACCACTTCGCCACTGGTTGGCCCCCAGCATGTTCTTCCTTTTCAAACTATTTTTAGATATTGACTTCTTTGTTTAAATGTTGTAATTATTTTCTGGAAAAATCTTCTAAAGGTATGGTTTGGATTTGCACTGGATGTATACAATGATTTGGGAGAAACTAAGATATCGACAATATTGAGTTATCCTTGGCAGAATATTTGGCTTTGTTTGATTGCATCACAGAAGGCAGAACACACACCTACCACACTGTAATGTTAGTGGGAATGGTAGGGTAAATCAAGCAAATGTACAAATTTTTGTTGCCACTTTACACTTTGAGCAAAATCCTGCAAGAGAAACATGAACTAGCTAGACCTATGCTGCCTGCAAGTTGCCATGGACGGAGAAAAATCTCTGCTAAAGCTGCTTGTAGCCTGTAATCTACTTTGATGGAGAATTTGGAGATTTGGAGCCTTTTGATTCTGCATCACAAGATACAGTAGTTAGAACCTGTGACCCTGAAGTGTTTGGGGTCTTATGAAAAGATAAATGCTTGGCCCAAACCTCTTCTAGACATGTCTTTTGATACGAGCTTTCTGTCCTGTGATGGGAGCCAGCACACAGTGAATTGGCATATTAAGGGGCATAAGGTCCCATCAGCGCTGCTGCTTTCCTATTAGCCTGATCAAGTCAAGGGACAGAGAGGGTGAGCAGAGCAGAGACTGCTAAATACAAGACAAAGCTCTCAGGCTTAAAACCTCTGTGTAGACAAGATCTGTAGCTGCTGGTACATGGAAGTGATCAGAAACAAATAGAGTATGTTTTTATATTTTCAGGAATTCTATTGCCAAGAATCATAACGTCAAAACAAGAAAACCAAAGCCTGATCTGAAAAACTTAAAATTTTGTTCACCTCTTAGAGCACAAGCAGGACATAGGCTAGACAAGCTGTGCATCACCGAATCGACAGTCTATCTGAAGAGTCAGGTATTTCAACAACTCTGGAAAATTCTTAGCTGTTATCTTTGAAATATTGCTTCTCTTCCATAATCTTTATTTTCTCTCTTCAGGTCTACGATTAGGCAATTTTACGTCTTCTCATTCTGTCCCCCAGGTCCTATAACATCTACTGGTTCTTTCTATATTGAAATCTCTCTGTGCTTCACTTTACTTGGTCCCATCAAACTTAACTTCTAGTCACTTATGTATTTTCAGTGAGTCTAACTGCTCTAAGTGTTTGTTTCTAGAACTTTAAAAGTTTTTTTGTGTGTGTGTAAAATATCATCTATATTATTTCCAAATGTCACAGTTCCTTTTATAATCTTTTGTTCCTTGCTCATCTTTGTGATTCCTTCTTTTACTTCATACATATTTTCTACATAATAATTTTATATTCCACATCTAACAATTGCAATATCTTAAATATTTGGGAGACTAAACCTAAAGCCTGGCTTTTTTTAAGCTTAGTTTCCAGAAAACAACAATGAAATGGTTATCTACTATCAGAGCTATCCCGCGTTATGTTTTTGCTTACTGCTTTAGTGGCCCTGCTCTTATTTTGGTACCCTGATTGTCATTCTAATTTTTTTTAAACTAAATTTGCTCTTATTTTTATTTTGGAGATCAGCTACAGCAGTTCCTAATCTATCAAGCTCTGCCTGTTGCAATGTATGTGGTGTATACTTATGTTTTAGTGAAGTGACTCTTAGGAGTTGCAAGTTCACCTCACTGCCACCCACTGTGAATTGTTTCCTGCCTAATCATATTATAAACGACATAAATGCATTTCATCTAAATTATTTCATATAATTAACTGTAAGATTCAATTAGCATACGTACAAAGAACACCTACTACATGCCACGAACTCTGGTTAATACCAATTATACAAAGTTGGTTTTAAAAGCCCTCTCAGGACTTCTAACATTTCAAGTTCATGTGGGGTCACAAATAGGAAATCCATTAACTAGTCAACTGCAATGTGAAATAGCAAGATAAAATGCAATACAATGTTACAATGGTGATGGCTATAGCATTTTCTGTTGCTGCAATCAAAATCTCTCATTGATATGTGAGGTTTAAGCAAGGCACAATAGAAGTATAAGGAAAAGAGAACTTACTTCTGTCTATAGGGATCAAGAAAGATTTCACAGGAGTAGTATAGACTGAGGAAACACAGAGAAAAACGAATAAAATTTAAAGTCATTCAGGGTTAAGTGGACATACAGTTTTCATAGGAGAGAGAAGTCGTACATTGTAACATTTCTACTTTATTATGTAATATTGAGGAATTCATAAAAAAATTGGATGGCCAGCAAATGCTAATCGTGCCACAGAGTAACGGGAGGGAAAGTGAGACTTAATGAGGCCAATGAAGAGTGGTCTGAGATGACCTCAAAAGCAGATGATGAACTTGTAAGTAGTGGAATTGGGATGGAGATGGGGGAACAGATTATTAATAATTGATGAAATATTGAAAAGGGATGGCATCTACTGTGGTTTCTAGTTCATAGTCTGGGCAGGTGAGTAAAGGAGGGTGTAATTCATCAGGATTAGAAATACAAGAGAAAGAGATGCAGATTTTTGAAGGTGTTTAGTTTTGGATTGAGTTGAAAGTGATTGTGAACATTTAGGAGATGATGTTTAGTGTTTAGTTAAATATACGGAAATACAGTTTAGCATTAACTGAGATAAAATGAGATGGGAGTGATTGATTTTTAAGTTTGTGCATATACATTCTTTGGAGAGGGTTTAAAATACAAAGAAGGAATAAGGCAGATACTTGGACAAGGGGGTACTTATCGGACAGCAGAGAGCAGAAGGGTAGCCTACAGGGGAAAATCACAATGACAGGATGATTTTCCATCAAATCCTCAGTGAACTCATTCTATTTTGTATTTGTGTAATCTTAAAATGACTAGACTAATTTTAGATAAATATTTGTTGCCAAAATATGTATTTTCCACAAGTTGTCAAATTGTTCATTTACTTCTATAGAATTGGTGTGTTGAAGACGATGTTTTATCATACTATTTTAAGAAATGGTTTTGCTGTGCTGAAAAATTAACCAAGTGAGTAGTCTTTCTGACACTAAAACCAGACCTAACCTTTGCCTCTGGATTTTGAACAAGAGATAAAAATTCCTTAACGTTCTCAGTTCTGATTTCCTCTCTCTTATCACTGCCCCTCCCTCTTGCTCATCCTAAGTGGGGTCACGTTTTAATGTCTCTTATTCATGAATACTGTCATGTTTGCAATCTTAGTGTTTGATAAGAATCTCCTTATATTTTCTTTTTCTCTTCTTTTTAGAGTGTGCTTTATATATAATAATTCTCTTTGTTCCCCAAACCTAAAACCACATAAGTTTTTGTCTCATAGCAACAGACTAGAGAGGCCACCATATACGTTTATTTTACATGCTTGATGTCTGAAGAACAATAGATAAGCTGCTGCCTATCATTCAAGGAGTGTTTCAAAGTACTTTCTATAAACAACAAGACTATTTCAATGGCTGAATAAAAAGGTTTAATGCATTTTGCTTAACTTATTTTTTAAGTACTTCCAGGAGCTGGCCCGGTGGTGCAGGGGTTAAGTTCGCACATTCAGCTTTGGCGGCCCAAGGTTCACTGGTTTGGATCCCAGGTGTGCAACATGGCACTGCTTGGCATGCCGTGCTGTGGTAGGCGTCCCACATATAAAATTAGAGAAAGATGGGCACGGACCTTAGCTCAGGGCCAGTCTTCCTCAGCAAAAAGAGGAGGATTGGCACCAGATGTTCACTTAGGGCTAAACGTCCTCAAAAAAAAAAAAAAAAAGAAAGAAAAAAGAAAGAAATTCCAAAATATTTCATTTTACTTGTTATAAAAAATCGGATTGAAAGTTGAAACCACTCTCCCCACCAAAAGTTTTAAAATTAACTCAGAGTAATACAGAAGAATGATTAACAAAGTCTTAATATATCTAGAGTGCTGGCTGAACGCCAAATTTAGGACAAACGTGGGTAAAATTCCTTTAAAAGGAATCGTCCCTCATCATTAAGTTCACTTCTAGGAATCTAAGAAAATACTGACAAATCCTGTGACTCTCCTGATTGACTTTGGGTAAAAGATAAACTTTAATTCACTTTAAGTGGAAAATTTACTAATAAGAATATTGAAAGACATAACACTAAACTCTGAACCTGATTTAGAAATAACTACTTTTCCCCCCAGTCGGGACAGCTTTAGTTCGGAAGCTGCGATGGAAAAAGAGCAGGGATTGTGAGTTTACTGGTATATTTGTTTCTCGTAGTTACCGTAACAATTGGCCACAACTTTAATGGCTTAAAACAACACAAATTTATTCTCTGATCATCTTGAAGTCTGTGTTATATAGAGTAAAATCGAAGTGTCAACAGAGCTGATTCTGTTACCAAACCAACGTGGGTCAGCTTCTTGGTGAGTTGAAACCAGAGCCTTCACCAGAAATAGTTGTCACACAAGGTAAAGTTTATTTTTTCCAAATAAGGAGCCCACAGGGAATTATTTCCCAAAGATGGGGCTCCCTCTGCCCGGGGAATCACGGATGGGGTATGAATATTCAAAAGGGAGAGGTGGAGATTTGCTTGCGCAGGTTCAGTTGGAAAACACGCTTCCACATACATCATGTGTTTTAGTAATAAGGCCTAAACTCCTCCTGGGGTGGAGATCCTAAGGTTAAAATGAAGCAAAGGTAATCTCATGGGCACATTTTGCCCCATCTGCACAGGCATCGTTTTTGTGGTGGCGCTCAGTCTGGTTCAGGGTGGTTGGTGATTTTGTCTCTTAACATCACAAGAACAACAAAAAAAACAATTTGGAGAAACAGTTAAATCTCCTTTGACATCCTTGGGGCAATTAGCTGGTGACAGTTCCTTCCGAAGGCTCTGAGAGGATCATCTGTGGCCTTGCATTTTCTGCTTTTACTAGCTGCCTATACTCCTTGGCTGGTGTCCTTTCCGCCACCTTCAAATAGTCTCTCTCCATTCTCTGCATCTGTCATCACATCACTTTCTCCTCCGATTCTGACTGCCTCCTGGGTCCCTCTTATAAGGGCCATCTAGATTACAACAGACCTATCCAAATAATCTAGGACAATCTCTCCATCTCAAGATCTTTAACTGAATAACATTTGCAAAGTCCTTTTTACCGTATAGGGAAATATTTACAGGTTCCGGGGTTTAAGACATGGATGTATTTGGGGGACCATTAATCAGGCTACTGCAGTTAATTTGTTCTCTGTTTAACTGCTTTGAATTTCTCTTCTTCCCCAAGGAGTATTTCCTCACAACATCCCCCCTTTTCTATGTGCATATTCCCTTTTCTATGTTTGGTGCTATGGAGGGGTCCTAGACTTGTGAAATTGGCTTTTCTAATCTTGAAAAAAATTGCATAAGGCCATTTGGCACTACATGTAGAATTTTCACAATTGTTTTACTTTGGGACCTAGCTGTCATCTGAATTTTAACATTCCCTACGTATAAAAACTTGGAGAAAGAGCGTTTCAGGCACAGGGAAGAGTATGTTCAAAAACTCTGTGGCATGTACAAGCTTGATAATTTTAAGGAAATTAAAGAAATTTTGGGGGACTACATTAGAGTTGCCAGACCAACTACAGGATACGCAGTTAAAATGAATTTCAGATAAGAAAACAAATATTTTATTGTATAAGTATGTCCCAACATGGTCCATACTTATATTTAAGACAGAGGATTTTTTAAAATTTGAGATTTAAATTTAACTGCATGTCCTTTTTTTCTTTCTTCCTTTTTTGATAACATGGCAACCCTGGACTCACTCATGTTAGATAAGAGTCTGTGTGGTTGACAATGTGAGAAGAAGTTGGAGTTACCTTGTGTAAGGGCTAGAGGCCAGGAGAAAATGTTTGCATATTTTCTATATATAATTCAAAGCCACTGGAAGTTTTTAAACATTCAAAGTGATAGATAACAATCTTCTATAAGTTCCAAGATAATTGCACTGTTGTCTTTGTGGGAGGTAAATCAGAAAAGGACATGCTTGAAAGCAAGGAGATGCTATGAGTAGCTGGTTGACCAGTCTTGGTGAGAAATAGTGGTGACTGGAATTTGGGAGGTGATGAGAGCGGAGCAAAGTGTCATTTAATTGGGGGCAAGCGTTCTAACTTAACTGGTAACATGGTGATAGTAATCAGGGAGATAACGCAATAACCTAGGTTCAAATAGAGTAAAAAGATGATTGGGAAAATCTTCCAAAACTTCAAACCTGAGTATGTGAAGCAGTGGGCAAGAACTACTCTTCTTCTGTAAAAATTGACCCTAGGGAAGTGACGTTTCTCTCCAGTAAGGAAAGACCGTAAGAAGGAAATAAAGGTTCTGTATCTGTATCATTTCTTGTATGTGGAGGAGTTACAAGGGTATTAGCATGCTTCTTTAAGAAGATGCTATTTTTCTCCTATTATAAAGGTGCTTGGGATATATTGTATTTTACTAGTTAATCAGCAGATCTCTAGAAATCAACTGCTTAAACTTCAACACCATTTGGAATAGAAATTCAATTTTTGCCTAATTTTTATTAGATTTTCTTTCAAGTGGATTTTATCACCGAATGTGCTATTAATTTTGCCTTTTTAAAAATTATCGGAATATTTAGCAGACAGAATTCAAATTTTAAGAAATACTGATACCCACTAGGATTGGCCCAGCAGCATAGTGGTTAAGTTCATGTGCTCCACTTTGGTGGCCCAGGGTTCACAGGTTTGTATTTCAGCAACACTTGTCAAGCCACACTGTGGAGGCATCCCAAATAAGAGGCATCCCAATAAAATAGAGGAAGATTGGTACAGATGTTGGCTCAGGAACAAGCTTCCTCAAGCAAAAAGAGGACGATTGGCAACAGATGTTAGCTCAGGGCCAATCTTCCTCACACAAAATATTGATACACACAGAAATATCGATACCTATGAACAGTACGATTACAGGAAGGAAACATAGTGGATTGTCCCATCCCAGAGTTAATACAGTGTCTACCGTATTCTCCTTGATTTTCGAAAACTGTAATCTCTTGCAGTTTTTCCTCCTGTCATTAATTGGAGCAACAGATCTCTCTTCTCCAACAAAGATAGCCCTGTTACACTTGCATCGCAGTCTGCATTGCTGTTAAGTCAAGAGCAATTAATCACCAAGAGTTATTTTTTTCCTTTTCTTTCTTGTCTCTGTCCAGTTACTTTTTCCCTCTAAGTTAGTTGAACATACAGTTCTGAGTATAAACTTCATGAAACACTGATGTTCAGTAAACAATTGTTTCATAAATAGACTAACAAGCTTCAAGGATTTAATATTATTGACTATGATGAGTCTTTGGAAAAAAAATCACTAGGACACAAAAATAACACACAAGTTAGTTTCACTGCCACTCCATAAAAGAGTATGAATTTTTTACCAGATTGTGGTTAGATTGTCCAACCTTCTTTTTGTCAAAGCATCCATAATTTTTGCTGTTTGAAAATATTTCCCTAATTCAAAATATAATTAATTGTTAATCATTTTTTTGGTTGTTGTTTTTCCCAATGACTTAACTTTTAATGTTAACTCACTATAATGATGTGTGAGATTGGCATGTCCTTTGATACATGGCAATTATATAAATGCTTATAAAATTTTATCTTCAAATAATTTATGTTATCTTATATGTCAAATGTTCAGACTAACATTAAAAATATATTTTATTGTTAATAATGGGTTTTTATTACCACTTTTTAACATAAAACAGATTATGAGTGCATCAGATTACCTAATTTAAAGCCTATTTACATCTCATTAATATTACCTCTGCAACTAATAAGGTTACTATAATTTGATGCCTGAAAGTTAGAAAAACTGTAGCACTTTTTTGTTTTATATTTTGTATGTTATGTAATCCAGAATTTTTCTGGGATCCATCTAATCATTCCACTAATAAAGGTGTGCGCTGCCATGAGTTAAGCATCAAATTTCCTTTAGGTCTTTAGAAAGCTTTAACCTGTGTCTCCGTGAGCACAGTCAAGGCTTTCGTCTCTATCTGATCCTATTTTGACATCTGTCAGTTATACCAATGGCCAAATTAGTTTTACTTGAAAGTATAGTCTATAAAATATTAGACCTATTTGCTGAGAATCTATTTTATTTCCTTCCTATCAAATTATAGCTAACTCTCACAACATGGTGGCTATGCTAAGACTTAGAAAAATTAAAAAATTCAGCTAGTAAATAATAGCACTGGAATCTCAGTCTAGGTCTTTCCACCATGTAAATTTTGACTACCTTTCTACTAGATCCCATGGATTTCATTATATCAAATGTATTTAGTATAAAAAGAGACATTGAGCCGTTTACTATCAGATATAGAATTGCTATATCTCTTAGCTGTTCACTCTTACTAACCCTTAAGATTTTCAAAACTTCCTAACAATGTGATTTTAAAATGTTTCGTCAGCCTTCTCAGATTTATAGATTTCTGTCACAAATTATATTATTATGAAAGGATTTCTCTGTGTTAAAATTCAGTTGACATTAGAGTGGTTGGATTAGCCTTCTGAGACTAGTCAATCACATATCAACCAACGATTCTCCCACATTCAGCAATTCTATCAATAAACAGGGTGATTTATTGAGAACTAAGAATTCAACAGAAAATAAAGAGCAATGCATCTGTCTCTTTACGGAATCAATATATATTTTATGTTATTGGATAAAGTAAAGTACTAAGACACACCAATTGATTTGAATACATATTATTTAAGTCTACTCTGGGTAATTAAAATCATTGATCGCTTGAACAGAAAATATATTGGTCAAATAAAAGTGTGCCTTTCAGTAACTATCAAATGTGCAGATAAAAAATTAGGAGACTTTCAAAGTCTACTGACAGCAGATAGGCATATAGAGTTAATGGACTGTGATCCCTACAATCCATCAATTGTCACATAGCTTCTATCTAGTGATAAAATCAATGCAATCACTTCCAAATACACAACATTGCTTCACTGAGAGCTCTAACCTCAATATGTCATCACACAGGTATTTAAACATCAGGCAAGATGTAGAAAAGCTTTAAGTGGGTTTGAACTTGTAAAACCTGACAAAAGATTTATATATTTTACAGATTTGTTTTCTTCTAGTTCAGTACACAGTTTCAGAATATATCCATCCATCAACGGTTCTTCTTCAAATGGTTGTGAATAAATTGTAGCCAAGAATTTTACTACATGTTCCAGTGACTAGTTAAATGAAGGCTCTGACTTAAAAAAAGATAGGAAAAGTGTATAACTTCCAGAGGACAGAGATAAGCTTTCTATCCAGTATCTATTGTTAAGATATATGATTTTGAATTTTAAAATTAAAGTCATCTTAAAACATTTCTCTTTGTATAATATAATTTTCTGCATCAACACTCTCCAAAAGCAGTGACCTAAACTTATAGATGGGCTTAGAATGAATTTAAATTGAAACCCAATTTATATAGTGTGGGGAAATTTTAGTTCTAGAATAATCTATTTTGGTTGAATGTGCTAGGAATAAGAATTATTGTATAAACCTCACATACAATTTCTAGTATAGCAAATACAACTGCTATTTGGAAAAACTGTTGGTCCTCTGATAGTTAAATTGGAAGAAGATTGATGTATTTCCGTGCCCCTGGGGTTAAGGTGTTATTTCATCAGTATTCATGGCTAAAACTAGAGAATTCTCTTCTAGTTAATTCAAAATTTATTCAAATGTAGATGCACAGGATACATGAGTAACACAGCATATGATTAAGATAATGGTATTCTTTATTTTTTGTAACTTTATGATTTTCTCTGTGCTTTCACATGGTATCTTAATTATGTCAAGAATATTAATATACGTGCTGTTGGTGAGGTTGGGAGCACTGTAAAAAGGCCATTGGCAAATCCAATCAGTTCTCCAATTTAGACAACTTAACCTCCTAAACACATTTTATTTAATTCTTCCAGTTTAATAAACCGGATGAACAAGGAGTATAATTTGTGTTTCATAGAGAAAACAGGACAAACTTGAGAACATTGATTGGACCAAATTTGCTAGATATTTATCAAAAGGATTACATAGAAAGTCTCTGATTCTTGGTCCTGTTCTCATTTATTTTTATTACACTGTCTACCAAGAAAATGTTAACTGGAAATTTTTGACATTCCTTTTCAGAAGACGCTTTTTGTCTATATGACTAATAAACATATAATACAAGCAAAATCATCTACACTTGGGAGCATATCACTGTACTCACGTATATAAGTTCTTATAAGATAAAACAATTGCATTAATGACTGGACAGCATGCACACTTTAGACAATTAGAATTTGTAGAAGTATCTGGAAACTAGAGTTTAGGTTTAAAAAAAAGAAATATAAAAAAAATTTGGTAATAAACATTAGTTCTTTGATATTTTCAAAAGTTTTATGTTTAGAACATTTTCCATTATAAAGGTAGAAATAAAACTTTGTTTTGAATGTTAAAAGTAAAATAACTTAGACTCTACAAATCTCGCTTTATTTCATAGAACACATCAACTATTTTAAGATTACCTTCTCTATAGTGTTGGCATAATTACACTATAAAAGAAAACATTAGGGAAAATATAACAAAAAAACTGGAAAGCTTTTAAATAAAACAATATATAATGCCATTTCATACGTATGTAGAATAAAATATAGGAAATCAAAAAGGATGTTTTAACTTTTGAGTATTTGGAAAATGTATAATACATTTTATCTTGATATGATTTTCTTGTCTTTAAAATGCTTATTATTTATTTCTCTTAAAATTTAAATTCATATTCTAAAATATTTTACACACACTTTATAACTTCTTTCCAAATAGTATGAAAGCATAATTTTGATTATTACTATACTTCCTTTTCCAACGTAACTAAAAATACAAAGGCAACTTTAAATGTTCTTCCTGTTTAAAGCATTCAAATAAAATGTTACCATATAAGTTTATTTTGGAATAAAATCTGCCACTTACAAAATTAGGTAGAATTTTAATAAACATATCTTTGGTTCAGTTATCTTGATTTTATCTAATTTTGGATTTAAATTCTTATGCAATTTTCTGACAATAATTATAGATATGAATGACATTACACTCAACACTTGTGAATTATGCACTGGCTCTGAAAACATCAGCCCCAAAATAACCCATGTCACTTCCACTAACATTTCATTGGTCATACAAGTCAGAGATAATATGAGACTTCCAGTTTCCAGTTCAAATGTAAAGAGTTTGGAAGTCATCACTCCCATCCTCATAACCAGAAAAAAAGGTGAAAAACTGAAAGTCAACAACTCTCTTAACTCCATTAGGTAATTAAGATCATAGGGCAAACTGTGGCCCTGAAAATTAGAAAGGAAGGCAAATACAGAAATTATAGCTTCTCAGGGGCAGAAACTGCCACTAGAGCCAGCATGAGCAGTAATAGCTAAAGAGTAATTGACTAACTGCTGGAGACTAGTGTGGACTATCTTAAGATATAAAAACTGAAGAAGACCAGTCTTAGGAATCTCCTGCATTTTTGTAGTTTTCCCTCCAGAAGCGTCACCAGGTTTTCACTGTGAGGATCTGAGAAAAATGCCCTCCTGCTTCCAATAGAGGGAGGAGAAGAGTAACCATTTGGAGTATGCTCAGAGAATTCTGTTCTCCTTAACAAAGACGTGCCCGTAAGGGAAACTATTTTTCCACAGTCTAACCAAAGTGAGTTTTATGAGAACCTAACCAATGTAGAAGAAGGGAGTCCCGTCTAGCCTTCCTGTCTTACGTATGGAGTGAAAAAGAAAAGACGGAGGAGCACTTGTGAAGGTCACAGCTCGGGAGCCCAGGCTTCCCAGAAGACTTAGACCCAGCTTGATCATAGGGCTATAGACTATTTCCCCTGCCCCCAGATCTTAGTACCACACCGACCAACTCCTATATAATAATTGGGAATTAAGGCTGAAAAGAACTGCAAGACTCAGACTCTATTTAAAAAGGATTCTCAAGGGAAACCCAAGCCAACAGAGGAGACAAAAACAAAACCAGTAGAAGAAATTTTAGCCTCTCGCATCTGCAGCGAACGTAAACATTAAACACAGCATAACTAGCCAAATAAACATGACACCTCACACCAAGAGCCTATTTACCACGGTTCCTAAAGTTAATATTATTGATTTTGAAAATTGATTTTTGAAAATTCATAAGAATAAAGTGTATCACTAGGAGTTGTGCCAAGTATATGTGTGTATGAATGCATTTATTTAAACAAATTAACAGATGAAAAAAATCACTGCATGAATTAATAGGTGGAGCATTTTAAAACCTATAAAATTCTGATACTTTCTGACAAATATACATCCTTTCTTATGGATGCAGTAGTTTGTAATGTTAGCATGTAACAGTTTTAAGTGATTTACATTCGTCTGAAAATGTCCTGGCTAATCATGGATTATATATGACCTTACTTTATTGATCTTAAGGGGACTTTTCCTTAACCCAAGCAAGTTATTAGTCAGAGAATATTGGTTTTTGCTATCAACTAAATGTGTTGCCGCCAAATTTATGTGCTGAAATGTAATCCCCAACATAATCGTATTTAGAGGTGGGGCTTTTGGGAGGTGGTCAGGTAATGAGGGTGGAGGTCTCATGAATGGGATTAATGCCCTCTTAAAAGAGACCTCAGAGAACACTCTTGCCCTTTCTGGCATGTGAGAACATCTCAAGAAGATAACCATCTATGAACCAGGATGCAGGCCCTCACAGACACTGACTCTATTGGCAGTTTGATCTTGGACTTCCAGTCTCTAGAACTATAAAAAGATAAAAATGTTTATTGTTGGAGCCATCCTATCTATGGAATTTTGTTTATAGCAGTGCAAATGGACTAAAATAGAAATTGGTTCTAAGAAGTGGGGTGCTGATGTAAAAAACACCTAAAAGTATGGAAGAGCTTTGGAACTGGGTAACGGGTAGAGGCTGGAAGAGTTTTGGGGGGTACTAGAAAAAGCTTACATTGCCAACAACAGACCTTTCAAGGCAATTCTGATGAGAGCTCAGAAAGAAAGGAGAAGAGCTGTAGAGAAAGCCTCAAGTTTCTTAGAGAATATTTATGTAATCCTGAGCAGAACATTAGTAGAAATAAGAGTAAAGGCTGTTCTGATGAGGTCTGATGCAGAAAGGAGGAACATATTATTGGAAGCTGAAGACAAGGCAATCCTTGTTATAAAGTGGCAAAGAACTTGGCTGAATTGTGTTTGTGTTCTACTGTTTTGTGGAAGGTAGAAATTGCAAGCAATGAAACTGGATATTTAGTTGAAGCTATTTCTAAGCAAAGTGTTGAAGCTGTGACTTGGCTTCTCTTGACTGCTTATAGCAAAATGTGAAAAGAGAGAAATGACTTAAAGATGGAATTGTTAAGAATAAAAGAAGCAGAACTTGAAAATTTGGAAAATTCTCAGACTATCTATATTGCAAAAAAATGAGAAGACTAAGGGTCTGGCCAATTAACCATTTGATAAGGAGATTTGCGTGGGTCAGCCATCTCGACAGAAGCCAGGAGCTCTTGTTGAAGGCGATGGAAGAAGTACCCCCAAAGGCAATTTAGAGATCATCAGGCTGCCACTCTAATCACAGGCCCAGAGTGCATGGGCCTATAAGGGAGAGTGGGTTTCAAAGGAGGGACCACACCTGTGAGACCCAGATGCACATTGTCCACATACTGTCAGGCGCTTTTATACTACGGGCTCTGCTTCACTCTCTGACATCATGCTCTGCTCCTCAGCTGTCCCAGGTGTGGTTCTGGAGGGGCCCAGTGCAATGCAGGCCACAGTGGCTTCCCCTCAGTATTGCACAGGCAGCAAACTTTGGCAGCTTCCTCGAGGTACCATCCTCCACTGATAAGCAGAGTGCAGGAGCCCAGAGGGGCATGTCTGCTTCTACCTAGATTTCAAAGGATGGGGATACCCATCAGACTGGTGGGACCAGGCAGAGAGCCACTAGAAGGCTGTCCCACTGAGTCCTGGGAGTGACATTGCCCCCCCAGTGGTCCTTGAAGGCACAGCATTGAGCCAAAGATGATCACTCTTGGGATTTAAGGTTTTGTGTTGTTTGCCTCATTAGGTTAGAGACTTACTTGGGACCTGTAACTTCTTTCTTTTTCCCTATTTCTCCCTTTTGGGATGGAAATGTCTATCCTATGCCTGTCCCACCACGTATTTTGGAAGCATATAAATTACTTGGTTTCTCAGATTCACGGTAGGACAGCAATTTACCTCCGGACAAATCCTATCTTGAGTCTAACTTACCCATATCTGATTTTGATGAGACTTTAGAATTTTGAGTTGATGCTACAGTGAGCTAAGACTTTTAGGGCTCTTGAGATGGATTTCGCAGGTAAGAAGGACATGAATTTTGGGGAGACAGAGAAGAATGCTAGGAACTGAATGTTTGTGCCCCTCCCAAATTCATACGCTGAAACTTATTCCCCAATTTGATGGTATTTGGAAATGGACCTTTAGAAAGCAATCATATCTTGAGAGCAGGGTCCTCAGGAACGTAACTAGTGCCCTTATAAAAAGAGACCCCAGAGAGCTCCCTTTCCTCTGCTGCCATGTGAAGACACAGTGAGAAGACGGCCACTTAGGAACCAGAAAGCAGATCCTGACCGGACACTGAATCTGCCTGTGTCTTGATCTTGGACTTCCAGCCTCCAGCTACAAGAAATAAACGTTTGTTCTTTAAGCCACCCAGTATATATTTTTGTCATAGCCAGAATGGACTGTCAGTATCCTATTTACTCATTCCTTCCATCAATTCACTTAAAAGCAACACAGAATTTCATCATTCCTTTCTCCCACCAGGATCCCAAAGCTTAAACTCATGCTACCTTTAAAGGAAAATAAAGAAAATAGAAGAACATAAATTAACGGCATATAGAAATTAAAAAGACAAAATATGGCACTTCAAAAGATAAAATTGACATTTAACCTTTAATCAACTTAGATTAACTTACATATCTGCTTTTTCCTTTGGAAAGCTTGTTCTGTCTCTTTCTTTTTCTCTGTTTTTCTGTGTCTGAATCTCTCTCTGCCTCTCTCCCACTGTTTGCCTTTCTCTCCTGTTCTCTTCATTCTTTATTTACTGGAAAATAATAAGACAATAAGAAACCATGTACTTCAAAATTTGCTCTTCTGGTTTTACCCTACAACGAATCTATACCAAACTGTTATTGTTTTTATAGGTGGATAGCTTTATTTATTTAGGTATTTGGACAGAAACATAGTTAGGAAATAGAGAGTCTGCTGTGAAGGGAGCAATGAGGAAAATGTTCTATCTGGAAAAAGCTCTTATCAATTACCCTGACCAGGACATTTTATAAAATTTAAAAATAGAGTTATAGTCTCTGTGTTATAGTGAGAAAAGCTCATTGGAGAGTTATCAGAATTACCTTTTGACCATAAAAGTTAGATAAAAGTTATAAATCCTAAAAGTCAGCATTATTGGATCTCTAAGAAATTGCATTAAATCAAGGTTACATATATTAAACATAAAGCGTATCCATAACTTATTTATTACAAACCATACATTTCTATTTGTTCATGTCAGTAAAATATAGATGAGAGGTGAAATGAATTAGATATGAATCACTGCCTATTGAATGAATGCTAATGTTATAGTTATTGATTTTGCCATGATTTTTTTTTTCCTTAGAATTCTGGGGAAAGTGTCCTTCAATTCCAGTTTAACCTTGTTATTATGTTATGTTCTGTGAATGTGTATTTACGTTATTGGGTCTTCCTGTCTATTAGATCCTTTACAAGTGTACCCTGAGCACCTATTGTAACCTTTAGCTCTGAAAGTCTACCATTATTTTTTTTTAAGTACAGCTGATCAGTTTAAGAATCAAAGATCCTGGTACATAAAAAAAACTAATGTCCTCTGGTCATTAAGAAACTTGAACAAGCTGAGAAGGCAAGACCAAAGGGAAGGCAACTTGAAAATCACGTGAGGTTATGGATCTTATCTTTGGTAGTGGTCTATTTCTGGCAATGCTTGACTAGTTTCAGATCAACTCTTCCTCTTAAAAATCTTGACCAAGTATAATTATCTTATGTATGAAGGCAATGGAAAGCTGTGAAAATTGTGGAGGGCTGCAATCTTGGATTGGAGGAAAGTGCAGAGTGATAATCTGGGTGTTCGAGGCCACTTTTCCATTTGAAATGATTACTGATTCAGAAAGTGAAAGCAGTAGCAACAGGCTACGAAGCTGAGCAGATTTCTGCAGTCTCACGGGACCTTGAGGGTCTGCTTGAGATGAAGACTGAAAAAATTCCAGGTTATTGATTGGGACTCCGAATGGTCCAAATCGGAATGAAAGGGGAAGCATAAATAGATCACTAAGTCACAAAAGACTAAAGCCTGACCACATCATCTTGGTCTCCTACTGGGAGAGTGACATGGGACTGCTACTATGCAGAGGACAGCTGCCTGCCCCAAGGAACCATAAATCTTCTCTGAAGGAGGATGACAACCAGAGCCTCACATTCTCTTCATTATTTTCATTTAAAGGAAGTCCATAATTTAGTAAAACACAACCAATCTTAGAAGAACACAAAACTTTTTAAATTTAATTTTATTCTTTTGGTGAAGAAGATTGGCCCTGAGCTAATGTTCCTCTTTTTGCTTGAGGAAAATTGTTGCTAACACCCAAGCCAATCTTCCTCTATTTTTAGGATGCCATCAGCAGTGCTAGCTTGGCACTTGGGATCCAAACTGGGGAACCCCAGGTCACCAAAGTGGAGAACATGAACTTAACCACCATGCCACTGCCCCAGCCCCCAAAGCTTATTTTAAAAGAAGAAAAATTCAAAATATTAAGCGATGAATGATATTTTAAGACAGCGTTTTCAGACATGGACTTTAAAATAATCATGACAAATAAGTCCAAGGATATAAGAGACAAAAGAAAACATTGGCAGAAATTATAAAGGAGAAGCAAATAGGAATTCTAAAAAGAAATCTGATAACTTCAATTACAAATGTAATAGATTTAACAGCAAATGAGAGATAATGGACTGAAAAATAGATTTAAAAATATTCACAGTGAAGAATAGAGAAGCAGTTGTATGGAAAATACAGAAGAGATCACATGAGATATGTAGAAAAAAATGAAAAGACTAACAAAAATGTAAATACTCTTGCACAAGAGAAGAGTTAAGAGTGGGACAGAATCAACTAAGGAAGAGAAAATGAGGAAGAAATTTCCAAAATGGGTAGTAGAAATCAAGTAACATATTAAGCAGAATATACACAAAGAAGGCCACATCTAAGCCCATAAAAGGAAAACTGCTGAAAATTAAGATGTGAGTAGGTTTGTCTTCCATATTTTTCTTTCTTTTATATTTGTATCATCTACTTTTTATTCCTTTGTTTAGTCATTGCTGCCTTATTTTGTGTTAATTATTTTTTTATATTTTTAAAATACATATTGGAGTTTTTTTTCAGGCTTTACAATACGCATTCTTTCTCTATGACAGAGTTCCATTAGCTAATTTTATATTATTTTAGCTATAAGATAGAAGTCTTACAAGAGTGTATTTCCATTGACCCTAGCCTGTTATCTTTACTACTGTTGACCTTTATTTTACTCTTTCATATATATCCATCCCATAATATATTTTTGTGGCAAATACAAAATATATTAGTTAATTTCTCACTATTTTGTAATAGTTAAATATAACCCCAATGGGGAATAATAGATACATATCCTGAGAAGAAAGCAGTCTGTTTGTACAAGAGTTTAGTTTGACCAACTTGAATATGGGAAAACAAACTTCAAACACATGGGTTCTCTGATGAGTTTTATTATTTTTGTTAATCAGTCAACTATATTTTAAAGAAATTCAACAATGAGAAAAACAAGCTTTAAATGTATGACATATTTGCTATTTCTCATGCTCTTCGTTTCTGTGTTTATTACTATACTGAAATATCCTTTCTGTTCACTCATTATATTCATCCTTTCCAGGAACCAAAAAACTTTTTCTTGAAGATCCTGGTAGTAAGTATTTTAGAGTATTACGGTCTATATCACAACCACTCAAGTGTGCTGTTTTTTGGCGAATGTAGCACTAAACCATAAGTAAATGATTATGTTTAGCTGTTTGCCAGCACAACTTTATAAAAATAGGTGGACAGCTTGGGGTGACGCTGATCTTTTACATTATATCTTTGAGCATATTTGTAATTACTGTTTTAAAGTTTGTATCTGCTAATGTTTAGACCAAGGTCATATCTGGACCTATTTCTATTGACTGTTAGTATTTTCCTGCTAATGCGTCCCATATTTCTGCTGCTTCTCATGTCATAAATACATATTAATTTTATGTTGGTCATTGTAGATATCATGTTTTTGAAAGTTGAGAATTTCATTGTCTTTCATGAAGAGTGTTGAATTTGTTTTGGAAGGCAGATAACTTCTTGGCAAATGAATTTGCTTGTCTGGCAGCTTATATTTAAGTTTTGTTAGTGAGAGTTACTCCAGAGCTAGGGTCATCCTATTGCTAACGGAACCCTTTGGGGGACCTCAGTTGCGTGTGTGGCCAGCCCCGTTGGTTGTTCCCCTCTGGCTTGTGCATGCCTCTGTGTCTCAGTGCAATGTAGCTTGTGGAATCTCTATGGAGCTCCCAGATACCTAGTAATTGTTTTCTGCCAAGTCTTGCCAGAATCTCACCCTTTGCACACACAACTGAGTATTCCTAGAATATCTTTTTTTTTTGAAAAGGTAATAAGGTGTTTATTAAAACTCTTTTTCACCCAGAGGCAATTAAAATTTATCATTTAAAACTTAGCTCACTATATAAAGGGGACACTGGGGGTTTAAAAACTGTGCAAACATTGACAAAAGGATGGAGACAGACGAGGTCGAGAGAGGGGCAGCCCTAGGTGCCGTGTGTCTCCCCTCTCCCAAGGCCAGGAGCGGCAGCAGGGTGAAAATCCAGGGGACCCCCAGCCCCGGGCACAGCTCAGCACACAGGCCTCTCCCAGTGGAGCAGTGCCAGAGAAAGGGCCCTCTGTGGCGTGTGTTCATTGCACAGCCTGGATGTGCATCCTGCTCATCTCACTCCCCCCTTGCTGAGGCTGTACCCCCTGGCCGCTCGCTGAGAATGGAGTTCCCCCTATGCAAATTTTTAAAGCTTTGTCTGTATTCCCATAAAACTTTACAAAAACAGGTGGCCAGCCAATGAACCATCATTTACCCACCATTTCTCTAGAACATAAAATTATATGACTCAATATTTCCACCCTTCCTAAACCACATTCAAATCCTGGTATTACTGTATATTAAAAATGCTACTTGGAATAAGCTATTTAAGTTTTCTAAGCTATTTAATTTTTCTGATACATAAAATAGTTATGATAGAAGAGCCTGATAAGGTGGTTGTGAGAATTAAATTAGATAATTCATGTTGTACAGTCCTGGTACTGACAAATAACAAAAATAAATAATGTTAACCACTATTATTTATATTATTTTTATGTTATTATTTTTGTTATGCCTTTACTGTTATTTGCGTTTTATCTCTGACATGGGAAAAATATAATGCTATATTTACTTAGGAATGCCTCAGATCCTGTTTGGTGTAGGGGTGGGGAGATCTGAGGCTGAGAAAGACTTTCAGACGCTATCTGACCTGGAATAGCATGATATTTAAATCCATATAAAAATGGCAGATTTTTTTTAATGTCACACAAAAACAATATCATTTTTCTTATTCTATCTCAACTTCCTACTAGTCTACTATAAATTTAACTTTCTAAACTTGGATTAATTTATAAATTTTAGAAGATTAGCTTCTCCTCTATAATTTAGGATGACTATATTTACGTGATTAATATTGTAATGTCTTAGGCAAACAACATCATTCTCTATTTTTCCATTCACTCTAAAATTTCTTGATCCACAGTGACCAAAACTGCATGCACATTACCATTCTCTTTGTAATTGTTTTCACCAGGATGGAAACCATATTGAGTAACCTTTCATACTCATAAGCTTTTCAAAACCTTACGAAGTGTAAATGGCTAATTAATTCCATAAAACATAACAATGTGGTTTACAGCCAAAGGAACTTGCCATTACCAGCTCTAACACTGAATAAAAATCATGAGGGCAATATAGAATAATTCACACAGTTAAGAAATACGTCAATCAAATCGTATGTAAATTAGCTTATAAATATGCTCACACAAACATTTCTTTTACTTACGTTGACAACTGAATTTAAGTCTATGTACTTCTATGTCAAAATCATATACTCTCATAAATATGAGTTCTGAATAATCCAGTAAGCTTGTCCTGAGAGTTTTGAGGTATTCTGCTGTACTCTAATTTGAATGAGAAAAATTTCACTTAAAATCAGATAAAAGCTTGTGATGGATTAGCTGACCTTGAAACCATACATGAATAAGCATTGAGTTAAAGTAATCTTAACCCAGAATATCATTCTGGGGACACATGAATATTCAGTTTCACAAATATGTAGGACTCAAATCTTCAATATAAATTCAGATCAGATAATTTTAGATTGGATGCATGTGAAGTGAATTTATTAGACAATTATGATTTTGTTCAGTCATATACTTTTGTGAAAACATCTTATTATGTGTTAATATAGCATCAATGTGGTCCAGTTAGTCCCTTTTAGTCTCTCTCTCACTATATATAATATGATATACAAAGTTATATCCATATTATACATTATAGCATATTCATATCTAGTAGATGTATATAAGTATATAATATTTAATATAATATATGACATTATTTACATATCTATATTCATCTTATACATTAATAATATACATTGATATATTAGATGCATAAATTAATACATATAATGGATATAATCACGTCTATCACATATATGCATAAATATGTATATGTAGAGAGAGAGAGGGACAGAGACAGAGACAAATAGAGATAAAATTTGATAGACACTATTCCAAGTAGACAGTTCATACAAATTATATTTCCACAAATACAGCCTTATAGAAACGGTTATAATCTAATAGAGACTTTTTTAAACTTATGATCCTATAGATTAATCATTTAAACTAAAATACATTTCCTTGGAATAATATTAATTACTACTATTGCTTTAAGAAATATTTGGAGAGTCAATGTAAGAACTTGAAGAGGTATCAACAATTTCTTCCAAAGGAGGAACTAGGTAAACGAAGTAGTTTTATGGAAAGAGTCATTACTGCTTTTAAGGTCTGGATTATTTCTATTCTCTATAAACTGTTTCTAAGCATATCATATTAGAGAGGACTGATAAAAAGTCTTTAATTAGTCTACTTTTCATCCAACATCCTAAGTAAAATTACAGACAGTAAATTCTGAATTAATATTTATAAAATATTGGACATAAAAAAAGTCAATGTTATTAATACATAAAATAGACTCTCATTAACGACCTTGAACAATTGAAGGATAATTATATGAGGATTAGAACTGAATCCAGAAAATACCATACCTAGAGAGAAATTATATGAGAGTCATAATCACAGATAAATGATCTGAAAAACTAAAATTGCAACATATCTTATTTGTAGTATCACATGAATATTTAAAATTATAGCACATAATAGCGTGAAGAAATGCTACCTGTAGATTATCTTAGTTGTAAATTGTTACATGATTTTGGACAATTGTCAGTACTTATCAACAGTCTTGAACTAATGTGATAGGAACACCCTGTAATTCTATTTCTTACAATATATTCCAAGGGCATAATTCGAGAGAATTGTCCAATGTATATATGAGGATGATATTGCAATATATATGTAAAAATATATTACCTAAATATCTAATGATACAATAATGATCACAATGATGATAGAAGCTAATATTTTTCATATACTTGCTATTTACTGGCATTATATATAGTCTCACTTAAGTTTTATAACAACCTCATTTTGTAGTTATTTTAAATAAGAATCTGAGAATCAGAAAGCTAAAATAATTTGCTATATATTGGAAAAGCATGAGGATGTAATTTAAAATCAAATTTCTTTATTTCACATTAATCATTTTTATTGCATCCCATAAAATATTAATTAATACATTATTTATATATTTTCTAATGATTATGTGTGCTACTATACAACCTTTAAAAGAAAGAAGACTGTATAATGATTGGGGAAAATTCTTATGGTATGTTATTATTATATTATAAACCTACAAAAGCATGTTAAATTGAATATGTTGCATAACTCTATTATATATAATCTGTTTCCCATCTGAATTTACGCAACATTGCAATTCATACATGTGTGTTATGCATGCCTCTGTGTGTGTGTATAGATAGAAAGAGAGAGAGAGAGATCAGTGAATTAAAATCAGCACATCCCTGCCTTTGTGGAATTTATAGTCTTTGAGAGAAAATAGACA
Organism: Equus przewalskii; assembly: GCF_037783145.1. NCBI lineage: Eukaryota > Metazoa > Chordata > Mammalia > Perissodactyla > Equidae > Equus > Equus przewalskii. The sequence goes on from NC_091861.1 coordinate 17,849,818, forward strand.
GTATTTATAAAAACTAATGCATTTAAAATACTCATTTTTACATTCATATAAAGTGACATTCATATAAGTGACAGGCAAAAATAAAACAAAGTAGGGGGAAAAATATGTGACCTAAGGAGGTGGCGTTTCGTAGAGAGCAAGCAGCGGAGAGTTTTGGGATAAGGGTTGCCCAGGATGATTAGGGTGGCCTGGGTGAAACTGGCGGTCAGACAGGCCTTTGTGATAAAGGGTCATGCGTGACCTTGAAGGAGTGCAATAAGGTCATGAGATTTTCTGGCAAAGATCACCCTAGGAAGAAGAAACAACAAATTCAAAGTATCTGGGATTCAAGTCTGTGTGAAATCTTCAAACACCAGCAAGAGACAATTGTGCCTGGTAAGAATGAAAGAACAAAAAAGTGCCCTATATGGAGCTGGGTCATGCAGGGCTTTGTGGGCCATTTTTGTGAATATGGCCTTTACTCTGAAATAAGACAATTTTGATGGTTCTTGAACAAAAAGTGTCATGTTCTGACATATATATAGGTTTAGTTCTCAAGAATTAAATCAATCCTGGCATCAATAAATTTAAACCAGAAAACTTCTGATCGTTTTCATGCCAGGATGTCTTATATAACAAATTATATATGCTTTGAAAATAGAATTAATATTACTAATTTCACAGATGAACTCAGATTTGTGAGTGAACAGAATAAATTTTATCTCTTTAATCATTTTTTTCCCACTTTTCAAGTTATGTGTATTAGGTTGTAAATTCCACTTAGCACCATAAATATGCTTCTAATACTCATTGATACAGCTTCAGAAAACAAATATGGAATACCTTTTATCTAGAATAATTATGATTTAAATAATAAAAAAAACATGAGTAAGTGACATTAGGAGAAACAAAACAGTTTTAATAATCTGCCACTTTGTTCCTTTTGCTTAGCTTTTATAAACAACGAACTGCTCACTTAGTATTCTCTTTTTCAGTGTGTGGATTTTCTTATTGTTGTTCAGGAGGCATTAATTCATATGTTCATCATAGTTTTATCTTTCCTTTAAAAAGCTTAAGTTTTTAAATTAAGGTTTTCTTAGAGAAGTTTTAGTTTTAGAGAAAAATTGAGCAGAAAGCACAGAGTTCTCATATATGCCCTCCCCCTACACAGGGTTTCCCCTATTAATGGCCTTTTAAATTAGTGTGGTATATTTGTTGCAACTGATAAGCCAATATTGATACATTGTCATTAATTACTTAAAGTTCACTCTTTTTGTCATATATTTTATGAGTTTAGATAAATGTATAATGGAATGTATCCAATATTACAATACCATACGGAATAGTTTCACTTTCAAAAAATCTCTTTTATTCCACCTATTCATCCTTGTCTTCCTTCTATCCCTTCTCCCTCTGTACAACTACTGATCTTTTAACCGTCTCCGATAATTTTGCCTTTTCCAGAGTATCATATAGTTGGAATCAGACACTATGTAGCCTTCTCTGATTGACGTCTTTCACTTAGTAATATGAGTTTAAGTTTGCTCCATCTATTTGCACAGTTTGATACCTCGTTTATTTTTATCACTGAATAATATTTCATTGTACGGATGTATCACAGTTTATCAATTCACCTACTAAAGGGCATTACTTGAAAGTTTTGGCAATTATGAGTAAAGCTTCTATAAACATCCACATACAGGATTTTACGTGGACATAAGTTTTCAAATCATTTAAGTAAATACTGAAAAATGAGATTACTGGATCATACGGTAAGAATATATTTAGTTTTGTAAGAAACAACCAAATTGTCTTTTCTTCCACGTTGTCTGTACCAGTTTGCATTCCCATCAGCAATGAATGAGAGTTCCTGTTGCTCCACATCCTCCCCGATATTTGTCATTGTCAGTGTTTTAGATAGTCCATTCTAATAGATGGGTAGTGATTTTGCATTGTTCTCATATCATCTAATTATCTAATGACATATTATTCATCATATTTTTAAAAGCCTACTTTGGTGCCAGCACTATTCTCGAATTTAGTGATATAGAACTCCACAGGAATATCCCTGTCATTTTGTGGGGGAGAGGGAGATCAAGAAACAAGAAAATAATATACTGTGATGTTGTATATTCTAATATAGCATAAAATCCAAGATTTAACGACCCATGATATAATCTCAATAATAATAATCATATCAAGAAAATAAGACTGGGATAAGGAAAACATTCAAATAGATCTGGGGGAGATTCTCTGTATCAAAAGAGAGGGACTATGATGGTGGTGTGGGTGTTAGCTGTAGAGTTGATAAATAACATTTATAATTTGGAAGACTGGCTTATATATGTGATATGAGATAGAGATAAATCAGGGGCTAATTCCAGATGTTTGGCCTGAGCACCTGGACGTGTAGTGTTGCTATTTACTGAGATGGGAAAGACTAGATCTAAGGATGAGGAAAAGCTGAAAATAAGAGTTTCCTTTGCAATATATTAAAGTTCTATAAAGACTAAAAGTTCAGCGTAAAGTCACAAAAATGATCAGAAATTCAATCATTATTTCTCATTTTTCTCACAAAGTCAACCACTATTACCGGAGTAACAAGAGTAGAACACAATTTTGCTATAGAAATTCAAATTATTTCTCTGCTTGGGAAGAACAGAGGGATAAAGGAATTTAAAATTGTCTCCTTGTCTACTTATTCACATCCCTTGCCAAGACTGGTTTAATATCCAGATGCTTGAGAATAAAAAAAAAAAAAAAAAAAAACCAGACAAATCCTCCAGCATATCTGAGACCTGAAGATGCTGCAACACATTTTCATCTTTGCATTTCAAACTATTTCTCTTAAGAAGGCTCATTCACACTGTTTAAACACAGATGCCTTTTCAGTTAAAACTCTCCCTGTGCTGTATTTAGCATAGTTAGATATTTCCTGCGCAAATGTAATTCTGGTCTATCTCTGATTTACATTTCAACAAGATCATTCTGGCAGTTGCTGCTGGAGAATAGACTGGAGTCCCAGGAGTGAATGCACGGGCTCACACTGGTGGCTGTTGGAGAGGTTGAGAGGTACACATTGGAAAACCGTTCAAGTTAATGATGACACTGCAGAGCTGGAGAGATTCAATATGGTTGATGATCATTTGGGTGTGGTTGGGAAAGACAAGAAGGAATAAAGAATGACTCCCAGAGTTTTGACTTTGAGAAATTGGATAGATGGGAGAAGCCCTTATAGACATATTCAATTTAAAGAATCTCCACAAAATGGGATCTATCACTCATTTGGTTGCCATTTCACACTGCAGGGGACATGCTCAAAGTCCCTTTGAAAAAAATAGCAAATATGTTGAATCCTAATTGGCTTTAAAAATATTTGTCATGGATTATTTCTTTTTATTTTCATTTATTTCTATAAATAAAAAGAAAGGAACATATTTCATAGGTGTATATTATTTACTTGTTTATCATTTTGGGGCTTAAGAAAAATTTCTCTGTTGAGAGATTAAAAAATTTATATGCATTCTCTTATGCCACTTTAACCATTTTTATTTCTTATTTGGATTTTTAATTCAGCTTACATTAATTTGATATGCTGTGTGACAGGACACTAATCAATTTTGTCCTCAAAATGGTTGTCATTTTATGTGAGAACTGTTTATTAGTTAATGATACAGGTTTTAATGGGTCATTGTCTGATAAATCTTGGGACATGCAAGTTATGTGAGATATTATCCAGCTGGTTTTCTGGAGATGAGACCTCATTGGTTGTACTAAGAGTTAAAGTGGTCACATTTATGTTCAAATGCTATCATTTTGGAGGCAAGCATTTCTGATACATCTGTTACTACACTCTTACAGATTAGAAATTCTTCTTCTTCTTCTTCTTCTTATTTTGCTGAGGAAGATTTGTCCTGAGCTAACATCTGTGTCAATCTTCCTTTATTTTGTATGTTGGATGCCTGCCACAGCAACGCTATACCACAGGGCTGGTCCCAGAATAGTAACGTTTTTTAAAAAATTTAATGTTTAAATATAAACTGAAACATATAAAGCATAAATATGTATTGGAAAAGGTGTAAGAATGAATTAGTGAAACATATATGATTTCTCTTCTTTTTTTTTAACTGAGCTACCTTCTGTGTCAATCTTCCTCTATTTTGTATGTGGGTTGCCACCAGAGCATGGCTGCTGACGAATGGTGTAGGTTCGTGCCTGGGAACCAAACCCAGGTTGCTGAAGCAGAGCACACCAAATTTAACCACTAAGCTATGGGGTGGGCCACTCTCATATTTTACATTGTTTGATTAATGGGAAAAACTGATCTGAAGTATTATTTTCTTCTTCATCATTGCACGTATAATCCCTAACCACATACCATTTTCTGAATGAATATTACATTTAAATAATTTCATTAAGAAATGCTATATTTAAAATATACTTCTAAATGCAGAATATATGTATATACATGTATATTCATATGCATATAAATTCTAGAGCATTCCAACTAAACTCGTCTTTTCCATTTCAAATAAACTTTTGGGGTTTTTGGTGAGAAAGATTGGCCCTGAGCTAACATCTGTTGCCAATCTTCCTCTTTTTGCTAGAGGAAGATTGTCACTGAGTTAACATCTGTGCCAGTCTTCCTCTATTTTGTATGTGGGACAACTCCACAGCATGGCTTGACAAGCTGTGCTAGGTCCACTCCCAGGATCTGAATCTGCGAACCCTGGGCTGCCGAAGTGGAGAAAGGGAACTCAACCACTACACCACCGGGCTGGCCCCTTGATACCTTTTTGTAGCCTATGCAATAAATGCACAAACTTTATCAATAAAACTTTTTATAGCAGCAACATGTACAGTGGTGAAGAATTGCAAACAACTTCCTTGGAAACTTGTGACTTAAATTTTGCATACTGTGGCTTTGTTGTTACCATGTGAATTACTAAGGCATAATGTGTCTTCCAACACATTTCAATTTTGTTTCTCTTCCCCATAAGAAATAAACTTAGTAGCTTTATTCTCCATCAGTTGTAATAAATATAATTAGTCTTAAATAATATAATTAGGAAGTTTTCTTTTCAATCAGACCTTTATCAACTTGTACGCAAAAGTGTTTGTGATTCTGTGTACAATATCTAAACAAGTGTCATTATGACCTAAAAGCTTTGTGCCTTTTATGTACTTTAGTCCGAAACGTTTACTGCTACTATTACATTTTGCAATTACAGTGAAGTGAGGCAGAAATTTCAGAGAAACAAGATGGCAGTTGCGAATTTGGAAAAAGGTACTAGACATCGTGTGTGTCTGTTAATTTACTATTATAAAGTGTCACGTTCAAAATGAGTTTATTGAAGTGACATATTGCATTCTATTAAATATTATTATGGTAAGGTCTCAAATGGTTACAGGTATTTGAAACAAGATCCCATACTTATATATTACGAGGAATGAGATATACCAAAACTTAGCTGAAGAAAAGAGCCAAAGTGGAATTAAATGCAGCAGATGGTAATGTAGCTTCCAGAAGGTCTCTTTCTCCACCATGCCTGAAAAGAGGTTCTGTGCAGAGGTTCTTTCTAAAGAGGGTAAAAACACCTAATAATCACTTTCCTGTCTCACTTTTCAGTTAGGTCATTAGGATATAACCTCAGCTTCATCATTAAGATGGTCCCACTACAGATTTTGAATGGGAGAAACGTATTATAGAAAAGAAGGAATGGTAATTACTTGTAATAAAACAGGAAAGCTTAAAAATGATAATCCTACATTTGTAGCTAAACTCACATTCAAAATATTATACCTACTATGGTGATAAAATATATATAATAAATTGTTGCTATTCTTTTGGTAATCATATGACTGAAAACCAATCCCCAAGTTCAAGTTCAATGCTATGCTCTAAAATCTTACAATATCAGTTGGAGTCACATCTCCCTCGAGCGAGAGTTATGGCTTTGATCATGCAAAAATATTTTTATAAGAATTATAATCTGGGCATAGAGGAAAATTTGTTTATTTGATAATACTCCAAACTAAAACCTGCACTACTCTTAACTTGTCATCAGAAATAGTTCCTTCTTCTCTGTATGTTTTGAGTATATTTATGTCTTGAGATTTGAACACTTTGAGGAGAAGTATGATTATAAAAATGGAGGCAAAATAACTTGAAGAAATGAGATTAACTATAAAAGTAAAAATGTCAGGTCTTAATAGCAGTCCATTTCTGGTTCAGGGCTAATGAAACTTTATCTTGTAAGGTAGGAGATTCAGCAGAATGGAAAATGTGGAACAGGTCAGCAGTTGGAAGACTAGTTGCTCCCTTAACTAGTGGCTAGATCACCTTGATGACCTTTCCGATTGGAGAATGAGAGCAAGAGCTTTGAGAAAATTACGGAGACAGACCTCTGTTCCCTTCTTGAAACACTTCTTTTTGTGTAAGGAAGATTTGCCCTCAGCTAACATCTGTTGCCAATCCTCCTCTTTTTTCACTTGAGCAAGATTAGCCCTGAGCTAACAACTGTGCCAATCTTCCTCTACTTTGTATGGGGTTGCTGCCACAGCATGGCTGATGAGTGGAGTATGTCCCCATCTGGGATCTGAACCTGTGAACCCTGGGCTGCCAAAGCTGAGCACGAGAACTTAACCACTTGGCTATGGTGCCAGACCCTTGAAACTTCTTTTTATGATTATAAAAAGGAAAGATAAAGAATATATAAAGGCAAGCAAAAAAAATTAAAGTTCTTAAATAAATCTAAAGACAAGAGATAAACAGCAATTATGGAAAGGGAAAAGAACTCCTGATTAAAGAATAAAATGGGATTGGGTAAAATTCTCCTAGAATAATTGCTCTGTGGACATAAAAAAGACAAAGGAACTCTAATCTCAAGGGATTTAAAAAAAGTGATATATGACTGCACATCAGCTTCATCAAAGCCGGTTGATTTTATATAAACACAGTATAAGAACCAACCATGGAAGGCTTTCCACCGTTGAAAGAGAACTTACTGAACTTTTCCTTAGTACAAGAGATTACAAACGGCTTAATTCAGAAGATGCTCTAACTCCTGGCTGACTCCATTTGATTCATCTTCTTCCAGGCTACCATCCACCGGTCATCTGACCATGAATCATGAACTGGAAAATTACATAAAATTCTCCAATATCTCATCATTATCATCTAGGAGTCAGATACCCCAATGCTCAGTACGTAATGTAAAATTGTGAAGTACAACCGTTTCAAGACAATTTGGGATGTCTAGGTGCAATAGGGAATGCTACAAAAATGGACAGCACATATTTTGATTGAGGACATTTTGATTCTCTTCTTTTTCTTTTTAAAATTTTGTGTGGGTTTAAAAAATTCTCCCCTAGTCACAAATCATTTCATGAATGATTTCAGTCATTAGATGAAATTGGAATCTCGTGGTTCTTCTAGAATTGAATAAATTTCTGAAGGATGCATTCTTTTCTATTCTCTAGAGAAAATAATTCCCAGTTCTTATCTAGTAGGCGGACTTGTGGTTGTGTGCATTCTGTGTGTAAGACACATGGGGAGGAGAGAGAGATCTACCCTTCTGTATAGACAATTTAAGTCAATCTAGTTCACTCCTACTATCTTCTGTATATGCAACACCTGAGTTTTAGAATTCTCCTGATTTACAGGGAAGCAAGCACTTGCATTCCTATCTATACTCTTTCTAGTGAGCTCTCAAAAGTGTAGCACACTCTTTACAGCTACAAAAAAATTACTTCTTGAACTATCTAACTTTTGACCTCCAAATTTTGTGGAATCTGATTATCTGCCGGTGGTCTATTTCCCAATGTGGTGATTGTAATTATTGCTATTGATTATTAGTAGCAGTATTTTGCTATCTTTTTCTTAGGAAGGTGAGTACCTAAGTGATTGTTTTGAATCCACTCCCTTTAGCCATAAATATTTTAATGATTTATGTATATGGAGTTACATTAAGCTTTTCAACCCTTCTCATTGAGTTCGGCATTAGATTTCTTGAGAAATTTAATATCAACAAAACCATAATTTACCTCTGAAGGGTAGCAGAATACGTCACCCTTAAAATGCCACTTTGGCATAAGGATTATTTTGAAGTGAAGGCTATTGAGAACATTCCATTGCTCTCTGCCCTCCTCCTACTTGCCTAAATGCAGGATCTAAATTTATGAAGGTGTCCCCTCCCCTCACTACCAGGGAAGACAGAAGTTAATCATTGGAGACAACTCTAGACTCTTAACAGCCCAGAGATGGCACCAGAGGAAACTCTAGAACAAATTTTACTAACTAGCCCTTATCTTGTATAATTTTCTCCATATATTTATCTTCCCACAATTTGAGATCAATGACCCGAATTGAAAAAGAATCTGGAGTCAGGATTGAGGGGTCGCCATTCCATGTGGCACCTTGCTTGGAAAATAACACCCAGAGATTTCTTCCACTGAGGCCTCTTTTGACTGAATTCCTCCCAGTTACTCAGGGGACAGAGATTCTGCATTAGAGGTGCCAACGATATAGAGAGATCCAGAGATATTCAGAAGCCGGGGACTGGGGAGCGGATGGTTGGAACCAGATAACTACCCTGTACCCTCGCTCCTTCCCCAGTCTCTCTGCACCACAATGTTGTGAACTTCGAACTCACGTTCACTCCCATTGCAGTAAAGCGACAGACTTTGGACACACCAAGCCATGTGTGGAAGGCCGTTCTGAATTTTTGTTTTCTGAATTATTTTTACATCCTGTTCTCATCAGAGATCTTAAAATGTTGAGTTTTATCAGAGAAAAACCGTGAGATGGGATGACAAAATAAAAGCGCTTTTGGCCCCACTAGGCAGCACATACCCTGCCTGCATGAAGCGTTGCACAGGCTCTGCGTGCGCACAGTGGACTTCGCCGAGCGTCATGGCTACATCGAGGGCATCATGAAGGACATCAGCCACTACCCTGGCACTGCGACATGCTCCCTCACCTAGGTGGTTTTCCAGGATCTGTACTGGTTTAAGAAGTGGACAGAGCTGTTCATTGCCTACCGTGACATCCACCCCAGCCAGTGTATAAAGCATCAAAAAGAGTCAGTTCCTCATTGGCAATGCGCTCCTTGGGGGTGGGCACAATGCCCAAAGGCACCATTTTGTGTTGCCTGAAGGAAAAGCCTGGCGACAGGTGGCAAGCTAGCCCACCAAAGCCTCCAGAACTACACCACCACGATTTCTCACAACCTTGATACTGAGAAGACCCGAGGGAAGCAACGCTCGTGCTACCAGAAGGTCATCTCCCTGGCCAACAGCCGTGGTCCCCACCTTGGCTCTGCTGGTCGTAGGCCAGATCCTTCTTCAGTCTCTCTACTTCCATGGTGTGTGTGGAGGTGACTGCAGACAACAGATCCTACAGCGTCTCCAACCCTTCGTTGTGGTTGTTGATCTTCCACTGCAGCTGGACCACCTTGTTCTCCATCTCCACAATGACGTGTTTCAAGTTCTCTGCTGAGTGGACCTCAATCTTGAGAGCCGTCAGCTCCTACTTGCCTTGAGCATCCACAAGGCACACTGGATGACAGTGTCTGTGCCCTGCAGCTGCTGGAAGCACCTGCTTGCGTTCCAACCCTACATGTACTTCTGAAGGATGGTGGCCTTGTGCTCCATGAGGACCTCGTGGTAGGTTCTCTGCACAAACATGCTCTGAGTAAAGCTCAAAGTCCTTTTGCTTTGTCTTGTCATTTCTTTCCACAATTTATTCTTCCTTTGCTAAGATGCCAAATAAGCAAGTTCTAATTATCCCTTTCTGTGACTGGCCACTGTGTGCTCCAGAGTGTATGGGTGATATGTGCATTAATAAACTTCTGTTTATTCTTCTCTTAATAAACTATATTTTGTCAGTCTAATTTGTAGGACCCCAGCCGATTAACTTAAGATGATTAGATAAATATTTTTATGTTTCTTTCCTTCCCTACAGTTTTGGTGACCCAGATAGAACAGTAAAAGGAGGGGAAACCCCACTTGCTCTGGAGCATACAGATGAGATCCTGGGACAACTGACAGAAGCCAGAAAAGCTAAGAATTCTCACCATGTCAGCCATCTGGATGTATGTCTGTAGCAGCCAGACAAGAGAGGAAGATGAGAATTTCTCCTTGTCACTTCTGTTCCAAATTTAGATTAGCAGGGGAAAAACATTTGTAAGAATTAGTTCTTTGGGTTGTGACTTTCGTGAACTTGGTTTTGAGTGATCATCGGTTATTGATCTTTAGCCTCTCAGGAATAGTCATTGTTTTTACTGGTTTCTGTCTTTTTTGTCATTTGTCATAAGGAGGAGAGTCATAGGAATTAGTTCTTTGTCCTTCCCCTTCTGCCCTTCATCTGTCTGTTCACTGCCTTGTTTGTGCTTGGGAAAAGTCTCAGCCCAGTATCACCTGCTCAGTATCACAGATTAGTGGGTCTGTCATTAAAGGTGTCTCATTTCTGTGGGAGACTAGAGTTTCCTTATGGCCTGTGACAATGAAAGTCTCTGCTTCCTTAGGCTACCTTTGGGAGTAACTCTGAATCTTGATGAGAGCTGCATCTTTTGCATCCTCTTTGGAGAGGCCACTTGCATCCATGGTTAAACTTTAAAAGGCATAGCTTTAAAGTCACATTGAAATAGATATACCTTTAAAGATTTGGGCTTTTATATCTAAAAGGACTTTTAAGGAATCTCTTGCCCTAAAACAAATACCTATTTGGTACCTATGGGAACATCAAAATGAAAAAGGAAAATAAAAAAGGAAAAAAAAAAACAAGAACAGGAAAGTGTCTTGGCTGACCTAAAACAAAGAAACAAACCAAACCAAACAAACCAGGAGAAACTCTCTAAAGATTAGGAGGTGGAGATCAGACTTAGAGCGGTTGTTAAGAATTGCAAAAAGCACTCAGGCAGGAATAAGATGTATATAAATACTGAGAACCAGGAAATAGCTTTGGCAAAGGCCATGCAGATATTGTGGCAATAGCTTTTAGATAAAGGCAACAAAACCTATAAACGATGCTGTGTATCCTTCAAGTATCCTTAGACTCTTCACACTGACTGGTAGGTGAACGAAAAAAAAATATTGCTTAAGTAACAGTTATTGTGGGGATTATGAAACAGCCAAATCTATATCCTACTTGATAACAATCACTACATGTAAAATTGGGTTTGATATCTGACATTTTATGCAAATATATGCTCTTCCATTTCTATAATTCCAAGACGTTTTTTCAGAGGAATACCCTAATGCTATTTCAGTGGCCAATGTAATTTGGGACAAAATGAAGATGAACTTGTGAATTTGTGGTGCTACATAACAATAGATATCCTAGTACTGAAATCATGATCACCATAAAAGTAAATCAGTTTTGGTTTAACATACATTTCAAATGAAAATGAACAAGAATAGTCGAGAAAAACTTGAGAACATAAAGGAGGATAGTACTTAACTTATGATACATCTAAGGCAGTGTGTGATATTAGATCAAGGATAAACAAATATTATCTATTTTTCTTCCAAGCCAATCTATTCATTTACAAAGGAATAAATTTTGATGTGAGGGATACTACCAGTCATTGGTAAAAAGTTGATATTTTCAATAAATGGAGCTGGGTTAATACAATAGCCATAAGCAAATAATATTTTCCAAATAGGGACATGCTATTGATTCCATCCCACATGGTGTTCTTACAATGTGACATTAACATTCTCCAGCCTACCCATCAGTGTGGGCCAGACTTAGTCTTACTGACTTGCTCATAGCTTATAGGAGTTGGAAATGATTGCCTTGCAATCTCTGTCTCTCTTTCTGGGTCTCTCTCTCTCCCTTCTTCATTACAAAACATTAGGAGACAACCGCCATTCTTTTAGGAAGCCCACACCATATGGAGAGGCCATTTGCTGGTGTTCAGACTGACAGTCTCATTGTGGAGCAGAGATAAGCCTGCTCTATTAGATTGGCAACCATAATTGCTGATTCACAAATCTGTTGGCATAAAAAATGGTATATTTTTGTAACTAAGTTTGAGGATCGTTTGTTAAGGAGCTGATGAGTAAATTTTTTTTTAATATTGTGGTACAAGGGAATTCTATATAACAGTGAATAGGAAGGAAGAATAACTATGTGCAACAACATGGAAGAATTTCACAAGCAAAATTTTTAGAGTAGAAAGCCAGCCTTGTTATCTTGTGTATAAACAGTCTAGTGACATATGAAGGAATAAACCAGTTATTCCCTCTTCAGAGAACTTTAGAATGAAAAAATCAAGGACCTTACAGCTGAGTGTGATAAGAGATCAACAGCTGATTTTAATCCTTGTTGTGTGCCTTAAGTAGATGTGTTACCTACGTATATTATGTTCTAAGTCTTTTACCACCTTTCTTTTGTTTGTATTGAATTGCAGCTATTTTTAATTTGTCTCATGTACTATTATATATTATACATTCCTTGACAGGAGAGAATATATCTTCATTATCCTTGTCTTCCTCACAATTCTCATCTTAGTGTTTTCCTTTTTTTCTTCTTCTTTTTTTTTTTTTTCGAGGAACATTAGCCCTGAGCTAATATCTTCCAATCCTCCTCTTTTTGCTGAGGAAGACTGGCCCTGAGTTAACATCCATTCCAATCTTCCTCTACTTTATATGTGGGATGCCTACCACAGCATGGATTGCCACGCGGTGCCATGTCTGCACCTGGGATCTGAACCAGGGAACCCCAGGCTGCTGAAGGAGACTGTGTGCACTTAACCACTGCGCGCCACCAGGCCAGCCCCTCATATTAGTATTTTATATAGTGAGTGCATATTGTTGAATGAATTAAGACCTAAAAACTCATTTGCTTAATTAATTTTTGTTTATTAATTCTTTATTGATACCATCATTCTAAAATTAGAGTTCATGAAGTGGTAGTTTAATTTTTCCTAAATTTTGTAAGTAACCCAATTATGTAGTAGCATTTCATATCCTTGTCATAAACAGACTCAGGAACAAATAGAAATATAGATCATCAGCAGGCAAATTCAAGTTATTTAAAAGTGGTGCTCCAGAAGAATCTGTGTGTTAGGAAGAATAGGTCCTATTCATTTAATGTAGGTCCATTTCATTTTATGTAACTGAGTATTAACATCACAGTACTGGAAATTTACTGAGGGGAAATAGGTTCTTGCTTGTAAGCACACATACTAATGCAGGAAAATTAAATAGCGAAACACATTTGAAATAGGCCAACACAGAAATTGATTTATATTGTGCTATTTTAATTGGGATTAATTCCTATCCTAAATGAAGCTTTCCCCAGCTCACCAGATTTAATCACACTCGCCATGGTGTGTCACTAGCCCTTTGGCCATACATTTTGGAAAGCAAGTTTTTCATATAATGCGTTTTCAAAATATTTATCCATAAGCATTTTTAATGAAAAAATCTTTGTATCTGTAGTACATGAATCACAGTCTTTGCTATGTAATTATTTGTTGAATATCTGAAACTACGCTTTTCTCATGTAGAAAAGCAGTGTGCAATTTTTAAATAATGCTATCTTCTTATACTATTGATTGTTTCCACCAATTAAATAATGTTTTCAATTCATATGCATTCAGGATATAATACAACACATACACATGCACACATATTACTGTCTTTGTTCCTTTATCTTAGTAGCAAAATTTGACATATTAATAATCTCTCATAAAGTCTTGTAAATTTCTTAAAATGAAATTCTGAGTTTTCTTTAACCTCAGGAAGCATATAGCTTTATAATTCTAAAAATGAATAGTGAACTTGCTGGATAGACTATATTCAAAGTAGAAGTTCAATGTTTTAAAATTGTGTTCTCACTGTTTATATTGTATAATCTCTATACTCCCCCATATGTTCCATGTCATTCCTTTAAGCAATTAACACTTATCAACCATTAACTTATACCAATACTCTGCTTATCTAATCTTCTCAAACAATCTCAGCTTTAAAAATCTTCATTCATTGGATAAAATTAGGATTCTCTATTGTGATGTATCAGCCCTTTATCTCTGTCCCTAATTTAACAGTCTGATTTCATATCCCACTAATTCACTGCAAAATGCCCTGTGTTCTATTCACGTGGGCATGTCGTCACACCCATAACATATAAATTTCTCATATTTTATTACAAGATCAAAAAAGGACTATAGGACTATATACAACAAAGTAGATAAAATCAAAAAATAAATAAAATTGTATCAAAGCAAAGATTGATATAATAGGATAAATTTATGAGTAAGGTCAATATGTGGACATGAATACACTACAATCTTATAACCTGGATGGAGATTGGAACCGCATGTGCTCAGTTTGATCAAAAGAATGAAAAGTACATATGAGATATTTAAGAAAACTACAATTTTTCTGGACATTCAAATCAAGTGAAATTTATTGTCTAGGATTCTTGGAAAGTCTGAAGAAGTATGCAAAGTCCTCATAAACATAGTTTGACATTTGCACAGTTCATATATATGAGACATTTTGCTGTATAGAAACATTTCATTTTGAAGAAATATTTATCTGAATTACTTGTCGGAAACTTTTCAAATGGTAAGTCTGGTTCATGGAACTGAATCATTTAGATTAAGAGTACCTCTGAGTGAGGAACCTGCATTTCATTTCTCGATTTGTCTTTATATATACATTTATTGGGAAAATAGTAATCTTTTAAAGTGTCCCTAACTTCTCAAAACATAACTGTCATGAATATTGTACCATATTCTCTACAATTGACCTCGGAATGCTTCTCATAGCATCTGAAAGTATTATTTTAAAATGCAATTACAGTGAAGGAAATTATATGTGAGTCCAAAACTAATCTATCCTAATGGTCAACTGTATAATATGTCTTGATCTTCGGACAGAATACTTGACATGGAGAGAAAGTATACTTTCAGTTTATCGTCCACAAATATCGATAGAGTTGTTATTTAAGGCTTAATGATTATGTTTTGCTCCATTTATTTATGCTGGATGTCTTGGTGGTGTCTCACTATTCAGCCCAGGTTATGAAATGGCAATAAACAATACTTGGATGGAATCAAGAATGACCATGAAGGGAAATATTGTGTAACTCTAAAGATGGCAAATTACATAGTAAGAAATCAATAGATGCCAGTTATTTTTTTCGTCATCATCATCATCGTCATCATCATTATCTTTACTCGGTACCAAACAATTTATTTTTAAGTACTTCTTGTAAGGGGACATTTATGTAGTAAATCTTCAATTGTCATATTGCCTTTCCAGTATTAATCATTTTTTACCTCTGGCACTAGGTGAAGCAATTTAAAACAATATTTAGTATTCATAAAACATTTTAGCGTAATTATCAATCTTTTACCAATCATAAAGGGGATAGCTATCTTAGAGTCTTGTTTTTCTAGGTGTAACAATTGTAAACACCATCAAGTAAATTTATGGTATTACTATGTGCCAGACCGTCCTAAATACTTTGAGTATATTAACTAATTTAATCTTCACAGCAAAATAGTCAAGTAGTCTCTTTTGTTAACATCATTTTACGTATGAGGATATTGAAGGCCAAAGAACATAAATCATTTTCCAAAATCACACATGAGGCAATGAATTAATAGATACATCATCAGAAAAATATTATTTTATTTTCTGATCTTATTATGTAAGGTAGACTTCCAAACTTATATTGAATAATAGTGGTTACAGCTTATAGCTCTCGCTTCTTCCCTATTTTAAAGGAATTTATGTTGACATTCCATGATTGTGTTTAATATCAAGCTTAAATTTTTGGGAAAGGATACTATATTAAGAATATTTTTATGCAAATATCTAGTATATATATAATAAATATGATTGCTAAATTTCTACAAGTGACTTTTTGTCTTTTGATGATGTAATGGTATCTATATTTCTTTTTTGTAATGAATTATGTTGATGGCTTTTTTATATATGTTGTTTCTGCATTGTAGTACAGAAATCTATTTGATTATGATCTCATATTCTTTCTTTCCATTGCTGAACTCAGTTAATATATTATCTGTACTTTTTGTATTAAATTTCATATGTGACTTTTTTCTGTTTTTCAATTTGTATTATCTCTGCAGAGTTCTTACTATTAAGAAATTAAGAGATGTTTCTCTCATATTTTATGATTTAGAAAAGTTTAAACCATTTTGAAAGTATGTGATTGACTTTTAGTTATAAAATAATACAACCATAATTAACTTGTTTAATCGTAGGTATTTAATTAACTTTAAAATATTCTTGGTAGTTTATTTTATTTAAATTTATACCTTTTGAAGAGCTAATAGTTTATATTTTGCAAGAAAGTCATCCATTCACTAGATTTTAAAATTTGATGTCACATCATTGCATATATACTCTCATTGTTAATTTAGTCTTTTTTCACAATTTTAGTTCTGCTTCATATAGAGGACATTTTTGTTTCCCTATGTTTTTCTTAATGAGGCTTCTCAACATTCTATCAATTTAATTCGATACTTTAAAACTTCTTGTCTGATAATTCCAACTGTCCGCCATATTTGAGTCTCTCTGATGACTTCTCTGTCTCCTCAAATTTTGTGTTTTGTATTTTAATATGCCTTGTAATATTTTGTTGGAATTTGGCCATGAATACCCAATACTGGTTCTAGGAGTGGCTTCTGCTCTGGTAAGCTGTGATTCTCTGTATCTATCTGTGTGTTTCTCCAATTTTGGGGGTAGTGGGTTGCCCCGTAACCACAATTTTCTGATGAATCTAGGAAGACTTATTTCCCATTTGTTCAGTTACTTTCTTGTGAGGATGGGAGTGATTATTTCCAAGCTTCTTGCATGCCAGAGCAGAATCCAGAAGTCCTGTTCCTTTACTTTTGAAGGGTAATATCACTGGATACAGAATTCTAGGCAAGTGGATTTTTTCCTTCCAATGCTTTAAATATCTCCTTCCAGTCTCTTCTTGTTTGCATGGATTCTGAAGAGAAGCGTAATATAATTCTTATTCTTATTCTTCTATAGGTCAGGTGCTTTTCCCCATTGACTTCTTTGATGATTTTTTGTTGTTGATTTTGTGCAATTTGAATATGATATGCCCAGGTGTAGATTGTTTGGCATTTATTCTTCTTGATGTTCTCTGACTTTGTTGTCTGTCATTAACTTTGGAAAATTCTCAGGCATCGTTATTTAAATATTTCTTTGGTTCCTTTCTTTATTTATTCTCCTTCTGGTATTCTCATTATATGTTAATGAGAATATGTTACACCTCTTGTAATTGTCCCACAATTCTTTGATATGTTGTTCCATTTTTTTAAATTCTTTTTTATCTTTGCTTTTCAGGTGGGGAAAGTTTCTATTGACATATCCTCAAGCTCACTGATTCTTTCATCAACTGCATCTAGTCTACCAATGATCTGATCAAAGAAGTTCTTAATTTCTGTTATAGTATCTTTTCTTTCTAACCTTACATTTGATTCTGCCTACATTACCCATCTATTCCCGCATGCTGTCTACTTTTCCCATGAGAGCCCTTAGCATATTAATCATAGTTATTGTAAATTCACAGTCTGACAATTCCAAAATCTTGGCCATATCTGAGTCTGGTTCTGATGTTTGCTTGGTCCCTTCAGACTGAACTTTTTGCCTTTTATCATGCCTTGTCATATGTTGTTGAAAGCTGGACATAATCTGTCTGGTCAAAGGAACTTAAGTAAACAAACCTGAGGGTGAGATTTTGTGGTTACTGCCTAGGAAACATTATCTCTGTTCATTTTTGCTGTTCCTATAAGAGTAAGAGGCTAAAGTTTCCTCTAATGACCTGTTTTTTCCTCCGGTGTTGTTGGTAGGTTTCCCTAGAGACTGCTTCTTGAACAGAGTCTAAGCCTTGTATTTCTTTTCATCTTTAATTTTCTTTCACGCGGCAGTTTTGTTTATGCAATGGTATGGTATCAAGGAAGGGGAAGCATTCTGTGTACTTAGGAATAGATTTCAGTCTTTTAGTGGACTTGTGGCCTTTACGTGACCTTCACAAGTGCTTCTCAGCTTCCTCACTTCCCAGTTAAATGAGACAGAAAGTCTAGTAGGAGCTGGAATTGGGTATTACCCTCCTCTTTGTCAAAGACTAGAGGGAGTTCAAGGTGGGTATTTTCATTCCCACACATCAGTTAGGCTCAGGTAAAGTAGTTTTGCTTGAGAGCAGTCCTTTGTCGATGAGAAAAGAATATTCTGGGTTTATCTCAAAACGTTTACTTTTCCTTTCTCCCTGCTTTAAGCACTAGGGAAGTTTTCTTTAATATTCACCTGGAAAACCTGGTGGAGCTCCTGAAGGTGAAAATCATAAATGGCCATGAACATCCCCTAAAACTTGGAACTTTCAACTTTTTACGTCTAATACTAGTCTAAACTCAGTCTCCACCAATTAGTCAATTACTCTTCAAGGGTTCCTACAAGGTTCTGACCTGGGACCTCCCAGCCGTGGCTTCTTTCCGTAAGCTCTTATTCTCTGTATTCACTTGTCTTTCCAGTTTTCAGGGCAAGGGTTTACCTTGTGACCTTAATTATTGATCACTCTAAGAAGAGTTATTGATTGTAAGTTTGTTATGATTTTCTCTAGTTTAGAGGATGGAGTCGCAACTTCCAAGCTCTTTTCATATCAGATCAGAATGAATATATCTACTTTTTCCATATGTGCAAATGTTTTTCTTAGTGTTTTGTTCGTTTCTTCATTTATTGAACACTTATCATTTGCCATATTCTTATTTTGGCATTTGGATCACAGCAGTGACAACATTTCTTGAGACATTTTCCTTTGCCTCTTATAATTTGCTTCTAAACTCTCGGAGTTTGGTGTGGTTAGTGGGAAGTGTAGTCCTCTCATGTTTGGAAGAAGTTATTCTGACTTCTACTTTATTTAGAAGATAGATTGTAAACAAAATCAGAGACTAGGGAAAATGAGGACATGGATCTCTGTTCACATCTGGAATTTGAAGGATAAATACCAATGTATTCTTTATTCTAGTTCAGTGGTTACGCAGTCCAATTAACCACATTAGACGTTTGCAAAAACGTCTCCCACACAAACCCCAACGTACATGCATGAGGGACAAATAGGTGCTATGTTCTCAATTTCAGTATTTTACAATTAGGAAATTATAGTTAATGTAACACCTGAATTGCATTGGAAAATACAGGAGTTTATTGCAAGACACTGGAAAGATGAAATGTCTGTTAGGAAATGAATAATTTTGGAGAAAGAATAGACATGAAAAGAGCATTTTCAATAAAGTTTACCAAATAATATTCTTTAAAAAGCTTCCTTCTAGTCTTCCCATGTAATCTGATACATTATATACAACTAAAATTTGATTTCTTTGAGGGTGAATGATATGTCCAAGTGCTGAGTCGGTATAGGTTCAAAGTTGGTATAGGTTCAGAACAGAGAAAGGCCTTGGAGACACTCCCTGCCCCCTTGCACACACAACCATTTTACATAGGGATTTACAGCTAAAAATTCAGAATATTCACTTTTTTTAAACTATCGGAATTTTTTCTAAAATGTACTTGTGAATTCTCTCTTAAGGACTCAGTTAAAATGATTATGGCCAGTGGTTGATAGATGTTTGAAGAGGTTGTGATCCAATGTAATACATATTCCTTCAAGTTATAAATAACACCTACCATGTTAAAGGTGAAAGAAAATGAGAAGAAATAAGATGTAATAACTCTAGGTCATATAAAATGACTTCTTTTGAATAATTTTGACCCTTACTATCTACAAAATTAAGTATGCGAGAACAGATTAAGTAAAGTCCAGAGCCAATAATTATTTATCTAAAGCTCTAGGTATGATATTATGTTCTTTTAACATCAGTATGCTTTTAAATAAACACATCATGTTTTGAAAAGCATTGTTTGGCAGAGTTTGGCAAAATGCAAATAGGAAAGAAACATGCTACTGCAAATAACAGCAATTTCTTATTATCCCAAGAAGAAATGTTTTCCATGCACGGTTTCTCAGAGGTTATATTGAGACTTGCTTTTATTCAATGCTACCTACTTTTCAAGGACATACCATCTTGAAAGGCAGAATGGCCTGCCTTTGAAAATTATGAATATATTGATAACCTTGGTCTGTCAACGTCAATATAGTATTACTGATATGTCACTTTCTAGAGAAAAACAAAATGTAACCCAAAATTTTGCAAGCTTTAATAGAAGATATGTTAAAACTTTTATAACCACACCTTCCACTTTTTGTTTGCTTCAGCTGAATTCTGTGGTAATCAAGTCACAAAAATACTCTCCATAAAATTTTTAAATATGTGACAGTATTGAATATTTATTGGAGCTATCTTATTACCTGAATCAAAATGCACCCTCTTGTCAACATTTTTCCTTGAGAATTCAGCTACCATTATACTAGAACGTGTTGGCTAAAAGTTTTAAATTTTTCTTTCTCGATGCCTTTTTGACAATTAAGACAGAGTAAGAAATTATAAAAAAGCCCTTGACAAAAACAAAACATTCAATATGAAATAATGCTTGTGGCGTTTTAAAATGGCAGTACCTGGTGAGAAAAAAATTGATTAAATATTATTTAGCCTTTCTGAAAGATCTACAATCCTTAAAATTATCCTTTTAATTGATTTTATTGAAATTTTTATTAAATATTTAGAGTTTATAGTCATAAGTTCCCTGCATGAAGATAATATGTTTTTAGAAAAAAAGTAATCAGTTAACTCATATGGTCCAGAAGACCTCTATAATTAATCTATTTTGTTGTATATGCTGGTGATAGAGCAGAAAGAGGGAAAGCCTTGGCTTCATAGAGCTTACTTCCTAGTGGTGGGAGGTGGACAAACACATTTAATTTTTATCTTTCTACACTCTTTTTTTCCCCCATAGCTCTCTACCACTAGCCTATGTTACTGA
Organism: Equus przewalskii; assembly: GCF_037783145.1. Classification (NCBI taxonomy): domain Eukaryota; kingdom Metazoa; phylum Chordata; class Mammalia; order Perissodactyla; family Equidae; genus Equus; species Equus przewalskii. The sequence continues at coordinate 17,870,728 of NC_091861.1, forward strand.
AACTTTTGTGTTACTAAATCCCAAAGATTGCTATTCGTTTCAACGTTATGATGAACTTGAGCAATTCTTTTCAAATTCTTCTTTTTAAAAAAAATTTTATTGAGTTTATGGTAGTTTACAAGCTTGTGAAGTTTCAGTTGTACATTATTGTTTGTCAATCATGTTGTAGGTGCACGACATCACCCTTGTCTCACCCCCCCCCCACCCTTTCCCCTGGTAGCCACTAATCTGTTCTCTTTGTCTACATGTTTAACTTCCACATATGAGTGGAGTCATACAGAAATTGTCTTTCTCTATCTGGCTTATTTTATTTATCATAATACCCTCAAGGTCCATCCATGTTGTTGTGAATGGGATGATTTTATTCTTTTTTATGACTGAGTAGTATTCCATTGTGTATACATACCATATCTTCTTTATCCAATCATCAGTATTTTCCACTCTAGCAATCCTTGCTTTTCCTAAACAAATAACTAGTCAGTCTTCTGCCTCAGTTACTCCTCCCTCTGTGGTTTTCCACAGGACATGCATGCTTTCTTGGTACTCCTTTCTATGCTCAGAACATTTTTTTCTCTTTACTTACATAACATAGGTGCTCTTATCTACTCTCAGACCTCACTTACAATCCATAAGTTCCTGAGTTATACATTTATATCCCTCTCTCAAGGGCCAGAGATTTATATTCACTACCAACTGGTCTTCTGCATTTGGATTTTTCAAAGGCATCTCAAATTTGGTATATTCACCTTTCCTCCAAAAGTTCTTTCCAGTTCCTTCCAATATCATCCTCATATCTGTCAGATTCCTCCCTTTCTTCAATTTCGTTCCTTCCAGGTATTCCCTGAGCACTATCTTTCCTATATTTTTATGTTTCTGTAATCTGTTTACTTCTTGTCATTCCAGTGTGACTGTCTCAGATTAGGCCATCGGGTATCTCTCAAGTGGATCATATCATTTTGATTCACAGTTTCTTTATGCTGGCCTCTCTGTCTCTCGGCTTCTTCCACTCCAGCCTTTTCTGCATTCCAGTAGGGTGAGCTTTCAATGTAAATCTCTCTTTCATTATCTCTCAGTTTAAATTCCCTGGATGTAGTCCAGATTCATTAAAACAGTTCATTAGCTGACCCCTGGTTATTTCTGTAGCTTCATCTCTTTTCATTTCTCTGATTTATACTCTGATGTCCAGATGTACATTTCTCCATGTTATCTCTAATATCTGAGCCTTTTTACAAGCTCTTTCCTCTTCCTAGAATACATTTTACAGCTCTTTCCACGAGTCTATTTCTACTTAATGAACTGAATGGCTAAAGAGCACAGAATTTCACACTCGACAAATCTGAGTTCAAGTATTAACTCTGTCATTTGTGCTGCGATAGGAGTTGGAAAAGTTTCTAAGATTCTGTAAGTCTTCAGAATGAGGCTAATTGTAGTATTTATTTGATGGGGTTACTGAAAAAATTAAGTGTCATAATATAGGTCAAGGTCTAAGTGCAATGCCTTGTAAAGGGGTACAGAATCTGCCACCCGTACATATGCCATTTTGGCATAAGGGTTATTTTGAACTGAAGGTAATTTAGAATCAACAGATGCAGGAAGAGGTCTCTGCCATCCCCCATCTACCTAAAAGCAGGAGGTAAATTTCCCTTTGGGAAGGTATCCCTTATATCAGGAAGAGACAAGTACTTGCTTACAACTGGAGACTGAGAGTCGACACAGAGAAGAGTTTGCATAAGCACCTTCCCAAAACGTAGATAAAATAACATTTATCTTCTATTAGTTGCCCCACGTGTTTCCTAGTCACTTCCCCACAATTTATCATTCTTTGTTAAACTGGTACATTCATAAGCCCCAAGTGTACCTCCTTCTTTGAGTTTCACTTCTTTTCTGTGAACTTCTGTGCACATATATTATTGATAAAATTGTATGCTTTCTTTCTTTTATTAATCTGTCTTCTGTTACTTTAATTTGTGAGCCCCTGTTTCCAAAACCTAAGAGGGTAAAAGGAAAAAGTTTTCTCTCAAACACTTGCTTCGAGAGCAAGAGTCAGGTCTAACTCACATTTCTCAGTGCTTGCTGTGCAAAGTTAATAAATATTCATGTTTTATTTGTTACCAATTTTTGAAAGTTTGACTGTTATTGGATAAAGATTATGTAGGTGTTAGTAATTCCATTAGATGATTGTATTCCCAGGATTTTTAGCTTTAATTTTTATTTTCTTTGTGCACACTAGGAAAAGCTAAAGATACTTTCAATGAATACATAACAAAAAATAAATCCACTTAAAAAATCCAAAGATTCTGCTGTGCAATTGCAATGTGTTTTGTATTATTTGTGGTATAGAAATTATTAGATGGCTTTCAATTTTTTGACAGTTAGTAAACCTCTTCTTATGATTACACTGCCTCTGAGGGATAAGAGGCCTCTGAAAATTAAGTAGTCCTTAAAATTAATATACCTGGAATGGTTTCTATGGATTCTTAAAAATAGATAATGACTTCTTTATGTCCTTTCCTCCTTGCCCATTGTCACTCACCACAATGTAAATAGATCAGATCAGCAATTTAATGCCACTCATGTACAGGGATAAATAGCTATTAATGTAATTACTGGCACCTCTTATAATACAAAATGTGATATAACATGATGCCCCCTTGACAGGTTGCATCTTTGAGTCATATTACCTCCCACCACATGTAATCAGATTGTGGTTGCTAAAGAGATAGGGACAAAATAATGGAAAACAATACATATCTCATTCCAATACCCCAATAACAATCAATATAACACATTTAATGCAAATGTTATCTTGCAGCAATTTCACATTTAACAGAATCTCCAGTCGGCAGTCCATTCAGTAGCTATACATTTAACTGCTATGAACAAGATGGGAATTAGGATCAGAGACTTTAAGTGAAATTAAATTAAATATAAAGATTTCATATATAATTTCCATTTATTATTAATTCACAATTCTCTGGCTCATTTACTTGGTTTCAGGAACAGAATATTCTGCAAACTTCATCCCATGTGATCCCTTAACTTTGTGAAAATTATAGTGTAGAGAAGATATCTTATTTCTAGCAAAATAAATGACACTATTTAAATGCTTTCTACACATAGAGCAGGCAGTTTCAAAATTCAAGACAGGTTACTTCATAAGTTAGCATATTTCCGATATGGCTAAATATCTCTAGTTTTGTACAGTAGAAAGAGTGCAACTGTTTTCTTTTGCTGCTGTAACAAATTACCACGAATTTAGTGGCTCAAAACAACACAAATTTATTATCTTGCAATTCCGTGTGTTAGAAGCCCAACATAAGTGTCACTGAGCTAAGATCAAGATGTCAGCAAAGTGTTGTTCTTTCCTGAAGCTCTATGGGAGGATGTTCCTTTATCTTTTCCAGCTTCTAGACACTGCTTGCATTCCTTGACTTTTGGTCTCCTTCCTCTGTCTTCAAAGCCAGCAAGGCTGGATCCAGTCCTTCTCACACTGCATCATTATGATGTTTTCTGGACTCACATCTCCCTTTGACTCTCACTCCTTCTGCTTTTAAGAATCCTTCTGATTACATTTGGCACAACCAGACAATTCAAGATAATCACCTTATTTTAACTTCAGCTGATTAATGTATTAATCACGGTTCTCCAGAGAAACAACAAATGGGATGTGTACACATCTATAAAGAGAGAGATTTATTTCAAGGAATTGGCTCACACTATTGAGAGGGCTACAAAGTTCAAAATCTGCAGTGAAGGCTGGCAGGGTAAAGACCCAGGGAAGAGTAGTTCAAAGCTACAGGCAATCTGGAAGCAGAATCTTCTCTTTCTCAGGGACCTCACTCTTTTCCTCTTAAGGTCTTCAACTGATTGGATGAGATCGACCCACATTTTGGAGAGTAATCTGCTTTATGCAATGCCTACTGAATTAAATAGTAACCTCATCTGAAAAATACCTTCACAGCACATCTAGACTCCTGTTTGACCAAATATTTGGGTACTGTGGCCTAGCCACATGGATACACAAAATTAATCATTACAAGTAATAACCTTAATTCAGTTGAAAATATTAATTCCCTTTTGACACATAATATAACATATTTTCAGGTTCCAGGGTTCTAGGATGTTGACAGTTTTTGGAGATCTCCATTCTGCATACCATACTGTGCATGTGTGTCTATGTGTGTGTGTATGTGTCTGTTTTAATTGGTATCTATCCTTTGTCCACAACTCTTTGCATGTTGGCTATACACAGCAAAAGCTTATTGCATAAACAGGTAAGCATATCCTTTCCTGCCTTTTCTCTAATATCTTGCTTCCTCTAATCTCCTGTAACAGTCTAAATTCAATTTTTGGCAGTATGCCTTTTCATTTATTTGCTTCACTTTTTGTTACTGTTTTTGAATTTTTTTCTTTTGTCCTTAGAATTTTAAATGTCCTTCATCTTATGAATTTTGTGGTTTTAGGCAAGTCACTCTATCCTCTCTAAACTTGAGTATCCTCATCAGGAACATAGGCTGAACATTCATTGTGATTTTGGTGTAAAATAAATACGACAAAACATGTATAACCTTTGTGAAAGTGCCTGGTGCATTATAAAAGATTAATGTTAACCTTAATATTTTGAAAATTTTTACAGATAGTGGTTATTAGTGCCTTGTCACATTTAGTGGCAATATTTTCCCAAGTAGTCTTTTATACATGAATATTTTCTGGATTATATTTTTAATATATTTTAAGCTTTCATTTAGTACAAAATATTGGTGTATATCTTGGCAATTTTGCATACTTTGTTGAAAATTGAGAAGTTTACTTTTTATCTTAAAATCCATGAAATATTCACCTATGTTTTCTGTGTGTGTGTTCTCATTTTCATAAATTACTTTTGAGGTATGGACTCTGTAGCTGTTCTAAAATACTCTTCACGTCACTTACTGACCTGTGGAAGTGACCGTGCTGTATATTCACCAAGGCACTTCCTTTTCTTCGTGGGAACTCAGATAGACTCCAGTTTCCCAGCCCCGTGAAATTACAGAGTTAGGGCCGAGGCATGAAGCTGAGGAGAGATGGATGCCATTTTCGTGATATTTTCATGATGCTCCTAATAAACCTCCCTCCACAGTCATCCATGGTCTCTCCCTCTGGGTCCTTGTCAGTTGGCCACATTATAAAGCTGTGGGGGATGGAATAATCTCTGGATGAAAGTAATCCGAGTTCCTGAATAATTATTGGGAACAGAGCCCTGGCCAGCATGGTACTGTTACTTGAGTGAGAGTGAAGAAGAATAAACACAAATGAAAAAGATATTCTCTTCTTTTAAGCCACTAAGTAGCTTGTTATTGTATAGTCTGTGTTGGCTAATAAATAACCCTGTTCTAGTTCCACTGCTCTAAGTCCAACAGCACTGAAATTAGGCTGCCTTGTTCTGGGAAGGTTCAGGGTGAAAAATGAGGATTGGCTTGTTGCATGAGTATAATGTGTACTTCATTAAATTAGATATGACATGCATAGCTTTGCAAAAGTGTTGTCACCTAAAAGGAAGTTAATATCAGTCTTACTCTTTTGAAAGTTTTTATAGATGATAGATATTAACCATTAACAATATCTTCCCACCAAATCCTATGTTCACATTGAATGTTATCTAACTAAACATATGTAGAATAGCCTTTTGGCAGAACTGCTCCAGCCTTAGTTCTGTGAAGCTGCGCTTGAATCAGGAGGGCTGAAGAACTGTTGTGACCCCGATTCACTCAGATGTTGTCATCTGCAGCTCATCTCCTCCAGGTCACGATTTCTGAAACCTGAAAGCTTGCAATGTCATCTGTCCTAGCAAATCCTGTTGATCATTCAGCTATTTATCTTGGATTGACTAACTTCCATCTCTATCCTTTAGGTAAGTAAATCTTGTTGGATTTATCCAAGTCGTGTTAGAGTTGGCATGTCATCTTTCCATCAGTCTGAACATACTACCCATCTATGTCAAGACAGGTTGAACACTGACTTAATTCAGCTAGATTTTATTTTGGTGCTTGGTGCAAACTAATGACCTAAATTGATATAAGCTCACTTAAGTTTCCCAAACAATTTTTTGAAAAATAAATTCCTTTCTGTTATGGTCTGAATGTTTGTGTCCCCACAGAATTCATATGTTGAAGCCGTACTCCACACTGTGAGGGTATTTGGAGCGGGGGCCTTTGAGAAGCCATTAGGTTAAGATTAGGTCATAAGAGTAGAAACCTCATGATAGGATTAGTGCCCTTATATGATTTCTCTCTCTCTTCATGAGCATCCACTGAGGAAAGACCATGTGAGCACGCAGACAGAAGGCAGCTGTCAATAAGACGGGATGGGGGCCGTCACCAAGAAGCAAAACTTCTGGCACATTGATCGTGGTGTTCCTAGCCTTTGGAACTGTTAGAAATAAATTTCTGCTGTTTAGGCCATTCAGTCTATTGTATTTGATTATAGCACCCCAGGAAGACGAAGACACTTTCCATAGAAATATGACAGTTGTATTAGATTAAGGTTGTTCTCAACTGCATATGCCTCATGATTATTTCTTCCTGGTTTCTAAAATATTATATTAGATATTTAAAATTACAAATGGCATACATGTTTTCTGATTACATGCACTCTACCTCATATTCTCCCTCATTTTCAACCATGAGGTAAACTGATAACCAGTGTGAGTTAATCAATGTGAGTTCTCTTGCTATGTGTTACAGAAAGATACATAAAAATTAGATAGAATACTTAGCTAGCAAAATAGATGGAGAATGTTAGATAGAAATCCCTTTTTCATTTTGTACAAAAAGAGGCTTGTATGATAGACATTATTTTGTATCTTGGTATTTTAATAATTTATTAATACTTTAATTTTTATAAATTTATCACCAGTATATACAAATGAATATTTACTTTTGTAAATGGCTTCAAAACACTAGCATAACAGTACGCCTAATAGATGTGATGGTTTTGCTATTGATAGACATTCTGGATGGTTCAGATATTTTTTCAATTATGAATGAAGCCAATACATATCATTGTACACAAATCCATGTATTTGTGAATTTTCCCTGACTGCATTGTTGAACTATTCTTAACAGCTTGAATCGAATTATTAGTCTCTTTTTTATTACCTCCATCTTATGGCAAATCCATTTCAAGTTATATGTTGACTTAAAAATATAGGCAAGTCTCACTATGCACAGTATTTATATGCACCAATGTCTGTTGCCATAGCTTAATTAAATGACCTCATTCCCCCCAAAACATGATACAGATTTCAGTTACTGTGGTATATTAGCCATGTGTCATTGCATACAGTACAAACTTGGCTGCTAGCCCTTCAGTCCACAAATCATATGTAAATAACAGATGCACATCATGATTAGTGACCAGTCACATCACTTCCGTCAAAGTCCGTCAGTCTTCGGTCACTGTGTCTTTGTTATTCAGCTCTCACCCAGATAACAAAGTGCATATTTATAACAAGTTATCGCTTGTGACCCAGGGATAAACCCACATGACATTTTACACAAATGGATAATCAAAAGAGAGAATTGTCCAGAAAGGTGAAACTGCAGCAAACGAGTGTGATTATGCTGTGACATTTAAATTCAATGTCCATGAAATCATAGAAGAAATAGCTGACCCTGGGAATGTTGATGTAGTTGCCATTGTAGAGATTCTCGAAATGGAGCCAGAGAAACTTCGTCTAGGCAAACTTAGGAACATAAACGAGAAGAAAAATTGTGACAGAAACGATGAAGATGTTCCAGAGGCAGTGACTCTGGGAAAAACTTTCCGTTAAGGGAACTGAGAAGTATTTCATGACATTAAAACTGCAAAGGATAAAATATTGGAAGCTTATCCAAAGTTGGAAGGAGTTATAATTCATCAAAGCATAGAAAGATGCTCACTGTGTGTCATAAATCATATGGTGACAAAAGAAGAGAGCGTTGCTCAAACTTGATGTTTTTTTCTTTTTTTTTAAACAGGGAAAAATAACACTATAATTCTCAATGTTTCTAATGTTTAGCATTACAGTGTCATGAATGTATATTAGTCGTACCAGTTTTTTTTTTTAATTTATCTATACATATTTGACCAGGAGTTAGAGAGTTTTTAATGTTTAACAACAACGAAAATAATAAGGGTCACACAACTATTATCATTTTCAAGACTGATTTTTAAGATCACTTTGCGCTGTAATCTTGACAGTCCAGGTATTGCTTTTCTCTTCGCACATCGTCATGTAAAAGTTTAATTTTCGTTCAGTGCTAGATTTTTCTTTCTGACATACAGTTAACACTCTCAACACAATTTTAGATATTACAATTGAATGACAAAAAATAAAAGCAGATTAACAGAGATGCATGGCAAATTCCAGAATCTTGAATAAGTTAATAATATATTTTATAAAATAGTGACAGCTGATAAAGAGTGAGTCCATACCAACATTTACGAACATCTTTTTAAAATCTCAGCCAGCTAAATCCTGAAAAATGAATTATGCTCTTCTCATAAGCTGATTACTTACTCATAACTTGGCATTTTAAAAATAAAATGCCTGTAACAAATTAAGAATTTCTTGGGCTTGGCAGTAATATTTTAGGTAACCTGTCTCAAAAATATGCAATTGAATAAAACATTTCTAGTTACCATATCAATTAGAATTCTTATTTACATCATCAGAAGAAAAATAACAAAATTAATTTTAATCAGAAAATACAGAATATACAGCTGCCAACATATTTGTAAGGACATTTCTTATAAATGACAATAGTTTGAGTTTAATTAACATTTGCAGATGATTAAAAATAATTTAAACTTTTTAAATCAATTTCTTTGTTTGCTTTCAATAATTTACTAAGTATAGATTGGGAATCTTATTTATAGAAAACCGTTAAATTTCCCAACGCTGATTCTCACTAATTTAGTCATATAAAAATTGCTAAATGCATTCAAATTATTTTTGTGTATGTGTAGTTATATGTACTGCTTACAGTTATGACTACATGCAAATCTATATGAAGATAGCTATGTCTACTCATGTTTCATAGGCCCATCTTGCAAATAATTGCAAACTGGCAACCTCTAAAGGACATATATTTCCAATAATCTTAATACAACAAATATTCTCAATAATAGGAAATTACTTGTCAGTAATAACCATCAATATTTTTCACTATTCTTTTTTTCTTTATTTTCTCAGTTTTGAGTGGAAACAGAGTACTTGCGATCCTTGCAACTGACGAAAAGTGTGTTGTGTAAAATATATTTTCTTTCAACTCCTTTGATGTACGCAAGTTGATATTTTCTACTTCATATCATTTTGAAAGATAAAGTTTTGACTTTGAAAGACATAAAAATACCCAATAAAGGAATTATCATTTTCTCATGTATTTTGGTCCAATATAAAATATGAGTGTTTATGTGTACATAATAGATACTTTATATCTATACACATATTTTATATATATACACATACACACCTGATATATACATATATACGTATACAGGTATACTTATGTATACATGTAATACAAGGAAGAAATTTACATTTGTTGAAATCTATTTTGCAATCGGTTGTCAGAATTTGCAACAACTAGAATAACCTGATGTCTAGATTTCTCCTGGCTACATAGGGTTGGCAATCCTTTGGACCACCCTGTAGAAATTTAGAGATTTGCAATAACCTGCAGGATCCAAAAATGAATTTTATGTTACTATATTTATATTTTATATTATGACATTAGTAACATTAGGTTAGTTTTGGAGCCTGGTTTAACTAGTACCCCTTCTATTGATGATTTCAAAAACCCAAACCTGTTTTCACTTGAAACAGTGAAAGCTTTCTAGGGCATAAACATTTAGGTAATGTAGTGGGTTTCATTTAAATTATACTTTCAGACACTATGTTTATGTTTGAAGCCAAAACTAAGTCAATACACAGTGTTCTTACCAAATTATTCCTAAGCCATTGTTGGAATAAGTTGTATGTTATCCTGGCAATACTAGCATGTACGAGTTTTGCTTCTAATGTACAATATACAGCAGAGAAGCAAAACAAATATTGGACTAGACTTTAGAAGACCTTGTAAGCTAAATTTCCGTTGAAATATGACTTATGGCATTAATATTTTTAACCTTGCAGGAGATCTAAAAAGTAGACATAATTTTAGTTGAAAAGACTACACCAATTATCTTCTTGTCAAAGGTTGACAAATCATTTATTTTCATGGTTCAATGTGATAGTCAGTAAAAAATAAAAATGTCTGTTACTATAATCAAAGTGTATTGCTGTATATCATTCAGTGACAATCTAAAGCAGTTTTCAATTACTCTAAGGACAGATTTTTTTGACAATCAACTCAACAGGAAGTGTAAGAAAGATTTAAGAAATGTCTTGTAAGTGCTGAGCTCGGAACTTAGCACCAAATATCATCAATCTATATCCTCCTGAGACCAAAAGACTTACCAAAGAGTTATATCAAACTTACATAAGTGATTCTACTTCACAGCTGATACTGGGTGGTACAAATTCCTGATGTTTGTGAAATTATTAGTATTGCAAATGGTTTCAAATTTTGGCAATGCTTCTGTTAACCACGTTCTCATTTGATCAAATTAAATACTGGGAAGCAGAGCTTTTATCTCTTGAAGATAAAATATGGCAATTTGGTAATGAGTAACATTAGAATTCCTTAATATGAAAATCTTAACACTGCAAAAAAATATGAGCGCAAATTAAAGCACATATAATCATGTAATGTTTGGTTGTTAAAGGACACTGTTCCATTGAGCATTCCTCTATTTTATTTGCTTTATGCTGGAAATGGTCAGTTCTGTGATTACATTACAGTTTTCCTCCAAATTAGCAAAAGATGTATATAAGATGGATATTTTCTTGCATTTCTAGTTAGATGAAAAATTAGCATAAAAATACATTGATTTCACCTGGAAATATAATATACATGGCTAGTTTAATAATGGGCAATTACACTTATTGTTTTCAGTTTTTTAAAAGTGACTGATGTCATTACTTAATTGTAAAATGTGTAAAATGTAAACACTAACCTCTCTAATTGGGAGTTCCAATTTCCTCAACGTCATGTCATCTAATATTTTTTATTAGCATCATCTGGACCTTATTTCCCATCAAGTGATTAGTCCTTTTTCCCAGTTCAGAACTGGAAACAGTTTTACGTGTGTTGCTGCCACAATGTGTTTCTATTAAAGACAAAACCACATAGAACAATGAATACTGATGCACAGATGTGGCAATGCTCTTATGGATCCTGTCCAACCAGGACCACATGGGTACCCCATACCAAGGCTGCAAGTTTATACTCAGCACTTTTTCTTAAAAGGATGGTGCCTCCTGGAATCAGGCTCTGGAGCGACTTTACGGTGAACTCTGTGCTGAAAATAGACAACCCAATGAAGGCTGAGGTTCTTGCCTTGAGCCTGGAGTACTAATTGAGACAATCTCATCCCACATGGTCACAGTCCCCTTAGGGAACCAAGGTTCATTTCCTGTGTGCATAGCCTCTCTGATCTACTCCAACAGGTGTCTTTACTTGAATCTCAAGACGAAAATGGGAAAAGCAGCTTTTCCTAAGCGATAAAGGAAAGAATGGGTTGAAAGTCCTTTTAGACTTTTTCTGCAGAGCAAGTGTGCCGATAGGCTATAACATAACAAAATTTTAGAAGTAACTTACTTGGTCTTACTTACAATAAAAAAAATTATAAACTAACCATATGTCTAATGTGGAAGCAACTTTCCTAGACTACCAACATAGAAGATTATTGAACACAATATATTTCCTATTAATGTGGCATTCTGTCTGGAAAATCATTAGATGCAGGCTCATATTTCAACTGGATAACTTCAGAAGTTAGGCACACTCATGAGATAGGGGATGGGACACTAAACATCTGGGGCACTCGACGCTGAAGCTTATTTTGAGTCATAGACGTATTTTTGTTTTCTTTAAATAGTGCTTGAATCTTATTATTACAAACAAATAGTGAATAATTAAATAACAGGAATTTCCTTTCTTATAAATAAGATTCTTTAATAATAGTCAAAAACCATTCAAATTGCAAATATCTAATGGTCGTTCAGAACACTTTATAAGGATATTGTTAAATCTTTGGATTTTACTCTTTTTGTGCAAATGAACTTTCTGGAAGATAGTGTTACATAATAGTTACAAGCACACCCTTGGGCAAGGCACAGCAGACATGAATCTTGATTTTGCTAATTTGTAAACTAGAGCAATTATTTGGACTCTGTGAACAAGGTATTTTATTTTTAAAACAAGGGAAATAATATCTCATGGAATTTTGAGAATTAAATAATAAATGTATATAAAATGTGTTCAGCGCAAGTTAGTGTTCAGTAAAATTATGTCAATCTTCCTGCTTTTATTTTTGAAATAGTGTACATTATTCTAGATATGGGTTTTGCATAAATACTGAGAGTTATAGAAATATAATCCTGTGAAATTCTGGTAAATTACCTTGTACTGTGTATAATTAATATATTGTTCATGATATAACTATGGTTGCTGTAAGTACTGAAAGACAAAAACAAAGAAAAGGAATTAGATGAAATGACACTTTAAGATAATTTGATGAAATAATTGTTACCTCCTATATCTATATTTATGTAATTATGGGAAGAAATTTCTTCAATGTTGTTGGAATCATATGATAGTACTCGTCAAGAGAAAATAGAGTTATGTTTTTAAAAAAAGAGTAGACGCAAAGTGATGACCTGTCCAAGTGAGTAACAGAGCTGGTTAATTCATTTCTCCTCTTACTTAAGTAGTAGAGAAATTTATCCTAAAATCGTAACCAGAATTAGCATCAAAGGATATAGTTCCATCTTGCAGAGTATTGATTATGGTGGATATCATATCATTTGAACTTCATTGACTAATTCCTGGGGAAGTTATATGTCTGTTTTACCTGTCCTGACTCCTTAACACATTGTTCAATATGTTTTCTGTACGTCAAGAATTGGGTTCTTTATTCATCGTTATGAGAGTTCAAAATTTTCTTGTGAAAAGTATTAGTTGTGATGCTAGGTGCAATAAAGTGCTCACATCTAATAGCCAATATTAACTCTACCACAACTGTGATGGAAGTGAATGGGAGGAAATGATACATTCTGTTTCATATGGACCATGACCTCACAGATCTAAGGATGTATATTTTCAAAACATCCAAGAAATATTCTATAAAGTTTGAAGACCGCACTGTTCAGTAACATTTGGTTATTAATGAAACTACCTTTGAGAAATGTCCTCTCATTTTGAATTTTGTCCATGACGTATTTTTTTCATAGTGGGGTTTAAAATGACTGTTTAAGAAATAACACTGGTAGAAAATTTCTACCCATTGGTTTATTCACTGATTTGCTGGCTCACCTGATTAGCAATCTTAAAACTGTCAACTTATTCAACAAAAAAATGTGAGACCTGCAGTCTTTGCCAAAAAAGAAGTTTCTTTTCTTTAACAGCTGATCTCTGAATATTCCGTTTAATGAACCAAAAAACAAGAGCTATCAAATATTATCAAAAACATTGCCATTGAGCTTAGATTTGCTCTGAGGAATCTGAGCCCATCCAGGCATTGAATTTGGCAATAAAACATTACTCCTTCTGTCAGTGGCACCTGTACCTGATCTGGGCTCTATATGAGAGAGGCCAAGAGCGCCAAACTTGAGTTAAACCTAAACCAAGACCAAATATCTCAGAAACCTGTGCAGATCCTTTATCAACCATGTCTCACAGTTCTCCACCCAGAATGAAACAGACCTAAACTCAGCATTTTTATAAGTAATTTGTGAAACTGTTTTCTATGGAACTTAACCAATTTCTCGAGCATACCTAGAGTACCATAATGAGGACATGATATAGTTCAGAGTCATCAAGAAGTTCACATAATATTCTCTCTGGAGGCTATTAATCTCAAGGAAAACTGCCTTGAAAACAAAATTAAAGTGCAGATAAATTAAAAGCCTCTGTTGTTGCCAAGGATACTTCAACTCAGTTGAGAGTTAAAAGAAGGTGTTGAGTGGATTGGCGTTCTAGTATTTATACTCATTATATGAGAGGTTATATTTTACCTAACTTTCTCTATGATTTTCAGGAAGAGAGAAAATCTAGGAAATACAATGTCATGTACTCCAATATTGCAAAGCGGAAAGAAGAGTGTAGAAAGTTTCTTGGGGATTTTTTGGTTTTGTTGAGGAAGATTCTCCCTGAGCTAATATCTATGCCAATCTTCCACTATTGTGTATGTGGGTCACTGCCACAGCATGGTGCTGATAATTGGTGTAAGTGCGTGCCCAGGAACTGAACTCAGGCAGCCAAAGCAGAATGTACCAAACTTAACCACTAGGCCATGAGGCCGCCCCCTTTTTTTTTAACATCACTAAATTCACATTAAGGGCACAATGACCAACTGCTGTTTAAATGGCTTATAATTTTTGGCAATAGTAAAAAATATTTACCACCACAATAGTTCTACAGCAAAGTTTACTTGTGAAGGTCAGTGGATATTTGTTACTTATTTATTAAAACCAGTGTTATCTGGTAACAGAGGGAATCTGCAAGTCAAATGCCTCTTTGGCAATGTTGGTAACCCCATGTTTCATTTTTACATGTGAACTTCCTCTGATCAACTACGGTTTCTCTTACACAATTAAGACTTCATATATTTAAGGACTGTAAAATTTGTGAGTATCATGATTAATATTGGTGTGTTATATTTTGTTCCAACTCATCAATTAAATGAAAGGTTGTTATCTACTTTGGATGAAAAAGCATACCGTTCTGCATGAAATAGGCAATACTTAATAGATGCCAGATTTATTTAAAGTAGAAGAGTAGTAGTGCATACTCACACACACACACACAAATACACGCACACACACACAAATACACACACACACACAAATGAGGAAAGCTCCAGGGCAGCATTGCAGCAAATGTCTTACTATAGATAGTGCCTTCACGGCAGAAAGAGACGAAAAAAATGTATTGTACAATATTTATAAGAACACTCAAAAAGAATTGCAAAGTAATGATTTTCCTGAATCTTTTTAAATAAGTATTTTACTTTCAGTAAGCAGTTTACTATGTATTTTCACATAGATATAATACTTTACAATAGGAAAAATCCTACGTATGTAGAAATTGAACAATGCATTTTTTAAAAATTAATAGACTTTATTCTTAGAGAAGCTTTAGGATTACAGAAAAATTGAGCAGAAAGTTCCTCTTGCCCTCCCCTTCCCTCACACGCAGCATCTCCTGCTGTTAAAATCTGACATTGGGACTGGCCCCACGGCCAGGTGGTTAAATTCACCCACTCTGCTTTGGTGGCCCAAGGTTCGCTGGTTCGGATCCTGGGCACAGAACTACACACCACTCATCAAGCCATGCTGTGACGGCATCCCACGTGCAAGAGCGAGAATGACCTACAACTAGGATCTACAACTATGTACTGGGGCTTTGGGGAGAAAAAAACTCTCACATTATTGGGGTGTATTTGGTACAATTGATGTACCAATATTGATTCATCCTTATTAGGTGAAGTCCGTAGTTTATATTAGGGTTCGCTCTTTGTGTTGTACAGTTCTGTGGGTTTGACAAATGCATAATGTCGTGTATCCACCATTACAGTCTCATACAGAGTAGCTTCAGTGCCCTAAAATCCCCTATGCTTCACACACTCATCCTTCACTTCCTCCTCTTAAACCCGTGAAAACAACTAATCTACATCTCTACAGTTTTGCCTCTTACCGGATGTCGAAAAAGCGGAACCCTACAGTATGTAGCTTTTTCAGAGTGGCTTCTTTTATTTAGCAATATGCATTTAAGGCTCTTCCTTGTCTTTTCATCGTTTGATAGCTCACTACACTGTTTCTCTTAATAATATTCAACTGTATAGATGTACCAGTCTGTGTATCCATTTACACATTGAAGAACATCGTCATTGTTTCCATGTTTTGGTTATTATGAATAAACTTTCTATAAACAGTAGTTGCGGGTTTTTGTGTCTTCTTAAGATTTCACCTCATTTGGGTAAATATCTAGGAGCATGATTGGTGGTGTTTTTGGTAAGACTAATGTTTAGCTTTTTAAGAAACTGCCAAACTATCTTCCAAAGTGGCTGTACCATTTTGCAGTCATAGCAGCAGTGAGTGAGAGTTTCTGTTCCTCCACCTTCTCCCCAGCATTTGGTGTGGTCAGTGTTTTGGATTTGTAACCATTCTGATAGATGTGTACTGGTTTCTCGTGGTTGTTTTAATTTGTATTTCTTAATGACATAAGATGTTGAACATCTTTTCATATGCTTATTGGTCAACGGTATATCTTCTATGGTGAGCTGTGTTTTCAGATCTTTTGCCCATTTATTAATTAGGTTGTAAAATACTATTTTTAGTTGAGTTTTTAATAGTTCTTCATATACTTTGGATGCAAGTCCTTTATCAGAAATATGTTTTGCAAATATATTCTTCCAGTCGGTGGCTTGTCTTTTTTTCCTTCTATGAGCAGTATCTTTCAAAGAGCAAAGTTTTTAATTTTAATAAAGTCTGTCAATTTTTTATTTCATAGGTTGTGCTTTTAGTGTGGTATCTAAAATCTCATCACACAACTCAGTCACCTAGATTCCCTCCTACATTATCTTCTCAAAGTTTAATAGTTTTATGTTTTACGCTTATATCTATTTTCCTCTTGAATTAATTTTTGTGATCTATAAGGTCTGCATCTAGATTTATTTTTTTTGCATGTGGATATCCAATGTTCCAGAACTAATTGTTGAAAAGATTATTGTTATACCATTGAATTACTTTTTCTCCTTTGTCAAAGAGCATTTGACTATATTTGTATGGATCTGTGTTTGGGCCCTCAAATCTATTCCATTGATCTATTTATCTATTATTTGGCAATGCCATGCTGTATTGATTATATAGTTTGATACTAAGTCTTGATGTCAGGTAGTGTCAATTCTCCAATTTTATTTTTCTTCCTCAATATTGTATTAGCTATTCCAAGAATTTTATGTTTTCATATAAACTTTGATGAATTCTTATAGAACTCTCTTAAACCACTGGTATCTTGAAAATAGGAATAGTTGTCTGAAGGATAATTTGGCAATAATTATTAAAATATAAAATGTATTTTGGCTTTTAATCTGAAATTGTACTTCTACTAATTAGACTAAGAAAATTATTAGGCATGTACACAAGAATTTATGTAAGGCAATTTATTACATATTTTAGTATAAGAAACTGGGTACAGTGAAGGAAGTGAGCTATTAAAAGGTCTATTATAAGTTAATGATGTGACAAATAGGTATAATACTATTTCCCAAAAAGAGAAAATGATATAAACAAAGGTTGGCATATCCAAACTATGGACAACTATTCAGTTATTAAACATACGCTATAGAATAATAATTTGTGACATAGAAAAATTTACAACCTGTAGTTGCTGAAAAAGGACTATGAACCATTTGAGGTATATAATCTCAATTTTGAATAAAGAATAGTATATAAATATTTCTAGTATATGAAAATTTTTGTATGTATGTATTAATATACTCAGTGCAACTGTCTATGATGTCACTGTGTGAATCAGAACGATTGATATAGCCTATATATAATCAACTAACAAGACAAAGATATTTTATAATTTTTTCAAATAATGCATGTATTTATTTTGTTGTAGCATATTCATGAAGGCTTACAATGAAAAACAGCAGTCTTCTTCCCTAGCTTTCTGCAGTCTCGTATCTGGATTCCCAGAATATGTTTCAACTCTCGGAACTCTTTCTCTGGGGTTTACTTCCATGTTACCATTACTTGGCCTTTCAATTTTAGATGTATTGTGTTGACTTCATATTATCGTAGTTGAGGATTAGAGCTTTCATCACCTTGCTCTCCATATATTTCAATATGTATATGTGTAACGTATAACACAAATATCTTTTCATATAATAGTATGTAATAATCTTGTTCAATTTTGATACATAGTAGAATATCCTCTTTTTTCCTGAGATTCTGAAATTTCAAAATAAAATTTCTTAAAATGGGTTCTTTTTTGCTCATTGTCCTAACTTGGTCAGCCCCCTAATTGGAGACATGTGCTATTTACAGAGTTATTATTTCCATGCTTGTTTCATGTTTCTCTGTTCTCTTTCTGTTGTGGGTAAGGGTTGTCTGTTAAGTTCCCTGAATTTATCTCCCAATTTTCTAATTGTAAGTCTCTTATTTTCCATATTTTGGGGTTTTTTTTTTTCTTCATGTGACATTTCTTCAACTCTATATTTTAACCTGCCAATGATTGGTTTTATTTCATGTATTTTTAATTTCTAATAACTTTTCTTCTCAGATGTTTCCTTTAATGTTATTTTTGTTTTATAAATACAAAAATCTTTAAATTTCTCTATAATATATTAAATTTTTAAAAATGCTTTCTTTTGCTTTCTATGTTTGGGAGATTGTTGATTTCCCACATTTGATGACTTCTGTGTGGAAGGAAACCTTAACAAACACACCTGATCTCTCTCATCCCCCTAACAACAATGTAAGCCAGGGCAGGTGAGTTTTGGAAAACCAATGGTGAGTTTTGAAGGAGAAAATATGCACGCATAACTCTGTGCCCTCCTTTTTCCTGACTCTTGGGACCAAGTTGACTGTCTAGGTCACACATAGCTGTGTTCCGCCCACAAGCTTTGTCCCTTGGAGACAAGGGTGAGGGGGTTGGATGTGGCACTGTATTGCCATATCTGGGTGATTCTGAGATCCTGTGTTAAGAAGCACAGTTACCTGTAGATCTAAGTTGAAGTGACCAGGAATAGCTTTAGCCATTAGTAGTAAAGATGACATTTTAATCTTCTCTTTCCGTACTTCAGAGTTATTTCTCAATTAGTTTGATATTGGCTTGGAAAGATGGTATTGCTCATCACTCCCATCCACGTTAGGGCAACACCCAGAGTTATTATTTTCTCTCTGGATTACTGTTTTTCTTTAAATTTGTTTGATTTTTATCTATTTCATATAGCTCTCTCGAACACCGAACTCATATTTAAGAGAGAACCACTAAAAGCTGATTAAAAGTTTGTGTGAAGTGCTAGGATTATCTAGCACAGTATTTCTCAACAGCAACGTTATTGACCTTTTGAACTGGATATCCTTTGCTGTGAGGGCTTTCTTGTGCATTAAAGGATGCTTAGCAGCATCCCTAGGGTCTACTCTTCAGATGCCAGTAGGATTCCCTCAGTTGAGTCAATCAAAAATGTCTTTAGACTTTGCCAAATATCACCTGGGGGCAACATCGCCCCTAGGGGAGAACCACTTATCTAGGGTGGCATGGGAAAAAGTTGGCAACATTTTTGTAAGACCCACGTGTGACTACCAGAAAGTTTTTTTATTGAAATATTTAGTCTCTCTAGAGAAGAATGTGCCTTGGCACAAGCCATCCCCTTTCTGACTTCCAAATATTTGGTTGATGCATTTTTCTACGGATTTGTGTTATCCTATATTTTGTCTCTTTAAAAATTACCTTAGTGTTATTTTAAAGGGCTCCTGACTCAAAAGGAGGCAAATGTGTAAACATTTGTGGGTTAATGTGCATGTTTAATAGAATCCAGGCAGAATTTAAGTCCCAAAATGGCAGAGATCTTCTAGGTTATTTATTCATTTATTCACTTAAGAAATATTTATTTAAGGCTTTGGCTTGATATCAGAAGATATATCATTGATCAAATAGTAAAGCTACTCACAAAATAACAATACATACTTGCACTTAATATGTGCTTTGCATATCTATCTTTCTTAGGTTAAATATATAGTTGATTATTAACCTTAAAACAATTCTATGCATTAGGTGCTCTTGCTATTATATTTGCTCCTGATACAAAGAAAGTGCCAAAAGGGCCAGCAAATGAAAATCTAGTAATTTTCACACTGGTTTATCTCCAGTATTAAAATATATGTCTCAGAATAGTAAGGGCTCAGTAAATGCTAGAGAATGAAGGAATGCTTGAATTTTTGTTCCATGGATAAAGAAACTAAAGCACATAGGAGTTAAGTAATTATTTTAACCTGTGAAAAACAGTCGAAAGTCACACCTAAACCTTTTCACTCCCCAAGTCCTGTAGTTGTTTGAGGTCTTTCCCCAAAGAGTCCATCTTCATCATCCACCACCCCACAAACTCATGGATTTTTGTTTGTTTGTTTTTTACTGAGTTATAATTTAAGTACACTATATTTCATTCCTTTTATGTGTGCAATTCTAAGAACTTTGACAAAGGTATAGAGTCATGTAAACTCTCTCCAGAATCAAGATAAAGAGTATTCTCATCATCCCCAAAATAACCTCCTGTCTTTATAATTAAACCTCTTTTCCCAACTCCCAGCTCTTGGCAACCACTGATCTGTGTTCTGTCCCTGTACTTTTGTGTTTTGCGGAGAGTCGTGTAAATGTAATTATAGAATATGCAGCCCTGTGTACCTTGTTTCTTTAACTTAGTGTGATGCTTTTGAGATGTCCCCCATACATATATTTTAAGTTTTTGATGTGTCAGTATTTCATTCCTTTTCTATTGTATAAATGCACCACAGTTTGTTCATTCATAAGTTGATGGATATTTTGTTCGTTTTCAGGTTTCGGCAATTATGAATAAACCTCCCATAATCATTGGTGTGCAGGCTTTTGGGTGGGCATATGTCTTTATTTTTCTTGAGCAAACACGTAAGAGTATTGGATTTCTGGGTCATATGATAAAAGTATGCTTAACTTTATAAGAAACTGTCAGACCATTTTCCAAAGAGAATCTTCTATCTTGCATTGACACGGACATTGCATAAGGGTTCCAGAGGCTTCAAAATGTCCCTAGGAATTAGCATTTACAATGTATTTCTCTTCCTTTTCTTTCTTTTCCTTCTTTCTTTCTTTGTTCAGGTTATTCCCTGAGTGGATCTCTCCAATCTTATTTCTGATTCATCACAACATGTCCAAGTTAGGAAGTATATCATGGCTTGACTATTATTATTATCATATTCCAAATAATGTGTTTGCATCCTCATTGCTATACATTTACTTGTTCTCTCCTGTAATTTACATGCATGTTTCTCATGTCTAAATCTCAGCAACGTTTAAGTTTCATGAGGGCAGATACTATGCCTATCTTATTGACTCTTGGTATTTCCCTGGAACATTGAGTGGAGCGTGGCACATGTTGTATGCTCAATTAAATGTTTGTTGAATGAAAGAAGGAATGAGTAATCTTTACTGGCATCTATTATCTACTTCCTGTTCTATCTTAAATGGATTTGGTTTTCTCTGGAATCTAATAGCATTTTTAGTGATTAACTCTCATGTAGAGGAACACTTTTATTTTTAAATAACTTTAAGCTACTAAAAATAACATAGATTGACAATAATATGCTACAGGTACATATGCTCACACTCTATTTATTTCCCCAGCTACATTAAAAGTTGTTTAGAATAAGAACAATTTATTTCTCCAATGGTGGAGAAATATTTCATGTACCACTGAAGAAAATAAAATGCAAACAATGATATAGGTTGGCTTTCTTTGTAAAATAATAAGGTTAAGTAAGTGGCTTTCAGACCACAGGACTACAGACTGACTTATTGGTTATAACACAATATTGATTTCTAAGCAAAAAAACCTCAAACAAACAAACAAACAAACAAAACTGAGGGTATAGTCATTGAACAAAAGAGAAAACTCTTTCTATAGACAAAAAAGAAATAGGAAGGAGCAGTGTCTGAAAAAATCAACAAGAGACACTTTTGACTAAGAATTTATAAGGTATAGAAACTGATTTTCTTGGCATTTGCTCTTTCTTGAGTTTGTGGACTCTTTTTCCTTGGGGGTAAAAAAACCCTATACTGAGGGGCTGGCCCCGTGGCCGAGTGGTTAAGTTCGCACGCTCCGCTGCAGGCGGCCCAGTGTTTCGTTGGTTCGAATCCTGGGCACGGACATGGCACTGCTCATCAAACCACGCTGAGGCAGCATCCCACATACCACAACTAGAAGGACCCACAACGAAGAATATACAACTATGTACTGGGGGGCTTTGGGGAAAAAAAGGAAAAAATCAAAAAAATCAAAAAAAAAAAACCCTATACTGATATTCAGCTCAAATTATAAAATATAATTAAAAATAATAGATTTCAAGTAGTTTTTTAATAGGTGACATAGATTAATTTCCCTCCCTTCACATTCACTGTATATTCAGTTTTCCTGCGCCCTAGAAAGTTAACGTAGAAGAGATGCTTTTTTTTTAATGAGCTATCCAGAGGAAGTAACTTTTTAAAATTCCTTTATCTAACAAGCTATTAAAATAGTAGTAGCCGATCTGGAATATATACAACCTAGGGATTACACTCAATTCATTTCTACTTGATTGTGCTTTGAAAATGACTACCCTGCTGTGTCCCCTGCCAAACCTAATGACGATGATGTGCCTGTTCCAGGAGTCCCTCAGATTGGTGCCCTGGGTATCTCCAGGGGTCTCTCAATGTTTTGTTAAAAGCGCATCACCAGCGAGTTTATTTTAATTGAGATTGTCACAATATATAGATTCTTCAATGATTTTTAAATTATAAAGGGTGTTTTTCTATTATTGTGAACTTACACTTGACCCCAGAATTATAGAAAATTTCAGATGTGTAGTTCAACCATTATCATATTTCAAGTAAGTTCAACTATTTTTCAGCTATCAAATCCACACAGCATGCTTTCAAGAACAAATCTTAGACAAACTCACATTGAATTGCTTTCATTTTATGTATTATGGCAAGCTTATGTGGCTGAAATATTCCACAAAATGCTGTGATCAGATAACTCAACCTACCTGGAAATTTGTTAAGTTTATAAAGTAGGGCAGCTTTGTAAAATGAGAAATAGGCGCAATTTGCATCATGACCCATGCTGTCTGATCTGTCACACTCACTGTCCTCATTCTGACCTGACTAATGCAAAAATGGGAGAAATCGGTGCAAAAGCAGCTTGTGGAGTAAGAGTCCACGGGATGGTTTAACAGCTCTTCAACTGACTGGCTGTGCAATCCTAATCAAATTGGGTTGAGGTAGTGATTAAATTAAATTAGATTATCCATGTAAAGTGCCTTCACGTAACGAACACTTGCTTAATGTTTATTAGTTATATTAATTGTAACAATCCACCAGCTATAGACAACATTGGATACGGAGAAGACAACTGGATTGAAATTGAAATGCAGTAAGCCATAAATCTAGTAATGCCATTAAAAATAACTTTTTCAGAGATTCTTTGAGAA
This sequence comes from Equus przewalskii, assembly GCF_037783145.1. Lineage (NCBI taxonomy): Eukaryota > Metazoa > Chordata > Mammalia > Perissodactyla > Equidae > Equus > Equus przewalskii. The sequence continues at coordinate 17,894,087 of NC_091861.1, forward strand.
AGCAAAGAAAGTTTTCTGGGCTGTTTATGTAAATTGTTAGATGTATAAGCCATTGTCGTTTAGACTAAACTGAAATTTTCTCTTCATATTTCTCCCTCTTTTTAATGACCATTAATCTTTGGTGAGATTGTATCTTATTCTTTATCCCTCATATTTATAGACCAGAAGACTTGAACTGCTTTTCCCAAAAGAAAGGACTTTGATTGTCATGAATATTTTTTAAATTTCTTTTTCTACCGTTTTATTTCTCTCCATGATTGGAATAGTAGGAAAAGCTAATTTACTATTGAGATACTAAACACCTGTTGAACCTTATCTTTTCAAAGGGTTTGTGTTTTATCTAGAAAAGATAGTGTGGAATCATCTCCAGGTCTTAGACTTGCCTGTGGTTAAGAACAGTGAGCCTTGTGATTTCAGTTTCCATGAAGGAAGATCCCAGTATCTGGAAAGGAAGAGGACCGAGTAGCAGTATTCAGATGCCACGCTCAAATCTCAGTCTCTATTGCTGTCCATACTGTACAAAAATGTTCACTGTCTTTTGTGTTTTCTGCACAGGTTGCTTGCATTTCTTTCTTCAAAACACTTATTTATATTTTCTTTATTTGAATCAAGTTTGAACCAATGTAGTTCTCTAGGTAACTTTTTATTGTACAAGGTCAAGAAGAAGAAGAAGAAAAATTTCTGGGTAAATGTTGATTCTTGGTACCATTTTGTTCTAGATCTACAAACCACTATTTAAATATTAATTCTTCTGGGAGTTCTCTGCTAGGTAAAATGCGAATTCCACACAAATGAGCATAAGAATTCTTAAATAAATAAAAATTAAAAAATATCAAACCACTGATATGTTATCACCAATAAGTAATGTATTATATTTATGAAGCTCCATGGGGCAAGTCTGTCCCTTGTGCCTCAGGGATAGGCAGGAGTGAAGAAGGGCATGCAGAGCTCACTATGATCTCAGAAACATTTTTCTGTCTCTAAAACGCCATCAGCAGCAGTGAGGACCAGACTCCTGAATTCTCTGTCTCTTGGTAAACTTCTCCTCCTGAGGCAACAATAAAGAGATGAACACAGAGTACTATGCACATGTCCCTAGTGACAAACAGAAAAATGCTCTCAGCCTCATCCCCGCAATCTGCCTAAGAAACAATCAGGACACAGCCTCTCATCACTTTCATCTCTGTTCTATCCGTCACCATGAGAAACTCAAAACTCCCAGGATGCCATTCACTACCCATCTATTCCATTTCTATGCAGTTCTATACATTCCCTAATCTATCCCCACATGCACATTCCCAAATCCAAAACATTTATAGCGAATATAATGAAAATACGCTGTGTCTTTAACCTCTTCTCTCTTTCTTTCAGTTCTATCTCTGACTAAAATATGTATCTCTCTTGACAACATTGCTTTTGCTGGTCTTTCAAGTGGCTGTTTTTTTCCATCCACACCGCTCCTAAAGTGTGCTTGTGATGAGTCAGCTACACTCCCAACTCCTCATTGCCAGCTCCAGATCATTTCCTTAGCCACAAGGATCCCTGAAACCACTCATCACTGAACTCCATGCTGTTAGACCAGACCAGCTGTCTTCAGTAAGTTAAATTATTTCAGAGGGCGTGATATCTGTGACACTGCAGATATGGGAAACTGTCTAATTATATACCTTAAGTGGCATTTTCGTCTTCCAGTTGAAAACGTGATTCTCAGTTGAATTTTGACTAGGACAGTGAAGTCCATGGACAAGTGCCAGTCCACATATTATTTCATCACATGTCTGTGATACAATAAATACAAAATTTGAGAAAACATTTGGAAGGAAATTTTTACATTTAATGAGTAAATTCATGTCCATTGAATCTAATATGTTAAAGGCTTGTACATTGTGTATATATTTGTATGTATATGTATATATTTTAGTCAGTTATTGCAATCAGAAAGATATGTCTGCAACGATTTGGGAAAACAAAAGTAACCCCAAAATTAAGATGCACATAATAGTACCTCTAACCATAGTGGAATAAAACAGAACTTAGATTCCAACACATAGCTTCATCCACTTGGGTGCTGCACTGTCCAAAGCACAAATACTAAGAGGCAGCTTCAAGCAAAAAAATTAATATCTAATCTGATCCAATACTCAGTCTCAAAGGAATTAATCCAGAAGTGTGCCTTAACCTACCAGCAGCTGACTGTGCTCAAGCTGAAAAAAAGATGCTGTGCTCCTTGGTAATGAGCTATCAAATAGATTGCAGTACAGAGAGGAAAGGCTGACCTCGGCCCAGGACAGTCAAAGGAAAATCGTATTCCATTGGTCTTGAAATATTGAGAAGGTTCACTCACATTGCAAATGAAACATAGAGTACAGGGACGACCCCATGGCTGAGTGGTTAAGTTCACGCACTCCGATTCAGCGGCCCAGGGTTTTGTAGGTTCGGATCCTGAGCATGGACATGGCACCATTCATCAGACCACGCTGAGGTGGCGTCCCACATAGCACAACTGGAAGAACCTACAACTACAATATACAGCTATATACTGGGGGTCTTTGGGAAGAAGAACAAAAAAATAAGATTGGGAAACATAGAGTGTGTTATAGTACTTCATGTGTTTCATAATTAGGATAAAATGATGTGTAGTGAAAGCAAACTGGTAATTCTGCAATTAGGAGAAAATATTCATTTCTATAGATCTGTTTATCTATCCATATCTTTTTTCTACATGACTATCATATATGTACATATGATTAAAATTATTTTGAGCATTCAAACGAGTGCACTCAATTTGTTATAAGCTACAAACGAACAAATATGAAACTTTTTAAAATAAAATTCTTTTTTTTCAAATTCAAGTTTATAAGAAAAGAAAATATTGTACCCTTAATGGTAAGTAACAAATCAAATTCATTTATTTTATTTAATTTTTTTCTTTTCATATAAGAGATTTATTGAGATATAATTTAAATGCCATACACTTCACCCATTTAAAGTGTACAATTCAATGGTTTTTAGTATCTTCACAGAGCTGTGCAACCATCACCCCAATTACATTTACAACATTTTCATCACCCAAAAATGAAACCCCATAATCATTAGCAGTCACTTCCTGTTTGCCCTCAACCCTTCCAGCCCTGTTACCTTTAGTCTGTTTTCTGTCTCTGCAGAATTACCTATTCTGGACATGTCATATAAATATTTGGTCTTTTGTTAATTGCCCTTTTCACTTAGCATAATGTTTTCAAGGTTCATCCATGTTATAACATGCATTTATACTTCATTTCTTTTTTTATTTTTTAAATTTATTTTATTGCAGTAACATTGGATTATAACATGATATAGCTTTCAGATGCACAGTATAATATATTTCAAATTCTGTGTAGATTACATCATGTTCACCACCCAAAAACTAATTATAGTCCATCCCCTCACACGTGAGCCTAATCACCCCTTTCCCTCCCCCCTCCCACCTTCCCCTCTGGTAACCACCAATCCAATCTCCATTGCTATGTGTTTGTTTGTTGTTGTTTTTATCTTGTACTTATGAGTGAGATTGTATGGTATTTGACTTTCTCCCTCTGACTTTTATCACTTATATGCTTTATTTCCTTTTAATGTCAAATAACATTTTATTACATGGAAATATCATATTTTATTTATCCAGCTATTGGTTGATGAACACTTGAGTTTTGTTCATTTTTTGGCTTTTACGAATGCTTATGTACAAGTTTTATGTGCACATATGAATTCATTTCTCATAGGTATATACCTAGGAGTGGAATTGCTGGGTCATGTGGTGACTCTATGTGTAACCTTTTGAGGAAGGCATGTATCTTTATTTCTTTTACATTTTTTGTCTGTTTTATTCCTTTAATTTTTATTTGCATATTTGTTGTTTGTTGTCAAAGTCTATTTTTTTTCAGGCGTACATCATTCTATTTTGATTTCTGTGTAGATTACACCATGTTCACCACCCAGAGACTAATTATAATCCATCACCACACATGTGCTTAATCACCCCTTTTGCCTTCCTTCCTCCCCCCTTCTCCTCTGGTAACCACCAATCCAATCTCTGTCTCTACTTGATTGTTTGTTGTTGTTTTTATCTTCTATTTATGAGTGAGATCATATGGATTTGACTTTGTCCCTCTGGATTATTTCGCTTAGCATAATACCCTCAAAGTCCATCCATATTGTCACGAATGGCCAAATTTCACCATTTTTTCTGACAGAATACTATTCCATTTGTTTATATACCGCATTATGTATATTTGTGTATATATGCCATTTGCATATATAGCATATTGTGTATATCCACTGTGTATGTATACCACATCTTTATCCATCGGCACCTTGACGGGCACCAAGCTTGCTTCCAAGTCTTGGCTATTGTGAATAATTCTGCAATGAACATAGGAGTGCATCTTTATGCATTGATGTTTTCATTTTTTTTGTATAAATACCCAGCAGTGGAACAGCTGGATCATATGGTACTTCTATTATTAACTTTTTGAGGAATTTCCACACTGTTTTCCATAGTGGCTGCGCCAGTTTGCATTCTCACCAGCAGTGTATGATAGGTCCCTTTTCTCGTCATCCTCTCCAACACTTGCTATTACCTGCTTTGTTAATTATAGCCATTCTGACAAGAGTGAGGTGACATCTCATGGTAGTTTTGATTTGCATTTCCCTGATAATTAGTGACGTAAAACATCTTTTCATGTGCCTGTTGGCCATCTGTATATCTTCCTTGGGGAAATGTCTATTCAGATGTATTGCCATTTTTTAATTGGGTTGTTAGTTTTTTTTGTTGTTGAGATGTATGTGGTCTTTATATATTTTGGATATTAACCCCTTCTCCTATATATAGTTTGCAAATATCTTCTCCCAATTGTTGGGTTGTCGTTTTGTTTTGTTGATGGTTTCTTTTGCTGTGTAGAAGCTTTTTAGTTTGATGTAATACCGTTTGTTTATTTTTTCTATTGTTTCTCTTGCCAGGTCAGACATTGTACTTGAAAATAGGCTACTAAGACCAACGTTGAAGACCGTACTGCCTATGTTTTCTTCTGGAAATTTTATGGTTTCAGGTCTTACATTCAAGTCTTTGATCAACTTTGAGTTAATTTTTGTGTATGGTGAGAGACAATGGTCTACTTTCATTCTTTTGCATGTGGCTGTCTGGTTTTCCCAGCACCATTTATTGAAGAGACTTTCGTTTCTCCATTGTATTTTCTTGACTCCCTTATTGAAAATTAGCTGTCCATAGATGTATGGGTTTATTCCTTGGCTTTCAATTCTGTTCCTTTGATCTTTATGTCTGTTTTTGTGCCAGTATCATGCTGTTTTGGTTACTATAGCTTTGCAGTGTATTTTGAAAACAAGGAGTGATGTATCTCCAGCTTTGTTCTTTTATCTCAGGATTCTTTTGGCTATTCAGGGTCTTTTGTTGTTCCATATAAATTTTAGGATTCTTTGCCCTGTTTCTCTGAAAAATGTTTCTGGAATTTTGATAGGGATTGCATTGAGTCTGTAGATTGCTTTAGGAAGTATGAACATTTAAACTATGTTAATTCTTCCAATCCAAGAGCATGCAATATCTTTCCATTTCTTCATGTCTTCCTCAATTTCTTTCAATCATGCTAGTTTTCACTGTACAGATCTTTCACCTCTTTGGTTAAATTTATTCCTAGGTATGGTATTCTTTTTCTTGTAATTGTAAAGCGGAGTGTATTCTTAATTTCTCTTTCTGCTACTTCGTTGTTAGTGTATAGAAATGCAACTGATTTTTGTTTGTTTGTTTTGTACCTGCAACTTTAACATATTCATTTATTATTTCTAAAAGTTTTTTGGTGGATTCTTTAGGGTTTTCTATGTGTAAAATTATGTCATCTGCAAACAGCGATAGTTTCACTTCTTCCTTTCCAATTTGTATCCCTTTTGTTTCTTTTTCTTGCCTCATTGCTCTGGCTAAGATGTCCAAAACTATGTTAAATAAGATGGTGAAAGTGAGCATCCTTGTCTGGGTCCTGTTCTCAGTGGGATAGCTTTCAATTTCTCTCCATTGACTATCATATTAGCTGTGGGTTTGTCATATACAATCTTTATTATGTTGAGATATTTTCCTTCTATACCCATTTTATTCAGAGTTTTTATCATAAATGATGCTGTATCTCATCAAAAGCTTTCTCTGTATCTATTGGGATGATCATGGGATTTTTATTATTCATTTTGTTAATGTGGTGTATCACATTGATTGACTTGTGGCTGTTGAACCATCCCTGCATCCCTGGAATAAATCCCACTTGATCATGGTGTACGATCTTTTTAATGTATTGTTGTATTTGATTTGCTAGTATTTTGCTGAGGATTTTTACAACAATGTTCATCAGTGATATGGGTCTGTAATTTTCTTTTTTTGTGTTGTCTTTGTCTGGTTTTATAGCAGGGTAATGTTGGCTTCATAGAATGAGTTTGGAAGCTTCCCCTCCTCTTCAGTTTTTTGGAAGAGTTTGAGAAAGATAGGTATTATGTCTTCTTTGAATGTTTGGTAGAATTCACCAGGGAAGCTGGGTGGTCCTAGACTTTTATTTTGGGGGGAAATTTTTGATTCCTCTTCCAATCTTGTTACTTGTGATTGGTCTATTCAAACTCTCTGTTTCTTCTTTATTCAGTTTTTGGAAGGTTATATGATGCTAAGAATTTACCCATTTCTTCTAGATTATCTAATTTGTTTGCATGTAGCTTTTATTAGTATTCTCTTATAATCTTTTATATTTATGAGGAGTCCATTGTAATTTCTCTTCTTTCACTTCTGATTTTATTTATTTGATCCTTCTCTTTCTTTTGGTGAGTCTTAGTTTCAATGATTTTTTAAGTTCATTTATTTTATAATCCTAATTTGTATAATTCTGGAAAAGTATTATAAGATTTGAGAAGTCCTTTTCAGAGATCCAGTTTCATATGGAAAGTGAAATCATTACCTTTTTGGTTTAGAATTTCATGCATGTGGTCTTCATATGAATGGTACTACTGTGGTTTGAAAAATCCATTTTTTCTGGAGTTGACATGCAGAATTGCTGATTTTATCAAAAATGTCTAGATCCAGTTACTTGCATACTGACATGGAGTCATTCATTTGTTGACTCCATTCATGGATATATATGGAGTGCTTACTATGTACCAGGCAGTGTTCTAAGGACTGGGGTTATAGCAATGAACAAAATAAAATTCTTGTGCACAGAAGAAGACATTAAAGCAAAGAAGAATATATGAAGAGTTGAGACAATTCTAAAGGTTAACCATGAAAAATATTGAGAGCTGACTTTTAGTAGAGACCTTTAGTAGAGAGAATTTTTAGTAGAGAAGCATGAGGATATTTGGCGAAAGAGTAATTCAAGAGAAGACAACAGCATTATGAGTGCCCAGAGGTAGAAATATCCAAGGCAAGTGTAGGAACAGCATGGAGGCCAGTGTGAGTGTATTGAAGAGGGCAATGGAGAAGTGGTAGCATACGCAGTCAAAGAAGGGCCAATGGGTCGCTTAGGGCTTTGTATGTCTTTTGTATGAGAAGACAGATAGCTGGGGAGAGACTCAGAGCAGAGGAGTGACATCATCTGAATTCTGACTTTAAAAGAACACTACACTCGTTCTATTGTTATAATACTCAATTGGGCTAAGAAAGAAACACAGGCTTGTTAGGAAGCCTTAGTAATACAAGTTTTCTGATGGTGACTTGGTCCTCAGTCGGGGCTATGAGATTGTCAAAGGCAGTCAAAATTTAGGTTTCTTGATGGATCAGTTAGTGGGTGTAAGAGAACAACATTGACCCCAACATTGCTGAACTAACTAAGAAGTGGAATCATCATAAACTGCACAAGGCCAGGCTGTAATGAGTGGGGAGGTCGGGAATTCAGTTTTCTTAACTGAGTTGATCCCCTTTTGATTACGGGCATTGACCTTTTAAAAGGCCCTTTGATACTGAGTTCTAGTTGATACTACTGAATGACACATTGAAATTAAGCATGGTGGTACTATATGCAAGCCAATAGCTCAACTTCAGCAGTGTTTTTAATCTGTGCCAGTTGAGCAGTGCTAGTTTGTGTAAGAATTTAAGTAAATGTAATTATATTTCACTTTTATTCTTTGCAAAATGAGAGAAAAGTGACAGAGTGAGAATAATAACTGTGATCAGAATGGAAACTTCATAAATTTTATAACATTTAGACAAACACGGAAATCTCTAGGATTGCCAAAAGCAGTAGCAAACTTTCACCTTTCCTCAGATGATATTTGGATTTAAATGAAGGAAAGTGGTAACATTGATGAACATGTGCAAAATGCTTGCAGTATATTTTAATGATGGTGCCTAAAACTGATATAGAATTTGAGGCATTTTATGATATTCAAATTCCCTGAGAAAAGAGCTCCCCTCCTGAATTCTTACCCCATGAATGTAAATTTCATGTTTAATTTTTGCACTTGCAATTCAAGTACATATTTTCTGCTACTCTTTTCCTGCAAAAATAAAATATCTACTTGTATAGGCTTGATCTGGAGAGAAACTGTCACAAGTAAGTCAGTTAAAACCAATTTATCTCTTACTATAAAATTAGATACTTGCACCTCAAAGTCCGACTACTTTCTGTTTCAGCTTTGCCTTCAAAATGAATACAATTGAGGGAACAAACCCATTAAGACAATATTTAAAAATCCTCTTTTGATGGGGAGGAAATATAATTTGTGAGATATTTATCAGAGAGTTGGAGGCAAAGAATTTTCATAGCCTGGTTCTGAAGAATCTTTGTAATTATTTTAGAATTCTTCATTTCAAAGAATCTTGCTGAGAAGCTCCAACCCTAGGCTTATTCATTCAATTTGAATGTTGGAATACATAGGGAAAGTTTGCAGGAGGATTTTCCTCCCAGCTAAATTCTATTTCTTTTTCCAGTTAATCTACAGATGTATTTGGTTAAGATGTAGATAACAGGGAAGCAAAGTTCTGACTTCTAGATGTACCATTGGAATACACCAGCAGAAGTGCCACCATATTGGAGGAAAGGTGACATTGAAGTGTAGGTGCACTAGATTATTTTTTCTAGTGGATTTAGACTCAAGAAACAGGGAATGAGCGTTTTACTTTAGAGAATATGGGAATTATTGAAATGCTAACTAGAGGGGGAAAAACATGAAAGATGTATATATGAATATACATTAACTTATAAAAAATGAGCTAAAGAAACTGAAATAGTGGAAATAAATATATAAAATCAACTGAGAAACCAATGAAGTGAAAATTGAATTTACACTGACAGTACAAAAGGGAATTTTAAAGTTAAGAAAATATGATATAAAAAGTCGACTAAATACTATATTAAAGGAAGAGATTGCAAGATATCCTAAAAAGAAGAAAGTGTTAAATGCAATAAAACATAAATAAAGCTAAAATATACATGGAATGAGCAATAATTCTCCCCCTTGCTCTGCCTCCTTTAACAGGCACAATCTAGCACTGATTTGGGATGAGCAGCAGATGAAATTCCTCTATATTGCCTTCCCTGGGCTGCAAGTCATGATTGTGTTATGATTGTGGGACCCAAGTAGTTTTTCAATTTTTCAATTGAACATTTTCAAAGTGTACAATCAATTCAATATTTGAACTCTATCAATAATGCCAAAGGTACTACAATAAAATGTTTTGTTTTATTTACACTAAATTAAAACAAAATAGCTATTACCAGATGGTTAAAAGGATGTCCATGGTAGTTACTACTGTATTGTCAATGCTAGTATTTCAGCCCCATGGAAGCCTGTCAAAAGAAATTGATCAAAGCCCTTGATTTCTCAGGTAAGAAATATCTCTCTAGGAATGCATAGCACTCCTAAATGTACCTGAAAATAAAGGTGTTTAATTATATCATAATTGGCAATTCTAAAATGCAAGGGTAACAGCAAGCTTACCTAAATGCAAAAATCTTTTTATAATTCTTACTATGGGGAAGTAGTACGTTATATTTCAAACCTGGTCCAAAGGCAGGATTTTAGCTTGTTTAAGCCTTTTTCAGATAATTCCTTATACCATGATGATTACTCTGAAAATGCACTTCACTTCTTCGTCTCATTAACTAAACTTTGAAAAACTTCTTTGAGGTTTTAAGTATTTCACCCAAAAGAAAATGTCATGGGATAAAAAGGATTTTACATAACTGCTTGTCCATTGATAACAGAGTACTAAAATTTATGCATCTTATAGCTAAATAGAAGTTCAACTCACGTGGCTGTAAGTTTGCTTATTCAGATAGTTTTACTCCAGAAAAGATGGAAATTTGAGTGAAAGTAGTAATCAAGGATAATCCTTCTAGGAAAGCAAAAGGATTTTAAGATTTGTTTTCTTATAAATCTAGGTTTTGCAAATTGGCTCTAAATTCAATTCTTCCATTTACTCAGCCCCAAATCTTGTAGTCCTTCTTTACCCTTCTTTATCTATGTATCTCCTCCAGTGTATCTGCAATTACAGCTGTCTTGATCTTTGCTATATATGCAGAATCTGAATACTCATCACCACCCCATCTCAAACCAGCCTCATCTCTCACTTGGACTATTTCTCTACCTTCTAAATGGAAATGGTTCCTCTACTTTTATACTTGCCCCAAATAGGTAATTTCCAAAATGATCTTATTGAAGTATGACAGATTCTGTCACTTCTGATTCAAATCCCTCCAAAAACATAAAAATGTCTACTCACCTTATCAAAATTCTTCCCCAGCACAAATCCACCCCATCAAATAGTATGCAGAAATATATTAATACTCCAGACCACAGGAAAAGGATAAGCACTCAGAAATCAATCCTGAAGTCACAGAAATTTATAATCAAAATGACAGAGAATTCAAAATAGCTATCATAAAAAACTCAACAAGTATAAGCAGATACAGATAGACATTCAATGAAATCAAGGATAAAATTGATGAACATAAGGAAATCTTCAAAAAGAGAAAGAAACTATAAAGAAAAGCCAATCAGAAATGTTGGAAATGAAGAATATAACGGATGAGATAAAGAAAAATCTGGACTCCCTAAATCAGAGAGCTAATGTTATGGAGGAGAGAATTAGCAATCTGGAGGACAGAAATATAGAAATGCTTCAGATGCATGAGAGAGAACTAAGACTGAAAAGAAATGAAGACATTCTCCTAGAAAGATCCAACTCAATTAGGAAATGCAGCATAAGGGTTATAAATATTCAAGAGGCAGAAGAAACGGGACTCGAGCAGAAAGCTTGCTCAAAGAAATAAGAGCTGAGAACTTCCAAAACCTGGGAAAGGAGCTGGAAATACAAGCAAAAGAAGCCAATAGATCTCCTAACTAGATCAATGTAAGAGCTTCCCCAAGGCATACAGTCATAAAGCTGACAAAAGTCAATGACAAGGAAAAAATATTAAGGGCAGCAAGTCAGAAGAAAATAACTTACTAAGGAAACCCTATCAGACTTCCAGCAGATTTCTCAGCAAAAACCTTACTGGCTAGGAGAGAGTGGAATAATATATTCAAGATTCTGAAAAACAAAAACTTTCAGCCAAGAATACTCTATCCAGTAGAAATATCCTTCACATATGATGGAGAAATAAAAGCTTTCCCAGATAAACAAAGGCTAAGGGAGTTAATTGCCACAATTCCTGCCCACCACCAAGTAATGCTCAAGAACGATGTCACACCTGAAAAAAAAAAAAAAAGAAAGAGGTTACTCCTTTCTTTGAGCAAGGAGATAAATAGGTAGACAAAACCAGAAAATTGCAGGTTAGCAAATGCTTAATTATAACACAAAAGATAAAGGGAAGGAAAACATCAAAAATAAACATAATCTTTTCATTTTAATCACAAACTCACAACACAAGATGGAATAAGTCATGACAACAAGAACTTAGAAGGGGAAGAGGAAAGGGATGGAATTGACTTAGTCTAAGGAAATAAGAGGCTATCATAAAATGGATTATCTTATGAAGGAGATTTTGCATACAAACCACATGGTAACCACTAAACAAATAATCAGAACAGAGACACAAATGATAAATAAAGAGAAAACTGAGAAAACCATCATAGAGAACTACCAAACTGAATTGGAAGTCTGAAGTACATGGGACGAGAAACAAGGGAAATGCAGAAGAACCAGAAAGTGAGTGATAAAATGGCAGTATTAAGCCTTCATATAGCAATAATCACTCTAAATGTAAATGGATTGAATTCTCCAATCAAGAGACACAGAGTGGCTGGAAGAATTAAAAACAAGACCCACCAACATGCTGCCTCCAGGAAATACCTCTCAGTTCTAAAGAAAGAGCTGAGGTCTAAAGAGGCTCAGTGTGGAGGAATGGAGGACAATATTCCAAGATAACGGCAAACCAAAAAAAGCAGGTGTTGCCATACTTATGCCAGACAAAGCAGAATTCAAGATAAAACAGATAATGAGAAATAAAGAGGGGCAGTGTAAAATGATCAAAGGGACACTCCCCAAAGAAAACATAACACTTATAAATATCTATGCAGCAAACACAAGAGCACCAAAGCAACTATTAACAAAACTGAAAGGAGATATTAATAACAACACAATAATAGTAGGGGACCATAACACTTCACAACATCAATGGATAGGTCATCCAGACAGAAAGTCAACAAGGAAATAGTGGATTTAAACAAAAAACTAGACCAGATGGATTTAACAGATATATGTAGAATACTCCATCTGAAAACAGCAGAATACACATTCTTCTCAAAGGCACACAGAACATTCTCAAAGATAGACCATATGTTGGGAAACAAGGCAAGCCTCAATAAATTTAAGAAGATTGAATTCATACTAATCATGTTTTCTGACCATAATGCTATGAAACTAGAAATAACTACAAGGAAAAAGCCAGGAAATTGACAAATGTGTGGAGACTAAACAACATGCTACTTAACAACAAATGGATCATTGAAGAAATTAAGGAAGAAATAAAACATATCTGGAGACAAATTAAAATGAAAATGCACCATACCAACTCACATGAGGTACAGCAAAAGCGGTCCTAAGAGGGGAATTCATAGCAATACAGGCCCACCTTTACAAACAAGAAAATTCTCAAATACATAATCATAAACTACACCTAACAGAATTAGAAAAAGAAGAACCAACACAGCCCAAAGTCAGCAGAAGGAGGGAAATAATAAAAATCAGAGCAGAAATAAATGAAATTGAAACAAAACAAAACAAAAAACAGTAGAAAGGATCAATGAAACAAAGAGCTAGTTCTTTGAGAAGATAAATGAAATTGACAAATCCATAGCCAGACTCACTAAGGAAAAAAGAGAGAAAGCTTAAATAAATAAAACTAGAATTGAAAGAGGAGAAATTACAATGAATATCACAGAAATACAAAGGATTATAAGAGAATACTATGAAAAACTATATGCCAACAAATTGGACAGTCTAGAAGAAATGGATAAATTCTTAGACTCACACAAACTCCCAAAACTGAATCAAGAAGAAATAGAGAATCTGCATAGACCAATGTCAGTAATCAAACACCTCTGAAAAAATAAAAATCCAGGACCTGATGGCTTCTCTGGAGATTTCTACCAAACATTCAAAGAAGATTTAATACCTATCCTTCTCAATCTATTTCAAAATGCTGAAGAACACATTTTATGAGGACAATATCACCCTGATCCCAAAACCAGACAAGGACAACACAAATACAGGAAATTACAGGCCTATTTGCTGATGAACATCAATGCAAAAATCCTCAACAAAATATTGGCAAACTGAATATAGCAATACATTAAAAAGATCATGCACCATGATCAAGTGGGGTTCATACCAGGGATGCAGGGATGTTTCAACATCTGCAAATAATCAATGTGATACAACACATTAACAAAATGAGGAATAAAAACCACATGATCATCTCAATTTATGCAGAAAATGCATTTGACAACATCCAACATCCATTTATGATAAAAACTCTCAGTAAAGTTGGTATAGACGGAAAGTACCTCAACATAATAAAGGCCTCAAATGACAAACCCACAGCCAAGTTCATACTCAATGGGGAAAAACTGAAAGGCATCCCTCTGAGAACAGGAACAAGACAAGGGTGCCTATTCTCACCACTTCTGTTCTACATAGTACTGGAGGTTTTGGCCAGAGCAATTAGGCAAGAAAAAGAAATAAAAGGAATCCAAATAGGCAATGAAGAAGTGAAACTTTTGTTGTTTGCAGAGGACTTATTTTATGTATAGAAAACCCTAAAGAATCCATTGGAAAATGATTAGAAATAATCAACAACTACAGCAAAGTTGCAGGGTACAAATCAACTTACAAAAATCAATTGCATTTCTATACTCAAGTAAGGAACCAACAGAAAGATAACTCAAGAATACAATCGCATTTACAATTGCAACACAGAGAATAAAATATCTAGGAACAAATTTAACCGAGGAGGTGAATGACAAATACAATGAAAACTATGAGACTTTATTGAAAGAAATTGATGATGATATAAAGAAATGGAAAGTTATTCCATGTATATGGATTGGAAGAAGAAATATAGTTAAAATGTCCACTCTACCTAAAGCTATCTAGAGATTCAACAGAATCCCAATCAGAATCCCAATGATATTCTTCACAGAAATGGAACACAGAATCCTAAAATTCATACAGGGCAACAAAAGGCCGAGAGTAGATAAAGCAATCCTGAGAAAAAATGAACAAAGCTGGAGGCATCACGATCCTTGACTTTGAAATGTACTACAAGGCTATAGTCATCAAAACAGCATGGTCTTGGTACAAAAACAGGCACACAGATCAATGGAATAGAATTGAAAGTCCAGAAATAAATTACACATTTATGGAAAGCTAATCTTTGACAAAGGTGCTAAGAACGTACAATGGAGAAAGGAAAGTCTCTTCAATAAACGCTGTTTGAAAACTGTACAGCCACATCCAAAAGGATGAAAGTAAACCATTATCTTTCCCCATACACAAAAATTAACTCAAAATGGATCAAAGACTTGAGGGTAAGACCTGAAATCATTAATCTCCTGGAAGAAAATGTACGCAGTACACACTTTGACCTCAGTCTTAGAATGAACTTATCTACTTGGAAGGGAACCAAAAGAAAAATAAACAAGTTGGACTTCATCAGACTAAAGAGCTTCTGCAAGGCAAAGGAAACCAGGAATAAAATGAAAAGAAAACACACCAACTGGGAGAAAATATTTGAAAATAATCTATCTGACAAGAGGTTAATCTGTAAAATATATAAAGAACTCACACAACCCAATAACAAAAACCAAAACAACTCAAAAAATGGGCAGAGGATATGATCAGACATTTCTCCAAAGAAGATATACAGATGGCCAATATGCATATGAAAAGATGTTCAATATCACTGATCATCAGGGCAATGCAAATCAAAACTACATTAAGATATCACCTTACACCAATTAGAATGCTTATAATAACCAAGACAAAAAAATAACAAATGTTGGAGAGGATGTGGAGAAAAGGGAACCCTCATACACTGATGATGGGAATGGAAACTGGTGCAGCCACTGTGGAAAACAGTATGGAGATTCCTCAAAAAACTAAAAATAGAAATACCATATGACCCAGCTATCCTGATATTGGGTATCTTCCCAAAGAACTTGAAATCAACAATTCAAAGAGACTTATGCACCCCCATGTTCATTGCAGCATTATTCACAATAGCCAAGAAGTGGAAGCAAGCCAAGTGCCCATCGACTGATGACTAGATAAAGAAGATGTGGTATATATATACAATGAGAACACCTCTCATCCATAAAAAAGACAGACTTTTCCCATTCTCAACAACGTGGATGGACCTTGAGGGTATTAAGTTAAGTGAAATAAGCCGGACAGAGAATGACAAACACTGCATGATTTCACTCATATGTAGAAGATAAACTAACACCCAGACAAAGAGAACAGTTCAGTGGTTACCAGACAGAAGGGGGTGGGGGATGGGTACAAGGAGTGAAGGGGTACATTTATATGGTTACTGACAAATAATAATGTACAAGTGAAATATCACAATGTTATATACTATTATGACCTCAACAAAATTAAAAAAATAGAACAAAACTTAGTAAAATAAGGATAACTGCTGTTAAAAAAAAATGGTGAAGCTGTCCCAGTGGTATAGTGCTTAGGGTTACGTACCCCATTTTGATGGCCCGGGGTATATGGGTTCGGATTCTGACTGCGGACCTATGCACTGCTCATCAAGCCCTGTGGTGTTTCATCCCACATACAAAAAAAATAGAGGAAGATTGGCATAGATGTTAGCTCAGGGCCAATCTTCCTCACAACAAAATAAACAAACAAAATGATAGTAACGTCTTCAGATAATTACTTGCTGAAACCTAGAAATAGAGAGAAATGTTATTTTCATAATACTGTAACAAAGGAAAAAATTTTGAATGCTACCCACTACGAGAGAGGAAAAGTAAAGAAACTCATATAGAAAGTGAAGCGAACTCATTGTTTTTCCTTCACTTTTGAAAAATGTTGAATTTTTTATAAAGTGGAAGAAATCTTCATTACAATATATTTTCAATCAACAAATGAAAGCCTTCAACTCACTGGCAAGATAGGCTTACTGAGCTGTATTCATCTCGTGAGTGATTCTTTGAATTTTTGCATCATTAGTCCTGTGTTTTTGATATCTATTCTGTCTATTATTCTACTGCAGTGTTGAAAACACCACTCAACATATTTCATGTGCTTCACAATCTATAAAGATAATTGCACTTCCAAAACTCTTTTACCAAAGAAAAATACGCTAACATATCTGGATATTTTTCAGTCAAGAAGGGACTTCAGGTGGCATCAATTCTTTTATCATTAAGCAGATTTTTTTAACACCAATTTTCATTATTTTGTTAGAATAAGAAGCATTTTTGATATGGCTAAATAGTAACTATTACTTTTTTATATATAAATGGATAGGATTATATAAAATATTTGCCAATGTTTCTGATTTGAGTATAAAAATGTAACTCTTTTTATCAATAATGTTTTTGTTCAGTTTGTGATCAGATATGAAGAAAGCCTTTTATAAGAGTGAGAACTATCATTTGGTATTCTTGATGATAGGACATACTATAAATTTATAGATTATAAGAATCATGAATATTATAAATTAAAACCTTTCAACCCCAGTTTAATAACATAAATAGCTAGGTAAATTAATACTTTGGCCACTGACATAGAATATGAATTATCCTGTTTGTTGCATAATCTAAATGTTGTCTTTTAAATTATGTAAATACCTATGTATGTCTTATTCATATGTCTACTTTCAAATTGAAATCGACATTCTACCTATCTCAAATAATGCCATCAGCAATATATTAATTGCTGTATCATTATGATTGGAGAAATGTTTTCTTTCAAAAGAGGTATGGTCAAAGAAGTTCAAGAAGGGAGAGGACACTTTTTAAATATTTGCTTTGCATTTATCCATATTTCTTGAGAACAAGAGTGGAATGAAGTATCCACATGTGAATATGAAAACTGGATAACTTTTTCATCATACGACATTATATTTTACTATTTATGCTGGATGGTATTGTAGAATCTCAGAGTAAAGTGGTAAAAAGACACAATTCCAGCCCTCATTCAATGAGGAAATGGCACAATAGATAATCATGATGCAGTTTTTTGGCTCTGTAATTGTAGAAGGGAGAAGAGAAGTGAATGGCATACCATGTTTGTAGCATGCAGACATTTGTTTAAATTTAAAAATTATCTGATGGAAAGAGTAACCATTCTGCTGAGATTATTTCAACTTAATAAAAGAAACTCATTCTAATCACCAGTGATGACTGCATGTCAAAGAATGCTTTAGCTTTGCTAACATCCACTGCCAATCTTCCTCTTTTTGTATGTGAGCTGCCACAACAACATGGCCACTGACAGAGAAGTGGGTGTAGGCCCATGCCTTGGAACATAACCTGGGCTGCCAAACCAGAGCACTCTGAACTTTTAACCATTAGGCCACTAGGGCTGGCTCTCAAAGTGGTAATCTTGATAACCCCTATCCATATACTAGTTAGTAGTGATGGTCATCCTATAAATTTATTTAGATTGTTAACCAGCCTGAGAAAATACATAATAGTTCCACTTCCATTTAAATGTGTTTATTTCAGGGAAATTTTCTTGAATAATAAAATCTACAACATTAATATTGAATGCTTATATGGAAAATGCATTAACAGAACCAGTGGACACCCATACACATACACATATATACATATATACATATGTGTGTATGCATATAACTGATGTGTATTAATCATTAGATGGTTGCTGAGGTAATCAAGATTAGAAGGGCCAGCATCTAAAAGATGAAGAAATCACAGAATGAAGAGCTGACATTCTGTGGTAGCTTTCTCCCAGGGCTTGACAGTACCAACCATGAGGCAAAACTTTGCAACTCACGTTTTGCCCAGGAAACAAGCTGCTTATATTTTTGGATTTAAAGTCTTGATCTTACTATTTGTCCATTTGCTTCTCTTCTCTTTCCTCTTTTCAACCAATCAATTGTTCCACTTGTTTGTTATGCATATTTTAATATTGTTTATTGGTTACTGTATTAGTTTCCTGTGTGTGCTGTAACAAATTTTCAGAAACTTGTTAGCTGAAAACAGCAGAAATTTATTCTCTCACATCTCTGAAGGTCAGAAGTCTGAAATCACTTTCACTGAGTTGAGATCAAGGACCCACAGGGCTTTGGTCCTTTGGGAGGTGGTAGAGGAGGGTTAATTCATTCCTTGTCTCTTCCAGCTTCTGGTGGCTGTTGGCATTCTTTGACCTATAGCTGCATCACTCCACTCTCTGCCTCAGTGGTCACATTGCCTCCTCATTTCCTTTGTATGATATCTCCCCCTGCCTCTCTCTTATAAAGATACGTGTATTCGGATTTAGGGTCTACTCACATAATCCAGGTTAATCTCTCCATGTCAAAATGCTTATTTTAGTCACATCTTCAGGGAGTTCATTTCCTTATATGGTAATATTTATAAGTTCTAGGGATCAGGATCTGATATTTTTGGGTGGCCACCACTGAGCCTACTATAGTTATCCAAGATATAACATACATCTATGATTTAGAAGAGCCTACTAAAAATTAAAACTTTCAAAATATATATGGATCCCCTAACTCCTTAATGTTACATTAAAACAAACACATCCCACTTGTTGAGGAAATTCCACTTCTGACTTCTAAAGAGTTAAAGTCTATTAGATTTGCCTGTCTAACTGAAAAGAACAAGAACTACAAACATAAAACAAAATACTTGATACAATGCTTTTCGAGACACTGGTCATATCTTGCAATAAGGGATGATGATCCCTGAGACGTTTGGGGAAAAAAAACAAGGTATATGTTACAATTGTTTCAGCTTATTAGACTGTGAGACAGGAGGAGGAATTGAGGCAGATCCCAGCATACTCTCTAAGTTGAGGAGGTGATGCTGAGAGTCAAGGACTCCAAGGCACCAAGAGGTCATAGGACAATGCTCTGATTCTGATCAGAGAGAGCTACCCTGAGAAGGAACCCCAGACAGATGCCAAGTGGATCACCCAAGAATTCAGAAGAATGGTACTCAATGTGTGCATGGGAGAAAACTATGCATGGCTGCGGAGTGGGGACAATTAGAGCAGTGGATTTGATCCTTCATGTCTTTACAATCTTGGTAGACTTTCACCACTAATTTTTTTCTCTTCAGCCATGAGACATCTCTGCAGCATCTATGCTTTTACTTTCTCGGGACCCCTGTACCCCAGTTTCTAATTGGTAAATATCTCCGGTATAAAAAGCAGAAATTGAGCTTACCTTAGTGTATGCATAAACTTATTTGTATGATTATCAAGAAAAGAAGAAGCATTGTAATTTTCTATGAGACTGAATTCATTGATGTGAATCAACTATTTTTAACTCAGTGTGCTAGCTTCAGCCACTGGGACCCAATGATAGACTATTTAAAAGACGAGTAAGTAGACAACCCTTGTAATAATATCATAGGCCAAAAACTCCAAATATCAAGGAATAGTAATGGTGGTGTTGAGTCATTATAAGTGGCCTGCCCACCAACCACATGGTCATGTCATCCTCAAAGTTCCCGTAATAGCCTTTATCAAATTCTTAAGAAATTCATTGATACAATAATGGCTACAATGATTGAAAAATGCCTCAGGTATCATTGTCTGAAAAATAGGAATACTGGAAAAAAGATATTGAAGATGAAGTTTGCTCCCTGATTAAGATGATGAGGTGACAGAGAGCAAGAAGTAATATTTAGCTTCCATAGATCAAGTGAATAGGGATCCCATACCGGGTAGCTGTGTGGTGTGATAATAAGAGTGTTCCGGCCACAGGGATATTTTATATGTGTGAATTGTTTGTAATTTCTAAAACCAAAGTAGATTTCCTTTCTGTTATCACCCTCCATGGTTAACAATATGGATATCTTCATCAAGACAGTTCAGGGTGACTTTCCTAACACAAATTTGTTATTTGTTAATTACATACCAGCCCCTGCTCCAGGGTGAGATGAAGATATCCCTTTTGATCACTTTATCACAAGTGTGTGTGAGTATTATCACAATACTATACTCATACAGGGTGTATTATCTCAATACATCCGTAAAGACATAGAAACATTTGCAAAGATAAATGGTACAAATCTCAGAAGAATGTGTGAATAAGACCCACTAAGGAAGATGTGCTTTTTTAATGCAACAAATGTAAACATGACCTTTTGCTAAGCATATATTTAGCTCAAAATATCTTGACATTATTGCAATTCTTTCTCTAGCATAAAAAAAAAATGTGTGGGTGTGTGTACAAAACTTACATCCCATAGGATATCTTTTCAGTGAAGAAAACTGGAAATTCTTGATATTCAAGTTTATGACACCAAGACTTGGTAGAAGTTTTGAAGTTCAAATTTGTCCTTATCATGGGCCAGGTAAAATTCTGGGCATGACTTTCTTCCCCAGTCATTTCTGCAAGACTAAAGGCTAGAGCCTGGATTTTCTATTGCGCTGGTGGGACTCCTGTCTCCCACAGCCTCTCTAAGAATTATGGAGACAATCTATGTTGTCATTCTAATAGTAAATCTGTGAGGCTGTGACTCAAAATTGTACAGGTTTTCACTTCTTCCTAGATGATTCTGATGTTGACTATACTTGGGGACAAATGGATTAGGGAGAAAGTGGAAAGTAACAGAAAATATTCAAAGGCCACACCCTAAGGAACTTCAACATTCATTTCTAGTAGAAGATTTCAGCTCAGCAAAAGAAATAGTTTAGGACAAACTAATAAAGTAGGAGAAATAATTGTGGTCTATATTGTGAGGAACTAAATGTGAAGAACATTTCAAAATCCAGAGGTTGGTCAAATACTTGGAATGTCGCTAAAGAAGCCAAGTAAAGTGAAGAATGAAAAATGTCAGTTGGGCTTGATGACTTGCACAATGTCGTTTTCAGTGAAGTAGTGGAGAAGAAAGAAAAAATAACGTAATTTCAAGAGGGAGCCCCGTGGGGTGTGTAAGGAAGAGAAAATGTTAGGTATTTGCTCAATTGTTATTGAAGGGAAATTAAAATTGTATGTGAAGATATTTATATGTTTGAAAGCCTAACCTTCTAGACCGAAATGCTTCTATTTTGTTTCAAATGATCCCCTAACTCAAAATGCTTTATATCAGTCACCGGAAACCTCTCATCAGTAACACAATCTGTTAATAGAAGAAAATTGTTATTAAATCTAAGCATAACAGTTGTAGATTTACCTCTCATCAGTAACACAATCTGTTAGTAGAAGAAAATTGTTATTAAATCTAAGCATAACAGTTGTAGATTTAGCTGAGAGATGATAGCAGATGTCTAATGTAAAGTCTATTCTAATTTACCTGAAAATATTGCAGTTCTGTTTTATATAGATAAAATGTTTTATTAAACAACCAGCAATTTCATTAAAAGCAAGGAGGAAAACACATTATGGTATTCTAAAAGCAAGCCAAGGAAATACTAAGCAGAGTGATGAAGAGTATGATTGTCGTAAAAGTAAATAACGAAGACTAGAAAAAAACATCCAAAACATTTTTAATTTATAACAAATATTGTATCAACCTTTTCTGTTTTTTTTGGTGAGGAAGATTGGCTCTGAGCTAACAGCTGTTGCCAATCTTCCTTTCTTTTTTTGCTTGAGGAAGATTTTTCCTGAGCTAGCATCTATGCCAGTCTTCTGTTTTGTAAGTGGGTTACCACCACAGCATTGCTTGGTAAGTAGTGTGTAAGTCCATGCTTGGGGTCCGAACTGGTGAATCCCAGGCTACCAAAGTGGAGTGTGCAAACTTATCCACTATGCCACCAGGCTGGTCCCCCAACCTTTTCTTAAAAATGTAATTCTGCAGCCACTTTGACATAAAGAAAGTTAATATGAGAATATTCAAAGTAAAATGTAGTCTGCCAACTACAGTTTAAATGGAAAGAAAGCGTACTCACAGGTGTATATTTTTAAACCTAACCATTTAGAATACGTATTCATCAGAACTAATTCGCCCAACTCCAATCGCATCTTATATTAAGTTCAGAAGCTCTGGCAATTTCTGCCCTTATTATGAGGAAAGAACAATCCCAGGAGAAACCCTTGTCATTCTCCCAGTAATGAGTTTAATATGACATTTGGGAGAGTGCTTTGCTGTGACTAGCATAGCAATGTTGATTTTTTACATTTTAAAACATGCTTCAAAACACATGCAGTAAGAATGGTTTCAGACAGGGGTTTATTTTCCTACCGATTGCAATTTGAATGTGAGTTAAATTCTAAATTACAGTAATTGTGAACTGTTTTCATGTTACTATAAGGTTTCAAATTGTAGGCTTAGTCTTATTCTGGAAGCAGAATCTCATCAATAGAAAATGATTTTTCAAAACTGTTATTATTGATATTTAGTCCCAGATATTTCCTCACTATGGAGGGCAAATTCCAATGACTGCACATTAAATCAGAAGTATTAAAATGAACACAATTTCTGCAGTCCAATCACAGCGAGAGAAAGAAGAATTTCTGTTAGTTCAACCTTTTTAAGCTACTATATCTAGTTTTGGAACTGAAACTTGTAGGAATCTGTGCTTAAGGACATCTCGAAGAAAACAAAACAGACTAGTTTCATACAGTTTATTTCTAATCAGTATTATTTATTGTATTTTCCATACTACAGTTCTTTCGTGAAGCTGTCATTTCATAAAACAAAAATGACACTATGTAGTGTCAAAGCAAAAACTGCACCAGACAGAGTTGAATAGGTCAAGAAGATTTTATTGGAGGTGCTTGCAACAGCTGAGGGAGAACATAGCACAGTCTGAACTCAACTCCTTGCAAAAACGGGCAGCGGTGTTTTTAAGAGCAGAATTAGGGGAAATCTTAGGTGATCTGTGTTTGCTAATTGGCCCTACCCAAAGGTAAGTAAACTTTCTCCTATCTTCACGACAGCAGAGAGTTTTACATCTCTGAGCAAAAGTCGCTCTGAAGTTAGGCTCTTACTATCCCATGGAGACCAGGAGAAACGGATGCTAGCATCCTTGATGATGACATTTCAAAGGCATGGTTCCCAGGTCCTAGAGAAAGATAGTCCTGGGTTGGAAAACTGGTGAGAGACTTTTTCAAATGATTTATGGCTCAAAGAAGTGGAGAAAGAATTTGCAATTACAAGTTTTCTTAAGTAAATGATCTGAGAAAAGAAAGAGGAGGGACCTCGGTGGTTAGGCCGTGTGGATTCCGCAAGGGCCAGAGCGGGAGGGCGTTCATGGACCTAGAGGCAGGAAGAAGTCTCTCTGAAGTTTAGTCAGCTTAGGAACATATTTAGGTTATGTTGCTCAGTACTTTTTTCAAATTTATTTCTAGACTATTTTTTAGAGCAGTTTTAGGTTCACCACAAAATTGAGTACACAGAGATTTCCCATATACCCTCTGTCCACACACATTCATGGCCTTTCTCTCTTTTTTAAAAATATTATTTATTTATTTATTTTGAGGAGAATTAGCCCTGAGCCAAGATCTGCTACCAAACCTCCTCTTTTTCCTGAGGAAGACTGGCCCCAAGCTAACATCTGTGCCTATCTTCCTCTACTTTATATGTGGGACACCTGCCACAGCATGGCTTGACAAGCGGTGAGTGCATAGGTCTGCACCCAGGGTTCCGGACCAGCAAACCCTGGGCCGCCAAAGCAGAACATGCACACTTTACCCCTGTGCCACCGGGCCAGTCATGGTCTTTCTCATTATCAACACATTATTTCTTGTGTGGATTATTAAGAGCCTCAAAACTTGTCTCCACACTTTCACCTTTGCTCATTTACACCTATTTTCAAAAAAAAAAGCCAGAGTGATTTGTTAAAGCTAAAACTAGATCGTATCGTTTATCTAATCAAAACTTCTAATAGTTCTCTGTTTCTCTCGAATTAAAACCCACAGTACTTACAATGAATACACTTTGTACCAACTGTTGTTTCTGCTTCTGGGTGCCCTTCCCCTGCATGTACCCATTGCTACCTGCATCATTTTCAAGTTTTTGCTCAATTGTCTCCTTTTTAATCAGGCTTACTTAGAACATTCCATTTTAAATTACACTCCTCCAGAATTCCTGATTTTTTTTATTTTGACTTTTCCTACTTTTTAGCATACTACATGCTTCAGATTTTATGTTCCTTTAAGCACTTAAAATACTGTGGCTCAAAACATAGAGTGATAGGTCTTAATCTCTATCTCTAGCTTTACCAATTCTTGTAACTTACCCTCTGATTTACCGTCTTTAAACATTTTTTATTGACTTTTTGTCATGAAAGATGAGCGTATTAACAAGTAGACTTCCAAATCCACTTTCGCGAACAAAAAAATTTCACTTATTGTAAATAACTTAATTTGTTATATATTATACTCATATTTTACTGTATGATAAGCAATATCTTAATCCTTTAAACATAGTTTATTAGAATGCATTTAATTGTTTTTTTAAAATTTTTTTTGAAAGATTGGCACCTGAGCCAACAACTGTTGCCCATCTTCTTTTTTTCTTTTCCTGCTTTTTCTCCCCAAATCCCCTACAGTACATAGTTGTATATTTTAGCTGTGGGTCCTTCTAGTTGTGGCATGTGGCACGCTGCCTCAACCTGGCCTAATGAGTGGTGCCATGTCCGTGTCCAGGATCTGAACCGCTGAAACCCTGGGCTGCTAAAGTGGAGCACGCAAACTTAACCACTCGGCCACGGGGCCAGCCCCAAATGCATTTAATTCTTAATCGAAATCATTTCAATCACACATCTTTCATTCCTAATTACTTTTCATTTATCAGTTTAGACAAATTCCATTACTAAGAAATGAAATGTTTTATAGTACCTTTATACTGCTTGAGGTTGTTCTTCTTTGATGTTTATATTTTAAAGAATAAATAAGTTCAAATTTCTTCAGTTACTATTTTCTTCAGGATATCGTAATATGTGATTTCTCTTTCACTCGGTTACCTAGTATGTTTAGAACTTGAAGTCTGGTACTTTTATTAAGACATGCCTTTTTGTTTGTCAATTTACATCATTTTTCCATAGGACAAGTTATCTTTAAATGAGTATATTCAGAAATATTTTTTATACATGAATGATATTTCTTTTCATATGAAAACTTTTATTTGCTGTGTTTTCCTCTTCTTTACATATATTGCATTCTATTGCTCCTTATCCATTTTCACCAATGCCTTTCTTTTGATATTTGTGTCTGTTATTTTTGATTTGTTTTCATGTGATATTTAGATGTCTATCTTTCATTTATATTATTCCTCTCTTGAGAGATATTTGTACATTTTATTGCATCTAATATGCTATTTCATACTTACAGTTTATTTTTCTCTTATACTATTTTGTCAATAGTTAACTCACATTTCGTTTCCTCCTGTTAATTTATCATTTATTTGATTGGATGTATACTTTTTAATGTCAAAGTCTAATTGCTTTGAGATCTTGGAGAAACATATCTGAAATTTTACAGTCATTCCTGGATTATGCTTCTGTGGCTTATTTTACACGTTTTTTTTTTTTTTCTTTTTTACCTATATTTGGGTAACATCTACTCATAAGTCCTTTGGGTCCTTTGGTCACTTTCATTTCTGAATAGATAGGTCCATCAACTATGCGATGAAGAATGATGTGGAGAGAAGTGGAAAGAAAATGCTAAGTAAGCTGATAGCAAGTTTTGAGTATATTTCAAAACACTTTTTCACAGAAAACTATTTTGACTCTGACTTGGAAACATGCTTCCCCAAGTTATTTTTTATCTTTAACTTTTTCTTAAATATGTTGCCCAGAGAGCACTGTAAAATACAAAATGAAAAAATATATCATTATTGAGAGAGTAGATCTTAAAAGTTCTCATCAGAAAAATTTTTGTAACTATGTATGTTGACAGATGTTAACTAGACTTATCGTGGTGATCATTTCACAATATATGCAAAGGTTAAATCATTATATTGTACACCTGAAACTAATATAAAGTTATACGTTAATTATATCTCAATAAAAAAAAGCATTGGTTAGGTTACACGGCAGAAAAATATGATCCCCAATGGTTTAATGTGACAGTGGATATTTTACACTTATGTAAAGTGTCCTGTGAGACAAAGATGCTGTGAGTCGTTCATGTAATGACTCAGTGATGCAAGGTGTTCATATTAGTTAAAATAACATTATTCTTCTGTTACTGTTTTTTGCATTCACATCTCATGAGCTGTTAATCAAAACACTTTACTGTAAAAGAAACATGCAAATTGTCCTCTAAATTTCTCAAATAAAAATATATCATTTGTGTCGACTACATTAATATTTACTACAATTTTTTTAAAACAACAATAATAAAAATGCAAAGGTCATATTCTCAATATATGAAGAAAATTTCCTCTTTTTAATTGAAGTCTTTAAGCTTTGTGCAAAGCCCACTTTACTGTCTTATACTATTAACTCCATTACAAACTGGCCCTATTCCAAACAGCAGTTGTTAGGGACACTGACTAGATATCTGGCACTGGGAAACTGATTATTACTCTCATGATGTAATATTATAGAGGAGTTAAAGGATGAGTAAATGTTGATGAGATGAAAAAGGATGGGGGGAAATATTAAAGAAACTCCTATATATTCTTGTTTGAAACCTGTTCAAAAGATAGATATGTTCATATATTTAACTATGATATTTTATCATATATTAGTATTTGTGTGTGAATGTTTTACTCAATATATCAGATAAGTCTAAAAAATATGAATTGAATTATTTTCATATTGATCCATTGATCAAAACTAGTTAACTGTAATCGTCGCAAGACAATGTAACCCCCACACGGTCTACTTTCTTCATAATAGGATGAAACTATGTTCATAGAGAAATGATTAGAATTGAAATGTTGCTTTTTCAAATAGATAATTTTAATGTTAATTTGACTGCACTTACTGATATAATTACATATATTGCTTCAAAAACTTAAAAATAACTACTCTTTAACACTAACAAACCTTGTGATTAAAAATGTAGTTTATAAAAACAAAGGTAGGGAGTATTAGGAAAAATATAAAATATACTTACTCATATGCTTCATCTCTTTCATTGCTCTTGGCTAATAATTATGTAAAACTCCATAGTCCATGTCAGCAGCATTATGCCTTGCACAGTATTGCATAAGATGGAGTTTAGGATTTTTTTTTAATTTCTGAAAATGGGTGCTTGAGTGGTGCCAACAAAAGAAGGTTGTATACATTTGCACACTTTCTAACAATTCTATTAAACCTTGAAAACAGGGTAAAACTTTTACTTCTAAATTTCTGGCCATTTCTGTGATTTATGTATTGAATTGTATAGAATAATATAAATGTATTATACTGTCAAGTAGTGAAAAAACAGGAAACTTTTAACAAATTATATGCTACATTATACGAGATTGAGATTTTAGTAAAGGTATATGCAAGTTAAAAAATATAAACATGATATTTGATGAAACAATACTTTCTTTTGCCCAGTTGTTAACATATCCAGTAACTGATAAGGCATCCTGCACTTCACCCAGGCAATGTTTTTCTAAATTAATATATATTTCAAAAATGTGTAAAGCAACATTAAATATGATTTAAGAGGACATACAGTTGTAGTCAAAGTATTAAAAAACAGATAGAAATCAGAAACATCAAAGTTAGGAGAACGGTTTTCTCTGAGAAAAAGGTTTAGGAAATAAATTGATAAATGGAAATATTGGGGCTTCAGTTATTCCATAATGCTTGTTTCTTAATAAAAAGATTAAAATTATTGATATGATATCATATAATTGAGGGATTGATACATGACTTTTTAAAATATTTTTATTTCATTTTTTGGTTGATAGGCCATAGTAAAAATTTTAAAAATAACACACCAACATTTAGAGGTCTACTTACAATTGTTTAGCATTCAGATTTGGCATGACAACCATAGAGAAGGCATTCATTTTCCTTCATAATACTTCGTGACTTTTTTCATCTCAGAAAGTAGAAAACAAGGTTTAGAATAATATATCATGCTCAAGAAGTAAGTTTGAATACAACAATGTCAAGAATTTAATGATATTCTTGCTCTTCCAACTAAATGAACCTATTTGCCTAAAGAAGGCAGAGCATTCAATTCAATATTAATTCAATCCTTAAAATTGAGTCACAGAGAAAGAAAAATGAGTGACAGATGAGCCTTTCACTCCAAAAGTTACAAGTTTCAAAATCAAAAGTCCCATGGATGTTGTTGAAGATTTAAAATATAAGTGTAATTTTCTCAATTTGAGTCTCAAAGCAATCACTGTATTCACTTTATAAAAGGGTAGTAAATTCCAATTTGTGTGTGTCTGTGTGTGATTTCTGTATCTGTTATATAGTGTTTAAGAGAGCAAAATTTTCATCTACAAGGTTTCATAATTCCTTTGGGCTTATGTTTATGTGAATATATATGAAATATCTAAGAGCATTCTATGTGAAAGGAAAATTACAAGAATCGAAACCTGGGTTTCATAAACTGTAGCATTTACTGTTTCTCTAATATACAGAAAGCTTTCTCGAATACTCTTCAAATCAAAGAAATTCCTTGCATGGCAAGACTAAAGACACAATTTATGACCATAGTTAAATATTCAAAAGGGGCTAAAATGAAAGCTAAAAACCTTCTCAACCTATTAACTTCAAAGTTTCTCCAAACCAAAGATTCTTCACTGATATTTTTCAGATGATCTTTTTTTAATATACATATTCTGATTCCAGATACATTTTCTTTTGCTCCAAAATATGGACACTCTTCTTAGAAAGGGAATGTGCACATGTGAAAATCAATTCTTTCCTTTCTCAATGATTTTATTAAAGCCGGATTGAAGGTAACACTGCTGAGTGGCTTGCCTTATATTTACCAATAAGCAAATCTACCTAAATTAAATGAGAAAACCCATCGCTAGCTGGGTTCAAATGACGTCTCTCTAAGAACAGGACTGCTTAGTTACAAACCCGAAAGACTTCAATTGGCAGATGGCCTTCCTAAAACTGCTCTCCATCCACTTACTGTATCTTTTCCTCAGTGTCCCACCCATCTCTTTACTCAGAATTTCCCATTCCTCATTCCTGATCTCATAAAGACAAGCTTGAGAGTGTCATAGCTTTCCAGATAGTCTATATGATCCATAAAAATTGAGGTAACTTTACTCCTCCTTTTCTGATATGTACTATCTGATTTCTTTCTCCCCTCTAATTACATTAACCAATACCTCAAATTCAATGATAAGGGATACAATGGAAATCTTTGACTTAGTAATGCTATCTGTAATATTTTCCTTTTAAGTAGGATGATGGTTTTTGGACTTAAGTGTGAATATTTTAATGTTTTTAAATGAAACTTTGATTTCTAATTTATAAGTTGATTTTAAACAAAATGTGTTTAATTTTGCTTAAGTTCTCTTCAACAAGAATGAAATTACTCATGTGATTTTCAGTCTGAACCTTAGTAATATAGTAGTTATATTAACTGACATGCTAATATTAAACATCTTTGCATTTTCTGGCATGAATCACACATGGTAAAGATGCACAAGTTTTTATATGCTTTGCATTCTGTTTGCTAATATATACCTTGGATTTTGTATAGTTATTTATAAGTAAGTTTAGGTTATATTTTTTTGTTCAAAGATTATAACCGATTAATGTCAATAATATGCTTGCTGCATAAAAAGAATTTAGAACATTTTGAGTAGCATGATGTCTCTGATCTTTGCAAAGATGTTACACGTGTGGTCTTTTTCCGGAATAACAGTTTGAGAGTAATTATTATCTACATAGAAGAACTATGAAAATATGACCCATAATGAGGAGAAAAACAAATTAATCAAATCTGGCCTACAAATGACCCAGATGATAGGATTAGTACGCAAGACTATTACAACAATTATTATTATCATTGCATTTCATATGTCCAAGAAGATACAGGAAATATTGAGCATGCTAAAAGAAACATGAAAGCAATAAAAAACGTCCCAAATCAAACTTCTAGAGATAAAAAGTACAATATCTAAGGTGAAAAGTAGGAAAAAGACATAACAATTGATCCTAATGTGCAAACTTTAATTGGCTCTGCATCAAGAGAAAGATGGCTATCGGAGACATTCTTAGGAAAGCGGGTGAAATTTTAATATGGACCAGGTACTAGATAATTTCAGTTATTGTTATTGTTTTTATTGTTATTGTTATTATTTTCAGAAATGATGATGTTATTATAATTTATGTAGGAAATAAACCTTATTCTTAGGAGATACATACTCAAGCCTAAAATAATACACTACATGGGTTTAACAAAAGATTATGCATCGCAGGAGAAAAAGATAGTAAATTTTAAAACATAGAAATGGAAACCAAAGTGAAACACAGAAGGAAAAAAACTCTCAAAAAATATAGCATCAGTGAATTGAGTAACAACTTCAGGTAACCTCAAAAAGTACAAACTGGAGTTACTTAAGGAGAAGAAAAAATGAGGTTAAAGAAGATATTTGAATAAACATGGCTGAAAATTTTTAAATTTGATGAAAATAATATAAATAAACTGAAAATAAAAAAATATAGGGAACATAAAGAAATCAAGCCACAGTGTAATCAATTAGCCTAAAGCCAATGGCACAGAGAAACCCTTAAAAGGAATCACACATGAGCATACACTCACACGAGCTCATACCATCCCTCAGTTCAGTCACCGCTCAGTTATCTGTCAGTGCAGGGAGCCTGTCCTGATGCATGCAGCACCGTCAATGGATGCCTAGGCCCACTGGTGGCTCTGAGCATTGCAGTCATGCAGGCCACACCTAGGCAGGTGGTGTCCCCACCACCACCAGCAGCCACTGAGCCCAAATAGCACACAGAAGAAGCATCTTTGAAGGAGGATCTACCCCTTCCACACCAGTGTTGGGGATCATTTACCCTCTCTCAGAGGTCAGGAATATCATTGAAAAGACTGCCAGCTTTGTGGCTAGAAAGAGACATGAACTTGGAGCTAAGATACAACGGAATCCAGATCAACAACCACACGTTCGACTTCCTGAACCCCAACAACCCTTCCTACCGCCACAAAGTCAGCAAGTTCAAGGTGGGGAAGGTTCAGGAGCCCATGGCCGCCATCCCCAAGGTCATGCAACAGCAGCAGCAGCAAGCCACCCAGCAGCAGCTGCCCCAGAAGGTCCAAGCCCTGGTCATCCAAGAGACCACAGCACTCAAAGAGCTCCCTCCTGAGTTTGATTTCATCACAGAACCACCTCCATCTCAGCCTTCGACCTAGGCACAGTGAAGCTGAAGCCTCAGTTTGTAGCCAGTTTCTGACCCAGCTGATCCAGAAAGAGAAGCTCGACTACCAGTTAGACCTCCTCTATCCATAGCACAACCTCTTCAACTACTTCACGAAGCTGGTGGAACATTATACCAAGATCTTGAATCCAACTAAAAGCTTAATTGCAAAGCTCAAAAAAGGGGCTGAGAACCCCCGAGAAGTTTTGGACCAGGTATGTTACTGAGTGAAGTGGACCAAGTTCCAATGGCAGGAGAGAAAAAAGGAGGAGGAAGAGAAGGAGAAGGAGTGGGTAGCAGATCAATTGGCATGATTTCAAAGTGGTGGAAATGGTGGACTTCAAACACAATGAGCAAGGGAATTTCCCTCCCTCCATCACCCTGGAGATGCTGGGGGCCCAAATCCTCATTCAGGAACTCAATGAGAAGTTTGGGGAGAGTAAGAAGGTCGAGAAGGAGGTCAAGTCTATTGATGAGGACAAGAAACAGGAGAAGGCAGAGGAGCCTCCTTCCCAGTTGGACCCGGACACAAAAGTGTAAGACTTGGATGAAGGTTCAGATCATGAAGAAAGGCAGAAAGTGCCCCTTACCCCCAAGGACATGCCTCCTGCCTCTGCCCCTGACTCCAGACCAAGTCATTTTATGGAAAGACTATGACCCCAAAGTTTCCACCTCCCTTCCTCCAGCCCTGCTCCAGATGAATATCTTGTGTCTCCCATCACCGGAGTAAAGATTCCTGCCCCAAAAAATTCAGGAACCTATGTACGTTGCACTACTTGACCTCCACTAGCTGAAGTAGCAAGATGGCTCCATTCACGGGAAGCAGAGTGGTAGTGAGGCATTTGCATCAAGTCTGGAAATCAAGAACAACCTGAAACAGTTGGCCAGGTAGGGTACTGAAATCTTTGGTGTAGAGGAAACAGACTTCCATAAGAAGATGCAGGAGAAGGAGATCCAGAAGCC
The DNA here is from genome assembly GCF_037783145.1 of Equus przewalskii. Classification (NCBI taxonomy): domain Eukaryota; kingdom Metazoa; phylum Chordata; class Mammalia; order Perissodactyla; family Equidae; genus Equus; species Equus przewalskii. The sequence goes on from NC_091861.1 coordinate 17,926,971, forward strand.
CAAAGAATAGGAGACATGGGACAGCCACTCTGGCAGCATGGCTGGGACCCAGCAAGCAACCCAGGCCAACATCATCCTCTAGGAGCTGATCAGGCCATTCACAAGGCCAAGGGCCTGGTGCCGGAAGACGACACCAAAGAGAAGATTGGTCCTGGCAAGCCCAGTGAAATCTCCCAGAAGCCACGTCCTCTGTCTTCAGCCACCAGCATCCGCAGCTTCACATTATCCATTAGTGTGGTGCTTTGACCACCGGCAATGCCACCTCACGTCTACACCACAGTTGCTTCCACAGTATGGTCGTACCTTGGCTCTGGTATCAGTGGTCCAACTGCCCTCATGCCTAGTGCTCACCTCCATGCCACTCAACATCCATATGCCCAGGACCAACATGGTGCCCATGCCTCCCTCAACCCCTCCTATCATGGCACCCTGCCCAACCCCCATGATTATATTTACAAACTTTGTGCTTGCTCCACCTGTGGTACGTGTCCCAGCTCCAGCCCTAACACTCCTAGTTCCCCCCGCCACCCTAACCCTCCTATGGGAACTGAGCCTGTCTGCAAGAAATTGAAAATACAGGACAGACTCATGCTTGAGGAGAAGTTCTTATGCATAAAAAAGGGTCCAGTGTCCATCAAATTCCAAGTGCCAATGTGCAGGATAAGATAGAACTGAAGGAAACTGAAGGGGTAGGTGCTGGTTTTCACCCTCCTGCTCACAGACCAAGTCTCTGTCATCAAGATGAAGACTCACGAAGCCATGGGCATGCCTACAGGGAAACAAGCTACAGTATGAGGACATCTTCATCAAGGATTTTGACTGGCTGGTTTACATGGCCAGTGGCAGTCATCCACCTGTTCTTAAGGGAGAGAGGCGATAGGCACAGGTATAAGAAAGAAACTTGATGTCAGGTCCCAGCCACTGCCATTTTGCCTCTCCTGCCCCTTACTCTCTGCCCCAGACCCAGGAGACCTCCCTGAGGCCTGGGGCCTTGCCTGCAGATTCGGTTGCCTCTTGTTAAGTTTGGAAATTCAAGTTGTCCTGCAGAGTTTCATTCCACCCACATCCTTCTCAGACTGATAAGAGTAGGGCATGGATAATAGAGCTGTCTAAGCCACTCTCCTTTCCAGCAGTCTCTGGAATCCCTATGTATTAGGGTCTTGAACTGAGGCGATTCATTTCTTTGGGCAGCCCATTAGGAAATGTGAGCCCAGGGATGTCTTTCAGGATAATGTCTTAAAAAACTAAGTTCAACCAAGTGAATTTGAAGTCTAATTGGCTTTATTAAGTGATTCTTGAATCAATCAGCATCCAGCAAGTAGATACTCTGAGGAGTTGTACAAAAGAAAGGTTTTTGTAGGAAGGAGAGTGGGGCAAGGAACTGATTAGCAAAAGAAAAGAAAGGATTGTTTCAGACCAACTGATCTTATTTTGGGGAGAAAGAAACAGCAAGAGTTTTATTGCGCAGATTACCTCACTACTGCTGATCAGAAAATTCCAGAATGACTATTCCAAAGGCTGTACTGTTAAGAGGGGTTGAAACTGCAATTAAATCTGCATTTGCTGTTGTAGGGGGCAGATGACTCCATCTGGGGCCTGAGGCCTCTTTTTTAACACATTATAGTGACAAGTGGTGTGAAGCTGATAGAATATGGTTGTTATTGCCATTAATCATTTTGCATCTTGTCACAGGCTGTTTAAGAAACCTCTTGGACACAACAACAAAACAAAAACAGCTTGGTGCCCAGAACTATGGCAGAGTGGACTTTCTCACTAGACCTGGGCAGCTATCCCATTGAATGAAATGGCTTCTCAGCACAAGTTGGGTCCACGAGAAAACGTGGCCCTTGCACCCAAACCCAAGGTGGACAGCTGGTCCCAAGGCACCTTGGGTTCCCCATCCCGCATTTCTCTCAAGAAAGAATCAGGCGCTTGTTAAATTGTCATACTCCCCACAGTAGGTGGAGAAGAAAAAGGAAACACAAGCATGCAAACACATGTACACGCATATTCACTCACTCACTCACTCACACACAACAAAACCCAGGCACTCATGCACATCCTCGATCCAATTGTTCCTCCAAGCCATAGCGCGATGTCTACAGTTAGTCCCAAGAGTCCATCATTGACTGTTCCTTGAGCCTTTCCCTTGAAGAACAGCCTCAGGGCATTGATCTCTCTACAAGACCCAGCCTGACTGTCAGCACCCCGCGATGGGGGAGCTGGCCCCTTCATCTGGTCTTCTCCATCAGGAAATAATCTCCTTGTTAAACGCCATGGAGGACTCCAGCATCCAGGGTGGTGCCTGGTTCAGGTAAGTGGAATATGAGGCTTCCCCAAAAGGCAAACAGGGTACACTTGGGGCCCACAGAGTGCACTTTGTGGCTTGGACTGTGTAGGGTTAGTGAGTGTAGGTCCAGATGGAGAGTCAGGAATAGGGTAGGCTTGGACTCTCTGAGCGTCAGAGGCAGCTCAGAGAATGGCTACACAGGACCCTAGAACACAAAAACACGTCACACACACAGTTACAAAGATAAGAAGTCCTCTTATTCTCATTGAAAACAATATAAGTCAGGAGCCAGCCCAGTGGTGCAGAAGTTAAGTTTGCACGTTCTGCTTCGACAGCCCTGGGTTCCCCGGTTCGGATCCCCGGTGCGGACATGGCACCAATTGGCAAGCCATGCTGTGGTAGGCGTCCCACATATAAAGTAGAGGAGGATGGGCATGGATGTTAGCTCAGGGCAAATCTTCCTCAGCAAAAGCAGGACGATTGGCAGCAGATGTTAGCTCAGGGTCAATCTTCCTCAGCGAAAAGAGGAGGATTGGTGGCAGATATCAGCTCAGGGCTAATCTTGCTCAAAAAGAAAAGCCAAAGAAGACAATATAAGGAAAAACAGCCAACCTGACAACTTAAGAGATTAATCTCCAGGAAAAATAACTTTAAAAAGTGAAGTAAAAATCAGAATATTTTTTCAGACATACAAAATCTGAAAGAAAAAACAACCAACTCACCTGTACCAGAAAAGATATTAAATGAAACCCCTGAAGCAGAAGGAAAATGATACCAACTAGAATGAAAACACTGAAATGAGAAACGGTGGGGAAATATGAAATACTTTTTAAATGATAAATTAGTATATAATAGAATGAACTGATTAAAGCAAATATAAAAACAATACATGTGAGATTTATAATATAGTCAGAAATAAAATGTCTTACAACATAAGCACCAAAGCCAGCTAAGGACAAAGAGTAGTGTGTTGTTGGAAGATTCTTATAATTTATGTGACATAGTGTATCAGTTGAAGATGGATTATGATAAATTAAAGTGCTATAATGTGACCCTTGTGCAACCATTAAAAGAACGTAAAGAGTTATAGGCAAGAGGCAAACACAGGAGATAAAATATAATCACAAAACATTAGTCAGCTTATTCAAAGGAAGGTAAAGACAAAAAAACAGACCAAAGAAGGGATGGGAAAAGGCATAACAGATGTCTAAATCATAGATTTAAACCCAAACATATCAAAATTACACAAAATATGAATTATCTAAACACTCTAAATAAAAGGCAAAGACAGTAATGATAATTTTATAAGTACGTTAATTGACCTTAATTTCAATTAGAAAAAAATAATTGCATTTCAAAGGAACACTGTTGGTAGCCAGAATCTGGCCTTTGGAGCCTCTGCTGCTGCATTCTGGGAGATTTTCCAAAGATGGCAGCCATCGTTTGCCAAGATAATTTCAGGAGTCAGAACACACTAAAGGCGGGGCAGAAAGCGAGGGGGATTTTATGGGGAAACTAATCAAATGAACAAAACGCCAAACACTTGGAATGGTGACTGCCACAGAAAAGAAAGGGAAATAATTATCGAAGAAAATGCGTTTCTTCTCAAGAGATCAGGTTGACAAAAGTGACAGAAAAACGCGTTGGTAATTGTTGAGTGCTTTTCTCATAACTGTTTAAACGTTGGCGAAATAAGACTAATAACACCTGGTGTGAATAAACACTTTTATTTTTTTTACAACATTTGTACCTCTTTGAGACATAGTTCTACTTAATCAGGGAGGTGGAGAACACAGGTGTGCTGTAGTGGTTTTAAACTAAAATTTTCATTCCACCTTTTATGATAGATTTTACACTTCAGTAATTTGTGAGCTTCCAGAAAGTTCTAGAAATCTTTATTTAAGATGTTACATAAGGAATTAAGATAAATCATAGGCTTTGAGACACATATATGATTTCTTTCAGTTGATTCTCAGTTGTGAGGCTAACTTCATGTGAGTAATGCATCAACTTTTGCCAAGAAATCCTTAAAGAAGTGAATCATTTTTGGCAGCAAAGATTTAAAAGCCATTAATAAAATCTAGTGCCTTGGTCAGAGACTGCTAAATGGTGAGCTAACTGACAAGAATTCATATAGCAGCTTTAGCTGAGCCAGAGTGGATTTTGGCACATAGGAAAGAATATGGCATGAAAGAAATAACAATCTTTGGACCAAACTGAAACTATTGAAGTGTTGCTACACAAATTCCTGAAATTATTACTGAATCCTTCTTTCTTATCTGTGGACCTTTGTTCTCACTATTTGCTCTGCCTGCACGTTCCCCAAAATATTCAAGTGGCTCCTTCTCTTAGCTAAGTCATATCTCCACTCAAATTATCATCTCAGAAAAAACTTTTGTGAGCTCTAATTAAAATTACATGACTTACTCTGCTCTAGTTTTCATCATAATTATTATCACTACTGGAATTTCGTTAAATACTTTTTCTCTTGTGTATTGACCGTATCACTCAATAGATTGAAAGTTCATGAAAGCAAGGAAATCTTTGAATGCCATGTTTACACTCTAGTTCAAAGCTTCACATTGTGTAGTGAACCAGCAATGATACTTTCTCCAATTGAAAAATCGAGGAAATTCTTAGAACTTCACAGCTTTTAGGTATGCATTAATTTCACTCTTGTCACTAAAGGGCTCCAAAGTCAGCTGTGAATAATTAAGAGCAATGCAGTACAACTTACCTTGTCCTTACTAGCTCCTAATCAAAACTTTGTAGATTCTATATGTGTGTAACAAATACATTTAATAGATATTAAGAAGATGTGAAAATAGTAAGAAGGAAAAACTGATAAATTCTGATTTGTTGTCGTACAGCGTGACCGTTTCTTAGTTACTCTGATAGAAAATCTTAAAGTTTTACAAGGTGTTTTAATCCAAACCACCTGATTGGCATTTGTCATCTTTACCTGTTTGACAGAGACTATTATACGTTGTTGACATTGATATCGACCCTGATATCAGTTTCCCCACATTAAACCCAGCATATATGGGGTTAAAAGCAAAACACCCATTCCCTTCTTACTCTCTGGCTTCTTGGCTCCAGAATCCACTATCCTCCATGGAGACAGACACCGCCAAGGACCAGCACCTGGATTATCTCCTACCCGCAAAGAGATCCAGTCTGGTGGGAAAGCTGCTGACCAGCAAGGTCACAGGCTTCTGCCTCTCTGCAAGTAGTCTCAAGGCCAAAGACAGGCTGGTGGGAAAGCTCTGACCAGCAAGGCCATATGCTCCCCCTCCCCTACCTAAAGCCCCAAATAAAAACCCTTCCTTTTAGCTTTTCGCGGAGATTGGGATTTCAGAGCTAGCTCCCTTCTCTCCTTGCTCAGCGCCGTGCAAAAATAAAATTCCTACTTTCTTGCATCACACCCGGTGTCAGAGATTGGCTTTCTGGGCAACGAGTGAGCGAACTCACTTGAGGTTCTGTAACAACATTGGAGACCACCAATGAAATATATCGTTCCTGGGTACTCATTCTCTGCCACAGTCTCCTCCTAACAAATCTGGATGTGGCCTGAGATTTGCTTCGATTAATAACACTATGCCTCTTCTAGTTCTCAGCCTTTAGAACGCTGACAGTTTCTCCTTTGGGGCTCTTGGGCACCCTGAGCATGTGTAGAAGACATCCATCTGTCCAGCTGGAGAGACCATAGTGACAGAGCTACAGGAAATGGACGGACACTCAACTAACATAAAGCCAGAAGGGAAAGACTCACTGTATTTGTTTCCTAGAGCTGCAGTGACAAATTACCACAAACCATGTGGTTTAACACAACAAACCACCTTTTGGAGGTTAGAAGTCTGAAATCAAGTGTCGGCGGGGTTGGTTGCTTCTGGAATGCTTCTCTTCTAGTTTATGGTGGTTACCAGCAATCCTTGGCATTCCTTGGCTGTTATACAGATCATTTCAATTTCTGGCTCCATCTTCACATGGTGTTCTTCCCTATGTGTGTCTTCTTTGTGTCTCTGTGTATGAATCTCTCTTCTTTCTCTTATAAAGACACTAGTTTTTGGATTTAGGACCTTCCCTAATTCAGCATGAGCTTATCTTAACTAATTGCATCTATAATGATCCTACTTCCAAATAAGGGCTTATTCTGAAGTTGTGGGTGGACATGAATTTGGGAGGGTGTGCTATTCAATCCAGGACACCAGTCATCTCAGTGAGCCAGCTGATTCTAGTCTCTACCCTCCAGCCAAAGGCAACCACGCCATAATGGCAGCCCAGCTTATCTCTGCCTATGCTAAAGAACCACGTAAGAAATTAAAAATAATTGTTGTGTGACTATATAAATAAAAGAACAAGTAAGTGAAAGTAAGAATGAACAGGGTCTTGATGTCTATCTTTCATATATTGACTGTCTAGAAAAGATACTCTGAACCAAAGCACACCAGAGAAGCACTATTCAAAACAAGGGTGAGCTACACAACCAGAATCACTATTCCTCATGGTTGATAAATAACTATAGCCAAGTTGTATGGCATCTCTTTATGCTAGCTAATTCTACAGTTAATTGAAAATGCCCTTTGAATAAAAGACAATTATGGTATCAGTCAAGTTGAATTTCTACACATTGATCAACTGTGCCAGCATTAGGTGGTGTTTATTTAATGTTGCTTTATAAAATATTTGTGTCAATGTATCCTGTTTACTCTCAGCCACAAAAGTTAGATGAACAGTTTCAATATTCCCTTCTAGGTACGGAAATATAAATTAGAGATGACTCCTTCCTCGCTCTCCATCAAGCATTTATGTACATGATGACTTTACAAAAGTAATCCTTTGGTCTGTTTTGTTGCTTTTGGTATGGAAGATGCAGTTTTTGGAAACAGATATTCCCTGAGTTTGTTTGTTTACTTATTTAGTCACCTTTGTAGTTTTAAGAATTTTGAATCTTCTAAAATTTTATAATTAAAAAGATAATAACCTACCCATACTATTCAACAACTTCAATATTATTCAAATGCAAGGATCAGTGTTTGATCTATTTGCTTCTTCCTCCCTCCCTCCCTCTCCTGCTTTCTCCCTGCCTCCTTCCTTTCCTTCTACCCCTCTTTCCTCCCTTCCTTCCACCCTCACTTCCTTTTACCTTTCCTTCCTCCCTCCCTCCCTCAGTCCCTCCCATCCTTCCTTTCTTCTTTGTCTCTTTCTTTCTTGGTTTATTTGGAACAGATTTCTTTTTTTAAGCCAGAGTTGCCCTTTTTCCAATATAAAAACCCATGAAATTTTTCCCCAGACTCATGATCAATTTTCCCCGTAATAAATATCTGGCACTAAATTTCTATTAATCTTACTAAAAATTACAATCTCATTTTCTAGAATTTTGTGGAGATACAAAATTTTTTGTGGAGATATGATAAAGAATTAGATTTTTCAAAAATATGTATGCCTCATTCAATGTATTGACTGGAATTCAGGTAGATTTAACAGGGGAAATCCCAATCCTCATTCTTCACTTCTAACAACACATTTTCCCAAGATTATTGACAAAGAAAACTTCATTTATACTCTTTCCAAATTATGTTATTAAATTTTCCTCATTTAAAGATATATAGGCCATAAATATTATTCTTTTTCTACGGATGTTAGATTTGCATGTAAAAAGGTATAGAAAGTGACCGCTTTTTTTCTCCAGGAACAGAACAATTATGTGAAAACAATAAGATAATTTTATTCTCTACCCTAGGTCTTTAAAAACAGGAAGAAAAGAAATCCCTTTCACTGTCTACATGGCACCATTCTTTCTGATCTTCAGTCTGAAAAATCAAATGGATCTCATTTTAGATAAATTTTAACAGTTCTATGTAGATATAGATCTGAAATTTCACTAATGTGTTTTATCTTTCTTTACTCAGGCGGAAATGGCATTTCTTTTATTATTCTTTGGAATCACATAAAATCACCAAACACAACTATTAAATGTAACGGCTGCACACATTAGAAATTCAAGGTTGAAGTAACTAGAATGAAACAGCAGATTTTAAAGGAACGAGACTGTCACTTAGTGTCAATGTTACAATCCATTTATCAGCTCCATTAACTTAATGGTCAAAAAAAAAAAAGTTCTCCAACCTTTCTTCTCCCTGGTGCGTATTCGCTCTCATACACATCTAAACTAAGGCTAATAGAGAGCAAAGAGATGTTATCAGCATTCTTTTATGTAGCTTTTATTGTCTTCCATAAAATCCTGTAACTAGGATCAAACTAATGATTCTATACATCTGGCCCAGCCATACAAACTCCAATTTTTACTTTTCTCATTTTCATTCAATCCTTCTTTCTCACTCCTTTAACTCAGAGTACTTTGCTCATGTGGAAGTTGAAATATCAAAGAGGCAGAAAACTTGTCAACAAAAAAGAGGTGATTTACTACCTTTAGATTTTCTATCTTCACGTGAACCGTTTTAGACGACTGTTTACCTCTCCAGTCCTCATTTATATTGCGCACAGCCACACAATAGACTTTCTGGTATTTAATGCTGAAAAGCCCAATTGGTGATGTGTAGTAAAATTTTACTGCTTGTCTGAGTAAAAGAGGGAGCAATTCCTATACCTACATTGCCAGTTGAAAAGTTCAACCTTTATCTGTTTAGCCAGCTTTAATTCAAGAATAGGTTTCTTTCCACAAAGAGGAGAAATGCTGAGGCATCAGACGCTTTAAAGCAATGCCCTGTGCAAGCTGATTTCTCTGCTGATGCTCATGCATTTTTTCCCTACGCTAAGGAAGTTTGCGTTGCTTTATTTATAAAGAACCCTTCCCAGATACATGTGTCAGTAACTCATCATTTTCTGGCTTTATTAATTTTTTTGTGTGTATTAGTTTAGAGATATTAAGGTAACCGTTTTATTAATCGGTTATACAGCTTTAAAATTGCATGAAATCGCTTGAGCGTCCTGTGTTACAAACAGAACATTTAAATAAAATGTGTAGATTAATTTTGACGTGTAGTTTATTGCCACAAATCAATATGTCACAGATGTAGGTACTTGATTATTAGGATAATTATCTCACTTAATTTCTCTAATGTTCAGCTTTTTAAATATACAAATACACTTTTGAAATATTTAACTAAAGCTATACTCTCTGTTTTTTATTGCCTTATAAGCCTTCATATAAGATACGCTAAGGATATAAAATGATAGATAAAGAAAGCTATTCATATCTTCCTTGGCTTTATTCTCTTAACTTTTTTTTGACAGAACTTAATTCTTTTCTTCTTGACTCAGCTATTCACAGGAACAGCATAAGAATAACACTCACAAAACAACTTTTGTATAACTTTGGTTCAGTCACATAAAACTTTTTTTGACTGCAATTATTTTGACTGTTCCAAGGGAATAATAATAACCGCTTACTTTACACGGTTGTGTGAACATCATGTGAGATACAATATAATTGTCTTTTTTCTCAAAACCATGCGATATCATAACTAAAATGAGAAAACCTAATACTAGAATTCATATAAAATTAAGTCAAACATATTTTCTCTTAGGCATCTATGACTTGTATTAGGTAAAAATAAAACAAAATTACATGATACATTTGGAAAACCGACACTTTTCTCACTATTATGAAATGGAGCTGTGGGACTCAAGTAAGAAACTTTCTGCCTTTCTGATGGCTCAAGTCTTTTTTTATAAATGAAATATTTACTTGTAAATATCACAGATATTGCTGGTCTCGTAGATAAGTTTGGCTCTTGTTCTTAAGTGAGGAACTGAGATGATGAGTTTCGGGAATTTCTTTTTCCATATGATAAAATTTCTGAATTTTTATAAGATGTAAGCTGAGCTTTAAGGAACAGCGGGTGAGGCCTGTTTATTTTCGACACATGAAGACCCTGCATTTAATTTGAAATGCGTTGCCGCTCTCCAGGTCCTGCCCTTTATATTTTTACTTATCTTCTGCATAGCGAGCAGGTATGTAAGATTTCTACATTTCACTCAAATGCACTTTACCAAATTGAGACAGAAAGTGTGAAGTGTGTCTAGTTTCCATTTTTAGCTTCTTTTACCAGGTGCTTTGGAAACTTGCCAAGTAAAATTTTAATCACCTGGCAAAGTATTTGAAATCTAGCGCTCACCTGACAAACAATTATTTAAGATGTGTGCTTGCATATTGATCGTTCTTTCTTTTATGTGTATCTTTTACTATTCTAATATAGTTTCTAATTTATGATAAAATTTTCTGCTGTGATTATTCTGGGATCAGTAATAATATTTAGGATTGTATTTATCTTCCCACCTTTGTGATTTTATAAAATTGATTTATATACAAATTTCTTGTTCAACATAGAATTTATAGTAGCAAAATTGGAAAGAAAACTGAATATCCCACAAACAAGTATATTTAGAGAATGCATAAGCAAACATGAGATAATAGATATTATTACTGTATAGTAAAGACAGTGGTTTTGAAAACTATTTTAAAAAAGAAAAAATATTAAAATAAGTGAAATAAACTTGATAATAAATGGGATATATTATATGTCCCAGAGTTAATTTTGCATATATATCTGTAAACATAAGTATATAATTATTAGAAGGAAATATATTTACATGTTCATGTGTTAAAGGTATCTATTTTTCAGGGTGCTATGATTCGGAGAATTTTAAAAAGTCCCTTTGATTTTTATATGTAATTACCAATATTGCTGCCATAATATGTATGAGTTTTAAGATTTGAATATAAAATATAGTTTTAGAAGTATTGGGAAATCAAGGGATATGTTCTATAACAGCCTCACATGAAGAAAAGAATGAGAATTTTGTCAAAAACTTCCTTAATGTACTACAAGATGACCAGTGTCTATTGTAGATTTGTGACTATTTATATTCCCAGGCCATTTCATTAAAATACAAGCAGTGCCTTTTGGGTGCTATTCTAAGTATGTGCTGTATGTAACACCACTTCAGACAATTTAGAATGAGTATTCTGTAATCTTTTGATGAGGTGTTCTTGTTGCACCAAACCAAGATTCATGTTAATGCAGTGTATGATTAGCAGTGACCAAATTCTCAATTCTACTTTGGGATTCTGAAAATTGATGCTATGGTCTCATAGGATGTTCCCATGAGGTTTGATGTGACACGACCTTGGTTTAAGTCACAGGATCATTACTCTAAAACTAGTTGACCTAAAAGTGACTTACTTTCTTAGGGCTTATACCCTTATTTGTTAAACTGGAGTAAAGATACATAATTTCTTAGTAATTGAATAAGCTAGTCTCTCTGATCTGCAAATTTGGCCTGTTAATGAAACAAAGAAAGGTCAAGAAATCAGAGGTCATGTTTTACTAATGTGTGGTCATTACAGGTGTCATGTAAGGAACCTGAGCTCAGTCTCAGACCATTATCAGAAAATAAAAACAATTGAAATTGATTTAGAGATATTTCTTTCACCCTATCATCATCTTAAGATCCGTGGCTTGAGTAAGCTCTTCTCTGGTTGTGATGGTCATTTGTACTTTGTGGGTATCATTATACCCTTGACTGGACGTTCAAGAACAGTGATTGACTCTCTGGATTTGTTTAGCATTTTCCCAATTTCCATACTATCTACACAATTCCTATGTTACTGAGTTTTTTCTTCTTTTCTTCCAACAGGTCTGGGAGGAGTTCCTCTCTTTATTTGGACCCTGGCTTCAGGTCAGTCAACAAAGAAAATTAAAAGGCTCTCCAAATAATACCTCTTCTCTTTGATTGTAGGGACCAATAGTAAAATAAGGACTATTCAACTTCAGAATGTACAAAAGCCATTTTGCAGAGTCTTTTTGATTATGTTGAAAGAGAGTGATAAAAAGTAAACTGTCTTTTTAAATATAGTCTTTTAACTTAAGTCAGTAAAATTCCATTTGAATTTAGGCCTTCTTTACTTTACTTCAATGATCTGCAGGACTTTATGTCATTCAACATGTACTAAATATTTAGCAGAATATAAGTAATTTAATGAACAATTTATTTCTATAATATGTCATTGAAGGATTAGAACTTATAGATAGTGATAAAATGAATATGGCCATCACTGAAATACACATCAGGCATTATTCATGGGATAATTTATGTCTTTATGTTTAGCAAAATGTTTTTTCTCTTTAATGTTTCAAGGTAATGTATGTTTGAATACATTTGAATTTCATAGCTCAGCGTAAAGTTTACAATGAATGTCATTTTATTAAGTTCAAATGTGATGTCCCTCAAAGTGTGTAAAAATGGAATGTAAAATTTACAAATTAAGCAATGCCAATTAATTTACCAAATAACCTATTTTTAAGTATTTAAATACTGATGAATTAAAAGACACATGTTTGTCCTTTTTAAAGCAATTTACAATGTTACTAACTGCATGTAAACTTGTATTAGTGTAACTGAAAACCAAAATGCATGAAAAACAGGGCTTTAAGAAACAAGAAAAGGGGCCAGCCCAGTGGCATAGTGGTTAAATTTGCATGCTCTGCTTCAGCGGCCTGGGGGTTCGGATCCTGGGCACAGACCTATGCACAGCTCATCAAGCCATGCTGTGGCAGCATCCCACATACAAAATAGAGGAAGATTGGAAGAGATGTTAGCTCAGAGATAATCTTCCTCAAGCAAAGAGAGGAAGATTGGCAATGGATGATGGCTCAGAGCCAATCTTCCTCACCAAAAACAAGAGGCAATAAAATTAAATTAAGTAAAATAGAGGATATACTAACTGTAGAAAAATAAGGTTACGATCATTATCTCTGTTTTACAGATGAATCTTGGTAACACAATATCTCAAAAAGCAGCAAAAGCATGAACTATTTAATTCATGTTTTGTTTTCAGAAAGGTAAATACGTAGAAATTTCCAAAAGAGTAGCTGCTTTGAAATTATTTAAATTATCTACATATTATTTGGCAGGTCAAGGCAGAATGCAGACAGTGGCAGGACCTGGGACACGTGACTTGATTAGTGTCTGTGAGTGGAGTGCTTTGGGTGTCCCTCTAAGGCTAAGGCTAGATTGCTCAATTCAAACCAAAGGAGGAGAATTTAGAGAGACCACAAGAGAGTCCTGTCAGAGAAGTACATAAGGGGAAGGCTCTGGGGGGCAGAAGAGACTGCTGATCGCAAGAACTGTTGGGAAAGTCATATCAGGAACTTACATGTGTGTGTGAATCTGCAAGATGTTATCTAGGGTGTGTGCTCGCACAAGAGCACTGATGTCATTCTAAGGTCCCTGCATGTTGCTTGGCCAAATAAAATGGATGCCATCCATTCAATACCATGAAATTGCTTAGCTATACTCTGTACATGTAGTTTAAAATCAGGAAGTGTGATGCCTCCAGCTTTTTCCATCTTTTTCAAGATGGCTTGGTTATTTGGGGTTTTTTATCGTTATGTACAAATTTTAAGACTGCTTTTTCTATATCTGTGAAATATGCCGTTGGAGTTTTGATAGGAGTTGCATGGAATCTGTAGATTGCTTTGGGTAATAATGATTTTTTAACAATATTAATTCTTCTGATCCATGAACTTAGGACATATTTCCATTTATTTGTGTCTTCAATTTCTTTCATCAAATCAAAAGTGTACAAGTCTTTAAGCTCCTTGCTTAAATTTACTGAGTATTTTTATGCTATTATAAATAAGATTGATTTCCTAATTTCTTTTTTGATAACTTGGTGATGGCATATAGAAATGCAAGTGATGTTTTGTATGTTGATTTTGCATCCCACAACATCACCAAATTTATTTAGTAGTTATAACAGTTTTCTAGGAGGAGAGGAAGTCTTTAAGGTTCTCTATATACAAGATCTACAAACAAGGACTGTTAAACTTCTTCCTCTCCGATTTGGAATGCACATGGGGAAAGGAGAGTCTCTTCAATAAATGGTGTGGGAAAACTGGATATTCACAGGAAAAATACTGAAACTAGACTCTTAACAACATACACAAAAGTTAACTCAAAATCGATTAAAGACTTAAGTTTTAAGATCTGAAATTGTAAAACACCTGGAAGAAAACATGCAGAAAAATCTCCTTGTCATTGGTCTTGGCAATGATTTTTGGACATAGCACTAAAAGCAAAGGCAGCAAAAGCAAAAATAAAAAAAAAACAAATGAGACTACATCAAACTAAGAAACTTCTGTACAGCAAAGAAAAGAATCAACAAAAATGAAAAAGTAACGTGTGTCTTGGGAGAAAATGTTTGCAAACCATATATCTGATGGAGGGTTAATATCCAAAATATATAAGGAACACATACAACTCAATAGCAAAGACACAAACAACTCAATTAAAAAATGGGCAAAGTACCTGAATAACATCTTTCCAAAGAATGCTTAAAAATGGCCAACAAGTATATGAAAATACCTGGTATAGGTATATGATCACTAATCATGAGGGAAAAGCAAATCAAAACACAATGAGCTATTACCTCACACCTATTAGGATAGCTACTATCAAAAAAACAAGAGATAATAAGTGTTGATAAGGGTGTGGAGAAAAGGGGACCCTGTACTTTGTTGGTGTGAATGTAAATTGTTGCAGCCACTATGGAAAACAGCCTGGTGTTTCCTTAAAAATTAAAAATAGAACGATCATATGATGCAGCAATCTTACTTCTGGGTATTTATCTAAAGGAAATGAATCAGGATCTCAAAGAGATAGCTGCACTCCGATATTCATTGTAGTATTATTCACATTAGGCAAGATATGGAAACAACCCAAGTGTCCATCAATGGATGAATGGATAAAGAAAATGTGGGATCCACATATCCAATGGAATATTATTCAGTCATAAAAAAGGAGACTATCCTGCCATTTACAACAACATGGATGGACCTGGAGAACACTATGCTAAGTGAAATAAGCAAGACATAGAAAGACAAATACTATATAATCTCACTTATGCATGGAATCTAGAAAAGCCAAACTCATAGAATGGTGGTTGTCAAGGACTGGGGGGGGGGGGGGGCAGTGGGGGAAACATGAAGATGCAGGTCAAAGGGTACAAACTTTCAGTTACAAGAGGAATAAGTTAAGGGTATCTAACATACAGTGTGGTGGCTATAGTTCACAATACTGTATTGTATACTTGAAATTTGCCCAGAGAGTAGATCTTGAGTATTCTCACCATACACACACACAAAGAATGGTAACTATGGGAGGTGATAGATGTGTTAATTAGGTTGATTGTGGTAATCATTCAAAAATGTATTCATGTATTAAATCATCACGTTATGCATCTTAAATATATACAATTTTTACTTGTCAATTTTACCTCAATAAAGCAGGAAAAAAGAAAGAAAATATTAATATCTTAAGTACATATGTGTGTATGTGTTTGGATGTGCGACAGATGAAGAAAACAATAAAACATTACCAGTTGACTTCACTGAAAATAAAACATAGTTATTTAACAAATTAAATTCTATAACATATAACTCTAAGATCAACTATCAGTCCATCAGGAAAATTCAAAAGAAAGTATTTCTATTAAAATTATCCTGAGTCTCTAAATATAAAAATGCAAAAAGTTAAGTTTAGAAAAACATGCACTTTTTTATGGATATGATCATTGTGACTTGACTGTACTGGCAAAGAGACAACTCTGGATTAATTGCATAAAAAACAGGGCACTTCTAAATTTGCTTTACTCATTAACTGAAATTTGCATTAAGCAATTTACATGTATGCCATTTTCACCCTTGCTATTTCCATGCTTTAATTAGCTTAATTTAACTGGAATCTCTAGATAGGTCACAGCTCTCAAGTTTAATAAAATAGAGTAAAATGGGTTTAATAGAAATTCATAAATTATCAATGTTCTTTGGAGCAATGCATACATAATTTATTTCCTGTCGATATCCAGCACATTTTGTAAAATTCAAGTAAACAGAACAACTAATAGTGTTACATGTAATATCTTTCTTAGCAAGCTGATGCTGTCACTTGAGAAAAAAATATCAGAGAATGTGGGGAATGGCTAGTATATGACATGCCATGTTCTATTCAACATTATTTAACTAGTGTGGCCTTAACAAGACTAATTAAAATAACTCCCTTACTGCCACTTCTGCCTTCCCTACATTCTTTTTTATATCAGGAGTCACCATCTGACACACTATGCTTTAATTGTCTTGTTTGTTTCCTCATCTCCACTGAAAGGAGGAGGACCAGGGTTTCATCCTTGTTCACTACCATATCTGCAGAGCTAAGAATAAGATCAAGCACAAAACACTCAAAATATTTGCTGAAATAATAACCGCAGGGGCTGGCCCGGTGGTGTAGCGGATAAATTCACTTACTCCACTTCAGCTGCCTGGGGTTCACCGACTCAGATCCTGGGCATGGACCTATACATCGCTCATCAAGTTGTGCTCTGGTGGCATCCCACATAGAAGAACTAGAATGACTTACAACTAGGATACACAACTGTGTACTGGGGCTTTGAGAAGAAAAAAAAAATAAAAGAGGAAGATTGGCAACATATGTTAGCTCAGGGCCAATCTTCCTCAAAGAAATAATAACCGCTGTTAACATATGTCATTAAAAATTAAGTTAAAGTTGCTAAAGTGGGAAAAATGTACAGAATAAAAGCCTGTAAATTAGTTTCAACAAATGGACACCATTATGAAGGAATTTATACTTGTTCCACTCATTCTTACATCACTGCTTTTACTTACTAACTAAATCAAACGCCTGTATCTGCTTCTTAAAGGAAGAGATATATCTATAGATCAAAGGAACAGAAAACACGTTGTTCAGAATTATTTTACTTGCAAATTACTAAAAATTTGCAAATAAAGTTACGAAAAAAGTAAACTTAACCAGCTTAAAGTGTAATGATAATTGATTGTCTTATACAAATGGAGAACCAAAAGATGTTAGGTCAGAATTGATCCGGCTGAAAATATTATAAAAATCATAGTTTCTTTCCAGTTTTTCTCTCTGCTGTTCAAAATGATTTCTTCAGCAGTTGGCTGCTAGAAGCATCTGTGGGCTAAAACTTTCTTGCTCAGGTCCAGTGGGAAGAGAATATTTCACTCCTGAAACTACAGTGAGGAAAGTGAAGAATATTCTTCCCCAGATTTCCACTGAACATCTCCAAAATTAACCATGTTTGGGTTGGGTTATATGACAGTCCCTGAGGCCAAATTGCCAAATTGAGACCTTGGCAATGAATCTGAGATTGGAATGAAGGTCACTAAAATAGCTTTGTTTCAAACAAGAGACGAGACATTCCCTAAGAGATACTCCCAAGGTGCAGTTAGCCTTGCAGATGAGGGATGAAGGCTGGGCAGCAAAATTATGTGCCTGCTACAAAGGTTTAGTTCTCTTTTGGGTACTCTGTCTTGTATGTCCTTACTCGTTGCCAATAAACAGGTCAAATTGTAACTGCTAATGACTTTGAGGAGATATAAGTAGAAAAGGTCATTTAGGAATTCTGAGGCATTCATTTTACTGGATTCCTCTTTCCTGTCTAGAATATAATAAAAGGGGCATAAGGAAGTCTTGAGAAGTTCCAGAGAGGAACAGGACAAAAAAAAAAAAAAAATACTCAGTGATTATAGAATAAGACCTGTGAGAAAGAATTAGAAGAAATTTAATCTACAGAAGATAGATATGCCTAATCTAGTAATTTTAAGAAATGGAAAGATTAGTTCTGCTAGCCTTGTTTATTCTGATTCTTCCATCCCAAATCCCCACTCACATGCTCCTGGATACCTACAGGCTGAGTTCTGGTGTGGTACCCATATCAAGTGATAATAATGACTATAATAAAAAGTTCAATGTTTGAGCATTCAACCGTCATTCATTTTGCTAAGTACTTTATGTCCATTCGCTTGTTTTATCATTGGAACAAGTTCAGTTCATGTTACATAAAAAAATGAATTCGAAGAGTTTTAATACTCACACAAATTCTGAGAGCTGGTGAATTTGCAGCAGGAGCATTTGATGCCAAATCTTTCAGGCTGCAATAACTATGATGCCTCTCATAATTCCTGGATGCTGCTATCTGCCTAGAATTCTTATTGAATTTCTCAGATTCCTTCTTGCTTTATTCTCAACCATCTTGGTCCACTGATCTTCCATTGACAATTTAATAAATGTGTATGGAGAATGGTTACAATGTGCACATATTGTGCAGGATGCCAAGTACCTAAAATGAATAAGATAAGAAAAGGCCACGGCCCTTAGGGAACCTAATTTGTTGTGGAACACAAGAAGGTAAGCAGATAATTACATATATATTGTATGAGTGATGCAATGCTATTACTTGCAAACTAAGCAATTGTACCAACTACCCCACTGAGAACAACTAGAAAAGCTGGAAAATATATAAAAGTTTTACTTAAAGACATCAGAGTGCTAAGCAGGTAAGAAAAGAAAAGTAAAGCATCTCTGAGGAAAAATAACATTATTTTGATTTCAAGTTATTTCTACGCATTTTCATACACAAAGAGTAGCACTCAATAATTAGGGGAGGACAAAAGGGGTGATTAGGCTCACATATGAGGGAATGGACTATAATTAGTGTTCAGGTGGTGAACATGATGTAATGTATACAGAATTCGAAATATGATGTACATCTGAAAAAAATAAAAATTAAAAAAAATGAAAAAAATAAAATGAAATATATTAAAAACAAAACAAAAAAAATAAGTAGGCATACAGTGGAGAGCAAAAACTACCATTAAGGGGCTGGTCTGTGGCCGGATAGTTAAGTTCGCATGCTCTGCTGCAGTGGCCCAGGGTTTCCCTGGTTCGGATCCTGGGCAAAGGACATGACACTGCTCATCAGGCCACGTTGAGGCGGCATCCCACATGCCACAACTAGTAGGACCTGCAGCTAGGATATACAACTATGTATCCGGGGGGTGCTTTGGGGAAATAAAACAGAGAAAAAAAATAGATAGGCAACAGTTGTTAGCTCAGGTGCCAATCTTTAAAAAAAACATTAAAAATAACAATAAAATTGCAGCTTCATAAGATTCATATAAATGGTACAATAGACAACGATGAATATCTGAATGAAATCAGATTACTATATATAACAAAGTGAAAGATTAATATTGAATATTTCAAAAAGAAAATAGGAAATGTAAAAGAGAAAGGAAAGGGAATGTTCTTTCTAAAAACACAAGTGAACTCAAGAACTAAATATATGAATTCCACAGTGGACTTTAAACAGCTGGAGAAGGATTTAGATAACTGTGAGACCGGTCAGGAAAGCATAAACTAGAATGAAGCATAGCTTAGAAGGGAGACAGAGAAAGGGAGGAAGGAGCTAAGGGTCTGTGAGTTTCAGTAGAAGTCCAGCCTGACCCAAGGAGAATTGGCTTTCATATTTATATAACAGGCATTTGCGACTCAAGAGCTGTCCAGACAAAGGCAGTGGTAGGTGAAGTGTACAAACCCCCGGCTCTCGGTGAGCATGGAGACACAGCAGCTCAAGAAGCCTGAGCTGAGAGTCCTCTGCTGAGAGTCACAGGTTCCCGTCATTCAAAACCAAAGCCCTTTGAAGCTTCCTGAGAAGAGCATGGAACTAATATAAACGATCCAAAGGCAATTAGCTGATATATCAACAATGCTTGCTAAAAATGGCTGTCATGTTGAGGAGAAGAAGAGTGGTGAATTCACACAGAGAATCCAACCAGAGAGAATGGACAATCTCCAGGCAATCTGAATGAAAAAGCAATTGATGACGTGAAAGCAAAGGTTTATAGTAGAGGGTAACTAGCAGATAATGGGAATGCTCTCAGTTTGATACATGATAGGCAGGAACTTGTGATACAGTCCCTGTAATTCTTGAGTAACCAGACATTTGGGTATCAATGAAATTCATCAATGAATTTCAGGAACAGATTTAGCTTCCAATACACCCCTCTTTACTTCTTTATTCTATTTCCCTATATTCTGTGCCTACAACTATTTAAGACATTCAGTAAATATATATCTCCCTGAGGTAATGAGAAGAAATCAATTAATTATGCACAAAATGTAGATCAGCATGCAGAATCAATCAAAAATTAACTGGGTTAAGGCATGTTTAATCACAGAAGATAGTTCTTGCCCTTAAGTGATTCATATCGTTGTAAGACAAGATAGACAATTTATATTATAATGAGTAAATAAATAATAACATTTCAAATACCAAACCGTGCTGTACAGACATAGGTAAATACAACAGGGAATGTGATAAACAAGGACTAAGAGAGAGTCTTCAGTGGCAACAGGGCTTGTGACATTGCGTTAATAAAACTCTCTTGTGTAGCCCTTTCTCTATCTTGGTTCCTACTGATTTTCTGAGCTTTGATCTTTAGCCTTCCAGGTGAGTTTGTGAGCTTCCCAATAAGTAAACAATAAATTCCTGTCTTTGCTAAAGTTATCCAAAATGTCTTAAAACAATCTTGACCAGAGAGGAAACCAAACTGAAAAATTGACAATAAATAGATAATAATGAGAGTAAAATGTTACATATTTGAAGTGAAGTATTCAGTTTATGCAATTCCAAAGGAAAATGTAATCTGTGTGTGTTCGTTTGTGTGTTGGGAATTAATTAAATTGTGCTTCCCTAGGAATAAGTAAAGGAAAGAATAAATTTTCAGAAAGAAAATATAAATGATAAATTAGAAATGAGTAAATTAGAATAAGTTAAGAAATAATAAATAAAATAAAATGAATAATAAATAGAAAATAATAATTGAGATAATTGTTTATGAAAAATATATATAGCCCAATACAATATATCATAATAAAATTGATAATGCCGAGTAACTACATGTAAAAAGTAGTTAACAGAATTATAAAAGAGTACTTTGCCCAATTTTTTCAGATTCTATGCCAGGGTGACATCAGCAAAAATGGCAGGGTAAGAAGCTTGCAAAATTCTCTCCTCCATTAAAAGAACAAGGAAAAACTGGCAAAAAAATTTAGAATCAACTTTTTCAGTATTTTGAAAATTAATGAATCATTGGCAGCAGTCCTGAAATGTTAATTCAAGAAAAACTGTGGACTCTCAGTAAGAACAGTGGCCTTTGTGGCATTTTAATTTGCCCCCATTTTCAACCCTTGCTCCTCAACCCTATGGTGTTCTTGAAAACCAAAAGCTCAAACTCATGATAAACACCAGCAGCCTGTAAGCCACCAGGGTAGGGGAAGATTGGGATGGAGCTCCCTCAGGGCCCCATTGCCAGGGAATTTTCATTAGTGTACCTATCTAGCAGTTCATATAACCACCAGGCTCTACTTGCAGATCTGCCCTCATTTGAATAGACTGGGAGCTTACCAAGTGTACTGTTTTCTTGGATCATCTGTCAAAAACAATCAGAGGGAAATGTTGAACATTTCGGCTTCCGGAGCTGGTTGACAATAGTTATGGCAAACATAGCCTAACTAAAAAGCTTAAAAGGAAAAGCTGGAGAAGAGAGGGCCACAGAGAACCTTTAAAAGCTCCAATACATTCCTAAGACTCTGGAATTCCACATGTATGAGTAGGGCTGTGTGCATGCCCAAGCTGGGCATATTCAGAAAAAACTTGAAAAGATCCTAAGTTCTTACTCTTGGCTAAGCATGAGGCTCTGCACAAGCAGGAAGGGAAGGCCAACTTGGAGTGGTAACCTGCTTGGTTGAGTGTTGAAGGTGAGGCATAATAAGCAGACAGAGACCCTTGGCAATGAACAAGAGACTTAACGATTTGAGACATCTAAGAAAATCTTTGTCCAGTCATTCACAGGCCTTTAAGCTAATTTAACATACTTCAGCGTCCACACATAGGAGAGAATACGGACTTTTCAGAAGTACTCCAGAAAAACTGCTAAAGAAACAAACAACAAATAGAAACCAAAACAAATCCTGGAGAAGTGGGAGAATCTGATTAATGGAATCGCTATATAATGCTACTTATAATATCCAATTTTTAACCAAAATTTACAAGAAATGCAAGAAAACAAGAAATTATGGCCTCTAGGCAGAAAACTATTTAAAAATAAAATAGTACATAGAAATTGTATTGGAGGAAGCCCAGAAGTGGAGTTACTAGCCAAAGGTTTTAAACTGCTGATTTTAAACATGTTCCGAGAAAAAAAGGAAACAATATTAAAGAAGTAAAGAAAAATATAAGAGGAATTCCGCATCAAATATCGATTCTCAGGAGAGACATAAAAATTAAATTAAAAAGTATAGAAAGCCTGGAGTTGAAATAATAAATTCATTAGAGAAACTCAACATAAAATTTTAAAGAATCAGCAAAATTTAAGATAGATCAATTGAAATTATCCAGTCTGAGGAACAGAAAGAATACAGAATGAAGAAAAATGAACAAAACTTCAGAGATATGGGTACAGCATCAAGCATACCAACACAGGTAGAATGGGAGTCCCAGAAAGAGAGGAGAGAGAAAAAGATGCAGAAAAATATTTGAATAAATAGTGACCAAAAACTTCACAAACTTGATGAAAAACTAATCTATACATCCCAAGAATCTCGACACACTACAAATAGAATAAATTGAAAGAAATTCACATCTAGACACATCATAATCAAATTATCAAAAGCAAAAAATTATGCAAGCATCAAGACAGAAGCGACATCACATACAGGGAATTCTCAATAGGATTAACAGTTATTTTATGAAACATGGAAGACAGAAAGCAGGGGGATGACATATTCTCAGGGCTGAAAGTCTGTCAGTCAAGAATTCTACATCCAACAAAACTCTCTTCCAAAAATGAAGGAAAGCATAAGACATTCTCAGATAATCAAAAACTGAGAGAATGTGTCATGAGCAGACATGATGAACTAGAAATAGAAGGAGTCCTTCATGCCAAAATGGAATGACACCGGATAGTAACTTGAATCAAAAGGCCCGAATATTCAATCACACAGGACTTTTTGAAGAGATTAGGCCCATGATTCATGGATCTCCTCAGCCATCAAAGAAGTCAGTAACAGAGATGTGATTATACAAAAAATACCTGTGGAGGAGACAGTTTTCTAAAGAATGAATCCCTATGTTATATACAAAAGACGAACAAGGATCTTGAAAAATTTATACCGACAGAAAAACTGCCAGCTTGGAATGAAAGGTATAAGATAGTGAGTATGAGATAAAAGAGACAGCTGGACTCCCAAAATTCTACAAGTAAGAAACAAACTGATAAAACTTCTTAGCTTCAAATATAGGCTATCTTTCATAAAAACAGAAGAGTGGCTTAGATAGTGGAGCCATGAGCCTAAAGGACAGAGCTTCGAGCCCCAGAAAATTATTCTAGGGCTTGAAATATAATGGAGTTTGCTTGGAAATTGTTTGTAACTATTAACTATTCTTTTTCTGTCATCTTCTCTCTTTTTGAGCAGAAATGTCTGTAATCATTATCCTGTGTCTGCCCCACCATAGCATTCTGGGAATGGATAACTTATTTTCTAGTTTCACAAGTGGATAGATCCAGAGGAATTCTGCCCTAGGATGAATTATAACTAGATCCTTACCTACACATTATTAAATGATTTAGGGGAGATTAGGAATTTTTGATTTTTTGAAACAGATGAAAGTTTCCATTTGTGCTGATAGTGCAAAGGGGTGACATTTCTGCTAATTTTGGAATGGGTGAAATGTATTCTGCATGTGGGGTGAATGTGAATTTTGGGGAGTTTGAAGGCAGACTGGTAGACTGAATAATGGTCCCCCCAAAAGTATTTATTTCCTAATCCCCAAAACTGGTGAATTTGTTACTTTACATGGTAAAAGGGAATTTACTGATGTGATTAATTCTAGGATGTTGACATGGGAGATTATCCTGGATATCCATGTGAGCCCAATGTAATCACAACTTTCCTTAAAATAGAGAGTTAAAAAGGTCAGAATCAGAAAAAGTGATGTAACAATAAAAGCAGAAAGAGATTGGAAGATGCTATCCTGCTGTTTTTGATGATGGACGATAGATTTAAGCCATTAATTTTATAATAATTTGTTACAGTAGAAACAGAAAACTAATATAAGCAGCAATGAAAAATCCAAAAACAAAATTAAGGGAATAATTTCATTTACAATAGCATCAAAAAAAATAAGATACTAAGGTATTGATTTAATAAAAGAAATGTAGACCTATGCACAGGAATCTACAAAACATTTGAAAGAAATTAAAGGAGATACAAATAAGGGAAACCATTTCTACCATTTTATGGATTGGAAGGTTTAATATTATTAAAATGACAATACGCCACAAGTTGATCTGGTGCCCTTTTTTTTTTATTTTTTGGAGAAAATGAAAACTATTCCTAAAATTCGTTTAAAAATGTAAGAGACTTAGAATAACCTAAACAACTTGAAAAGTAATAACCAAGTTGGGGGACTTGTTCTTGTCAATTTCAAAACTTAAAGCTACAACAATCAAGAATGTGTGGTACTGGCATAAAGATAAACATATAGATCAATAGAAGAAAATTGAGATTCTAGAAATAACCCTATATATTCCTGGTCAACTAATTTTCTACAAGAGTGCCAAGATAATTAAATTGGGAAAAGACTAGCCTTTCAACAAATTGTGCTGAGGCAACAGGATATTTACCTGCAAAAGAATGAAGTTGATTTCCTTCTTCACATCAAAGACAAAATTAACTCAAAATCTAACAAACACTTACCATGGAAGAGGCAAAATTACAAGACTCCTAGAATGAATAAGTGTTAACTCTTCATGACCTTGTAATGGGCAATGTTTTCTTAGATATGACACCAAAAGCACATCAACCAATACATAAATAAATTTAAAAATTTTATACTTCAATTGATAGTATCCATTAAGTGAAATGACATCCATAGAATGGAAAAAAGTATTTACAAATCACATATTTGACAAAGGCCTAGTATACAGAATATATAAAGAACTTTTACAACTCAAAACAATAAAAAAAAAATCCCAATTTAAAAGTAGGCAAAGGATTTCAATGAATGATTTTCCAAGGAAGATACACAGATAG
This sequence comes from Equus przewalskii, assembly GCF_037783145.1. Classification (NCBI taxonomy): domain Eukaryota; kingdom Metazoa; phylum Chordata; class Mammalia; order Perissodactyla; family Equidae; genus Equus; species Equus przewalskii. The sequence goes on from NC_091861.1 coordinate 17,952,265, forward strand.
TCAATACACATATGAAAAATTGCTCAAAATCATTAGTCACCCAGGAAAGGCAAGTTAAAACCACAAGGAGATACCAATTCACGCCCACTGGAATGGCTGTGATCACAAATACAGATAATTATAAGTGCTGAGAAGATTGTGGGGAAATTGGAACTCACACATTTCTGGTTGGTATCTAAAATGGTACAACTGCTTTGGAAAAGTTTGGCAGTTTCTCAAAACGTTAAACACAGTCTGGTCTGGCATGTGAGGAGCTTAGAAGTCATCCCTCTCATTGTCACAGCAGAAAAAAGCTAAAGAGCTTGAAAACTAACAAATCTTCTGAGATTATCAGAGAATTAAGATCACAGGGCAAACCACTACGCCCCAAATTGGAGAGAGGGAGAGAGGAAGTTACAGAAAACCACAATTTACTAGAGGAGAAATCCAGGAACAGAACCTACTGCTGGAGCCAGACCTGGGGTAGGAAAACTTAAACTGTTTTTAACAAATTGCTAGAGGCTTAGTGCGGACAAACTTGAGGATTAAATACTTCAAGGGCGATGCTGACCCCGTGGCACAGCAGTTAAGAGGGCACGTTTCAGTTCGGTGGCCTGGGGTTAGCAGGTTCCAATCCCGGTGTAGACATGGCACTGCTTGGCACACCATACTCTGGTAGGCGTCCCACATATAAAGCGGAGGAAGATGGGCACGGATGTTAGATCAGCGCCAGTCTTCCTCAGCAAAAAGAGGAGGATTGGCAGCAGTTAGGTCAGGGCTAATCTTCTTCTTCTTCAAAAAAAACCCCAAAACTCCAGGGGATCCATTCTTAGGGGAGTCCCACACTTTAGTGAATTTCACCTCCAGGAGCCTTACCACGTTCTCACAATTTAGATCAGAGAAAAGATTTCCTTTCAGCAGGGAGTGGGGAGATGTGCTATTTTAAAATATGCCAGAGCATTCTGTTCTCCTTAAGAAGGTCTGCCTTCAAGGGAAACTATTTTATCAGAGGCCAACAAGCTAGGGTTACTAGAGCCTAACTGGCCTAGGAGAGGGGAAATATCGACTCCAGCTCCTGTCTCTTCTAAGGGGAAAATAATGTCCAAAAAACTGGCACACCCTTGTGAAGGTCACAGCCCAGGGTCACAGGCTCACTAAAAGACCTAATCACAGGGTTACAGGATGCTTCCCCACCACACACTCCTTACCACTACATCAATAGGACTCCTGTATAATAACAGCGGTTACATCCAAAAGATCTGCATGTTTCTACTCTTATTTAAGAAGAAATCTCTAGAGAAACTCAACAATAACAAGGGAGGCAAAAATAAAGATGCGAGAGCAAATTTTAGCCTTGACACCTACAGCTGTAGCAAACAGGAAATACAGCCTAACTCCTAGCCAGATAAACACAAATCCTCCCACTAAAGGTCTGTTTACTTCAGTTCCTTTTACCCAAGACATCATGTCCAGCTTTCAAGAAAAAATTACAAGCCATGGTAAAAGACAAAAAACGTCGTTTGAAGACACAGAGCAAGCACCAGAACCAGACTCAGATATGGCAGATATTTTTCAAAATTTAGACATAAGGTTAAAATATGACTCAGCAATACCACTCCTAGGTGCATATCAAGAAAAGGTAAAACATATATTCACAGAAAGATTTGTACAAGAATTCTCATAGTCAAAAAGTGGAAAGAACCCAAACATCCACCAATTGATGAAGTGATAAAAGTTGGTAAATCCATGGTACGGAATTTTATGCTGCCACAAAAAGAAATGATGACTGATTCATGCTACAACATGGTGAATGGGAAGATATTATTCTTAGTGAAAACAAAGCCAGATATAAAAGGCCACATATTGTATTATTATGCTTCAATTTATATGAAATGTCCAGATTAGATAGATTTATAGAATTAAAAAGTAAATTAGTGCAAGGCCTGGCCTGGTGGCATAGTGGTAACGTTTGTACACTCTGTTTCAGAGGCCCAGGGTTCGCAGGTTCGGATCCCAGGCATGGGCCTACACACCACTCATCAAGCCATACTGAGATGGCATCCCACATGCAAAATAGAGGAGGATTGGCATCGATGTAGATCAGTGACAATCTTCCTCAAGCAAAAAGAAGATTGGCAATGGATGTGAGCTCAGGGTCAAACTTCCTGACCAAAACAAACGAGTAAATTAGTGGTTGCCAGGGGCTGGGGGAAGGAAAAATGGGAGAGACTGCTAAAAGGCATAGAGTTTTCTTTTGGGGTGATAAAATTATTCTGAAATTAGATAGTGGTGACGGTTGCACATTTTTATTACTATTCTAAAAACTACTTAAATTTATACTTTGATGAGTTTTATAGTATATGAATTATACCTCAATTAAAATATGTCATGTTACAAATATGACATAAATATAAAAATTGTAAAGTAAACTGGATGAAATGCATAATTAATCTTAAAATATCCAAATACATATTATAATCCTATAGTCTCTACTGTAATATGAATCTCTTGAGGGTAAAAATTGCTTTCTCTGTGATTAAACATTCCTTAATCCTGACTAGATAATGACATGAATAACGTTCTTAGATTAATTGACATAGCGTATTAGGATATATTAGTTTCCACAATAATCTCTGAAATTTATGATACCAATACAAAAATTAAAGCTAGAACTTTTTTTAAAACTATTCTTAAATGTATATGAGATAGGACAGACTGATGCATAGCTTGTCAATTTTTATGTTGTAAAAGTTGACATAAAGTATGAAGTAAAACACAGTTAAATGCCCACGATACCAAACACATAAGTGTACAATAGTTGCAGTAAAGACCTAAGTATAAAAGAAAAAACAAATAATCTAATAGAACGTTTATGTACACTATTTTTATATCTCATGATTTGAGAAGTTTTCTTATACTACTTAAAAATTTCAAGCCAGATGATGAAAATAATAGATTTGATTACCCTAAATTTAATCTATCATTTCTATACAAAAAGAGAATAATTTTCAAAACTAGTCAGTGACAGACTTTGAGGCGATAGTTTACAAGATCTTAAAATGACAAGGCCTAAATATCTAAAATATTCATAATCATTACATATATGTTCATATATATGGATATGTCATATACATTTATGACCATTGTTTTAATCATTATAAAATTAATATTTAAAATAATCGTTACATAAAACAAACAACAAATTCACTTCAAAAAGGCAGAAAATCCAAGGTAAAAATGGACACAATTGCAGAGAACAAGAAGATGATGAAAAACTCAAATTCACTAGAAATAAGACAAATTTAAAGTAAGACAATTACGAGATACTACTTTCTGCTCCTCCAATCAGCCAGATTTAGAAAGCTGAACTATCCCATCACAATGAGCAAGAGGAAGCAAGAGCTCATGCATATGGCAAGTGGGAGTGTAAGCTCGTACTCACCTTTCACTGAGTGAAGCAACACATTTAACCCCTAAGCCACTTCACTTAGTGAAGTTTAATACAACTATGCCCATGACCAAGCCAGGAATCATATGCCAAGACATTTATCACTGAGAAAATGTCACACTTTTGGGGGACAAGCTGCCTATGTATCAAGAGGATAACCGAGGGGCCAACTCACTGGCATAGTGGCTGGGTTCACATGTTCGGATCCCAGGTGTGGACCTAGCACTGCTTGTCAAGCGACACTGTGGCGGCATCCCACGTAAAACAGAGGAAGATTGGCACAGATGTTAGCTTAGAGACAATCTTCCTCAAGCAAAAAGAGAAAGATTGACAACAGTTGTTAGCTCAGGACAAACCTTCTTCACACACACACACACAAAAGAGCATAACCAATAAGTAAAAAGTGTGGATGCCTATATACAATATTATGTGGCAGGTAGAAGTGATAATTTAGATGTAAATAGAACATATGCACATATTTGAAAACAGTATAAGTTTTTAAAGATTTTATTTTTTTCCTTTTTCTCCCCCAAGCCCCCTGGTACATAGTTGTATATTCTTCGTTGTGGATCCTTCTAGTTGTGGCATGTGGTACGCCCCCTCAGCGTGGTTTGATGAGCAGTGCCATGTCCGTGCCCAGGACTCGAACCAACAAAACACTGGGCCACCTGCAGTGGAGCACTCGAACTTAACCACTCAGCCAAGGGGCCAGCCCCCAAAAACAGTATAATTTTTAAAGGAGTGAAAAACTGAAAGTACGTCATGTATTATCATGCAAGTAAGTTAAGGACACACATAAAAACCATCCTTATTTTAAAACTGTGTGTATCAAAGACATATATCAAACATAGTAAAATTGGTACATGTGTAGACAAAGAAAGAATGGAAACAGTTTTCAAGGGATAAATGAGAGGAAAAAATTAATTCCTAAGTGAGGAAGAGCTTGATGGAACCCACGATGAAAAAAAAAATTGTTGAAAACCAGGGAGAAAAATCACACGAAATTTTTTCAGGACAGATGAAGGAAGGAAGGGAGGAAGAGAGGAAAAGTGGAAAGATGGGAAAAGAGAGGAAGATTCTCGAATTTGTTTTTAGTTATGTCTATTTACATGTTCTTACAATCTTTCCACACTTTCCCTTGGGCCATATTGTGTCAATGAAAGCCTTTTAGAAATAACTTTACCCTTTTCAAGCCCTTAGTCTACTAAGTTCTTTAATGCTTCACATGTGCATCAAGGGTTTTAATCCTTTAATCTGGGAAAAATATTTCAGCTACATAGGAAAAAAATACAAAAACCTTAGTGAAACACAGACTTTCTTGAATTTGGCTTATACTCTCAATTTCCTCAAAATCATGTTGAGTTAACTGAACAGACCTCATTCCCACTTTCCTTCCCAAAGTGATACAGAAAATAAATTTCAAAAATAACTCAAACAGCAGAATTTTTGGCCTGATCATTCATAATCTGAATCAATTGCATTATAATTTTGGAGGATTGTCATCTTTCAACATATCTTCATGAAATCATTTGTGCCTCTGGGAGTTCACCTTACTAAGTAGAAATAAAGCATGTAACCATCCAAATGCATGCATGCATGAATGAATGGATCATAAATGAGTAAATAAGATTATTAATTGAAAAAAATCTAGTACAACCATCACTTGTAGCCAGAGGTTGAGATTTCACTTGATTTTGAACTAATTTTGGCACTGCCTGTATCACAAATTTATGCTTCCTCCAGGTCAGTGGTAACACTTAGCGGTTCAGATATCCATCCATTCTTCTGTTTAATGGCAACATTTTTACTAACTTCCATCTAAGAGGACGATGGTTCTTATATGACTATAGTACAAGAAAACTAAAGAAAAAGAAGAGGAAATGCAGTATGTCAGACCAGATGTTTTCTTAATTTGTGGCATGAAACACATTACATCTATTTTTATATGTTTTGACAATAATAATACTTTTCTTTCCAAAGTTTGCCATAAATTCCAAAATGAAGACGAGATCGAAGGCAGCTCCTTTATTTATTTTCAGAGGTCTGTGTAGGCAACCAAATTTAAACAATTGAGGCATATGTTAGACTGAAGTTGGAAATCCTTCTATAGACTTTTTATGAGAAATCTTTTTTCTCTTTATTTTCCAGTCAGTTCTATTCTCTCTTACATTTGACATAAACTTAGAAATTTAAAAATTGTCTCAGTACAGCTAACTCTGTAAACTTCCTAAGATCTGAGAATCAATTTACAAAATATAAGGATGATGTACACACTCTATCCAAAGGATGACTCTTCAAGCTATTTAAAAATCAGATGTAGGGCTGGCCCTGTGGCCTAGTGGTTAAGTTTGGCATACTCTCCTTTGGTGGCCTGGGTTTGGTTCCCCGGTAGAGACCTACATCACTCATTGGTGGCCATGATGTGGCAGCAACCCACATATAAAGTAGATAAAGATTGGCACAGACATTAGCTCAGGGCAAATCTTCCTCAAGGAAAAAGAGGAAGATTGACAATGGATGTTAACTCAGGGAGAATCTTTCTCAGGAAAAAAAAAATCAGATGCAACTAAATATTTCCTATGGTAATTGTCTAAAAATATTATGTGGCAAAAAAACAATGTCAAAGTTAAAGATTTCTTTCAAATACAATAATTCCATCTGAAAATTTTCCAGAAATCAGTATTTACAAATATTTTCATACATATGGGATGAAATCTACCTCATTGTTCTAATGTTTTTTTAAGTTTTTTGAATAAATATATATTTCATTCACTTTTATTTCCCGAAAATTTAAAAATAATTTATTTTTAATTTTTTAATTTTGTTTTTTAGGAAGATTGGCCCTGAGCCAACTGCTGCCAATCCTCCTCTTTTTGCTGAGGAAGACTGGGCCTGAGCTAACATCCTTTATTTTTATAGAGGAGCCCATCTTTCTCTATTTTATACATGGGATGCCACATATAAAATATTTATATGTATAAATATATATATAAAGTATTATATATTTAATGATGGAGTCCATCTTCCTCTATTTTATAAGTGGGACGCTACCACAGCATGGCTTTGCCAAGAGGTGCCATGTCCGCACCTGGGATCCAAACCTTCGAACCCCCAGCCACTGAAGCAGAGCATGCCCACTTAATGGCTGCACCACCTGACCGGCCCCTAGAAATAACTTACTAAGTTATATGAGAAATACTCTGGAACTTTTGAAAATCTTAGTGAAATTTTAGATTAAGTTTGTAGACAAATGGGCATTTTTATGTACTGATGTAGATGTAGGTTTGTCCATTTTCTCAAGTCTTACATTGTTCAGCTGAGTTTAGTTTTATAATTTCTACCATTTCTTCTTAACTTTGTTGCTATACATTTGATAGAGTACATGGCTACTGTGAATAGAATTTTTTTGTTACATTTTCAATCGTTTTTAAGTGTCAGTTTAAAGGATGTGCATATTAGCTGCGTCTGGAATTCTGGAACACATTATCTGAAACTGCTCATGGAATAAGGAGTAAATTTTCACTGTGTCTCTAATATTGTGCTGTCTTCTGATTTTTACATGCTTTTAATCAATTTTTGTATATTTAATTTTTCTAGAAAATCATTCCATTCCATGGGGAATTATATATCTTTTGGTTAGAATTTATGTACTTTTATTTATAAAATTTTCTTTCTTTTTAGTATGCTAGTATAACAGAGGACAGATATTTTTAAAGTTACAATTGGACCTCTTAAAATGCATGCATTTTTCTGAAGTTAGGATCCTTTACTGGCCTTCACTAGAAATGACAGAATCCTTTCCTAATGACCTGAGAACTTCATCTGCTGACACTCATAAGGGATTGATCTCTATGTGACCTGGCAGCATCTGGCTGCTAAACCAGCTGGCACCCGCTGGGGCTTGACTAATGCCACTTCCAGTGGCCTGGCAACCTGATTGTGCCTTTCCTTGCTGTCACTCCTGACAATTTGAGTTCCTTCCAGAGTTTACCAAGGGAGGAAAAAACACCTAATAATTCAGTGAGAGTAATCTCAATATTTCATCACCTGTCAGTTGCCTAAGTTGCCTGAACTGAAGATAAAGGCTTTTCTGACTATAAGTTACTGGGCTTTCTAACTTGATCAAGAAAGATAAAATGCAGAAACCCGGAATTTAAGACTGAGAATGTATAGCCATTTTTCAGAGGAGATTTTCTGGGCTCCTAAATGGAGAAGTTTTTAGGATTCTCCGTAATTAATAGGAATACAGAGAGTTGGGACCACAGATAGGAGTGAAGTCTCTCTTGAACCCTAAGGATTCCATTAGAATCTAAAGGACACAGCAGGAGTACTTGCAGAGAACCTTAAATAGTCCTTCCATGCTGTAAATTTGTCGATGAGCAGAGTTTATAGCTCTTGAATACTATGGGAGGCCCAATACCAGGCGAAATCTACAGTCTGGTCCTTTCTCTATGCCACGCACAAATTTGTCAAGTCAGAGAAAAAAAATCTTCAAAATTGATTAACACCTTTTATCATTTAAATTAGTGGAATGCTATAACAATCTTTGCAAGATAGACCAAATATTTTGGTTAGTTAAAGGGGGGACATTTGTTTTTCTCTGTCTGACTTATTTTGCTCAGTGTAATACCCTCAAGGTCCATGCTTGTTGCAAATGGCACAATTTTGTCTTTTTTATGGCTGAATAGTGTTCCATTGTATAGATATATACCACGTCTTGTTTATCCACTCATCCTTTGATGGGCACGTGGGTTGCTTCCACGTCTTGGCTATTGTGAGTAATGCTGCCATGAACATAGGGGTGAAATATATTGACGTACACGTGAAATTTACACAATGTTGTAAGCCAATATGACCTTAATAAAATAATTTTTTAAAAAAAGAGGGAGAGTTTTTCTGGCTGATTGGTTCGTTAACTGCTTCCTAACTGGCTTTTCAAAGAACTTGGTTCTCATAGATCTCTATGGATATTTATCAGGTTATGATCTATCATTATAACGCTCTATGCTTCTATACTCTTTTTCATATTTGAGAACTGAATTCTATCTAGTTACGCCAGTTAAGATTATGGAGAAATCCTCCAGGCCAAGTATAAGGATGTCCCTTTGAGCAGTTTGATAGTTTCTTCCCTCTTGTCAGAAAAAGCAGTCTGTGGCTAGTCTGATCCTAGCTCAAAGGAGTAAGCACAGACCTCAGATTTTTTGTTTTTTGAGGGTTTAAATCATAATTCCAGTTCCTTTTCTCAGGACATATTTACTTGTTTGTAAACTGCCTGAAAATTTTGAATGCTCAATTAGTGTTGTAATCATTTTTTTAATATTTTCTATACTGAATTTTATTCAAACTTCTCAATAACTATAATTTCTCTAGTTCATTCATATAATTATATACTTTTTTATTTCTCTGATTTACCTTGATGCTGTTTATCTTTTTGTAGTTGGTTTAAAAGATTTACCCACTTGTTTTTCCTTTTCCAATCGTTTCATTTTTTTGACATTCATTTCCACCTTCATCTACATTAATTCCCTCTACTTTCTTTCATTTTGTTGCATTCCTCATCTTCTGCCTCGTTAAGTAAAATTAAATATTTAAATTATTTAATTTTCAGCTTTATTAATAAGTCCAATAGTTTATCTATAAGAACAGAATTGCTATGTGTTAGAAACTATGTAAAATGTGATTAGAAATGCAGTTAATTAAAAATAAAAAATCAATTGAGATACAATTATATAAGTAAAAAATTGAATAGCACTTTTGCTTCCTTGAATCAAATATTCAGAAATTAAGAATATTACTCGGCATGTATTTTGCGTATATATATATTGCATATATAGGTGTATATACATACATACATACATACATAAATATATATAGGTATAGTCATGAGTCATTTAATGACGAGGATACATTCTGAGAAATGCATCGGTGTACAATTTCCTTGCTGTGTGAACATCATAGAGTGCACTTACAAAAACCTAGATGATATAGCCTACTACAGACCTATCCTGTATGGTACTAATCTTATGACGGACGATCGCATGCAGTCTGTCATTGACTGAATAGTTGTTATGCATGACTGTGTATGTACTTGTGCACATATACATAAATTAGATGCCTAAATTTGTATAATCTCTGATATAATAATAGCTGATATTTTGTAGTGCTGACTGTTTTTATGTTACTATTTTTAAAAATTTTATTGTATTTTAGACTCCTATTTAATGTTGATCTATAAAGATTCATCTCGTTAATATGCTTACATACCTACTAATTTATATCATATTTGTGAATGTTTAGGTTGTTTCAATTATTTTGTCATTAAAAAGAGTTTCAATAAATATTCTCAAACTTAATATTTTATAACTGCACTGGCAAATATGGTAGCCACTAATACATGTAGGCTTTTTAAATTTAAATATGATTTATTTAAAATAAAACTAAGAAATCAGTTTCTCACTACAATAGCTATGATTCAAGCGCTCAATAATCACATCTTGCTACAGACTATCATGCTAGACAGGAAAGGCAGAGAACATTTGCATCAACCTGAAAATTCTGTTGACCACTACTGATTATCCATTCTAGCAAGTCTTTCTATTGGAAAGATTTTGAGAACTTCATGTTTAAGTATTTGTACATTTTAAATTTGCACACAGCCAGCTGTGTGATTGTAGAATTTAACAGTCACACTAAGAATGCGTGGAAGTATATAATTTTCCATATTTTCATCAACACTAGATGTTATCTTTTAAAATTTTTCTCAGCATAATAGAAAACTACTTTCTTGTTACTGTAGTTTTTATTCACTTGACTATCAATGAGTTCAACTCATTTTTTTGAAATTTACATTTCTAATTCTTTAAATTGCTTAAATTATCTCTTTATATTATACATGGAAAGTATTGAATATATTTTCAGACACAAATGTTAACACATGAGCAGGCATGCATTTTCTCTCTTTATTCTATTCATGTCTTTGCACATTTCTCAATATTTTTATCTAGAACCAGCAGTAAATTTGTTTATTATTCTATTCTTGAGTTTCCCTTGATTTATAGTATCTTTTTTCCTAGTACCTATGTTGTTATTTTTCTCCACATTCATCCCCAATATGGGAAGATCTATCTAGCTCTTGTCTTAATAGGCAAACGAAGGAATTGACCTTGAATTCCACTTCCTGTTGACTGGCACTGTTTCCAGATTCTATTTTCAAATCTGTAACAGAAGGGAAGGTTGACGTGCATCGTTCCCAGTCCAATTCCCAGTTTCTGGCAGTTCACCTTCTGGCCCTGCTCTACTTTGATTAAGTGTTTTTTCGAACATTGTTTCCAGGTTTTCTGGTATTGAGCCAAAGAACGGAGCCAATGTTGTACACTGAGGATTACACTTGTCAGCCAGCACTGTTACCAGGTTGTATTTTCTTTGCCCTTACTTACAGCAATTTGCCCGTGGGAGGTACTACTTTCTTCGTAATGCACTTTGCCATCACAGTTTTTCGTGTGTTCTTCCAGTTCTTAGCAATGATTCGAAATCCCTGCCTCATAGAACAGCTCCAAAACTATGTCAGAGAGGATCTCTGCTTGTCAGAGACAGCCTCCCAGACTTAGTTGATCAATGGTGGTAGAATTATGAAGCATCTTATCACTTCTAAGATAGGCTTTTAGAAGATTAGGGATTCAATCTACGAGTTGAAGCCTGGCTTTATATCTTTCCACTTTTCCTCCTTCTAACTCTAGATGTCTTATATTAGTGTCAATTCCTACAAGATACCAATATTGAGTTATCTGTCAGAATTACTATAGAAGGTTGCTGTGGGTTTTAAAAATATTTCACTGCATCTCCATCAGTATTTAATGAATAGTTGTGGGAGGCTCCCTTGAGGCCTGCAAGCCAGCTGTCATTTTGAAACCAGAAATCTCTGATCATAAAATTTCAAAAATAATGTCTTTTACTGTAGCTGACAGTAAATACTGATAAAGCTAGCATTAAACCTGTTCTGTGTGGCAGAGATTCATTTTAAAATGAATTTGATATGTCAAAATGCCTCTTCAATTACATAAGTCAAGGGATTGTATTGAAGTATGATAATTTTAAGAATTCCTGTAAAAAAAAAGACATTATGAGAGAATTCCTTAGCAAAAAATGCAAGTTTCTAAGAGCATCTCTTGTAAAAAACAAGTGGATATATTGGGACATGCACATACTCTATAGATACTCTTTATATTTTAAAAAAATAAAATATAGAATGTCTTACATTATTTTCTGCACATAATCTTTTATGTTACCAAAATTGTTCATTAGTTGAATTGGGTCGATTTTGCATTACAATTCTCTACTTGCCAAAGTATGTCTGTGTTTAAGAAACTCAGCAATCAACAGAAGCCATGTACTTTATCGCCTTGTAGAATGTATTTTTGAAAATTCCCAGGTGTGTTGTGCAATCTGCCTTTCAAAACTAATTTTAACAGTAAGCAAATTGCGTTGTTTTGAGAAAAAGAACATAATTCTCTCCTACGGACTGAACATGGTTTATGAAGTATAAGGTTTTTTTCTCCATAAAAATAGTATCAGTCTTTCTCTCACGTGCAAAATGTCTAGATGGTGCAGTAGTGAGAAAATCAAGAATACAACTCTTCTGATAGAAAATACTCATTGTCACAACTAGAAGGGCCTGCAACTAAGATATCCAACTATGTACGGGCGGTTTGGGAAGATGAAGCAGAAAAAAAAATAAAAAAGGAAGATTGGCAACAGTTGTCAGGTGCCAATCTTTAAAAAAAAAAAAAAGAAAAGAAAATACTCATTGTTTCTCATCTGCAGTGACAGTGGCAAACAACTGAGGAAACTGCCATTTTTATAGTCACACTGTTCTTCCACATTTTTTTTTTTTTTACTTTGAATGTGATATGTTTATAATTCATCCTTAATTATACATTAAAAAACCTAGTAGCAGCATATAAAATTAGCATGTGGTCGAAAATAATAATAGCTCTCCTATTCTTACCATGTTGTCTGTGCCAGAAACTGTAGGTGGGGATCTTAATAAATTATCTCATATATTCTTCTCAAATATCCTGCAAGGAAGAGATTGATAGCCCTGGTTTTTTTGGATGTGGTGGCTTCGAGTCAGATAACTCTTGAGTGATTGCCAGGATGACAGCATAAATATGAGGCTGTATTCCATAAGCTTGATTCTCAAAAGACCTTGGCTATTTGACTTTCTACAATTAAGTGCTTTAAAAACATAACACTATAAAAATATATAAAATACTGTTAAAAATAAAATTCTAATTTATGATAATTTGCCCTATATAAAACATTATTCACAGAAAATTTTTCTTTATTCTTCACTATCACCCAAAGTTTCAAAGTCCCCTTTTCTTTGTGCTTGAGACTTAAATGCTTATATATGCAACTGGATCATCTATCTTCTTGCATCTACATATGCCTTGTAGAAGAACAAATAAATGATAGGGAAAATTTCTTGAGGCACCAGTGAAATTGTGGCATTAGTCCATATAAAATAATTATTTCTAATTTCGCTTAATAGTTGCATAGGTCAACTTCATTGATATATAAACTTATCATGTGATGTGCAAAAATAAATTAATTATGGTGGATATCTCTTAGGGTTTGCAGTTCAACAGGGCTCTTTTAGAACTGTGACTCTAAATGACCCAATGAGTTATCAAAGGTAGATGTCTGTAAATATGGTTGTGTTTGAATACCTTTCTCATTATGTGGTCTACAATACGGTGATTCTTATAGACTGAAAAATTAAAAAGATTTTACTCAAAATAATAATCTCCATTTAGCACTGAGTTCTTTCTTCTATGTCCTGATCAAGTTTCTCTCGTTTAAAAACATGTATAAAATTTTATTCAGATGAGGAACATTATTAATTTCTTTGTATAATGTTAGCTCCTGTAGGAAGTTAACCCAGAAATCTCAGCGTGTTAATACAGGAAATGTTTATTTCTAGCGTATGTCATACAATGATATGATGATTTCTTATCCTTCTTTTCCTTCACTTAATTAAATCCACAATTATTTGATTTTTTTTTCGCCTATAATATATACTCTATGGCTCTCTGCTTACTTCTTTTACACATTCTTCCCTATCTAGATTTACTTTCAGTGTGCACTTCCGAATTTTCTTCTAGTCCAACACCTGGTAATAGCCCAAACTTGGGTCAATGCAGTTTTCTGCTTTTCAAACACACATGCATACTCCTCGCCCCCAACACACACAGGTTGATGAGTGCTGCTGAAGAAAATAATGCAATAATGCACCAGCACAGATTGTAGTCATTACACATTCACAGTACAACATGAAGTCGGTCCTTTGTATTTTCTGATACTCCTAACGTCTCCTAATTAATTCTATTATATTCTCCATAATAGCCATTTGAAATTTCCCAATCCTCCTCAAATTTTCAAGCTGGTTACCTACTGGTGTCTTGGAACTGGCGTTGACTTAAAAGAAAAATCAAATGTCATGACATGGATACCTCTTAAATTTCAATTTCAAAACATTAAAAATAATAAAAACTGGTCCTTGTTCATTCTTTCTTCCTATTTCCAGTCTCAATGAAAAGGGTGTTTATCTGCTTCTGTAAAATTGTAGTCTGGATTTCATTCTCTCCTCCCTTTTCAAGGACCTCATTTGATTGATCTCACATAATGTTATCTCTCCTCTATTAATCTCTTCCTACTTGCACATAAAGACTCTTAAATTTCTTCAATGTAACTAAACAATAACAAAAAAGCAAAGAACAATAACAACACAAAAAACAATCAGCTTTAACACTCACTTTTGCTTTGGCTATTAGAGCCTTACCTTAAGAAAAGATATATTAAAAGATATATCCGCATAAACTTTCTCTCCTGAAATTCCCACTATTGCTCCCACCTGTTGTAAAAACATCTACTAACATTGCCCAGAAATATTAGCTAAAGCCAGACTCCCAGCAATATTGATTACATTGGCCATTCCTTTTACAAATCCTCTGTTTAATTGGTTTTTCACTTTATCAATCTAGTGGATTTCTCCTTTCTTTCTGTTTATACCGTTTCTTGTGTTCTATGCTATCAAGATAAACATTAGGGAAGCAAGGTTGCATAATATTCACTGAACAGCCATTGCTCTCTAGCAGATTGATAAATACAGTGTAAATGTGGGTGGAGGAGACAGCATAGGATGTGCACGTATATTGATAGGCATCTGACTCCTCCGTGTTAAAATCTTAAAAAGCTATTGCTCAGGGCCCACCTGGTGGCTTTGTGGTTAAGTTCATGCGCTCTGCTTTGGCGGTCCAGGGTTTCACTGGTTCTGAACCTGGCACCACTCATCAGGCCATGCTGAGGCAGTGTGCCAGATAGCACAACCAGAGGCACTCACAGCTAGAAGCTACAACTATGTACTGGGGGGCACTGGAGAGAAGAAAAGGGAAAAAAAAGAAAAAGAGAAGATTGGAAAGAGATGTTAGCTCAGGTGCCAATCTTTAAAAAGAATAAAATAAAAAAACCTATTGCTAAACTGTTGGTGATTACAAAAGAAAATGGTAGCTATTTTATGGTGAAGCCTTTTGTTAATCAACTTTATAGAATTATAATGCTGAAATATGTCAGTCCTTGTTGCTCCATTTGGCCAAAACTTGTGAAAATAAAGAACATGGTGAAATAATATATCGATATTTGCTGACCACTTATCATTTAACAGGTATGGTTGTAGATACTATAAGCATGTTAATGAATTGAATACTCACAAAAATATTCTGAAATAATTGGTACTATTACATGCATTTGATAAATTTGGAAACACAGATAAAGAACGGTTGAGTAAGTTGATCAAGGTCACACAGTCAAGAAGTGGTGAGAGAGATTCAAGTCTGGCCCCAGAGGCCACATTCTTAATTACTAAATAAATAGGTTTTTCTCATCTTTTGGTTCTTCTGTCTTTGTTCTTTGACTCCGTGGCATAGGATGCTTTTCTCTTGAAATAAGCAACGCTCATGAAAGTATGCATTTAAGTCAGTTTTAAGTGTGTTGAGGAATACGAGGCTACATTAATTAAGGATGGAGGTAAATAAGCACAGGGTAGAGATTTAATATAAGGCATATTTATAATCTTTAAGGACACCTTTAAAAAAACATACTGGTTTGTCCTTTTCTAATAAAAATCTTTATTGCCCTCTATCGACATCAAGCTCTCTCTTTCCTCAACACTGAGTTTTCTATTTCATTATTGTATGGGTTAATTCCTCGCTGTTGTTTAATTTTTGACAGATCATACAATTAACATTCCCCAAGCTCATAATCACTTTTCACACAAAATATCTTTATTTTGTTATCTTATGTCACAGAATGCCCTTTGCATATCTGAATACAACTTTCCTTTACTGCTAGATTAACTACGACCTCCTTTATGGAATACTGTGCATCTGTTCATCTTATTTGTATCTTGCCTCTCAAACATTAAGGCACTTTAAGTCAGTCTCTTTCAGATTAATATTCCTATCACCAATTACTTTGATATTTCTGTATCTCGAATAAAAAAATTGCTCAAATTCCCACATCTCAACATTTTATTCCTACTTAGTACATTCATTTTTACTCTTTAAAAAAATTCTGTACATTTTTCCATCATATGAGCATACCATGCATTAAGAATATTTTATATGTAAATGCAGTATCTCAAAAATAAATCAGTATTGTACCGGTGTTCCATAAATATATTCATTGTGAACTGCTATATTAACTGTAGTGAAATATATAGACATTTTGGATGCACACCTTAGCTTAGAATATTTCCAAAGAGGTATGTTTAATACAAAATGAAATTATCAAAGTAATGTTTATGTAATCAGTATTCCTTCTATGTGCTTCACAAACTGTGAACATTTCTTTCTTTTCTTCTTTACTTTGTAGAACTGGCTTGCTCCATGCTTGGAAATTCACCTGACAGTAATGTTGACTCATTTTTCAATGGGGAGAGAAATAACAGCTTTCATTATCTTTAGCAACCATGTAAATTCGTTAAAGCACATAAAGAGCGCAAAAACTAAAATTCCTTATGAATATCTTTTTTCTTATCGGAAGCCTAGAATATTAAAAATAAATATCTGAATTAATAAAAGTCAGTGAAGCTCGACTCTGTGATTTTAACACTGTTAAGCTCCTTTTAGTCACGTATACAAGCCAACTATAAAAATGACAAAAGCCGAAGTGCTTGTTTAGAAATCTGATGACATGTTTACATTATTGAGGTCATAGTGGAAGAGGGGTTTTGGACCTCAGCCAGCACCATGTGGGTTCTTAATTCCATTTTTATTTGGCTTCTTGTGACCTACTCTTCACAACTACACCAATGATAAAGGAACATCTCATTTTAGTAACATATACCATAGTAACAGGTATCTGCAGTTTGACACGTTGCTAATTAAATATTGATTTGTTGAATGAACTCTAAGCCTTCAATATTTTTCTAATTAGAATAATGACTTTTCTGTTTGCTGGCAGTTATGTTTCTCTTTAGAAAGTAAAAGATACATAGAAGTAGTTCAAAAGTATAAATTATTAAGCATATTGTACTTCAAAGTCTGGTTAATAAATTAGACATTTTGTAATAGGTTCAGGCAAATTGCTTTTATTGCCTATAATAAAGAAAGACTTCAGGCTTCTAATCCAGTTTGGTAATGGCAAAATGCAGCGTTGAATAGTAGCAATACGGCCTCTGCATAATACATTTACTCAGGAGATTTTACTCCATTCTTAGTGAGTGGCTACCCTATTGGATTATTGTATGCCACGTTAAAATTTGAGAGCCTTATATATCTAAAAACAGAATTATTTTTCATTTTAAATTGTCATAAATAAATCTCTATCCATTGAATTATCTCCAATAAAAGCAATATTGCATATAAATAGTATTATCCATATAATGGAATCTCTTTAATAATCTTGAGTGTGGAAACTAATTAAACATGAAGAAAGTCCATCATATAATAGAAAATATTAAAAAGGAATCAAAAAGACAGTTTCATAAGACTTTATTTTATTTTATTTTTTTTAAATAAAGCCATCCCGGGGCATAGAGTCCCACGAATAGTGTTGTAATGGGTCTTGACCATGAACTGCCCTTTGAAGAATAAGATGAAGCTTAGGAAGCAAATGCTGAAGTTGGAAAAAGACATAAAGCGATGACTGTGCTTAAAAAGATTTTTCCAGAGTTTATCACTTTTAATCCACATAAGAATTATATGAATTAACCTGTTCTTTTGTCCCTCACTCTCTTTCCTTCTTTTTAAACTCTCTGTACATAATTTTTTTCTTGTTAATTCTTTAGTTTGGTTGTAAATGTTTCTCAAATATAGAGTAGATACAGAGATATTTGAAATGACGTGGGGTGTAGAAAACAAAAGAAATTGAATGTAATCCTTATCTTTGAAATGTCGCCTGCATCTCCCTTCCTGATCTCATCCTCTCCCAGTTTCACAATGGAAAACATTATTCAGATTTTGTCTTTATAATCATATTGCTTTAAAAAATTTTTTCTTCAAGTATGTTGGTTCCCGTAGTCATATATTGTTTAGTTTTGCACTTCTGAACTATATATAGTATAGGGTTTTTCTGTGATTCATTTTT
This sequence comes from Equus przewalskii, assembly GCF_037783145.1. Taxonomy (NCBI): domain Eukaryota; kingdom Metazoa; phylum Chordata; class Mammalia; order Perissodactyla; family Equidae; genus Equus; species Equus przewalskii. Next base: position 17,970,338 of record NC_091861.1, read on the forward strand.
CACTGAATATTTTGTCTCAATTTAGTACAGCTAAATAGAACTATTCAATTTACTTTTTTTTTCATGTGGATAGTATTCCATTTTATGAACATAGCACAATTTATATGTCCATTTCATTTTTGAATAAGACTTGTTATTCTTTACCAGTTGGAGCTACAGAAAACAGGATCACAATAAATATTGTTTTACAATGATTTTTCCTTCCTTAACACACTAGAGGTTTTGATGGGGTACATAAAAAGTAGTATTTGTGGATCAGAAATGTGGAAGAGAAAGCCCAAGAAAAAGTGGTTAGCTCCTTTACTAAGAACGCTGCAAAGTAAAAACAGCTTAAGAATACTATTGTGTCAGGCAGCCAGCGTCCTGAAGAACTGATAGGTTAGGTAAGGAAGGTCAAAGTCAGTTTGATTCACGGCTTGCTTACTCATGAGAATCTTAGAAAGCATGGGAAACTTAGGTTATGTTTGTCATGGGATGGGATGAAGGGCCTTCCAGACTGGAGTTAAGATTTTACTGGGTGTTAGTTTCCAGGATTAGCAAGAGAGGTTAGCAACAATAATGAGGAATAATATTTTATTGAGGTAAGTAACAAAAAGAAATTCATTCAGTCATTCATCATTCCTCATATACCTTTACCTCAATGTTTCTAGAAAACTCCAAATTATTTCCAGAAGTGATTACACCAATTAAATTCCAATAAAAACATATGTGTTCCCATTTCCACACCCTACCAACACTTGATACTCTTTGGTTTTATTTGCATTCCCTGACTATTGATAAGGTTGTCCATTTTCTCAAAAATTTATCAGCCATTTTCGTTTGTTCTTTTTTGAAGAGCCTGTTCAAAAGATTTGCCCTTTTTGTTTTTTGCATTTCAATCTTTCTTATTTCTCTGAAAGAGGACTTTCTGTATTCTGATTTGTTCTCTATGTCCCTGTGGGAATATCTGTGTCTATCTCTACATTTGTTGTCTATCAATCATCTATCTATCATCTATCTATCTATCTATGTAATGTTATTTCACATTTTCATGGCCTGATTCTTAGTTTTATTTTTTGTATCTTTATATAAACAGGAGTTACTTATTCAACTGTAGTCAAATGTACCCATCATCTGATTTATAGTATTTTTATATCTTATGTAAGAAATATTTTTCTATCATGATTCATAGTGGTATTATTTTATATTGCCTTGTACAATTTTATTTTACTTTTCTTTCAATTTATGATTTAGTTATTTTGGATAAAAGTTTTATGAATAGGGAAAAGAAGGGGCCCAATTCCACATTTTTTCAAATAGGTATAAAAAGTTTACGCAAAACCATTCATTAAGAAACTACTCTGCAGTGCAAGTTTGTCAAAAACCAATTTTCTAGATGTGTTTAGTTCTGTTTCTATTCTCCTTATATCCTTCATTGCTCTATTGACTATACAACATTGTTTAATTTCTAATATTTGACATCTGGTAAGGCAAGGTATTTCATCATGCACGCAGTAAATCCAGGGTCATCACCTAGGAATGATCGCCCCTGCCTTAACCCTCAAGACATTTGGCAACATCTGGAGACATTTTTGGTTTTCACACCCGGGGACAGAGGGGGTGCTACTGACATCTAACGATTAGAGACCAGGAGTGCTGCGAATCATCCTCCATTGCCCAGGATTACCACTCCTCTCCCCCCAAAAAATCATCTAGTCCAAAACATCAGTATTGTTGAAGCTGTGAAATCCTGACTTTCATAAGATGACACATGGGGATGTCTTTTTGAAAAGGGAATTGCATGTTCCACGTGTGGCAGTAGGATTCAGTACAGAAATGTTTACTTTTGTCTTTATCTCCTTTTGATTTCCTTGGTTGCCAACTTACTTTTCTTCAATGCCCTTAATTAAATTTTGATTAATCCATTCTCTCTTGCAATTTAATCTCCATTAGTAAGAGTTTTATATTTCCTTTCTTGAGCACCTTGAGAGGTAAAAGAGAGTTTGATGAAGGAAGATCACATTCTCTTTTCCTTTCATTTCTTTCTTGAGTTTAATCAATTCTCTTTTCATGTTATTTCTTCCTAATTTTGTTTATTTTTTTTCTGACTCAAGGTGACTTTTCCCATCCCTAAATAAATATTTATGTATAATTATATATTATTATATACAAAAAGTGAATATGATTGGTTGTTTAATGCTATCTTCCAGTTGTCTTTTGCTCTGTGGTGATTTTATTCAGGGAGAATGTTTCATTCCTTGAGGCATATAGTGTCTCATTTTCTGATATTTAAAAATCACTCTTAATGGATACATTTCTTTTTCTATTCATTTTGGTCAGTTTTGGATAGCAGTTAGGATTCCAAGTTTAAGGGCATTTACTTCTGACAGGGTAGCAAAGTCCAGATTCTTTAGTGTGTTTGACTGTTTCCAGAGGTAGGAAAGAAAAGTGTGTTCTCTGAATTCTGGCTCTCTTTTGTCACAAAAAAACCCTATGTTTTCTCCTTTTAATTATTTTCTCCTCCACCAACCAATTGTCAAAAAGCAACACTCCATCCATTTTCCCCTTTATGCTGCCACAGAAACTATGCTTTAAAAAAATAGGCTGACACTTCAAATTTCATAGAATTTAATTTCCTTTCATTTATACCAATGATTTTCAAAGGAGAAAGCAGAGACAGTTCTGTCCCACATGGCACGCTATGCAATGTCTGGACACGTTTTGGTTGTAACAACTCCTGGGGGTGGAGTGGGGTGCGGGCAGAATTTGCTATTAGTGTTTACTAGATAGAGACCAGGGATGCTTCCAAATATCCTGCCATCCATGGGACAGCCCCACAAGAATGAGTCATCCAGCTTCCAATGTTGATGTCGAACCTGAAGTGAGTTCACTCACCCTTTGCACAGCAAGCCAATCTCTGACACCAGGTGTAGTGGAAGAAAGCAGGACTTTTATTATTGCACAGCACTGAGCAAGGAGAAAGGGTAGCTAAAATCCCAAACTCCACAAAAAGCTAAAAGTAAGAGTTTTTATTTGGGGTTTTAGGTAGGGGAAGGGGAGTGTGTGACCTCCTTGGTCAGAACTTTTCCACCAGCTTGTGTTTGGCATGAGACCGCTTGAAGAGAGGAGGAGATAACAAATCCAGGTGGTGGTCTCTGGCCATTTATCTCCACGGAGGATAGTGGATTCTGGAGCCAGGAAGCCAAGGAGTAAGCAGGGAAGGAGTGCTTTGGTTTTAACCCCATATATGCTGGATTTAATATAGGGAAACCCATATCAGGGCCAGTGTCAGTGTCAATAGTGCCAAGGCTGATAGTACACTCCTTTAGTACTTCCATACTTGGGATAGGTTTACTCTTTCTGGCAGTGTTTTTAGATCAAATGTAGGTTTTAGGTCAAATTTAGACCACTTACCTCTTTTTCATTTCTCATGATATTTTTCTTTATGTTCTTACTTGTCAAACACCCCTGCTCTGTGGCAAGAGCAGAGTGGTATTTCCTACGTAGTGCATGTTTGCTAATAGCTATTTTGAATTTGGGACATTCATTGTCTTTGAGTTATGCTGACGGCATTATTTTGTGTAGCTCTGTTTGCCTTATTAATATTTTGTAATACTTTAGAGGAAATACTAAGAGAGGTGGACCTAGGCAGCCACCATTTTCCTCAGATACCCAAAAGCCTTCCTCTAGGGCCACCTTAAACTGTATTCTTTTCTCTAATGTTTTACAGACTACCTAGGGAGTGCGGATATGGGCTGCGAGTTCAGGTTAGTGGTGAGTGTGGCTTTGAATTCCTTAAGGAGTTAATGTTTTCATTTTTGTTCTTTGCTTTTGTCTTCCCCCACCAGATTACAAGGTAGGTGAATGTTTCTCTGGGTCTATTTGTGGCCCTCATTTCATTGAGAGTCCTGCTTTACATGGTTGCATCTCCCACTGACTACATCTTAGTAACAGCCTAATTGTCTTTTTCCTTTCCTGAATGCCAGAAGAGACAAAAGCATTTGAAAAGGGAAGCTCCTTTTCTCAAAGGGTTTGACATACGCCCTTAGATAGAAAATGAGCCTTGCGGCTCTGTCTGAATGTTTATCTTACTACTATTATTTCAAGCTTATCTTAATCAAAGAGTTCTGAGCAAACCATTTCGAAGACTTCTGTTTTTGTAGAAATGTTTATAGGACAAAGAGTATTTAGAAAACCCATGTTTTCCTGGATACAGAAATAAAGTATATCTTGCTAAAAATAATTTTACCTGACTTCATTATAGTCAAATACAAATGGTGAATAATTAGGTTTTCTGGAGAGGTTTTACTTCCATCTAAATCTTATCAATATATCATCTGTAATAAGTCATGCTGATAGTATTTACCCTTCATATGATGTGATGAAAATGGCACCTTCCCTCTGTGGTCTTCCTCTCTGAAACACATAATCTAACCATGAGAAAAATATATGATCAGGAGAAAAATATGAGATAAATCCCACTTGAGAGACATTCTATAAAATACCTGGTAGTATTCCTCAAAACTGTGAGGGTCATCAAAAACAAAGTCTGAGAAATGGTCACGAGTCAGAGGACCCTGAGGAGACCTGACGATACAGTGATGTTATTCTGGATGGGTTCTTGGAACAGAAAAAGATCTTGAGTTAAAAAAAAAAAAAACAAATAAAATATGGACTTTAATTAATAGTATGGTATTGATACTAGTTCATTAATTATAACAAATGTACTATACTAATGTAGGATGTTAATAATAGAGGAAACTGGGTTCAGTGTATATGGGACCTTTCTGTACTTTATTCCCAATTTTTCTGTAAAAGTAAAACTGAGCTAAAACTTTTATTAATAAATAAATACAAAACTTCCTATCAAAGTTTCTTCCCCATTTAGTAAGAATGCTAGTTTCATTCCCAAATGATTTTGTAAATGTCATTATGCAAAATAATTTTGTTCCATTTAGGTCTGGGACAATGGTTCTGTCACACGTCAATGTTCCGTGCCGTACTATATTGCACACTGTCTTTTTCTAAGGTGGTCCAGATGAAGGGGGCGCACTTGATCTGAGGCAAGGACCAATTGGGATGGCATCATAGTTATTACTTAGAAAAACACATTGACAAAATCTCTGACCTGAAAAAAAATTGTCCCCACGCATAAGCAGAATATAAGAGCAAGACAAATTGCTCTTACCTGTGGCTAGTTAGGGAAAGGAATATTGCAAAATATTGACCAAAAATTTAACTGGGGAATATTTACAATAAATAGGAACTAGGAACAAAGATAAAAATTCATGAGGAAAGATGAGGAAAAGCTGTATGGCAACTCTTTCATTTCCCCTACTTCTGCCTTCTTTAGATTCTATACCAGGATATACTAATAATTTGTTTTCATTGGAAAAATTTGAATCTTATATTAACTGAGACACTTCACACCTCAGCTTTACTGATTACATTCCTTGGATTTAAATCAATTTTCAAACACAAGAATCTAGTTATTTAATCTTGATAATTATTTCCCATCTGGTCTCCAAAACTTTAACATCACCTGAGTTCTGTAGTTTTACTTATTTATTTAGTCTTATTCTTATTATGCATGACTAAGCAATATTGTAGCACTCTAGTACGTATATAACTGAGCTTAGTTTTCCCATTATGTGACATGACTCCATCCCAAATGCATATTTACCTTTTTTTTTTTTTTTTTGAGGAAGATTAGCCCTGAGCTAACATCTGCTGCCAATCCTTCTCTTTTTGCTGAGGAAGACTGGCTCTGAGCTAACATCTGTGCCCATCTTCCTCTACTGTATTTATGGGACACCTACTACAGCATGGCTTGCCAAGTGGTGCCATGTCCACACCCGGGATCCAAACCGGTGAATCCTGGGCCACCAAAGCAGAACGTGCCCACTTAAGCGCTGTGCCACTGGGCCTGACCCCATATTTGCTTATTAACCACAGCTTATTAAAATGGATTAAATGAATATGGTATTATTTCACTATTGATAACTACTAGCCAGCTTCTCTTCACAGAATCAAGTTCTGCTCATCTGATTTATCTTTATGCATTAATTCGCTTTATAAACCCTTTCTTTTTCTTTATGGACAGCTGGTAATTGTAAGAATTCTGATACTTTCTTCTGACTTTGAAGAAATGTGGATGAGTCATAAGCTCCTACTTTCTGATTGTCACAACCAAATTCTCCTTCTGTACTCTTGCACAGGGAATATGTAATAATGTATTATTTTTCAAGAGATTTAACTATTATTTTGATTAATTTCTTGTCCAAAATGGGTCAAATTTGGCAGAAGACGTTTCCTAAGCACTATGTATTATGCACACTTGAAAGCCTGTAATTACTTTAGAAAATCTAAATATAATGTTCAAAATAGATGCCTCATTAAGGAACTAGAGTTATTTTACCATTTATATGGAATTTTCTACTGTGATATGAATTTCAGGAGAATCAAACTGGGTAAACCTGCAAAGTTTAAAATTATTATTAGAGAAGAGCTAAACCTTGTTGGGGAGAGAGGCTCAACATGGTTCAAGTGTCCCCCTCTACCTGTTCTTTGTAGCCAGTGGGGCAAGTCATGGAGTGTAGTAAAGACATGAACTCTAACTCTAAGAATGGGGATAGATGTAAGGGTAGTAAGTTGAAACCCAGGCAAATATCCTAAAGCATATATAATATTATCTGAATTCAAATGATATACAGACCACCGTAAATTTCCCTCACTCTACCACAGAAAGAACTTAAAACAAGTTTGATCTCTCACTAATACATCACTGATATCAATTCTTTATTATTTCCACTTTCTCTTTTTGCTCTTGTTTAAGAATCTCTTGGAACATCATTATCTTTTGTGACAATGAGCTCTTTCTCTTGTATTTGAACCAAGCTAAGAAAACCACAATGTTTTATTGTTGCACAGTTTTCAGGAAACTTATTAAGGAGTGGTCAAGTCTCAAGTTTTAGAAACTATCACCAACATTTTCATCATCATATTAACATTCTTATGGGTCTTTTATAGTAATTTTAAGTAATGAAAAATCTATAAAAATGACTAAGGATTTTAAAATTGTATTAGAGGGCAGTTATTGAATATTGAAAAAATAACAGTCACTGGTGTAATTACAGAACCATAAATAAGATATTATACCTCTCATATTTGGTGATTATCAGTTATTATTGAATGTTACCTATTGCAGAATATGAACCTCCAGTTCACACCCCACCATATGTAAACACATACACAATATATCCTCCAATAGATTTATATCATTATTTTTGTTAGATTATGTATTAGTGTTTACTTTATTATGGCTATATAATATTTTACTTTAAATATTGATTTTTTGAATGAACTCTAAGCCTTCATGTAGTATACATGCATGCGTTTCTTTTGTTTTTTACAATAATTATTGATAATTGCTTCATTTGCTTTGTTTTGTTCTATTTTTCTTGCTAATTGGACCCTAAACTGCCATCTGTAGGATACATGCTTCCAATGTGTGAAAATATGAGTTTCTCGGGTCCCTTAGCATTGTGGGTAGCTGGATGGACACCCTCCAGGCCTGATGCACGACTCACTCTGGGATTTCTCTTTCATCACGACCCTGGGAATTCTCTCTCCATGTTGAGTTCCCTGTTATGCAGCATTTACATTTCCCTTCTTTATTTGGCCCCATATTTTAGCGAAACACTTTCTTCAGTAGCTTTCTGAAAAGAGGCATATCATTTTTTGGTTATGTTAATTGTCTAAATTTACAGGTCATAGGTGACTTTTTGTAAGTCAAATTTAGGGGGAAAACTATTTGCCATTCAAAGTTTTGAAAACATTTGTTCTATCTGCTGGGTAGTAGCAATGTTAGCAAGAAGCTTGATATTGTTCTAATTTCTATTCTTTTTATTTGGCCTTTTTCTCTCTTTTCTGGAAGCTTTTGGTATCTTTCCTTTGCCCCTCGTGTGCTCTCTCTTTCACAATGTTTTGCTTTGATGCAATTGTTTTTTTAATGAAATGTTTGGCTCATAGCAGTCTCTTTCAATCTTGAAGCACTCATCCTTTATTTCTAATATATATTTATTGCACACTTACCTTTCCTCTAATTTCACTTCTCTCCTTTTCTGAAACTATGGTTATATGGCGGACTTCATGAACCAATCATCAATAATCTTTTTTATCCTATCTTATATGTATGCATGTATCTTATATGTATGCATGTGTGAGTTTGGGTTTTTTTATGTCTTATGTTTGTGACTTTTTTGGTGAGGAAGATTGGCCCTGAGCTAACATCTGTTGCCAATCTTCCTCTTATTTTTTCCTCCCCAAAGCCCCAGTACATAGTTGTGTATCCTAGTTGTATGTCTTTCTGGTTCTTCTATGTGGGATGCCACCACAGCATGGCTTGAGGAGCGGTGTTAGATCTGCGCCCAGGATCTCAACTGGTGAACCCCAGGCAGCTGAAGGGGAGCTCATGAACTTAACCACTGCGCCACCAGGCTGGCCCCCTGTATGTGTGTTTTAATTTCTGATCTTCATATTTTAGATTTGTTTAATTTTGTATGCCACCTGTTCCTTCTTTCATGGATGCAATATATTTTCCCTCTAAAGACATTGATTAAGTGCATTGATTGTCCCTCCTCTCGTAAGGACATTGCCTCAGTTTCCTCCAGACTCTACGACCTGATCTCAAGGCTTTCCTGTTCTGGACCTTCCTCAAATGTTTGGTGATTCATTGCTCACGGTATAACAAAATCATGCAGAATTTGAGCGTGTGTTGCTTTGGCTTGGTGGTTAACAGGCTTTCCCTCTTTACCACAGGGCAATTGGTTGAAATATTTCTTTTGTTGACTCTAAACTTTTAAGCATCCTGTCTTTCTGCTCAGCCTGCTCAGATCATCCCAAGAAAAACATTCCATTTTCCTGCGTCTAGAATAAAACTGGCTGTCACTGTCATGGCATCCAGTGAGGGGAAGGCCATGTGCCTAAGTCTTATGCATATAGACTTATAGCTGCTTTTTTTTTCCCCCAGAAAGTACACCTCCAAGCTTCTGTCATGATGAAGACAGGATTACAAGGTCTTGAGATCTACTGTTTATTTCAACAGATATTTAGCCACTTCTGTTTGTAGCTCCATGACAACATGACTTTCAGAAACACCTGATATTGTCCATTTTTCCAGTTCACGTATTTCCAACTCTTCGAAAAAGTTTTGTTTTGAGTATTTTAGTTCCAGTTACCATACATCCATCTGCCTTTCAGCTTTGAAAATTTCATGTCATGTTCTCTCCCTTTTTCTTGTGAGATTTCACCCTAAAATTTCCTTTTATATTTATTTTTATAGTGTTTGAGGAAAGAACAGGGAAAATTAGTCTGCTCAGTCTCAAATATTAATCAGAAGTGCTATGTTATTGTTTTAAAAATATGTGTAGATTGGGGCCAGCCTGGTGGGCACAGTGGTTAAGTTCACACACTCCAATTTGTCTCCCGGGTGCAGACCTACCCACTGCTTATCAAGCCATGCTGTGGCAGGCATCCCACATATAAAGTAGAGGAAAATGGACACAGATTTTAGCTTAGGGGCAATCCTCCTCAACACAAAGAGGAGGATATGCAGAGCTTGTTAGCTCAGGGCTAATCTTCCTCAAAAAAAAAAAAATATGTATAGATTAACGTGATAAGAATTTTCTAAACTGACTTCCTTATTATTTATTCATTTGGGCATTTTTTTTTCTTCTTTACCTCTCATTCCCTCCTGATATATTTTTTGCAGTGAAAATTATGCATATTTGTATAGTCTACATGTATTCTTGTTAATACCCCAAAGTTTTACAAATGTTTTTTCTTGCTTGAAATAATTCCTTTGAATACTATTCATCAATTACATGTATGGGCTTTTAGTATTTTAAGCAAACTCACCATATATCAGTACTTAGAATTTTCCGTATTCTGCTAATTTTTATTATATTCTTAAGGGAAAATATGTGTGAGTTTTTTCTGAACAGCCTGGCCATTTGAGAAACATTTATCATGAAAATTATTCTGTCATTGTATCATTTGTTTCCTAAACAATCACAGAGCAACATATGTAATTATACCATTGAATTTTAAAGTGTTTACAAACATTGCCCCAAAGTATTACTAATTAAAGCTTATTTAGCATAATGCAGTGAGATTTGTGGCTATGGCTTATTTCCATGTCCAACATTTTACAAGAAAATTGCGACTCTAAAGTCCTTTGTGTTGTGTGGCACTCACGCAGCAGACTTTTCCATACAACGTGCTTTATTCAAATAGAAAATCAGTGCATTCTCAGATACAACAATTCACTCTTGATTAAAACTGGGCTTTATTTTGTTTGCAGTTTTTGTTAAAATATTTTACTGTGCTCCTGCTTATTAACTCAGATCATTGAAATAAAGGGAGAAAAGGACTAGATGTACCTGTGTATGGATCCATTTGCTACATAATCATCTATAGTTTGGAAGTTTTGCTTCTCACCTTACTTTTCTACAATCTCCTATCTTTCCTGTGAATGCTTTGTCCCAAGACACTAGCTGAGTTTTAATTTCCAACTCAAAAGCTACCACGTACACCTAGTCTGTGAATAACTCAGTTAAAAGTCCTCTCTTCCACTTTTGATTACACATGACACTATTTGCATTTATTTCATGGCATTCATCACTTAACAGTATGTACTTTGAAAGCCGACAGAATGATACCACATTGTCGGGTATTTTATAAATAGGAATAACAAAGAAGAAAGAAAGAAATGTTGGCACTCATATATAACTACTTTTGTTAAATATTCTTCTATTTTATAGTAAATGATTTTCAGTGGTTTTAAGCGCCCGTTCCCTGGACCTTTTGAATGACACCACCGCTGATTTTTGTTCGTTAACTCACCATTGAGTTATACATTGCTATATAAATCACTATTCTGATCTACTTCTTGAATACATAGTAGTATATTCATATTGAACAGGACAGAGAGCTATATTAGGAATAAAGGCATTGTGTCTGTCTTAGATAAAAATCTTGTGTTCCAGTGCTTTCTTTCTCTAGAAAATCAGTCACTGGAATTCTGTCCATGTCCATTTTCAATTGACATGTTTAAAAACTCTCAACTTACTGAAGATCAATTTACCAAATATCATTGCTATTAAAACATTTGATCATACAACTAAATCACCAAATGAAATCATTTATTTGAATTATTTCATTTTAGTTGATCAGTTTTTATTTTGCTTTTGTAACAGTATTTTAATGAACTCAATATGCGTCTGCCAAAATCCTCTCCCCATATCATGCATGCACTGTAGACAGGGCAGATTTTCATGAAAGGTCTGAGAGTACTACGGATCAACTTGTCCAATATATATGACTGCTCAGGAAGGCATTAAACTTAACACTGATATGAAATATTCATCTTCCTAAAAACTGACTCCACTGTTTTCCTGCCTCTGGTTGTCACCTCCTCCTAATTTATTTTGCCCCCTTTTTTCATTTTTCTGCTTTCCCCAATGATCCTTAAAGCAACAATGAATATTACATCGTCATTAACAACACCAGTACTTACCCTGCAGCAGAAATCTCTGAACCTCCAAAAGCAGTTTAATGGCTCTCTTTATGTGTTCAAAGACTCATAATTGTGTTCTACCTGATAACAGTGCAAATTCTTCCCGGTCATATTTTAACCTTTTCCCATCACTGGTTACTGTAAAGGAAAGACAGAAGTACGGATTTTTATTTTAGCAAGTATGTAATTATGTTCAATACCTTAGAACATTGAAGAATGTAGAGTAACTTATTCTTTAAAAAGTTAGAAAATTGCAAAAGAGTATGGAAAATAATATGAAGAACTCCTAAATCCAGTGCCCAGTATATCAGTTTTTAACATCTTACCATATTTTGCTCAAAAAGTTGCTTTATTGTGCATATTTTGAAATCTGTTTTGAAAATAAATCACAATAGAAAAGAGCGTGAATAATGTATATGCAGTCTAAAGCTGTGCTGTTCAATTCAGTAGTCACTAGGCAAATGTTGCTGTGTAAATGTGAATTAATTGACAATATAGAAAATTCAAAAGTCAGTTCCTCATAGTAGCTACTAGCAAATGGCTACTTCATAGAGCAACCCAGTCTATGAACGTTTCAGTCTTCAAAGAAATATCTCTTGGAAAGTACTTTACAATCTTAATTTTAGACTATTATTTTTGCTCTACCCAAATACTGCAGTAACAATAAATTACTGGCAAATCAATAATGAATATTTTGAATACTTACCATGTGACAGACACTGTTTTAGGAGTTTATGTGTCAGTTTATAAAATCTTAGTAACCCAAGGAAGTGGGTATCAATACACAAGAGAATGAAGAGATTTATTATCACTTAATTACTGATGGGGAAATGGGTGTAAAGAGAAAGCGAGTTAATTTCCCAAAATCAGATGAGTTGAAAACCTGGAATTTGAACCCAGAATTTCTTGCTTCTGAGTCTTAACATAATGATTGTTATACTGCCTTCTTAGCTTAAGGTATGAAATTAGGGACTGGCCCGGTGGTGCGGCAGTCAAGCTCACACATTCTGCTTCGGCAGCCAGGGGTTTGCCGGTTTGAATCCTGTCTGCAGACCTGTGCACCGCTTGTCAAGCCATGCTGTGGCAGGCGTCCCACATATAAAGTAGAGGCAGATGGGCATGGACGTTAGCTCAGGGCCAGTCTTCCTCAGCAAAAACAGGAGGATTGGCAGCAGATATTAGCTCAGGGCTAATCTTCCTCAAAATAAATAAATAAACAAACTTTTCTTTATGACTTCAAATTATATTTGCAGAGTTGAGAGAGGAGAACAGACCTTGTGTTCTTTCTTTTTTCTTCCTAAGGTGCAGGAATTTAAAGTTCACAAGATAATAAGCCATGGGATTTAGATATACTCAGAGAAGGGTTTTGGCTATGATGCTACAGTTGGCATTGAGATTGCATTTATTTATAAGTGACCTACTTCCAAAAGAGTCCTAAGAGAATGCAAAATTTAAGAAAATGTTTTCAAGACCAAGAAGAGGTCTTGGAGAGGGAAGTTTGTCAAAAACTGTGAACATTGTGAATTTTTTTTCCTTGCCACAGTTTCATAAACCCTGATAGAATACACAAGACTCTTGAGTGAGAGGCAAAGGACTTCATTGCTCCAGACAATCAGAACTCACGCTCACATCAATTTCCTGAGTTCCTGAGCTTCTATGGCAATGATGAGCAGTGGTCCAGGAGGATGCTTTCCTGATAGTGGGTCATGCCTTAGGTGAGGAATCCTGAGTTTAGGAAACCCAATCGTATACAAAAGCTGCGGGAAAACCGGTACAAACTTTGCTCTAAAGAAAGATATTATTTTTACTATTCTAGTCAGGAAAATAGTCTGTTCTTTGCCCAAGAGGGAGTTACTATCTTTGTTTTCCAAGGGTTTTTGCTGTACAGACATTTTAGAAAAAATAATTTGAGACAAAAGCTGTTGGAAAACATGTAGTGACATCATGGAGAATGGTCTCCCAACAAAGTCAACATAACAGAGTACAGAACTTTTCTGTGAACTCCCCATAGCTATATCAGATTCTAACCTAGCACATTCTATAGCTAATGAAAGGAAGCCCAACTCTTCATCAGAAGAAAATTTTTTCCTAACCTTGAGCTATGAAAATAGTGTGTTATGAGAATCATTGTGTAAAGGAAAAATAGACAAAGGATTTAACTAATCATTTAATTTACGTTAATAAAAAGAAACGCTATCCCATATGCTGGTATTTTCTACATTTTTTTCTCCATAAATCCGAAGACGTCAAAGGAAGGAACTGTTCCATAATACCAATTTTCAATGACTGCAAAAAACTGATGTGAGAGTTATTGTTGATTGTTAAGTGATTTGACGGAACCTTATTACTTTTTTACATCTTTAGAAAAACGTATTTCTCCTTAGCTTAATACATTTGAAGCAGTACATTTACGCAATTGATAACGTTCTTCCAAAGTAATTAAAATCAATCATTTTTTTAGTGTTATGCCTTAAAATTGAATTCTACTTTATAACCTTTATTTACGTTGTTTCAAAGGATTTGACATACTACTGTGGAGAACTCCATCTTTTAAATCACAAACATTATGATTTGCATTGCACGCAAATCTTGTCAGGAGAATGTCTTTACTGTTTTTCTGAGGAATTTCACAGGGTTTTATTAGAAAAGCAATGCTTTGGGGAGAAAAAACGAATATTAACATTAAAAATGCAAAGCTCAAGAAAGTTTCTCTAAATTATTTTGTTCTCTAAATTAAAATTCTTGCATCTCAATGTACCTAAAGCATCTAGTTATGACAACTAATAAAACATTCTGGCAAAATGCAGGAGCAACTATCACATTAACGCACAAAATTAAAACTCTCTATGTAACACATTAAAATGCTTGAAATTAGAATTTAAGATTTCTCAGATGTTACCATAATTTCCTGTTTTCTTTTTGTACATGCAAACTATCTCCACATGATAGGAACTTGGGATTAATCCAACTGAGTGAAGAGAGGAAATTCATGTTTAAGAGTCATTTTAGTTACCATTCATCATTGTCTTACAGCACATTTAACATGATTTTATTCCTTTCCAATTTCATTTAATTAACAATATTTACAAGTACAACATTTCAAAATCCAGGGGTACAGGAAAAATGCACTCTGTGGCCAAAATAGATTTATCAAAATTTCCACTCTAAAATTTATCTAGTTGACTTACAGGATGTATTCTATTGGCTCAAAACCTTTTCTAGCAAGAATCGCTATTAATTTATAATTCCGTAGTTGGTAAAGATTTTGTCAATAGACATGTTAACTACACACAGAAGTCTCAATTCAACAACGTAGTGTAGAGGTGAAATAATTTCTATACACCGTTCATCAGATAAATACATAAACATATACACATCATAGGCAAATAGTTCTAAAAAAATTTTTGCTAAACAAGAAACAATGCACTGGAAAATGGCTGAGCCCTCAGACCATCTACTCTAAAGGAAGCCGGGCACACACAGGTTATTAGAAACTGATGATAAAACATTACTACAGCCAAGTTCAACAACCCAGGTTTAGAATGGTATCTCTGAATATCTGACATTAAAAGAAGCAGAGAAGGAAAAGAGAAAGTAACTTCAAATCACAGTATATGGAATAAACTTTTTCATAATTATCACCTCACGCAATCTTCACAATCTTCCCTTCATGTGCATATTATAATATCTCTATTTTAGACACCCAGAAACAGAGACACTGTGGTGGAGTCATTAAAGACATGAGTGTTGGAGCTGGGTTATCAGGCTCAAGATCAGCCTCCACCACATGTTAACTGTCACAATTTAGTAAGGGTAAAATCTATTAGTTTCTGTTGTCTCTTCTGTAGGTGGAGATGATAACATAATTAAACCCCTAGGATTTTCTGGAAGTTTTAATTAAAAAAAAAAGAGAGAGAGAGAGAGAGAGAGAGCGTGCTTAAGAGATGGTTATTTATACACAAAGTATTCAGTAATTGTTACCGTTTTTTTCATCATATTACTGCTATTTTTTTTTTTTTTGCCATCATTGTTGCTATTCTGGGAGAGATTAAGCAAATTTAAGACAATTCAGCTACTCTTTTGGAAAACAGGATATAAACCAAAATTTATATTTCTGAAATTAGGATTCTTTCTATAAATCTTGATGTTCACAACACGTTTCAGACACATTTATTTCCCTGGTATCCTTTTCTCTTTTTCTTTTTTTTAGGACAGTTTTAGGTTCAGCAAAATTCAGAGAAAGGTACAGAGATTTCCCGTACACCCCCTTGCCAACACATGCGTAGCCTCCCCTATTATCAACACTCCCCACCAGAATGGTACATTTGTTAGAAGTGATGAACCTACATGGACAAATTACTATCACCCAGAGTTTGTAGTTTACATTAATGATCAGTCTTGATGCCGTGCATTCTATGGATTTGGATAAATTTATAACGGCATGTCTCCATCATTATGGTGTTGTATAGAGTAGTTCCACTGACCTAGAAATCCTCTGTGCTTTGCCTATTCATCTCTTATCCTCGCCCCCACAATCTCTGACAGCTGCTGATCTTTTTACCATCTCTATAGTTTTGCCTTTTCCAGAATATCATATAGCTGGAATCATACAGTAAGTAGTCTTTTTAAAGTGGCTTCTTTTACTTAGAAATATACATTTCAGTTTCCTCCATGTGTTTTCATGGCTTGATAGCTCATTTCTTTTTAGCACTGAATAATATTCTGTGGTCCAGAAGTACCGTGTTTTTTTATCTATTCACTTACTGAAGATCTTGGCTGCTGCCATTTTTGTAGTTATGAACAAAGCTGCTATATATCTTTTATCAGATATGTTTTTGCAAATATTCCCCCCGCCCCGCGGCTTGTCTTTTTGTTCACTTGATAGTGTCTTTCACAGAAAACAAATGGTTAATTTTAATGAAGTTTAGCTTATGAATTCTTCCTTTCATGGCTTGTGCCTTTAGTGTTGTTTCTAAAAAGTGATCCTGTAATCCAAGGTCAAGGTCATCTAGATTTTTTCCTATGCTATATTCTAGGAGATTTATAGTTTTGAGCTTTACATTTAGATCTGTGATCCATTTTGAGTTAGTTCTGTAAAGAGTTTAAGGTTTGTGTCTAGATTCATTCTTTTTGCTTGTAGATGTCCAGTTGTTCCATCAGCATTTGTGGAAAAGACTATTTTTTTCCCCATTGTATTGCCGTTCTTCCTCTGTCAAAGATCGCTTGACTATATTTATGTAGGTCCATATCTGGGCTCTCGATTCTGTTCCCTTGATCTGTGTATTCTTTTCCCAGTACCACTCTGTCTTGATTACAGTAGCTTTATAGTAAGTCTTGATGTCAGGTAGTGTCAGTCCTCCAATTTTGTTATTTCCTTCAATATTGTGTTGGCTATTCTAGGTCTTTTGCTTCTCTATACAATCTTTAGATTTTTTAGTATCTACCAAATAGCTTAAGATTTTTATTGGGGTTGCACTAAATCTATAAATCAAGCTGAAAAGAACTGACATCTGGACAATATTGACTCTTCCTATCAATGAACATGGAATTCCTCTTTGTTCATCAGCATTTTCCTCATATAGATCTTGTACATAGTTTGTTAGATTTATACATAGGTGTTTTACTTTTGTGGGTGCTAATGTAAGTGGTATTGTGTTTTTAAGTTCAAATTCCATTTGTTCAATACTGAGATATTTAAAAAAGCAATTAAGTTTTGCATATTATCCGCCTATCTTACAATTTTGCCATAATTTATTATCAGTTCTACATCTTTTTTTGGGGGGGGTTTTAGTCTATTGCTTTGGATGTTTTGCATAAACAATCATGTCATCTACAAAGATAATTTCATGTCTTCCTTCCCAATCTATATACCTTGTATTTCTTTTTCTTGTCTTGCTGCATTAGCTAAGATATTGAGTTTGATGCTGGAAAGAGTGGTGAGAGGGGACATCCTTGCCTTCTTCTTTTCTTGATCTTAGTAGGAAAGTTTTGAAATTCTCACCATTAAGTGTGATGTTAGTTGTAGGGTTTTTGTAGATAGTCTTTTTTGAATTGAGGAAATTCTCCTCCACTCCTAATTTACTGAGAGTTTTGTCATAAATGAAGTGTTGGATTTTTCAAATGTTTTTTCTGCATTTCTTGAAATAATCACATGATTTTTTTTTCACCTGTTAATGTGGTGGATTACATTAATTGATGTTTGAATGTTGAACCAGGCGTGCATAGCTGGGATAAATATATAATTTATATATGCAAAACATGCTTTTTAAGATCCTAGAAAGTTATTTAATACACTTAAAAATTATATCATGAATGACTAAAATAAAAATGATTTGGTCAATGATTTTGCTCAAATAAAAATGAGCTGGTTCTTGATTTTCCTCCATAATATTCTTTTCTTTTCTTTTTCTCCATTTTTCAGTAACAACTGCTTTGAGACAAACCAAATGAAAACTATTAAAGAAACAGCTTTAGGATGAGGAACTGTAAAGTACCCTTTTGAATGAAGAAACATGTTAAGCAACACAAACGCTCTCGCTGCTACCTTCATGTGATCATCTGCTATTACTTTTAAGAAAAATTCAATATGAATTATTCATAGAGTTGAAAAACATAAAAAGATACATAAATACAATACAATAAATTCAATATATAATATAAATATAAAAATTCAGTAAATTAACTGCTTCTTTCACCCAAAACATGACACCAAAATCACAGGAAATTGGCAGCACAACTCTCCAGCAATAATTATTATTATTATTTTTTTCCTTTAGTGAGGAAGATTCTCCCTGAGCTAACATCCATTGCCAATCCTCCTCTTTTTTTTGTTTTTCTTTTAAAGATTGGCAACTGAGCTATCTGTTGCCAATCTTCTTTTTTTTTGCATCTTCTCCCCAAATCCCATCAGTACATGATTGTATATTCTAGTTGTGACCGCCTCTGGTTGTGCTATGTGGAATGCCTCTTCAGTATGACTTGATGAGTGGTGCCATGTCCACACCCAGGATCCAAACTGGTGAAACCCCAGGCCACTGAAGACGAGCACATGAACTTCACCACTTGGCCATGGGGTCAGCCCCACCAATCCCCTTCTTTTTATTCTTGAGGAAGATTAGCCCTGAGCTAACACCTGTGCCAATCTTTCTCCACTTTATGTGTGGGATGCCTCCACAGCAGGCTGATGAGCTGAATAGGTCCACGCCTGGATCTGAACCTATGAATCGGGGCCGCCAAAGAGGAGCACATGGAACTCTAACCACTTGGAGATAGGGCCAGCCCAATATGGCATTGATTATTCTTTTAATAAGTTGCATATATGCAAAAATACTGTGAATCAAAAATTCAAAAATATAACACCAACAATGGGATTGTATAAAACAAGGAGAATCAAACGTAGGAAACATTTTAAAGGAAAATATTAAATAATCTTAGCAATGCAGACAAAGTCGCAAAAAGCCTAAAGGAGAATAAATGCGCTTACAAGTATTTTAGGAAGAGAGGAGAAATAAAATGAAATAGCCAAATAAAGCAAAAAACTTAAAGTATAGGGGCTGGCCCCGTGGCCGAGCGGTTAAGTTCGCGCGCTCCGCTGCAGGCGGCCCAGTGTTTCGTTGGTTCAAATCCTGGGCGCGGACATGACGCTGCTCATCAAACCACGCTGAGGCAGCGTCCTACACGCCACAACTAGAAAGACCCACAACAAAGAATATACAACTGTGTACCGGGGGGCTTTGGGGAGAAAAAGGAAAAAATAAAATCTTAAAAAAAAAAAAAAACTTAAAGTATAAAGTGAAATAGACCAGAAAAAAACACCGATATTATAACTTTTTAACCCATTGTTCTCAGTTGAGGTCAGATAAAGTGAATAAAAACTTGTAAAGTTATGGAATAATCAGATCACATAATCTAAAATAGTTTTTTGCATGTAAAGTCATCTTTTGTCAACACCAAAAGTTCATTCTTAAAAGTAGCAATGTTTTGCAAAACAAAAAGAAGCTTCTCTTTTCAACAGGAAAAATACAGAAAATACTACATATCTAATTAAATCTCTCCACCAATTTTCGAAAACATTACTAAAGTGCAATAAAACACTTACAAGAAAGACTATACAGTTAAGCAATAAAAATATTACTTTATTATTGCCAAACAATTAATATATTTTTAGAAAGCATTGCTTTTTAATATACAAGTCATGTACAGTTTGCAGGCCAGACTAGAGTGATTATATTCAGTATATGTCCTAGCAAATGACCCTGAGCAATAAGTAAAAGTTAACAGTTAGGTTAAATTATAATTCAAAACTAAAGTTATTTCCTGATGCCTTAATTAAAATTATTTTAAATGACAATTAAAAATAGGTCTATTTCTGGGGTTGGCCCAGTTGCATAGTGGTTAAGTTTGCACTTTCTGCTTCGGTGGCCTTGGGGGTGGACCTACACATCACTTGTGAAGCCATACTGTGGCAGGCTTCCCACATATAAACTAGAGGAAGATGGGCACAGATGTTAGTTCAGGACCAGTCTTCCTCAGCAAAAAGAAGGAGATTAGTGGCAGGTGTTAGCTCAGGGCTAAACTTTCTGAAAAAAAAAAAAAAAAGGTTGATTTCTGAAAACGGCTGTATCTTCTACAGATTGTGTTCCCCAGGATACAGACTCTGTGATGGAAATTTGCATACAGGAAGTTTATTAGAGAGGGCTTTCGGAGTTAAAACCTATGGGAAACTGATGGAAACAGTTTTGAGTGAAAAGAGACATTGAATCGTGATGCAGTCCAACAAAAGCTTAAGCCAGTCCCATGCTAAGCTTGGGATTGGGATAGCAAAGCATCCACTGAGGGCATCCACAAGCTACCTAACTTGCTGATGTCACTTCACTTGTTTTAGAAGATATACATCATTTAGGTTTATTAACATAGGCTTTATTTTCAACTTATACAAAAATATACTATTATTAGGTCATCACTACTTATTGAGCAGGATATAATTAGCTCTATCTCAAATATAGCAGGAGATACTAAAGAGCTCAATATAGGTCCACTGTTATCCAGTAGTGTGAACAGATAACAATTAGCAATCTCTTAGTGTCTACCTACTTTATACAAAATATTTTTAGTCTTTAATTTTTTTAAAGTGTGTCTTGGTAACATTTTTTTTTTTTTTTTGCAGGGGAAGATTCACCCTGAACTAGCATCTGTTGCCAATCTTCCTTTTTCTTTTCCTCCCCAAAATCCCAGTGCATGGTTTAATAGCCTAGTTGTAAGTCCTTCTAGTTCTTTCATGTGAGCCACTGCCGCAGCACAGCTACTGATGGATAACGTGGTTCCGTGACCATGACCAGGTAATGAACCTGAGTCACCAAGGCAGTGAGAGGACCAAACTTTAACCACTAGACCATCAGGACTGGCTCTACACAAAATATTTTTAAATGATGTTTCTAGAGAAGTATAGTTTGTCTCTTTGGGCTTTATTTTCTTTGCAATGATGTTTTTTCTTAAATGAGGCTTTCAATACATTTTCCATATAGTAGAGACCATTATTGTTATATTTTAAAGTACTGTATATCATATACTTTCGTGAGGCATCTACCCAAATATAAATTAATCACTTAAACAACTTAGCAATGTTTTTTGTTAAATAGAAGAAAAACACTATTCCTAGTACAACATATATCCTGTATAACAGGGGTGACAGAAATACAGTAATGGGGACAATTAAATATTGATTATAATTATTAAGGAACATTTTACTTGTGCAAAATTCATATAACTAAACATATTACTAGAAAAAAGATGATAATTCTTTAAGTATATTTTCTATTAGATGCAAAATCTTTGTTTTTCAACCTGGATTTTCTTCTCCAACACTTCAGTTCCCTGTTGAATAGACCAGAGCTGGGCTGCAGACGCTAAGTAGCTATGCCCAGTGCACAGTCTTCCTTTTCCTCGCATGTGGAAATTAATTTAAATGTTTTAAAGTGATTGTTAATCTACCTGCAAAAGTGCTATTTTAATAAAAGCTCTAAAAAATATCCACAGGAAGTTTCCAAAAGAGAATTACAATTCTTATACTTTCTCTCCCTTGAGTCCTTCTCATTATTACCGTAAATTTCAGCATAAAAATAATTATGTATCTCCCCATGATATCAAAACTAAGCCTTATAATGAGTGTGGAATAACTAAGCCATATAATCATCTGTTAAAAAGTATAATTAAAGTAGCTTAAGCATTTTCTTTTCTTTTCCAAATCAGTGTTCAATTTCATAGTACTCATTGTCGTTTGAAAACAAATATAAATTTAACACAATAATTTCACCACATGAAATTTTAAAATTATGAATATTAAATTTATGAAATCAACAAATTTTTCTTTATTAAAAATGACAAATATTCTTGTGTTTTCATTTTCAACTAAACATTATAAGTAAAAATTTTCCGTTTCAAATATTTTGAAAGATTGATGTTATACATACACCTTTTCCCACAGAACTAATCCTAAAATGACGTGGCAATTGCATGACTCTAATAAAGATATTAATATTATTAAAGTATTAATAAGATTAATAATTAGTCCTTATTAATGTCTTAATAAGGATATTAAGTGATATCTTTAAATGACCACATATAAAATATTTAAGTTAGTAATCCATTTATTAAAAAAACCTACTGCTAAGAGTGGACCTACATTTGTTTCTCTTAAATAGTAGAAAAATATAGCAATTATTAGCATAATAACTCTTCCTTATAGCATTGGTATCAGAAATTCCTCCTTTCATTAACCCATTTTGGTGTTTTTTCTCATTAAGTCCTCCAATTCTGTATTTTCTCAATATTTTCAGGCAGAATTCCTTATAAAGAATTCACAAAGGGATGTCAGTTTGCTGTGGCAAAGATGTATCTTTAAAAATTTTTAAAAACGGTAACTCCTACAGAGTACCTTCTGTATGTCAAGGGCTGAGCTGGTTTTAGGTTTTCCCGTTAACCTCTTAAACTCAATGTTATTGTTTCCATTTCACAGCTAAGAAATTGAGACCTGGAGATTTGTATTTAATATGCCTTATAAGAAATGTATGTGACATTAAAAATCAGGTTTGAAGGACTCCATAGACGATTCTCAGTCACTTGACTAAACTGAATCTTCAAAAGCAGCCACTACCTTGGAGCAAGCTAAATAGTCGATGTTAGCAGTCAGTGAGTTCCTTGTAATTTATGCCGAAAGGCTTCAATCCGTCTTGGAGTCTATCTTTAAGGCTAGTCTTCGGCTCTCAGGGGAACTCTTGTTTGTGATGATCCACCATCTTTTACTGCCTTCATTTACCTAGCAGTGAGAAATCTAACAAACATATGAGATTCCTAAAATATATACTTATCAGGCATGCATTAAAACTGCAACTTTATAGATGGAATCACTGACTGAATAAAAGCCATGCTGCTAATCTTGCAGAACCATCTTTGATTTCAGTGCTGTAATTTATGAGAGCATCAACGATTGCTTTGCACATAGTGGTCATTTTTAAGACTCCCAATAGCTTCTTTCTGATTATGTAAATCAATATTGATGGAGGTCATTTTATTTAGGATGTATCATTATATGTTCCTGAAATGATGAGCTTCAAATCAGGGCAGATGCTAGAGATCAGTTGCTCTGCAAATAAGATAAACAGGAATTACACACTCCACAGCATTCGTCTGTCACTTCCGATATGCCACTCATTGCTGAAACAATGGGGGCTCACCCCGACATGCTGCTTGGGGAGTCAAATAATAATAAGGGCAACAAGAACACAGCATTTAATTACTGGCTACTTCCTATGGATCAGGCAGTGTGCCAAGTGGTCTTACATGCATTATCTTTAATCTGTGAGATAATCCTTCAGTGTAGGAATCCTAGTTTATAGAAGAATAATAGAGATTTAGAGAGATTAAGTGATTTTTCTCAAGGACTGCAGAGCTATTAAATTGTGTTTGTGGAATTGGAACCCCAGGACATTTGTCTCTGATGTCCACAAATAAAGGGATCATTTTATAAATGTGTGAAATGAACAAGTATTAGAGAGAAAGCATTTTAGTTGTGATCTGTTCTATTATGTGGCATAAAACTATTTAATTATTCACATCCTAGTGAAAAACGATATTGGGTTAGGTCACAGTTCTCCACACTGGTAAATTTCTTATGCAGTGATTGATGCATTGCTTACACTTTTGCTTAATATGTTTTCTCCAGACCTTTATTTTATACATATTTTCACTTGAAGTAATTTTCTATGCATCTGTATGCATATGTACATATATTTAAAAATGAGTTTTTAAATAGACTAGGAGGATAAAAACTGGCAAATAAATGTTCCCCACTCCTTGCCCCACCTGTGATCCAGAGTCAAGTCTCATTTCTGAGTTTACCAACTTTTACCATTTCTGTTCTTAGTTCTTCAGGCTATTAATTTTCATCACTAAATATTTAACAATAAAGTAGCTCAACTTTTTTGTCCCTCATCTGACTTTGATCTTTCATAATGACCTCTTAATCTATCCACATCCATACATACGATTATTCGAATTATCAGCTTCTTGAAGGATTTACCATTTTCAGGAAATCTTTAATGTTTCTCAATGCATTTGGGGGAGACAGGAGATACAAACTCTAATGCTCAAGCAGTTACATTCAATGGTTACAGTAGTTTTATTCCAACCTCTCTTTACCCTGGACTAGAATTTCAAACTTACTTCTAAGTAGATAAAGAGAAAATTCTATAAAGCTTCTGCCTTTTGCATTTCTTCTGACTAGAAGTTTATCAGAAATTAGGTAACTAAGCATTGCATTTTGAATTACGTTTTGGAGAAAAAAACCTTCCTAATCACTGGAATTTCTGGTCAAGAGATTTATCAAACAGCTCCAGAAATTGTCACTTGTGTTTCTTTTCATGGTCGAGCACATGGTGATGATAAAAAGATGCTGCAGTTGGCAGGGACTCCATCAGGCGGGGTGTCCAAGGAGACTGGCCAGAAAACTTTTCCGGACTTTGCACATCTATCATTAAACTACAGTTCTAATCTGGAAGAAATGGAATGAAGAATTGGATGGTACCAATTATGAAATTCCAAAACTTGGCAAATTATCACTTCAGAAAAAAGCACAGATTTGAGAAGAGTGTATTTTTAGGTCTACAAGATAAAGTGAGATGGTGACATCTTCAATGGTGAAGAGCAGGATTTCTGTCCTCAGTGAAAGGCAATAGTGGGGTAAATTTTGTTAAGCCCTGCTGTGAGCAATGAATGCAAAGGGTAAAAGGATCATAGGATTTCCCAGCACTGATGCAAAAGAAAATTAGAAATGATAGTCCAGGGAAAAGAGAGAGGAGAACTTTGCAAACATGTAAACTTTGCAGCTTTCCCATGTGTCTTATGCTTTTTATTCCTTGTCTTGATTTTAGTACTGATTTATAGAAAACGCTTGTTTTAAGGATTATGTTAGCTAAGGGAGGAGGGGTTTTATGAACACTATGGTTCAGAGTTAGTGTTTGGGGCTCTTTTTATTTCTGTTGTATGCTCTAGTTAAAATATTATACAGTAAGGCTGTGTTTTCAGAGTTGTTACCTTTACGTGCTTGTGTGATGTCTTACCAGAAGGTCTTCCAAAGGCTCCCACACCAGTGCCAGGAAATCTCTGTAAAATCAGTTGCATTATCTGCATATTAGAATTATGCAAATTAGAATGCAAAATTTAAATCATGTAATCATAAGTACTAACAAACACTTTATTTACAAATTTAAAAATAATGTTAACATGTTGAGAATTATACGTTATTGCACATTTTGAAAGATGGGAAGCCAGAGGAAATGTAAATCGTGTTTACACAATTGTCACATGGTAGTGAAATTCAACTGGTAAAGAGAAATACCTGCCATTATTATTCAGAGTTTTTTTTTTTTCTGAGGAAGATTAGCCCTGAGCTAACATCCACCTGCCAGTCTTCCTATTTTTGCTGAGGGAGATTGGCCCTGAGCTAACCTGTGTGCCCATCTTGCTCTATTTTATATGTGGGATGCCTGCCACAGCATGGCTTGATAAGCTGTGTGTAGATCTATGCCCGGGGTAGAAACTGGCTCACCCCGGGCTGCCAAAGTGGAGTGCATGAACTTAACCGCTGTGCCACTGGGCTAGCCCCTGGAATATTTTTAACCCTCACTCTGTTTATCGGATCAGAACTTCTCTGAGAAATGGTAACAAGTGTGCTAGTATTTTAGTATTCACTGTTACTATAATCAATTGACTAACTTTTTATATTCTGAGGCATTAAGAAGAGATATTGGGGGCCCCGCACTGTGGCTGAGTGGTTAAAGTTCCAGGTGCCCTGCTTTGGCAGCCCAGGTTCGGATCCCAGGTGCAGACCTGGTCCACCATCAGCCATGCTGTGGAGGCATCCTACATACAAAAACCAGAGGAAGATTGGCAGAGATGTTAGCTCAGCGTTTATCTTCCTCAAGCAAAAAAAGGGGAGGATTGGCAATGGATATTAGCTCAGGGCGAATCTTCCTCACCAAAAAAAAAAGAGAGAGAGAAGAAGAAGAAGAGATGTTGGTTCTCAGGCTGAAAATGTGCTAAAACTCAATATAATTATTATAGAATTTATAAATGAAAATGCCATGAAGAATGTTGAACGACTGTGATGCTACATTATGTGATACATTTAGGAATAAAATCTGAAAAATATTATAGATAAAGCTAAATGAAGAACCACGCTAGATTGGCATAACATTAAAACATGTAATTTTAAGTTTTTAAAATTGTCACTGCTAGGAACATAATATATAGGAAGTTAGTCTTGAATTACTTGGGTATATAATTATGTGAGATCTTTATAAATATATTCCTCTCATTAATGGAAATATCCTGTACTAAGTAATTATTTTGATATAATTTAAAATAGCTTAATGCAAATATCTTATTTTACACATATTCTGAAGTGAAAGCAATATTCAAATTATTGAAACAGTGCTTCCAGGGCCTGGCCAGGTAGCATGGTGGTTAAGTTCGAGTGCTCCACTTTGGTGGCCTGGGGTTTGCAGGTTCGGGTCCTGGGCACTGACCTAAACACCGCTCATCAAGCTATGCTGTGGCAGCGTTCCACATACAAAATAGAGGAAAACTAACACAGATGTTAGCTCAGGGACAATCTTCCTCAAGCAAAAAGAGGAAGATTGGCAACAGATGTTAACTCAGGCTAATCTTCTTCACCAAAAATCAAAGAAAAAACAGTGATTCCAGTAGGCATGTAATTCTGCTTGCTGTTTACTTCTCCTTTTGCTTTTTCATTTCTTTTCCTTTTTTGTCCTTTTCTTTTTTTTCTTTCCTTTCAACAAATTTTTTTTTCCAGTTTTTATATTAGCATACATCTTTAACAAATCCCTCTGTATTCCTGCAAAAACCATCCTGAGGATTAAACCCACCCAAAATTGTTATTCCATTTATTTACCAAAAAGAAATGAGTACTATGCCTAAATAGAGATAACTTCTATGAGAAACTAGAGATCTTTCAGAACACACTAGGATTTTATTCTAGTGAGTCCCAAAACATAATTTATTTTTATTTAACTGATTCCCAAAATGTAATTCACCCATTAATTACAGATTTCTGAATTTACAAAAAGCATGGCTGGACTTATCTTTGTTGCTCATAACCGCATATTCTAAATACTGTCTACTTTTTATACTTTTGAATCTAGATTTTAATCTCATTACATTCATAAAAAAAGGACCTTGTGATTCACAGGTGACTACTTAAAATTTTTATGTGAAATTACATCTCGCAGCACATAGTTTAACTCCTAAACAGAAATCTAGCTAAACATTAGCTGCCCATTTTCTTATCTATGTTCTTGAAATAATAAATAGTTTTACATAAAATAGAATATAAAATTTAATTTATTCCAGGATTTTTTTCTGTGTTCTAATTTAGCTATTCCTTTACCTAAGAGAAATTTTACTCATCCTCAAAGAATGGATCCTTCTTTTGTTTCATATTTTGCCTTTTAACCTGTGAAAATGATTCCTGAAAATGGATAGTCTTTTAGATTAGTCCCGGTATGTAGTTTTCATTAACTCTCCTTATTTATGCTTCATGTTTTATTTATTTTTCTAATTAGAAACTCAGCCAGGTTCAAATGCTAGGAGCAGCAAGTGGGCTGAAGGGACCTACATTTTGTCTTCTGAGTCTTAGGTGTGCATAATCGGTGCCCCTTGTAGAAATGCACAACAGGAGCTAATTCTTATAAAACTGGAACAAGACTCGCATATAATTTTATAATACCATAAAACCTAATGTTATGTTAAATTATTTTTTTATATTCAACAAGGACATTAGGAGGAGACAATGAAAAGTACAATCTTTTCAACGTTCTTTGCATTTCATTCTACAATGAATGCCTTTTCATTGTCTAACTTTATTATCAGCTAATTACAAGGATTTAAATTATTTCAACAAACAGTGTCTTCAACATTTTAACACTTGTGGCTTACAATTTTTTAAATGATTTCAAACCACGTACATTTTAGAGTTGACGGATTTCCTGTGTAAGAGATGAGCATTGGCAACCAAAAATGTTGCCTTTGCATACAATTAAAAGTGTTCTCTCAGGAGCTGCCTGGTGGCACAGTGATTAAGTTCACATGCTCTGCTTCCACAGACCGAGGTTCTCGCGTTCAGATCCGGGGCACGAACCTAGCTTCACCTGTCAAGCCATGCTGTAGTGGCATCCCATATACAATAGAGGAAGATTGGCACAGGTGTTAGCTCAGTGACAATCTTCCTCATACACACACAAAAAATTAAATTAAAAAAAGTGTTCTTTTGTTAGTCTCTGTTTCCACCTTCTTAAACATTTTCAGTTCTTTAAAACATTGGAGGGAGTTCACAAATAAACCACAAGTTTATTCTCCCTTTGTATTTTACTCTATTTCAAACTAAAACATTTTTAAGGAATATCATATCATAAAATTGTAATAGCTGTAACTTAGAACTGAAGAAGTGAATGTTTATAAAGAGATTTCTTAATATATTAAATTGTTTGTTCTGTATAATTTAAAAGAAAATAAGACCAAAAATTAAAATAATACTTATAAAAGCTCTTATTTTAGCTTGAAGTTTTGAGAAATTATGTGGTTTATTCAAGGTCACAGAGGCAGGAAGAAGCAAATTTATGAAGCTACATTAGATGTCTTGAATCAGCTTGTTTTCTTTCCCCCAATAAAACACTCTGTCACATACTGAAAGGTCTGTCCCCATTCTTATCATATTTTGATTTAACTGGCATTCTAGAAAACTGTTACTCATTATTATCATGTACTCTTTATCTCTCTTAGTTATTATTCTGGACCCTTATGTAGAAATACAACAGACATGATTGTCTTCAACCTCATTTTGAATTTCTGCATCTAAATTGTATCAAATTTTATTTCAAATTGACTCATGGATTTTGCATTCTTTTCCATATTTCCTGTCGCTATCCTGGTCTGGGCAGTTGATCAGCTAATTATTGAGTTATTGAAGTTGTTTCTTTTCTGCTCGCCTTTTCTCTAGTTTCCTTTCAACTCCTCTGGTACGAGTGGACAATTATTGCTGGAAGACCCCTGTCACCCTGTCACTAGATTGACCAAGACATATAAATGCCTTTTGTTGCCTAAACAATCACAATAGGAGGCCATACCACTTATCCAACTTGCTATCTCGATTACTTATTAAGCAATGAACTTGCATCTTGGCAGGGGTTTTTCCCAAAGCCCTCTGGACGTAGTTCTCAGATGCTACTCTGTGTCTTGCTTTTTCTTGTCGTTCAACCTTGCAAACTCCTTTTGATTCTCAATTTATCTAACTTCCAAACATTAATCAACAAAAGCCCCATTTTCTCAAAGATGCTTACTCTAGCCGAGACTTTTTCCACTCTAGGGAAATTGGCTTCCTTACTCTGATAGTAATAACCCCTATCCTCAGGACTTCTGCCTCCAAGTTAGCAAATGATTGGTATCCCAATCTCAGAAGACATTATATTACTTCTCTTTCCAATAATTCAATATACCTCTTTTTTTTTTTTTCAGGAAGATCAGCCCTGAGTTAACATCTGCTGCCAATCCTCCTCTTTTTGCTGAGGAAGACTGGCCCTGAGCTAACATCCCTGCCCATCTTCCTCTACTTTATATGTGGGATGCCTGTCACAGCATAGCTTGATGAGCAGTGCCATGTCTGCACCTGGGATCCAAACTGAGGCAACCCTGGCCACTAAAGCAGAACATTTGAACTTAACTGCTGCACCACCAGCAGGCCCCTCAATATACCTCTTTAAAAATTATATATCTATACTTTCTAAAACTAGAATGATATTCAGCAGAAAAAGTCACTTGAAGGCAGTTTTGAATCTTGTCTTGAAAATTAACTTCGTGTCAGTAGCTGCAAGCACAGAGATGTCAGGGCTGTTCTCTCTGCTCCTGGCAACACGATACAATCAGGACAACTGAGAGTGTGCAGAAGGTGGGGTTAGGAGGGCTAGGGTAACTTGTGCCTAGGGAGCGACATTTAAGCAGACAACTAAAGGATGCTAAGGAATTAAAGAGAGGGGCCAGCCCCATGGCCAAGGGGTTAAGTTCGAGTGCTCTGTTTGGTGGCCCAGGGTTTCGCTGGTTTGGATCCTGAGTGTGGACCTAGCACCACTCATCAGGCCATGCTGAGGCAAAATCTCACAGAGTAGAGCCAGAAGGACCTACAATTAGAATACACAACTATGTACTGGGGGAGGGCTTCGGGGTGAAGAAGAAACAACAGAAAAAAGAAGATTGGCAACAGATGTTAGCTCAGGTGCCAATCTTTAAAAAAAAAGAGAGAGAGAGAAAGCATGCAGAAAGACTAAGGATAGGAAGAGAATTCAAGTGTGCTGAGTTAGGAAGAAATAAAAGATACTGATGGAGCTGGAGCTCAGAGAGAGAGAGTGGAAGTGGGATGGGAAAAGGCCGAACACAGATAATATAGGACTTTGTAAAACCTATTAAGGATTCTTGAAAGGTGTATTAAATGGCAATGGGAAGTCATGGAAAGCTTTTAAGCCAAAAGTGGTAGAATTTGAATTGCATTTTAAATACTGGTACAGTGTTTGAAAAGCATAATGTGTAGCTTTAGTTTTGAAAATTGATTCAAGGGGGAATTAAGAAAAGGATACAGAAAAAGTGGGTACAGGAAATTGATAAGAGGCAGGTAAGGTTGGAAACAGGAATCTCAGTTAAGAGGCTATAATCACAATGTAAGAGAGAAAAAATGGAATGTAGAGCAGGACTGTTGTACAAATGGTGAAACATGGAATACTTTGACTTGGGAATCCATTCATTCATCAAATATTAATTGAGTACCTACTCTCTGCCAGTTACTGGGGAATACAGAAGCTAACAGAATAGATAGAAAAAATCCACCTGCTAATGGAATCTAAGTTTTGCTAAGATAAAAGAGGAAATAATCCTATACTAGGTTATTTTAATGCAATGGGAAAATTGCAGCAGAGGCTGGAAATAAATGATGCTGAGGGAATAAATTTTCACTGTGAAATACAAGTTACACAATGGCAAATTAACGTTTTCAACACTAATATGAAAAAGAATTTAAAAAATTTTCTTCCTGTATTAAATGCAATTTGACAACATAATAAAAGTGAAGTATATGCACATATTCATAAAATAGAAATATATGTCGTGTTATAAGAATTGTTTTACCTTCTGGACACTATGCAAGATTAAAGACGACAACATGGAGTGTGTTTTGGGATCTTTCCAAAGGAGTTTTAATTTAGTAGCATAAGCATTGTTTATGGTTCGTTTTTCCTCTCCTGGGTTGTCAGAGAAATGGATTTCACATATTTATTACAACAGTAGCAAGTTTTAACATCAGTGAATTTCATACTTGCTTAGAGAAAAGAACATATTTATATACGTATTTGCCATGTATAATTCTCTTTCTTTTTTGTGTCTTAAATCTGTTTAGTCTTGCATATTTTAAATATTCAGTTAGTAAATCAGTCCTAAGACTGACAATATTCACGTAATAGATTATTGTTTTCTTTATTTTTCTTTCTTTTTTTTTTTTTGAGGAGGAGGATTAGCCCTGAGCTAACATCTGCTGCCAATCCTCCTCTTTTTGCTGAGGAAGCCTGGCCCTGAGCTCACATCCGTGCCCGTGTTCCTCTACTTTATATGTGGGACGTCTACCACAGCATGGCCTGCCAAGCGGTGCCATGTCCCACATCCGGGATCCAAAGCAGAGAACCCCAGACTGCTGAAGCGGAACTTGAGAACTTCACCACTGCGCCACCTGCCAGCCCACAATGTCTGCTTTTATTAACTTTCCCTTTTATGGGAACAGCGTGAGGCACGGACTAAATTTTGTGGGGTGATGGAGCTACTCAATATCATAATTGTGGTATAGCTACAATACAGAATATGTTTCTTCAAAATTCAAAAATGTTACACTAAAAAGGGCAATTTTTAATGTATATAAATTATACCTCAACGAGCCTGATTTGCATATTTTAGTAGGCTAATATTGAGAAAAAAGAATGTATGTATAATTTTTTCCGAAAAAGGAAATTTGCAGTTTGCATTTAGTATGTATATGTTCAAATATAAGAATTACAAAGTAATCTACACTAACAAAAACACATATATGTGGTTTGAAATTATCTAAAACATTCTAGATTCCATTTGACAAAGAAAACTGATGTTTAGTGCACTGGTTAATTTAATCTATAATATTATTTTATGTGTTGTATGGATATGACCATTAATGACGCACAAATTTTCTCGGAATTTCTGAAATTAAATGGTAATTAAATTGCCATAATGATATTTTTGAGAGTTACTATAATTATAGATAATTGTGCTTGAAGTTTGGATTTAAAGTCAATGTTAATCTATAAGAATTCAATTTCTGTCATAGTGTATAATAATTACCTTGTCATCCACAAACAACTGTCTCAACCATTGTCTCATTTGAGTTCAATACGTTGATCTCACTAGTATGCTTTTAAAAGTAGTTACTGGCATGAAGATGCTCCTTGTCATCCTTCTAATAAGTATGAAGAAGATAATTCTTATATAATGTGAACTGGAAGCAGGCTTAATGGATAATTGTGTGAGTTTCACCATTATATATTTTATATTAAACTAAATGATACAAAAGATATTTTATAGGAGGAAAATGTGCGGAATTTCTGAAGTAAAAAATAAGATATATATATAACTGATATAACTGTTTACATATATATGAGGTTTGAATATGTGTATACCCACATTTTATTTGGCTTTAAGTGAGCATCTACTATTTTTCTGTATACACAATGTCTCATTTATCCCTGGAACAGTACACCACACACTGTACTGCATACAGTTCTTTCCTCTGTTCAAAGCTGTCCTTTTTGGTGGAACAATCAGTAACAATCAGAAAATCACAGAAAAGAGACATGAAGAGAGGCAACATCGGATTTGAGTTATGCCTAAAATCCACTTGTAAAACCAAGTCTCCTCTATAGTTAGACTGGGTAACTCTTTCTAAATTAAGTCACTATCGCACATAGCCATCCAACAAACAATATTTTTCTAAATCAATTCAAGTTATATATTATCAACTTCAATTATATGTCAGTTACATATAATTTTCTAATTAACCTCAAACAATTAGTTACCCTAAAACTAGAGTATCAACTTATATTGAAACAATTCTAAAGCTTCCCCTCCAACGTATCACACAATTGTTACTTATTCTGAAATTTACTTGCATTTAGTACTGTACATTTTAGGAGAAATATTAATTTCTTTTCTTAATAAATAAATCTTTAACTTTAAAATAACACACCTACACAAGAGTTTAGAAATTTTAGACTACTTTGAAGTGTCTCCAAGGTTTTGGTTTGTGTAAACATTTACGAAAATGCATACAACAGTTACTGGATTTAAAGCATTATTATGAACATGGAAAGATAAGCAATGAATTCAGAAAATATTAATTACAAATATTACATTTTGCAAGTAAATATTTTTTATTTGAAAAACACATATTTGACAAAGGACTCATGTAAGGTATTTACATAAATAACTTCAACTTTGTGAGAAAAAGCCATTTCAGTGGAAAAATGTTTAAAAGGCTTGAATGAGGACTTAGCGAAATAAGATATCCAAATGGATATATTGCACAACAAATCTTTGTAAAATGAGCACTTCAAGGCACCACCAATCAGATCAAGAAAAAGTTTTAACAGCATTTTGGAAGTCTGCTTTATACTCCCTGTAGTTAATTCCACTTGACACTAACCACCATATTTTCTACTATCACCATTAAGGAGCTTATTCATTTTGTATAAATAGGATTAGACAGTGTGCATTCTTCAGCATCTCCTTTCCTGCACTTAGCATAAAGTTTGTGAGATTCATCCATGTTGTTACTTATATCACCAGTGTGTTCTTTTTCATTGCTGTATGGAATTCCATTGTTTGCATATCTTCCCATTTATTCATCCATTTAGTAGTTTCTGGCATTTGAGTTACTATTAAGTATAGTTCTTATGAGTAATATTGCTATGAACATTCTTGTGCATACTTTTTGGTAGAGGGATAAGTGCATGTCTCTCAGGTACATTCCAAGGAGGGAAATTGCTGAATCATAGCTCATATAGCATGCATGGAAAGGTTTACTAGATACTGCTAAAAGTTTGGCAAAAGTTTGCCTACAGTGGTTGTACCAATTTAAATTCCCACCAGAAATGTATGAACGTTCCAGTTGGTCTATATCTCATCGTCACCAAAATTTGGTTTTGTTCAGTGTTTTTTTCCCCCTCTGTTCTTGTGAGTGTGCAGTGTGATTTCATTATGGTTTCGTTGTGTGTTCCCCTGATGACTGATGAGCTTGAACACTCTTTATGTTTATTGCCGATTGGATATCTTCTTTTGATTAGTAGCTATTCAATTCTTTTGCCAATTTTTCCATTGAATTGTTTGTCTTTGTCACACAGAGTTGAAGATGCTATTTATAAAAGCACTATATGTAAGTCCTTGTTAAATAAATGTTTTGCAAATATCTCCTCTAAATCTGTTGCTTGCCTTTCCATGCTCTTAATAGTCTTTTAAATATAGTACCTGTGAATGTAGTATGCACTTAAAATTTACTAAAGATTTGTTTGTTAAAGATTTAGATGAGCCATAAAACTTAGAGATACTTTAAGATAGCTATTTACTTAAGATTTCTTTATTTTGTTTGTCTTTAAAAATTACAATAATTGTACAAATAAAATACTCCTTCAAAATTATTAAAAATATAATGATTGAGGGGCCAGCCCAGTGGTGTAGTGGTTAAGTTCATGTGTTCCATTTCAGTGGCCCGGGGTTCTGGGGTTCGGATCCTGGGGCAGGGACCTACACAACACTCATCAAGCTACACTGTGGGGGCATCCCACATACAAAATAGAGGAAGATTGGCACAGATGTTAACTCAGGGCCAATCTTTCTCACAAAATAAAAAGTATAATGATTGAAAATTTCACTGATCTATTAATTATTTTGCTAAGATTTGTTTCTTTTCCTATTTTGTGATCTTTATATCCTCTCAAGCAATATTTTCTTGATTAGAGAAAGAGGTTGTTACAGTCTTACAAATTTTCCCTGGGGTGCTCTTTTTTTTACTGAACACATTAATAAGGATTACTTGTGTTAAGAAGTCCATTTTTTTACAACACACATGAGGAAAGAAAAGGGTCTCTTGGCAAAAGCAGGCTATTATTGCTTAAACATTCCAACCCCAGGAGACCCATTATGTTAAGTGTAGTGTAAGTTAACCTTATTTTTGTTGCTTTTTCTTTTCTAGTAAATACCCTATCTAGTTAGTCACATAAAGCATATGGGAAAATATATTTCAACCTTGAAATTAATTTTCTATGTAGAAATTTTGAGCATTGCATCTATCTCCATATAGTAAGTTTGTAAATCATATTTCTGAAACATTCTTATTGTAAAGTCTTCAGAGCATGTGGAAAATAGTTGGAAGTTCCTACCTTAGCCTTGGTATATTACCTTAAATTAATCCCCATTTATGACTGCTGGAGATATATGTTTACCCAATCGAATTAATCATTCTACATAATTAAAGATTCTTCATACCCTTTCCAGTAGTCAAACTCAGTGATGCGTTACCTGACAATGAAATTATAATCTGTGACT
This sequence comes from Equus przewalskii, assembly GCF_037783145.1. Lineage (NCBI taxonomy): Eukaryota > Metazoa > Chordata > Mammalia > Perissodactyla > Equidae > Equus > Equus przewalskii. The sequence goes on from NC_091861.1 coordinate 18,006,126, forward strand.
TAAAAACAACCAGAATTTTGTAAACAGAAAATTGAGACAGCATCTTAATTTTGTCACTGAAGTTTCACATTATTTTCAAAAATGCCACTCTACTTTGTTTTAAATGCTGTCTTTTGGTACCATTTAATCATTACATCAATAAATAGTCTCTAAGAGACTGAACTGGCTGTTGTTTCATTATTCTGACAGCAAACACTGAAAAAATAATTGGGCCAATTAAACTGTTTGATTAGATCAGATGTGTATTTCACTGTTGATCAAATATATTTGACTCTTTCCTAAATATCCGACTTCTAACAATGACATTTTCTAAACAGTTAGAGTAGACTCAGGGTTAAAAACTCCATGGTATCATTTCCAGAAAATTAAATCACTTGCAAAGAGGTTTTTTTGTTTTGTTTTTTTGGGGGGGGAAGATTAGCCCTGAGCTAACTACTGCCAGTCATCCTTTTTTTGCTGAGGAAGCCTGGCCCTGAGCTAACATCTGTGCCCATCTTCCTCTAGTTTATATGTGGGGTGCCTAACACAGCATGGCATGCCAAACGGTGCCATGTCTGTACCCGGCATCCCAACCAGCGAACCCTGGGCCCCGAGAAGCAGAACGTGGGAACTTAACCCCTGCGCCACTGGGCCGGCCCCAAAGAGTTTTTTTTAAAGTTGCCATAAAAAAGTTGCAAATATATAAAAAAAGTTTCCTCACTCTTACATTTCCTCAGTGTCATGGCTGTTAGTTTTAATGCTATTATTTTCATTATAGTTAAAAAAATAACAAATGTATCCTTACACAATTAAATTATTTAAAGGTGATTACATTATATAAATTTTTTCATTTCTCTAATTTAGTGATAGTCCAATTGACTAAGCTTATATTATTTTGAAATGTACTATCTATAGATTATCTTCAAGATCACTGTCTTATATTTTTCTTTGTTTTATTTAAATCCTTTTTTTAAAAAAGATTACTTCCAGCTTTGTTGGGGCATAATGGATATATAATCCATTTCACATATTTAGTGTAAAAAGGGATAATTCTAAGCATGAAGCCGTTACTACAATGAAGTAATGATGGTGTCCATCATGGCCTTCGTAATTTTTCCATCCTGCCCCTCTCCCTTCTCTCCAGGTCACAATTGAACTGATTTTCCCCGTTCTGCATTTATTTGCATAAATGAAATTGAACATTATTTATTCATTTTGTTTTGTTTCCTTTATTCGGCATAACTGATATTTATCCATCCATAGTGTTGATCAGTTTTTCATTTCTCTTTATTGCTTAGAAGCAATTTGATTATCCATTAACTTGCGAATTATTTTTTCAGTTTGGGGCTATTCCACATAAAGTCATTAAGGACTCTGGGGTACAAGTCTTTGAATAGCTGTGTGCTTTCCTTCTCTCTTTGGTAAATGCCCAGGAGTAAAATACTAGGTCAAATTGTCGATGTACATTTAAAATATTAACATAACCACCAAGATGTTTTCCAAAATTTTAGTACCATTATAAAATCCCACATGCATATGTTCTACACCCTTGACAAGACTTCAAAGGGTCACACTTTTTAAATTTTTGCCATTCTGTTAGGTGTGTATTGGTATCTTGTTGTTTGAATGTGCATTTCACTAATGACTAATAATGTTGAGAATCTTTTCTGTGCTTTTGTGTCACCTTTAAATCTTTTTTGGAGAAATGTATACTCAAATCGTTTTGTGAGGGAAGAAGTCATTTGCCTTATTATTGAGTTGTAAGAATTCTGTGATCTAGAGAAAAGGTCTTTTTCAAACATAGTTTGTGTATTTTGCAAATATTCTGTCCCAATCTGCGGTTTGTGTGTAAATTTTTTACCATTATCTTTTGAAAAGCAACATTTTTAATAGTTATGAAGTTCAATTTATTTTTATTTTATTTTGTGTGCTTTTTGTGTCTTCTTAAGAAAATCTGCCAAAGCTCAATTCACTACAATTCCCTTATATTTTCTTAATTATTTTTAGCTCTTACTTTTAGTTTTGTGATGAATAACGTGAGGTAAAGATTGAGATTAATTTTTTGCATATTATTATCAAATTATTCATTTGAAGAAAATATTGTCTTTTGCTGATGGAATTGCACTGGTGCTGATGTTGACATCAATATATATCTCTATATAGGGACTCTCTACTCCATTTCATTTGACGTGTTAATTTAACTTTACGTCCATACCATACTGTTTAGATAATAGCAGAGCTGTAAAAAGTCTTGAAATCACGTATTTAAATTTTCTAATTTTGTTTTTTCTGCCCAAGTTTTTTGGCTATCCTACATCTTTGTATGTCCATGTATAGCATAGAATCAGCTTGTCATATACTACAAAAAAAAAGTCTGCTGGAACTTTGACTAAAATATAGTTGAATCTCTAGATAATTTGGAGAAAATTTACATCAAAATAGCTGTGAGTCTTGGAATGTATTAACACAGTATATGTCACCATATATTTCGTTCTTTATTTTTTGATTCAATTTGCTAACATATCTTAAGAATTTGATATTCATGAGGGCTATGATCTGAGTTTGTTTTTTGTAATGCCATTGTGTAGATTTGTTTTAAGGGTAATGATGGATGCACAGAATGAGTTGGGAAGTATCTTATTTCTTCATTAAGCGCTCAGTAGAATTCCCCTTGAAGGCATCGGAGTCTAAAGTTTCCATGGTGGGAAGGTTTTAAACTACATGTTCACTTCATCTAATAGTTACAGGGCTATTCAGATTACCTGTATTTTCTTCAATGGCTTTGGGTTGCTTGTATCTGTCAAAGATTCAAGATGCAAAATCTATTGACATAAATGTTTTATAATAATCTCTTACTATCCATTTAATATCCACTGATGTCACCCTTATGATTCCTAACATAATTTTTGTCCTTTCTTCATTCCTGATCAGTCTGGCTAGAGGTTATCAATTTTATTGATCTGCTCAAAGGATTGGATTTTGATTTTTCTCTGTTACATTTCACAATAATAGATTTCTGTTCATATTAATATTTCTTTTCATCTACTTACTTTCATTATAATTTGATTTTCATTCCCAGTTTCTTATGTTGAAAGCTGAATCCTATAGTTTGCGACTTTTCATCTTTTCTAATATGGGTGCTAAGTACCATACACTTCTCTCTAAGGACTAGGTGCATCCCACAAATTTTTATCTGTTGCATTTTCATTTCATTCAGTGTAATACATTTTCACATTTTTCTTTTGTTTTGACGTTTGATCTTTTAGTTACTTAGAAAAGTGTTTATTTTCAAAATATTTGGGGATGTTATAAACATTTTTCTATTAATAAAGCCTAGTTTAATAGCATTTCAGAGAACTACTATGAGTACATAGTACAGAATGAATCATTATAAATGTATTGATATTCATTATACGGCCTAGAATTCAGTGTAGCTTAGTACATGTCTCATATTTAATTGAAAAGAATGTAAAATCTTCTGTTGTAGCCTGTCGAGTTCTCTAAATGTCAATGAGGTCAAATCGAATTTCTGTCTACTTGATTTATCAATTATTTAGAGAGTGTTGAATTTGTCAAATGTAATTTCGGATTTGTCTATTTCTCCTTACAGTTTTATTAGTTTGTTTCTTCACTTATTTTGAAGCTCTGACATTAGGTGTCTATATTTTGGGAATGTGTGTATTTTGTTTTCCTTTTCCTCTTTGTCTGCCTTCTTTGGAATTGAGTATTTTTATGATTCCATTTAATATTTCTATTGCTTCATCAAATGTTACCCTCTGTTTTGCTTTTGGTACTACTTTGTATGTCTTGGTGTATAACAATATTAACTTACTTATTGTACCATTTCATGTATATAGAAGAACTTTACAACAGTGTACTTCCATTTCCCCCCTCTTAGTGTTTAGGCAATTACTCTCATTCATTTTACCCTCATGTATATCATATACTCCAAAATACCTAGTGATTTTTTCCATAAACATTTATATTTAAATTATATTATTTAAACAGGAATAATATTTTGCATTTACCTATATATTTACATTTCTTGTGCTCTAATTCCTTTGAATCAATCTAGTTTACATTTGGTAACATTATTGCGCTGCTTCAAGGAATTTCTTTTTTTTTTTCTTGACAGATTGGCACCTGAGCTAACAATTGTTGCCAATCTTTTTTTCTTGTTTTCTGCTTTATCTCCCCAAATCCCCCGCAGTACATAGTTGTATATCTTAGTTGCAGGTCCTTCTAGTTGTGGGATGTGGGATGCTGCCTCAACGTGGCCTGACGAGCAGTGCCATGTCCGCACCCAGGATCCAAACCAGCGAAATCCTGGGCCGCCACAGTGGAGCACGCGAACTTACCCACTCTGTCACGGGGCTGGCTCCCAGGAATTTCTTTAACATTTCTTGCAATGTAGTTCTGTCGATAGTGACTTTAGTCAAGTTTTGTATGTCTGTAAAACTCTTTATTTTGCTTTAATTTTTTTTTTCTTTAAAGATTGGCACCTGGGCTAACTGTGGCCAATCTTCCTCTTTTTTTTTAAGGATTGGCACCTGGGCTAACAACTGTTGCCAATCTTTTTTTTTTTCTGCTTTGTCTCCCCAAACCACCCCTGTACACAGTTGTATATCTTAGTTGCCGGTCCTTCTAGTTGTGGGATGTGGGACACTGCCTCAACGTGGCCTGATGAGCGGTGCCATGTCTGCGCCCAGGATCCGAACCCTGGGCGCCCGCAGCAGAGCACGCAAACTTAACCACTGGGCCACGGAGCCGGTCCCTATTTTGCTTTAATTTTTAAAGAATATTTCCACAATAATTTTTGACTTACAGCTTTCCATTCATGTCTATATTTCCATCAATGTCATTTCACTGCTCCAGAATCCAATCCAGCTTCCTACATTTCATAGGTTTTTATGTCTCTTTAATCTCTTCCAATCTGTGACAGTTCCTTAGTCTTTCCTTGTCTTTCTTTACCTTGATATTTTAAAGAGTATCCATCTTTAATTGTGTAAAGTATCATTCAATTTGGATTTGACTGATTTTTTTCATGATCAGATAGGAATAATATATTTCTGTCAGTAATACCACAGTGATGAAGTGCCTTTCTCAGGGCATAGTATCAGAGGCATATTATAGTGATATGACTTAGTACTCTTTGTGTTAAACTGCATCACTTGTTTAGATGGTATCTGCTGGATTTTTCTACTGCAAATTTACTATTTTTCCTTTTGTAATTAATAAATATATTGGGGAGATACTTTGAGATTTCTCAAATAATGTTTCTTTTCTAACTTTTGCCTCCTAATTTTAGTATCTATCAGGGGTTCTTGCCTGAAGTAATTATTTCTGTGATGTTGTAATGGTGATTTTCTATTTTTCTCATTCCATGTATATTTACTAATGAGAATGGTTCTATAGATAGAATTATCTCTTCTCCTCTTTTATTTATACAATATTTAGTTATATTAGTATGGACTCATAGACATATATTTCAATCTTGGAGTTATAATCCAAGTGTATATTTTTTGCTGCTCAAGTTACTCCAGCTTTGACCATTGGGAGCTTTCCCAAGCTGACTTCTTGTTCCTTCTAATATGCCCCCAATATTATATTTATTTTTAAATTAGTGTAATGCTTTCTTACTTTCCAGGACCACAAAGTGCTCCAGGTTGACCTTGTTATTTCCCTGTCCCAGCCCTAGAATCAATCATTTCTCCAAAGAACACTGGATGCCTTTTTTGAAAATGCTATATAGAAACTAAGATTATTATACTAGACATGTGCTTTGCTGCTGGATTCCAATGTTTCTAGGCCCTCTCAGTGGATTTGTCTATGGTGTCTGTAGTGATGTCCCTCTTTAATTTCAGACATTGATATGTGTTTTCTCTCTCTTTCTCTCTTTTCTTATGTGTCTGGCTGATTTATCCATTTTAATGATCTTTTCAAAGAATCAGATTTTTATCTCTGCAGTTTTTTTGTTTTCAATTCATGTGTATCTGATATTATCTTTATTTTTTGCTTCCTGATGCTTGCTTTAGGCACAATTTGTTCTTTTCTGGTTCTTTAGGGTGCTCTTTGAGATGAGTGATTTGACACTTCTTTTCTTGCTCAATACTAAAATTTTACTGTATATTCTGTATTATTGGCATCCCACGTTTTATGGGTTGTAATTTCATTTTTATTCAGTTCAAAAAAATTTTATATTTCCTTTGAGCTTTCCTCTTTGATTCACAGGTTATTTAGAAATGTTTCAGTTTGTATATATGTTTGAATCTCTTTCTGTTATTGATTTGGAGTTTAATCCCATTATAAGGTGAGAGCATCTTTTGTAGGATTTATATTCTGTTTTAAGTCCTGTTTTATGGCCCAGAATATGGTCTATCTTGTTGAACAATCCATGTGGATTTGAAAGGCATACGTGTTCCATTGTTCTTATTGGAATGTTCTATATATAGTGCAATCAAAATTATGTAGTTGATAGTGCTATTTAGGGAGTCTATATCATGACTGATTTTCCATTTTTTCCATCAGGTTTGAGAGAACAACATTAAAACCTTGAAATATAATTGTGGATTTCTGTATTTCCTCTTGCAAGTCTTCCAGTTTTTACTTTAAGTATTTTATAGTCTGTAGATAGTTGCATACCTATTTAAGATAGGCATGTAATCTTGCAGAAGATCCTTTTCTCACTATAAAACGACTCCTTTCATCTCCTTTCTTATTCTTTGATCTGAAGTCTACTTTATGTGAGATTAATATAGCTCCTCCTGCTTTCTTTGTTTATTTGCTAAATTTTACTTTTTTTTTTTTTTTAAGGTTTTACTTTTTCCTTTTTCTCCCCAAAGACCCCCGGTACATAGTTGTACATTCTTAGTTGTGGGTCCTTCTAGCTGTGGCACGTGGGACACCGCCCCAGTGTGGCTTGATGAGCAGCGCCATGTCCGTGCCCAGGATTTGAACCGATGAAACACTGGGCCGCCTGCAGCGGAGAGCACGAACCCAACCACTCACCCGGCCATGGGGGCAGCCCCCTGCTAAATTTTACTTTTAACACATCCCTTTATTTATATTTAAAGCAGTTTTCTTGTAGTTAGAACATAGTTAAGTCTTGCTATTTGCTCCTATCTGACAACCTCTGTATTTTTATTTGTGTTTTTAGACTGTTTACATTTAATGTGATTTCTTGACATGATTAGATTAAAATTTATTATCTTGGAAGTTATTATCTGTTTGTTTTCTCTAGTGTGTTTTATGTTTCTGCCTTGTCAGCTTATTTTTCAAATGATTCAATCGTATTTTCTTTATTGATTTTATATTTATAATTTTTAAATTTTTAATGACTGATTAGGATTTTAGTATACATCTTTGATTAATGAGTCTATCTTTCCATATGTTAGAGCATTAGACATTGTTCCACAAGTCATAGATGATCTGTTCTTTATTTTCCACTCTTTTTAAAATTATTTCATTTGTCAGTGTAAGTTATTCATATTGATCTATTTCAAATTTACTGTCTTTGGCTGTATAAAGTCTGCTTATGCACTTCTAGAAGGCAATCTTTATTGATGTTACTATGTTTTTCATCTCTGATATATTTGGTTAATTCTTACTTTTGTTTTTCATTTATCCGCTGGAATTACTTATCTGATTTGGAATGTTGTCCATCTTTTCCATTAGAGATTTCAACCTAATACCAAATACCCTGTTATGTAGTTCCAGTATCTATGTCATATCTCTGTCTTGTTCTTTTGACTGTTCATTTGTCATAGGGTTTTTCTCAGTGTTCACTCCACTTTCAGCTTTATCTCTTCCGTTAGGACTGTACGTCAGAAAGGCTCTCTCTCCATGATTTGCAGCTCTCCCACCAGTACTCCACTGTTGCTTACTAGTTAATGCTTGTTAATCTGGTAGATAGGGATGATAGTGTTCACTGTTTTAGGCACCCTGTCCTTGGATCCCATGAATGCAGCATTCTCATTGCTCTGGTGTCTCTATCAGCTTTAGTTCTGGGCCCAGCACATCAGTGCATCTTCCTGCCCCTTACATAATGTTAGAAGTTTTCTGTTTGTCTTTTCATTGAGTTCTTTTATTCCCTTTCCTCAGCAGCAGTGGGTTTTTACAGGAATGAAAAGGTCAACAAAATCTGTATCTCTTTTCCCAACAGATTGTGGATTTGTCCTGTAGATGAGATAAGCCAAGGCTGACTCTCTTATACCCTGCACAGTACCTGCAATTCCATTCCTCCAGGCTGAACAACAAAGGACCCTTTCTCTGGAGTTTCACCAATCATTCATGAACTCCCAGGTCAATAGGTAGAGAAGAAGTCTGCAAGAGTGTATACATTACCCTTGTAATCTGCAACCTGCGCTCTCTCACCAGCCCACAGTTGACTTTCACCAATTAGTTAATTAGTATAGTTGAATTTTATTCTAGTATTTGACTGTGCCTGTCGCCATAGGCATGTGTCTTTCCTATAAATTTGGAAAGTTTGCGAACCTGAAGCTTTTCCAGCATGTGTGTGTGTGAGTGTGTGTGTGTTTTAAAGCCAGAAGTGATGCTTTTTCCAGTTCTCTGCACTCCCAAGTGGAAACTAAGATAAATTGCCTTCATTTGTTAAAGCTATTTCTACTGTATAGAGAATTCTAGATCATCACTTCAACCCACAGACACAGGCACACATACACACACGCGCACACACACACACACACACGTTTTACCATTTTAATACTTTAAAGCTGTTGCTTGACTGACTTCTGAATTTCCTTATTTCTGGATTGAAGTCTGCTGATGTACTTATCTTTGTTCCTCTGTATATACATTCCTCCCCTCTCTTCACTGGATGCTTTTACAATTTTCAATTTATCACTGGTTCTAAATGATTCAATTATGCTGTGTTTTGCGTAGTATGTCTGATGTTTCTTGTACTTCAGATTTTCTTTTTAATTTTGATTAGATTCTTAAATCTGTGAATTTATACTTTTACTCAAAGTTGGAAAATATTTAGCCACCATATAGTCAAATATTATCCTTCCTCCCCGCTCGGTACCTCTTCTTCTTTTTGGATACTATATACACATATATTTGGCTGCTGGATCATGTGTCACTGCACACAGATGCTCTGTTGTTCTTGTCCAATCTTTTTCCTCCTTCTGTTATTTTGAATAACTTTTATTGAAACATATTCAAGCTTGCTGATTTTATCCGCTGAAATGTCTAATCTAACCTTAATCTTATCCAGTAGATTTTCATTTCATACATTATAGTTTTCACCTCTAGAAATTTGATTTGGGTCTTTATTGCATTTTCAATGTCTCTACTTATTATGTTCAATGTTTCCTTGATCTTCTTGAATATGTGGAATACAGAATTAGCCACTACATTAATGTCTCTGTCTACTAATTCTATTATCTATTCCATTTTGGATCTGTTTCAATTGATTGATTCCCTCTTCATTGTTTTCCTGCTTCTTCTCATGTCTGATCATTTTGTTGAATGCCAGAGATTGTGAAATTTACCTATTTAGCACTGGATATCTTTACAGACCTATAAATATTCTTAAATTTCCTTGTGTTGCTGTTAAACTAATTGGGAACAGATTGACTCTTTCAAGGCTTGCTTTAAGCTTTGTGTGTGGCACTGTAGCTGCCTATAGTTTGGAGCTAGTTTGACTTCACTTTTAATCTCAGAACCTTATGATTACTTTAGTAGTTGCCCAGTAAATCATAAGGTTTTCCACTTTGGCTTATGGGAATATGATCTATTCCTTTCTCTTAGTGTGCTCTGGAGATTGTCCTGTCTGTTCCTTTTGTGTGGTTCTTTCCCTAGCTTTCAGTAATTTCATCTCTTGCCTGCACTCATTAGCACTCAGATGAAGATATGAAGGGGTCTTCTGCAGGTCTTCATAGCAGAGCCCGCTCACTTTCCCTGTGCATCTCTCTCCTCTCCAGTACTCTTGCAATCTCCATCTTCCTTGGCCGCCTCAGACTCCCAGGCCCATCTTCTTCACTCATGAAGATCACAGGGCTTTATCTGGGCTTCCTTTTCTTATATTGCAGCCTCAAAACTCAAGTGAGTAAAGAGGAGCAATTTTAGGGCTCACTTCAATTGTGGCCTCTCACTGAAGGACCACTGTCCCATGTTTCTTGATGTCTAAAGCTGGAACACTGTTCTTTCATATATTTTTCACAAGTGTTTTAGTTTCTTCAATTGAGACAGTAAATCCCCTTATTTCAACTTGGCTCAAAAATGTCCCTGATTCATTCTTAAATTGTGTTTTAAAATTATTCATTTATTCAATGAGAAATGTATTTTTTTTAGAAAAAGATATATTAGTTATCATGTTTCATATTTCATATATCTTCTAATATCCTTTTGCATTGTAAAAACATCTTATGTTTTCAATATGTTTTTCTGAGAGAATTCATGTGTATTTCTGAAGGAAATTTGGAAATCTCTTAAAAATGGAAAGCTACATTTTGGAAAAAGAAAATGAACATGATCTTTCCTACTTTGGGGGAGGGTTTTAATTCTTGAGTTTCTTAAACAGAAGCAAATGAAAACTATTGAGTCAACTCTCAAATGTCCTTGAATTTATCTTTTCTTTTGTAAAAATTTGATTCTCATAACACACTAGAATAATGGGCAAAGAACCAATCAAGTGTTATTTTTTCTTACAATCTCCCTTTATCAGTTGATAACATCTTTACAGTGCAAAAAAATCTATACAGACAGGCAGGCATTAGGAAGCAAGATTATTTGAGAGTGCAAATACTGAAAGCACATTGTGGTAAATTTTCTTGTGTGTGTTCTAGCTTTATAACTTGCAATTCAGTCTATAAGCCTATAGTTAACAACAACACACTTATGAGCTATCAGCAAAACCTATAGTCTATACATTTTATCATGCAAAAGATGAACAAGCTAACTTAAATCTAGACCCTTTGGCAGTCAGCTACTTTCAGAGTACACAGAAAAAAGCGTGAAGGCTCTATGTCTGCTCTTTATGGACGATCCCAGTCTCGCTTCATTATACAGACCACTTCTCAGTCTATCAGCTTTGATTCGTACACCATTTAGCTCAAAACCATGATAAAGTTGCAATAATGTTAAAATAAAATCTAACATTAAAAACAACAAAAACTTAAAAACATTATTAAACACTATATTAGACTACTAGGTCGTTTTACTCTTTCCTGTACTTTTACAGAACGATACGCAGTGATGCAAATGCCCATTGCATTTTATAATCCTCTAAGTAGGTATTTATGTATATCTATAGAAACCAATATTTTGATTAAAACACTTGCATAGAAATATTAATTATGCTAACTTGTAGAATTAGTCAATGACGATGTGTTAATAACTATATCAGTGAAATCTGTATGGAATTTTACACTTTAACATTTCTACATTTTAACACTTGAAATGAAACATTTATAACTACTATTTAATAGCTGATATGTTTCTATTCCTCCTAATAGCATAATAAAAATAATTGGAGAGTCTTTTTTTCCCTATAGTGTACATAATCATTTAAACACCATTTGCCGTGCTTTCCATTTTGAAGGGCTTAAAAATATTGTAGGATTTAATAGAAAACTAATGAACTCGAAAAATTAGTGTTAATTTTACTTGTGGTGTTTCCAATTAGGTTTGCAGGAATCTTTTATTAGCAGTTCTGAATCTCTATGACCAAGCCTATGTAATGGTTGGTAAATTCAGTGAGTTAGATTTCTAATCTGAACAGTACATTTGATTGTATCATCATGTTATCTTACAATTATATATGCCCGTCTTTTTCTAAAATCCAGAGTGAAGTGATGTGACAAGCATTTTAAAGTGGATGGTTCATGTGCAGCGTCAGCTCTAAGTAAAATTATACAGCATTCTAAGTTTCGTTGCAGCATCTTCAGTCTTTATTTTCATGACCTTCTCTCCTTCTATGAGACGCTCGTGCTTTTTCTGCTCGAAGTTCAGGTTCTGTTCTCTTATTTTCTCTCTATCAGAATTGCATGTCGTAAACACCCAGAAAATAACACTAACCCAGAATACATCTTTGGGTGCAATAAATAAGTAAGGAAAGATAAAAGGAAAAAAGAGATGAGGAAAGAAGAGAAGACAAACTTTTCCTTAATTATAGGAATTCACGTTTTTAAGCCAAAAGGAATGGCACTTTTATTAAGAGATCTTAAAATATCAGAAAATTAGCAAAGGAGTTTGTGTTTGTGATATCATGTAAATGCCAAGCTGGTTGATTTAGCCAAGAATTCCTCTTCCTATATCTTGTGTTTTTTTAAATAATTCAATAATTATTTTCAAGCATATGCATGCACACAAGCAATTAGAAGGCAAAAAGATGTAAAAAATATCCTTAGAAAGACTTTTGTTATAAGTTTCAAAGTATGCCGGTGACTTTTCATGATCATCTTGGATTGACAACTTCTTATGGGTCTTATTGTCATTGACCTTATTAAGTAAAATGACCAAAAAGTTGCTTATTGCTGTACCACTGCTAATGTGATTTGAAAGATTTACCCTTAAAATATAACAAAGTATTTACCAAAAATAATTAATGTTATCCCTTCTAAGGGTTTTATTGGAATGCATTACAAACTTTGCAAATATTTCTACTAAAATCACATCAAGTGAAGAAGATAATTTAATTAGTGTCATATATTTTTTTAATTGTACAGTTATTGCCTCTTACTGTGTCCAGAAATTGGAGATGCTGCTTCCTTGGCATTTTCTACCAGAATAGACAGTAAAAAGTTGACATTAAGAACAAAACAAATAACAAGCTAGATAAGTCAAAATTTCTTAAAAACAAAAGAATAAATAAGCTACTTAACATTTTAATCCTTGTGTAGAATTTTGACCAATATTTTTTTACCACACATTGTTTTCATAGCGAAAGCCTGTTGTTGTTTTCTTATATGTCTAAGCAACTTTAAAAATAACATCAAATACAATGCTTGTGACAAGAAAATATTTTTATTATGAGAAGATGCAAATATCAGCAAATCAAATCCACCAACCTATGAAAGAGTAAAATCTTATGACCAAGTAATGTTAACTTCAGGAATACAAGTGTAGTTCAATATTCAAGTATCAATTAATTTAATTTGCTAAAGCAACAAACTAAAAAAAAACACAAAAAACATACAATCATCTCCATTGATGTAAACAAAGGCATTTGGCAGTATTCAACATCTTCTCATGATAAAAATTCTCAACTAACAAGGAAGATAATGAACTTCCTCCACTTGGGCACAAAAATGCTAACCACTAAAGCTATTTAGGCTTATCATTATATATCATATTTTCTTGTCAGTTGGTGAGCTGTCTGTGAAGGTCTTTGGCTCATTTTGTAATCAAGTTGTTTGTTTTCTTATTGTTTTAAGTGTTTGTGTATTTTAAATCACAGCCCTTTATCAGATGTGTCTCTGGAAAATAACCTCTTTCTGTCTGTGGCTTGTCTTTTCATTCTGTTTCTGTTGTCTTTCAGAGAGAAGTTGTTTTTAATTTTAATGAAGTCCAGCTTGTCAATTTTTCTATCATAATGATGTCTTTGGTGTTGTTACTAAAAAGACATCACCATACCCAAGGTCACCTAGAATTTCTCCTATGTTATCTTCTTAAAGTTTTACAGTTTTTCTCTTGACATTTAGATTGATGATTTTTGGCTAATTTTTGGGAAGGGTGTCAGATCTACGTCTAGATGCATTATGTTGCGTTTGGACATCCAGCACCATTTGTTGAAAAACTATTTTGCTCCGTTGTATTGCCTTTGCTCCTATGTCAAATATCACTAGACTATATTTATGATGGTCTATCTCTGGGCTCTCTATTCTGTTCCATAGATCTATTGTCTATTTTTTCTCAAATATCATACTGTCTTGATTACTGGAGCTTTAGAGTAAGCCTTGAAATCAGTTAGTGTCAGTCCTCCAACTTTGTTCTTCTCCTTCAATATTGTGTTGGCTATATTTGGGTCTTTGCCTCTCTCTATAAACTTTAGAAGGAGTTTGTTGATATCCCCAAAATAACTTTTGATGGAGAAGGCACTGAATCTACAGATCAATTTGGGAAGAACCAACATCTTGCCAATATTTAACATGGAATTCTTTCCGTTTGTTTAATTCTTCTTTGATTTTATTTATCAGAATTTTGTAGTTTTCATCATGCAGATCTTACACATACTTTGTTAGATTTATAGCTAAGTATTTTAATTTGGGGAGTGTCATTGTAAATGATATTGAGCATTTAATTTCAAGTTCCACTTGTTCGTTGTTGGCATATAGGAAAGCAATTGATTTTTGTATCTTTCAGCCATGCTATGATTGCTTATCAGTTCCAGAGTTTTTGTTGATCCTTTTGGATTTTATACATGGATGATCATGTCATTTGTAAACAAAGACAGTCTTATGTCATCCATCCCAATTTGTACACCTTTTCTTACCTTATTGCATTAACAAAGAGTTCAAGGTGTTGAAAGGGAGTATGAGAAGGGACATCTTTGCCTTGTACCTGATCTTATTGAGGAAGGTGGTAGTTTCTCACTATTGAGTGTGATGTTACCTGCAGGTTTTTTGTAGATAATCTTTATGATTTTGAGAAAGTTCCTTTCTATTCTTAGTATACTGCAAGTCTTTAGTTATGAATGAATGTTGGTATATTATATTGAAACTGGATTTCTTCTAGATAACACAAAAAAGAAGATTGCCCTCATTGTAAAATCTCCTCTAACCATCTCTGTCTTTTAATTCCTGTATTTAGAGCATTCATATTTAAAGTGGTTATTGATATAATTGGGTTAATATCCACCATGTTTGTCACTGTCTTCTACTTGGTGCACTTGTTCTTTTCTTCCTTCCCCACCCACCACACACACGCTTTTTTATGCCTTTTCTGGCTTTAATTATCTTATAAAATTCAATTCTCTCTTTCTCTCTTAGCATATAATTTTTATATAAATGTGTGTGTGTATTTTAATGGCTGTCCTAGAGTTTACAGTATGTGCTTACAAAAAATCTAAGTCCATCTTCAAATATCATTTGCCCCTCCACCCAGCAGAGCCACTAAGAAATCTTTCCTGGCTCTTCACTATGGCAACCTGATAGGGTTCCTGGAGGTAAAACCCATGAATATGTGAGGGCCCATCCAAAAGTGTCACCCTCAGTTTTTTCTAATTCTCATTCTAGTCCACACTTTAGCATCTATACTCGTCAAAATTTCTATTAAAGTGTTTTTACCAGTATATGACTCCTGCAGCTTCTGCTCCATTGAGGCAGATTTGGGCTGTGATGCTCTGGATTCACCTGTCTTTCCAGATTTGGGGGTGACTGCGTGCTTTGCAAGATCAGTGTTCTTCGAAGGGTCCAGCTAAGTCATTGATTTTTAGTTGTTCAGATTTTTTCTTGTTGCAAGGACAAGAGTGGTCACTTGCAAGCTTTTAACATGTCGGAACTGAAACCAGAAGTTAACTTCACCTTTTAATGTTTGGCTGACATTAATGTGCCAGATACTATAGTGATGAATATGACAACTAGAAACTTTCCTGACTCTAGTCATTTATAAAGAGAGCATTTTTCAATTTCACTTGTAATTTAAAAATAAAAGATCTTTTTCAGATAATAAGATTTTCTAGTTTCAAGAAATACCACAGTGTACATAATAATACACTACTCTGTCTTGAGCTAATGATAAAATAATTAGATTTGTAACAGATGAAGGCAAAATTATGTCATGGTTTCCTATATAATAGATAATTATACATTAGTTTAAACTTATAAGTATTGAAAGTATAAAATCATCACAGAACATGCAGGGTAATAATTATTAATTCAAAGGACAAATGCTGTTACTCATGTTACACGTGTATTGTGAGCAGTGATTCAGTTTCAGCATCAAAACACATCTGCTATGATAAATTATGTTGTAGATATTAATTTAATGCTTTTATAGTCTTTTTAAGTTGGAAATGTTTTGGGGTCATAAAGTTATATATGACTGTAAAATATAAATGCGTCTGTTTATAATAAACAATAAAAATAATTTATGTCAATATTAATACTCCCCAAAATTTTATGTACCTCTTAAAGGGTATCACACATAATTTAATTTTTGAGACATACTAATTTAGGTGATCGAAATTTTCAGTGGACAGCCATTAATATTCTGAGCAGGAAATAGAAGAATGCCTCATTTTTTGACCTATTCACCCAAACACTTTTTCTGTGTTCATTGATATAATTTTATAATTTTTCTTCCTTAGCTGGTTAATATGATAGATGACATCAATTGATTTGCTAATATTGAGCCAATGTTGCATCCTTCAATTGTTCTTATGATTTGTCCAAGCAAATGTCTGCATGGACAAATCGTTAGATATAGCATCTCTCCATCATCAAGGAAGAGAGCTTCTATTTTTTCTCTGCCATTCTTAACATATACTTCATATTTTACTTCAGGATGGATGTTCTAACTTCTACCAATATTTTTTCTTTATTTTATATTTTATCACATATTTAGATATCATACATTTGGATTTGTCACCATACAGCCCTTTCAGAGTGAAAATTTCACTTGAATTTCATAACTTCCCTCTAAGGGGCAGATGAGAAAATAAAGTTCAGAGAGCTTAAGGGACTGTCTCTCTGCCATGCAAGATATAGCCAAGAATCTGGCACATTTAGCTGGCTAAGCTATTTTAGCCTCTAATAATTATTCTTTGTATACAATATGATAATCCTTCAATAGCTATGCTCTTTTAAAAAAATATGTGAACCAAAGAGTTATTGTAAAATAGCTAAATTTATATTCAGAGACAAATTAACTCAGCTCATTAGATGTCTGTGCATTTTTCACCAGAATACTGAATAAAGAGATCAGGAAGATAACGAATCTTTCCCTAACTTGACATAATAAGGGTTATCATTCACAGAATATTCTTACATTCACACAATAAATACTTTGCATTTTAAAAGCCTGATTGACCTTTAAACTCTTGGAAACTTTAACTGATGGAAAAGCTGATTCTAAAATTTAGCAAAACATGTTATGATGCATTTAACTAGTGTGGATATTTATGAATTATAATACCTTAATGTCCCCAATAATATTAACTTAAAGTTTTGAATTTCACAGTCCACTTTTATATATATATGTTTTTCCTTTTCCTTTTTTTTTCTTTGAGGAAGATTGGCCCTAAGCTAATATCTGTTGCCAATTCTCCTCTTTTTGCTTGAGGAATATTGTTGCTCAGCTAACGCCTGTGTTAATCTTCCTCTATTTTGCATGTGGGTCACTACCACAGCATGGCTTGATGAGCGGTGCGTAGGTTCACACCAAGGAGCCAGATTCATGAACCCCAGGCTACTGAAGCAGATCATGCAAACTTAGCCACTGTGCCACCAGGCTGGCCCCTATATTTTTAAAGTTCATTTGCAGCTAGTAAAAATATAGCAACTTAAATAGGGCAAGCACTGTTTTGTTATCGTCATCCTTTAACAGATGGACTCTAGATTTCACCATAAAAATCCTCTGTGCTTTGCCTATTCATCCCTACCTCCAGCTCTTGGCAACCACTGGTCTTTTTATTATCTCCATAGCTTTGTTTTTTCCAATGTGTCTCATTGTTGAATCATACAATATATGACGTTTTCAGATTGGCCTCTTCCACTTAGTAATATACATTTGAGATTCCTCCATGTCACTTTATGCCTTGATAGCTCACTTCATTTTAGTGCTAAATAATATTCCATTGTCTAGATTACTAGAGTATATTTATTCATTCACCTCATCAAGAACATCTTGGTTGCTTCCAAGTTTTGGCAATGATGAATAAAGCTGCGATAATATCTGTAGATAGCTGTGTCAGGTCATTGTGTAGACATAGTTTTTTACTCATACCAAGTAGTATGTTTGCTGGATCAAATGGTAAGAGTATGTTTAGTTTGGTAAGAAACAGTCAAACAGTCTTGTGAAGTGACTGTACCATTTCCTAGTCCCACCAGTAATGGATGAGAGTTCTTGCTCCACATCCTTGCTAGCATTTTCTTGTCAGTGTTTTGGATACTTCCCATGCAAATAGGTGTGTAATGACATTTCGTTGTGGTTTTAAGTTGTAATTCTCTAATGGCGCATGATGTTGATCATCCTTTCCTATGCTTATTTGTCATCTGTACATCTTCTTTGGTGAGGTGTCTCTTCATATCTTTGCCTATGTATTAATAATGTTTTGTTCTACTAATATCATCAAGTTTTGAGAATCTTTGTATATTTTGGATAATAGTCCTTTACTAGATACTTCTTTTGCAATTTTTTTTTTCCCAGTTTCTAGTTTGTCTTATTCTCTGTGTGTGTGGGTTTCATTTTTTGTGTGTGTGAGGAAGATTGGCCCTCAGCTAACATCTGTTGCCAATCTTCCTCTTTTTGGTTGAGGAAGATTGTTGCTGAGCTGACATCTGTGCCAATCGTCCTTTATTTTATGTGGGATCCTGCCACAGAGTGGCTTGACAAGTGGTGCTAAGTCTGCACCTGGGATCCGAACATGCAAACCTTGGGCCTCCAAAGCAGAGCACACTAACTTAACCACTACGCCACTGGGCTGGCCCCTGTCTGTGTGTTTTTAATAGTGAATCAGTAGAGATTACAAGAAGTACAGGTAAACATATTTCATAATGATAGGCATAACGAAATGATGAAAACAAGTCATTATTTTTATTAAATTATGTTTGCTGTTTAAAAGGTGATTATTTCTTGATAATTTTCCATGATAGAGAACGAGAAGTTGGAGAAAGATTTCAAGCTTTTAGTGCGTAGAATACTGAAAGTGACATGGAAAAGTGATGAGAGGGAGTATATGCTTCTATTTGAGAATTTTCTGTGAAAGAAAGCAGGCGGAAGGAAGGAAGGAAGGAAGAAATGAAGGGGAAAAAGAAGAAAGGAAGGAGGGAAGGAAGAGAAAGCAAAATATAATTTGAAAGCATTAGCAGAGAGAGGCAATACTGGAACAAATTTTAAATTATGAAGGAGTTTGGAAAAGTTTAGGTGAAATGTTCACTAAATGATGTCGGGGCAGCCAGAAGTAATTTGAGAAGCAAATTCTGAATACCTACCTCATTATTCACATTAAAAAATTACAAATATCAGAGAAAAAAGTTAAACAACCATTACATTACTACAAAACTTTATAACAATGAAATATCATGATTGAGAAAATTTTTCAAAGTATGATTCCTGATTTAGAAACTATAAATGACTATTGATTTTATTCTATAAGATTTCAAAAAAACAACTACACAAAAATAAAGGAAATAAATGTAAAGGCAAATCAATATTTATGGAGGGAGACCCAATATTGTAAACATGTCAGTCTATTATGTATAAATTTAATACAATCCTAATACAAATTTTTCTTTTTATTTTCAAAAAGACTACAAGGCTCTGGAATTTATTGTTTGAAAATTAAAATAGTCATAAAATGTGTAAAATAAATGTAATGTTATGGAGTAGCATTACCCTCTTTTAAAAGATGAATAAACAAGCTTTAATTTTTAAAACTTCTTTTGTCACATACATAGATTAAAAAAAACAAACAATGGAATAGAATAAAAAATTTCCTGAGCAGACTCAAATAATTAGAAGAGTTAGTATGGCACAAATTTATTAATGCAGAACAGTTGGAAATTTTAGTATTTAAATATGGTGTTGGGATAGTCACAAAGACATTAAAGAATAAATATTTATTTGGATTCATACCTCTTACCATAATCAAGAAAAGTTCCAATTGATCAAAATTAAAACATAAAACAATAATAAACCATAAAAATTTTAGAACAAAATAAGGAGGTTTTCTATTATTAATTTGCAATGAAGAGGACATTTCTAAGTATCACTCAAAATCCAGGAAACATGAAGGGAAAAAAAGTTTCAACACAGAAAACAAACACTTTTGCACAGAAAAGGGGAGAAAAAGTGGACTCAAAAGACAAAATAATAAATGATAAATTGGCAAAAAAAATTGCAATTCATGCTTTAGGAAAAGTCCTTGATTCCACAGTATATAGAGTTTCTGAAAGTCAACAAAGAAAAAATAAACCACCAAATAGAAAATAATCAAAAACAGTCAATGATATGAACACACAGTTGACAGAAAAGTAAATTTAAAGGCTACTTAAATATATGAAAAGATGCTGAACTTCATTCATAAAAGAGAATTTCAAACGAGATCATACTAAGAATTTCAATTCTGCATTGTGTCTGAAATGGAGCAGCTTGTATTAGACTAACTCTCCCACAGAGAACATCTTTACAGTCTGGATTAAATTAAAACAATCAACAACAACAACAACAATTTAGCATTACTTGAAGGTATGGAAAGCAGACAAAGCATTGTGGACTTGACAGGACAAGATCCCGGAAAGAGGAAAATTTACTGAGATGAGCCAGCCCTTTCCAGTTGGATTCGCTTCTTTGAGCAATTTGTAAATTTGCAGCTTATGGGTTGCTAGAAGAAAGAAATAACCTAGAGTTTTCCTCATTCCCATAAATCTGAATTGACAGAAATTGGATTTCTTTCTTATTTTCAGCCAGATGTTGGAAAATCCTATGCTTCTATTAAATAGGTACTCTCCGGGCCGGCCCGGTGGCACAGCGGTTAAGTGCACACGTTCCGCTTCTTGGTGGCAAGGGGTCGCTGGTTGGGATCCCGGCTGAGGACATGGCACCACTTGGTGCACCATGCTGTGGTAGGTGTCCCGCATATAAAGTAGAGGAAGATGGGCACGATGTTAGCTCAGGGCCAGGCTTCCTCAGCAAAAAGAGGAGGACTGGCAGTAGTTAGCTCAGGGCTAATCTTCCAAAAAAAAAAAAAAAAAAATAGGTACTCTCTGTATAATGTATAACATCTACTTCTAAAATTAGTGGGCTCTCCCACTTGGTATATAGAATGAGATGTTTTTGCTGGGACGAGAACTCATTCATGTGGTATGCCTTGAATAATTAGTCTTCCTGCTCAGGTTTCAGAACTCTCAGATTGTCTTAGAGACATCTCTGGATTGCCAAATGTAGAAACTACTGTGCAATACCTTTGAAAATGACTTGTGTTTATAAGCTCTTCTCTTCCAAAAATGATCAGGGCATTTTTATGGTGCAGCTGGTTCTAGATGTTCTGTCATCTTTCCAGGGATTCTAGATTCTTCCAGTAATAAGGAGCTAATAGTTGTCCACACCACCCACTCCACATGTATACAATGCTAAATTCTTACAACGCCTGTGTCTCAGGCCAATTATGGGCTATAGCATTAAGAGTTTTCATTAAAGAGAAATCAGAAGATTCGCCTTCATTCTAGGAAGCCAAAACTTTGTTTGGATTATACAATATTTTCTTTGTTAGCTAATCATTCTCAAACTAGTCCTAGTGATTGCTGTAAACAATATGAGATAAATACTGAGCTGGTTTAAACACCAAGAATGATAAAATCATCAAGTTTCCTGGTGTAAGCCATGACCAATCTAATTTGGCCTACTGAAGAGAGTTAAACTTTCAGTATGATGTTATAATCTTAATAAGTTGAGCTCTTTTTCTCTTGTTTAACATCCTGAAATTATGTCTGGGTTAAGTTCTGATTTTCCTCCTCTGATATGGACGTGAGCAGGAGGTCATCAACACACTGGGGAACTCTCACCTTATGCTACCTTTATGGCTCCCTGCTTACTTGAATGCAGTTCTGTAATAATTTATCTCTTTCAGTGAAATGATAATGCATGCATCAGTAATATCAAAGAGTGCAAAGAATTTTGCCCAAGGCCTAAACTTTAGTAACAACTCAGGGTCACCCCACGCATAATTGGTGTTGAGATATTTCACTCTCGGAAATAATTTTAAACCTTCAAATCACACATATCTTTCAAACAGGCCATATGGGAGCATCACAGACTTCATATATGGGGCACATAAATTCCTGTTCTGACAAAACTGAGCTTCCTGTTACATCTGTCACTACTGTATCGGATACATGCCATGGTTTGCAATTTGGTGGAGGACCTTGTGGCAGCTCCATCTATGTGGGAGCACACCCATAATGTAATTTCTCTTGGGCTCAGACATCTATATCTTTCTCTTCATCATTATCTCTCTTGGATTCTCAAGAGTTTAATAAACTTATCATACATGCTTTGAGTAGAATTGACCTTTATGAATTGCTGGGTGTAGTGGCCAATTGGCTCCATCTATGACAACCTTTACATCAGTCAGAATTTCAATAGCTATTATGTTAAAAGGGTCTGGCAGGTCCAATCAATTGTCTTCTTCTTCCATCTCAGATTAAAATCAACCTG
This sequence comes from Equus przewalskii, assembly GCF_037783145.1. NCBI lineage: Eukaryota > Metazoa > Chordata > Mammalia > Perissodactyla > Equidae > Equus > Equus przewalskii. The sequence continues at coordinate 18,028,443 of NC_091861.1, forward strand.
TGAAAACTAGAAACATTTGTGTACTTGCTGTGGTCTACAAAAATTTTATTACCTCAATGTCTATATTTAGATCCACGAGATATTTATTCATGCTAACTAAATTTAGATACTAATAATGACTTCCTGATGATCCTATTGGCCAGCCCTCCCTTGGATTACATACTGGCTGTCCCAGCGCTGGCTAAGATGTGTACCTAATATTGCTTCTCTCTTTCAGTGGTGAAGTGTGAAGCGGGACACTTGATCTGTCCTGCTAATCAAGTTTGTCTGCTGTTATAAGATGTCTCTTAATGAATTCTATAGACTCTGCTTTTTCCTCACGGTGGAGTAACTTACCTTGATAGCATGCAATTCTGCTGGCAAAAAAGTAAGGTCTTTCATTTTAGCAAAATTCATTGCCTTTCTTTGTGGTAAAATTCATAACCTTATATTTTGTAAAAATAGTGTCTGACATCATTCAGCCATAACTAATTGGCTTCAATTTTCCCTGCTTCTAAACTGTTGTCAACATCCTTCCATCTGGCTTCTGGATATTTATGTTTATACCCTCAAGTCTATACATCTGTTTATTTTCCAGATATTTAGGCATCTATTTCTCCTCTAAATGTTCAGATACATACCTTCATCTTTATCATGTACTTTTCCAGATTTACCTCCTATGTTAGAGTGTGAATGAGATATTTCACAGAGCATCTCATCTCTGTGTTGCTCATATTATATCACTAGAGTCTCTAATCATTGTCATTTACTTTAACTGAGAAACATATGCGATACAGTGGACATCACCACTGGTTGTAATTTGTAACGGAAAGAAAATAGGTAAAATTTCAGCCTTGGGCATAGTGTAACTTTAAAATTATTTTCATTATATACCCCTTCTGGAGTCTTTTTGCATCGAGTGATTGTCTGCTCACCAGCAGTAGCAGGAAAATGGATAAAGGAGAAGTAGGTGGTGTTAGGGGCAAGGATTTAATAAGTTGAGCAGCAGTAGCCATGATCCTGATCACAATTTCACTTAATGGTTAGTTCCAATAGCAGCAGAGAAGAAAAAAATGGACAATGTAAGGAGTAATATTTTCCCCTCTTTTCCTTTTTAATATGAAAATATTTCTACTAAAGACAAATTCCTGGTGTCATTTTTGTTCTCACCTTCATCTTCTACATAAAAGAGGAATGAATTATTTGGTTGATGTGTGACTCAACTGGCTAGACCTAACATAGTAACCGTTTATAAGCACAAACTGGGCAGACAAGGATCAATACATCCCAGCTCTGCTTCCTGCAGCGTTTCAATATGGCCAAATGGAATCCAGAGGCTTCAGCTGGTTGGATACAATGGAATAAATACTCAATCCCAGTTATCCCTGTGATAATCTCATGTTCAGACATGTTGAATCCAGTGGAGACTTGAGCAGATTTTTTTCTTCTCTCTTTGACTTGTTCCAGTGTGAAACAGTTTTCCTGAGTAGGTGTTTTGGCTCTTCGGACACAAACTTTCTCATAGAATATCTGATCTAAGTTCTAGAGGCTATGTGGAAATGGGGGGTGAGTGGTATGAGGTTGGTAGAAAACATTAGAAAGCCAGTTTGGGCGTCTTGTTGAACCATATATTTTTCAGCAGTATCATGAGCAAGAAAATGCCTCTATTTAAATTCTAGTAATCTAACAAATAAGTTAGCAAAGGATTTCTGAAACTTTCTATTCATGCGCTGGTATTAGCACATTACTAATTTATGTATTACTGGAGTCTGCCAGAATTCCTATTTAGACACCAAAAGAATGGGTTGCCATGTATGGCTTAGCCTATTGCGTGTCTCCTGCACTTGTATGTCCATGCATGAAAATTTCTAAAATTTTCAGGAATAACATCTAGTTTTCAGTGAATAGCCAGTGCTACTGCCTTGAATTGATCATGTAAATATAATTTAATTGTTTTCAATTTCGCTTGTTTTATTTTGTCTAAGTGTGCGATAATGGCTATTTTCACGAACAGTAATTTGTCCAATAAACTTCAGAATAATGAGATATTAAGTCATGTGTGGCAGTTCAAATAAGATTCATGTCCCTAGTAGAAAAGAGATTTACTTTGATACAATGCATGTACATTGACATGCCACTGCTGTGTTTGTATGTCTGTGCTGAAACGTGAAGTGACAATGGGTACAGTTGATAGCACATAATGGGTCACAATCAAGTAGCCTTGAAAATTACAGACCCCCCCATCAAATATCCAGGCAGAAAAGGACACTTAGCTACTTTTTCTTCTCTGGAAATTATAAACCATATAGTCATTTACAATCGGGTAAATTCCAGCTCATACGTTATAATGTATATGTGAGCCTGGGTGTGTATAGTCCCTATACGTCTTGTTATTCATTTGTAGAATATGTAAAGACATGCATAGGGAATGTTCAGTAAGTCCCTGCCAGTAAATTTCATTCAATACTCAGATTATTGCTGAGATAAAAACTGTGTTATCATTTCAGTGTCCTAGTCTTCTGGAGACTCTCTTGACTTTCAGCTTTAAATTTTATTGAGATTCAGCTTATAATTTCTGTCATCCAGACATATATTACTATCCCCTTAGGTTTTCCTGGCAGCAACATTGATTTGCATTCAACGCAGTTCATATTCAAAATAGCATAATTTTATATTCTTAATGCTAAAGGGTACAAAAACTAAACAGTGCATTTTTGCCTCATGTCCAACATTAATATAGCATGATAACAGAGGATTACTCTCATGAAGACTGCATTGTATGGAGGACAATGCAATTTTTCCTTTCCTTGTGTTTGAAGGAATAAAAACTGTTTATATATTATTAAAAAGTGAAATACATTAATAATACAAAAATACCATTAAAGCAACATCTCGATGTTTATTAAGGATAGATATTCATGTAAATTTGGCATCTTGTTTTTTCTTTTCCAAAACCTTCATTCATTAAAAAAGTGGTACTCGACATTCAAGGGATATTTTAATGAAGGAGACCATCAGGAGGCTGGTATAAAGTTTATTTCTGTTGGTGGGTTTCAGTCTTAACTACGCTTTATGAAATAAGCAATGGAGAAGGATTTCTTGATAACATCTCATGAGCTCATTCCCACACCAATGCTTTCCACAACCTGGAGAGTTTTACCGTGGTGTTCTGGTTCTGGTTATGTTCCAATTTGGGTAATTAAACTCTACCTACATGTCTGACTTCTTACGGTTTTTAGCCCTTTTTGTAATCTTCTGTTATTTCCTGTTTTGAATTGATGACTGCTGTGCCCCGTGGAAGTGAGGCTGCATAATGGCACAGGAAATTATTCACCTTCCTTCTGTTACAGTGGTGGGAGCATACCATCTCTAGCTCCATTTTACATTTCATTTTAATGTTTGTGAAATAGAATCACTTTTGCTTCTTTCTGGTCTGCTAGGAAAAACAAATTTCATGGAAGTCTGTACTTATTGAATTTCTATTAAAATATGTACTCATCCAACTGAAAGTTAAAGGGTGGAGGGTGCGCACAAGAGGTGAAGGGGAGCACTTATGTGGTGACAGAAAAGGCATAATGTACAACTGAAATTTCACAATGATGTATACTATTATGAATCTCAATTAAAATATATTTAAAAAGTAAATTGAATATATAGTGTACTTTTAGAGATTTTAAGCAAAATTTGCAAAATTGATGCTGATTAAAATAAATCTTGATTCATTAACCTCAAATAGCAGCCTGTTTTTTGTAATTGGAATGCCCACTATTAAGCTGCCCGGTATAAAATTCTTCCTATAATGTGTACTTAGTAAATAACATATATTATGGATCTGACTGAAAACTCAGAATTGTCATACAGTCCATCTTTGGGTGAGACGCCCACTTTTGTCCTCGACAAATTTCAGTGGTTCTGGTACCAGCTCATTCTCTTCGGCTCATCCTGAAGAGAAAGTGGCATTTCATTCCCGTTGTTGACACTACACTCCTCCCCCAACTCTGCCCTCATTTTCTAGCCCCAGAAAATCTTTAATTCCCACTCCACCAAGGTCGGAAGTAATGTGGAGTGCATATTAATAAAGTGTAATAATACAAGTTCTGCTTTTCCTTTTCATACAAGGTAAACTATAGTTTATATCCTGCTCTAAAAGGAAAAATATACTACTTTTAGGTTTATTACTCAATTTCAAACATATAAATAAATGTGAAATAGCAAGGAGTTTAGAGGAAAGGTAACAATATCTAAGAAATATATGTACTCCAGCAATGGTTAACATTTCACCATTAAAAAATACAGAACATGGTATTAAAAATGAGTACTTTGAAGTAAATAATAATATGTATTTTAAGGAAATACAGGTATACAGGTTACATAGACTTAAATTTACTGTCTAACGGGATTTTCTTCAGTGAATATATGTGTGTACATATGCACATTATATTGGATCAAAATACTGAGTAGTCCATAATATTCTCATTCTTTATTTGATAAAACCATTCTCATAATTCATCTTATATTAGTCAACCCAAGATAGAAATAAAAATTGTAGATTTCTCATAACTTTAAATTTGAAAATGCTATACAAAATAGAGTTCTCTTCCAAATGAAGATATGTCTGTGTAATCCTAGAGAAAAATTTAACAGTGTGCATGTGTGTGCTGCTTCACACCACTCTGAGAAGGGGAAGCATGTATCCAAATTTTGGCCTCTTGGGAAACCTTAAGCCTTTCCCCTCTCCCTTAGAGGAAAGTACAATGTGAGTCAAGAAAAGAATGGTATTATTAAGGAGAAAGTGGTGTCACTGTACTAATAAAAGAAAAAAATTTAAAGCAGTAACTGATGACACTCTATATTTTTTTTTCACTTTTTTTCTCTCCTGTATGTAATAAAATAAGCTGAGTCTGTAGGCATCACCAAGTTGGGAGGTGTCTCTGCCCTAGTAAACCCAAGTGAAAATCAGAATAGGATGCAAAGGAGAAGACATATCACAGGCTTTTGCTTATACTTACATCTAAAGGGTACAAGGACACCGTCAAGAGTCACAGCCAATCCTAATGCAACTGACCAGAATAAAATATTATTGTGTTTCTTGAATACCAGGAATACATATATTTCAAAAATCAACCACAAATGATAGTGACCATGGTAGATGCCTTGTAAGGGTATAATAACCTAACATATTAATTAGTAATGTAATCTATTAACCTAACATATTGATCCTTCTCTCTTGCACAAAATTGGCAGTAGCTCTTATGCCATGATACCGTGATCTCTTATCCTTAATTCTTCTTATCTGAAAAAGAATTACATTTTATGACCTGAGTTAATGACTTAACATTATCAAATTAGATCTTTTAATATATGTGGTGGTGTATTTGTAGCAGGTCTGTGTAGCAAGCCTAAGAACAAAGCCTCGAGTCAGACGGAACTCACATCTAAAGCCCAGTTCCACCATATATTTAACCGCTCAGTCTTAGCTTTGTTACAAGTAAAATTTAGATAGTGTGTAATTCACAATATTGCTACAAGATAATACATCTAAAGTATTTGGCATAATAAATGGTCATGAAAAAATCAGTGATTCTGGAACAGAACTCATACTTGGAACATAATGAAAAATCCTTACATCATGTTCACCACCCAAACGCTAATTATAGGGCATCCCCTCACATGTGACCCAAATCACGCCTTTTGCCCTCCCCCAACCCCCCCTTCCCCAATGGTAACCACCAGTCCAATCTCCAATGCTATGTGTTTTTCTTTTGTTGTTTTTATCTTCTACTTATGAGTGAGATCATATGGTATTTGACTTTCTCCCTCTGACTTACTGCACTCAGCAAATGTATCCAGAATTTGAAATATGATGTACATCCGAAAAACGTAAAAATAAAAAAAATACAGTTGCTACCTGAAAAAAAAAGAAAGAAAAAGAATATAAATGGAAAAATGTCTTCTGCCCTTAGTTCTGTATTCAGTTGTTTAAATATTGGAATAAATAATCCTTGAAATCTAAAAAAAGAAAAAAAAAATCCTTAAGTAAATGGAATTAATACCAAAGGGGAAAAATAGCTAGTTATATTTTCTTAATATACTGGCTAAATTTTCTCACTATGTTCTCAGACGAGACATTGAAAATTGGTTACGGAAGTAGGTCATCACTGTAACCTCTCAAGATTTTACTGCGTGTACCCAATGACTAAACGAGATAACCTGCATAAAACACTCAGAAAATTAGGTGGCATATAGTAAATATTCAAAATACTTTTATTATCAGCATATGCATAGGCAAGAGAGTTTTATGATAAACTATATTTGGTTCTTATACTATAATGGAGTTTCAATGTTTCTCAATAAACCTTTTCATCATGGCAACATTGTCAGTTTAAGAACTATTTGAATTATTTTTATGTAGGTGCTACGTTGGCTAAATTATACCTGGCTGGGTCTATCAAGGTACCATTTCCAGAGTGGGCAAAAACAGGTGAGAAGCCCTTTGGGCAGAACTCTGCTTTCAAAAGATTTAAGTCTGTCTAAACATAGGAAATAGAGATAGACTAATCTGGAAATGATAGGTTGTGACTATTACAGAAAATTTGTATTTATGTCCTTATAATTGGGATGAAAGAGAAATCTTAATAAAGTACTTATGACAGCTTAAAAACATATAAATGTAGATTTATGTATTGCTTTTCCCTTTGGACAGGGCTCCAGGTGGCTTATAATGTCTCTGCCTATGTCTTTACAGCTATAAAATAATCAATATCACTCTTTCTAAAGCAGTATAAGTAAACCTGACTTTATTTTTTTTACTAAGAAAAAGTTTACTTGTATATCCTAATTCTTATGAGAGTAGAATCATATCATAAATAAATAATTTATTTCTTAGTCTGAAATATCAATAGCCAATTTTTCCTGCTACACTTAAGGTTCCTTTAGGTGATGAAATCACTTCTATTTCCCCACTAAGCAGGCAAAATCAGATACACGTTTTGATGTTAGACAGAATTCTTTAATTTTTTTTTCTATGAACTTTATAATCCTATGGCTTTGGGCACTGTGTAGATTAAAATATATACATATAGAATTTTACTGATGGCTCTTTTCCAAAGGATGGTTTTAATAATTTGCTGTCTTGAACTTGATTTATTCTGTTTTTTACAAAATTGAAAAGATACATGTCACTTGAATTTTAAAACACCTGCATACAGCACAACCAGTACTATCAATCAGGACCAGCAAAATAAATTCTGGGGGTACTTGTTAAAAAATTATTAAGAATTTCAAGCCGGTGACAACAAACCATTAAACCAAGCATGAGGCCCTTCTTGCAAAAGGGTCTTATGAATCTGCCCGGGTCACACAGCCATGAAACTGGCTCTGCTTTAAAGATAAGGTGAATTTTGGAAAATAATTTTCTTCTCTTTGATATCAAGGTCAAGAGTTTCCATCTTGAGGTGATCTGCTATTATATGTATATTTTACATGGATAACTGGTTCTTTCCAGTACAAATGTGATGACATGTCAAAAAATGCATTTTCTTTCAAAAACCAGAAATCACACTGAGAAAAATATATTTTATTGTCTTTAGTTTCCTAAAGTGAATTCAACAGCTGAATAAATACGTTTCTTTATATGCTTACTTCTCTCTCAAATTTATTATAGATTATTTGAAAATTATTTTATCCAATGTTCCCTTGTATCTAGCCAGTATTAATTCTTACTGGAAATGTTTGTGTGATATAGTAATATACTTAATTCACATACACTCTCTTAAAAATATCTACCTTTTTTTGTAAACAGCTATTCACTTTTAAATTAAAATCGAGTGAATTTAATAATTTTTAATAAATGAAGAATAAATCCCATGTTTATTTTTCAACCTACATGAAGCTTTGACCATATATATATATATATATATATATATATATATATATATACCAGAAATTTTTATGTTTAAGAAATTCTGAAGACCATTGTCTGAAATTTTGGGAATTTAGATACATAGTTTCAAAGACTGGTACCGCACATATACGTATATGCATATGATGAATAAAACATAAAAATCTTCAAAAGATATCTCTCTATTTTTTCTTCTTTGTGAGACACAAGGACCCATGGAAAGCCCACAACCTTTAAATCAATAATTTGTTCTTTTTCTCAGCATTATTTAAAAATAAAACTGATGCATGAAAAGAAATAAAAGGAAACAATATAAAGGTTTTAAGATAATTTCAGATTAATGTGCATGATGATTCTATAACATATACTGAATCAACCAAATGGAAAATTATGGGAATAAAATATGCTAGCATTCCACTTCCTTGAATAAACTAGGTAGGCCTCACACTTCGTAGGATGCCTGACATGACCAAGCGTGAGAGAAATACCCAGAATTTACTCTGACAACTCTAATTTTTTCTCTTTGTGTGATAATAATTATAATGATAAGACTAATGATTAATGTATATTGAACATCTTTAATCCTTAAAGCATGTACTATCCACTATGCTTCATAATTATTATACCATTCAATCTGCACTAACACATTTTGAAGTATTCTTCTTCATTTTGACAGCAGAGATGAGGACACGCAGACCTAGAAAGTCAAGTTAACTTTCCCAAAGCACAATATTTACAAGAGTTACTGTCAGGACACAAACCTATGCCTGCACAGTTTTAAAACCCTTGCATCGTCCAATCTACTATGAACAATGATCTATTTCATTGACTTATGATCTATTTCAGTTCTCTTTTTCAATGTCACATGCATAAGAGGGCTTTGTTCTTAAAACTGTGACTGTTTCAAAAGCTGTAATATGTGTAATAATATGTAATAATATATGTAAGAATAGTGGAACTGGAAAAAATGATTTGTATTTGATTGATGCAGTAGAAGAAACACTAGTATTAATTTTAAAATAAAACATTGATTTGAATACGTATTTGTCTTCTGTCTTAAGCAAGTAGCTTCAGTTCTCTGAGTAAAGTTCAAATAATTAGGGTTTAATAAGTTAATGATCCTGCCTACATTAGTTCATGTTCTGCACCTGCGTGTTAGTTTATACGATTATGGGCTCAATTTCATTAGGATAAAAAAGCATTTTGCCTGGTTGCGATCATTTTCTCCTTATCTACTATTACCATTTTATTTGAATTCAACGATAATATTTATTTTTAGAAGCTATATTTGTATTTTTAAAATATTTGAATTTTCCTTGTGAAGGACAGTGGAAGTCATTGTGGATTATCATAATAGAAAATGGTTAGTGAAATTGTGAAATTGCTTTTCTGGATAGGGAGTCAGAGAGTTGCATCTTTATATCGAACTTTGTTGAAAGACCTTGAAGCAGGGACTTCTTTTTCTCATTTGTGCAAATAGGAGTCAGGTCAAGTCATTTGATTCAGATTGAACAGGATTTCAGCATGTATCTCATTACTTCCTAGCTACATAATCAAAAGAAAATTAACAACGTTGAATTTAAGACCATCATTTCCAAAATGGGCAGAGTCATAACCCTACCTCACAAGATTTCTGTGAAGACTACATGAGAGAATGCATATAAGATGATTTAGCCTTGTGCTTAATCTGTGTTTAGAATTTTTAAAATATCAACTATTGTAAATGGTTCTCCCTGGTCATCCACCAGGAGGAACGTTACCAGTTGAAGAGAATTCTCCAAATTGTGAAGAATGATAATGTGCTATCTGGTACTTAACCTTGTTAGAAAGCACTTTGTTTTTCTATGTGGAAATTTGTATACCTCCAAAGGTTTTTCATAAATCCTAGTTTTATCAGCTTGCAGCTTTAGAGCATTCCACATAGAAGGCTATCTCAAATTACTACTGTCTAATTTATTGTTGTATTACTTATATTTTAACATGTAACTCATATTCTTATTTTTGCTTTCTGATTCTTTAGGAGTATCCTTAGTTCACTTTTGTGCAGTAACCTTCTCCTGTTTGTTGTCTCTTTTTTTTTTTTTTAAGGAAGATTAGCCCTGAACTAACATCTGCAACCACTCCTCCTCTTTTTGCTGCGGAAGACTGGCCCTGAGCTAATCTCCATGCCCATCTTCCTCTACTTTATATGTGAGACGCCAGCCACAGCATGGCTTGCCAAGCAATGCCATGTCTGCACCCGGGATCCAAACCAGTGAACCCCAGGCTGCCGAAGTGGGATGTGTGAACTTAACCACTGTGCCACTGGACTGGCTCATGTTTGTTAGAGTCTTGATGGAACTGTCCATCGGAGTGAAAATCCAGTGCCTACCCCTCCCACTCTCCTCAGGCCTGTGAATCAACTGAGACATTCAGATGCTCTCTACCTGGAATGTAAATCTCATTTAAGTGAAAAAGATTTAAAAGATTGCCAGAGTTGAGTGGGCAACTTTCTTCCCAAAGGTAGTACAGGGAGCAGACTTCTGTTAGTCATTGAAAGCTTGATATCTTGTTTTCACTGCTTCTTGATGTTTCTGATATATATGATGTTAGATCTAGTGTGTGTGTATATATATATATAATCTTTATTATTCCATGATGGAATCAATAATTTTTAATAAATTTATTTTTTTCTTATGTTTTTCAGAGGTTTCTTTTTTGGCTCTTACCTACAATAAAATGCAAAAAGTATGCAACCATTATTTAATGTTTGCACTTGAATTTATATTTCTCATTTTTTTATCCATAGTTTTAGTTTTTATTCAATTTTTCACCCTTATAAATAAACAATGTGGTAAAAACATTTGAGTCATGTAGATTCTTCTCTATTTTCTATAGTTTACACAGGCACACCTATCTATAACGTATCACATATTGTTATATTTTATATAGCAATATAATCAAAATGACATGATTGTAATAATTATTTAGGATGAAGGCACTAAATAATGAGGTGGGTAAAATGTGGCCGAAATTGAAACTTTGTATAGATAATCATGGAGTCCTACAAGAATTTAGGTAATCTTATAGGCTATAAGAATCACTATGATATCTTCAGAAGGGAAACACTTTGCTGAGAAAGTAATTTAATTTTTCCATAAAGCAGGCTGGTGATCTGAAACTATGAACAGGAAGTTATTGCTGTAGTTAAGCCTGGAATTGTTGCTGAACAAGCAACAAGAAAGGAAGAGGTAAATTAAAAAGTTGTAGCTGCAGAGAAGAAAACAAAAATCATGCTCTTAGCATCTAATAAATTTGATTTGAGAAGTGGTCATATCTTGACTATTCCTTATAGTTATGATTATATTCCCTTCACTTTTAAATGATCATTTTATTTATTTTTCCAAAGAGTAGTCAATGGAATGTGATACATATGAGCAAAAATCATGTAAACTATACATAAAATACATAAATATGCATTCTAGGAATATAATGTCTTGCTTCTGCTAACCAAGATACCATAATTACTATCATAGTGAATTATTCCAAAATTAGAATCTAAATGTGTGTGTATATATAAATATACATATATATGTAAAATCTTTCATGATTAAGTACAAAGATCTATCTACACAAGTAAATTAAAATTGCTCTGATACTCAAAAGGGTTTAGACACTCAAGCTTCTGAATATTATAATTATTGGACTTTGCTTTTATTCAAATCCTATTTCCAACAGTCGTTCCCGCTGCCCATGTGCACTGTGAAGACATTTTAATTCTGATTCATACCACCTTTCATATTTGCTTTCTGTCAGAAAAATACATGCCCTGTCATCATAAATTTTCGCCGGCAAACCTTTTTCTTCGCTGCACTCATCCCACTCAGAGCCATGCTACTCACCACTTGACAGGATGCAAAATGTAATGGTCATAAAAGTAAAGTCTGCTAGCTTTCCCTCCTGACAATTTGTCAAAAGGCACATTAAAAAATAATTGGAGAGAAACTGCACAGATTTTTTAAATGTATTGAGTCATTTTTCTTCAATGCTTGACTGGTCAGCTTGCAAGATACCATTCTCTCCATTATTAACAAGCCAACACTACTGCTTTAACAAAAAAAATAGCACTATACGGCACTCATCTTGCTCTCGGGCTTTGTTACCATATACCTCTGATTTATCTGGAAAGTCAACAAGTAAAACTGTCCTTTAGCACATGACTAGTTTATGTTTCCAATTTTACCTTTCATTAAAATTGTGGGTTTTTTCCCCACAAGCCTACAAGGAGTATGATAAATACCATCTGAAGTAGAAATAATAAACCCAGAATAATTTTTTCTTCTTTATTGTTTCATTAACAGTTTAATGTCTTAATAAAATTTTAGAGAATTCAATTGTTATATATATTCTATGCTTAGTCTGTCATACACAAACCATTTGAACCATCGTAAGTTTCAGTGACTCATTGTTACATGGTTGTACTCTTCTCATGAGAGTAAACAAAATGCAACAAAAGGCATAAGTTGATGAATTCCATTAAGAAATAAAATTATTATCCTTTGGAATTTCAACAGAGAAAGAGACAAAACGTCTGCTTTAGAGATTGAGAACCTAGAAATAAGAAATCAGTAGTGAAAAGAAGAGGAAATTTGAATGTTAGTTACTGTGCTGGCTAAAAAGGTGGAATCAGTGTTATATACTCTCTTTTTTAAAAAAAGAATATTAATGTAGAGTAAAGATGATTTCTGTATTACAATGATTAAATTGTATCTAGATAAAATCTGCCTTACTAATAATCAACAAGATTTTTCATAGTCAACAGGATTGTTAATACTCTACAGAATTTCTGTGGCTGCAAAATAATACTATTAAACTAAAGCGATAATTACCGAAGTCATGTTCATTCTTGCCAAACTTATCATGCCATGTGTGTGTTTTTAGAAATAAAAAATAGAGGGTCCAGCCCAGTGGCATAGTGGTTAAGTTCAGCACGCTCCTCTTCCATAGCCTGGGGTCTGAGTGTATGTGATCGGAGTGTTCAGATCACAGATGCAGACCTACACCACTCATCAAGCCATGTTGTGGCAGCATCCCACATACAAAATAGAGGAAGATGGGTGCAGATGTTAGCTCAGGGACAATCTTCCCTAAGCAAAAAGAGGAAGATTGGCAACTGGTGTTAGCTCAAGGCCAATCTTCCTCACCTAAATAAATAAGTAAATAAAAATAAAAAATAGAAAATTCCTTCTTAATAGTCTAAGAGGGTAGCTAGTCAAAACTTCAAGAGTTTTCACAGATAATTTTGGGAAAAAAATATAGCAGCGTTAAGAAAGAACTCCAGTGACATGTATCATTGGTGAAAATGTACAGTTTCCCGTAAAGTATTAATATTCATGATAAAAGAGAGATAATGTCCTCTTTGCCTTTTGTTTCATGAATCCTTCTTCTTCTAATTCATTAAGTAAATTAAATCTACACACTTTTAAAATGCTTTTTGGCAGGTCCAATCTGTCTTTAATAGACCATTTCAGGAAAACAACAATTTCTCACTTGAAATTATTACTATGGATTAAATTCCTATATTCAGAGAATACTGAGCGTTTCTGAAGAAGATTCTCATTTTCTTTTCCATCCTCAAACAAATTAAATAGTTAACTTGATAAGTCAATAAAGAAAACAAATTTAAAACTCCCAGAGTCGGGCATGTATCAGAGGGGCTTTTCCACAAAATCACTTAATTTTCAAGAAAGACTAGGTAACGACCAGTTATTAAGCACATTGCTTTCATAAGCCATTTACACACATTTAAAGAAGCATCATCACATAATAAATGCAACATATTACTTAGTCCACCTCAGGCAGGACTGTCTAAAGCCTTCTGATATTGCACTTGATTTGTTTGTCAGTTTATTAACTATTTATATATTGCCTCTTTTATTCAACTCACCACAATGGCCTAAAAGTTGTAGGAAGAACACACTGAAAAGTAAATCAATAAAAAATTGTTGGTATTTTCCTACAAAACTACACATACTCTTTCCATATGATCCAGTAATCACATTTGTTGGTATTTACCCAAAGGAGTTAAAAACTTATTTCCGTGCAAAAACCTGAACACTGATGTTTATAGCAGTTTTATCTGTAATTGCCCAAACTTGGAAGCAACCAAGATGCCCTTCAGTAGGTGAATGGATAAATAAAATGTGGTGCATCCAGACAATGGAATATTATTCAGCACTGCAAAGAAATAAGCTATTAAGCCATGAAAAGATGTGGAGGAACATTGAATACATATTACCAAGTGAAAGAAGCCAATCTGAAAAGGCTACATATTTTATGATTCCAACTATACGACATTCTGGAAAAGGCAAAGTTATAAATAGTAAAAAGATCACCTAGGAGTTGAGGTGGGGGAGGCATGAATAGGCAGGTGGAACATAGAGGATTTTTATAGCAGTGCAAATACTTTGTATGATATTATAATGGTGGATACACACCATTATACATTCATGCAAACCCATATAGAATGTACAGCACCAAGAGTGAACCTTAAAGTAAGCTATGGACTTTGAATGACTATGATGTGTCCATGTAGGTTCGTCAGGTGTAACAAATGTACCACTCTGGTGGGGGATGTTGATAATGAGGGAGGGTATACATGTATGGGCGCAGGGGGTCGATGGGACATCTTTATACCTTCCTTTCAGTTTTGCTGTGAACCTAAAATGACTGTAAAAAATAAAGTCCTTAAAAATTCTTTAAAAATAAGTTATCACAGTAAGAAGAATATACCATATTAGAATTTTTCAAGGTCTTCTTGAAAAATATGTCTATTACACGTCACCTATTTTATAAAGTCTTATAGTTTTGTATTTCTCATATCCTTAATTTCAGTATTTGATTGGAACCAACTTAGATGCTATAGCTAGTTCTTTATTTCGTAATTGTAGATAGGTCAGAAGATGTAAAAAACAAAATAAATTATCTATGATGACGGTGAGTTCTAAATAAATAGTTCTGAGGCTGAGAACAATTGTTATTTCCATCCTTTTTCTTTTCAGCAGATATATTTTATTCTGTAATGTTTCTAAGTGATGATTTTTAGGGTTTATAGAAAAGCTTACTGAGAATAGATTACTTAGAACTCTTGTCCTAGAAGTCATGTTCATGCTGTGCTACAACTATAATATCATATAGTGTAAGCTATAAGATGACATTTTAGAAACATCATGTCTTTCATGTTATAAAAGTAACAGACATGTATTTCTACAGGTTTTGGGTATCTCTTCATGAAATTATCCACACCTTTGAGATTAGTATCTAATGCTCTTTTTCTAGTGGTAGTGTTATGAAAAATCACTCTGTGAATACTTTTGTCCTCTTAGCTTGAGACATATGTATAACGAAGTACATTTTCAGAATGGAGCTTAACGAGAGTGGCAAAATGGAGGCCTTTGATTGAGAAAGTCAGTTTGGATATATAAATGGAAAGAAATATCTTCCTTGAAGCTGTGGTACACTGCAGAAGCTCATTTTTGCTGATTTGAATTCTCTTTCTGATACTCATTGATCTCTTGTACCCGTCACGGTGGGTAATAGTTCCTCACAGGAATCTGCCAGTCGTTCTCAAAGATAGGAATACGTAGGTATTCATCGTACATCCTTGCATTATGTAACACAATGGCGATTCTATTTTAATCACATTTTATCTTAAAAGTTACCACTTAATGTAAAATTAATACATTTAGGATTTGAATATAATAATCGACTTTTTTTTTTGGTCTCATGTCTCATTTCTCCTTCATATTAAACTTAGGTAGTATTTAAGTGCCAAACAATAAAAAGCAATCATATGTAAAATACTACCTACTAGCATAAAGATTTCTAATATTTTTAATATCACTGAAAATTAGCGTTTGTATTTTATGAAATAAAGGGCCATAGTTATAGAAAAGTCTATACTTTTGTTTTGTTTTTCTTTCAAGCACCATGCTAATGGAAACATGCTTCAAAGTTCAAATACACTGCCTCATTACATTTTCTTTTTCAAGAGAATTTTAGGAGATCATTTTCCTGGTGTTTTTTAATTCTTAAAAATTTTTTGATGAACTTCATCTTGTATGTAGCCATCCTTCTACAATTTACTCAACTACTTTCTGTCTTCATCTGATTTCTTATAGCTGAGTGCATAATTTGGATCTGTTCCATAAGTAATTACATATTATATTAATCTTCAAACTAGTTAAAATTACTTGAGTTATGATAGCCATTAAAAGATGGACTTGCCTCCAACAGCTTTCTCCTTTAGCATAAAAAAAAAAAAAAAACCCTGCAGAAACTCCAACCATTAGGAAAAATTGATTAATTGGCCAATGGCAAGATAGCCTGAACACATCTGTAAGACAGTACAGAAATTTTATATTAGCTAGCATTTCAAAATACTTTGGGTAAAGTTTTCAATAATTAAAGCATTTCATATGAAAACAAACTACTCTTCATTCTTGTATCTATAAACGGCTTTGTATTCCATTGCTGAAACCCTAGAAAATTTGGGAGGAGACAAATCTTTGCAATGCAAGAAATTAATCCAATTTCTGCTTGTAACTACCTCCTCACTTAGACCCAGATCAATTTCTTATATCGCAGCTCTATGAGGCTTTTTTCCATTTTCATTTTCATTTATTTACAAAGATTTCTTGAGCATTTTCTTAGGATGATATCCTTTCAGAGTTCTTGCATTTTCAAAATGTATTCACGTTGTGCTGCCATTTAAACACTTCTCTTGGATCCTGGCTCCTTCCCCTTGATAAGTGGCCCATATTATTCCACGTCTTCTAACTTTCAACATTGCAGTTAAGTCCATACTTCTCCTGTTTCCATTCTTTTTATTTAACAACTTTATATTGTTGAAGTACTTATAAGATATTTTTATACTCAGACTGAAGAAACTTCATGAAACTTTAGGCTGAAATTCTACCATTTTTGTTAATTTTGCTAAGTTCTTTATGCCCTTACATATACATTTAAACTAGCCCTCAGATCAGAGAAATTTGCTCATTTATAACTTTTATAAATCTTGGCCTCTTGTACTCAAAAAGTAATTAGGATTCTCAAGGCTGTCTTCATAATGTCATTAACTTTTGAAATATTCTTTTTTCACCAGAAAATCATATCTCAGCTTCCAAGGTGAGTTTTATGATGACCCATTTTGAGAATCATTGCAATAGCTTTTTGATAAGATTTCTTGGTTCAGCAGGTGCCATATTTGATATTTTATAGATGTGTAGATTTGACTTGCTATTTTTTAAAGAAATCTAAATGAGTTCCCATCAAGATGGTGCAGTGACCAGAAGTGGAAAGGCCCTGTGATAGATGATGTTATCACTTATAATTATTTATTACTCCCAGAGCATGCATGCCTTTCCTATTGGCCAAGTGTAGCTCCCTGTGTGATGTCATTTTGCTTGGCCATGTGACTTGCTTTTTCCAAAGAAATGCGGATGAAAAATGAATGCCAAGTACATTCATCCATATTGTTGATTTTACGGAATGCATCCCCAAGATGTTCTTTAGCATGCTCCTCTCTCCCTTGTTTTTCCTATAAACACATAGTTAGATTTAGAGCTTTGACCAGATTCCAGTTCAGTTTTTTAGCAAGACCACTTCCCAGGTGATGGTGTGTGTTTCTTGTTGTTTTGTTGTTTCTGTGAAAGTAATTTGTTGTAAAGTTAATGATCAGTGATGACCATTGCTTGGGTCCATTGTTTCATTTGATGTTGTAAATGGTGCTTTTCTTATTCCATGATTCACTTCCTCCTCGTTTATTAGCTGGAGTACTTTCAGAATGAGAAATTTTATGTCAGCAAATATTTAAACTATCAGGGTACAGTTGACACATGAAAAGCGTGCTAAATATTTGATTCTTTCTTAAATTTATTGAACAATTTTCAAAATAATAGATTTATTCTCTAGCATCCTCCAATGGAGACCAATAAGAATTTATATTTTTTAATTCTTAATTTTTAAATTTTATTTTTGATGTCATTAAGAACACATTTGATGTTTTTCAACCCACGTCAATTACGTATGTCTTAGTGGTGTTTAAATTGTCCAATTTTGGCCAGTGGAAAATTCTTCAAATCGGCGCACATTAGCCCTTACTTAACTTTAACAACTATCTCTAATTCTGAACTGTTTTTCCCTATAATAGCAGTCGCTGATAGTTTCCTTTTACTGTACTATGATAACATAATGCCAGTCTCATTTTGTACTTTTTCTGCCTCAGTTCTGAAATTAGTCATTACATCAAAAAATGCTTTCGGCAGTAGATTATAGAGCCAAAAATTAAACGTGTGTGTGTGTACTATAATATCTGGTGAGTTTAAATAATATTTGAAATTCAAATAA
This sequence comes from Equus przewalskii, assembly GCF_037783145.1. Classification (NCBI taxonomy): domain Eukaryota; kingdom Metazoa; phylum Chordata; class Mammalia; order Perissodactyla; family Equidae; genus Equus; species Equus przewalskii. The sequence goes on from NC_091861.1 coordinate 18,046,708, forward strand.
GAATTCAGGATTTTTTTTGTTTTTTTACTCAAATTACTTGTTTTATATTTGCATCTATGTGACCTTAAGGTAAAAAATTTTTGTTTCTAAAAACGTTGCTGTGATGAATTACTTGTTTCATCCTCTTGATATAAATATATACATATATGTTCATTGTTTTAGAAGAAAACATTATTAATAACACTAATTACTTATAATAGCTTCAAATTTTTTATCAGATTCTTTAGGACCTTATCAGAATAGCTCACTAGGAAAGTATAATCAAATTTTTGAGTTTAAAGTCAACTTTTATAATTCTTCACTGTGTAGAATGGGCAGTACAACCAGCTCAAAAAAGTTGGGTTCATTTCTTTTATTTGCCTTTTGATTTTTAGGAATTATTTTATAAATTTTAATATTGAGTAATTATTATGTAAAACATTTACCTGTTATAAAATTAAATCTACAAAATGTGATGCATTCGGAGAAGTCTAGTTTCTATTCTTTCCTCGCCATTCTTCTCATAGGTAATTGTATATTTAATTTCATTTTTCCACTTTTAAAAAGCACATATATTTACCTGCATCTTCTTTTCTTTCTTAAACTGTATTTCAATGCAATTATAACTTGCATTACCTTTATTTTTGGTGCGGTTGAACAACATTTGATATGCTTAAAAGCCATTTGCTATTCTCTTTTGTATGTACATGCACACACATACATAAATGCACATAAAAGAAGTAGTCATCAGTCTCTGTGGTTTTAGGTTAATGTCTACTCTTGAATTCTTGAAGAATATGATTGCTCTGAAGTTACGAATACTTTTGTGCCCAGATCAAAACATTAAGCCTGCACCTATATTACCCTCTTTGAATATGAAAATGTATAAGTACACAGTTATAAGTTGACAGGGTAATAATAACGGCATTAGCAGCTACACAGCTGTATTTAAATAAGCAACGTCTTTGAAAAAATATGATAATGTTCACAAAACTAAATGAAGCTCAGACTTTGAGAGCTGGCATTTCATAATATTAGCTTATACAAATACAGTATCTTTAGTTAGTTCATTTTTGCCAATATTCTCTTTTGTTGATTTCAGTTTTAAAATTTAGTCATTGCAATGATTGAATTTCATAATATTCAGTATATTCATTTGGCATTTCTTATAATTATAAACTAAATACGTGATACTTATATAAAAGAAAGTGTTAATATTAAACATGTTTTTAGTTCTATTTATACAACATTAAACATTTTGGAAAGCATATGGGTTGTATAAAAATAGAATACTATATTTTTTGAATGATATACTGACTAGTGTTAGCTGGCAATTATGTTGCTTGAAATTCCCCAAACTCATCAATTCTGACTGTATGCTTTTAGTATTTGCTTAAAGGTAAATAAATCTGATTATTATTCTGAAATCATGATGTGACTATTTCTTTTTCAACGTAAACAAATCTTGAAAAATATTTAGATTTTTCCAGTTTTGTTGGCCATTACGGAAATGTCCTTCTGGGAAAGTACAAACCCCAAAGTCATCCCACAATAGTTAGTGACCTTTTCTTTGCTCTTTTGGAGCTGTTAATGCCTATTCATAAAATGCCATAATGGCATTTCTCTCTCTCCTTTTTGCTTGTCCTCCACCTGTATCTCTAGTCACTTATTCATCTAATCTCCGTTAAATTCAATTCACTTCTTTTGTTATTAAATAATTAGTCTGTCTTTGAAAAACTCAGGAAAAAACCCATTGACTCAAAATCAAATAAGGACATTACTTTGTAAATACTTCACAGAAATAACACTAGTGGTCTCTGACCATTGCACTTCAGATCTTAGTACTCTCTTCTTTCCTTGTATGAAATCCAGTGAAGACTTTTAATAGTTTGATCATCATCTCTCTTATTATTTCATAAACACAAACTTAAATATCTTGACATTTGGATAAGGAAATAAGGAAATTTTTTAAAAATATTTATTTATTCATTTATTATTTATTTTTGGTGGAGAAGATTGGCATTGAGCTAACAACTGTGTCAATCTTCTTCTATTTTGTATGTGGGGTGGCACCCAGCATGGCTTGATGAGCAGTGCGTAGGTCTACACCAGGGATCCAAACTCACAAATCTCAGCCTGCCCAAGGAGATTGTGCAAACTTAACCACTATGCCATCGGGCCAGCCCCAGGCAAATTTTATTAGTGAAATAATTAATCAAATATGCAAATCTTTAATCTACGTACGAAAGAAGCATCATAAGCAAAATAATGTATTATTGGGGGTTCGCCGGGGTTGGATCCCGGGTGTGGACGTGGCACCACTTGGTAAACCATGCTGTTGTAGACGTCCCACATATAAAGTAGGGGAAGATGGGCACAGATGTTAGCTCAGGGTCAGTCTTCCTCAGCATAAAAGGAGGATTGGCAGCAGATGTTAGCTCAGGGCTAATCTTCCTCAAAAACAAGAAGAGTGGTTCACAGATACTCTCTTTTCCTGCTTCCTTGTGTCTTATCTAAGTAAACTAGTTTTGTCTCCTACTTAGTTCATTAAAAACAAATTTTAATATTTTAGAATTATATTTAAGGAAGAATTCAAAATCCAATTCGTGCCTGTAGTTCTGTAATCAATATGTTTTTCACTAAAGGGAGAAAGTGCTAAGTAAACACATTATTAACCATTCCCACTTCCCCTATTGTCATAACATTTTCTACTAAGTTGTCCATCAAATATGTCAATAAGTGACAGGAAACTGGAAGTTGACATGGCAATGTACGATGCTGGGAAAAGAGAAAAAACAACACTGCAAATTTCTATTCTGTGAGGAGGTTTGAAACTTCTAAGCAAAGTACATCTGAAAAATGTTTTTGTGTCAAGGACAAAACTGAATGTTTTGTGTCAAGGACAAATCTGAATGTTTTGTGTCAAGGACAAATCTGAATGTTTGAAAAAGTTTACAGTAAAGTTGGCTGTAACGATATAGACACAAAACGTGATGTGTTGTAACTAGGTAGATTATACAGTCCCGTTTGCCTGGCTAAGTCCCAATTCAACCGTATTGTCCTGTCATAACTCTTAAGAATGCTCTCTCTAACTTCCACAAATATCTCAGTTTGAACAAGGAATAACATGATACACCTAATAATACTTTGAGTTTATAGTGGTTTGCTGGAGAGTATACTCTGGAAGACACGCTGGAAAAGAGAAGCTGGCAAACATGGGGGTGAGCTAGCTACAGAGATTGCCTCTGAAGGATAGTCTGACAGTGTAAATAAAAGGGCCCAAAGCAAATATTTTGAACTTATGATTATTTGTACTAGCATTCATCTCTAGTGAATGATCTATCGGGATCTTTTTAAAAACTAGTCATAATTAATGATGTGTCATCGCATCATCATTTTGTGAGGCTGCCAAATTGGAACACAGCCAATAGCCAAATTAGAGTTCTGGGGGAAGACAATGCACATGGACACATTTTAGGATTAAAGGATGGGTTCCCATTCTGATGGAAACTAAGGTGTATTTAGACAAAATGGAAAACACAATACAATTTAGGGGAGAAAGATGGTAGGTCTTATGTTAGAGCATTACCAAGCCTTCCTGAAACCAATGCTTTAGCTAGAGTGTTTCTTCAACTTATCATTTATTCGCTTTCTCCATATGTGAACCTCTAGTCTGTCCAGCATAAGAATAAGAAAACTGACTCTAGACTTTTTGCACAGTGGAGATAAGAATCCTAAGAACGTCAAGTAGTTCCGAATTAACTCACCATGCATATCAAACTTAACCTGCTGAGTCTTTCAATATCTATAACTTGGTAGTGATGACAAAGAAGTCCTACTATTATTAACAGCAACAATATTAGTATTTTATGCAAATAATGTATTAGATTTACTTACATGCTTATTCATTTATTATTCAATCTGAGAAAATGAGATAGACTAAATGCAGATAAATTTGGTGAAAATCTTTTTCTCGTTTAAGGTATGCTTTTTGGTGAGGAAGACTGGCCCTGAGCTAACGATTCAATCTTCCTCTCTCTTTTTTTTCAGCCAAAGCCCCAGTACATTGCTGCATATCCTACTTGTAAGCCGTTCTAGTTCTTCTACGTGGGATGCCACCACAGCATGGCTTGATGAGCCACATATAGGCCTGCCCCCAGGGTCTGAACTGGTGAACGCTGGGCTGCCAAGCAGAACACATGAAATTTACCACTCAGTCACAGGGCCAGCCCCTAATGCAAATCTATTTTTTCTGACTATTTTTTTTGAGAAAGATTAGCCCTGAGCTAACATCTGCTGCCAATCTTCCTCTTTTTGTGGAGGAAGATTGGCCCTGAGCTAACATTCATGCCCATTTTCCTCTCCTTTATATGTGGGATGCCTACCACAGCATGGCTTGCCAAGCAGTGCCATGACTGCACCTGGGATCCCAAGAGGCAAACCCCAGGCCGCCAAAGCGGAATATGCACACTTAACTACTGTGCCACTGGGCCAGCCTGCTCTTGCAAATCTTAATTAAGATCAAAATCGGCATTAAAATATTTGTTAAGTGGGCAGGCTTGGTGGTGCAGTGGTTAAGCTCACACATTCCGCTTCTCGGCGGCCCGGGGTTTGCTGGTTTGGATCTCGGGTGAGGACATGGCACTTCTTGGCAAAAAGCCATGCTGTGGTAGGCATCCCACATATAAAGTAGAGGAAGATGGGCATGGATGTTAGCTCAGGGCCAGTCTTCCTCAGGAAAAAAGAGGAGGATTGGCAGCAGTTAGCTCAGGGCTAATCTTCCTCAAAAAAAAAAAATGTGTTTGTTATTATGTCTCATGATGGTTCTTTTCCTACTGCTTTTCATGTTGTATAATTATATAAACTTAGAATAAACATAGAAATATATCTCATAAAAATATGGCAAAGAAAGAAATTTAAATTTTTGAATAAAAGCTCTACAAATAATATGACTTAAATGGAATATAGGGCCACATTGTTTCAATAATAGTAGGATGAGGTGTGAGGTAGATTTGGGTAACAGAAGCCAGAAAGAGAAAGTTACTCATTTAAAAACCCTGAAATGAAGAAACCAGAATATGCAAAGATTAAACCTAATTTGTGTCCTAAAAAAAAGAAAAGGAATCAGCCAATTCTTGCTGCTATGCGTAGGGAATTTTTGGCATACTGTTGATAGTGTAAATTCTGCTCAGTATTTCGTATGATTCAGTCAGTTTCATCTCCAAGTTATACTTGCAGTGACTCCTTTCCCAAGCTGTCATAACCCCTCATGTAGTTTCTAAAATGTACTACCCTTAAATTCTATATGCACATGTATTATACATCATTTATGTGTGTAAGTTATAATGTATCACATTCTATAAGACCTAGATTTATTCAAATAGCTTTTGATATCATGAAAAATTTACTTTTATGTTTTGTGTGTAGACGATTTTGTCCATGATATTTGTATCAGAAATCCACTTTAGCTTATTCAAGAAATGTTACTAGTATATCTTAGTGATTTCTTGGCCACCGAGTAAATGGCAGATGCAGGCCATTGTCAGGAAAACGTGTTCCAAGAGTAAAGATGAATGCACCATATGTGTATAAAACCCTTTTTAAGACCTTGTAAAGATTTCAGATCATGTCTCAAAAATATTTTCAAACAGGCAAAAGATCGTCTGTAATTCTTGTCATGCTTTGTAAATCCACTTTGCTAAACAAGAGAGCTTCTACAAATCTTAAGGGCTATGTTCCAGAGAAGCTTCAAAGGAGATCAAGATAGAGAAGGAACTATCGCCAATGGTTTGTATGAGTGACTTCTGTCTAATGGAGTCTGACACGAGAAACTCACACCATTTTTATAAGAATATTATCAGCTTGGACCAAAAGAAGACATTTTGTCAAATTAAAAAAGAGCTTTCTTGCTGCTTTTGGCAGAAGGCAGGCTGAGACATTTCAATCCCTTTTGTGCTAGATTCCATTTAATGATAAAATTATTAGAAAAGGAGGTACAAGCACTCAAAATATGCATTCCCCATATATTCCAGGTTTATATATATCAACGTAGATGTTGGAAAGCTATTTCTTTAAATGGAAATATTTATGGCTAAAAATTTGGGGATTTGTAATAATTTGTAGTCACTTAAATCTTCATTGATTTTTGTCTCTACAAATACTGCAAACACAGGCTAGTTCTTGTAGAAAGGAAAGAGTGACACAGATGTTGGAAAACAAGAGCCATGGAGAATCATTCCAGTGAAGATTAACGGTCTTTAAATAAGACGGAGGCAATCTGTGCCTGGCTGTATAAGAATTTCTTTGGGCTTTTAGTCTCATGGACAGGTGTCTGGTGTGTGCCTCCTCTTTTCCCCATGTCTGTTACAGTCATCCTACGCCTGTCCCACAGTTGTATATTGGGCATGAAGAGGGCAAATCTTGTGTCTTTGGTTTATAGATGTACAGATCACAATGAACTGTACTTGAAAATCTGAACCATAGGAGCCTTATCTGCACTTGGGCCTGATTTAGATGATGAGATCCTGGACCCTCAGCCTGAGCTTGATACTATAATTTTATGAGACAATTTGAGCTCTACAGAAGGGCAAGCGCACTTTTCATTTGGGAAGACTATAAATAATTTTTGGCCAGAAGGTGTACTGTGATAGTTTTAAAATTTAACTAGACTTTCTTTGACACTCTTCTAATAAAGAGGTAGGATTTATGGCTACTCTTGTTAAATCTGGCCAGACTTGTGACTCCTTTTACCAATATAGTGGAAATGACTCTAACAGACTTCCCTAACTAGGTCATAAGTGGTTGTACAGTGTCTGACTTTTTCACTGGGAATATTTGTTCTTGGAGCTCTGAGTGACCATGTTGGAAGTCTGATTACCCTGAAACCATCCCACTGGTTAGTCCTTTCACCATCCTAGCTCAGGCACTAGTTATGTGTGTGAAAAATCCATAAGAAAAATGGGTGCTTGAGGGGCTGGCCCGGTGGTACAGTGGTTAAGTTCACACATTCCTCTTCTCAGCGGCCCGGGGTTTGCCGGTTCGGATCCTGGGTACAGACATGGCACTGCTTGGCAAGCTATGCTGTGGTAGGCATCCCACATATAAAGTAGAGGCAGATGGGCACAGATGTTAGCTCAGGGCCAGTCTTCCTCAGGAAAAAGAGGAGGAACGGCAGCAGTTAGCTCAGGGTTAATCTTCCTCAACAAAAAAATGGGTTCTAAAGACCCAGCGGTTCCAATCTTCAACCATGCAGAGCACCTGCAGCTGTTCAAATCATCTCAAATGAAGCCCGAGATATCATAAATTATATAATATATATTTCTGCTTTGTACGTTTTGAATTCTTGAACCAAGAATCTCCGAGCATAATAAAATGGTGACTGTTTTATACCACTATGTTGTCAGATGATGTTTTATGCAGAAATAGATGACTTGGAACAGCAATGTGTGGAAATCGTGAACTATTTTAATCAGAGAATTGCGTGACCTTTTCTTTTTAGAAAAGATCACTCTGGCTGCTTTACAGAGAATGATTGAAGAGAGGATAAGTGAAAATGGTATCACCAAATAGATTCAATTGAATTAAATCAAGTAAGATGTGACGATGGTTTCTCAAAAAAACTTTGACATGGTAATAGAGAGAAAGAGGAGGATATAAAGTCCATCTTGCAGGTGGAAACGCGATCATTAGTCATTATTTGCTTGCCAAATTTGTAGAACCACAGGATATCCTAGGTCTATCTTCTTTAACTTTATTATGCAAACAAACCACTTGGCTATCTTGCTAAAATACAGATTCTGATTTAATAGGTCTGAGCTGAGGCCTGATATTCTGCATTTTTAACAAATTCGCTAATGCTACCGATGCTGCTCATCTCTGATCTACATTTTGAGTGGCATGTTTCTAAGCTATGCTTAAGCCTCAATCACCAGGACTACTGTCTCGTTCCCTAAATATTTGAGGTAAGAAACTATACGGAGGAGTGAAAGATTCTCTGCTTTCTCATCCTTTTAGATAACCTTTAAAGAAACAAATTTATTCATTTAGGCTACTAAGAAATTGAAATGTGTTTTTTTCTAAGCACGGAAATATTCTATTCAACATGCTAAGCGTGTCCATAAGCATTTAAAAATCAATCTAAGGGTGGGCCTGTGGCTGAGTGGTTAAAGTTCCATGCTCTCTGCTTCAGCAGCCTGGGGTTTGCAGGTTCAGATCCTGGGTGTGGACCTGCTCCACTCATCAGCCATGCTGTGGAGGCAGCCCACATACAAAGTAGAGGAAGACTGGCACAGCTGTGAGCTCTGGGCTAATCTTCCTCCAGCAAAGAAAAAAAAGGAAAGAAAGAAAAACTCAATCTATCAAAACAAACAAAAAGACAAAAGTCCAACAGAATTTTCTCTTTTCATCCTGCATTCCCTACTTCTAGTGATGAAACCCCATTAACTCATTCAGTTATTTATTCAGCAAATCCTTATTTAAAGCTTTCTCTTTAATTTGCTAATCAAAATTATGGTGATGAGTCAACAGTTAACAGACTTCATCTAATATAATATATTGATTAAAATAGACATGGTTCTTGTTACATGGAACTTACGTTCTAGTACTAAAGTCAGTCACTGAACAAGAAAAATCATAAAACTTTTTTAAAGTACATATTTCAAAAAATGCTATGAAGGATATAATCAGGGAGCCATATTTTAGGTTGAATGTTCAGGAAAAGAGACTGTAAGAAAGTGATTTAATTTTAAATCACTTTAATTTGAGACATGAAGAACAAAATTTGAGATAAGAGGAGCAAACATAATAGGGATTTTCAAGGTATTAATAGGATAAGGTTTATTTTTTTCAGGTTTTGAAGTAAGCTAGTGTAGCTAGTGAGTTGTTACATGTCGAGAATAGAGTTGCAGTATCTGGAAATAAGATCAGGCTCAGATCATGCATGGTGATGTATGACAATAGTCAAATCTTGCATGTACATTTTAAGCAAACCAGAATTTGCCACATTCATAAACCCTATCATAATCTTTTATATATAAATTGAAAAATTCCCAAACCACAGATTTATTAGGTTTAATTGTGTCTCTCTTTGCACCAACACACGCACACATATCCTTTAATATTGAACATCTAGCAATTGTCTGACACTTCATAAATTTTCAATAATTATAATTGCCTCAATAAGCTTTCCATTATGATTTCACCTATTTTGTGTTTTTCTTCTTTTTCACTGAGTTTTAATTTCTTTTTATGTTTCTATTTATTGACATAAAAATGAATGACCTAAATAAAAATAAATATAACAGAGAAATTATACTATATTATATTGTGTATTTATTTAAATTATCATACATTATAAATTTATATTTTTGGTGTACAGTTCCATAGATTTTAACTCATGTATAGATTTATATGATGTAACTAACATCATAGTCAGGATATGGAACAGGTCCATCATCACAAAACTCCCTTGTCCTGTCCCTTGATAATCTTACCTTCTCTCCAGTCCTCTAGCAACCACTGATCTGATCTCCATCAGTATAGCTTTGTCATTTTGAAAATGTAGTATAAATGGAATCACTCAGTACGTAATATTTTTCACTCAGCATCATAATAATTTAACTAAAGCTGATTGACTGAAAAATATATATATATATGTATATAATTCTTTTAAAATTTTTGATAATAATGATTTTGGAGCAAGGCTGAATTTTTTTCTATCTTTGGCCAATTTTATTAAATTATATTTTCTAGACTTGTGTTGAGAGTAGATTTTAGGAGTAGTTTGGGGAATATGAGACAAAACATCTACATTTATGAAATGCAACTAAAGGACTTATAACAACAATCAAAAGAAAAAATCTAAACTAAAATTAATTTAGAAAGAAATTCAGCAGACTCTAGCCCGTACTTACCAGTCCAAAAATTATCAAAGGAAAATAACCTGAATACATAATAAACACACTGAATCATACATATACATGATATTTATAGTGATATATTCAAGTGATTGTATATGTCTTTGTATTTGAGTACAATCCTTATAATTTTTTTGAAAATATTTCATCAAATTTCTGTCTTGATCCACCATAAGTAATTTAGATCTGGGGCTTTCCATCTTTGAATCAAGTGGATGATGCTCCAAGGAAGACAATGCTAATGACTAGAATTACTAGCTCACTGTTGCGCTTTGAAAATCAGTTATTATTTGTTTGTATGAGATCATAATTTTGAATGTTAGATTTTGCAATGTATATAGAAGCTAATTCTACACATCTAGACATTCTCTATATGTCTAGTAAACTCAGATCAGAGAATTTTTCTGATTCATAGAGGAAGAGAAGCAAGGATGTGTCATAAGAATATTCCCACTATATTGATATAGTAGCATTCTACCACGTGGACAGCATGGTGATGATAGTCGGTGTAGCCACCCCTGATGCAGGAATGGTTAATAATCACTGGAAAATGCTTGCCAACAAACTGTGACCCAGAGGTGAGAAGGCCGGTTAGCCAATGACGGGTTAGACCTCCGGGGGGGGCAACCTAAGCCAGGCATGGTTGCCTGGGGACACAGATGGAGACACGGTTTAGGGAACAGTAGGGGCCGTTGCCTAGGAGGGCTTGCATGCTCCAAGATAAAAATATAGGAGCACAGCAATAACATGATAATATCAAAACAGAGGCTGAGGGAGAGTTCCTTGAGAAATCACTAAGAATTCTTGGCATTCACTAATTACATTGTCCAGAACACCTGCGTATGTTTAACAGATGCAAGCTATGTATATATTGAAAAGCTGGTTATAATAAACTCAGAGTGGCCATCAGCCCTCTCTGCATCTATCTTGATGTGTACATTGGATTGCAACACCGACAGTCGGACTTAAAGTAGGAGAAAGCAGAAAGGAAAGAATAAGAGGGAGAGAAAGAGATTTTTTCCATGTAATTTGCCAGTTTTTTCTATTTATTTACATCTAAACCTTTTTTTCAAAAAACACACACTTACCAAAACTAAGCATTACTTTCAGATCTTTATTTTAAGGCATGTTATTTTGAGCTTACCTGAGAAACAAGTCAAAGACCAGCAATACAAAGAAGGAACAAGAAATCATTAATGAACAGTTACATCAACTGGTGCAGGAAATAAGCAATTAGAACTTGCATGAAAAAAAATCTATACCCACAGGTAACTTTTTCCAACAGCAAATTTCAGAGCAGTAAAATTGGGTTTTACTTTATTAATGAAAGCTAGATAACCAAAGCTGAAATGCTAAATAGAACAAGATAGGGATAATTTCTGGATATAAAGCAATAACTATAAAATTTAGGTAGATATAGTAATATTTTAAAGTATTCATATTTGAATTCATTTTTACTGAATCTATGTAGAATATATATCAATTTTTTGAACACTTTTATCATTTTGGTATAACTAAATTATATGTTAATCTTTAAATTGAGTATTTTTGATCATTGCAGTTAAATATTACTTTATAACTGACCTAGTACAATTAGGATACACAGACACACACACAGCGTATGTCTGAGGGAGAGATAAATCTCTATGGGATCCTACAGTTTACTGCAAGCTACAGCTCTCCTGCTTCTTAGTTCAAAGTGGTTACTCAAAACATAGTCAAAATATAACTTCATATTATCTTCACTAGTTACCTACTTATCTCACTATGCCTTGCTTTTAAAAAATATCTCATAAACATGCTTAATATCCCTAGTCAACATTGTAAACATAGTGCTTTCCAAATGATTATGGAACATTGAAGAAAGAGATATTTTACAAGACACAGGAAATCTAAATAGTTTAATGAGGGTCTGAGACTCTTATTCTAGGATAGCAGAATTATAGCTTTCATGTTCAATGAGCTTTTTTAGCTCAAATAAATTCCATCATTGTATATTTTACTCTAAGAATTCACATAGCTATCACATTCCTCTAATAACTATAATTTACTGATATCTAACGATTTAAACTGAGTTACTATGAGGGAACACCTTCTTAGCTGTACAAGCACAGCTAAGAAAATATCAGAGTCCTCAAAGCACTTGAAATCAAGCTGAAAAAACAAAATACTTAAAGAGATGACAAATATCTATTCATAAACATTGCCTAGGTATTTGGTTAAAATCTATGCTCTTTCAGTATCAATATTTTTTCAATTTTTTGTGATTTTTATTTTCTTTTTTCCATAATAATTTAATTGCTGCTATTGTGTATTTATTGTGTATTGTGTATTGTGTATTTATTGTGTATTGTGTACTATTTGTGTATTGTGTATACACAATGTAGCAAAAAGTGACAGAAATAAAGGTAGATTTGAACAAAACCTCATAATAGATGGAGTTTTTTAACAATCCTCTCTCAGTAATTGATTGAATAAATAAACAAATATGTTTTAATTACTTAGGAAATCATACTAGCAAGATTTTGATGTTTGTAAAATATTATACACAACCACTGAAAAATATATAATTTTTCAAGTGTAGGAATAGGATTTACCAGGATAGGCAATATGCTGTGCCATAAAACAGTCTAAACAAATGTTAAAATTTTGAAATACTACAAATATTTTTGAAATACCAAAAATTGTTTGTTAGAAATCAATAAAAACGTCTGAAACCCCCCCCCCCAAATATATGAAGACTAAACAACACATATCCCATGGGTAATAAAAAATGTATAATATATTTAGATTCTATTTTGAAGTGAATTATGGTATAAAAAACAACGTGTCGCAAATTGTGGGATAGAGATAAAAGTGTACTACAGGGAAATTTATAATTTTAAATACATGCATTGGAATGAAGAAAATTCTTAAATAAATCATCTAAGTTTTCCTCTTAGGAAGCTGAAAACAAAGAACAAATAAGAAACCCAATTATTTAGAAGATAAAACATAAAAAAGGTAATGAGGAAATGAAAGGAATAGAAAAGAGCAAAGCAAGAGGAAAAAGTCAATGAAACAAACAGTGTTATTTAAAAAAAAGTTATATAAAGATAAACTCTCTGCTAGAGTGCTCAATGAAAAGAGCAGGAAAATATAAATTACCCAAATTGGGAATGAAAGAGATGCTGTCTTACTTATCACATAATAAAATATTTACTAGAGACTCTCATAAACTGTATGCCAATGAATTGGGCATCTTAAATGAAAAGGATAAATTCCTTTAAAGATAAAATTGACCAAATATTCCTCAGGAATAATATAAAATATGAATAGCCCTATATCTATGAAAGAAATTAATAATAATAATAACCACTATTACAATCCTCATAGAAAACTCTTTCCCCAAATACCTTTCTAAGTACTTCTCTCATAGAATCTTCTTAGAAAATAGAGGGGAAAGGAACACATTTATACTAACTGTACAAAGTCAGCAAATCATGGATGTGAAAATATTAAAGAATATTACCAAAAAAAGATAATTACAAAACAATATTTTTGGTGAAAACATAAAAATTCTTGACAAAACTCATCAAATTATTTCCAGAAATATATAAAAGTGGAATGAAAAGACAAGTAATTTAAAATGTTGATGAAGATGTGAAGAAAGGAAAACACTCATGCATTGCTGGTGAGAATGTAAAAGGATGCAGACACTTTGGAAAACATTTTGGCAGCTTCTAAAAACATTAAGCACAAATTTTTCAAATACGACCTAGCAATTCAACTCCTAGATGTCTATCTAAGAGAAATAGATATCCACACAAAGACTTACATATGAATATTCTTTGAGCACTAGTCATAATAGCAAAAAATTGAAAACAATCTAAATGGCATTCAGCTCGTGAATGGATAGACAAAATGCGGTATATCCATCGAACTGAATGGTACTGAGCAGTAAAAAGGAGTTAACAACAGACACTTGCTATGATGTGGAGGAACTTCAAAAACATCATACTCAGTAAAAGAAGCCAGACATAAATGGCCATATATTGCATTATTCTTTTTTGTATATGAAATGTCCAGAAAACGCAAATATGTAGGAACAGAAAAGTAGATTAGTAGTTGTCTGAAATGGATCAGGGGCTTAACAGAAAATGTGAATGAAGGATTTTATTATAGTGATGAAATATTTTAAAATTTATTTATGGTAATGCTTGCACCACTTGATAAATTTACTAAACTGTCATTGATTTGTACACAGGAAATGCATGTAGTATATGATTTATGAAATGTCTCAAATTAATTTTTAAAATGGAAAGGAAAGTTTGGTTTCATATTAAAAAATCAACTAATATAACAACTAACAGAATGAAGGAGTAAAACAGTGCCATCTCAATATTAAAGGAAAAGTTTTTAACAAAATTCAACGCACATTCAAGCTAAAAGAAACAAACAATTAGAAAAGTGAGTTCTTCAATCAGATGCTCAGCAACTATGAAAATAGCCTCAGACAAATGTCTTAATTTTCAGGGACTACATGATTTCAACGTAAAATTGAGAACAAGGAGCAATATCTGCTCCTATCTCTTGAAACTGGAGATGTTAAATAATTAAGAAATAAAGAATTTGATAAGAATTAGAAGGTAAAAGTAAAACTATTTCTATTTGTAGTTGTTATGGTGTGTTTGTAGAAAATCCTAAATTATCAACAAAAAAGGACCTATAAAAACTAAGAAATTATTTCATTAAAGTTTTTGCATATGTAGTCAACATATAATTTTATCTTTATATAACTACAAAATTGCTTGTTTCAGAATAATAATTAAATAGGAATTCCATTTAAAATAATACCCCAAAATAACATATGTGGGGTTAAGTTTACCAGAAGTTGTATAAGTTCCCTACAGTTAAAACCTCACAAAACTACTACAAGAAAGAAGACAAACAAATGAAAAAAATGAAACAGTCTTCATAAATAGAAAGACCAAAATTGTAAAGATGCCATTTTTCTCAAAATATTCACCTCAAAATTCCAATAGTGTTTTTGCAGAAATTGACAAGATAGATTTAAAATATATTTCACATTTGGCCATCCAAATGATCATTTAAAAGAAGAATCAATGAAAAGACGTATGTTGGGCCAACCCCAGTGGCCTAGTGGTTAAGTTCGGCACGCTCCACTTTGGTGGCCTGGGTTTGGTTCCCAGGTGCAGACCTGTACCGTTGTGTTAGCAGTCATGCTGTGCTGGCGGCCCACACACTAAAACATAGAGGAAGATTGGTGTGGATGTTAGCTCAGGGCAAATCTTCTTCAGCAAAAGGAAAAAAAGATGTTAATTGAAATTAAGATGTATTTTATTTCTATAATAACAAAGAGAGTGTGTTATTGATGTAAGGATAGAAAAAGTAGAGAAAGCACTTACATGGACAGACACTTCAATAATACTTTAGAAAACAAATCTCAAAGCTAATCAAAGGAAAAAAGAAAATCCCAGAAACAAAAGACTGGAACAATTGATAAACATGTTTAAAAAATTGAAATGCCATTAATCTCACAGCATATATCAAAATTAATTTCAGATGAACCATTGAGGTAAATATAAATGCAAGTATTACAAAGTTTGTGGAAGAAAACATGGGAGAATATTTTCTCAAATTTTGTGTGGACAGATTTCTTAAGTTGGATGCATAAAGCACCAAATGAAAAAGCATAAATTCTATTCCATCAAAGCTAAAGCTTTCTGTATATCAAAAGATACCAAAATGAATTGGCAAACCACAGATGGGAAAATATAATCACTATATATATAGTGAATAAATGCATTCATATATTCACTATAAATAATGTATTCATATCCATGTATTCATATATTCACTATATATATAGTGAAGAAAAAATATATACAAGTTATGAACTGAATTGTGTCTCCCCCATATTCACATGTTGATGCTCTCACTCCCCCAATATGACTGTATTTGGAGATGGGATTTTAGGCAGATAATTAAGGTTAAAGGACAACATAAGGATGCGGCTCAATTCAGTAGGACTGGCGTCCTTATTAGAAGAGAGACACCAAGCATGTGTGTCCTTAGGGAAAAGGCCATGTGAGGACACAGCAATAAGGCAACAGTCTGCGAGCCAAGGAGAGTGGCCTCAGGAGAAACTGAAACTGCTGACCCCTTGATCTGGAACTTCTAGCCTCCAGAACTGTGAGAAATAAATATCTGTTGTTTTAAGCTACCCAGTCTGAGGTATTTCGTTATGGAAACCATAGCAGACGATAATAATAATTATAATATAACTCCAAGAACTCCTCATATGACGATATTCAGATATCCTATAAATTAAAAATAGACAAAAACTCCAATAAAATAAAACTCCAATAAAAAATAAAACTCCAATAAAAAAGTGACAATAAACAGTTTTGACAAGAATGTGGAGCAACAGGAGCTCACCGTGCATTGCTAGCAGAGGTGTAAAATGGTATCGCTTTAGAAAAAAAAGTTGGCAATGCCTTCCTTAGCTAAACTATAATAACTCGATGAGCTAGCAATTCCACGCCTAAGTATTTACAGAGGAGAAATGAAAATAGAAGTCCAAAGGCATGTACAAGTATATTTATAGCATTTTTACATGTAATAACGAATAATTGGAAACTATTCTAATCTCAATTAACAGCAGAATGGACAAAGTGTGGTATATTCATACAATATAATAATTACTCAGAAATATAAATAAATAAATAGATGCACTAATACATATATAAATACATAAATAAACTGTTAATCAGTGTAATAATAATGGATTAATATCCAAACATTATGAGGAATGAAAGAAGCAAATACAGATAAGTACATGCCATAAGATTCCATTTTTGTGAAACACTGGAACATGTCAAACAAATCTATTTTGATAGAAATTCACACGGTAGAAGTTTCATTCCGGAGAAGATACAAAGAGAAGTTTCATGAGGGACCTTTGTAGGCCAATAGGTATTTTCTCTATTTTCATAGCAATTTGATTTAAACAGTTGAATAAATTTGTTAAAACTCATCACAGTGGACATCAAGAGTAATTAACACTGAACGAAAAGACAGATATTACTGTTGGAGTTGAGTGGAATGAAAGAAAATAGCCAGCTTAGAATTTACAGGACAACACAGCAATGGTTACTTACCTAAATACTAATCTCATTTGACACATTGTCTTCTATGTCAAAGGACTAGCAAAACAGAACCATTGATAAGAGCAACTGTCTACCTTCATCATTGACCTATTCACTGCTAAATAAAAAATTTTCACAACGTCTATAAATTTACTCTCCATGATTACCTATAATCACCACACACTCCAAAATCTTATTTCATTAGGCTTTTCACCTATCTCTTCCTTTCTCCTCTCAAATTCCCAAATCCTTCCACTTTCATTTCATCCTTTCCGCAAATATGGCCAATAATTGAGCTGCCGTGTTTTCGTAGAAAATTCCAAACATACTGAAAAAACTTTATTTGTTTTTAGTTTCCTGCCGTTAAATACACAAACCCACACGTAATTGAAGCCGCTCGCTCCTACTTCTTATTGGTTATGGTGGAATAAAGTTCTCTTCTCCTAATTCCAGGTTTACTATCCGTGCATTTGTTCAAATTCCAGTCTGTCCTCTCATCGACCACCACATTTCAACTATCTTCTTTTCTACTTATGTGTTCCACATATTTCCGTTTATGGCACTTCCCTCGGCATCCCCACAGCCTCCAGTCTCTCCCATTGTCCTTGTAACAGGCATATTTCATCAAAAACTGTTGGCATTTACTTTTCCCCCTTCCTCAACGATCTCTAGTCAACTTTCAACATTCTGGCTTTCATTCTCTTTATTTAAAGAAAACTGGTTTGACTAAATCCAGGACAAGGCATTCATTGGACAATTTTAATCCATACATATCCGACCCCCAGAATATTAGAACTGTTGACCTCCTTCTCAAAACATTCATTTCCTTTTGTCCTGGAAATTTGTACTTATCTGGGTTTCCATCCGTCTCTGGTTACCAACCACACTCCTTCACAGGCCTCTATTCCTTTTCTTTACGGTTCATGTTGAGGGTACATCAGTTTTACAACCAAGGCCTTTGATTTTTCCCTCTCTAAACCTTCCACAGATGATGGCATCTACTCCCACGTAGCTTACTGTCATTTTATATAGAAGTCTCACACATCTATTTCTATAGCCCAGATCTAATTCTTGAGCCACATGCCCAAGAGTCAACTATTTCTTAGAACTAACCATTGGGTATTTCACCAGCACCTCAAAACACAACCTGGCCCAAATGACACACATAGGTCTAAGGTTCCCCCTTCCAATTAAGCTTCTCTCTTTTTACATCAGCCAGGAAATGTGTCTTATTCAGCCATTTTCTCAATCAGGTTTCTCAGCTCCCAATCTTGCTTCTTTTAATAATTGTCTTCATTCTTCGCTAACTTCCTCAGTTTTCTACTTTCCTCCCAACATCTGTACTAGTTCTGTTTCCTTCCATTATAGCCAAAAGCATCCTGCCCTTTTCTCTTTACAGGTTGCATATTTCTTTAATTATTTGACTTATATCCATATATTCTAAGTTTAATTTTAATGGTGATTCACTATCAACTTTACCCACTTCTCTAGCCTCACATCTTATGTAGGTTCTTGTCCCATAGCAGGACTTCAACAAGTATATATTGAATGAATGAATTAATAAATTCATGACTTTTTAATATCCTTTTGCCTAAGAGACTAGAAGGAAATATAATCCAATATGTGCACTAAACTCAATGTTTGTTGAATTTGGTTTGCGACAGATAACCATTTATCCTGCCCTCTGCATATCAGCAATAATATATAGAGAGAGAATTGTTAGTTAACAGTAGCATTACAGCATTGACAGGTTTTGGGAGAACAAGTTAAGTATGATGATAGGTTCAAAATCCATGGTGCATGATGGTAAAATTACGTGGTTGGTAAATCAGAGGAAGCAATTGGTAATTATGATATTTTGAGAAATATGATGGTGAAAAGCATTGAACAAATAAGATGGAAACTTAAATAGCAGATGTAGAAAGCTATTTATTGAACCACATATATTTGACTGTAGTATGTTTCACACATTTTACAATGAGCTAGTAACATAATGATGAAGAAGAGTCTTGTCTTCTATGAGTTTACTGTCTATATGTATAAAAGACAAGAGAATTGTCAATTATAATATTGTGTCATAAGTGCTAAGCTAAAGTATACACATTGTTACAAGAAAAGTTGCTCAGAAGTTACAATTTCAGAAAGGGAAAATGCTAACGACAAGGAGAATAGTCTTGAAAGATTTGCAGTAATTCAAGAGTGAATAATAATGACCTGAGATAGACAGCAGCAATTAGAATAGAAATAGTTCTGGGCTTGGACTGAGGAATAGAGACCACCGAGAACTCTATCCCAGAGTCAGCAAGAACACCAGAGGCTTCTGGTGTCATCGGCCAAGGGAAGAGAGCTCTAAGGCAAGGAAGTACTCCACAGAAGGGGATCTTGCAGATGTCATATATTTGGTATTATTTGACAACAATCTGATTATTTGTAACCAATTTTGAGGATATAAGGACATAAAAATACTTTCTTCCTCTTTTGAAAATATCTTTTTGGCATATTGGGTGTTGGATAAGAATATGAGAATGAAAATGCAACAAGTTGTAGAACAGGTCTTGCTAGCAAGAGGTGACAAGATGAGGAACCCAAGAGCACTGAAACTGGAGAAGATTGACCAGGGAAGGTGGAGTCAAATGATTACGTAACGGATACTTTGCAAACTAGATAATTTATATATAAATTAGCAGGCATTGAGAACTTTAATTTCTTTCCTCTAATGGTACTTTGAGATTTGTGCAAGTATTTTCCAAGTGGAAAATAAAAAATCTTCAATATGAGCAATTGATTTCTGTTACCTCAGTCGCTTGAGTGAACGCTCAATAGAAACCTGAGGAGTATATGGAAAGCATGGGAAATGAAGCCTAAGTCTTAGGCCAGTGTCAAGACATACTGACCAAGAGTTACAGTGGCAATGCTACCTAAAAGAACAACCTTATCCCAGAAAAAATTTGATTGTTTTCTGAGTTGAAATAGGCAGACCTTACATTAAAAATACGTAGAATTTCAAATTTTCTTTTAGTTAAGTCATGTAATTCCTACCTTCAAGCTCATTACCAACACAACACTATACAAAATACTATGAACAAACAAGATGGAGCTGTCCCATAAATGAATATGGAATTATTTTCACATGTCTCTGTATGAAACTTTGGCTAAATAAGGGCATATATATCAGCTTATTCAGTAATGTAAATTTCTTTAATACTTCCTTTAAGAAGTTCTCCAAACAAATGCTAACTTTCAGAAATGTAATTGCTATACAGCCATGTGACTTTAGGGATTTTTTGTTTTTACATTTATTGAGCAAATTCGCTAAATATTAAACCTTGTTTGTAATTATGATGCAAAAACACAGCTGAGAAACTAAACGCATAATTTGGGTTCTGTCATATGCACAAATATATGCAGTTTTAAATATACAGAGCGTACACAGAATGCTCATGTAGGGTAAACAAAAATGTAATGAATCTGGCTGAAGCTACTGCAAATATTGTGATACTCAATTCCATTTATAATCCAACTAGAATAGAATGAGGATGATTTCCGTCTCTCAGGGTTGTTTATACCACGTAGAGTTAGAGAATTTTCTTGCATAGCTTTGTTTTCTAGTTTTTACTTTTGTTTTTGAGTAAGAATTCAATTGCAAACATTCTTGGCTCTAGAAAAATAACAATGTACCTGGCACACCAGCATTAGAGATTTGTCAAGATTACTTGAACAAAGTGACAGAAGACTTTTAATTAGCATCTCCTTCTAAAACAGATTATAGTCTGGTAAAATTGGAATCTAGTAAAAAATGCTTTATTATCATCCACTGTGTTTTTAGAAAATAGTCAAGGTTATTTTTGATGCCCTCTAAAGTAAATGGATAAAATAAATAACATGTAACAATACGAAATTGTTAGCTCTTACTTATCAAGACAATACATTTATATATTGTACTGTTTTCTTTTGGGGGGGTAGAGGGGGAAGATTAGCCCTGAGCTAACATCTGCTGCCAATCCTCTTCTTTTTGCTGAGGAAGACTGGCCCTGAGCTAACATCCACACCCATCTTCCTCTACTTTATATGTGGGACGCCTAGGACAGTGTGGCTTGCCAAGTGGTGCCATGTCCACACCCGGGATTAGAGCCAGCGAACCCCAGACTACTGAAGCGGAATGTGCACACTTTACCATTGCGCCAGCAGGCCGGCCCCTTTACTGCTTTCTTTAATGTGGTTTGTTCATCCACATGCATTATTCCTCAAAAGTATAGGATAAACAACTAAAGGGTTTTTTTTTTTTTTTTAAGGAAGATTAACCCTGAGCTAACGTCTGCCACCAATCCTTCTCTTTTTGCCAAGGAAGATTGGCCTTGAGCTAACATCTGTGCCCATCCTCCTCTATTTTATATGTGGGATGCCTGCTACAGCATGGCTTGGTAATCGGTGTGTAGGTCTGCACCCAGGATCTGAGCCAAACCCCAGGCTGCCAAAGTGGATGGCACAAACTCAGTCACTGTGCCACCAGGCTGGCCCCGACAAAAATTTTGATATATAATGTAAACACTATTTATGCAAATATAGGGAGAATAGAAATATAAGATTCATTTTGAAAGTAAAATGCCAATAAATATGTAGGCTGAGTAAATTTGTTAAAACTTATTGAATCAATATTTTTCTATTAGGATCATGAGATTATCAGAATTATGAGAATAATAATGAGAAATCATTAACAACAAAAACCATATTAATATTTAGATAACCAACTGTGACTCTCACAATTTCATAGCTATTTAGGATAAAATTTGGATAGATATAAAAAGAGAAAAATTGAAATAAATTATATGTGATATCCTAGGAAACACAGAAACACAGAATTATTTCTTAAAGAAAAATTTCTATAAAGCAAAAGTTTATACGTGATGACTATAGATTTTTTAATATAGAAACATAATAAGAAAAATATTTTTAAGGATAACAATTTCTTCTAATTTTTCTTAAAACTTGATGATATAAACAATTTTGTTTTGCAAGTGGCATTTCTACTTTTTGCTATTCTTTTTTTTGTGTGTGTGAGGAAGATTGGCCCTGATCTAGCAGCTGTTGTCAATAGTCCTCTTTTTACTTGAGGAAGATTGCCCCTGAGCTAACATCTGTGCCAGTCTCCCTCTTTTTTGTATGTGGGATGCTGTCACAGCATAGCTTGATGAGCGGTGTGTAGGTCCGCATCTGGGATCTGAACAGGTGAACCCTGGGCCATTGAAGCAGAGCGCACAAACTTCACCACTATGCCTCTGGACTGGCCCCAGTCGTATTTCTACTTTTTTCTAATCACATACTATTAGATTTGGTAATTTTTCCACGAAAAACCCAATAGAAATCTCTATAAATATTTTGTCATGGGTGATTTCTGGCTACTTGTGAGATTTTAAAAAAATTTCTTTGTTTCTACATTGAGTATAATTTGTTCTTCAGACAATCAGGAATTGGTGCTGTGTTGTAGATTTTGCAGTAATTTACAGTTTCTTGTGACAATAATTGTGAGAAAATTTTAGGAGACTGAGAAGTCTTTATTGATCTCTCAATCCTAAAGATTTGAAATTGTTCTAAGAACACTGTGAGAAAATCTAAATACTGTGCTAAGTAATACAATACAGCATGAATATGATATAATACTTTGATATTCCCTAGCCAATCTTTTATCTGGTGAAAGAGACAGACATGTAAATAAAATATATTATAAGCTAGTGTACCTTGGTGTAACTGATGCTTGAAAAGCTTTTAGGAAAAATTAAGAAGACTTAATTCCATCTAGAAAAATTAAGAACACTTAATATAGCCAAAATGCATTTTATTTTTGTGAGAAGGTCAAACTTGAGTAAATATGTCTCTATCTGGGGTTGAATATCACTTTATGAGGTTTTGCCCATAGTGAATTTTAGGCAATATAAAATTTTCTCTCTGTCTCATTCCACAGCAAGTATCCCCTCTCATATGAATTAGTGGTACTATAAATCATATATAGTAATGTACTAATTGTCAAGTTTATCTTTTCCACATATTGTGAGCCCCTTTTCATATTAGCTTTCGTATCTAACTCACTTTTATACCCCAGTACTGGTACCTGGTTATTTCTCCAAAAACACTTGTTGGCATATTACTGACTGAAATTCTGCTATCTGGTATCTGGTATCTGTTACAGCAAAATTTCAGTCTGTAGCTTGCAGTTTCCATTTTAGATCCAAGTTTCACATAAGAAGAAACAGACAACCAGTCATAGCATGCTTTAGCAGCCGTATTCAGACATGGAGTAGGATAATTAGCCTACTTTAGGAGCATATGTTTTCCTGATCTAGTATATATCACTTTGTGTGATTTATTACTATGATATATAAATGCACGCACACACACTTCAGAACCTTCTGAATACATATGATAAAATAAGATTAAAATAGTTTCAATGAAATCTTTTTTAGAATCATATTTGTACTAAATATCTGTAATAAGTAAAATATAATCCATTTAGAGTTTGACAGTTCTTATAAAAGCAAATATATGTGAAATATGTTTTTGACAGTTTGAACAGTTCTTACAAGTGAATTTCACAATCTTTGCATTTTCTGAGATCCAACGCTTCTAATTCAATAGGAAGTGTATGTCATTCAGAGGCACACTGAGCACATTCAGCTAGGGACTGTACCGTTCTCTGAACTGAAGTCACAATTGAATGATACAGGTCTCCATGGCGATAAGGCAAGCAAAGCCTTACCAAATGCCAAAATCAAAAGCCAAAAATGAATAATAATATATATATGTATATAATATACCTACATTATATCATTTGGATTTGAATTTTACTAAGTGTATGCATTCATGAAAATGCTGGTTATAGGCTATTTAGTTCAAAAGATTAGCTCACAAATACTTACCACATGATACCTTGTTCTAGGAAATGTGCTAAATACTGTGAATTCAGTAAGAAAATTCTGTAAGGAAGTGGGGTTCAATGAGCAACATCAACTTTAAAAAGGCATATAGTAAATTAATTTGCATATATACAAACATGTACAATAAAATTTGTGTAATTATTTAAATAATGTTTTAGAATCAGAAAGAACACTTAATCTGGCCTCAAAAGACCTCCAGAGGGAAAAGTAGGCTGAGTCATAGCGGCTGAATAAGAGTTGACCTGATTATGATAGGTGAGGTCCATTCTAGATAAAGTGACAGACATGATCACAGTCATGGAACTGTGACACATGTTGATTTAGGGGGTTATTATAAGTTACCGGATCATAACGCAACATAAATTACAGATCAAAGAGTGAAATAACTAAGGCTGAATATGTTGGTAGGGAACAATTTTTGGATAACTTTTATGACACGCTTACGGTATGAGAATTTATCAGTGGTTCTGAAACCTTAGTATGGATAAGATTTCCATCCATACTAAGGGCTGTCTATTACAAACATGGATTCCCATTATCTCCTTTCAGAGATTTTAATGTCCTTTAATGTAAGTCATGGTGGAGTCCAGTAATTTATATCTTTAAAAGGTAAGAAAGATGATCCCTAGGTAGTTTGTGGACCAAGTTTGGAGAACATCACTGATTCGAGTTATCAAAGGATTTTAAACAGGAGAAGAGGTATTTAGATAGATCATTCTGATTGTAACGTGAAGGATGGATGTGAGAAGAGAAACTTTTAGGAGAGAAACTAGAAATTAGTAATATAATGCAAGAATTTAGATGAGACATGAAGACTTAGATTATGGTTGTGTACTGGAAATGGAGATAATGAATTTCATAAATATTGAGAAATGTATGTTTGTGAATTATAAACATAGCTTGAATTCAACAGGTGGGAAAAAAAGGGTTGGTTTAGAAAGCCTGTTAGTCCTCTGGCTCGTGTGACTGGCTAGTTAGTCATGACATTAAATTACATAAGGCATATTGCAAATTTCTGGTTTTAACTTGGTGGATTAGGAATATAGTCCAATCTCTTCATCTCATATGAAATACAAGAGATATTAAAAAGAACGAAGTAAATAAAAAAACACATAGCAACACTAAAGCATTTAAGCAAATCATCTGTTAATCAGAAAGTGGCGGAATTTTCTGAAAGGTAGACAGCAGCAGATATATATGCAGGAGAATTTTATTCTATAGGACGGGAAGAGCATCACGGTGCTCCAAGGACAGATACAGATGAAGCTAGGAGCAGAATTTCCTATGGGGCAAACCTCAGACTAACTAGTTGGGGTAGGTATTTCATTGTATCAAGTTAGGGAGCTCAATCCAGATCCAGTCCTCCTTTCTCACCCACAACCTCTGTATCTTGTACGAGACAGTGACATACAGGTCTTCATGTGCACCAGAGAAGAATAAGTGTGTTCTGGTGCTAAGGAGACACGGAACACCAGCAACCGGATCATTTTCCACTGAAGTTACCTCTCTTATGGCAGGTCTTCTAACCACCCACTCTCCATGAAAAGGATAACAAACTATAGCATCACCTTCATTATCTCCCAAGTAACCTGCATGAAGAAGAAGCAAGAGATTCATCAAATATGACTGCAAGATAAATATAGCTCATATTTGAGTAAAAGTAACACCTTACAGGAGAGTTAGCAGATTCAAAAGAAGGAACGCAACCTAGAGATAAAATGAAGAGAAAATTTTATTTTGAGTATATTGTGTTTCAGGTGAATGTAGAATTGAAAATTGAACACATGGATTTAAATATCAAGAAAAAGAACAGGGCTTGACATATTGATTAATAAATACTCATACAGGTGGTGGATAAAAATATTAATACTCATGTAGACCATAAATTATTGAGTGAAACTGTCGAAGAAGAATGTATATTAGAAAAGAATCATGGGCCTGAATAAAATTGGGAGTAATCCTGAGATATAGCATCTGTCTTTCCTTTGAGACAAGGATTGGAGAACCGTTTATCTGGGAAGTGACCCCAGGATACACCAGCCACAAAGTAGTGGGGAAGGATAGGCTTTGTTATCAAGCAAGTACTGGTACCAGGGCTTGATTCTCCTGAGAAACTCTGGAAGACTGGGAAATTATCCATCAACTCCAATAGATAACATTTTGGAATATCTTTTAACACAAATATTTTGCCAATTCACATTCAGAGGTGGTCAGAGAACTACTCATAATTTTATAACTTGAAGAACAAAGGAACAGGAAAGTGGATATACCTTTTCTAAGCATTTTAATAATGTTTTACAATTTTACAACATGTTAATATTAACAATAGCATTAATACATTTTCTTACAGAATTTCTTATGCATTTTTGGAATAGTTTCATGCGTTCATAAGTATTCTTTAAAATAATTAGCAAAATCAAAATTTTTTAATTTTAGTTCAGTAAGCTGTGTGCTATACTAGCCTCACTATATAACATTGCTTATTTATCCATTTCCTTTATGTTGAAGATTTTGTTTCATTTTATATATTTATATGATGGATATATCTAAGAAGTTTATTTCATTTGCTTCATTTTCCCCCGAGTGTGATTATAAATAGCCTCACAATGAACATTGTTAAGCATAGTTCTTATGCTTATCTCTGATTATCCCCTTAAATACATTCCCCAAATGAGAGGTATTGGCCATTGATACAAATATTTTAAGGTAGTTGATTCCGGCACATATTTATAATAGCAGTATATGAAAACACCCATATCAGAACTTTGTAGTTATTTTTTTTCCCAATTTTATTGAGAAATAATAGACAAACATCCCTGTGTAAGTTTACGGTGAACAGCACGGTTGTTTGATTTATATATATTGTGAAATGATTACCACAATTGTTCACCTAAAACCCGTCTTCTCATATAGATACAACAAAGAGAAAAAAACAAGAGAGAAACTTTCCTCTTTGTGATGACAACTCTTAGGATTTACTCTCTTAACAACTTTCCTGTATATCATACAGCGGTGTTAGCTATAGCAATTATGCCGTACATTACATCCCAGATCCTCATTTATCTTATAAGTGGAAGTTTGTAGCTTTTGACTACCTTCCTCCAATTCTCCTACCCCTCACCCTCCACTTCTGGTAACCACAAGTCTGATCTCTTTTGCTATAACTTTTTTTTTTTTTAAGATTCCACATATAAGTGAGATAATACAGTATTTGTCTTTCTCCGTCTGACATTTAATTTGGCATAATGCTTTTAAAGTCCATTCGTGTGGTCATAAATGGTAGAATTTGCTCGTTTTTTATGGCTGAATAATATTCCATTACATATATATATATACCCCAACTTCTTTATCCATTCATCCATTGCTAGACACTTAGGTTGTTCCCATGTCTTGGTTGCTGTAAATAACGTTTCTACGAATATGGGGCGGGGCAGGTATCTATCGAGTTAGTGTTCTTATTTCCTTTAGATATATTCCCAGAAGTGGAATGGCTGGACACATGGTAGTTCTGTGTTTAATTTTCTGAGGAATCTTCCTAGTATTTTCCAGAGTGGCTGTACCAATTTATAGACCTACCAACAGTGCATGAGGGTTCCCTTTTCTCCACATCCATTCCAGCATTTATCTCTTGTCTTTTTGACGATGGTTATTCTAACATTTGTGAGGTGAGCTCTCATCGTGGTTTTAGTTTGTGTTTCCATAATGACTAGTGATGTTGAGCATCTTTTCATGTACCTGTTGGGCTTCTATATATCTTCTTTGGGGACATATCTATTCAGGTCCTTTGCTCACTTTTTGACTGGCTTATTTGTTTTTTTGTAGTTCTTTAAGTCATTGTGATCTGCAAACATTTTTTATCACACACACCCTTTGAGAAAGAAAAGTTATGAGCAATCACAGCCATTTATGAATTATATGCATTTATTACTATATAAATCCAGTGTCTAAATAAAATCGTAGAAAAATAAAGGGATTTATATAAAATAAATATGATAAGTTTAATATTTTTCTCAAACACACTTGGTATCATCTTAGACCTTGTCTCTTCCATGTTTTTTATTTACACTACTGAGTGTCACTTTCATTAATGAGCAGTCGAGTTATTTCTATGCTGAAGCATGAGAAAAATTAGTGAATAGGGATGTCACTTTGGGGGAAACTATTTATAGGCTTGGTTTGTTGATATTAATCATAAGATTAATACAGTTGAGATTCAGGGAGCCTAAGTGTCTTTCTTGGAAGATATAGAAATATCTTTTATTAGTAAAAAGATCTTGCAGGTGCTGAATATTTGACTGGAATCTGGGTACTCTGAGTGATAGAAGCACAATGAAAATGTAACCACAGGATTGGGCTGGTCGTGGTGAAGAACAGGGAACTTACAGCTGGGGGTCACGGGGACCTGGGTCAGGAAGTAAATCCACAGTCCTGGTGATGGAGCCTAGAGCATGAAGATGCAGGCAACAATGTGGCAGGCAATACAGAGTGACGAACCAAGTACAGAACTTCTTTGTGCAGGTGGTTGATAAGTTTTTATATATAATTATATGTGTGCGTGTGCATGCACGTATATGTGTATGTTTTGACAGGAAGCATGTAATCTCTGGATTAGAAAACAGTCTGTCACAGAGAATTTTGCTGCTGTTTCCTCGAGTCCTAATCCCCATGGAGCAACACAGTGACAACCGAATTTTCACTTGTTCCTCAATCTTGATGTTACGTGATTCAGAGCTTATGGAGGGCAGTTAGTATATGTTCCCAATTTCCCCTTTGTTGAAAGAAAGCCCTTTACTTTAGAATAAAATAAAATAATAAAAGAACTTCTCGAGAGAGGGTATGAGGAAGCTGGAGGGATTTTTACGGTCCTGGGATCTCAGCAAATGTCTCTAGGTCAGATAAGTCTAAATCTTATAGTCTCTCTGGAGCCATACACAGTCTGTCTTCTGAGGCAATTGTCTTTCATTCAAGTTTGCCAGAGCTCTTAGGTCGGAAAGTCTGGACCTTGAAGAAATGTGAAAATACTCATGAAGAATTGTTTTCCAAAATTGGCGTTCACAGCAGCAAGAGAGGAGAACAAAGCTATACAGGCATGGGAGTGTACAGGATTTCCTAAATTGCTTGTAAAGCTTTTCAGCCACAAATATTGTCCCTGTATTTCATTCTATTCTTCTAATATTGTTGTTTTCTCTCTCTTTTTTATCCTTCTCTCTTAAATATTTCTTTTTCAATTTCATTTCCATAACGTTTTCATTTCTTCTGCTGTAAAGTTTCCTGTAGTCATAATTACCACATTGAAAATGCACCCTTCACCTCCTGCTACTTGAGCCAAACTACTGACTGTCCATTTTTCATATACTTGGGTGGGACCGGCAGCAATGGGACCACTTCCGAGATGCTGTGGTCTGGTTTTCTGATGTGACCCAGGGATGAGGGAGCACCTGAGAGGAGGTATGATAAAAAGGGACCAGTCACCATAGGGTGGCTCTATATTTTAATACCGTATTTTATTAAAAGAATATTTGTCTTTCCCTTTAAAAAGTTTGGACCAATTACAATAGCTTCAAATATCATGGGAATCCACTCACATCCAAAATACAATAACCCATCAATGAATATGATGAATCAGTCGTACATCCAAGACCACAAAGTCATTACTACTTAAAAATTACAAAATACATCATGTTTTGACATAAAAGGCTATATAAAGCCTTATTAATAAAAGTACTCTTTTACTTATCAAAGTTGAGTGGTAGTTTTAACAAGTTACTTTCCACAAAAGCTTTAACAAGATGAATGGACTTACAGCACTGTCAGATACAGCTAAGAAAAACACGAGAATAACTGACTAAGAAAAAGGCCCAAGAGACATTTTCCATTCATCCTCCCCACCACAAACGCTGTCTGACAACACAGGTAGTTTCCCTGATGTTCAGCACAAGAGATCACATATCTGACACTGGATTTTTAAAGGTAAATACAAGAGTTGCTTGTTATAAAGTGGCCTCTTGAGAAGTTTCCAATACCTCACCATCACTTTCAAGAAGAAACAAGGTCTCAAAAATATAACTACAACTATATATATTCTTCCACTCTCTTGCCTCTTAACTTTAGAATTTGTAAAAACTAAAATACAGGATACTTTTTATCCTGTTATGGCTGTTTATAGCTTTATGCATATGACAACACTGGGAAAAATAATTGTATAAAAATAGATTTAATGATTCCCCAAATAAAACTTTAGATCAATTTTTAACATATGAACAAACTAAAATATACCTTATTTGCACAATTGTGTTTTGTCAAACAGAGTTTTAGAAATATCTGCCCAGATATTTTAAGGGATGAAAATAGAGGAATTTGAATGAATTCACCATGATCAAAAATCAATGGCTTTTTATTGATTTTAATTGTTCATTAACCAAATAATTTATTAATTTTGTACAAAATAAAGAGGCTTCACAGAAAGTTTTAATGACTTTGCTGTTTGTTTATACCATGTTAAGCGTATATAAAGTTTTCAATAAATGTTAGTGATCATTATCATAATTAGGATGAATCTATTTCTTTCACTGGTGCTCTGCATCTCATGCCATCCTCCATATCCAGAGAATTTTCAATATTGATATACTGTGTCACATATTTTTTTCTCCTCTCCTCTCTTGATTACATTTCATCACTACTAGTATTTAATAAGGATTAATTTTTACAGTGAAGTGATTGACATTCTCAACTCAAATGCTTGTGACTCTCCACTGGGCTCCTTGGCAGCATTCTCCTCTGCCACACTTTGCTCAGGCAATGTCCAGGGCAGTACAGAAACACATGAGATTTAAGTTATTCATGAAAATTCCCAATACCAGAGGGACAAGAGCAGTAGATCAATGCCCAAGCTTCCTAGTCCCTCTGTCAGACCATTCCGAGGCATAATCTCCAGGATATCTCAGAAGGTCCCATTCTGGAGTAAGCCCCTGTTGTCCACGATGATAATCCCCATTTTAACCACACTTCTTTTCCTGTCTCAATTTGCCCCTTCCCTAACTAGAACATTCTTGCATCACAGCCCAAATCAACTATCTACCCCAAAGTCTTTATCTCAGTGTCTGCTTTTGGGAGGAACTCAATTCAGGAGAACCTTCATGACACTCAATTCAACATTCATCTTTTATCTCTTTGAGTTATATTTGAAGTTCTTGACCACCTCCATCTTTGGGAACACTATTTCCTCTTGCTTTATAGACAGCATATTGTTCTGGTTTTCCTTCTGTAACTCTGATCAGTGTCTTTCTTGTTTATCTTCTGACTGAAGGGCTGTTTGTTATGCCCTTTTCTTGCTACTCACCCTTCAAGGCCTTATGATTAACTCTGTTTCTTATAATATTATCTTTAGATTTATGAGTACTGATTTTCTACCTTTATACTAAAAATCCCTTTTAGGCTCTTTACACAGATTATCAACATGCTACTGGTCCTTTATACTTAGTTGTCTTAGAGAAACATCCATCTTTATAATATAGTTTTGGGTTCTTTTTTACTTGCAATCTTACCATCCCCCAATACTTTTTGTTTATCTCAAAAGTTTGCACCACCGTGCATCCCTGTATTCTCAATAGCAAATTAGTAGCCATTATTATTATCTCCTTTCCTTTTACCTTTCACATTTAATGGAATATCAAATTCTGTACAGCAAAACTTCCATATGTTTCTTAATTCCTCTTCATATCTCCACTTTTAGTTTCTAATCTGAATTGAGGCCAACATCACCTTAATTCAACTACTGAAGATGCATCCTAAATTTTATTCTTTTCTCTATTGCCCTAGCCTGATCCATTCTTTCCACTTGAAAAAACAAATGGAATGTTTTATATGATTGCCCATTATCTATTTCCATCCCGTCTACCCCATAGCTCAATTAGCATTAGCCACATCTTGGAATCATTCATCCTATAGGCCCTTGAACATCCCATGTCTTTCACTTCCTTGTCTCTTTGTAGCTTCTGGGGGTTGCTGGCAATCCTTGATGTTCCTTGGCTTCAACGTGCAGCTCTGGCATCCCAGTACGTGGTCTTCTCTCCTCCTGTGTCTGCATCTTTTCCTCTTCTTACAAGGACACCAGTCCCACGGACTAGAGACCATCTTAATTCAGTATGACCCCATATTAACTTTGTTACATTTGTAAAGACCCTATTTCCAAATAAGGTCACATTCACAGGTATTGGGAATGAGGAATTCAATGTATCTTTTGGGGGGACACAATTCAATCCATAATATTCTCGTTTTCATATCAGTGTTATTCTGCCTTTATAAAATGAGTTGAGAAGTTTTCTTCATTACTTTGTGAAGGATACAGCTTATGATTGCTATTAATTCTTCCATAAATGTTTGAGAGACTCAGCTGTGTAAGCATATGCATCTCGAGTTTTCTTTGTGGTGATGTTTCTGAAAACAAATTTAATTTCTTTAATTGGTAGAGGCCTATACTGTGTCAAATATGGTAAGTTGTGTTATTTTTTTTCCAAGGAGGTTGTAAAATTTCTTGGCATAGACTTCTTCATGAAAATCTTTTTGTTGTATTTTATTGTATGTGGCATAATCGGTATCAATATTCCTTCTTTCATTTCTGATACAGGTAATTTTCGCTCACTCACTCTCTCTCTCATTCCCTTTATCTTGTTAATGTGTCTGTCCCAACAATCGACTTTCTGCTTTATTATTTCTCTTATTATTGTCCTATTTTCTCTTTCACTTATTTGTGCTCTTATCATTATTATTTATGTCTTTTTAGAGATCATGTCAGATTTAAATTACTCAAATTCTTTTTTTGACAGTTTTTTTACTTTTTCCTTTTAAATGTGAGTATTACATCTATAAGCTTCCTTTTAATCACTACTTTAGCTCCATTCCACAAATTTAGGCATGTGGTGATTTTACTATAATTAATTTTATAATATTTCTGTGATTACTTCCTCGACCCATGAGTTATTTACAAATGAGTTTTATTTTCATATATTTGGGGTATTTCTAAGTGCCTTTTATAAATAGCATTTTAATACTAGTATTTTCAGAAAAATAAACTCTCTAACATTTCTATGTTTGACATTATTGAGACTGATGTAATGGTCTATTTTGGTCAATACTTCAAATGCAGAAAGAATTTTCTGTAATTATTGAGCATCACATTTTATAAAAGTCAGTCACAGTAATGACGCGCTGCATTGACGCCTTCCATATGCTTACTGCTTTCTAGTCTAGATATCAATTCCAGGGAGATGTTTGTTAAAATCTCCAGCTATGCTTTTGGATTGAACTCTGTTATCTTATGTTCTGTGAGGTGTTAATTCATTTGTTTTCAAGTTCTGTTATTAGGTAAATAACTAGGAATTCATATCTTCCTGAAATGTGAAATGTTTATCATCTCTAGTAACAGTCCTTGTCTTGATACCCAATACTTCCTCTATTTTTATAACCATCACATTTTCTTATATTGACTGTTACTTGGTGAATCTCCTTTTACATCATTTTTCTTTTATTCTATCAGTGGTTTATATTCAAATTATAACCCTGTAGAGAGCATATACTTGGGTTTTGTTTTAATCAAGTCTAACTGCCTCTTATTTGGAGTACTTAAATCATTAAAAGTAAGCAAAATTAATATAAATTGTTGGATTAAGGTCTATTTTACTGTTGCTATTTGCCCAATCCTCACTATCTGATCCTTCTGTCCTGCTTTTGGGTGCTTTTCTGGGTTATCTAGTGGTTTTTGGAAAACTGTTATAGTTTATTTCCTCTATTGATTTTTTAGCTATACCTCTTTACTTTGTTTTTTTAAGTGATTTCTCTAGGAATTAAAAAATGTGTCCTTAACCTATCACCGTCACCCTTGACTTATTAAATAAAATGTAAGACTTTGCTACAGATATATTCAATCACCCCATACTTTGTGCAATGGTTTCCCTGTATATTACATATGTATCCATTACAAACCACAAACACAGGGGTGTATTTACCATTTTTCATGCCCCTCTTTTTTTCCTGTATTTAACTTTCTATCCAGTGCCATTTCTCTTTATCTCAAGTAACCTATTTACTGTTATTGGCAGTTCAGCTCTGATAGCTGCAAATCTACTCAAGTTTTACTTATCTACAGAAGGTTTTCTTTTCTCTTCACATGAAGGACAATTTTACTATATATTGAATTCTGGGTTAAGAATTTTGTTTGTTTGTTTGATAAACTGGATTTCATCAAAATTAAAAACTTCCGTCTAATGAAATATCCTGTTAAATAGATAATAAGACAAATTACATACTGGGAACAATGTTTTCAAACTGCAGTTCTACAGGAGAATTGTTTATGGAATATATAAAAACTCAAAACTCAACAGTTGCGCAATTAGGAAATGGGCAGAATACGGCTATTTCACTGAAGAGGATTGCATTAGATGATTGTATTCGTCAGGGTTCTCCAGAAACACTGAAACAATAGGAGATATATATAGTGAGAGAGAGCGAGAGAACTATTTTAAGGAATTATCCCACGTGATTTTAGGGCCTGCCAAGTCCAAAATCAATCTGCAGGACAGGATGGCAGGTTAGAGACCCAGGAAAGAGTTGATGTTGCAAGTCAAGTGGAAAGGCATTCTAGAGGCAGACTTCTGTCTTTCTCAGGGAACTTCAACTAAATAGAAGAGGTCCACTCACATTTTATGGAGGATGATCTACTTTTTTCAGCATCAAATGATTTAAATGTTAATCTTATCTACAAATACCTTCACTGTGACATCTTGACTGGTCTTTGATCAAATATCTTGGCACTGTGGCTTAGCCAAGTTGATACATAAAATTAACAATCACACATATATGTACGTGGCAAATAAACACTTGAAAATATTCAACATCAGTCGTTAGAGAAATACAAATTAAAACCACAACTAAATATAACTACACACCTTTCTAATCAGAGGGCTAATATTTTTTTAAAAAGTGATACAAAATGCCGGCCAGGATGCAAAGAAATTGCATCATTTGTACACCACATGTGGGAATGTAAAATAGTGTAGCCACAGTGGCAAACAGTTTGATGGTTTCTTAAAAACTGAACATGTAACTGTCATATGATCTGGCAGTTGCATTTTTATGCTGGATAACTGAAAATTTATGTTCACACAAAAATATATTCATGAATATTTATAGTATATTTATTTGTAATAGCCAAAATCAAGAATCAGTTCAAATATCCTTCAAGAAATAAATGTTTAAAAAAATTATGGGGGCCAGCCCTGTGGCCGAGTGATTAAGTTAGTGTGTTCCATTTCAGTGGCCTGAGATTCACCAGTTCAGATCCTGGGCACAGACATACACACCCTTCATCAAGCCATGTTGTGACAGAATCCTACATAGAAGAATTAGAATGACCTACAACTAGGATATACAACTATGTACTGTGGAGTTGGGGAGGCAAAAAAAGAGGAAGATTCGCAATAGATGTTACC
Organism: Equus przewalskii; assembly: GCF_037783145.1. Taxonomy (NCBI): domain Eukaryota; kingdom Metazoa; phylum Chordata; class Mammalia; order Perissodactyla; family Equidae; genus Equus; species Equus przewalskii. Next base: position 18,082,167 of record NC_091861.1, read on the forward strand.
TCAGAGCCAATCTTCCTCACCAAAAATCATACCTTGAAAAAAAATTTCTGGCACATGCATACCTTGGAAACTCTTTCACAATTTGAGACAAGGCTCTGGCCCAATCTCCAGAGAACTATTCTGAATTTAAAAAATAATAATTCTAAACAGTTAAATACTGTATTTGTTTCATTTATACATAAGATTTTTGAAATGATAAAATTATAGAATGGAGAAGAAATTCCAGGCTGCCAGGGTTTAAGGAAGGAGTAGGGGCAGGAGTGAAGTGAGGTGTGTGTGGCTATAGAAAAGTAGCCTGAGGGATCCTTGTGGTGATGGAAATGTTCTCTTCCTTTTCCTTTTCTAGAGCAATGTCAATGCCCTGGTTGTGAGACTGCTATCATAGTTTTGCAAGGTGTTACCTTTGGGAAAAATTATATGAACGGCAGAGATATCTGTATTATTTCTTAGAAATGCATGTGAATCTGCAATCATTTCAAAATAAAATGTTTAATTAAAAAATTAGCAAGGAAGACTAATGATAATCTGCCTTAACAAGAAATAAAATTAATTAAAAAAGCAATTTTGGAAATAGATCTATATGTATTGATATAGAAACCATATTATAAAACCTATCAACAAATCATTTGTGCAGGAAAAAGAAGCATCATGAATCTTTATACGTAACATCACACTTTTCATTAAAGCAAGTAAAATATGTGATAATATTTTGAAAGGGGGCTAAAAGTTTACACAGAAAATTGTAGAGCATGGTAACCTTAGGAAGGAGAGTTTTTTGTGTTTATGTCTAGGTTTGTGTGGTGTGGGAGACAATTTGTATTATTTTGTGAAAAACAAATAAGATCCAGGAAATGTTACACATCTATGCTTAGTTCTTTCAATTTTACGCTTTTTGTGTTTGTTAGACAGTTGGTTGTTACGTTTGGTTTTACCTTGTGAACGTTTGCAGGCTTTTACATGTTGATCTGTTCAGTCTCTGTTTCTGGAGCAGCAAGTTTGGTGTCTGTGCCAGGGACCAGTCAGTCTATTTTCTTGCATTCTTTCTTGCCCCTTATTTACACAGTGCCACCTTCATTCCTAACTTCTGTTACAATTGAGTATTGATGGGAAAGAGTATATGTGTTGTACCTTGAGTCCACATTACATGATGCAGCTCAAACTTACCAGACTGCCAAGAAATTCTGAATATACAGACTGAACTTGTAATTAAGTGATGCTTTGTTTTCAAATTTAACATTTCTCCTTGAATGGTAGAAGTTGTGCATCCCATACTTTTGGACCAAGACATTAAAAACCATATCAGTAAGAGCAGAAAATTGTAATAAAGAGTCTGACTCCAATGTTCTGTTTTACTGTTGACAGCTTTCAAGCCCCATCTCTCCCTCTTTCCCTTTCATTTCATAACTGGGAAAATCAATATGAAAACTGGAGAATTTCCTCTTTTGGTGCTGGTGAGAAGTTCAAACCATGAAAGTCTAGGAACACTGCCTAATCAGGCACCTAACCGCAATAAATTCCCAGCTATTTACTCATCCTTGCTCTCTCACCGAATTTCTGACCATCTTAGGAGCCCGATTGACTCTATCCACTATGTAAGGCATACACATCCTCTTGGCGGGAGCGTGGGGTCCTCAATCCAAAACAATTTTTCTGCACAATGAGATGGTCTTACTTCCATGGGGCAGCCATACAACAATTGGTACAGAAAGCAGGGTATTTAGAAAATCTCCAGCTTGACCAGAATCTTCCTATTTTGCTTTTGGCTAGCCAACTGGCTGTGTAGTCAGCTGATGAGCATGCACTCTGAACTGCCAAGTGCTGGTTATCTAGTACTTTGTGCTGTGCTGTGCATTTACTGAGTCCTACTGAGCTCCTGCTATAGATTTAACCAAGAATGTTGAAAGTTTTATGGCTTTCATGGGCAGTCCAGACACTTCAGGAAGAAGGAAAGGAGATTGTTAAAATTTCTAAAGTTAAGGAGTTTTTGTTGGGTCCTAATGGATGTGCATCATAACAGATGAAACTGTAAAACTCCTAGAAGAAAGCATAGGGGAAACCCTTCATAACATTAGGCTTCGCAATGATTTCTTGGATAAGATGCCAAAAGTATAAGCAATACAAACAAAATTAGACGTGCCACACATTTTGATTTAAATTAGTTTTATTGACATTTAGCTTTTCTAGATATATAGTTGATCATTAATCAAAAATGCTGTCATAATTGACTAATTTATATGATACCATATTCCTTCATGAGTTAAGAGTGATGGCACATCATTATTTTGTAGTTAAAGTTGCTAGAATATTCCGTGAGGTCCTGGTGATAAGATGGTGTGGTAGGCAGAATAAACCTATGAATATGTTTACTTACAAGGCAAAGGGACTTTGCAGATATGACTAAGTTAATGACCTAGAGATGGAAGGATTATTTTGGATTATTCCAGTGAGCCCAAAATAATCACAGGCCTCTTTATCAAAGGAGGCAGGACTTTATAGTCAAAGTTAGTAATAGAAATGTGAGAGCCTTTAGAATCTGGAAAAGCTGGGAAATGTTTTCTCTCCTACAACATACAGAAGGAGCCCCATCATGCCAACGCCTTGTGTTGTTATAAGTCATTCAGTTTCACGTCACCGACTTTGTGGTAATTTACTACAGCAGCAAGAGGAAATTAAAACATATGGTAAATCAAAATCATTTTGATAGACTAAGAGCATAGATCCTCCCACTCTATAGCTATCAGAACAGGAAAAACAAATAATAAAAGCATTTGAGCTTGTACACTTGAGTTTTTAGGGTTTTTTTTTTTTTTGCTTTTGAGAGAAACTTTTCTTGGCTAAAATTTCTTTTTCACTTGTTTTCCACTATGTATTTGTCATTGATATTTTAGTCCTAACAGGATTTTATTTTAGCAATATCTTGCCTTTCCTTTAGAGACTTGAAAAAGGTCACTGGATGCTTGCACTGTGCTCGAGTATTCTGTCTACAATTCCCTTCGCAATTACTATTTATTCAACGAGTGCATTTCTGAGCTGCTCAGTTGATTGATGTCTTGTTTTGCTAAAAATATGAGAACAAGATATTCTCCTTCAGGAATAGAGCTCAATATTAGACAGACATTGTTTTTATAACCCTAATTGCAGTGTGGTTTGCTCAGTGTAACTCTAGATTAGGATCCAAGACTTCTATACTCATTGATCAAAAAAGAAAGATTTTCTTCAGAGAAGTTAGAAACAATAATGCAAATGAACACTATTCTTTATAAGACAAAAACATTTTGATTATCCTCTCATTCAAACAAATATGGAGGAAGTATGGAGATTTAATGCAAAAATAATGGCAACATTTTCTCTCTTTTGTGAATAAAAATTGTTTCCAGGCAAAGTCAAATTGCTTATGGCAACACTGTTTAGTAACAATTTAATGTAACCAATATATATAATTTTAAATTTTCTAGTAGGCATTTAAAAAAAGTAAAAAGAAGTGATTAGAAACAATTTTAATAATACACTTTATTTTGCCTGCTATAGCCAAAGTATTGTCATTTAACAATCAATCTATAAGACTATTATTGATGTATTTTACTTTGTTTTTGCAAAGTCTTCAAGATCTGATGTGCATTTTATACTTACAGAGCATCTCCATTTCAGCTTGCCATGTTTCAAGTTCTCAGTAGCTAATAAGCACGGTACTGGATGACACATGTGTAGGGAGAGTAACTCAAAAAAAGAACACAACTAAAATGATTTTAATGAATATAACTGAAAGTCTGGATGTTTGAGGAATATTAGGGTTGATCCACAGAGTATAAAATACTCCAAATGTCGTCTTCATTGGTTTAATTCATTTTTATCCTAGAAAGCAATTAGGAAGATATGTTTTATGCAAGGACTTGACAGGCTATGTCAGGGCTATGTCATGTTAAAGAACATAGAACACAAGAAACCATAACATAGATTCAGTGTAATAAAAACCAAGAGACAGAAAAAAATAATAAAGATCAGGTAATTGGAAAAAGTAGCATTCCTGTAGCAATGAGTAAATAGTAGCAAATATTTTGCACAGATTAATGTAACGATCTATTTTTATTCAAATACCACTATAATTTTTATGGGTTTAATTAGATAATTTCAAAAACAGAGTTAGTGTATTTTCTATGAAAAGAAAAAAAGAGATAATCTTGTTATTAGGATATCACTTTTCTACCACAGAGAGGCATGATCCAAAAGAAGAATACATATTAAACAAAAGATCATTAACATTATTTGGAAAGAACAAAACAGGAATCTGTTCTGCTGCAAATAATACTAGATGTGAAATTGTTTGTTTTTAATATTTCGAAATGGTAAACAATTTGACTCCACCGTCTTGAAGGAAAGAAAGTTGTCAAATCCATGCCATGGATATGAAAATTCCCATTGAAATTTTAACAATATTCACATACTTTTGTTGAAAAGGTCCTATTGTTAGCACCCGAGGGGGCTCCTCTGCTCACTGCAAGACATGCCAATAGTCAGGAGGCAAGGTGGTAAGAGAGAAAGGTTTCTTTATTGCAACTTGATAGCAAGAGGGAAGATGGCCAACTCACATCCAAAAGAACCATCTCCCAGAACAAACCCTCCAGGCCAGTTATAGAGGGCCTGGTCTCCAGTTGGGGGAGATGGCTGGTCTCTGGGTGGGGCAGACATCTGGTCCCAGTTCCTGATAGTCCTTTGTTTTACTGGATATGCTTTACTGGATATGTTTTACTGGATATCAGAGAATGGAGCAACACCTTATAACCTGATCTTTCAGTTGTCATTGATGAAGACTGTTAACATAGGCTCTCTGCCCCCCAGGGTTCATCACAATCCTAAGGAACTCAAAAGAACAAAGTTATCATCTTAAAGCAGCTGGGAGGGGCCAGAAATTCTACAGCACATGCCTGGGCTACTTAATCAGAGGTCATTCAAAGTTACAATATGGCTTCTTTCCTACAATTTGGCTTCCCTTATGTCAACCTTGTGTTGAGCAGGTATCACTATCTTGAAAAAACTCCATTAAAGTAACTCATTAATACTTATCTTCATTGACATAATTTTTGATATGAATTTTCCCATTTAAAAATAAAATTAAATCTAATTGATTTCTTATTCAATCTACATCATATTTTACTTATAACTTCTTTTATTGTGATTTTTATTGGAGCTATTATGACCACAAAGCCCAAATGTATAGGACAAATTTCATCAAAAGAATTGGCACTTCCTTCAGTTTTTAAAAAAATAATATTCGGATCTCAATATGTTGTCATTTCAATTTATGTTAATGGTTACTAGTAAATGATATTTCTGAGAGAATGTTTATTGTTTAAATGTTACTGCACTAGCTGTGACAGTCCAGCAGGGGTTAATTGCTCACCAATCACCAACTTAATACAGGAAAAGGGTACAATATGGTAATTGAATGAAAATATGGATACACATCACAGCCACATGTTATCACACAGCAAGGACTCATGACATCAAGCATTGCCTTCTATTGGCCTTTCTCTTTTACAGCATTGGCAAGATGCACTTTCTCTTGTGGAGCAGCATCCACTCATATTCATGGAACACCTAGGCACCAGGAACACCAAAATGGAGTTCCTGCCAGATGTTTTTATATTTTGCCAGTTATGCAGGCATATTTCTACTCTGCAACCAGTTCAATGGCAGAGCCCTCTGGGGAAGGGGGAAGGTGGTCATACCCAGACCAGGTACAAAGTGTCATCTCCACTGTAATCAATAAACAGTGCTGACCAGTTGGGACAAGCCTCCTCTTAACTCTTCAGAATTATGCTTATAAAGAAACACTGTCACTCAGTATTAGCCTTGACCTGGAGTCAGTGTCAAACAGGTTTATTTCTTATTTCACCAGAACAGGCCAGGCTAATTCCAGGCCTGTTGAACTTAACCTTCACAGGAGTTACCAATAAGATATGGTAATTTTGTCCATTTGAAAAAATTATGACCGATTTATCAAAGGCAGTTTTGTGCACTGCCAGTTGTTGTTAGTGTAGATTTTTAATGAATTACTGTTCACTAAGAACAAAATAAAAAGTTATTGCTCTTATTTATTTATTGGAGCAAAAAGGAAAGACCACTAGTAAGCAAATGCACATGAGTGAGGACCTGGATATTGGTGTCAAATACCTTTATTAAGAATGATTGTCATTTGTAGTTCATTTTTTGATATAATTATGTTTGTAACCATATAGTAACTTCTAAACCATACTTCTTCCATAGTGTAAATTCTGACACTCTCTGTTAATCTCTCTTAGTATTATTTCAAACAGATATTGGAACTTTGTGGACCCCTTATGTGGATGAGTTACATGGTCATCTTAGAAAGCCATGTTAAGGAGAAATACTTTGCACAGTTATGCTCTTAATAGAATATGTTCTTATTTTTGGAATAGATGGATAGTAACACTACCAAACAGTAATTGCCATACAAAGTAACAATACATTTATAAATAATAAAGTGAATAGTGAGTGCATGTATAAATAATAAATTATGATAATGAATTTATACATAATGAATTAAATTATACTTAAGAAATAGTTTTAATATGATATAAAATAGTAATTTCTAATTTTTTGAGCTCATGGAGACTGAATTACTAGTAAAGGATTGAGTACGTGGACCATGTACTAGTAAAAAGTTTTGATATCAGATCATATTTCTCTTTCAGGAAGGACTGTTACAAATACCATATTGTTTTAGAAACTAAGGAAAATGCTAAATTTTTCAAGAAACATGTAGCTATTTTAGTTGTTAGAGGTCTTCTGACCCATAAGTCCCAAAATAAAGTAAATTCAGGGAAAATTTATTAGCATTTCTATCCCTTAAATAAAAAGATAGATAGTCTAGAACTCTGAAAGAACAGTGACATAAAATTACTCATATATACATATAATTATTTTTTTAGTTCCACAGGGGTTTGTTGCTATTCCATTTAGAAATAATCCTCAGGCAATGAGGAATTGGTTCCTGTGTTTAGTACGTGAAATTGGGAAGGCAGTAAAAGAGATTTGCATTACATTTTTTACACTTTGGAAAGTTTGCTCTCCAGAGATTTTGGTAACAGAATTTATCAAATTTTTACACTGAAGGGTAAAAAGAAAATATATCTTTTTCTTCTCTTTCAAAAAGTACAGGTTTTAAAATCACACAAAAAAAATCCTTCTTGATTTGCACTTAAGTGAAGAAAATTTATAGACTTCGTCCAGAGCAAAATCGGTTTAAGGTTGCTTCCTCAGTCATTTTGAAGCATCTTTGAAGATGCTCATGAACAATATCACTGAGGAACACTTGTAATAGGAAAAAAATCCCTGATCTGGAGTAAATGGCATAGGAAAGCTGGGAATCTTCTGGTGTAAATTTCTTGAATCTATATACCAGAGCCACAGGTGTGCTTTAGTATGAGTGAGTGTGTGTGTGAGTGTGTGTAAGTCCTGCACATGTATGTGTACAGTAAATGGGATTCAGACTACTTGAACCTATTTCCTGTCAAATTGAGACTGCTGTACTGCTAATGAAGAAAGGAAAATGATGCATGGAAGTGCTTAGATTTTTAGCTCAGTCTATAAGAGTTTGTTTAATTTTTAGTAGAGATGAAAATGAAAATTAAACATTGAACGAGGAAGAAAATTGACTGAATGTATTGAGAGGTAGAAACACTACGCATTTTTTCAACAACTTGTGACAGTTTGGTATAAACTAGTGAAATATTTAGGAAAAATTCCTTTAAAAGTCTATCTTCCTTCCACAATCAAGTATATAATTATAGATAATTATAGATATATGAATGTGTGTAACTATATATACATATATATGAATTATTACAGTTTTCTTTAATGATAATTGTAAACAAATGTGAAAATAAAATGTATGCAAACATAAAGTAAAAATTTACAAGCCTTACGGAAAGAAATTCATGACAATTTTGTATTCAAGACAACATCCTTATATCATAAGCCCATATTATTCTTTTGTCCATAACACAAATTACAAAGCTTTTGTTAACCTTGCAATTATTAAGCTCAAATCCGCACGAGTGTTGTTAAATAGGAAACTAAGGATCCGCTAACAAGGTCTGATATTGAGCGAATTCTCTATTTTAAAATTTTCTACTATGTACTAATAAAATAACAAAGATGATTTCAGTCTGTTATTTTGCTCGTGGAAATCCGTGTCAAACCTGGAGTTGAAAATATTTCGTACACTCAGCTTTAATTGCACAATGTCGACCATTTCATCTCTTGTTTCTCGAAAGAGATCTTGATCCAACATTTACTTGCTTTGGTTTCTACTTTGACATTAATATTACCCCCCCGCCAAGTTTAAATAATCAACCCGAATTGCCCCAACCAAAATATTTGTTTTGCCTATTGCTTTATTTTTTTTAATCATTTCTTGGGATTTGCTTATTTTATGACGAGTTTTTTTGAGATATATTTGTGTTCTAGTGATTTATGAAGTAGACATTATAGCTTTGTTTCTTCTGGTGGTTTCCTTTTTGCATTTCAAGAAATAATATTTAGACTGTAATAACTCAAAGTCAATTATGGAATTGGATTCATTTGTTCATTAATTTGTTAATTCATTCATAAGCATTTTGACATCTAATATTTGCATGGTATCTTGCTAGACTAATATAAATAAAATATGTCCAAATATTAAGGGTTTTGTTCAATTGTGGGTGATTTAAGAATATAAATAGATTTTTATAATATCATAATATTAAAATAATAATTAATTCTATTGACAAAAACAAAACTAATCTCCTTCTTTGACCATGCCAATGGAAAATACAAATTCTTTGTGAAGTACAAAATCAAGCACAGCTGCAATGACATCCAAATATCAGATATATCTCTTTAGGAACTTAAGTTATAAGGAATTTTCCCACTCTAGTGGTTAATTTCTAATAAATAGCTAATATGTTCACTCCAATGATTAATTTCTTACATTAGGATTCTTGTCTTCCTGTCCCTTTTTCTAGAAAATGGTTGGCTTTCATCTCGCGGGTGATTTGAGTCACCCAAAGTCGAAGAGATTGAATAGACACATAATGTCGAAAAGAAGGAATGTCATGATGGAATATTGCCCTCTTGATGTTATCCATATCAACTATTGGAGAGAATTATATTATTCCCAAACTAACTACTTATGAACAGGTTTTAATAGTTTTTTAAAAATATTTGTTTCACCTATGCAAAATAATACTTCATTCCAACCTCAAATACCACTTCATGTAGAGAAGTTTTATCCTTCCAGATGTTTTTAATTATTCCTTAGTCATTTATGATAACACGTTGGTGTGTGGTAGACCAGCACATGTTAATGAAAGATACTGTAGAGTGTGAAGAGACAAATTTAATATTTTAATCTTTAAAAATAATTCTTCACCAAAGGCAGTGTGATATTCATGCTTCTTTGCCTCCCTTTTCTCTGCATACTCACTCTTCAGATCTTTTTAAAATGTTTTCTGGCCACCAAGGATACTATACTCTCTTATCCACACATGCTTACTTTCTTCCTGCATTATCCTCTGCGTTTGTGTGCTTGTGCTGGCATCAGAGTGTATGGCTGTGTGTATCTTTTGTTTGCCACCAAATTTAGCCTTTCCATCTATTTTCTTAATTTTATTTTTTAAAGATATTTAATTAACAAATTAATACTACTTTTTATTTGTGGCTGATGACAATCTGAAAAGTGATTTTCTTGTCTGACAAATTACCTTAGTTTTAATCAGGTCTTCTTTTCCTTCATTCAAAGGATTTATAAATTATGCATCTTTTATGCATTCCTACGGGATATTTGGGAAAGAAATTGATCCCCAGATCGATATTCTTGAAATCATTAAAACTTTTCGACTTATTTATATATATGGCTACTTGGATATTTGAAGTTGATATTCATGCAAATATTTTCAAAATTAACTTCAGAAAGCCAAAATCATTTTATTAAGCGCTTTTGTCTATGAAAGAAAACAATTCTTTATACTGCATCTTTGTCTAATAAAATATGTGTCTTCTCCCACTAACCAGGAAATGAGTATTCAAGGGTGAATTTTACTAATAATTATGTTTATATTGATTTTTTATTATTATCAATGTTTTCATGTTAAGTTCAACGTTTAAAAATTAGAAAATTTTCCAAATTTTACTATCACATACTACTTGAAAATGTATGCTGAATCAACAAAACCAATCAGGGATATAGATGATTCATGTGGCAGTGGAAAACTTTGACGGATTTCAATGGGTATAATGCATAATATTATCTACTGTTTATAAATATATCAGAAACTCTTCCATGAGGTAATAACTTTCAAGCTATGAATTATTTTTTCACTAAAAAGGTATTTAAAAATCATATTGATACTCAAGAAATTGCCAAGATAAAAAATTTTGAAACTGTGAATGGTTAAAGGATTTTAATATAAAAATACATTGCACCAATTAGAAATGTCACCAAAAACTGAAATATCATTCACCAAAAGAAGTCAATTTGTGCATGGTTCAGAATCATCTAATTATTATGATATTAAATGATCACTTCTAAAATTGATAATGTAAATTAATCAATTTAAAAATCTAAAGATATTAAATGCAGTAATATACATGAGTACACTTATATAGATACATAATAGAATAAAAGAAAATCACATATCATACTTGTCCCTGATAGCAGCTTGTCTTCCTAACCTCAGGTTCCAAGGTAGGTTAATATTAAAAAATATTGTGGTCAAACAATACTCGTTGAGTGTGAAATCCCAAAGTTGCAAGATAATTTTACATGAATCATCATGTCTTTGTAATTTATTAAATTTACATGGGATTTTAATATTACTTTTTAAAAATATCTACTTTAAGATATACTGTATTAAAACTACCTGTTCTTATCTATATGTATGTTATCTTATATTTACTAAAAGTTTCTAATGACAATTTATTTTTCTCCTGGAAAGAATTTAAATTGGACTATTAGTTCCACACATATCTGTGATTCTTTCAGAATGTCTAATCTTATGCTTAAACATTATGATTGTATTCTTTCCTCTTTTTGCAGAGTGTGGATTTAATTCCTGTTTTTATTCGAATATTTTCATTTGTTTAGGTCTTCCATTTGTCACTATGTCTTGGTCATGGATCCAATTCAAAAGGATGTTTTCTTTCCAAAGTTGCACCTTTAATTATAGTTTTTCTTTGTTTGCTATTTAGAACTGTACGTTTCAACCGAACGCATACCTATCACTCCATTCCAAAATACTCTGGATTGTTTCTTTCTGAATCATTACACCATTTCCACTAATATCAAAAAACGCTTGGCTTTAATTCACATGTTTGTTTTACTCTGAATCACCAGAGATGACTAGCACAGCCCCTTTAGCAAGAAGAAAAGGCATAGAGACCTTTTAGCTCACTGGACTTGAAGATCCTGAAAATGATAATTATCCAACATTTAAATAACTAAAATTACATACAAATGATAAATTGTTAAAGCAAAGCAAATTCTAGTATGCCATTATTCTTAACGGTGCAAAATCCTCATAATATGACTCAACACGCTTGAATAAAACGTTAAATATTATTTTCCCAAAAAAGTAGGTGTTTTCACTGCTGAAGGAGTCCAAACAAGATGCAGAATGAAATGCCAAACTACCATTGGTATAAATGCTCACAAAATATCACTGAGGATGCTGAATAGCTCCTATTATAACCAACTGAAGAGAGAACTGTTGAAAGTTGACCTCTCTGTCACTTGTAAGATAAACTTATCTGAAAAGGGAGAAGAAATAAAAAGAGTTTACTGAGCTCAGCAACCCATTGCTTGTCTTAGGGTTTCACTTATCTTTTACAGTATGTTTTCACCTTATGTTCCTTTCTTTAATGTAAAAAAGATTCTCTTCACGATAGCACTAGACAAATTAATGTACGTTTTTAGATTGGACAATAGATTCTCACTGGGTTGAACTAGAAATTTTTAACTAATTGATCTGCTATTTAAAAGGATTTCTTGGGCCAGCCTGGTGGTGTATTGATTAAGTTTGTGCATTCTGCTTCTGTGGCCTGGGGTTTGCAGGTTCAGATCCCCGGCGCAGACCTATGCACTTGTTTATCAAGCTATGCTGTTGTGGCATCCCATATATGAAATAGGGGAAGATTGGCACAGATGTTAGCTCAGGGCAAATCTTCCTCACACACATAGAAAAATTTGAAATGATTCCTTAATCCTCTTAAAATGGGGCAAGATGGGAAGTTTTGAGAAACTGTGCACAAAATATAGACAATTGAATAGGAGTCATGATTCTGAAAAAGAGTGAATTCATTCATTATTTTCAAATTGTATTATTTTGTTATCTAAAGTGGATGCCAGGTGCATTCATTAAAAGACTCATAATGCTTGGCCTTTCTCTAAGTGAAATTCACTGTTATTTCCTTCCTTTATGCTCTAGGCAGAATAATGGCCTCCCCTCCAAACGTTCATGTCTTAATCCCTAGAATATGTGAATATGTTATGTTTCATGGCAAGGGAGAATTAAGGTTTCAAAGTCAAGGAATTAAGTTTGCTAATGAGATGACGTTGACATGGGGAGATTATATTATATTTTCCTGGCTGGCCCAACATTATCAAAAGGATCTTTATAAATGCACAAGAGAGAGACGGGAGAATCAGTGCCAGAGTGTTGAGATGTGAGAAAGACTGGACTGGCTACTGCTGGTTTGGTTCATGACTCTCTTCAGTGGTCAATGTAGGACAATCTTTCATTAATTCAATAAATAATTAATAATGAAACCCCATGAACCCACCATAAACAAAAGAATCAATTACATGTATTGTTTACTTTAAAGTATCTATGCATTTTTTTCTTTCCTATTTCCTTAGTTTCCTCCACTGAAACAACTACCTTTAAATATATATTAAATTTATGTGTGCATTTAAATTTATCTTCATATTTGTAGTCCTCACACTTGTATTTCCTTAAATACATATAGCATGTATATCTCTGTATCTATCTACTTATCTCTCTACTATCTATCTATCTATCTGTCTAGATATGACACAAATAATCTCTTTTATATTTCTACCCTTTTGTATACTGGCCCATGCATTATAACTTTTAAATTTTATTTGTTAGTAAATGTTTTTGAGTATGTCATGCTGTATGTAGTTTTTAAGTACTCGCTTTGTCACTCAAAAAGTTGTTTTATGCTTTTTTAAAGATTTGTCTATATTGTTGCAAACAGCTGTAATTAATTCATTCACATTGTTTTCTGTTATTCTATTCTTTTTGCCACACCAAAATTTATTTTTCTATCCACCTATCAACAGGTATTATATTTATGATATTATTTTATAAACTTCACCTAAATTGTATTTGGAAGCATTTTAAAAACATGTGATTATAAAATATTCCATATATACTGTATAAAATATATACGTATATTTAAATAAAATAGGAACATATGCATATACTGAAATAGACAACTTCCTTAGTTGTGCCCTAAAATAGTTTGTGTAATATCATTCTTCTCTGTTTTTGAATGATTAGTAAATTCATTTCTAAATTCATTTGGCCCTCATGTTTCATTTTGAGAAAAATTTTAACAGCTCCTGCCTCCAACACACACACTCTTTCTTTAAAGTTTATGTGACAAATTTTAATAACAACCATCTCTCCAAGGTTTTAAGTTAATGGAAATATTCATACTTTCTAGTGTCTTTATGTCAGTTTTGAGAAGTTGCATTTCCTGAGAAATTGTCAATGTCACGTAAGACTTTAATTCTTTTGAATAAATTTGTCCACATAAATTTGTCCAAATTTGACAAATTTGGACAAATTTGTAAATTTGTCCATATCCCCTTATTGTGTATAGTTTCTGGCATACTTGTAGTTATGAAATGATTCTGTCTCCCAAATAATATTGATTATTTCTGCCATACCTGTAGTTATGAAATGATTCTCTCTCCCAAATAATGTTGACTATTTTTGTATTTCTGTTTTTGCTTATTTATTTCAAAGAAATATTTGTGTTTATTGATGTTATCTAATTTTCTTTTTTTGTCTTTTATTTTCTTAGGAATTATTCTGATATTTCCTCACTTTTTGAGATAATAAGTTCATTAAATTTTGTTCGTTTTTCTTTACTCATTAATAATTTAAAGCTATATATTTCTCAGGATATATCATAAGTTTTGATACTTATTATTATTATTAATCTATACATGTCTTCTAATGAACATATGACATCTCTCATCTTAGGCCCACGTATTAAGTTATATTTTTAAATATTCACAACTTTTAGCTTTTTTGTTGTGGCTGTAGTTTTTGGTTTCTAACATAATTATATTATAGTCAGACAACATAATTTTTAGGATACAAAAATCTGGAAACTTGTTGAGATGATTTATGTTTCATTGAATGGCATTGGAGCGATGCGACATCTCTAATTGCTAAGTTAGGTATTGTAAATATGTTCATTAGACTTACATTTTTAAACTACTTCCTATTGTTAACATGTTTAAAGATACTGTTTAAGAACATAAGACTTGCATTTTTAAAACTACGTATTATTGATTTTTTACATGTTTATCTATCATTGTCTGAGAAATATGTCATGTCAGAAGTGGGGCGAGTGGTAGAGGAAAAAGCAAAGTTACCTTTAGCTAATATAGAGTTATTTACTTATAGTTCATATCAGATTAGTGGGATGTACTAGAATGGTCTGGCTCAATAAAACTTGTGCTTTGGGAAGAGAAAGGATGAAAGGGTGAGGGGTGAGGAAACTTTGATCACTGGATGGCTACCTATTCACCCTTAGTATGAAACTGCAGCTACACTCCCATTAGTTATTAAAGGTCAAGGTTACCAGTGTGTAGGGGAGGAGGACATTTCCTCTCCCCAAATGGGGGTTCGTCTGGCTGGAGAACGAATTAAATTCACATGAGACAGAATAGCAAGAGAAAATTAAACAAAGCTTTATGAGGAACCATGGCCCGGGGCCTTTCTTCCAGAAGGAAGAAAGGGCACCGAAGAAGTGGGGTGCACAGAGTGGTTATATAGCCCCCAAACGGGGTGTTTCACATGTAATTGAAAAGGCCCTTTTACAATAGTCACGAGGCTGCTCTGTCAGCACAGCGCTTGATGGAAACGACAGATAGGTCTGTTGTCCCAGTGAACACCGCGGGGTGGCAGGTGTGTTGCCTCGGGCTGGGGGCTGGGGGCGGGGGGTGGGGTCACAGATGAGTGCCGCAATTGGTTCCCAGCCTAAAGAAAGATGCTTAATCTTTAAGGAGATGCCAACGTTGGGAGGGGGAGGGAAGTCAGTTACAGGAGGTTACCAGAGAAGCACAATAAAATGCAGATTTTAAGTCCTTGCCTTTGGTATTGATTAAGAGTTTTTGGAGAGTAGGTCATCGCCTTTCTTCTTCCTGGTACAGAGAGGGAGGCACCTTTTACTGATAAAGATTTACCTTACAAATGTAAATGTGTCCTAACAAAGGGCAAGTTCCATCCCTCAGAGCCTCCTTGCCTGTCCCAGTTTATCAAAAGCAATGAGGCTCAAATAATCCTGATGCCAAAGAGACATATCTTGGGGTGGCCAATTCCAGGTCCCCACAAGTGAAATTTGGAAATGGTGGTAGACCCAATTTCTGAGAAGCTGGCTCATTGGATACTTACCAAAAACTGTTATGGAGCAAAGGCTCTCCACCCCCTATGCACAGAAGCCGACACCATGGCCCTGGCTTTTAAGAGAAGAAAAGACTTTATTGCAAGGTCAATCAGCAAGGAGACAGGAGACAAAACTCCCAAGTCTGTCTCTCTGACCCAGGGCTTGGAGCAAAATTTAAGAGGTTAGAGGGAACAGGCTGGTATGCAGAAGCACTGGCAGGGTAGGTTTTCATTGGAGGGGTTTAAACATTTATGGTAAGCTGTAGAGGGGACTTTAATACCAGATCTTCCTAGATAATGGACACATCACTTCTGATAAGAGTTCAGCTTTCAATTTCCAATCATGTCCCAGTCCTTTGGTTCCTTGAGGGAGAGAATCTTCGGTTCTGGGTGTTATTTCAAGTCAAGATTTTCTCCTCTGCGCACGTGCTGGCTACATGACTTGCCTTTTTTGGGCTTGCCCCTGAAAAACAACTTCAACCTGCTGTTGATAAGATGGGGTCAGTTTGAACTGGTCTTAGAGGTCCTGTGGTTACAGAAAGTAAAATAATAAGAACATTGCTAAACATACAATACCTTGGTTATTGTTATCTGTTAGAACTAAAATGAAAGTAATTGAAAGTTCTGGGTTGGGCTTGATGCTGGACCAAGCTCAGATTTCAGTCAGTCTGAGCTTCAGCTACTGGCCTCAAAGCCACTTATAAAGGGACAAATTAAGCCTGGACAATGAAAAGTACCTCTTAGACCTCTGATCACCAAGAAGGAGTCAATACGGGGGGAGGGCGAAACCAAGAATCTATTGAAACCAGGAAGCATAGGGAATTGTTTTACTTTATAGACAGGTATCATAAGCTTCCAGAAGAATCTTTACTAAAATGGTTCTAAGAGTAAGTACATTTGGGACCCTATCATTTTTGTGAATGACAGAATGGAAGAATGTGTTCGGGTTGATAAAGGTCACATAGCTCACAACTGAACAATCACAGATTACTATATGTCATCCAGACACACAGGAGGTTATTCTGGAAGGAGCAGCCAGCCTGATGGACTGGATTACCCTGAGAAGGGGGACTATCCATCTCCTGCTATAAATGCCAAGTAGACCACCCTAGGTGAAGCGGCTGACATGTTTCGTAACAAGCCTGTGAGACTGCCTTTATGAAGACCCAGACATCTGCTTACTGAATATGCCCACTACCCAGGTCACAGTAAATGCTATGGTTCAGGGGGCCCTTTTCACATGGGCTGCCCATACAACTTTACTGCTGCAAAATTGAGGGAAGTTCTGGAAGTCTTATTAAATTTGCTGGCTCACCTTCCCCTCATGAGTATTACAGATGCTAAAAAAAAAAAAAAAAATATTAAGTTAATTAACAAGAGAATGGGGAAAAGCCAAGGGGGTAGTGAAGGGCTGGTCTTAGCAGTATGGAAATGTTTAAAAGATTATTTAAAAATAGATAACTAAAGCAAATATTGATTGGAGTGAAACAAAGAGGAAATGGGAAGGGAGAGTCACAGGAGTCATCCCAGCAGGGTGGGACTCCTTAGATGGTTATTAAATGGGATGAATAAAGCGAGCTCTGATGGCCTAGTGTTTCAAGTTCAGCGTGCTCTGCTTTAGTGGCCCAGCTTTGGTTCTGCAGCTCACATAGAAGGACTTACAACTAGAATATATACCTATGTACTGGGTTTTGGGCTGGGGAAGAAGAGAGGAAGATTGGCAACAGATTTTAGCTCAGGGTGAATCTTTCTCAGAAACAAACAAAAAAAAAGCAGAAAAGAAATAGGATGAATAAAACAGACTGATAGGATTAAAACAAGGTTTTACTAGAGCACTACCAAAGGTTGAGCTGGCCAAAGGGACTCCTACTCACTCCCCAACATTAAAGCACCCCAAACAGGTCCGTTTGCTTTACTGTAGTTTGGAGAAATAAAAAAAGCCAAAAGGCAGAGATCTGTATGAGAAACGACCTGCAATCTCTTGGGGCATTCGTTAGGCAGGTTAATCAAGTAAAGATTGACAAATGAGCCAAACTCCCTCAGGTCACCCCTCTGCTGAGGCCTCCTGCAGAGGCCACAAGGTCAGGAGTATAGAAAAGAAGTTTCTGGGCTCCTTTACACAGGAGCTCCAGGCTCTGTGGTACCAAAATCTGTTGGTGAAACCCTAACATGAGCTACAGTTAGATTGAGAGATTATAGAAATGTAAGGGTTACATTGATAAAATTACAGTAAAAGTTTAGATAAAAATTGCAGTGTACACACAGGCTTTATGTAAAGAAGTTGTGTCCTTTACCTGAATGTTTTATGGGAATAGATCTTGTCTCATACTATGGGACTCTTCCCCTACTTAGTATTTAAAACCTAAACTTATTGATAAAATCCTAATGTGGGCTACAGTTAGAAATATAAGGGTTGATGAGATTCTGGGGCAAGTTTGGTGGAAAAGTGATATGTTTGAATAGACTTTATGTGAAGGGTTTGCATCTCTTTTACCTGATTGTACCATAGGGATTGACAGTATGTCTGATGGGGAATGTTTCCCATACTGAGCACTGTAATCCAGAGGCATGTAACCCCCCTTCAAGAAATATTAATTGGACGTGATAAACAGGAGCGAATAGGATTGCCCAAGCTTACACGGTGTAGAATAGGTTTGGGCCAATTCTCTGTGTGATAATAGCCCAATGTGAGGTGTAGACTGGAGCTCATGGCAGAAGCCTATGAACACCTCCCAGCAACAACTATTGGGTCTTTGGACCAGAGAATTTCCATTTCAGGGGCAATTACTAGCTTACTATTAGACATTAATTAAAACCAACTCTATGATGGAAAGTCATAAAGTAATCTTGAAACCTAAAACACCCATAAAGTCTTGGGTGATGTCACAAAAATATTCTGTGGAGGTGGCAATGCCCGGAAGAGTCCCACAATAAAGTGTATGTGGTTCATACAGGATCACTCTACCTGGTAAATGCAAGGAGTAGACACTCACAGGCAGAGAGCCTCTTTTCTTTCAGACTGACTTTGAAACTGTGTAGAAGCTGCCAGATTCCATCTTCACTCAAACAGTCTTCAACTGACCAACAAGAGCTGCTTGGTTTTTGGACAGCAGTTCCAAGATGAATGGACAACATCCTATTTAGAAGGCTGCCACTCTGATCCAAGAAGGTGGAAATAGATAAGCCCGGCACGCTGTTTTCCTAGCAATGATGGAAAAATTGAACAGTTGTAAAAGCCTCTATGTTTCAGTTTTTACCAACTCATGGATGATGGCCAACAGCCTGACCATATTGTCAGTCAGCAGGGTGATGGAAACCTAGCCTATTAAAAGGATACCCACATGGAACATGGTTATATGGAAATCACTATTGGAATTTAAGGGTCACATTAAAGTAGAACATATTGATGCTCATCAGAGGAACACCTTCCACATTCAGAGGGTGATCAGAACCACCAAGGAGACCTTTTGATGCTCTCCCTTGAGGTGGCTGCCTGCATCCAGGAAAAGAATGGACATGAGTGGGGACTGTAGGAATACAGAGATGAGCTGAATAATTTTTACTTTTTGTATTTCTGAACTGAATTTCAGGTAATATATTAAGCTTTATCTTTATTCACTAAATCTCTTTTCAGCTGTATAGAGTATGTTAATGTCATTTACAAAGAGTTTAATTTTTATTTATTGTTAACGATTTTATCTTCAATATTTTATTTATAAAATTTCTATTTTTTTCAAATATCCATGGCTATATTTCGTAGTCTTTTAATAACTTGCATATATTTTCGTTTCTCTCCTTTATCTTTAATTATGATAAACATTAATATATTCTATAACTACTAGTTCCAATATAGGAATTCTTCATGAGTCTGATTCTATTGTTTGATTACTCTTCAGACTCTCAGTCATATTTCCTTGTTCTGGATTTTTCAAAGACTTTGTTGATGAATTCATATTCATTGTTATTTTACATGTTGAATATGATTTGGTTCTAGGGTGGATTTATTGATAGAGAGCTCCATTTGGTTTTCTGAGACACTCAGGAGGGCACTAAGCCACTTGGTAGTACTTTAAACTCATATCTAAGTTTATAATCACATGGACTATGACATGGAATACAACTCAAATCCTAGGTGAAAGCCAACTGGAGTTATAAATTCTCGGAGGTGTCATGCACCCCAGGGAGGACTATCATCTAGATTATGCCTTCACTGAAAGTGTAGACCTTTGGGAATTCAGTTTTATGGTGGGGTCACTCTGCACTGCAGCAATTTCCCATATTGCATGCTCAAGTACATGTATATTGTCCTCTGTAGAAAACGAAAACAAACAGAAAAAGGAATTCTCTGAGTTCCTTGAGATTTTTAAATCTCCTCATAATGACTGCTGACTTTTGTTCACTTACATTCTGTATTTGTCTTCATCCTACTTTTTGGTCTCATGATTTCCCTTCCTTTCTTGCAAACCCATTCACATATTTTAAAGTATATGCATGCCATATTTTACAAAGTATTTAAGTATTTTGTAGGAGGTAGGTTTATAGGGTAATTAGTCTATATAAGTTTGAGGGAAATTAGTCAGCTGTATTTTGCAGAGTAAAAAACCATGTTCAATTTAGTGACTTAAAAAATGGCCATTTATAAATCTCAGGATTGAAAGGATCAGTAGTTTGAGCTGGGCTCCCCTGGGAAGTCCTAAATTTCTCTGCTGACGTATCAATTGATCCCAAGAGCAGTAAGAGAGAGCAAGTCCAAATGAAGAAGAATTTTTCAAGCCATTCTCTCCATCATATTAACTATTATCCCGCTAACCAAAGCAACTCATGTGGTCAAATGCAGGTTCAATAGTTAATTAAAAAACTCCACCCCTTTGATGTAGAGCTGCAGTGTGATATTGAAAAAGTACCAGCAAGCAGAGAAGGGAGAGAATTCATGGCTACACTTGCAATATCTTAAAAAAGTGAATTTCCTGATTATTTATTTAAGTGTAATTTTCCTCTTTATGTGACATTTATGTCACTCCTTTTAATTATTAAAATAGTCATTATTAGTCACTTAATGATCTTGAAAAATTAATATATGCTTCTGAAGCTAGTTAAAACTCTATAGGGGTAGGTGACTAGCATATTATCATTGTATTGTCATTTTAATTAAGGAAATGTTTAAATATGTATATGTTTTACATAACTTTTCATTGAAAACTATTTTTTTAAATAGTCATAAGATTCTTTTCTCAACATTTGTCAGACTAGATATTCTAGAAATCATAATAATGATTAAGGAGATAGCATATATGATAAACTCTAAGGAAAATAAAGGAAGTTATAAATACAAAATTCAGCATAGGAGTTACTTATGAAAGGGTGAAGGAAGAAAAGGTTGGTATCAGAAATAGATACAAAAAGCGTCCAAATTAACGTTAATATGTCTTCTCTTAAACTGGCAAGAGGGTACCTGAAAGCCCATTGTGTGTTTTATGATAAACTACAACACTCCAGTACTGTATGATAGTAGGATATTGACTTTGTTCTCAATAAATGTTACTGAATCAAATAGGTAACCATAATTAAAAGTTGGATTCTTATCGTCTAATTCAAACCACATATAAAAACCAATTCCAGTAGGATTGTTGATATAAATGTTAAAAGGAAAGTAATAGTGTTGCTAAAGCAAAAGTAAAATAATATTTTCATGATTTTCAGGTAGGTACATTTTGAAATAAATTTTACTTGACAATGATTTGTCTTTGGTTATTTTTAATGTTTAAATAATCATTATAAATACAATTTGTTTTATTTTAAGGTACATGAGTAGATTTCCTTGTAGTGTCTTACTCATATTTACACATTTTTGAGAGTTACTAAATGATAGTATGTGGAAAGTTGAGTAGAATGATCTGACAGGGCAGGGAATTGCAAGGGAATTTCAATAAGCCTAAGATTAAATTCTATGGGAAAAGAAAGTGAATTATGTAGCAGTAGTGTTGTATGCACCTAAAAAAGGGAGAGTTTAGTGGTCAGGGCAGAAGAAAAAATATAATCTAGTTGGCCACACTAAATACAGGTGACTCAGATTGTGATTTTGTAATGTTGGAAACCAAAATACTGATGACTTCAAGAATGTTTGTCATCTTTTCCTGATCAGAGACTACATTCACTTTATCAAACTATATTAGTTTCTTATTACCGCTGTTAACAATTGCCACAAAATTTGTGAATTAAAACAACACAAACTTACTCTTTTACAGTTTCGGGGGGCGGAAGCCAGAAATCAGTAGCAGTGGCCCAAAGTTAGCATGTTGACAGTTTGGTTCCTTCTGGAGCTCTAGAGGGAAAATATGTTTCCTTGCGTTTTCCACCTTCTAGAGGCCACATACACTTCTGGGCTTGGGGCCCCTTCCTCCGTCTTCAAAGTGCCTTACTCTAATCTCTGCTTCCATCATCACAGCAGCATCTGGCTCTGAGCCCCTCTTATAAAGATTGTTGTGATTCATCTTCCCACCCTGATAATTCAGGATAATTCTAGATAACTCATCTAAAGACTCCAATCACACATAAAATGCCCCTTTTGTCAGATAAAGTAACATTCCCAGGACCAGAGATTATGACATGGATATTTTTGCGTGGGCTGGAAATGAGGGGGAAGGAACAGTATTCAGTCTACCACCCCAGCTATCAGTCTGCATATTGCAAATGGAAAACTAGGAACTATTTTGTGTGTGTATGTTGGTTTTTGGCCCAACATTAGTCTTAGTCAATATCAGTAAGTTTCAGTGTCCTGATCTCAACAGACTGAACGTTTTAATGAACTTTCTGCAAGTGTCATTAAAGCTTGTGAAGTAACCACCTTGGTATATGAACACAGGAATAAATCTGTGATGAAAAATAATATTTTTTAATATAATTTACCTTCAATGCTGCAAACTCACAGATTATCTACTCCGTTCTCAAAACGGAGAAATAGCTCAGAAGTAATAAAGCAGAAAACAAACCAACAAAAAATGTCAATGATGATGACAAAGATAATGAAGGATTTGGCTGTGAATGGGGTCATAAAATTGGTGTTATTCACTCTTATTAAGATAGTGATTCCAAGGGCAGCATCCATAAACCCATTATTTAAGAATTTAAAATCCTAATTCCATTTAGAAAATATTTTAGGGACTTTGATAGAAAGAGTGCTGAGATCTGAAGAAGCTGTTAACATCAGCGCCAGCTGAGAAATGTAAAGAAAGAAAGTTACAATCAGCTTTCAAGATGCAATGATTTCACTCACAAATCCTCACTAAATTTAACTACATTTCCAAAGCTTTCTAATTATAGGTCTTAATAGAAAAATCTAACATGTCAGAAAATAAGTTTCTGAAGGCAATAAAAGAGAATAATCTAGGAATAAATATAAAATAACTAAATGTTCAGGACCTGTGTCTGAACAATTATAAAATCCTATATCAGGATTTAAAAATACTTAACTAGAAGGAAGGCAATATTGTTTAGGATTGGATAACAATGTCATAAAGATTTCATCTCTCTAAATTAATCTATAAATCCAAAAGGACTTTAATTAAAACTATTATGGGATCTTTGAAAGTTAAGGAAAATATGGTCACAATTCATCTAGACAATGAAAAAGTAAGAAGAGATTGGACAAATACTTCAATGTGACAGAGTGACATTTTCCTATCAGATATTTATGCATAATGTCCAGCACACTGTACATTTGCAGAAGTAGAATGACAAATCAAAGTAAAAACAAATTAAAACCAGACTCAGGAATATATGGGAATTTAGTATATAATAAAATATTATTTCAAACCTATAGGAGTATACATAACTCGACGTCTTTAGTGCAATTAAGAGAAAAGCAATACCCGGCATCATCTCTTAGACTACAATACCTTTCATCTGGATCAAATATTTAAATGTTATTAAACTACAAAATTACAACAGGAATGAATGTTTATAAAAACGTATAAAGGAAACATTTTCATGAGAGGAAAATAGCCATAACCAAAGACAAATAATGTGATTTTATAAACATATGTAGCTTCTTATACCACAGAAATATGGAATGATACATTTTTACTAAGAAAAGTGCATTGGAGTATACTTCCAACATTTATAACAAATTGCTGATTTCTAGAAAATGGTTAGAAACTGTCAAAATTTCTTAGATTTAGTAATTGACATATATTTTTGCATCTAAAGAGTAACAGACTAGATTGGTCATTTATTTCTGAGTTAATTTGCTTTGTCCAATGGAGAATAACTGTATCCAACCTTCGCTGCAAACCTCATCATGATGGTAATTAATATATTGGAAATGCATCATTGAGCTAGCCTATCAAAGAAAAAACTTAATTACCATAAAGTGTTTCATGTATTAATGGGCAGGAGGGTCTTGGAAACATTTTATGACTGATAGACAAGAGCACCCAAGTGCAGAAAACCCAAAGAGAATCAAGTGTTTGGCAGTTGAGCAACAGTCAAGCACGTAATAGTATTTATTCAATTAAATTCAAATTACTGGGATTTCCCTGTTTGAAAGCTCAGAACATATTACCTAAGGACAAGTAGAATTTTAATAATTATAACAAATGTATATAAAATAACTATTCTGGAATATAAGTGGCTAAAAAATAATTCTGTTGATAATCCTACCTGTTGAGGAGTTCAAGAATGTTTTTGTCCACTTCTTTGCAGTAAAAATTATACTTATAATAATATCTAACATCCACCCTAATGTTACCTCTGACTTATCAAAAAATAAAACTTTGCTTATCAATTATGACTCTAAGCCAGAAATGCTATTTCTATTAATTACTCAATTGCATAACAAATTTTAATCTAATTAATTTTAATTGATTAAAATAAATTAGCTATTTTAATTCAGATCATTTAATTGGTCTAAATTGATTTAAATATAATCTGAATAAAGACTACCAGATAAAGACTCAGAATATTGACTGTTTCCAGGACACAAGATTGAATAGTTGTACTATACAGCGAATATCCACTAGGCAGAATTAACTACTCTTTTGTGTTCTATCAGCATAGATTACATATTTTTCTTATGTTTCATGTAAATTGAATCTCATATTCTTTTGTCCGTTCCTTCCTTTGGTCATATCTATGTCTGTGAAATTCATCTATACATTTGCATATATCAGTATTTGTCTTTTTCAATTGCTATAAATCATTCCATTATTTTAATATACTACAATGAATATGTCTGTTTACTGCTCATGAACATTTGTGTTAGTTCTAGATCTTGGCAAATGTGAATATTCAGGGTTTTTTTGTTTATTTGTTTTTGTTTTTTAATTTTCTTTGCACATATACACTCCTCTGCCTTGTATATATACCTAGGAATAGGATTGCTGGGTTGTCGAGTAGAAATGAGTGTTGTTTTATTAATACTGAGAAACTGTTTCCAAAGTGACTTTACAATCATTTCATCCCATTGGCAATCTTTAAAGTTTGTCCATTTTCAGTAAGACTGAGAATTTTTTGTTCTCTAGTTTTCTTTATTCTATATTTCTGATGGTATCTCATTATGGTTTTAATCTGCATATACAAGAACTCTGATAATATAGAACAAATGTCCTTATGTTTTTTGTCCACTTGGTTATCTTTTTTCACAAAGTGCTTGTTCATTTTTGCTAGTTTTTTCCCAACTGGTTTTTTTCTTTGATTTTTTTCTAATTTATTTATAAAGTTTATTATACATTCTGGATGTGAATTGAATGTCAGAAGTATACTCTATAACAGATATCATGAACGTTTTCATCCATTCTGTGATTTTCCTTATTTATTCTCTACACAGTGCTTTTGAACAATGAAAGTTCTTCTTTTTAATTAAGTTTGGTTACTCACTTAAGTCAAATTTGATGCTTCATTGGCTCTTATTAAAGAAATCTTCACCTACCATGAGCTCTTGTAAAATTCTATGATTTATATTATCAAAAATTTCTAGTCAACACAAGATTGTATAGATTTGTTTTTCCCTGTGTCCCTCCATTAAGCAAAACTAAAACCTCTGAAAATGCAATAAACAACTAAATGAAAAATCTGAAAAATTCGATAAGAAAGGTGAATTGGTTTGAGGCCTCAAGACAGGGGAACATCAACACAGCACAGCATCTTGTGCTCTCCTCTCCTCAAAATAGGACGACACCCAGATCCAGTGTTTTCTGACTCTTGACAGAAGGCAATTTAGATAATGGGATTCATTCTATTTCCATTCATTCCATTCCAGGATCAAATCTGAGTCCCTCTGACAGCATTAGGTGTGCCTAGCCTGGCTGACACTGTGGCAAAAAGGATAATTTGGGAACCCCACTAACAATAAGCAGCCAGGGAAAGCACCATTCCTCCCGTCTGTATCTGAGACTCCTCTTTCCTGTTGACAGATGCAAAGGCAGATGGACCAAGAAGGCAGGAGAGACTCAGGTACAGCCAGTGGCATGATCTCTTTCTCCCTGCCGTTCTGACTCTCTTCTTCTACTCAAGACATACCATCAGGACAGTTGAGGGGGGACCCAAGCGGGAATCCCACCATTACCATCCCCCACCTAGAGACTGTGACCCAGCCTGGGGAAACCTGCCCACTCAGGTAACATCAGTAAGGACCATTGGGACCCACAATGGCATAAGATAAGCTAAGTAGACCAAGATAACACTGCAAGAGATCTGAAAATTAAACTGCCATTGCAAACACAGCCCAAAAACTGCACCAAGACTAACAGGGTGAACCTAAACAGGTTAACTATTTGCTAATAGAAAGTATTTAAGTAAAACTCAGGGTGTTCTAACACAATAGAGCCGCTAAGATATAATTTTGAAAAACTCATCTGTCATAAAAAGAACCAAGAAAATCACAATTAAGACAATCAAATGACACAAACATCATGATGAATTAGATGTTGCCAGTGTATTACAAGGATTTTTCAAGCAGGCTATGAGTTTTATAAGACTTTAGAAAACTGACATAGTGTGCAAAATATCAATGAGAAATTCTCAAATTTTTTCCACTTATTTATTTAATCAGTTAAAAACAAAAAAAAATATATTGAAATCCTTATCTGTCTGCCCAAAACACTGAATGTTATAAATATACTTTATAAATTTTAAATTACCTTTTTCTTTGTTATAAGAGTAAAAACAAAAAGTTAAATTTGTATGATTTCTGGAATATTTTGGCCCCTAAAATTTAGCAATGGAAATGCATTGCAGAAAAAAATCTGCATGTTATTTTTTATTTTTTTCTCATGAGAAAATTAATTTAAGTAGAACAAATTGAAAGAAAATTCTCTAACTGTTGATGTCTCTAGTTAGTAAGTATTAATAGATTAAATAAATACTTCTGTGATGCTTACATTATGGAAATGCTTTGTTTTTGTTTGGTGAAGCATAACACATGTCCTTGAATGTGTATTCAATGCATAGATGCCATTTTTACTGATTATTTTTGCATTTAATTACATCTACTTATGCAAACGTTTGGATATGCTGTCTCATTTTTCTTAACTGCTACACTAATCCTAGTTAATCCTATAAATTTAACACAGTTCCTTCTCTGCGGGTTTATTAACATGCCACCATGTATCAGTTCAATATGTGGCCTTGTAATTTTAACACCTACTATTTTCAGACTTTCTTATTCTCACTTAACATAGGCAGCACTAAGTTCTTGAAAAAACTCCAACTATCCTGCTTTGTCTTCTTTTTCTCTCCGTAAATCTCTTCCTTTGCCACTTGGTTCTTTTGTCCATTTACATAGAACCTTCAAGTTTGAAGTTGTAAACCACACATAATGTGTGTATGTAAGGTTATATAGCATAGTGGTTAGATGAGTGGACTCTTAAAGCTGCCTAGAATCCCTGCAATTAAGTCCCAGTTTTATCATTTATCTCCCCATCTCTATGACCTTTGATAAGTTTATTAATCCCCCCTGTTTCCTCATCTATAAAAGAAGGACAATGACATGCCTGCCTTGGTGACAGAAAAGGTAAAGAATTTAGACCAGCATCTAACAAAAAGTGGGTGGTCAATATATATTAGCAATTATCATTATTCAGATTTCACTGGTGCACCCATGGCTGTGGTATAGTAATCTGGAATGATAATCAACACTTGCCTCTCTTCATGACGTGTCAATTCAAATTCAAAACATCCATATAAAAATTATTATTCTACCAGCTCATTCTCTGGACTTGAGACTTCTATCATTGACATATATATAAAATGATTAAAGTTTTGGAGTTATAATTTGATAGCTCTATCATACTCAATTGAGTTCGGTGTGCTCCACTTTGGTGGCCTGGTTTTGCAGGTTTGGATCCCAGGCATGGACTTACACCAATCATCAGCCATGCTGTGGTGGTGACCCACATACAAAGTAGAGGAAAACTGGCACAGATGTTAGCTCAGTGCTAATGTTCCTCAAGTAAAAAGCAGAAGATTCACAACAGGCGTTAGCTCAGGGCCAATCTTCCTAACCAAAAAATATATATATACAATAATAATTCAATGGCCAAACCAGAAACTTGAATTTGAAGCAACCTGCTCTGTTACATAAAACTTCATCTAACCCTAATTACAGAACAGTCATATCCAATTGGAATACTTTTTGAAACAAATTCAGAAGACCATTTGGCCACCACAAATGCAAACAAATGAGAAAAGCTGGATGTGGACTTTTTGAGGAAAATAATTGAAAATAGCACCATTACTTTTATGAATTTGATTAGTGTACTTGGCTTCCTCAATATCTATCAAAAAACCTCAACACTAATTTTAAGATGACCCCTTCTTATAGGTGAGATGAAAACATTGCATCATTGACTGTGAAACGGCTTCCATTATACTACCTGTTCAAATATTCCTTTAGGACATGGCCTGGATTTTCAGGTACTCTATTCCATGACAGCTTTGTTGAGGAAAGGATAGTATACAACCAGTCTTTGTCTGTTCATGTCATCGTTTTCCACTTCTACAATAACTGTCTTCTGGGCACTGAAAAAAGTTAAGTGT
The DNA here is from genome assembly GCF_037783145.1 of Equus przewalskii. Lineage (NCBI taxonomy): Eukaryota > Metazoa > Chordata > Mammalia > Perissodactyla > Equidae > Equus > Equus przewalskii. The sequence goes on from NC_091861.1 coordinate 18,110,903, forward strand.
TTGATGCTACGTTTGAGGCAAATGAATCCACACTTTCTGTACATTGGCTTCCTAGTGTCTGGACAAAAGAAGCTGACAGAGAAATTCAGTAAAGTTTCCCCATATGAGAGCTGAGAACCTCTCCTAGGTACTGAAAGATCTATAGGATGGGAAAAGTCTACTCTTTACCATGACATTTTGATTTACAACAGATGGTCAAGGAAATAGTAGTGGAATGTGGCCAGATTCTATTCTTAGGTTCAAACTGTTTGCTCACATTCAGATATTCTTAAAATGGTAGAGAAAAATTAAATGTCTATATATAAAGAAAAAAACAAGAAAGAAAGAAAAAGACCAGATCTCACATAGACTGACAATTAAACTCAAAATATCTAAAATTCCTAATTGGACTGAGGAATTTATGGACCAATTTTATATCATCTCTGAAGAAATGTAACATAGTTCTACCAGGCTCAAGGTATCTCAAGATTTTTTTTTTGCACTTACAAAGTCATAGATTAAATGGAAAAACAAACATAAAAACAAATAAGCATACGTGGACACAGCCAGTATGAAATAAATCCAAGAAAAGAAATTGACACTAATAACAAAATTATTGGGGACCAGATAGTGGGGTTATCATATAGACTTGAAAATAACTGCACTTAATATATTCAAGAAGAGTAAAAGAATATAGAGAATTCTGTTAGAGAACTGGGATCTTTACCAAGGAACCAAATACGCGTTCTGAAGCTGACAAATACGGTAACAATGGAAGAATCCTAGGGATGGCATTAAACATATATTAGACAAAGATTGAGAATTTTTAAACTGGAGGAAAAGTGATAAAAAATATATTGACCAAAGTTTTGAGAAAACAACAAAAATGAAAACTAGAAAATCTAAACAAGAGCTTACAAGAAAAGCAACTATAAAAAGTCTAAAAGTTGACCTCTGAAGAGTAAAAAAGAAAACCAGGGGAAAACAAAATACTACCTTCAAATCTCTGAACGAAAATTACTGGCAACATAGGATATGGTGTGCAGTGAAAATATCCTCCAAAATAAAGGTGAAATAAAGGCATTTTAATCAGGGGAAATCTGAGAGATTCAGTACCAGCACATACACACTTAATAAAATACGTGTAAACAGACTACATAAAGAACTCAAATCACTGAGAAAAAGAGATAACTCAACATTAAATGTATAAAAGACTTGAAGCAGCACATTACAAATAGAAAGTCCACCTGGTTAATGAGAAATTCTGATGAGAAAGTTGGTCCAGAACTGACCTGAATAAGGTGGAGTTGCTCATGGAAGAACAGTGGTAAACATTTATGAGACAACTGGTTCTATGCATTCCACACTCAAATTATCCAGGCTTTCAGAAAAATCTATGATCAATTAAATTGTTTTGTTTGATATCCCTAGTCAGCCAGACAAACTGCCATAATTATCAACATTTATGTTTTCTTATTATCATCATTACCAACATTTTCTCCCATTCTGAAGGCCTTAAACTCATAATGTAATCAAGCTATAGTATGTAGTTTAGCACCTAAATCTTGTAATTTATAAAGGTCTCCAGATGGAGAAAAAGTAGGTAAAATGCCTTTGGGGAAATGAAGATCTGGTGGCAGCATCATTTCTGAATTTCTTGGGAAAATTTTGGCAAGGAAAGTAGCTCTAAAAAGCTAGTTATGGAAGAAACGCTATTTAACATAAATAAATAATACAAGAATGTATCAGTTACTAGGAAATTCCAGGAACAATGGTCAAAAACACTATTAACAAAGAGGAAGAATCATTGGCCTTTGGAGATTAACAAAGAAACTGGAGATGAAGGTGGAAACTCTTCAAAATTGCATATCTTTTAATGAGAATAAGGTTCATAAATTGGTCAAAGTCTTAAGTTTTGCTTTTAAAAATTGTCTAATTTTATAAATATAATGAAATTTATGCTTCTAAATTATTGTTACAAAGACTACCCATTATTCAGTCATTAATAACACCGTCAGGTATGTTGGCACATGGCCCAAAACAGTTGTGGATATTTAATGGATTATGAAAAGTTTAAATCTTTGCCAATTCTGGATCTTTTGATAATGCTTTGGCTGAAGGCATTTAATGCATACTTAATCTTTTTTTGTAACAGAAAACCAAAACTAATAAATAATATAATTATTATGTTACTAGGTTCATAGAATTGGATTTTAAAATATTTCAAAAATATAATACTGGATAAAATAAAATTTTTTAAATTTAGTAAAGATTATTAAAAGCCTTAAGTGTGTGTTTGAAAACAAGATTACATGAGTAATAGATGAGAGATATGATTAACAAGTGAACAGTTGAAAACGATGTCAGGATGCGGTGGTATCACAGTTGTTGGAAAGTTTAATGAGTCAATCATTTAAAGCAGATGCTAAAATAGCAGACATCATCTTGTTTGCATTAATGTAGTGTAAACAGCATCAGAGAAAATAATCACATCACAGCGATCCATGTTGCATAAAACAACTCTGGTAGGATTTTGCTCATTAATAGGAAGCATGCTATTTATCTTTAAAACACTGAACTTTGCTTAGTCCAGAGTTCATAGTAAATCACAAAAATTGTGAACTTCAGTCCTAAAGAGCATTCGGAAGTTAATAATGCAGATGATAATAGATGAGAGATCCATGTCACACAGATGTCATTCAAAATAACTACATGCTTAACCAGACAAAGTTCAAGACAACGCGTGAAAATTATTTGAATGCTGAGCTGACATCCCTTCCTTCCTTCCTTCCTTCCTTCTTCCTTCCTCCCTTCCTCCATTCCTTCCTTCCTTCCTTCCGTCTTCCCTTCCTTGCTTCCACAAATATTCACTGGTTATTGTGCTAATAAGAAGCATGAAGATAGGCATAACCTTTGAGAAAGAGAATAGATTAACACTATGTTGTTTCAAATTGTAAAGCTAAGAAAATTTCAGTTATAAATTAGGTAAAGCTAAATAAATAATAATGGACTATTCTGCTTATTGTTTCCTGAATTGCAAATGTTTATGTATATTTTGAACATCTTTTTGCTGCATATCTTTTGGGAGATAGCTGGTATGGAACTTTTTGGCCTCAAATACAACCTTATATGAAGGTTGTATAGTTTGGTAAACTTTCATTACTAGTCACATGTCAAAGAATAATTATGTTTTAATTCCTTGGTTTACCCAGTACTCACTTATCCATCATGAACCATATAATTTTTTCCATATTTGATATGAATTTTGTTTTCCATGATTACTTTGTGATAGGTGTATAACTCTCTTCTAAAGATTTTTTTCCAAGGTTCACTTAAAATAATACTGGCTTCATCATGTTTCTTAGACCTCAAAACAGGAAAATGAAAATTCCACTATTGATTTTATGTTATATATTTCATGTTGTGTATATTTTCTACTTTTTAGCCAACTTTATTTTGCCAATTAAAATGTAGTCTTCTTAAATGCAGATTTTTGTCTGAATAACACTGGCAATTATTTAGGAATAGGCAAGAAAACTTTGAGAAGCCTTCTTTTGGGGGGTAGAGGAGGGGTTTTGCAGTGGGGGTACAAGGTGAGACAAGTTTGATTACTTGATGTAAATTAGAATTAAATCCCACAAAAAAATTTTAGCAATCTAGTTGTCTGGTTCACGCCATATTAAAGGACAACTATGCTAAAATAAAATATAAATTTTTGGTACCTCCATGCCATGATACTGATGCATAAATGAAAAGCAGTAAGATATATTGAGGTACAAGGAAGACATTTGTTATAAAACTAAAATGGCCTGACCCTGGTTTTCCAGAAAGGGTGGCGTAGCCTGTGGAGCATGCATTATACATCTGCTTTAAACAATTACAATGTCCCAAAGCCAAGAACGATGCTTCTAAAGATAGGGCTATATGCCTCTCCCTGTGTCAGTATTTCTTTGAAGATAAGCATATCTCTCCAGGCTTGTTTACTGACCTACTGTGTTCGTCTTGTGACCACTGACCTATTGTTCCAGAAAAACATCTTGTAACTGTGGTAGGGGAGATATTCGTGTCGTATATGGTATATGTTCCCTGTTCCAAGATGATAATAACCACAATGTACACCCTGCTTCTTCAGAGAGCTTCCTTCCTTCATGAAGGTTCTCTCCCGGGCAACGGTCCTCAAAACTGTCTCCTATAATAAACTCGCCCCAGTTTTGATTTATAGATTTATTATGGGTTATTTGTGTTGACAATACTAAGAATCATGGTGTTTGATTTCTGAAATCTCTATTGTTTCAGCAGTTAACTTGATATATGATTTTGTTGTTTATGTTGGTTTTCTTCATATTCTTTGTATGTTTTCATCATAAATGTTGGTGATAAGTTGTTTGCAGTGTAACTTCTTATTTGGTGTATCTTCTTTATGAATCTGATCCTTTAACATTTTAAAGAATTATATTAATATAGATTGTTTAATAATTTCCAGCTACATTTATATTTCTCTGTCAGGAAGACAGGGTTCCCTCACAACTAATTTTTGTTAACCTTTGTATGTTATATCTTTTTACTTCCTCTTTTCTTCAATCTTACTAAGTTCCTTTATCTTAGATCTATTTTATACACCTTAAAGTCATATTTTCTTTTGTTATTAAATCATTTAGTCATTTTTTAAATGTGCAAGTTTAGCCCACATCCATATCCACATGTAAATTTGATAGGTCTTATACTAATTCTGTGTTTTATATTATTTTATTATGTTCTAGTTCTGTATCTTCTCTATAACTTTAAACACTCAATTAATTCTTTACTATGAACATACAGAAAATTGATCTATTTACTCTCTCTTGATTTATCTCCTTGATTTTTTTTGATTGTAGGATTCTTCTTAGCCTTTTCCTTCATTTTCTTAGACATAATTAAGCCTTTTTTTTGTTTTTGTTTTGTTTTGTTTTGTGAGGAAGATTAGCCCTGAGCTAACATCTGTGCCAATCTTCCTCCACTTTGTATGTGGGACATCTCCACAGCAAGGCTGATGAGTGGAACAGGTCCACACCTGGGATCCAAACCTGTGAACCCTGGGCCACCAGAGTGGAGTGTGCAGAACTTTAACCATGTGGCCATAGGGCCAGCCCCAATTAAGCCTCTTTTTGGTTCTCCATTTTTTAATAAACCATTTATTGAAGTTCAACATATATGCGAACTGTGCATAAAGCATAAATATGCACCAAGTATACATATCTGTGTAAATACCACACATAATCTCCAACTATGTTTTTAATACAATATTTTGAAATATTGGTGAAGCGGTATTAAAAGAAGTTGTGTAAAATATGCAGTTGAAGTCAAGATTGAAAACATTCTTTTTGCATTAAATTCTCTATCAGCCAACTGTGCAGGCTTCCTGCCCCTGCCCCTAGCCTTACCTCTCCAGATACCAGAGCTTGGCTATGCCTGTGGATGCTTGAGGGGCGTGGGATCAATGATTATTGTATATTTTTAAGACACAATATGCTAGAATATGCTTCTATGCTAATAGAGACAATCAAGTAAACAGATAGAACTGATAACTTTGGAAAGGTAATCAAAGGTCTACATGTACAATATGTTTAAGAGAAAATTAAGCCTTCTCAATACCACTCTGTCTGGTATTATAATAACTAATTGTTTTAATATATTAATTCTATTCTGCATAGTAAAATTATATTTTGAATTAAATTTGTATATTCTAATAATTTAAGTATTTCATAACCTAGAATAATTTCTAAATGTATGCAATTAGTTGGTGACTTCAGAGCCCACTTTAGGAACTGACTGTGTTTAAAAATAAAAATAAAAAGCAATCAGAAAAAAGCTTTTCACAAGATGCCCACATTAATATCTGACAGAAAGTGAAGAAAAATAATGTGTCTATCACCACTTCCATAAATAAGTTGGGAAATGCACATATAATTTAATGCAGTTTTTTCTCTCTTTATAAAATTAATTCATTAACTCTTCGTGAGATAACTTTGATTTTTGTTTCTTTCATCTCATGTTCTAATTAATATAATCATTTCCCTCGCAAATGATTGTATTGAATATTAGTTGGTTTGGGTATGTTCAAAATTTATATAATGCATATGGGAAGCAGATTTTTTTTCTTCTCCTCAAAGCCCCCCCAGTATATAGTTGTATATTCTAGCTGTGATTGCCTCTGAGAGGAAGCAAATTTAAAAATACTTGTTGAAATGAATGTATCTCTTTCTCAATTTCAGGCAGAAATATGTTGGTATAGGCATGCTGGTTAGCATCTCAGATTGACCCTAAGAATTTCTTGAGTGATGACCTAATTGTTTCTTTCACTCACTAGACTCTAGTGCCAACGAAAGCTGTAGACCATTTCCTCATCAATGATTGTCCCTGGCACAGACTAGTATTCAATTATTTTTGTATGAATTAAAGTGTAGGCATTAGAATATCTAAATGAATCAACTTCTGATTATCCATGTCTAAATGACGAAAATTGCGGACTGAGGATTTTCTCCAAACAACCACTCTTCACTATTTGAGCAGTCAGTTATCGCTGCTCCATCACTCATCACGGGCTGCCTCGCCTCTGCTGCCTCTCTGCATCAATTATAACCACAGCTACTACCGCATTAAACTTTGCCTTTATTTGCTGATGTGTTCTGATAAGAACATGAATAATCAGGAGTTGACTGGCAGTATAAAGTGAACTTGACAATTTATTTGAGAAAATCAAGTAAATGTGTTTAATCCATTAGGGAAAATCTTACCTCATTCTTTTAAAGCACACTCGCCCACACTCTTTCCAGTATTCATCTATGTCTTCATGATAAATTACAACAAAAATGTTTTCTTTTCCCAATTTTCTTTTTCTCTACTGGTAGACCTGTTATTTTTTATAAAATTGAAGTCACTCTATTATAGTAGTTTTATCATTTTCTGTTCTCCCATATTGTAAACAAAATTTATAAAGGAAAATCACTCTTCAATTATTTCCTCGAAGATCCAATTTGTTTTTATTTAAGCAAGTCATTTAAGTTGACCTCTTTTTTAATCAACATTTTATTACATCAGATTCTCTACCAGTCACATATATTTTTCTTACGCTACTGAATCACGTGTATGATTGTTTCTGCTTAAAATAATTTTTCCCACAAAGAGAATAAATAACGCTTGTGATTCATCTATGAAGAAGAAAAAGATCCTGATCTCATAAAGCTTACATTTATGTGAAGAATTATTGTCAGAAATATTCTATGAAGAAAATATAAAATAGGTTAAAAGAAAAGTGTGATGGTTATTCGTTTTTATAATATGGTGAGGTAGGTACATTCTGGTGATGTGAAAAATGAGTGTAAACCTGAGTGAAATGAGAGTGAGAGCCATAGGTATTGGAAGAAAGAGTTAGAGATTGCCTTTAAAGTGACAGAAACAGATTAGAACCCAAGGTAAAAATTCAATATGCATTAGAAGAACAGAAGATCATCAGACCTGTATCCCTGAGTGTGTCATTGAATCCTAGAAAAGGAGTGTGTCAATAAGGAAGAAGAGATCAACTCTAGAATGGTCTTAAATTTGGGTTGCAAAACCTCCTGCTTTAGCAACACAAAGGTAGTTTTTGACATTGACAAAGTTATCTCTTTGGGGAATTTAAATTACCTTTAGCTTGTAGTCTTTTTTATTTTTATTGTGATCAGTCATTTGTTTCTTTTATTCACTTAGTGATTTGTGTTTCCCTTTTGTTGACTTGCATATGATTTCTTTACTAAAGCTTGGACAGTTAAGCCTGTTGCCTAAGAAAACACTGTTCTCAAGTTTGCCATGGACGCTCAACCCAGGTATGTTTAGAGCTCAGAATGAATTCCAAAATGTTAAAGTGTTAGGGGGATTTAGGACTCACTGATCTTTAGCTGACTGGATTTCACAATTTCCAATTAGAAATTGTGTGCATATGTCTAGCTATATTTCAGAATCTTTAAAAGTTTTTCAAAAATAGAGGGAAGTTGAAAATGATTGTTGAGGAGGCGATCCACTCTGTTGGCTGCCAACTGTTCCTCATTTGTCATTCTGCAGTGTGAAAAGGTTATGGAGATACTCCTACATTGCCCTGGGTGCAGGATTTGGTTGAGCCATATAAGACCTTGTTAGCTGGGCTCCCAGGTTGCGTGGCATGCTTATTTGCAGTCAATGTCTGCAGACACGTGTGTCTTTTGTAGCTATCTACAAAACTTTGCCCAAATTTCACTGTATTTGACAGATTATTCTTTCATAATTTGCATAGTTGTGTCTTTTAATGGAGGACTAAATTTTCCTCTCCGATTTTCCTTTTTTATGTTTAATTTTTTTTAAATTGACATTAGGGGGAAAAGGAATAGATATATCTTTAAAGATTTGCCTTTATCTGGAAATTTTTCTTCATTTTACACTATACTCTGAAAATACTGATACTAAAATATCTGATTTTTTCATTCCAACATAATTAGCTTTGCCTTAATTAATTTATATGCTGATAATCTTTCTTCATTGTTGACATTGACTGATCGTTCATCAAACATGAGATTATAAAACAGACAAATATGGATAAATGAAGAGAACACTTCAAGTAGTGTCATTTTCTTGAGTGTGTCAAATGTGAATTTTCTTGTGCTGCCAAAAGATGGCACCTGTCCTATGCCAAGCCTTCTTTCCAACTATGAGCATTCTCTGTCTTAGTTACATAATGATTTATTCTTAATATAAGATAGCCAACACAAAAGAGAAGAAATCCTCACTTAAGGGGATCTACTTTGACATTAACACAGAGAGAATAAACCCATATAGTCAATTACAACAGACTTCCTGGCTTTTGGCTCAGACATCTCAATATAAGGTGGGCTAAAAAGAAGACATATGAATGTAAACATATTACATTCATTTCTTACCCTGAAATTGTCTCAATAAAATATCAATGATTTAGCCTTTGGAGGTGTAGTATATTTTCTATTTTTCCTTGCTGAAAATATCATTATCTTTTTCTTTAGATTGATGTAAACATTAATGAGACAGAATTAAATTTAATTTCTAGCACTCATGTCTGAAATGACTGGTGAATCTAGACTACAGCATGTAAGTGCTCTAACAAATTGCACTGTATTTTAAAGAATAAAAAATAGTGTTTTTTCTTTTCCTACTTCTTTTTCATCTTTATAATCTTGTCACCTTCTTTATTTTCTTAAGCTATTTAGGCAACAAATATTAATTAAAAACATTATATATGCCATGGATATACTGACAACAAAAATATAAATGTGGCCTTCTACCTGGACTCACGGAGCTTTCATATTAATGAGAGAGATGATAAGATAATTTAAAATTCAATACAATGCCATGAGTGCATTGATAAATGTCTTAATGGATCTTCCGGATGATTAAGATAAAAACATATGTTCTTAGCATAGTGATAGCTATTATTAGTTGCTAGTAAGTAAGTATTCTCAAACTTAAATAAGCAGTTAGAAATGTCAATGAATATGCAATGGCTAATGTTTTCATTTAGTTTATGAAATTATCTTATTTCAAACACTAATTCTTCCATTCTCTTTTATCCTCATTTAAAGATCCCCAAATTAATAAACAGTAGCCTTTTTTGAGGCAGTTGTTCAAAGAGTGGGCCTTAATTGTCATAGCTCACACGTATGCAGTCAAGCCAAAGCCTAAATATTACAATTGCTACTTATTTAAAGGACAAAGACAAAAACTCAAAGGTTTGAAACTAATTTATGCTACAGGCACTACATCTTGAATATAAAGCAAAAGAATGTTGCTGAACTTGCTGAATTGTTGTCAATCACTTGTCTCAGCCTTGGTTTTAATACCTGTACTCATAGACTTTTCTAGTGAGTGAAAAAGTTTCTGTGATCTACTTATAAGAGATAAAAAATAGCTCATGTGCCCCCAGACTGAAAATAAATTTTTGAATTAAATATCTAGCTTACCCAGGGGCTCACCTGGTGATGTAGTGGTTAATTTCACATTCTCTGCTTCGGTGGCCCGGGGTTCACAGATTCAGATCCTGGTACGGACCTACACACTGCTCATCAAGTCATGCTGTGCTGGCATCCCACATACAAAGTAGGGCAAGCTTGGCACAGATGCTAGCTCACGTCCGATCTTCCTCTCTCTCTCCACACACACACACACACACACAAATCTAGCTTACCTGAATTAATCAAATTAAGATCATGTAAGATCTCCAATTAAATTTACTTTACATTGTTGTGTGAACATACATTTAGAAAATTTAAACCATTATTAAGAAACCTCTAGTGTTATACTTTAATAATACATATGAACTTCAAATTATCATATGTTGATGATTTTTAATAAATTGAATTCACTTTTTTCTGTTTCTTCTCATCATGTGTATGGTGGAGAAAAGAAAAAGGATGCATAGAAGAAATTAATCCATAATTTCACCATTCAGAAGTAGCCATTACTTGTGCATTTGTACATTATTTCTTCAGTCCCTTCAATGACACTTTCTCTCTCCCTGCTCCCCACCCCACCATGAGGACACCACAGTGCTTCCTTTCAATGTGTTCCTGAGAATTTTCTGAGAGTCTGTTGCCACTGCCTAATATGTGCCTACAAGAAGGACCCTTGGGGCCTGGTGCTCTGGCCTCCTCTTCATGACATTGTCGTTATATTTTTGTGATCCCCAGCCCATGTAAACCCAGCTCTGCTTGGCTGGTGACATCACTATTACCACCACAGTGTTCTTTTCTCTTTGTTCCAACAACAGGAAAGATCGTAAAATCTCAATTGATATTAAGAGATATTTGATAGCAATGAAAGCATGTAAGTATTATTCGAATGTCAGCATATTCCAAGGCCCTTTGCTGAGCTAACTCTCTATCTGATGGCAGAATTGCTTCAGCTTGGCCAGGGGAAACTAGTGAAGCCACTTCCTCCCTACTTGCGTTCCAGGCTAGTCCTTGTACAAGAGTTTGAGCCAAATTTCTTCTGTCAAAAAGAGAAAAAGTTTTCCTCCTCCTAAATCTAAAACTCACCTACTGAGTTGTTGTTGTTGTTTTGTATTGGGACTCAACTCGTAATAGAAATGGCACTATTTGTTTGCTTTAGGAAAAGTTCCATGACCATCCACAAGGGTACAATATGGCCATATATCTTTGTAGCCCCATAAACTGTAATATCATAAGCTGAAATCATTAAAGTGTCTGATTTATTCCCTTTTAGATAAAAGTGTTTCTGGATAAGCTATGAAAAATCCAATTGACTAATATTTGTCTCTTTCCATTAAGTATATAATTTGCAGTTTTCCCCCTTCTATCTGTGTTTTTGTCTAAACCCATATATATGAAATACTATTTGATTTGCATTTAAAAAATATATTTCAAAATTATTTACAGGCATTTATGTTAAAATGATTGTCATATCTACTCAAAATAAATGTATATATTCAAAATATCTGTTGAGTGATTCCTTATGTCTTTTATCAATCTCATCCAATATCTTTATTTTGTTTATTTTCTTAATAGCTATTTAATATGCTTTCAATATGGACAGGCTATGGTACTTTCAAAAAAGACCATATTATATTTACAAAATTTCTACAAATTTGAGGGATTAAAAAGTTATAAAAATCGTAAATAATGCAATAAGATGAGAAAAGGAAATGAAATATATACGGCTTAGGAAAGAAGAAATAAAACTTTCTTTCTTCACAGATTACATGACCATTTATGCAGAGGATCAAAAAAGGTCACAAAAACTTCAGGTACTAAAAGCAATTATAACAGCGTTAGAGGATACGGGGATGTGGCTTTAGCTCAGTCTTTTGGTCCTGGGTCTCACAAAGCTGCGCTTAAGGTGTCAGCAAAGGCTGCGATCATCTTAAGGCTCGAGTGGGAGAGAATCTTCTTTCAAGATCTTTCAAGTGACTGTCGGCAGTTCCTCACGTGTCGTTGGACTGAGGGCCTCAGCTCCTCACTGGCTGGAGCCCTCCCATAGGACAACTCAGAACATGCCAGCTGATATCCACCAGAGCAAGCAAGTAAGAGAAAAAGAGTGAGTGAGAGATAGCAAGTGATACACAAGTTACAATGTCTTAGTAACCTAAGGACATCCCACCACTTTCGTTTATTATTCTGCTTAGAAGCAATATGAAGGATAGCACATTTTCAAGAGGAAGAGATTTCATATACATGCACACACAGCAGGAGGCAAAGATCGTGGGGAGCTATTTTAGAAGCTGTCTGTCACATAGACCTGTGTCAATTATTTTGTGTGCACATATACAAGATTGTTTTTGACTTCTGAATTTTCCCTAGACTTAAAAATTTAATTCACTGCATGTTTTTGCTAAGATATTTGGGGATGAATATAAAAATTTATTTAGCTTATAAAAGGATGTGTTATACATATTATACACGTACTCAAAAATGTCACATAACAAAATAAGTTTAGTAATCGCCATGACAAATTAAAAACTTTTCCTGTTAACTTGACTCATGTTTACTATATGTTTTTTCTTTATCTCCTTTTTTTGCAATGTTATGTATACTAAGAGTTTATTTTTAGATGTTATTAGAATGACAAGTGGAGGGGCAGGCCCAGTGGTATAGAGGTTAAGTTTTCCCGCTTCATTTTGGTGGCCAGGGGTTTGCAGGTTTGGATACTGGGCACGGACATACACACTGTTCATCAAGCCATTTATGGTAGTGTGCCATATATAGAATAGAGGAAGATTGGCACAGGTGCTAGCTTGGGGCCAATCTTCCTCACCAAAAAAGAAAAAGAAAGGAAAAATGACAAGTGGAATTATTAACCTGAGTAGAGGAATATTCATTTATGGTTTTTGCTCCCTTGAAGTCTTTCAGGTGTACTTTGCTCAAGTCTCACAAAGCTGTCTTAGTGAAGTTTTAGAACTATTAGGGTCAGAGTTATTCAAACTATATAAAAGCCTGGAAAGGAAAATTATCTTTTTTCTAATTGTGTGTGAATGGGAAAGCAGAAATTTAAGGTGATTAGTTTAGACAAATGAGACTGATTCAAGGCTATAATATCCTTGTTACACTCGTAATATTCTTAAGCTGAAACTATATGCTATTCTTAATATTTTTTATATTTGAATGAAGAAAATGTGTAAAAGCAATTTCAAATAATGATTCCTTTCTACTCTCTTCACACTGATATAGACATTCTGAATTTCCATTTCTAATTACCCATAGAAAGAATTGCTTTAACCTATCACAACTGGATCATTCATTTCTTTCTTTAATTTTAGAGAAGACACTGTTATAAGAGCATGTGTCATTCCCCTGTTTTCACATTTTTTTATGTCAACTATTTGGTTTAAGTCCTAGAGCCTGGGTAGTATTTTTCACTTCTCCTAAAAATCATACTCTATTGAATAATCTCAAAATTATGCTCATATGATGTTTATTTTAAAACCTACAAAACTGTTACCCCTAATTAACTATTACACAATATATACATTTTTAAAAAAATATATGGACCCATCATAATGGGCTGATTGTTGAGTTCACTGCTTACAGTATCCTTCTGTCTAGCCCATGATAGACAGAAGTCATATATCATGCAATAAAATACTCTTTTGACCTAAGTATCAGTACAATCAGTTCAAGGCTTCAAGGCCAAAAGAAATCATCTCACCAGCATATGAGAGTTCATAAAGAAAATGTCAAGATATCAGCATCTCTGTAAGATTCATCATTCTAGTTTATTTTGGTCATATCAGTAGACTTGGTATACCCAGGAGTCATAAATCTTTAACTTTCAAAACAGTGTTCCTAAAGAAACTGATGAATAAATACATAACATAGTTTATGAAGATTTTCATACATAGTCCTAAAACATTATTTTTGGTTTATTTGGATTACCAAATACTCTTCAAAAGAAAAAAGAAGAGAAAAAAAGAAACAGAATTACTGTCTTTGGCTAAGGATGCATCCTTAGATATTCTGTTATTTAGTAATAGTTTTGCAGACATCACATTTTGGTGAACTTTTAGGTTAACAGAGAATTTTTCTTTTTAAAGCTAATGTTAAACTCTGTATATTTCATACTAGAGAAAGCCAAAAGACTTTCACCCAAAAGAAAAGGTGACATTTCCATTTCTGTACAGTCTGCTAAAAATGCCACACGAGCTAGAGTTTTAATCCATATCAGTGAGTTATGCGCAGATTGATTTTAAATGTAGCATTTTATTGCTATAGAAAGAAAAAAAATAGCATTTCCTTCAAAATGAGATTAAGTAGATATGTAATGGGATTTTAGTTCTAGAGTTGAATTTTTACACATATTTGTTGGTTGTGCTGAATGAAATTTCTTTTCTGCGTTTACTGTCTGCTTAAAATATCAGCTATAAACACCCTGAAGGGCAGGTGCTGAAATGGCAGGCTGAAACCTTATTCCATCTGTGTAAAAGGTTAGTACCGCATTGCAATGCTTAGCATAACCTTAAAAATCCATAATTTAAACTCTGTTTCTAGGCCTATTTCATCCTTAAATGTGGTTTAGTAAAATATATTCTAGCAAGCGTAACATAGAATATGGGGAATCATCTCATTTTCATAAAATAATCACACACTACAAAGTTGTCACAATTTTATAAGCTTAGAGTAGATAAAAAAATGCACGTATACATTTAATCCTCACAGTTAATGCAAAAAGTAGTTTTTCTGTCATTAATTCTATTTGTACAAAATATATTTATCTTTATAAGTCATTCCAACAACTTACATATATTGAAAACAATAGCGAAAAAGGTAAACAAAGTTTTAGTTATTGCTCACTTCAGATCAGATTTACTTCAGATGGAAAGAGTCCAAAAATTCCAAATATGTATATTCTCATATTGTATAGTCCTTGCAGGCAGTTAGATTTTTCATGGTTTGATACCTTCTAATGCAGAGATTTCTCTTGTCAATATGGTGGCATGTCCCTAAGAGATATTATGAAACTGATTCTCGTACTTTCTCTAGATCACACGCCATTTCATTTATCCTAAATTAACTTTTCATCATTGGCATTCATACCTTTTGCTTAAATGCATCCTGCTAAACTGCTCAATAATATGCACTGGTGATAAACTTCCCTCAGATTTTGAGCCAATCCTGCTCTATCCATCACCCCTCCCACACAAAAAACTTCACAATTCTATTTCCTATACTGTTTTGTTGTCTTCTCTCAGTCTTGTCTCTTCATACTATATTTATATTTATATATAAGCCAGACAAAAGCAATCACTTCCAAATTGTTTCACCAGATTTACTCACCTCACTCGTTAAATGTTATCTATCCCTCGCAGCAAAAATTTAAAAAACTAATTTCTAGTGGCTACATGGATGCTTGGAAAAGTTATTTTCTCATGTCAAAAATTATTCTTTGCACTTCTGTTAATTCCTCCTTTCTTATTTAAAATGTATATGACATGATTCAAGGAAAGTGAGTAACTATATGTGCTACTTCAGATTCAGATTGAGTACAATTTTGTTGGTGACTGACTATTTTAAGATGGAAAGATGCGAAAATATTATGATATATAGTCTAAGGCAGAAGAACTATAATCCATATACAAAATTGCTAAGGAATTAAATCACTTTATACTCAATATAATCGTTCTCTCTTGAAATCAATTTAAATTTCAATTAAGAAAAGAAAGAGTATTTTCAAAGACAGTAGCTAAGGAAATTCAAACGTTTAATATATTGATTAATATCTTTAGAGATGCAAAAAAAAGTCTTAAAAAGTGTTAAGGGCAAGGTTTTAAATAATTAAATATGTTAAATTGGCAACATCAGCATTAAGACCATTAATGTAATATTAAAAAAATTCTAACAGTATTTTAGTATTTGTCATTCTGGCAGAGTCCATCCCAGAATTAACTTCTTCATAATTATAGAAGGCAATCAAAATAACGGATGCTCTGTTGCCCTGTTTCACTGCTATGCTATCACTGCCTCATCCTGTGAACTTCTGAGCCCTGAAATCGTAGCCGTGCATTCATCTTTGAGAGGCCAAGGGCAAAGCAAATGACTATGAGCACTGTAGCATACTTCAAAGTTAAAGTTTAATTTATTAAATTTTATAATTGGCAAAATGCCAATAAATTGTCCTGAAGACCCTAGTCTGAAATGATGTAATATGAATTTTTTTAATATCCTTGATCAAAGACACACAAAAATCCCAAATAATACACTAGCACATCAAACGCTCAGTAATTAGTAAACACTCTTGGATTTCATTACCGTAATGAGGATCCATTTACATTCCTGTAGTTGGGTAATCTAAAAATAGCTGAGGATAAATCAGGGCAAATCTACTAGAAAACAAAAAGTAAGACCCAATAATGTGACCCAGACTTAAGACTATTTTGCAAACTTGGAAAACCAAAATTGCGTTGCCTATGAAATTAGTCTCTTTAAGTCATGCCCTAGACAGATACTCTCAAGAGCAGGTTTCTCAAAAAAGTGGTGAGTCTACAAACTAGACCACCCTATCCCTATATGGGTGGGTCACACTCCCAAATTAGTGTTGCCTTGTCTGGCTGTGTGCTTGTGGATGGGCTGGGGGTTCTGTGGAGTTCAGTTCAGCTCAGGTGGGCCTTGCTGGGCTCTGCTTCACATGACTTCACATTTCAAGGCTGAGGATGAATTTGTATCCCTATACAAGACATGCTTATCTCATTATGGAATGAAGAAACAGCAGAGACTCAGCTAACTCATGCAATTATATTTATAGTTTCTATTTGGACAGTGAAGTCTTCAAACATTCATTGGCCAAAATAAGTCACATGGCCAAGTCTGACCATGAGGGGAAAATGTATGTTATTGTTGGGAGATACTGGAAATGGTGTACACTTACACTTTTCTTATTGGAAAATGATAAATTAATTGAGACCAATAAAGCAATCTATACTGTCACCACTCCCCCTAAAGGGTAATATGGGACACTATTGAATATCTGAGGCACAAACTCCTTGCCTTGAATAATTGTCAAGTAAAATAAAATAATCATTTATTCAATCTTTATTGTATGAATTCTATTTCAGGGAAATTGTACTAGTTGATGAGAAAATTTTCTCTTTGTAAATGGACTTTTAGCTAACAATTGTGAAAGGAATAATCCTTTAATGGAATCTTTGATTCTGGAGAGTCCTCAATGTGTAAAGCCAATATAGAAATAAATACTTGGGGAGATCTCAAGTATTAACTCAATCTTAACTTCATTAAATATGCAATAACCAGACATTATGTGTCACTAATATGGTGCAACACGGAGAATCTAACAGCATCTGAACCTGATCAAACTTCTAGACCTAATTTTCATTTACCAAACAAATGGGGAGTAAGAACCAGCTAAATGACAACACTAGCAGGCAAATAAAAGCTCAAAGAATTTAAGACTTTCTACAAGATAACTTGGAGCACTTTTTAATCAATTAATGAAATATAAGAATTGGGATGCATTCGTTCTAAATCAAAGGAGATTTAAGGGACCTAATAGCAAAAGCTATGTGTGGCACTCATTTAAATTCTTACTGGAATAAAACGACTGAAAATATAAGTTTAGTAGACAAACAGGGATATTTCATTTTGGAATAGTTAGCTAACACGAAAGAGTCATTAGTTTTGTATTTGTGCAAAAGGTTTGCAATTTTGTAAAAGAATATCTATATTTTCAGATTTGCTTACTAAGTTTATAAGGGTGAAATGAATGACTTCGATATCTGAGAGTTATTTTAATATATGTTGGAAAAGAAAAAAAATTTAGCTGGAATAAATATGACTAAATCTTTCTCCTTGATCTGGGTAGTTGGTATATGGTAATTTATTATAGTGTTTATTTCTTTCTTAAAATATGCTTAAAATTATTATAATCTATTACTTTTAAATAAAAATCTTGCTGTGTGAATAAGTACAACATTGAAATTGTCCCATGATCTCCGTTTTAATGATTACTGAATTCATTTTTGTGATTTTTTATGTATTGCAATTATGATTCCTGCTAATCTTGGCTTCCATTCCTTTCGTCCCTTCTTTGTAGCAAGTTAAATGTGATCTATAATTTTATAGAATTTCTTTCTGTTTTATCTTTTCAAGTGTGAAATTCATCTCTTGAACTTTCAAATTGTAGTTTCCAATGGTTTCATAACAGTTTCGTAACAGATTATTTACTATATCATTCATGCAAATGATGTCCAACTTTCATCAATTCTGTAAAAGTATTAATAAATATGTGTCAGTCACGAGAATGTGTGTAATATCTAACTTGACACTCCATTCTCCAGTCTAAGAGAGGAAGATTCAATATTATCTAAGAAAGCAATAATTTCTAAAATATAAGCAAAAAAATAGCTTAAACACTTTTATTTACTATTTATAGTTTTGCCTATAATAATTTCCCAAAGGCAATTTCTCACACATGCATGGAATTAATTTCTGCTTATTTTCACTGTAGGTATGCTAGGACACCTTACAATCTATTAGTGTATTCTGTCATTCACAGATTTAGAAATATCATTGTAAGTCTCCAAAATTAGATATGAAATAATATATTTTCTCTTCTGAAAACTTGTTTAAGGTTTCTAAAGTTGCTGTAACAAATTGTCATAGTGGCTTAAACTACACGTTTATTATCTTACACTTGCACAGGACAAAAGTGCAAGGTGTCAGTAGGTCTGTGCTCCTTTCTGGATTCTTGAAGGAAGAATCCATTTCCTCGCTCTTTCCAGCCTTCAGCGACGCCCGCATTCCAGGTATCATGGCCCCTTTCCTCTATATTCAAAGGTAGCAACTGTATCTCTCTGTGACCTTCCTCCATAGTTGTATCTTGCTCTGATTATCTCTTCTGCCTCCTCCTCCACTTTTAAGAAGCCTTCTGATTACACCGGGCACACTTGTCTAATTGATAAACTCTAGTTTAGGCTTAGCTGTTTAACCACTTCAGTTACATCTACAACCTTAACTCCTCTTCACCTTGTAACCTACTGTGTTCACAGGCTCTGGTGGTTAGATCATGGACATCTTTTGGGGGGCAAGCGGTCTGCCTCCTGCAATACTAGTGAGCAATATTTCCTCTTAATTATGAAAATAAGCATGTATTGTTTTCTTTGTAAAATAGTTTTATGGCATGGAAAAAAATAGTTTTCGCCTATAAGTCCATGATAACTTTTCCTTTAGGACCAGATGAAAAATATTTACATATCCTAAATAGCTTCTATGCACTTTTTATTTATACCAATGCTTAGTACATTCTCAAAAATCCAATATATTTATAAAACATGGTTTACCCTTGTGAAAACTATATATCTCTTAAACTATGTATATGTCCTATTAGGATATTCTTTTTTTTTTTTTTTTTTTGAGGAAGGTTAACTCTGAACTAACATCTGCTGTCAATCCTCTTTGGGGTTTTTCTTTGACTAAGGAAGATTGGCCCTCAGCTAACATCTGTGTCCATCTTCCTGTATTTTATATGTGGGACACCTGCCTCAGCATGGCTTGATAAGAGGTACTTAGGTCAGCGGCCGGGATCTGAACCTGTAAACCCCGGGATGCAGAAGCAGACCGCGTGAACTTAACCACTGCACCACCAGGCCAGCCCCAGGATATTCTTGTTTAAATATTTAGCAATTGTATCACTTATTAAAGACCGAATAGTTTGCAGAGGATGGAAATAGAAGCTGTACTTCTCCACCTCTTTCTCCTTGTGCATTCCCCCTGGCCTCCCCCCTTCTCCCCTCTCCCCTCCATCCCTCTTCTTTCCCATCCCCTTCCCTTTCTTCTTTATTTCTGGATTTCTATTTTTTTTTCATAGTATTCAGATTCGTATCCAGCCAGTTACCTAGAACAGTAAATACTTGTTATTTCTGTTTACACAGTTTGACAACAGTCCTGAGGAAATAAACTTCAAAGCCATATAATACAATCATGATTAACATTGAAACATTTTTGAAATTCAAAGGGAAAAACATAACACTTTATTAGTCTTTGGGATAAAATACTATCTACACTTACTGAAAATATGATACTTTATGAGTTATTTTATGAGATAGTGATCAATACACTTTTTTTTGATAAGATATGTTTCAAAGAACTTCAAATCTGTTTTACACTCCCTGCAAAAGACCACAATAAATTTTCAATTATTTGTTTGGAATTTTTTGCTGCTGCTTACATTTCTTAGCCTTTTTCTGACTATATGTCCTTGTAAATTTTGTTGACTATAATTGAGAGTGGTATTCCAACATTTTGAATGGACTAATAATGAAGTTTTCATCACAATGGAAGAAGCATTGTATTAGTGTGATGCTGGGTAATATTGGAAAATATAAATTATTCACCACAATGGAGCGTTTTATGTTGTTATAAATCTTTTTCAATAGTAGGAAAAATATAAGAAGAAAAATAAGGATTTGAAACTCTTCTTATGATCTAAATTAATAAACCACTAAAAATGAACGTTTGTGGAACTCATTAAATATAAAGACTACTTATTACTGAGTGTCATTTATGATCTTACAAAGTAGATACTGTTATACTGCTCACTTTAAGCATGAAAAAACTGAGCTTTATTATGGTAAATGACATTCTCAAGGTCACATAGTCACGAGATAACGAAGGTAGGTTTCAAAATATGCATGTAGGATTCCAGTCCACTTGATGTATGAGCATCCAAATTATAATGACAAATATGATAGAAGTTTACAAATAATGTTTTTTCAATGAATACAAAGTACAAAATTAGGCAGTCCAAGATGTCAGAAGTTTCATCCATCCTGCTCTTCATCTATCCTCAGACGTCCATTCCATTAGCTCTATTATCAAAGAGTGAAGGGTGAGGGTAAAAGGAGATTTGCCCAAGAAACCTCATTTAAGGAGCTTCCTAAGAAATCCCAGTAAAGGCAGCTTAAATCTCATTGCCACCCCATAAAAAAATTGAAAAAAGAATAAATTAATTACATATTTTTTTCCTTGCTATTTTGTTTTGTTTCATTTTGACTTAGTTTATTGCTGCCCACAAAGACAGAGGTCGTGCTATTAAATAAAGAGAAAGAATGCAGGCCATGAACAGTATATGCCTTGGATTCAATGTGGAGCAATCCACTCTCCTGATAAAGGGGCACCAAGAAATCATTATGAAAGAACTATGCCCTGTTCATGTGTGTGTCCTGCTAGTTTAGAGGGTGTGGTGATAAATTAATTCACTGGCTGCACCCTGTCAGGGGTAACACCATTTTCCATTTTCCGTCTGCATTCAAGTCATGGTGGAACGGTGGTAATTGGTACCATTTCATCAATTGATACCCACATTCCTATTAAGGGAAAATACGTAAATTATGGGAATGTCCTGCTCTGTGGAAACAAAATTGAGGCTCTAAGCGAGGGTAGGCAAGTCATTGATCCATCACTTTGTTTTGTTTCACAGACCAAATAAATGAGTCAGTTTACCCTTTGTTAGGAATCTAGTAATAGTAATGATCAATTTGATTAGTAAAGGTATTTGTATCAGAAAGGATTTATAAACCTTTCCCTTAATTCCATTAGTTAATTCAGAGGCTAACTGGAAAAGAAACATCTATTCTGCACGTGCAATTTTCATAACAGATATCATGCTGAAAGTAATCACATTTGAAATAGTCCTTAATTGTGAACATGAAATAAGTAGTGGTTATTGAAGCAAGGATCATCAAGCTTTCTTAAAACTTTGTTGTAAGAGCTTCATAGAGGCAATTTTCTTATTTGAGTGAAAAAAGCACAAGAAATTTGCCAACAGATAACTGAAAGATGTAATATGAGAGTGACCGCTTATATACAGAAAAAAGGTGTGTACACAAAAAACAACATGACTATGTTCTCATGTGATAATGCATAAAGGGTAGGAGAAAAAGTCAGAAAAATTAAATTTGATTATAAGGAATGGAAAAAAAGAATTTAAACCTGTGGGGAAATTCTGCATCCTTTGAAGCGTGGATGAACACCTCAATTTAGATTTTTCAGGTAATTAACCAAAGTTTCCTAGCATGGCATTTTTACCATATAAAGTATATGCTTTAAAGAATAAGTTGAATGTCTTTCAGTAATCCTACAATTTTACAGGAATTATGTTTTAAGGAAAAGAATAAGGATAGAAATGTGTTTTATGGGGCTATAATATCATAATGTGAGCTTCTATCTTAAAATTATGATACCTTGCGTTGGCTCAATACAGCATCTCATATCACATCTAATCACTTTGAAAAAGCACATTTTAATGTAAAAGGTTATGAGTATAACATACAAAATAGAGCTCGTTTGGGAACTATATCCTGTAGGAATATGAAATGACCGTATTTCTGTAAAGTTACATGAAGAACATATGCATACTTTAAATGCAGTACATTTTTTGCTTGGAGATCACATTTAATATGGCCAAAGGAGTGTCAAGTTAGCAGACATTGAGACATAAAAAGTCACTCCTGAGGCAATTCATGTTCATCAAAAATACACTTGATTTTTTTCATTTGTCACAACTTGTTTGAAAGTATCCCACCTCGTCATTATGTTGTCCTGCTCAAGGTTCTTTTAAGCGATAAAGACATTATTTTATGAGCAGTCATTAATCTCAGCTACTTCATGTACTCAGTTGATCTGTGTTGTATATAATGGTTCATAAATTCTTTTGTAGGTTAGCAACTGTTCTAATAGTGAGCAATTGCTTAAAATTCTTGTTTGAGATTTATATTTCCTGAGGATAATATTGAGTTCAGATGATTAAGTTTTCACCCCTTATGCCCTAAACACAACTTCTCATTTCTTCCCGTTTCCCACTATATTATTCCCACTAAACATTTTAATCAAAATTATAGGAGCTCCAGGCCATTTATTTCCTTTTTCCTTGTGAATTGTGTCTCATGTTATTTTTTTCCTCTTTCAATTGGTGCAGTTAGACTATTGATAGTCAAAGTGATCATTGATCTACTTGGATTAATATATACCATATTCATTACTGTTTTTTACTTGTTGCCCTTGTTCTTTTTTCCTGTTTTTGTCTTCCATTCTGTTTCTGTTTTTTGTAGTTTCATGGGGCATTTTATATGATTCTATTTTTCTCACCTTTCTTAGCATACTGGTTATACTTCTGTTTTGACTTTTTTCAGTGGTTGCCCTGGAGTGTGTAAAATGCATTTACAGCTAATACAAGTCCACTTTCAAATAATACTATACTACTTCACAGGTAATATGCCTTATAATAACCAAATAATCTTAATTTCTCTCTCTTTTTCCTTGTATAATTGATGTCATTCATTCTGCTTATGTACAAGCACACATAAGCATATATATATATGTAAACGTTAAACATACAAAGCATATATAAGCACAAGCATATATATGATATAGACACAAGCATAGGTAATCGACTACATTGTTGCTATTATTATTTTGAGCAAACTATCATCTGTTAGATCAAGTAGGAATAAGAAAAATAAAAGTTTTTATTTTTACTTGACTTATTCCTTCTTTGCCGTTCCTCCTTGCTTAATGTAAATTCAAGTTTCTGACCTATATGTTTCTTCTCTCTAAAGAACTTCATTTAACATTTCTTGTAAGGCAGGTCTACTGGCAACAAATTCTGTCAATCTTTGTTTGTCTGAGAAAGTTTTTATTTTTCTACTTTAGTTTTTTTTTTTTTTTGGTGAGGAAGATTCACTCTGAGTTAACACCTATTGCCAATCTTCCTCCTTTTTTTTTTTTTTTTGCTTGAGAAAGATTAGCCCTGAGCTAACATCTGTGCCAATATTCCTCTCTTGTACCTGGATCACCACCACAGAAAGACTTGACAACCAGTGTAGGTCTGCACCTGGGATCCTAACCCTCAGACTGAGCCGCCAAAGTGGAGTGCACCAACCAGACTTAACTGCTATGCCATGGGGTCAGTCCCTATTTCTCCTTCACTTTTGAAGGTTAATTTTGCAGGGTACAAAAATCTAAGTTGGTTTTTTCACTCAATGTTTTAAATGTTTCACTCCACTTTGTTCTTGCTTGCATGGTTTTGAGAAGTTGGTTGTAATTCTCATCTTTGTTCCCCCATATGTAAGGTGGTTTCTCTCCCCTTTTAGTTTCTCTCAGGATTTTTTCTTTATCTTTGATTTTCTGTAGTTTGAAAATGATATGCTTAGGTATGGGGGGTTTGGGGGCATTTATCTTGCTGTATTTTACCTCTTTATCCAGCTTAGATTTCTTGAGTGACTTTTTAATATAACTCTTTGTCGAACACCAGACTAATTTGTCCTTCAGCCTTTCCTTATATTCTTTTAGTAAATCTTTAATCACACATAATATATTACCTTTTGCTTATCATTAGCACTTAGGAAAAATCACATAACCAAAATATTTGTCTCACTAAATAGCCTCAGACAACAATGGCAAGCTAAACTTCAACATTATAATCTTAATGTTTTTCTCATCAAATGGTTTTCACTTTCTATGAAAATTATTTCAGTTCACTCCCACTTTCTTCAAGCTTCCTAGATTTGATCCTGATCTATAAACCTTAATATTTTCATCCTCAGAAAAAAATGTCAAAATCACACAATCATGTCCTCAACTCCCCTTGTTTCTGCCAAACCTTTGCTCTTCTCTTTTGTAAAAGTGGTGGAAATGGCATTTCCATTCTTAAAATCTACCTTCTACAACATATATTCTCTTTCTACCTTCTTGGGAGAATTACACTTTTGTTTATTCTCCCGTTTTCCTATGCATTCCAGGCTCTCACCTGATTCTGTCGTTGAGAATCGAAGCTAGGATTTGTCTGTTAAACCTATTGGTTTTCCTATCTTGTAGAGTATAATATCTGCACATAATAGATGTTATCTATTTCATTTCCTTATTTATTAAAATTATCCATTTAATTTATTTCCTTGTCTTATTACATTGATCAGGGAATCTAGTACTGTGCTGAAATATAATTATCATAACATAACATAATCATAATGATGATTGTGGTGATGGTGATGACAAGGAAAATCCTAATTTAGTCATTGTAATGAGGCAAGTATACCCAAAGTATTCTCAGTAAATAGAAGATAATTGTAGATTTTTGCTGTGCAATTTTATCAAGTTAAGAAAGTTCATTTTTAGCGTTGTTTTCTAAGAGTTTTTATAAAACATAGATTTTGAACTTTTTCAAGTGCTTTTTTCAGTCTTTCTTTTTTTTTTTTTAAGCTAACCACATAAGGTTTCTTGGCAAGGCCATTGATATGATAAATCACATGGAAAGTGTGTATTTTTTCTTCTTTTTTTGGTTAAATTATCCTAGCATTCCTGAGATAAACCCTATTTATGTTACATTTTCATTAATGTTACAGAAACCCAATAAAGTGAAAGAATTAGATTTCTATATCTTTCTATTTCTTAATTTTGAAACATTATTGAAAATATTCCCATCATATTATTATACAGTTACAAAATAGAACATTTATTGGAAGTTTTCATGTACTATCAGAAAGGAAGACCTGAATGTAGTTCTCTGGAGTGGTCCATTGTGGTGGCCTTAGATAGACAGCCTTGGTTACATGCTGCATAGTACATTATTTAGTCTGACATTTTGCCTCTTAATTGAAATAAATTCTGGACAACAGTTTCTCTGAAGCTCAAAAACGTTATATGCAATAGTCCCCAGATAACAGGCAAATTTATCCTGAATTTTAGTCATCATACATTCCAGAGTTAATGAGAGGAACTGATGGTTTTCAAGAGATTGAGTTTCAAAAAGAAGTTCAATAGTAACATGATGAAAAACGCTTGCAATATATAGTCTTTTTAATTATAAAACACACAGTATGCAAGGGCAAAGATCAAATGTCATAATTTGTTATTATGCACATAGATTTTCTAACGTTACCTGATTCTCAACACTAATTTATCTATTAAGATATTATGGGATCTCTAACATTCAAAATGTAGTTGGTTGTTCATAAGACTTGGAGCCATCTCCCTTCTGAGGAAATTTTTCTCAGCGGGCTTTTTCTGTCTAAATTTGTATGGTTGTGATAACCCTGATCCCTACTTAGGTAGTAGACTAGACGTTGATCCTAGTTAAGGACAACTGCATATACACAATATGCAAAAGTCTGGCAAACTTTCATTTAGATCGCCATCATGCAATACAACTGATGTTTCTGTCATCATGGGAATATACTGTGATCTGTGCTGTCCAATATGGGAGCCACTAGCCACATGTGTTTTTTGATCACTTGGCATGTGGCTAGTTTTGCTGAAGAAAGAAGTCTTACATTTAATTTAATTCAATTTGTTTATAAAATCATACGCAGCCAGTGCTTATTAGATTGGACCGCAAAGATTTAGACTAAAAAATTAGATTTCATTTCTTCATTAATGTAGGCCAATTGCCTAAAGAGTGGCTGGCACATTGCAGACTCTCATAAATTATTGTTGAGTTAGTGAATGCAAGGGTGATATTCTGATATACTTAACATTTTAGCATTCAGTCTAGTATAGGCACTGATCAAGAAGCACTCACTGTTAAAAAATAAAATCTGGTACTTGTAGGTATTGATACATCTTCAGAGATTACTGATTAAAGCAAATATATACATATATGACTGAATTGAGAATCTCCAAAAAATTGCATAAACAGGGTACTGGGCACAAAACCTGATAGCAGTTATCATGGGAGATTGATAGAATGGGAAAGAGAAAGACGATGCCATTTGAAATTTGCCATTACAAAAATTGCATTTAGACCTATGTTGGGAGGAATGCTACAACCCCATTCCTGATGTTTCCTTGGGTTTATGAAAAATTTCCTCACAAAGGAATAATTATTCCGTAGCTACCTTTAGGGGACATAAATTTGGGATATTTTCAGTTCGGCTCTTTCCTCTTTCTCTTTGAGAATCATGCTGCTTACAATAAATACACATTCTACTTTGCTCCTTCATGTGAGGGGTGGGTTCCATTTTGTGAAGGAATCTGGTATTCTAGGACACTTTGACATTGAATACGCATTCAGAGGGTTTAGCTGTAGGGAAACTATTACCCATGCTTCCTAGGTCGGATGTATCAATATCACAATTGCTATCTCTGTTGTACATATGAGGTGTTTGGTTTTTGTTTTTGTTTTATTTTGCATTACCTCCAAGTGGTTCAAGATTGAGGTAGAAAACAAGAATGTTTTATAGTGGATCTCTGTAATACTGATTGGTTCCTTCAAATTTTAGTATAAAAAGGAGAAAACACTAAGAGAAAAAATCAACTTCTTTAGAAGATAAGAATCAAACATTCTGGAAGCTATCTATTTGAATAATAATGAGGCTATGTAGAATAGATTAGATCCTTTAATTAAAAATTACTACCGCCAGAACTGTTGATTATCATCTATAAAAAGCCTGGCCTTTTAATCAGATCTTAGATTAATTTGTAATCATCTTGAAATATCATTACTTATTTTTCAGTTTTTTGGCAATTCAAATATGTAATTTTTCCAGATAAACGTATTTCTGTGATATACTTGTGCTCTCTCGAAATTACCAACTTGATGGAGATTAAACAAAGACAGAAATAAATGTGGCAGTGGTAAAAAAAAGCAGGACAAATACATCAGTGTGTCAGTTTTACATCTGGCTGATATTATGATGACAACAGATCTGTTAAGGCAAATGCTTTCCTGACAAGCTATTTAATTAGAATTACAATCATCTTCCCAGAAATGATCCTTAAAATAAATTGTCTACTGGAAATGGATGAAAATAACAGTTTATCTCTCCCCAAATCTCCTGAGATAAAAGAGCAAAGGCAAAGAGTCTTATAAATACCATCATTTTCAAAATGGAAATGTGGAAGGAGTGGTTAACATTAGATAACAGTAAGTTGGGCTGTGATTGGAAGTGTTTTTTCCTTTTCCTCTTTTTTTAATTTAAGTAGATGACAAAGTGATAGTTTCTGTCACAAGCTGTCATTAAGCAGGTACTTTATTCTCAATGCCTCTACTTCAGTGAAAAATAAAAGTGACTAGAATTTTTTTTAATTAAATGTAATGTAGCACAATTTAAGGCCATGTAAGAAATCCTAAATGGTTTTAAATCCTAATACCTATATTCACTATCAAGGTAACCTTGGAAAGCTCTTTAAATTATAGACAATATATCATTTTCATAAGATATTTATGAGAATTGTAAAAAGTAGCATGACTTAAAATAATTTCTAGAAAAATATGGACTAGAAATAAAGAAAATATATATTTAAACACAGTGTGTAGCACTAGCTTTTGTTTTTATGGAAAGAAATTTAATTTGGCGTATCAAGGGGCTTAAAGTTTTCAGGTTAAAAGAAATTTAGTGATGCTCATTAAATAAGAATACTTATTTTTGTGGAGTAAAGAATCATGCAATCTCAGATTTGTGAAAGACACTATGTGTCATCTTTGCCTAAATACCAATATAATTATAACTTATTTTATAACTGTCAAGGAAAAACTAAAATCTGTACCTTAAGTTTTTATATATTAATATCAATATACTTTTGTGAATCATAGTATTTTAGATAGGAAAGTAGTCATTTGTATATCATTTATATGTTATTCTATTTTAAGATAATGTTTAGATATCATGTACATCATAAAACAATGGCAAAACACAAATTAAAAATTATGAGTAAAAAATCAGGGACAGCCCTGTTAGGTCTAGTAATTAAGGTTGGTGCACCCTACTTTGGTGGCCCAGGTTCAAGGGTTTGGAACCCAGGCATGGACCTACAGCACTCGTCAAGCCACACTGTGGTGGTGACTCACATACAAAGTAGAGGAAGATTGACAGAGATGTTATCTCAGGGCTAATCTTCCTCAAGCAAACAGAGGAAGATTGGCAATTGGCAACAGATGTTAGCTCAGAGAGAATCTTCCTCAACAAAAAGAAAAAAAATTATGAGTGAAAAAATAACGAAATAGATATCATAATATGTTTTTCACATACGCCAATGGGTCTATTTGCAATGCATGCTTCATTGTCCAGACTACTAAATGGTGTAGATATTTTCAGCATATTTCTTTGGCCTTAATAAGAAAGAGCAAAATGGAGTATATTACTTCCCTTAGATAATATGTGGAAATGGACACAGATTAGATTTTATGCTTTGTTTTCCTTTTATTGTACTTAAATTTTAAAAATGTTGTGATGTACTAAATATGGAGGTGTATTTAACTGATTCACCCAGTTTCTTTTATTTGAACATTTGAAAAGCATAGTTACCTTTTAAATATCCATGGATGTTTCAATAAGATAAATTAATAGTTTCAGGTTTTAAGTAGTTGGTAGATTTTTAAATGTTCCTTCATCAGAAGATCTTCATCACTCTCCCTGATAGCTTTATGAAGACGTAAATGTTATAAATAAATGAACATCAAAAAGACAATTTATATTTTCATAAATTGGATGAATGTAGAAAATTTCCTGTGAAAATTATGCTGTTATTGCTCAGAGAAATCTTGAAAGGAGCTTTATATGTTACAAATTTATTGGTACCATACATATATGGTACAAATAAATACTATATATATATATAAATATATATATGGAAAGAAATTATATACCACATAAATAAATACCATATATATATATAGTATTTGTAGATAGATAGATAGATAGATAGATAGATACCCTACATATGTGGTATAAAAAAATACCATAAGTAAAGAACTGGAAAACATCCCCATAAAGAACAAAATTCTATACATAAAATTAGCACTAAAGTAATAAGATTATGTAACTCTTTTATGATGTATATAATCTCAAAATTCTTAAAGAGGCATTTTTAGAAGAAATAGGCTAATGAATTATCATCTACAAAACTTGAAGAAACTTCAAAAATAGCTTTCTTTTTATTATATTCATTAAACTAAAAGCCCTGTGGTATAACATCAAAGAATTTATTACAGCTATTTTGTTCTGTTTTCCTTATTTGGGTTTTGGTAACGTACAAGTTAACAAATCTTTTCAATGTACTTAAGATTGTTCCATCCTCAGCTGCCCCAGCACAGAGGCAGCATTCTGGCAATTATTAGGATGGACTCTATTTCTCCTCCTATTGTTTGTTCCATCACTTACGTGAACCAACTACAAAGAGAAAGGAAATCCAATAGGCAAAATCTGACTTAGGAGAAGAGAAGGTCATACCCCAGATATGGTTGGTCACACACCAATGCTGTTTTGAAACTTCTAAATGAAGTCTTTTTTTTTCATCAATTATGAATATTCAAACCACAAGAAGATATTAGAAAAGTAATATAAAAGCAATGCAAAATTTCTGTTTCCACCAATATGACGGATTAGATACCTTGACCAAATCTCCCTCTGCAAGTGACTTAAAAAAAAAAGAGGAAATAGTAAATCCAGTTAGTTCACAAGCAGGTATGTTTTGAAGCCTATTAAAGTTTATATTTTAGTGATCTCAGGACAGGATGTAAAGCCTGTGCACTCCCAAGTGGGCAATTAATAATCATAGATCCATGTGTCAGCTCTGTCTCAGTAGAATATAGCACAGCATAGCAGTCCAATGCTCCCAATGCAATAAATAGCAAAAATAAGTGGACAAAAAAGAAATAATTTAAAAAGCTTTGGAGCACTTTGAAAACAGGGAAGTCTTCATGAATTAGGATGGGGAGCCATTCCAAGGTGACCTTGAGAAGTTTTACATCCCTGAAGGCATTTCTGGTCCAAGACACAGAACAAGGATTAAGTTGAGTTTATACAGCAGTTCTCAAGCAGGAGGAAGAAGAAACCAATGAAGATCTTGGTTACCTTGAAGAGGTGTCATGATAGACTGGAATTTAGAGAAGAACAGACTCCTACCAGCTTCTCTCCATTTGCTGAATTGTTTGGACTTAATGCAAAATGTCGGATTGCTAGGCTCAGTCTAAACAGGCAGAGTTAAACCTACAATAATCTAATGGTGTGCAAAAGACAAGGTCCCACTGAAAAAAGCATATTTTGCTAAGAGTAATTATGAAAAAAAATTATATATCAATAGTCTATTTTTCCTATGTATAATATTAAATGGGAACGTCTTCACAAACAGAAAGAAGGCACCTCTCTGAAAGATCCAGTGCATCTCTGTTACAAGATATTTGCTAGATTTTGAAGCTACAAGGATGGAGAGGAGATAAAAAGAGCTGAGAGCTATGATAAAATCCTCCAAAGAGCAAATTATATCCAAGGCTCTCAGGGCACAGAAGAGAGAGAAAATCACCCAGCATCCAGTCAAAAGATTGTGGGGGAGGGGCATGGCCAAAGAAGAAAGACAAATCATAGGTCAACCGGGTTTACAAAGTCAGCAACTAACTGGCTCTCTCCAAGCTCAATCTCTAAATTAATTGAATGGATAAGAACCTCTATCTGGGTGTCAAACACACTCATACAGACACACACAAACACACACAGAGACATTTACTTTATCCAAAAGTAGGCAAGAAAGAAAAATAAAGGATTAAAAACTGATAGAAAAATAGTGATATAGAATGGCACACATAAACTAAACTGTATTAATAATTACATTATATATAAGTAGTATATACACTATGTAAAAGCAAGAGGTTGTCACACTAGATAATTTTTTTTTAAAAAAGCAAGACCCAATTATATATTATCTACAAACACCTGGTTTAAATATAAAGATGCAGATAGATGCAAAGTGAGAGAATTGAAAAGACACACTAGTCTAACTCAACTGATGGGCTATGTGGCTAAAAAATGACATAAGGTGGGCGATTTCCATAATGAAATAAAGAGGGACGTTTCATAATGAAAGAAATGGTTAGTTCATCAAGAAGACAACAATTTTAAATGCGTCTGTGAAGCAAATAGTAAAGCATCAAAATTTATGAAATAAAATTTATACACCCAAAGGAGAAAAAGTAAGTCATAATTACAGTTGTAAATTTTAGCATTCCTCCACCATTTACTGATGAGCAAAATTGTAAAGATACAGAAGATTCTGATGACAATATCAACCAATACAGGACCTAACTGACATTTCTCAAACACTGTAGAAAACAAATTCAAAATATATTTTCTTTTCAAGTGAAGCTAGAGCTGCCACCTAGATGGTCTATACACAAGTTCATAAAACATATCACAAGAAAGTTCAATGACTGAAATTACAAAGAACACATTTTTTACTTAAGTGGTATTAAATTCAAAATCAGCAGCAAAAACAAAAATCAAAATGAGACCCAAATATATCCAAAAATATGAAGTTCAGAAGTAGCATCCTGCCCCTACTTCCTGCCAGCATGGTGGAGGAATTGCTCCCGGATTAACAGTTTACTATGCCTTCTCACAGCTCTGGTGCAGTGGCAGGAAGTTTCTGCCCAGGAGCAGGGGCAAAACGTGAGGACTAGAATCTCCACAGAGATGCTGAGTGGGAGTGACTTGCTTTGGAACCCAACAGAGAGAAATTCATGCCTTAAAGTGTTGGAAACCATACCCTTCCTAGTGTTGAGCAGTTAAGCGAAGACTGATGGCTCTGTGAAACCTGTGGTGAGAAACAAAAAGGTCAACCAGCCAAAGTTTAACAAGGAGAGCAACGGAGCACAGCTAAAATGGGCTCAGCTAACATCACATTCATCCCTGGGGGTTCTGGTAGGTTTGCCATATACACTAGGCTGCGTACCTTAGAACTAACCAGAGCAGGCGCTTGAGAACTACTATTCCCTGACTGAACAATGTGCAGATTGAAAGCATCCTCTAAGTCGTTCACAGGTCCATCCGCAAAGTTAGGTAAATTCTGACAGTTCTGGAGGCCAGAAGTCTGGAATGGGTAGCGCTGGGCTGGTAACAAGGTGTTAGAAGGGCCATCCCTTCTCTGGATTTACATCCTCAGAAACAAATATATGAGTGTTGAATACATGGCTTTATAAAAGAATAGATAATTATTATTTGAAAATCAATTTCACTTAACATAATTGAATTTAATTTTTGCTAATATTTACCTGACAATATCAGTCTAAGGATCAACGCTTTATTATGACTATTACATTGACACCAGAGGGGATTGTCTATAACAATTCAGGTAAAAACACCCATACTTATATCAATCCTAGCTTTGTGCCAATTTCTGTATTCATTCTGAACATATGGCAGTGGGGAAAAATTCAAAGCCTTGGACAATTTAAAATGTTGACAGGGGCCAGCCTGGTGGCATAGTGGTTAAGTTCACTTGCTCTGCTTTGGTGGCCTGGGGTTCACAGGTTCGGATCCTGGGTGTGGATCTAGCAGTTTGTCAAGCCAGGCTGTGGGAGCATCCCACATAAAATAGAGGAAGATTGGCACAGATGTTAGCTTAGTGAAAATCTTCCTTAAGCAAAAAGTGGAAGATTGGCATCAGATGCCAGCTCACGGTCTGTCCTCCTTACAAAAAAAATAGTGTTTTCTCTGGGTGCTTATCCTTCTGCACTAAATTCCCCCTGCTATGCTAAAGGACACAGGGGTGCTGCTGAATATGGCTTTGACAGGGAGGATGCAGAGTACCAGGTGGATAGAGGGTGTGGTATCTTAGTTAATTTCAAATAGATGATATAAACTAAAACAAACATCCGAAGAATCCCCCACACTTCAACGTACTTGAGTGAAAAAAAGAGGGAGTAGATTACTTGGCGTAAACACTATGATATATTTTATCTTCCAACCTGAAAAATATTTTGTAATTTTAACACTGTCATAGAATAAATTCAAATTTTCGTATATAGTTTCTCCTCCTGTGAGGCATTGGGAGTGGGGACATACACATTACTTATACCACTTCTTGCCGGCATTTGAAATCCATCGTAAGAACTCTCTCAACTGGAAAGTACCAAGAAGGACCAGAGGAGACATCTCTCCGAGGATCTCCAAGGTTTAAATATTTCGAATGGGTGTATTGGGACTTTTAAATTTTTTTAAAAAAAAATTTAGAACATTTAAAGTTTAAGTAGTAAGACTTTAGGACAGTTTTCCATTGGTAAAAGGGGTTCAACCTACAGACAAGGAAAGATATTCACTTAGTGGCACAAGCATACCCACCAGAGGAGTGGCATTGGGTTTAGGGAAGCATTGTTCTTTGTATAAAAAATGTAAACTAGGAGGCCGGCCCGGTGGCATAGTGGTTAAGTTCGTGCACTCCGCTTCAGCAGCCCAGGGTTTGCCTGATTGGATCCCAGACACGGACCTACGCACCGTTCATCAAGCCATGATCCCGGGCACGGACCTACACACTGCTCTCAGGCCATGCTGTGGTGGTGTCCCACATGGAAGAACTATAATGACTTACAACTAGGACAGACAACTTCCTGCTGGGGCTTTGGGGAGGAAAAACAAATATTAAAGACCTGAAAAGTTTTAAAAAAGCGAACAAACACAAACTAGGGTTTTCTTACATTATGTATACCCTGGCAGCTGGAATACTGTGGCTTTAGCAGAACAAATTTTAAAATTTAGATTCATATTTTGAATGAAGTTTGTTCATTCTCAACAAACTTTGATATGCGGTCAGGAAAACATGTGAGTCTATACAAAGGATCTTTGGATATAATAACAAAGGAGAAAATGCAGCTTTTTCCTTCAGAGAGAGGTGTTTTCCAAATTTAAAATTGCAGGTAAACTAGCTGAACTTTTTGGAGGAAAGCGCATTATAACAGAAAATGTTTCACTCCCATTAGTAGAAAAATCTGTGCAAATATTTATTCACGAGGTTCACTTTTCTTATTTTTAAGTGGATAGAACTTTAGTTAGTATAGGTGTATGCATTGGCTGTAATGGTCATGAAGTTGTGTCATAGAATCTGTTAACTGTCCCCATCTCCCATCCCATACCTCGGAGGTGAGGGACATCCTATCCCTCAATCCATTTCTGTTGTAGAAGCTATTTTCACTTTTTCAAAAAATCTCATGCATATGTGGTAGCCATGTGCTGCCTTTGGTATAACGAAAGGTTAATATTAATATGACCTGGGAAATTAAAGAGCTGAGGATATGAAACACTGATGCAGTAACGCATAGCAGAGGACCTGTTTCTTTGCAGTGGAAAACTGAAAGGACAGAGTGGAGAAGCAGCACATTGGCAAGAAAGTCTTTTGAAAACTTCTGGATTTTGAGAATTAAAGAGAGAAGAGCAGGAGATGGAAACAGCAAAATGGAGAATTGCTTCATTTACAAAAATTGACCAATTTTCACACTGGTAACTGTTCTGGAAATCTATGGTACTGCAGGGGAATTTCTTTCCCTATCAGGGGTAGAGCTATGTCTATAATGAGCCAGGGAGATAGAATTTTAAAGTACACGCAATTGTAGATTGCATTATGCGTTGCCTAAATCAAATGAAATAGACACGGAACATGCCGTACAGGAATGGTGCAGCAGATCTGACCTTCATACAGACAATTACGTCGTAGAGTTACAATAAGCTTCGAAGAAATCACTGGAAATTGTACGCATTTGGGTTTTTTGGTGGAAGTCTTATATTCTAGAAAAAAAAGATCTTTTTCCCTCTGTCACTTGACTCCAAAAGCAATTTGTAGCAAGTCTGTGTATTTAAAGGAACAGCAATAACTCAATATTTTAGGAGGACTAACAATATATGGTCAGAAATGTTGAATATTTTACTCACAAAAGACAGGAGAGACTTTGAACCAAGTGAGAGATCATGTTCAATTTATAATTGAGGTGACAGGATTAAGGGTCAGCTGAGAAAATAGAAACAAGCAATTGTAACACACAGGATAAATACTGAATATAGGTTCTAAATAAGTAACTCAAACTTCATCCGTGCGAAATGAATGAAGTGCCTATGTCTGAAATATAAATTAATAGAAGGAAGAGAGTTAATGAGTTATTTTGGAATTATAAGTTATCTACAGGAGACAGGAGTTATTTTCTTTTAAGGAATTGAAGTATCCATGACTTCAGGGCACTGATTTGAAAATGGGAAAAAGTAAAACTTTTGCATTTAAAATATCAACAGATATGAAAGGTGGTAGCAAGTTAAAAACACTCTCTATTTTGTATACCGTATTACTGAAATTATGTTAGTTTCTGATTCGGATTTTACAAGCCTGTCTATTGATAATGCAGAAACAGTATAGCTTGACCTTTTACAGGAACCTCTTTGAACAAAACTACTATTTCTCATAATAATACAAAGGAATACTTCTCTGATATCATAAGACCTCTCTGATAAAGTAAGAAGAGACTCTGAATAAATGTGTTTGGGGCTGTGGGAACAGCAGGTGCAAGCTCCCTGAGATGGGCGTGTGCTTTGCATGTTGAGAAACAGTAAGGAAGCCATCATGGCTGGAGTTAGGTAAGCAAGAGGGATGGGCTAGAGTCTAGATTTTCAGATACCTGGATAGGATACAGATCATACAGGCTCTTGTAGGCCATGTTTAGGATTTTGGATTGTATTCTGAGTAAGGCTGAAAGCCCTTGTGAAATTTTGAATAGAGACACGAAATCATCTGATTAATGATTTAACCAGATAACTTTTGTTCCCCTATAGGGAATGATCTATGATGGAAACCAGTTCCATAGTTCTTAAAGAAAAGAGAAGAAAAGTTTAAAAATGCTTAAAAACCCACAGGGTGGGTGTTAAGCTGTAGATATGATGAAGTAAGCAGATTGTCTCTGACACTGACTATAGTAATAAAATATAAACAGAATTCATGGAGGTGTCTGAAGATTCTGAAAAGTAAATAGTAGCAGACAATTGAGGCAGAAGAGTGGAATTCAAAACACCACAGAACTGATTGCACATTAAACAATGTTATCATCTGGTAATCCCTGGCTAGAATTTAACCCACTGGAAGTTGGCCCAAGAGTCCAGAGAAAATGAGTTACAGGAGATCCAACTAATTATAACCAGAGAGTTGGAAAAGAACATCTACCACTCAGAAAGAGTGTGGGAATTCTCCATTTTTTTTCCTTTTCTTACTCTCTTCTATATGCTCCCAAGCAATCCTATAGGAGAAGTGAAAGGAATCACCTCCCTTCACTGGAGCTGTGGTTTAAGAGGGCAGGGTCGACATTCTTACTGTTTTTCTCTATCCATCCTCCCATCACTTGGTCCCAGATGCTGGCTCATTGCAGAAGTTCACAGCAGAATGGGAAAATAAAGCCTCTGCTTTCTGGCCAGAGGAACAAAAGAAGAAATCCAAAGAGTCCAGAAAGTACTGGGGAGAGTGTGTAAAGAGAGAATTTGGGGTAAATTATCTCATGAGTTTTTTTTAATGAACTCCTAGAGTCATCCCTAAGTTGCACATTGATGGATCTGATCTTATTCAGCATAGCAAAGAATTGAGAACTAAGCTAACAGATAGACCACCCTGGTCAAAGAATGGAAACTGAGAAGTGTTCAAGCCAGAGAGATCCAAGCTAAACTGCAAAGGATTTGAAAGCTAAAGTGCAATTAGAATCACAGATCAAAGAATGCAGGTTGAAACCTACTGTGTTTGATTGCCTACTAAAATAAGAATATCAATATTCTCTGTAGGATAAAACGAGATGCTGAATCTCATGACATAATATTCAAAATGTCCAGGATGCAATCTAAACTCACTCAGTATGCAAAGAACCAAAAAAAAAAAAAAACTAAACTTGCATGGAAAAAAGATAGTTAGAGATAAAGACTGAGATGATAGGATATATTGGAATTATCTGGCAAAGCCTTTAAAACAGCTATTCTAAAAATGTTTCAGCAACCAATGTGATAACAGTTGAAACCAATAGAGAAGTAGAAAATTTCATCAAAGAATTAGAAGATACAAAGAAGAATCAAATAAAAATGTGAGGACTGTAAAATACAATAAATAAATTTAAAAAACTCACTGGATGTGTTTGAAGAACGAAGGCAGAATGTTTATCCTTAGTACTCTAAAATATGGTATATACTACTAGTGGTTTTCTGAAACGTGGACATCACTTATTGCAGTGCAAACAGAACTAACAATTTAAATACCTTTATTGACCAACAATTACAGTTGAATAAGGGGGCACATCCAAGTCAGTTAGTATTCAATGAAATAGATTGTGTTTCATGTGGGTATACATTTATTTGTAAAGCTGCACACATTTTAGAGAATGCAACTTTGTTAAAATTGGTATTTTCCAGAAGTAAAATAACATAGTAATACATTAAAAATGGAAGCACTAACAAAAATATGTTTGGCTAGAATAGTTATAAAGGAAAATTTGATTTTTACATTAAAAACAGTTAGCAGATAATGAATAAAATTATTTATAAGAATAAAGATTTAAGAATATTCAGTTCACTGGATGAACTAATTAGCAAAACGGAAATGACAGAGGAAAGAGTTGAGGAACTTGAAGCTAGATCTCTGAAAACTATCTATCTTGAACAGAAGGAAATATGTTTAAAAACTATCCTCAGGGACCTGTGGGGCAATAATAAAATAAAAATTTTCATATTCATGTCATAGCAATCCCAGAAAGAGAGAAGAAAGAACAAGGAAAAAAAGAACAAGGAATTCAATGCTGGTTCAATATTTGAACAACATTGTACTCCATCATATTAACAGACAATGTGAAAAAAAACAATATGATCAGAACTGTTTCAGGAAAGTCATTTGACATAATTCAGCACTAATTTTCCTTAAAATCTCTCAACAAACTAGAGATAGAGGGAAGATTTTTCAATACAATAAAGGACATTTCTAAAAAAAACCTATAAGACACTTATGGTTGACTCTCTCACATGTAAAGAGCTTGGAAGATATGATTCCCAGTCTAATAACAATAAAAAATCAAAAGACACTAAAAATCAATGACTTTTGTTGGACATATGTGAAGGTCATGGGTCAGAGATATAGGCCCACTAAAAGACTGTGGTTTAATCGTAAGATTGTAAAACACTGCCCCCTCCGATATGCTTCCCTATGAGGACTCCATTATCACATAATAGTGGAATAGTGAAAGAGCTACAAGGCACAGACTTTCTCTGAGGAGGTGTAAACAGGGAATCCCAAAGTCAAGAAGGCAAGAAGAAACAATGACACCAGAGGAATTTGAAGTCTCTCACCTATAGCTACGGCAAACTTTAAAGGAAGCACAACTTCTTGCCAGATTACCATAAATCATCACAGAAGAGGCCTTTGTACCTCATTATCCTCTAAAACAGTTCCCATTATAGAACATGTCCAGCTTTCAACAAAAAATTACAAGACAAACCAAAAGGCAGGGAAAGCACAGTCTGAAGAGACAAGGCAAGCCTTAGAATCAGACTCCGACATAACAGAGATGCTGGAATTATAAGACAGGGAATTTAAAATAACTATGGTCAATATGTTCCATAAATTAATCTAGAAACATTGGACGACATGCAAGAGTAGTTGGGTAATATAATCAGATAGATGGAAACTCTTAAGAAAGGATCAAAATGAAATGTTAGAAAGAAAAAATACCAACAGAAATGAAGAATCCCTTTGATGGGCTCAAGAGTAGACTGGAAAGGTCCAAGGAAAAAAATCTCTCAACTTGAATATAGCTTCAAGTGAAAATTCCTGATCTGACATCAAAAGAGAAAAAAAAACTTAAAAAGAACAAAATATCCAAAAACTAAAGGACATTTTTAAAAGGTATAGCATACACATAATAGGAATATTATAAAGAGAAGAAAGCAGGAGCAGAGCAGAAGAAATATTTGAAGTAATAAGAACTTCCCCTAAACAATGAAAGACACCAAACCACAAATCCAGGAAGGTCAGAGGACACCGAGCAGGATAACCTGAAACAAAAGAAAACAAAAGCACACCTATGCATATCATATTCAAACTGCAGAAAGCTGGAGACAAAGAGAAAAACTTGAAAGACAGAGGGAGGGAAAAACATATCATCTATAGAGGAACAAGAATAAGAATTATAGCAGACTGCTTGTTAGGAATCATGCAAGAGAGAAGATAGTGGAGTGAAATATTTAACTTTTATATAGCTTTTGTTATATTAGTCTTCTTATCATTCTGATTCTTCTCATTTACTTCCACTTAATCTTTTGTATTGTTGTTGCCAAATATATTACATTTCTATATGCTATATGCCCAATAATACATTATGTACATATTGTTTTATACAATAATTACTCTTTAAATCAGTTAAGACAAGAACAAAGAAGAAATATACATTAATTTTGTCTTTTGTATTTACATAATTTCCTCTATTGGTTCTCTTTGTTTTATTGTTTGGATTCAAATTAGAATTTGGGATCACTTTATTTCAACCTGAAGAATTCCTCTTAGTATTTTCTGTGGATCTGCAGCAACAAATTCTCTTAGATTTTGTTTTTCTGGGGATGTCTTTATTTCGTCTTCATTTTGAAAGAAGCTTTTCTGAATACAGGATTCTTTGTTGAATTTTTTTTTTTCGTCTGAGCT
Organism: Equus przewalskii; assembly: GCF_037783145.1. Taxonomy (NCBI): domain Eukaryota; kingdom Metazoa; phylum Chordata; class Mammalia; order Perissodactyla; family Equidae; genus Equus; species Equus przewalskii. The sequence continues at coordinate 18,151,315 of NC_091861.1, forward strand.
TTTGAGAGTGCTTTTCCTCTGCATTCTGCCTTCCACAGCTTCTGGAGTAGTCAACCGTTTATTTTATTGGGCTTCCATTGTAAATAGTTAGTCATTTTACCTATAGTTCTTTCAAGAACTACTCTTTCTCTAGTATTCTCAGCAGCATCACACCCAAATAGAGCTGTTGTTCCATGAGTGGAGACTGGACAGAGAAGGAAACGCTCACCTCTTGGCTGAAATAGCCCAGAACTTGACCTCAACAACAGGTAGCCGGGTGCAGGATGAGAAATGTTGATGTCCTCCCCCAGCTAGGATGTAGACCTCTGACTGGGATGTGGACATAATGGGAGCCCCAGTGTCTTGGCTGTACCATTCTGGAGTGGAGTTTCTATCTCACTGATATGGGATGGGGGATGATGGACACAAGTCTTGATTCAAGTACAACAGGATACAGGGTGTCACTTAGGAGTGATAGAAATATTCTAAAACTGGATTGTGGTGAATTATATATTTACAATGGGTGAATATTATGTTATGTCAATTAAACCTCAATCACGCTGTTTTACGATGTTTCAAAACTATATGGCTCCAGTTTTTATGAAGCAAATAATCCATTAGGGAAATAAACACTGGCAGTCTTCTAGGTGCTGTTAAAGGAAGGAGTTTGGTACTGTGATTTTTTCTTCATATCCTCAGAAGTGACTTTACAGACTTAATATAAAAAAGTTTGAATCCTCAAAAGAAAATAATAACATTCCAGTCTGTGGTCTCTCTTACTGCTCTTTCATCCCCATGTGTCAGATTTAATAAACTAAAATTTTCAAAGAAAATAGCAGACTTCAAATCTCAGTCTTTAAAAGTTTACTTTCCCATTACTTCATTCACTGTTTTCAAAATTCCCCAAACGGCATTCAGCTGTAATAAAAGTAAATGCAACTGTCAGCAAAAGAATATTTTAAAGACTAATGTTTCAGGGTAATTTGAAATTTAGTAGGCATTCTTTATAAATTGGATTCATGCGTGTATAATACAATCTACTATCTGCTATTTATCTCATTTTTGTGTGGCTTTGTATCCATTCTATTAGAACAGAAAAATGATAGAGTGTGTGTGTGTGTATATATATATATATATTACATATTCTTATTAAATTAGGAAAGTTCACTGATCTGGGGAATTCTATTTATACTAGTTTCTGAGTCTACTTGGTATCAATATGTGGAATATACATTGATTTTCAATATTTATGTATTTATATAACCTTGCTAATCTGGATATTTTCCTATCTAGAATAGACATTGTTAAGCCAGTATGCTTATTTCTCAGAATTAACTAAACTTTTTTTAAAAAAATAAGTGTGACTTCTACATATGCAAGCTTGGACAATATATCCTATCAAACTGTACTTCCACATCTTTAAAATGGATATTAATTCCTATTGTGATGATTAGATAAGATCAGGTTAACATATAGCCCAGTACGTGGAAAAATTGTAACTGTTCAATAAATATTTAGCTTTCCTTGGTTTGCTTTTCTGTCTAAAGATTCTAGTTGTATCTAGAAAAATAACCCATACTTTTGGAATATATTCTTTTAATGATACATCTGAGATGGTATATTTGACAGTAGGTGCACTTTTAAATTTAAGGTTGAGTTGAATCTATCAAAAGCAAAGTTCTTGTGATAAAGTTAAAGAGAAAGTCTATTTACCCAAGGACAGCATGAATCAGTCTACAGTCTAAAGAATGGAATCAACTTCAGGGAAAGGCATGGCCAGATCCAGGAAGAGAGCATTTCCTTTTACCACGCCTGTGAAATAAGTAGGTGCAAGAGATAAAGGAAAGAATAATGAAGTTGGATCAAGACCAAGAAACAATAGGGGACAAATATATTAGGACTACTGCCATAAGAAATATTGCTGTAAAGATATTGTCAAAAATATACTGACTGAGCTTAACTTCCCAAACTGTCTTTGCTTGTTCATTGATGTTGGCTTTTATTTCTAGTAGCCTAGATCCACATATCAACAAGACTTCCCTCACCAGATAAGCCCTCATTTCAGTGATTTCTGTACCAGCACATCCCCCAACACTCCCAAATTTGGAGCTCTTACTAACTCTAACCTAAATAATTATCATCTTCTCCTTATCATTCTATTTCTAGTTTCTTTTTTGTCTACCCTTTTCTACATGAGACAATGTGGCAATGTCTGGAATTTACATTAAAATACCCCAATATTCACAGTGTTATGAGTGAATATTGTTGTGTTTGTAAATTAACTGTAAACTACATATTCAGAAGCCCTTGTTCTGGAGTTTGATAGAGCAATTCTGTTACCTAAATCTGGACTACGGGGACTTTTATATATCATAAGGCATATTAAAGTGATTCGTCATTGGACTGACTAGCCACATTCATGTTTTGCAGTTGATTAAAGATTATTTCCACACCTCTGCACTTGGGTGAGTGGAGCTCTCAATCTTCACATTGTACTTAGGTTTCATCACTTTTTCAGCCTCTGGAGGATTTTGTAACCTGATCTGACTAGGAAGGTATTTAATTCTGCTGTTGGAATATGTTTCATTAGTCTCACAATGAAATCTTCCAATAGAATATTGAAAAACAACAAAAAAAATTGAGAGAGAGGCAAAGTTCCTGTGAAGAGTAAAGAAACAGGCTGTATGACTTTTTGTGGCAGAATTTTATTCTTTTACCATGGTTGTCACTAAGGAGATCTGAAATTTCACTCACTGATAATCATCTGAGACTACAAATATTCACCAAAAGGAAGCTGACAATTGTTGAAAAGCCAAGTTGGCTTAAGTCAGTGTAAACTTCGTAAATGGCAATTCTTATCATTGTAGATCTTTGAAGAAAGATGTAAATGATACTTTTTACATAAATTCCTTATTTCTCACCATAGTATTAAAGGTTGAAAACACAAAGGCATAAAGATACTTGTACCTCTATGTTCATTGCAGCCTTAGACACCATAGCCAGGACTTGGAAGCAACCTAGGTGCCCATTAAGGGAGGAATGGATAAAGAAGATGTGGTATTTATACACAAGGGACTACTACTCTGCCATAAGAGATGACAGAATCCGGCCATTTGTGACAACATGCATGGACCTTGAGGGTATTATGCTGAGTGAAATAAGTCAGAGGGAGAAAGTCAAATATCATATAGTCTCACTCATAAGTAGAAGATAAAAACAATGACAAACAAACACATAGCATCGGAGGTTGGATTGGTGGTTACCATGGGGGAACGGGGGAGGGGGGAGGGCAAAAGGGGTGATTAGGCTCACACGTGAAGGGATGGACTATAATTAGTTTTCAGGTGGTGAACATGATGTAATCTACACAGAATTTGAAATATATTATGATGTACATCAGAAAATAAATAAATTTAAAAATAAAAAAATAAAAATAAAAAAGTTTTAAAAATTTAAAAAATATATTAAAAGTTCTCCTCATCTTTATTTTTTTAAATTGCATACTTCTACCTTTTTGTTCATTCATAGGAAAACATTTGAATAAAACTATTAATATGGTTATCACACTTTAATTTAGAGTAAAAGTTTAATGTCTCTGGGGGCATATTTTACTCCATTCACAAAAATCAATATTCAAAGTTTGGTTCCTTTGAAGAAATTTCCAGGCTAATCATGGCAAAACTCAGCAGGACACCATGAACTGTTTCCATCCCCCTCGTGCATGTGCCTCTTCATTTCTAATAAATAGATAAGAAAAATTAATGTATTCACCCAGCCCAGGTAATTTGGTGTCAAACTTATCATTTCTACTGAAGGCTATTTATTTATTTATTTTTTTGAGGAAGATTAGGCCTGAGCTAACATCTGCTACCAATCCTGCTCTTTTTGCTGAGGAAGACTGGCCCTGAGCTAACATCTGTGCCAGTCTTCCTCTACTTTATATGTGGAACGCCTACCACAGCATAGCTTGCCAAGTGGTACCATGTCTGCACCCAGGATCCGAACCCAGGATCGGACATGGGGAACCCCGGGCTGCCAAAGCAGAACATGTGAACTTAACCACTGCACAACTGGGCCGGTCCCTGAAGATTATTTTTGATATACTATCATTTATTTGATCTTCTGTGTCTCTTTCCAAATCCAATTTAACTGTTGTTTGATAAACAAAAACACTCTTGTTTCTATGAGTCTTATTTCACTATTTTGTTGGATAAAATGGTGGTGATAATAAAAATAAGGATGATGATAAAGACAGTAATAATTACTAATACTTAGCTAGTGCCAGGGGTGTTTATTCTTTATGAACTTTGTGGTTAATTTGATCCTCCAATACTCTATGGTACGTGCCCATTTTGTAAATAAAGCAAATCAAGCAAAGAGGTATTAAGTCACTTGGCAAAGATCACAGGGCAGAGCAGAGATTTAGAATAAGCCAGTCTTGCTTCACATTTCCTAACATTACCAAATTTCCAAGATCTTCTTTATAAGTATAGCTTGTATCCCCTGGTTATAAAATTTCTACCTCAAAACTTTTGTCACCCTGATGCCCTTAATTAGTTGTGACTTCCTCTTCCTTTGAACACTCATAAAAATTTTCTCTCTTTCAGGGTCAGCCCAGTGGTGTAGCGGTTAAGTTTGTACACTTCACTTAGGCAGCCTGGGGTTCACAGGTTCAGATCCTGGATGTGGACCTACACACTTCTCATCAGGCCGTGCTGTGGCAGGCATCCCACATATGAAAAATAGAGGAAGATGGCACAGTTGTTACCTCATAGCAAATCTTCCTCAGCAAAAAGAGGAAGATTGGTGGCTGATATTAGTTCAGGGCTAATCTTCCTCAAGAAAAAAAAATTATCTTCGTTGTAACTTGCTATATTACTTTTCCAATTTTTTTCATCATTCAATTTCTTGTTACCATCATAATATCCCCCCTTCTTTAACATACATATATGGAACATATTAAGTTCCCTTGGGTCAGTAACTGTACAAAGTGCCCTTGGAAGTTTATGTCATAATTATGACTTTAAATCAAGAAAAGAGCAGACATGGTGAATAGGAAATTGAAGCAGACACAGGCATCCTCTAGCCTGAGAGTAAATCATGGTTTCAAGAGTGCATAGCGACAGAAGAAATGTCTTACTCTGTATAGATAGCATCAGGAAGGTTCAAGGAGTATTAAATACATGGGTGTCAGTGGAGACAGGTGAAATGTTATTTGCTCTGACATAATAGATGGTGCAGAGACGGCCAGACAGACAGGGTCAGACTTAACAGTACAGACACTTGTCAGTAGGTGGGGGGACTTAAGTCACATTCCATTAGTTCAGACTTCAGGGTTTTCCAAGAGACAGAAACACAGTTCAGGGAGAATGGGTCCTGAGCAAATTTTAAGGAAGTTCTTCATTTTAAGGAAGAACTTAAATGAGGTCTTCTCTTGTACAATCAAAGGACTGATAACAAAACAAGGCCTAAGACGAGTTTCTAGAATGAGGGTACAAGGACAGTGCCTGAATGTCTGCAAGGATGGCTTGTGTCGCACCTGAGGTAGTAACCTAGAGCTTCTTAATTCCTTCTGACTTAAGTCAGCCTTGACTCAAGACAACCTTCCAGAGCCTGGGGGTGGCCTGACCAGGGAGGGCCAAAGAAAACCTCAACTGATGGCACAGAAGAGCTTTGAGAGGTAGAATTGGTCAGATGCCTTAGGAAAAAAACCTTTTTAAAAAGGAGTAGGAAGCTTTTATCTCTATAATGCTTTAAAATGGCACCTGGGATATGGCAACGATATTTTTTAAGGTTGAATTGCATTAACTTGAATAAAAGAAGATATCACTGAGGATAAGCTTACAAGAATATCTTCCCTTTTATTACAATTCCTTTCTAATGCATTTTTTCTTTCACATTTTATTAAATATGAGCCTGCAGTAAAATACTTTTTCATCTTCACTTCTTATGCTTTTGAACACCTCACTTCTACTTCCCCCGAAGGTTCCAGCCTCAATTTTTCTCATATATTAAGCAAAGCAAAATTGACATTAAAGCCAGGGAAACACATCTTGTCTCATTTATCCTTAGGATTTCTATTCTTTAAGTCAGGAAAAAAGTGTACATGAACAAGAGTATCTTCTTTTAGGCTTTCTAATGAATCCACTGAATTATTGCAATATCTCCTTTTACATATTGAGCAAGCCTGTAAGACTTTTTAATTTAAAATCTTATATCAATTTGTCTTAGTATTTGTAACTAGTCTGAAGAATAAGTCTTACAAAAACTGATACGTTTAAGTACGTGCTTTAATGATACAGAAATTATGAACTTTAAACCTTTAGGAACAAGGGTTAACAGCAGGCTGGGAGTAGAAGGATGGTTAGAGTTTTTGTTATTTTTTTATATGTTACAAAAGGTTAACATATACGAATAATTGTCCATGAGATTAATATGGATTCCCTTACATATCAAACGACTAAAACATAAATCTACATTTTAAGGAAGGTCCTTTGAGTAAGAACATAAAAAGAATGGGATATTTTATTGATTTCAATTTACTTTAATAATTTTTCTTTAAAATAATTCTACATTAACTTATAGTCCTGGTTGCATCATTCTCTTACCAAGATAATTATTTTTCAAAGTGAATCAAGGTGACTAATATGTTTTTATGAGTTGATAATTTTTACAACTTTTGGCTTTATTTTTTGTTATAATCAAAATTTCCAAAGGATGTTTACATTAAAAGTCATCCAAAATTTGTGTTTAATCTATTGTATAAGTGAAAACAAAATTAAGAATCAGATAACTTTGTTGATTTTCTGCTGGCTGGCATCAAATTAGAACTTTCATTTCATAGGAAAGTTCCAGTCTAGGATGACATAATTTTAGAGCCTCAGGTCTTAGGTTTTCTTAATTTTAACACATTCATTTTAAGGCTCAAATCCAGGATATTAAAAGTCCATCAAGGTTTAGAAAGTTGTCTCAAATAAGAGAGTTAGTTAATTACTTAATAATATGAAGAATTAAATTAATGAGTTTTTCATTTAAATAAAGCCCTAAAAATATTAGATATTATGCTAAATGTGTGGGAAGAGTGGAAACATGTCTTTTAACAGCCGGCATAAAGTCCCTCTTCCTAAGAGAACACCATTGTAGAAAATGTATTAATAAGTTCCTCAGGAATGATTCTGAAAGTCCGAAGTACATGTGGATAAGAAATTAAGTATCAGGAAAATACACACACACACACACACACACACACACACACACGAAACCACTATTTTGCTGGAGCACTAGTTTGCTCTATAACGCAGACTTTGAAGGATTTGTGGGGCTTGGGGTTTGTTGTTTTGATCTAAAAATGATGAAAGTAATCTGAGTTGAGTCCAGAGCAGCAGAGAAAGGAAGACAAGAAGAGAAGAGCCAGAGAGATGGTGTGTATCTGAGGCTTCTGTGAAACGGAAGGCCGAGGGAGACCTCTGAGTTGAGATGGTGAGAAAGAATTTTAAGAACATGGATATTGAGTTCTAAATTTAAATGTATACTTAAGTAATTAAGCCCGCCCTACACACTCATGCACACAATCATTTTATGTAAAACACTTAGGCTCAGGAATGGGACATGTAAGTGTGGTAGCTTTGGTTTCTTTGATTTTAAATTGCAGGAATGTACCACAGCCAAAAGCAGTCTGTTTAAGGGCCTGTGGTTTAGAATATAAATGCCTGGGTTCAAATTCTTTGCCCACCTACAGGATTCTGGAAGGTTATTTAACCACAACTCAGCTTCCTTTTTCACAAAATGGGAATAATTGTTATGGATTAAAATAGAAGATCATGCAGGTAAATTGCTTTATTATTTCCTAGGACATGTATAGCACTCGATAAAAGTCATTTTATTTTTAAAGACTGATTTCGCATGCTGGATCAGTGTGGAATAGAAGAGGTATAGCATGCATGTAAACAAGAGCCAAGAGGTAGAGGAGACGCACACTTAACCCTCACTCCCCTTTAGGTCCACAGAATTCACTAAGTTCTTGCAACGTCATCGGACATATTGACCAACGGTCACTGTCATCTTATTTCTGAGGGGCAGAGAAAACTCTCATGATGACTCATTCACAAATTATTTCTTAGTATAAGAAAGTGTGATTGTCATTCAAATGTATGAATAGAGGGCGAAAATATCTATGATATAAATGAATATTGACCTTTATGAAAATAGCGTCATCATTAACAGATTTTGTAATCATTTTACATCAGTGATATTAAGAGACTTGGAAAAATAAGAATTAAATTATGATTTGATTTTATAATATTGATGTTACTGAAAATCATCTGAAGCATAATGATATGACGTTAATAACTGTGGTGGACTCTGTAACGTGCGGCCCGAATTCTCCTTCAACAGCTTCGGAGAGGGCTGCTAAATGCCAGCCCACATCTCTCGGGCCCTTCGAGGATTGCCTCAGCTGGACAGAGCAGCCTTGCCCAAGACCACTCCCCTTCCCAGGGGCACCACATCAAATGACTGATTGAGGCAGATTAAAGGCCTGGACCATGCAGGCCTGACTTGGGACAACTCTGAATGGCTATTTTGGCTCCAGAAATTATAGTGAGTTTGATGGAGGCTGACACTAGACCTCTATCACAACTCAGCTTCTCCCTGTACCCACTTCTCTCCTTTTCTCATCAGTTTTACGGATGTTAAGTTGGAAAGCATTCTTAAAAAACATCTTTTCTTTTTTAGGTTAGATTGATTTTTTTATCATTTTATTGAGGTTATTGGTTTGTAACATTGTGTAAATTTCAGGTGTGCATCATTATGTTTCGGCTTCTGTATAGGCTGCATTGTGTTCACCACCAAAAGTCTAGTTTCTATCTGTCACCATACCTATGTGCCCCTTTACCCCTTTTACCTTCCCTTAAATAAACATCTTGAATGCTAAACTCCTCCTTAGAGTTTGATTCCTGGGAAATGCAACCTGCAAAGATAGTAGTAGTAACAACAATAATAAATTCTTATATTTACTGAATGATTATCGTGTACCAGACACCCTGCTATTTGTTGTGCATTTGATTTCTAAATCCATGTCTAGAGAAACCTGAAGAGGTCCTTACTCTACTCATTTTATAGATGGGAAAAAATGGGGATGAAAGAAATTAAGCAATTTGTCTAAGGTCAAATGAACATAACAGATTCATACCTAAGTAGTCTGAAACCAGTGTATGTATTCTTAAGCTATTATTATTATTTCCAAGTATTGCTTTTGTTTTGCTTGCAGAAGATTGTCCTTGAGCTAACATCTGCACCAATCTCCCTTTGTTTTTGTATGTGGGATGCTGCCACAGCATGGCTTGACGAGCAGTGTGTATGTCCTCACCTGGGATCTGAACCCGCAAACCCTGGGCCGCCAAAGCAGAGCATGCAAACTTAACCACTATACAATCAGGGCAGCACCCCCAAGTATTACTTTTTAAAAGTAAAAAACATCCTCCACAGAGTGTTTTGTTCATAAAAAAATAGCATTAAAGGGGGCAGGCCCTGTGGCTTAGTGGTTGAGTTCTCCTGCTCTACTTTGGCAGCCCAGGGTTTGGCTGGTTCGGATCCTGAGTGTGAACATGGCACCACTCGTTGGGCCATGCTGAAGTGTCATCCCACACGCCACAGCTGGAAGAACCTGCAACTAAAAATATACAACTATGTACTGGGGGGCTTCGGGGAGAAAAAGGAAAAATAAAAAAAAGATCTTAAAAAAAAAAGCATTAAATAACATATGCCTTAGAATACATGAATAATTTGGTACATTATTACCATCTGATGAGAGCTATTCAGATGTAGATTATCAAAGTGTGCAGAATTTGATTCTATTCACTCTATGCAAATCTAAATGTATAGCTTTGAGACCATAAATGGCAGCATAAAGATTCCCTTTAAAGCTTTAACATTTTGTTCATAGCTTGGTTGGTAGTTTTAGAAAACGACATGAGCATATCTTCAAAGCTGGCAAGCTTTTATGTTAAGCGATGTTAGTGGCCTGTGATTTTAAATTTTTGACATGAATATTTAAAACTTATAAAAATGGCAGATGGATTAGACCTTAGTACTACTAAAACTCTTTAGTTGAAGAAAAGAGGAAAGAAAGAAATCTAGCCCAGTGTTAATGGGAAAAATGTTCCTGGTTCTTTTTATTAATGTGAAGATTCAGCATTTTTTCTTGTGTTTTTCTTCCATAAGTTTATTGTGAAGACACTGATATGCTACCTCTCAGATTGCTATTCTTACTGGGTAGTTCTATAGTAATAAACTTATTATAAGATGCCCTTGTGTTCTATGATTTATTGCTATTAATTTTTAAATTAAAATTTCTGAATCACAACACTTTGTAAAGATCTCTTTGTGATTAATTTCTTGAAAGTATTATATTTTCCAGGTTATTATAATTCATTTTCATGCTTTATCATTTATCTATATTTTCAGATTCTTTTTCTATTTTATGTTCTCATTCAAGAGGAATGCAGTGCAAGACTACTGGGAGTTCATTTTCATAAGAGCAATCTAAATCCTCATGAAGAAAGTGGTGAAGAGAGATTTTGGTCTGTCAGTTAAACCTTGAAAGCACTAGTATTAAATGGCTTTGAAAGCAGAGATAGAAAACAATATAAAGAAAACTAATAACTTCTAGGATTCAAGATACTTCAGCAAAATTGTTCTGTATTGTCTGAAAGGAAATGATGGATTTGCAAGTTAGGAAAAAAAGTTAATATTTCTATTAGGTCACATATTCTATTTTTCACTTTAGTAAATATCTTAACCTACATGATGAAGAAATTAATATTTAATGGGACAACTCTTGGTAATTAGGTATAGTTATAGGTATTTTACATTTTTTAACTTGTTGAATAAATGTGGTCATCATGACATCGTTACTAGTAGCCTCATTTTAAGTCACTAATCCTCCTCACAGAGGATCAGGAATGCACAGAGGAATCTAGCTCATAGCTAACCTAGTTTCGATTTTAACTTGGGTCATTCTGAATTCAAAATTTGCAATATTTCCACTGTAGTATATCAGACCTATGTAACCAGATTGTTCTCAACATAATAAGCACAATGGAAAATAAAAGCAATGAAAATCATTAAAGAAGTCACTTGCCTTGTTCATGGACTGGGGTCTATGATTACAGGATTATTGATCATGCAGTCATTTCATACCTTGTCTTTGATTGAGATCGTGAGACATCTTTAATAATTCCACAGTTTTGATTGACTTGTGATGTTTCCCATGGATTCATCTGTGTCAAAGTCATAAACGCCAGTTAGTATTTTCTTCCTTCTTATGCATATTCTACTATAATCCTGATCTTACACTTTTCTTTACTACTGAGAAAATTTCACTAAAAATGACTTAAAATTATAATGATTATTGTAGTGAACTTATGACACGTCAAAAATAACAGTTAAGAACTATTCTTGAAAAGTACAAAGGCAAAATACCAAACACTCAATGCTCAGATGTTTCAGAATGAAATAATCCAATCTTATTTTCTCTCTCCAAGATTTTCTAAACAAAAATCAAATAAAACCTTTCATTCCATCTCAAACCTTCTGAAACCAACCCTCTTCTCTTCTCTCTCTTTCTCTCTCTATATGTATAAATGTATTATATATATATATGTAATTCCTTCAGCTTTATATATCTTTCTCTAGCATTAAGTTCCCCTGTTACTCTTCTATTGCAAAGATTCTATTTCTTTCGACCCTTCCCCTAAAGAAAATGAGCCAAATAAGTTGACTATATGTTGAGGTTTTTCTCTTAGGAAAGAGAAAAATCACATCACGGCACAATAACCTATTAAAATTACTAGTCCAGAAGGAAGACTCATAGAAGCTGAATTTAGACCCTGATTTGGAATGAAGTTGAGTCTTATATTTAAAGGTCTTCCTACAGCCAAAAAAAAACAAAAAAACAAAAAAAAAAATACAGGTTAAAATCTTGCTTCAGAATTATTACCTCGGACAGGAAAATTATTTAAATAAAACAAGGTTGGAAATACCAGGAAAGGTTTTATTTAACTCAGCCATGCCTAATTTATAAAAGTAATCTTCATAGAACAAGAAAAATAATAAATACACAAACATGAGGGCTTTTCAGAAGTTTTTATCTAAAGGTAAACTGGTCAATATTCAAAATTGCTGTGAAAACAAAGATAAATCGACAGGAGGCTTAAAATTAGACTTCAGGAAAGGATAACACAATATTCTGCAGTATAAAAATTGATAAGATAAAGAGATTTTGTGTATCTGTTTTTTTGAAATAGATTTAGGTTTGAAATAGGGGATTTAATCAGGAAAATTAATAAATATTTTGGAAAAAGAAATCACCCAATTAGAAAGCCTCCTATAGGTGCCTGAACATTTTAAAAGAGGCCTAAAAAATAAAAGTTATTATTCAAAACCAACTAATGATCTTTACATAAAACGCATAACTCCTTGCCCCCGAAAATATGTCTAAAGTTTCTCTTTTCTCTAAGAATAAGAAGGGAGCAAATTAAACCTAAAATATGTAAATATTGCAACCATGCTCCAAAAGTATACTGAAACTCAATGATGTTTATCACAAACTTAAAACCAGAACTTTAAAGATATGCAGTTTCCTTGTGGGGGCACTCTGTTAAAACACACAGAAGACCTCACGTAAGTTTATAGTAATATGGATAAATCCAAGACATTCTTGTATTAGTTTTCTATTGTAGCTGTAACAATGACCACAGACTCAGTGGTTTCTAAAAGCACACATTCATCATCATACAGTTTGAGAGGTCAGGAGTCCAAAATCAGTCTCACTGAGTCACTGGGCTACAGTCAAGGTGTCAGCAAGGGTTCCTTCCTTTCAGAATCTCTTAGAGAGAATTCATTTCCTTGCCTTTTCCAGCATCTAGTGCCACTTGCATTCCTTGGCTCATAATTACTTTCTGAATCTTCAAAGCATGTCACTCCAATCTTTGCTTCCATAATCACTTCTCTGTGACTGTGACACTCATCTCTGTCTTACAAGGAGCCTTGTGATTTAATTGGGATCACCTAGATTGTCCACAATAGTCTCCCCATCTCAACGTCACATTTGCAAAATTACTTTTACTTTGTAAGATAACAGATTTGTAGGTTCTGGAGATCAGTGTGTGGACATCGTTGGGTGACATTATTCTCTCTACTACAATTTTGCAAATTTACTTTCTGATAAGTCTAAAAAGGGACACAAAGCTTCTATGTAACGCAATAATTGCATTATCTTTGCCATGACCTCTAAGGTAAAAGAAGAATATTATCTAAGGATAGATTCCAAATAATTCAAAATTCCTCAAGACCAACTAATAAGAAGACTTCTGATATTAACACTTTTGAGGCAATCAGCATCAAATTTTTCAGAAATACCAATGCTTTTATGTGTTTGATTCAACTAAGCTCTTGAAACCAACCCCATGGAAGATAAAAACCAAAAAGGCCCTCAAATGATCTCAAAAAGTGCCTTCAACAATTTCCTAACCATTTTCTTATGTACATAAAAAGTGATGCTATATTCTATGGTGTTATCTCAACAGCGTGTCATATGTCAAGAATCTGTTGTCTATCATAGTCAATCCTTTAATCAAGTAGCCAGGGTTTATCACTGCCTCTGAACAATTGCAGTCTCAGCTAAGTTAATCAAGACATCTTCAGGTCTTAAACTAGGATTACTTTTAAATATGATGTTTCCTAATGTGGTACAATCCCTATTGATAATAGAGGATCCCTAATATCTTCCTGACAATTAATTAACTAATCATTGTTACATTTTTTTCTCATTTCTATCCACTCATGTAATAGTCTCATTCCAGGAATACTATTATGCTTACCTAACAAAGAAGAAACTCAGGATAATATTGTTAAGAATAGATCATTTGGATACTGTTTTAGTTAAGTAAATCCTGACTTAGTCTCATTTCTTGATTGGTCTTATCTTAAAAATTATGGACAGTTTTTATAACTTATCCAGACTTCTTTGAATCTAATCTAGTATCTAATTCCAGATTGATCCAAGGGACCAAACTTGTGGGCTTCCCTGGGACAAGACAAATTGCTAAAAATGCGAAGCTAAAACTGAAGCCTGATACTCATTATGTTTTTGATGTGGTTCACGATTTTGGAATGCATTAGGAAAAAAATTCTTACTCAACTTCCTCAGGTACTCTGTTAGAAAAATGGACAACACATCTATGAATTACTTAAAAACATTGCACTCACAAAAATAACGGCACTGGCCCACCATAAAAGAGAGAATATAGGAGATGGAGAAAATGCTTTAACAAATCATTAAGCTAAATAAATTGTTAGCCTAAAGATTTTTTGCAAAGACCAAGCCATGAAGAATTTTACAGGTTTTACTATAGGTGCACAATCTCTGGCTCCTGAGTCTGAAAAATTACTTGGAAAAATCAAGTTGTCAAATCAAAGAGGAAATAACCTGGCATAGCTGGGTGACTGTGTATTGGGAACAGATAACCTCAACTGGACACCCGCTAACGTACTCCACGGGACAAACTTTTATAGAGCCAAACACTGCTGGGTTTCTAAAATAGCAATTCACGACTCACCTGTAATCTACACAACGCTGGAAAAGTGTCGCATGGACAGAAACCAGATCCTAAGAGAAGATTTGAGCATCGTCAAATGAATTTTATATTACTGTCTCCCACTATGGGTGATGAAAATGCATCAATGATTATTTATTTAATTTTTTCTAAGTAGGAACAATTGCCTGTTTAAAAAGCCACAATATTCACAGTGCCTTAAAAACTATAAAAATGCCCAGACTATTCTGATTGACTTTTTTAGGTGATGAAGAAATACATTTTACTAGGAAAGTTAGGTGTAAAGGACACAAGGCAATCCCCCTTCGCCTGCAGCCTGACTTTACTGATTATGCCCAATAATATGGAAAAGAGGAAAGAACAATGAAATATTAAAACATAAATTAGTTGAACTACCAAACAACCTTGAAATCTCATGTTTTAAAGTACTTTCGTTGGCTGTCATGGCGCTGTGTTCTTACCTCTGATGAAGTCATAGCTCACCTCTCTCAGAACTGGTCACCAGTAAGTCTCATGCAATATAAGTGCAGTCATGCATCACATAAGGATGGTTCCCTCAATGACAGACTGCATACACGATGGCGGTCCCATAAGATTAGTACCACGGAGCCTAGGTTTGTGGTAGGCTACACTGTCTAGGTTTGTGTGAGTACCCTCTAAGATGTTCGCACAATGACGAAATCACCTGATGACGCATTTCTAAGAACAAATCCTCGTCGTTAAGCAATGTATGACTTTATCTGTACTCATAATTGATTTCAGTCTTTTATAATTTGATCTATCTAAATATTCTGAAAAACATAAGAAGTATAATCATTCTTATCATCCTTATAACCATTGATAGATTCACGCTACCTTTACTCTCCAACGGTCTAATCATCCCCTCCATGACTACGACGTACCCTTGGTCAGAAAGAGAGTGTTCTTGATCTTCGATGTAAAATATCTCACAGGGCTCTCTTAATTAACTATCAAATTAAGCAACATTTATCTTTGGATGTACACTTAGCAAGTGAAATGACATCAGCCATCCTCAAACGAGAAACGTTAACAAGACAAAACCATTAAGTATCTTAATTAGAAAACTTCCAGAAGTATCTATCCCATGAAAGTTGACTGCTGACCCAACAACCATGGAAAAGCAATGGGCTTAATGAAGTAGATAGCTTTCGTTTAAGAACATCAGATAAAGATTTTTTCTAGATACCTGGAAATAGTGATTGTCACTTTCTCTTTTTCATACTTTGGTTACTTATCCTTTTGATTGCATTTTTCTTCTTTACTGATTTACAGATTAAACATTTACAACTCCAACTATCAGTTTGCCTATCATGTTATTATTACTAAATCCATTTACCTATTGAAGGATGTCTTGGTTGGTTCCATTTTTTTTGTTGTTTAAAGATTTTTATTTTTTTCCTTTTTATCCCCAAAGCCCCCCAGTACATAGTTGTATACTCTTCGTTGTGGATCCTTCTAGTTGTGGTATGTGGGACGCTGCCTCAGCGTGGTTTGATGAGCAGTGCCATGTCCGCGCCCAGGATTCGAACCAACAAAACACTGGGCCGCCTGCAGCGGAGCGCGGGAACTTAACCACTCAGCCAGGAAGCCAGCCCCTTGGTTGGTTCCATTTTGAGGGCAATTATGAACAAAGCTGCTGTGAACATTTTCACACAGGTTTTTGTGTAAACATAAATTTTCAAGTCAGTTGAACAAATATCTAGAGTATAATTCCTGGATCAGATGGAAAGAGTATGTTTAGTTTTCTAAAAGATCGCTAACCTTTGTCTTTGAAGTGGCTGTACCAGCGTGAATTCTCAACGGCAATGGATAAAAGTTCCCGTTCCTCCACGTACTTGTAAGCGATTAGTACTGTCGGATGTTCATATTTTAGCCACTCTCACAAGCATGTAATAGTGCCTCGTCATTGTTTTAATTTGCATTTCTCTAATGACAAGTGATGTTGAGTATCTTTTCATATGCTTACTTGCCCTCTCTCTATCTTCTTGCTGCAGTGTCTGTTTATATCTTTTACCCATTTTTTATTTGGGATGTTTGATTTTTTATCCTTCATTGTGGTATGTGCTATTGGATCCAATCACTTTTGTCATCTAGTGGATAAAGGGTAGGGCAACTGCTAAACACTCTACAGTGAAAAAGATTGTCCCCAAAAGAAAGAGTTATCTATCTCCAAATGTCAATAGCGCTGAAGTTGAGAAACTTCTCCCTTGCTACACACAGTGAGCTACACACACTGACAAAACAGAGATGGAGTCTCATCGCCAGATGTTTTATTTGGCTAAATAGATAAATAAGTAATAAAAAAGACAGTAGGGGCCAGCCCTGTGGCCAAGTGGTTAAGTTCATGTGCTCTGCTTTGGCAGCCTGGGGTTCGCTGGTTCTGATATTGAGTGCAGACCTACACACCACTTATCAAGCCATGCCATCGCTACGTAAATGAACTAGGATGACTTACAACTACGATATACAACTACGTACTGGGGCTTTGGGGAGAAAGAGAAAAGGGGGGTGCGAAGGAGGAACATTAACACCGGATATTAGCTCTTGGCCAAATTCTTCAAAAAAAAAAAAAAGACAGTAATTATAAATAAAGAAGCTCAATTCTTTGTATTAAAAATGTAAGATATTTTGTGTTTTTTGTAAATTCATAATTATATTCTCCAGGTGCTAATAAAAAAGATACGTGAATGACTGGATCTTCTTAACTGCAATTTAAAAACATTAATTGAATTAGTGTGATCCAGAAAACTCACTCAAAGTATTACTGAAATGTGATTGCCATTGAAATTTCTCACTCAAAAAAGCATGGCTTAGTCAAAATGTGCAGGACAATTATTATATCTCAAACTATAATTACACCATAGAGGAGTATTTTTAGGAGTTTCTCTCTTTAGTGATCATTTGTTAAAGATTCAACTTTTTCTGTATCTTTCCAACCAAACGGCAGGGATGTGAGATGAGAAATTGTTGGACCTCGTTAGCTTGCATTGATATTTGTGAATTACAGCAATATTAACAGCAGAACATACAGATTGCTCCATTCATAAGCTGTTCACTTTCACAACTACTCAACGCAGAAATAGTATTTGTCTACCAGGGTTATCTTTCTAAAGCAAATTAGTGACATAATTGAAGTAGGTCTTCGCACATAAACAACACTATACACTGTCATCTCAGTCAAATATTTAGAAGATATCCATTGCTTGAATAACAATAAGACAAAATTTGTACAGTTTTCATTTTTCCCAAGGTGGCAAAAACCCTGAAGAACTCAATGGCCTTTGTCATTTGCGTTTTATCACTATTTTGAGAATAATCTCAGCAGGAGACTAGGACAAAGCCTAGAAAAAGTTCTTAACTGGATTCTTTTTTTTTTTTTTTTTTTTTTTTGAGGAAAATTAGCCCTGAGCTAACTGCTGCCAGTTCTCCTCTTTTTGCTGAGGAAGACTGGCCCCAAGGTAACATCCATGCCCATCTTCCTCTACTTTATATGTAGGACGCCTACCACAGCATTGCTTTGCAGGCAGTGCCATGTTCACACCCGGGATGTGAACGGGCAAACCCCAGACCACCAAAACAGAATGTGCGCACTTAACCACTGCACCACTGGGCCAGCCTCTCTTAACTAGATTCTTTATTCAGTGAGAAGTTGGTTATGAATTTCACTGTTCCCATTAGGAACAAAAAATTAGGTAGAAAAGTAGAGGTATTGAAGAGCTATACCAAATGTAAAAAGTTGAATTTTTCTTTGTGATAAATTGTTCTTCAAATGTTTCTGGTTTCCTTATTTAAATTTACTTTTTTGTTTTGTTTTATCTTTGGTAAACTCATGATTTAGACAAAATCTTTTGAAGGGAAACAGAAGTTAAGAAGTTACTATATATTAAACTACATGGATAAAAAAGAGACTATAACATATAATATAATAGTTGTTGTAATTAAAATGAAATTTTGTATTACAAAGTCATATGTAAACAATATTCATTCCAAATATGCTCCTTTTATACTCTATTTTTCAGCAACAAAAATTTAAAAGTCCATCTCTGCTTGCTTTAAAAAGGAGAAGTGCATGAGGCAGGCCTGGTGGTGCAGTGGTTACATTTGCTCACTCTGCATTGGCAGCCTGGGGTTTGTGGGTTTGGAGGCTGGCAGGGACCTACACACTGCTCATCAAGCCATGCAATAGTCATGTCCCACATACAAAATGAAGGAAGATTAGCATAAATGTTAGCTCAGCAACAATCTTCCTCAAACAAAAGGAGGAAGAATTGGCAATAGATGTTAGCTCAGGGCCAACCTTCCTCACCAAAAAAAAAAAAAAAAAAAGTCCATTCTCTCCACTTTTTTTCCCTTTAGCTTCTTTTATGCATGTTGAAGTAAAGATTAGCAGAGCTAAATCCCTTCCAGCCTTCATAAACCACGGGTCATATTCATGAAGTAACATCCTTTAAGTTTTCATATATCTCCTCCTCCCTGCAGGCTGACCCACGTGCTTGCCCCCCAGTGTGTGATATTTATTGATATGGGAACTTCCTTCCTCTTTCCCATTTAATCAGATCTTACAAATGTGTGTCAAGCCTTGGTCATACAAAAGTGGGATTAATTCCTTCAGCAAAAAAGCTACCCTCAGATAAAATGATCAGATTTTACATCTCTGTAGTACTTGGCACATGCAAACTTGTAAAACAAACAAACAAACAAATCTGCAAAAAACCCTCAGTTCATTTTTTCCCTACAAACTCATGCACAAAACACTCAGATCTAATCTCCCATTGCTATTCTTTCTCAAAAACATTTTCCTTGTAATCTCTTGAATGGTCTTTTCCATGGGTGAGGAACTCCCCTTCATTTTCACATTTTCCCCTGACATTTTGTTTATTGTCCATTCCCCTCACTAGAACGGATGCTTCCTGAAAGAAGAGACTTTCCCTTTTCAGACCATTCACTTAGAACAAAGCCTGGCACACAGCATATACTCAGGGTCAAGTGAAGTGATGAATAAAATAATAATAGCAAAGGCTTAGGTGGTGTGTACTGTGTACCGGTCGCTTTGCTACACACTTTACACACATCAACTCATTTACTCTCCAAAAGAACTCTTTGAGTAAATTAGGAAATGAGGTGCAGATAAACGAAGCAATTCACTCAATTTCACGTAGCTAGTAGGTGCTGGAGACGGGGATGGAACTAGGCAGGCTGGCTCCAGAGTCCACGATCTTAATCCCTGTGTTCTCTGTGTACTTGAAATCGTTAATATTAGAACAAAATTGATTGCTTTCCTCATTTGAAAGCACCTTGTACTTGAGATTTTTCTATGTAATACGCATTGCGTTCTTTGCTAGAAGCCTGCTTCCAGGGGAACACCATCTCAGATGAATATACAAACAGGAAGTGCACCTAGCAGACCTCCTGCTTAAAACACCAGCGGAAGGTAATGTCATTCAGAGCAACATGATCTGAGCCTGGACTGAACATCCTCGACCCACCTAAAATCTGCTTTTTTGTTGCTTTGAGCTGCAAGTTGTGAGCAGCAATGCAGTATCTCTTCAGTAGACTGTTAGCATAAAGGCAATCATTTTCCTTCTAGACTTTTAGTTTTAGAACAGTGATTTAAAATAAAGACATTTTAGAACAAGGCAGCCAAATAAATGAATGTATTTTAGGTTCAAATAATTTGCATCATATTTTCTCATTATTTACATCTCATGCTTTTCTTTAAGGAAACATGAGTTTTCTATTTTAGAAGATTCCTTCTCAAAGGATGGGATTATCTTATTCTATTTGTCCTTCGCGTTCCCAGGCTTTCTTTCTGACAGAACGTGAGCACATCTCTTAGGGCTGAACTGTTACATGAACAAGACTAGGACTTTGCATATGCAGATAGTACCACAAGGAATCAAATTTGTAGTGGAATTCATGCTCACAGCAATGATTATAGCACAGCAACGTCCAGATTCCAGGGGCGGTAATGGGACCGCCAACAGTATGGAGCCTCATTTGTCAGCAACAATGTAGTTGCCAGCAGGATGTCACATAGTCCACTGCAGTGGACGTAGTGTTCTTCATAGGCATGATTTGGGGGATTGTTTTTGATGTCATGCCAGCCATTCAAGCCTCTACGTTCTTGTGGATAAGCATGTTGATAGGAAACAGAAGTAATTTCAGACTCAAAAAAACTATGTCTCAAATATCTCTTGCTCTGTTTTTCACCTCAGAGAATTAACTGGAAGCAAACAAATGAGTTGATGACAAAATCTTAATGGCCTTGCAATTAGAGGCACAAATATAGATATAGATACAGATACATATATAGATGACATAGGCATAGACACACATAAATAGATAAGATCTATATATGTGTTTACACATATGCATAGACACATATGCCTAAGCCAGTTATTTTCTCCTCAGTACTGAACACAATAGAGTAGAAGAAATCCCCCAAGAAGAAATTGGCAAATGTATAATACACAACCTAAATAAGTTACAATTAGAAATTCAAACAGTTGAATAAAATTCAACCACATTTGCAAATGTGCACAGTTTTTGGAAAACTGAAATAAATATCTTTAAGAAATGTCGATAGATATTCTTCAAGGCAGTACAGGTGTAAACATATTAAATTTGAATTCCGATATTAATCAAGTGGAGTATTTTTCTTCAATAAAAGGAAAGAACAAGTGAATACTTGGAAGAGAAAGAATATTACAATATTCTTGGTATGTTAATTTTGGATCTCTCTCTACTACTGCAGCCAGATTAGCTGTGTGAGCACGTCACCTGAATTTGAGTTTTGACTTCATTTGATAAGTGGATGAGCTGCGTGACTGGAATTCCTATGTCCCTACTGAGTGGTGCTGTCATGCAGACAAGTAGCAAAATGAAAAGATGATTCTGCCCTATCCAATTTTGATGCGCTTGAATAGGTCTGGTCTTCGTTACACAGATAAGATTGGGATTTGATAGACTAAGTGAAGTGGAGACTTGAAATTTTATCTTGAAAATTTCTACTCAAATAGAATGTTAAATTAGATTAGGAACTAAAACCTAATTTAGAGCCGAAAAAAATGGAAATGGAAATCTATTTTGTTCATGTTTATCAGATAATCATAAAATGCTTCCTTCGCCTAAAGCTGCACTCATGTTTTCTCAACACTCTTAATTTAATGGCAGCAATAAGGTGGCAAAATGGAATATTTTTATGAAGCATTTTAGGATGGACTGGTTGACAAGCACTTACTGTTCATCGTGTGGACAATAATGCATTAGGTACTGAGAGAAAGTGTTCCAGCAAGAGAATATGCAACAAAAAAGAATAGATGTAGCGACAGTTTCTTCGTAATTAAAGACTAGATACTAGTGTTTCCAACCAGCAGTATTAGTTTGCTCGAATCGGCTTTCATTTCACTGTTGCTTACAAGCTTATTTAATAGAATATTTACGAATTACAGCACTAAGACAAATTATTTGGATAATATTGTCTACCTGATAACAGTGTATAAATTCTATTTTATGGAGCCTTTACTATGTTAAAACACGGTGCTAAGTGGTCTTTGTTATGAGGTCGGAGGCTATGGAAGTATAAAAGTCAGAGTGGTGCCTTCCAGGACCTCAGGGTATTAGCAACAAATTGTGCCAACATGAAAATCAATTAAAACCATTTAAATATATTACCTATTGTACGCTCAATCGAAACTCAACACAATACAAAGACAAAAACAATTAATAAAACATATTTATTGATGAACTAAATATATATAGTCAGTATTTGTATATTTTTTAGGAAAGTTGAGCTATTTAGTCCCACTTGAAAAGAAGAAACAAAAAAGAATTAGGAAAAAGATAAGCCTTAATGGGAATGTGCACTTGTTAATTCATTCAACAAATAAACTTAATCATCTATAATTGGCTTCGAAGTATTAGTGTGATGGGTGAACCTAGACAAATAACATATGGTTTCAAAGACTCCACATGGAAGAAAATACTCAGATTTATCACACTCTGTATGTAACTTGAAATACTATCTTGTATGTTGAACATTATGCAATGGTTGTGTTTACTTTCATTGACTTCTAAGAGCCTATTGTAAGGAAATTTATAATAATCAAAAAAGATTACTGAGTGTCGCCCATGAAAAACTGCATTTTTTTAGAGTAGAACTTTCTAGTATTAATCCGACTATCCTTTCAGGACATTTTTTGACTTAGTTGGTAAATGAGAAGTAAACTCAGTTTTTCTTTGTGTTTTTGGAGAACTCTTTCACTTTATAAATTGAATCCTAATTGAGATAGTCTTGATCCAACTATTTCTGCATTTTTGTCGTTGGTTTTGGATTTCCATAGATATTGGACTCGGAAGATCCAGAACAAGCTTCAGTGCGGCCTACTAGCTCTGTTGACTGTAATATTTACTTCACTTCATCCTGTAGTAGTTAAAGGATCTGAAAACTTGTTATATATGCCTGTTTTTTTCACATCAGCATGCGGTTTTTATTTTGATTTTCCACCCATGATTTTATTTCCTTTACATTTTGTTTTTCTCATGGTCAAGTGGTCGCGTTGCAGGTTTTCATATTCTGTTTCTAAAGAATGCCAGAACACCTGTTACCACACATATGAGTTATCTATTGCTGTGTAAAAAAGTACCTCAAAATTTAGTGGCTTAAAACAAGATACATTTATTATCTCTTAGTTTCTGTGGGTCAGGAGTTCAGGCAGGGGTTAGCTGAGTGTTTCTGGTTCAGGGCCACACACAAGGCTGCAACCTAGGTGTCTGCTGGGCCTGCAGTCGACACGAGGCTAGACTAAGGAAGGAGCCACTCCACTTCCACTGAAGTGGCTGTTGACAGGCCTTAGATCATTTCTCGCTGTTTGATGGAGATATCAGTTCTCTGCTATGCTTGTCTTTCTGCATCACTACCCACAACATGGCGGCTTGCTCCCCACTCCCAAGCATGAGGGGAGAGAGAAAGAGTAAAGGAGAGAGGGAGAGAGAGAAAGGGGGAAGAGTGGTTAAGCAAAAGGACAGCCAAAGTCTCTTCAAAACTAATTTCAAAAGTGACATTCCATTACTTTAGCCACATTCTCTTCATTCGAAGCAAGTCCTCAAACCCCGCCCACAATCAAGAAGAGACAATCACTCAGGTTCATGAATAACGGGAGGCAGGTGTCATTGTGAGCCATTTTACAGGGTGCCCAGCATATCATAACGGCAACGACAAGAAAAGATGCACTCTTTTTAAAGAATTACATGAACCAACACAGATCACGTGACGGATTTTGAAAATTCACATCTTATACTTAAACCTACTGGCAAACAACAGGCGCAGCTTAAAACAATAAAGAGATAATAAAAACTGAGTAGCTTTAAAGTGAACAAATCCTCAGTGTCTATGATCTTCCCTGTGAAGAGTGTGTAACAGATATTACTGATGATAATAGGTTCGTATCTTAGGTCTTTAGCCATTAGCTGATTTTATTTTTGGGGCAGAATTTTGCATCCATCTCAAGAAGGTGGTTGTTTCTTACTCAGAATCCTGATGATTAAGAGAAATGATGACAAGTGTTCTAAATCTAAAAGTGTTGGTTGTACAAAATGTAGCGATGTCAAGACGACTGGGTGGATATAACAGATGGGTGACAGAATTCGGCTTCATAATCCCGATACGTGAACTTTCCTGACGATTCTGATAACAGACCTCTCCAAATTCTAAGACGTGTGTATTTTAGAATCAGTCTCTTGTACTTTCTCCAAGACAAACTATCTAAATGTCCTGAGATTTAAACCTATGCTTTTCTCTCGTGTCTTCATTATTGAATTAAATGTACCGTGATATTATTTTCTCTGTGTATTTCATCATTGAAGATTGATAGAGAATATTTTAAAAAGTTATAGGTTGGAAAATGGAGAATAGGCCATTATCTGTGTACGGACTTGAGATGGTTTCCCACATAGATTTTTTCCTGAAAGAAAACTAAGGCACAGAGCTGCTCTTTAAGTATTTTATCATTTATGTATATGAATGTTTATATATGTAAATATTTGTTTACACATAAATCTATAAAATACTACAGAAGTAGTTGCTTTGGAGACAGGGTTGTCAAGTTTTAAGAATAGGTTTACTTTTCACTGAATATTCTCGCATTTTTAAATTTTCACCACTTTCTTGTGTTAAAAATCCACAGTAAAAAACAGTAATAAGATAAATCTAAATAAATAAATGATTACATGATTACTGCAGAATTAAAATATGATAATAAAGATTTGGGAAAACTTACTTTTTAAAAAAATTAAACATTGACAATTGTGGTAAAATCTGTTAAAAAAATTGACCAACCAATTATTGTATAAATGTAAAAGAGAATTTTTCTACATGCATATGTTATAATAACAAACCAATTCATGATTACACTGAAAATGTTTTGATTAAAATACACTGTGACTGATAAAATGTTTTCATATTTATATGTATTCATAAAAAGTCACCACTTGAAAATATATCCTATTTGTTTTATATGCAAATCTATATAAGTAAAGAATGGCTTCTATCTTGTTTAATAACATTCATTTAAATATCACATATCTTCAATATATTTTGCTCATAGCAATTTTATTATATTTTCTGACCTTTAACAGAAATATTTCTTTATAAAGAATTTTATAACTGCATTCTATGGTCTCATAACAAAACCTCATTAGAAAATATGATTCTTTCTATATCCTGTAGACATAAATGAAAGATTTCACCTTTCTAGGCTACTCATTAACAGATTTTTCCCTTGAATATCTAAAAATGTATAACCATAGGGTTTCTCTAAAGACTTATCTGCAAACTATAATTTAACATGCTCAATCCAGTGAATTTTAACTGCTTCTAAAGTTTTAGATCTTGGCTTTGTTTTCTTACTATTTAAAATTGTATTCTTTTAAGATCCATGTCTAATTTTATTAAAGATAAATTTCTTTCACTTAGTTCTAGCATATCCAATTTTAGGAATATTTAGATCAAAATTCATTTTATTTGTGCAGTGAATTACTTTAATTTGTCTGTAATGCTTAGTAGCAGATGGCAGGAATGGCCCCATTTCTTCAGCCCTTGGCTGTGCTTTTCAGTGTCTTCCCATTTTGACTCTGGTCTGAGTGAGGTGATTTTATTTCACCTATAGAGCAAGGTGGAAATGACATCTTGTCAGTCCTGTGCCTAGGCCAAAAAAAGGCATTGTTTCTGTTTAGCTTCTCACTCTTCAGTCATCTCCAAGAAAAGTGCATGCCCCGTCTAGCCATATGGTTTTAGGAGGAAGGTGAGAGGCCCTTGGAGCAGTGTGACATCAGCTAAGCTTCCTCATTCTAGGCTAGACTTGAGCAAGCACATCTGAGATCAGCAGAGCCATGACACAAAATCTTTAAATGCATGAAAACAAATGTTTATTGGTGTACGCTACTGAGTATTGAGGCCTTTTATTCTAAAATAGATTTTACTTTTTAGAGTTGTTTTAGGTTCACAGCAAAATTGACTAGGAAATACAGACAATTCCTGTATATCCCCTGCCCTCACATATGCAGAGTCTCCTCTACTATCAACATCTCATGGCACCAGCATGATTTATTTCTTCCTGTTGATGAACCTACATTGAAACCTTGTTATTATCCAAAGTCTAGAGTTTACATTAGGGTTCACTCTTGGTTTGTATATTCTCTGGGATTTCATAAATGGATGGAAGAAACCTCGTTAATTTTTGTAAAGGTTGTAAGGTCTGTGTCTGCATTCATTTTGCTGCATGTGGATGTCCAGTTGTTCCAGCGCCATCTGTTGAAGAGATTCTCATTGCTCCAATGTTTTGCCTTTGCTCATTTGTCAAAAGTCAGTTGACTGTATTTATGTGGGTCTATACCAGTGTTCTCTACTCTGTGCCATTAATTTGTTTGTCTGTTCTTCTGCCAGTACCACATTGCCTTGAATTCTCTAGGTTTATTGTAAATGAGGGTGCTTTTTCATGCAATAAATGTTAATTGATGCTGTGTTGTCTACCTAATATATAGTGATGTGAATGCATCAACTTTTACGCATTTACAAAAAGGTTGTCTATATTATGCTAGTCAATATCTTAAAATTAGTCACAACTTGGATAGTTATTTGACTTATTCAAAAAAGAAAACATTATTTATAGAAACTCTGAAATAAACTATATCTAATTACACAAAATCGGAATGGTGTTTGACAAAATTAATTTTATGTGTGATTTAGAAAGAAACTCCGCATTGCCTTGCATAATAAGTATTCTTGAATAATACATGGGTGAGACTTCATGAACTTATATTTCTAAAATTGTGATTATACATTCAAGTTCTTAGATTAGTTACCAAAATATTTTAAATATTAGAATGTATTTTACATAGCTCTTTTTTCCCTTAAAATAAATGCTGGTATCTTTTCACAAAAAAAGAGATTTTTCAATTTTTCTAGTGATGATATACTTTGTTTTACTGATATATAGAATATCATCAATAACAATATCAACAAGATAATACCATTGAAACTCTTTGGTACAATGAGAATGTAATTCTTTCATTGAAAATTCATATCTAAATGGAACAGAAATGTGATGAAAATGGAGAATATAAGAAACATATTTTTAGGCAAAGTGAAACTTTAATGTTAGAATGTAATTAATAATAGAAAACCACCTTTGAGCATTTTTCTGATCATTTACTTTATCCATGAGGGGGTCCATCTTTGTCTGGGGAAAATTGTTTACATGTTGACAGTGTAAAATCTTTAGAATAAATATTTGGGAAAAATTATTTTTTAAAATTAGTGAGTTTTTAAATATAAATCCTATTTCTCTTGGACTTAGTAGACATAAAAAATTGAATAGAATAAAATAAACAAACATAAAAGAAATTGTGCAGAAAATTAGTAGTGATAAAAATATTCACCTAGAAGAAAGTTTATAAAAGAAATCATCAACCTTTTTAGCAATTCTGTCATGAGAGGTCTGGAGTATTTGTATAGTTGTGTGTGTGTGTGTGTGTGTGTGTGTGAGGAAGATTGACCCTGAGCTAATATCTGTTGCCAATCTTCTTTTTACTTGAGGTAGATTGCTGCTGAGCTAACATCTGTGCCAGTCTTCTTCTATTTATGTGGGATGCCACCACAGCATGGTTTGACAAGTGGTGCTAGGTCTGTGCCTGGCACCTGAACCTGTGAACCCTGGGCTTCTGCAGTGGAGCACATGAACTTAACCACTACGACATTGGACTGGCTCCTGTATACACATTTTTAACTGGCATAAGAGAAGACCGTGACTCAAAGAGTTGAAGGTTCATTGAAGTTATGTGGACCAGCTCCAATGACGCTCAGATATTTTTCTGCTACAGCCATTTCTAGGTTTTTACCCCAATCTACAGACTATTTTGAGCTAACATTGCTTTCCTGGGAGGACACTGGGAGAAGCCAAGAGCTACATGGTATGGTTGCTCATCCAACCTCTAGAGACACCTGTGTGAGGCCTGCCAATAGCCATGTGCATGAGCTTGAAAGTGGACTATTCCGTCCCAGTGAAGGGTCAGACAAAGCCAGCCCCAGCTCAAAAATTAACTGCAACTTAGTGAGAGACCCTGAGCCAGAACTACCCAGCTAAATTGCTCCTGGCTTCCTGACCCACCCAAAACTGTGAGATCAAAATATTTGTTCATTTATTAGTTTATTTATTTGTAAGGAAGATTTGCCCTGAGCTAATATCCATTGCCAATCTTCTTCTTTTTGCTTGAGGAAGATTGTCACTGAGCTAACATCTGAGCCAATCTTCCTCTACTTTATGTGGGATGCCACCACAGCATGGCTTGATGGGTGGTGCTAAGTCTGTGCCTGGGATCTGAACCTGAAAACCCCAGGCTGCCAAAGCACAGCACGTGAACATAACCACTACACCACCTAGCTGACCCCTCGTTTATTTTTTAAGCTGCAAAACATTATAGTGACTTGTTATTTAACACTGGTTATGAATACATTGATTAGAAATTTAGTTCAAATCTTCCCCTTATTTTGTTGCTAACCTATCATTCACTTGTTATACTTGTCCAAAATATTCAGAATTATAATCCAAAAGAGTAGACTATTTTGGATTCATAAATTAATCAAATACAAGTTTTGTGGGGTGGACTTGTACGCTATACATATTTAATGTTTGTTTAAGAAAAAAGAACATGTTTGTTTCTGTCTTATAGGTAATCTCCCACCTGATACAAAAGCATCACGAGGGTTCTAAGTATACAATTGATTTCTTTGAGTCCTCTTTCACTATCTAGCATAGAGTCTTGTAGAGCAGATGGCCAATTTTCTTTTCAAATGGCAAATTCAGTAAGTTCCTTGATTAAAAATGTTGACTAAATCAACAAAAAGTATTATAACTTTTCATACATGTTTCTAATTCTTAGGTTTTGTTTTCTAAAATATTTCATTATAATATTTACAACCTTTAATCAAATCGATGTCAAATGACACTAGAATAATTCATTACATCTAGTCTTCACAATATTTTAAATACTTCTGAGCCAGCCCTGATGGCCTAGTGGTTAAAGTTTGGTGCTCACTGCTTCAGGGGCCCAGGTTCAGTTCCCAGGCGCGAAACTGCACCACCCATCTGTCAATAGCCGTGCTGTGGCAGCATCCCACACAGAAGAACTAGAACAACTTACAACTAGGATACACAGCTGTGCAATGGGGCTTTGAGGAGGAAAGAAAAAAAAGATTGGCAACAGATGTTAGCTTAGGGTGAATCTTTCCCTGCAAAATATATATATATTTTAAATACTTCTAATAATTCAAGTCATGCTGTTTTTACTCTGCTTTTTCTAGTATTTTTGAAGTTGGGAAATGCTGCCATTTTCCATTCAATGGAAAGTGAAGCTGTAAAATGGCTTAATATTCCAATTTAGTAAATAGAATATGTGCACACAAACAGAAGTGTGAAGTGAAGTGCTAACACTGGTTGCTTCTAGTTTATGGGACTAATTTAATTATACATATTCATACTTTTACACTTTGCAGGGCCATTAACAAAATCCAGTCAATTCCACAGTCTTAACTTAGTATTTTCCCATTCCTATATTAGTACCACCACCACTGCATAAGCCAACCATTTATGCACATCATATCCCAATCACCAATAAAAATCTTATATGTGATTTTTAATTTTTAATCTTATATAAACTCCTACTGCATGTGAGGAGTTTCACCCACCCCATTTATGATTAGCAGTGGTTAAATGATCACTGTTTTGATTCTGATCATTCTAGTTCTGGAATGTCATCATGAGAGTATGCTTTCTAGAACATTTATTAGCTCAGTTCCCTCCAAAAACTTTAGCCTCAGAAATAAGTCACACTTGTGATCTGAGTATGTGATCTCTGGAACAAGAACAGACAGATGAAGGAATAATACATGACAGAAGAAAGGGAGAAATGGTGAGTTATCAAGCTGGCCATCACTAGGAGCTAGTGGGTCTTGAGTAAGGACTCCCTGAGGAGCCATGTTGGATGTGTTTTGACTTTTCTCTTTGAGAAACAGAAGATATATGTATACTGACTCCTCATCATCATTTTACAAGGTTTACGCCACAGGATGTTAACAACCTCCCATTTCCAAATTTGTGCATGCATCAGAACATCAGAATCTATGAGTATGTTCTACGCCATTCCATGCTGTGGTAGAAAAGTTTTAGGAAGGAAACAGAGAAATATGTTAATCTCAGAGAAGGGGAGATGCTGCGAGCATACGTGTGTTTACCACAGCAGCAAGTAAACCACTATCTTCAGAAGATGAGTTGAAGCACAGGGTTGTCGAATGGTAGGTCTGTTACCATGAGAGACCCAGACTTTTAAGACATGGAGACAAAAATTGCATTTTCTAAAATAACCTCATGCAGATGGTGATCACCACTTTGGAGTGTTTAACAAAATTTACTCTGTCTCTACCTGATTATATTACCACGAAGTTTTTGAAGAGAAATACTGGTGATGTTAAAATTTTGTAATTTATTAAAAATACGAAAAACAATTGTCTTACATAATGAATGTTTTTGACTCTATTGATACAGTACAGAAGTTGCTCTCAGACTGAAAATTACAAAAACACTGAAGGCAAATGTTTTAATGTGAAACAACTAATTTCTTACACTTAGAGATTTATTCCACCACTGGGTTCTAGAATGCTCTCGTGAAAAACGGGAAAAGAGGTGTACCAAAGAACCTGAGTGCAAAGGGGGACCTTGTGTGAATCCTTTCCGAAGCAAATGAGGAAAGTATATCTAAAAGAAAAC
Organism: Equus przewalskii; assembly: GCF_037783145.1. Classification (NCBI taxonomy): domain Eukaryota; kingdom Metazoa; phylum Chordata; class Mammalia; order Perissodactyla; family Equidae; genus Equus; species Equus przewalskii. The sequence goes on from NC_091861.1 coordinate 18,182,249, forward strand.
AATGCAAATATGACAGTTATGGAATAAATAAGCAGACATAAAAATCAATCTCATTATTATATTCCAGACATCACAATGATGTCTTATATTGAACAGGAAATGCATTTTCCTTTGTTCTGAAATGCTTCACATTATATAATAGAGAAATTTTTGCTGTCGAAACACTGATTATTCCATTGTGAGCTGTAGTATCTTCAAAGGATAAAGGACTACCAAAAAAAAAATCTTTAAAGAAACTCCTTTAAAATGGATATGGCACCATAAAAGAATCCCATGCCATAAAATACACAGCAAAAAAGGGGTGAAATTGCTGTTTGCAGGAATAAAACAGCAGCATTTTATAGACTGGAGACGTTTTACGATACTGCCTAATGATTTTCTTTGTTTGGCCAGTATATAAACACTTCCCATCCGTAGTTTCCCAGGTCTAAATTGCTAGATGGTGCGTATGCATGGCTTTCCTCCAGTTATTTTATGAACCTCAAGCTTGTTAGACTTCATTGTTGAAAAGGCAGTTTCATCAGATTTAAGGTGGCCGCATCACCTCCTTGCGGATCGTTTCTTTCATATTGTGCTTGTATTTAATGACTGTGTCTGTACATTACAAAATAAAGTGGTGACTTGCCAAGTGCATATTTTGTCTGTTTTATTTATGGCTCAAGAAGGATCTTGAATATCTAACTCCACCACTACCAAAGTTACTTAAAGATAAGGGAACTTAAAGGGCTTCTTCAAGTTCTCTTTGTTCTCTAGGAAATGTATTTTGCCTTACTCCAAGATACGTTGGGTAAATCCACAGCTAAAATTAATATATGCAAGACCCAGACTATCTACATGGACTAGATCAAGCAAGAAAAATGTCTAAAAGTATAATAATTTCATCTTTAAAAATCCCAAAATTAATTGAGATGGAAAGAAAACAGAATCAATTGCTTCAAAAATGTTAGTTCTTAGGTGTGAAAATAGAGACCCAGAGGTGTTAAGTGAGTGACTGAGGATCACACAGCTGATAGAAATTCGAGAATTATAATCTTAATATATACCCATAAATTTGTGGTTCTTTGTATCACAGTATAAAAGCACGTTTTAATTCAATGCCCTGAGTTTCTAAATTTTTCTAGAAGCATCTAGAAATATAAAGCAAAAGTAAAGAAATAATCGATTATTCTATTACACATCTAAGCTAATTTTTGCAGAAAGGAAAAAAGGGATAATCCAGTTATAATAAATATTAAATTTTCTTCATAAGGCTCTTTTTCAAACCGAAAAGTTGGAAAAGTACTGACAAATTCTAATAAATTAAATATCAACTTTAAAAGATTTTTTATGATCTAAATCAGCAAAATATCAAGCATTTAATTCATTTTAGAATAAGATAGCTGTGATTGTAATGTGGCAAAAAGAAGCACTAGCTGGGGCTGCCTCGGTATCATATTTTAAGTTCTCACGCTCCGCTTCAGTGGCCCAGGGTTCACGGGTTCAGATCTTGGGTGCATACCTACACATTGCTCAACAAGTCATGCTTTGGCAACATCCCACATACAAAAAATATAGGAAGATTGGCACCAGATGTGAGCTCAGGGCCAGTCTTCCTCTCCAAAATAAATAAATAAATAAACAAATAAAATAAAAAAGAAATACGAGCCACTTTCACTAAATATAAAAGAGAATGTGATGTGATTCATGTGATATTGTTGAAAATTGCTGAACACATCTGTCTTTTAACTAGAAAAACACTGTGCAGGTAATTAGGTAAGACCTCAAGTCGAGACCCAAGCATACAAAAAGTATATGAATAAATGTACCCCAAGTTCCTGCCAAGAGGACAATTGGCATGATCCAAATAATGACACAGAGGTAATAACAAAAAAAAAAGAAATTAATCGAAATAATAAGCAGCAATGGTGAAGGATATGGAAGGAACATAGGAAGCGCAATTGTTTGACTCGTTTTCGGCTTACAGGTAGGACGAATCTTTTCAGGTTTATAATTTATTAAACATTTGCAAGGATCAGAGAACTAAGAAAGAATATTATTCAACATGGCATGCATGTTTTTTTTAAAGATTTTATTTTTTTCCTTTTTCTCCCCAAAGCCCCCCGGTACATAGTTGTATATTCTTCATTGTGGGTCCTTCTAGTTGTGGCATGTGGGACGCTGCCTCAGCGTGGTTTGATGAGCAGTGCTGTGTCCGCGGCCAGGATTAGAACCAATGAAGCACTGGGCCGCCTGCAGCAGAGCCCGGGAACTTAACCACTAGGCCACAGGGCCAGCTCCCATGGGATGCATTTTTATTATTTATTTTCATTGATGCTCTTACTTTCATTTATTGCTCTTTTTTCACTTTTCTTCCATTTTCTTTTTTGCTTTCTTCCTTTCTTCTTATCCTCCTTCCTTCCTTCATCATTTGTTACTTCTACTATTCCTTCTTTTTATTATTCTCTCCTTCTTTCTTTTGTACAGTCTTATTTGAAAAGATTCAGTAATTTTTGCCAGTTTAAAATTGCCTGCCTAACTAATACCCAGTCCTCAGACACTGACAACATTCAACAGTGGATATTCCTCAAATTCTAAGGACTCCTATTTATTTCAGGGTTGCTAGAAATATACAGGATGATAGCTATGTTTGAATTTTCAATATACCACAAATCAATTTTTAGTACAAATATATTTCATGCAATATAACTTGGCATTCTATATTTTTATTGGTACACAGGCAACCCTAATTCATTTAGTCTACTAATCTATGTAAAATAATAATAATAAGTTCACAGGTCCAGTCACATGTTTTTGTCCCCCCACATCTGAATATTCTGGAATAGTGTAAATTAAGAACATGAGCTGTAATGCTAGATAGTTATGAATTTTCACCATAACTTTGTGATTCTAATCAAATCACTTTACCTCTCCAGGCTCATTTTTCTCTTTTAAAAAAATGGCAGTACTAATAGTTAAAGCTTCAGAGGCTTGTAGGAAAAATTAAATGAAATGACATATAAAGTAACTGGTAAAGGCAGTTCTTACTTGTAAGATGCTTATTTCAAAAAGGAAGTTAAATGAAACAAAATTGTAAAAATTGCATCAAGACACTGGAATAACAACCTTTTCTCTTAAAAATACCCGCATTTAAAGGCCAGCCTGGTGGCATAGTGGTTACTTTTGTGCACTCCACTTCAGCAGCCCAGGGTTCACTGGATCCTGGGTGCAGACCTGCACACCTTTCATCAAGCCATGCTGTGGTGGCATCCCACATAAAATAGAGGAATATGGCACAGATGTTAGCTCGGGGCCAATCTTCCTCAAAACAAAAATACAGACATTTATTTCAAATTCAGAGAAAATAATATAAGGCCATTCACTAATTTGATCATACATGAAGTGAGTCTGTCACTTAAAGAGGAAGTGAAGAGTTCACATACTGAGCCTGCAAAACTGCAAGTCAGAACTTGGAGAGCTAAGAGGTATTTTGAAAATATAATTTAGTAAAATAGATCAAACTGAACCAAGATTAAGCTGGTCGCTAAGTACTGAATTGTCAGTCAGGCCAAGTACCAGGTGCGAAAAAATATTCAGAAATGCTGATTGGCAAAGACAGTAAAGAAGAACAACTTATTTACAAAGTATTCACCCAGAGTCTTCTGCAAACCAGAGGTTTTATTATGGTCAGACCAGGTAAGGTCCTGCTTTCAAGCAATTCTCCATTTAGTCTTAGAGAAAAGAAACCTAAACCATTGTTATAAAACAATGTAGGAGATATGGAGATAGAAATAACATTATTCTCAAACTATGAGGATAGTTTCTGGAGAAAGTGGTGGCTGAATTTAGAATTAAAAAGTCAGCAGAAATTCATGGGGATGAAAGTGAAGATATACCCAAGCATCAGGAAAGCATATTTCAATATCATGGGTACACGTTGCTACGTGCAATTAAGTACCTATAATCCTAAAATGTGAGGGAGAAAATATCAAGAGATAAGGGAAGAGAGTCTACCTGTCCAAAGCAAATTAATGACAGTATAGTGCAATTTTTTAACATCCAAATTTAAATCAAAATTTTGGCACTTGTCTTTGGGCAATTTTCCAGCCAGCGAAGGCTCCATGTAGGAAAAGAGAAAAGATGTGTAAAACGAGAAGCACTTTGTCCTGTAGGGTGGGAATAGATGATCCCGAACATGTCAATGATGACTTACAGGATCATAGTTTTAAGGTTTGGGAATTTTCCTGGGATATCCAGAGAGATCTGTGAAACTGACATTTGGGTTCAAAATGTGAGGGTTAAAGGATGAAGTCTTACCTAACTACTTTGGAGAAAAATCAGTAAATTAAGTGTCAAAACACTGAAAATAGTTAAGAATCCCTCTTTCCCCTTCTCCCAAGACAACACCTAAAGGAAAAAGAAAAATTGAATGGATTGAAAAGAACCTTTAGGAAACTCCTCCTTTAAAATCTGTGCTAAGTCTTTCTCTTTCTCTCCTCTGCCTAGAAAATTCAATCTTAAACTCACTAAGTAGGGAAAGCATGTAAAGGTCTTGGGGGAGAGTAAATGAGTGAGGAGGGTGGAGGGGTGCGGGAGGCCTGAGCAGGAGTAAGGTCTTCGCTGGGACCTAGCCCGGCATGGGGTATCCGAGCCTGAGCCGTGACAGAAGTACGTGTGTGGGAAGGTGACTGGCCAGGCCAGGGTGAGGGCGTCCTGCTAGAGGAGTTTAGACTGGATCAGGATGAAGATGGGCAACTCCACGATGGGTGCCCTTGTCTGTTGTGTCAGAACGTAGTCAAGGTGTAGGACATATAGATTTGAGTAATGCACCCCAGCATTGAGTGCCAGAGGTTAGGTGGGTTGGAAAGAACATCCTTAGAGTGAGAGCTTGGAGAAGGTGTGAGTGAGGCATGGAGAGCACACTCCAGCAGATGTGTTTGGGGAGGTCTACCTCGTGAAGCAGACTGTCGCTGGCTGTGAGATCCTGGATGGAGTGAAGAAGGCTTCCATGAACAGAGACTGCTTAGCAAGGTGTGTCAGAACCCAGGCAGGCTGAGGGCAGCTCCGAAATGGGGAGCAACATTGCATGGTGTGTTGGAGTGGAGTGAGGTGAGGTAACCCCACGGAGGAGGAACAGGCAGTGCTGATGGAAGATTAATCATATATGGGCAGGGTAGTTTGAAAAAATAATTAAATATACTAAGGGTAATAAGAGCCGCACTTGTCACTGTCAGAGAAAGGAATTACAGATATGGAAAAGAAGGAAACTAAAATGAACACTGTGATTTAGATGGGATTGGAAGTGTTATTGTTAACACTTGTATTCAGCATAAACAAATGGATGTAAACATACCAAAAGTTGTAAATATGTATATTTTTGTATATATGTATGTATGCATATAAATTCACATTTTTTAGCTCTGTTTGCAGAGATAGCCCGGTAGCAGTGGCACACCAATAGCAATGAGCATAGCTAGCATCTACTCTTATTTTCTAAATACCAATCTCTAACAAAAGAAACTAGAGTTTCTTGGAGAAAGGGCTGATTCCAGGGCATGAGGCATGGAAAGAAGAAGAAATTCATGGCATACACATCTTTTGCTGGAAGAAAGGAAGTGCTCAAAAGATGATGGATCAAAAAAGAGGATGCTCCCACTAAGCAACTCTGGGGCAATTGAAGAATCAAATAATCAATGATAATAAGAAATTGTAACTCCTTTGTCAAAACTCTCAAGAGAAGAATTTCATAGACTTTTACAAATGTCCACCAGGCAATGAATATGATCTATTAAGAGCATATGTTGTAGATGGATATCAATGCTTGGCAGTATGCATTTGTGTCAAAAGGCATTTTCAAAATGAAATGTGTAAAATATCATTACAGATCAGCATTAACAGCGCTTGCAATCAATCTTGAGGATAAGGAATATGAACTTTGAACCCCAACCAAGCAAAATACTATCACCTAAAAAGAATTTCTTTATTTTCAGGGCATCTGTATCACAAAAATTATTATTATTATTTTTGAATTTCATCATTAAAAATGTTTTCATCATTAAAAACCATTCATATGGTTCCTATGTAGTATCCCAATTTCTATATCTTAGCCATAAAAGTTTGCCAACCCCTATTCTAAATCAATTATATGTTTTGGTAGGTATTAGTCATTTTATAAGATTGAATGCAATGGTGCAACTATGTCTTACAGATTTATTTCCTAATCTATAAAGTAAAGAAAAAATAAGAGACTATTGAAGGTATTGGAGTTTAATCAAGTCGTTGTCTCTCATCGTCTACTGGAGTTATGATCATTTATCTTTAATTATAATTGCTCTATTACAGTTTAAGTCTCAGTAAAATGACTTTCCACTGACTATCAGTGGGTGTGCAAAGATAATGGAGGAAGAGAAAGCGAAGACAGTAGTTGAAGGACAACAGAGTTGTTGTTGCTCTAACTACATCAGACTTAAATGAGCCAATCAAAATACCTGCTAGGTACCCAGTGCAAGGATTGTTGTCAGAAGGTACTTATCACAATCCTGCTGTGTGAATGGATGTTTGGTATGGCATTGTGTAATATCAATTGTACTTAACATGCTAGTCCCTTGTTCCTGAACATAAAATTAGAGGATTGGCTATACCATTTCTAAGTCTCATTCTCTTTGCTACACTTCGGATAATGTAGATGTAACTTGGAATTATTTACAGATAATTTATAAAATAAACACATATTGAATTAATTTATATTAAGTCAAAAACAAGTAAATCTTTTCAAGTAATTCCCCTAGTTTTTGTACAATTGAGGGATAATACAGTAACGTGGACACTCTGTGAATTTTGGACTCAAGTAGACTTTGGATTAAATTCCTATTGTCCCTAATAAGATCTGTTAATTTGTTTTACCTAAAAATTAGAATAAAAATTCCCTTTTTATGGCATTCTATGTAAGATTAAATGGAGTAATATATTTTACCTAATCTAGCATAATGAGGATACTAATACTGTCACTCATATCTGACATTTCTGTGTCCTTTTTCTTCCCCTTGTGATTATGATAGTTGTCTTTAGTCTCAGTTTATTTGATTTTTTTCTGCCTATGCCTTGATTTTGTATAAGTTATGTCCTGCCTCCTTCCAATTAAATACTTTCCTTTTTATGTCATTTACAATTTTAGATTTATAAGTGCTTCTCTACACTTGTTATCCATTGAGGATATTTTCTTAAAAGTCAAAATATATAATATGAGATATGAAATCCTGGAAGAAAACATGCAAATGCTGCCTTTCACCGTAACCTGATGAGAGAGTACAAGTATGAACAATTCATGATTGAAAATGAGAAGTTAACGACTAAATTGCCTAAGGACAAAGAAAAGTAATTTGACAGATAAGAAATTTACTGTTTTCAAAAGAAAGCCCTTGTAACAATCAATTATGCTCAGAAAGTACTTTGAATTATGTGAATTAAAAAATATTGTATTGTGGTCATAGATATTAGAGTATAAAGGACAGGAAATTAACTTCAGAGTGAATATGGAGAGATCCCATGTTTTTCTGGAAACTACCTAAGGTTGAAAAATGGATGACTTGGGAGTAAGAAAGAGGTTATCCCTCATAACATAGTTTATTGGAATATATGTTAATAGAAGTTTAAAATTATTATTATTAAATAAATTAAGGAGAGCAAATGGTTAAGTTTAAATTTTTTTTAACTCAACTCCCAAAAATATAAGAAGCAGCAATAGAAGCAATGATATATGGACAAGATTGGAAAACTACACAGCTCAAGGGCCAAATTACAGGACATTTTTAAGTGCTTGTAAAAAAGAATAAGAAGAATAATGTGAAGAAGCAAATGTAGCAACGAAAGAGACCATATGTGGTCTGTAAAGCCTAAAATATTTACCACTGGCTCTTTACAAAAGACGTTTTCAGATCTCTGATATATGGCATATATTTTAATTGCAAGATACCAACTTTTTTTCCATTTTTGAAATGAATTTTATAAATAAGATCTTATAACTCATTTTCCTTTTGGTTTAGCATGATAATAGAGAACGATAATTGCTTTACTATTTAAATGTCATTATTATTTTTATAATTTAGTCGAAATTGAAGAGAAGTATTAGTTTAAGCTTGGGACAGAAGAGGTAGGTTAAAGACAAGAACCAAGATGGGTTGGCCTCGAGGGCTATGAATAGTGGAAGTCAAAATTGGGTGGAAGTGGCAAAAAAGAAGCCAAGGTTTCACCACTTCATAGATTCCTGGGGCAACCAGTTACCAAAATTGTGCATGCAGATACACACAAACACAACCAGAATCAAACAGTCATAGCAGCTGCTCAAAAAATAGTTCTGAAACAAATACCATCATTTTATGTATTGCAGTTTAGAAGGCATTGAAGTAGATAGCTTAGGTTTAGATTCAGTTAAAGCCAATAATGTATAACTTGCTATAATAAGAAAAAAAATAATGATGTTTTGTTAATATCAATTCATATATTTATCATTGTTCTAAATTTGTGATTGACGTCTAAATGATTGGGAAGTAAATTCTGTGTAATGAATTGTTTAACGTGAATTATCAGTAACCTGAGATTTTACACTCAAACTTCTTTTGGGACACACTGTCACATGGGATGAGCCTGGTGGCAAGTGAGGGCACATGCCATGAAAGTGCAAAAATACTGCCTATTCTCAAGGAAGTTCTAACACAACAATAACAACAACATACACAATGACAGTATTTACTGAGTGTTCATTATGTTCTATGACTGTTTCAAGAGTTTTGCGTAGATTGGATAAGAGCTTTATGTAGATTATTATTGGTTAAACGGAAGACAGCTTTAACCATCCAAAGGGACAGACCATAATTGCAGAAAATGTTATACAGCAAGATCATTTTGCAATATATCCAAAAAGACCTTTTTTAAGAGCTCTAATGCTGGGCAATGCTTATTGTGGAGAATATTTAGATTTTAAACTACTGCATTTTCCCCGGGTAATGTCAAATGGCAATTTTCTTTTAAATCATTTTCTCTTAAGAGTATTGTGACAAATGACCTTTCAAAGAGTGTATTACTGTTAGCTTGTTGGCATCAGTTTCCCAAACGATGTCACTTAAATTTATTCTGAGGCCCTTATGCCAATGGTTACCGTGAAAGAAATGTTAAAATATAAGTACTAGTGGCAGGTGTTACAGGTGTTATAGTAATGTTTGTTATAAACAGTTAATCCTCAAAAGAATTGTAAAATATTGATAAAATATAAATATTTCAGATTTAGGAAAGATTAATTTCAATCATATATTTAGTAGAAATAGATACTTTTAAGATTAATTCATCCTAAACATACTTCTCCATTGACATTTTCCCTGCAGTCAAATATATGTCATAATGTCATGAATCCACAGGAAATTTTATATGATCACCTGTATTCTTATACCAACCAGAGAGAGGAATATGTTGTCATTGAAATACGACATCTTTTTGCTTGAGGAAGAGTGGCCCTGAGCTAACATCTGTGCCAGCCTTCCTCTGTTTTGTATGTGGGATGCTGCCACAGCATGGCTTGATGAGTGGTGCTAAGTCGGCGCCTGGGATCTGAACCCAAGAACCCCAGGCCAGCAAAGCGGAGCACACAAACTTAACCACTATGCCACTGGGCTGGCCTCAGTCTCCTACAAATTGGAAAGTAAATTAGGTATCTGAGTAGTTGCTGAGAGATTAAGTGATCTTTCTGTAATTCAGACCTAACTATGATTATTTGTGACAGCAAATGTAAATATATTTCTATCTGGAAGTCCTTAAAGATTAAAAAAACCCAAAAAACCATGAGTTGATTGGTTGTGTCTAAAATCAATCACTCAACCAACCAACTAATCAATCAAGATACTCTCTTCTCCACAGTTTGCATCAAATTTTCAAATGAAAAAGGATTGTCTAAAAATGCATGAGTCAACTAGTAAATTTAATGTCAAATAATTTACACTTAGGTAATTTATTTGTATACTTGTGTAGGAATTTAACTATGCATAAAATCTCTAAAGTGAGTATTCACTGTTGACAAAAGGAGAGTTAAATTTCTACTCTTCTACTCGACCTTGATTTTTAGATAGGAATCATAAAGCTCGCGACTAAAAGTAAGCAATAGTGATTTAGGGGAATTTTCATCTAAAACATTCTCTACCTACTTCAGATGAAAATGGATTGTCTAACAATGTATGCCAACTAGCTAAACCAACCCAAAGCATGAAAAGTAGGAAAAGTCTACACAGTCCTATCAATTATTTTCTCTGATCGAGAAAAACGCTCAAAATTTCATAAAGATCAAATATGATAATTTTAATTTATTTAGTAATAGTATTTTAAAATATAAACATTTTGGCACAATTTTAATGATCATGGAAATATGGCAAATGGAAATATGGCATAATTTTAATGATTTTTCCATTTTACTTTCATTTCCAATTTTCTCATTGGTTTTCAAGAAAAATTTAACTGTTTCTCCCTAAAGTGTTGTTTTCTTTTAAAGATTGGCACCTGCGCTGACATCTATTGCCAATCCTCTTTTTTTCATTTCTTCTCCCCAAAGTTCCCCGGTACATAGTTGTATATTCTAGCTGTGAGTGCCGCTGGTTGGTGCTGTACGGGATGCTGCCTCAACATGACCTGATGAGCAGTGCCATGTCCACGCCTGGGATCCGAACAGGGGCAACCCTGGGCCACCTAAGCAGAGCACAGGAACTTAACCACTTGGCCATGTGGCCAGCCCCTCCCTAAAGCTTTGAAATGTGTTCTTAGTTCACAAGATGCTTTCAGTCTTTGGTTTTTGAATATAGGTTGCACGAAAGGTGCATAGCATACTTGGACATAAGATGTAAAGATTTAATATGCTACCCAGAAGCCTGACTTAGATCGTCGCTTTAACCTCAATGCCCCTTATCCTCTAGTGGGAGAGATAGAGCTCCAAGAGGTAACCGCCTTCCTTTGACTTTGCTGCATTTGGTTTAAATTTACAATTGAAGGATGCTGTAAACTGGGCCCTTTAAACACTGACAACCCTACCAACACTCTTCACCACAAATTGGGCAGCTGACAATAGCCTAAAACTGACAAGCATGTTTGTCCCAGATTCTTTTTTTATTAACATAAATAGCCTTCTATTTTTATCTCTCTCTGAGTGAAATTATCAATCTTTCGGCGCCCACCCAGTGGCATAGTGGTTAAGTTCATGCATATGCTTCAGTGGCCCGGAGTTCACAGTTTTGGATCCTGGGCACAGGGCCTATGCACTGCTCATCAAGCCATGCTGTGGTGGCAGCCTACATACAAAAAAAATAGAGAAAGATTGGCGCAGCTGTTAGCTCAGGGCAAATCTTCCTCAAGCGAAAAAGAGGAAGATAGGCAACAGATTTTAGCTCAAGGGCAATCTTCCTCACCAAAACAAAACAAAACAAAACAAAACAAATCCGATCTTTCACATAGAAGTTCTGGATGCTTTTATATACCCTGCTTTTTTTAGTGACTCCACCAAACTTCCTAACTTGAGACAGGGGGAAACATACATGGCAGAGATAGAAGGAGGAACTAGGTATTTGACGGTTTCTTTCCATTTTGTTAATTTTCTTCAAATCCAGGGCTCTAGCAGGAACCAAGTGTCAAGGGTTTTACCTACGCTAGTTAACTCCAATTGCTATAACCTTGTGAACATTGAATAACTTCTCCTGGTTTCTGGTTATTCATCTTTGTTTTTTTTTTTTGTAAAGTTTGGCACCTGAGCTAACAACTGTTGCCAATCTTTTTTTTTTTTCCTGCTTTATCTTCCCAAATCCCCCTCGGTACACAGTTGTATATCCTAGTTGCAGGTCCTTCTAATTGTGGCATGTGGAACACCGCCTCAACGTGGCCTGATGAGCGGTGCCATGTCCGCACCCAGGGCCCCAACTGGCGAAACCCTGGGCCACCGCAACAGAGTGCTCAAACTTAACTGCTTGGCCACGGGGCTGGGCCCTCATCTTTCATTAAAGGCATCTGAATTAAATTTTCTCTATTTTCTTGAAATTCTAACATCCTTATATTTGAAACTAGATCTTTGTAAAAATTAACTTATATTTAATTATTTGAGATATACTTTGAATTGTCAGGATTCCTGCCTTTTTCTCTTTAAATTAATCTTTATCTTTTTATTTCATGAGAGTAAACAATTAGAGCAGAGCAGATTTTCAACAGGCACGCACACTGAAGATAGTAGAATGTGTGTTTGTTCTCTGACAGTGTGTTGGTGATGGCTACACTATTGGGGTGGTGTGAATTTAAGGCCTAGAAAAGCAACATCAGAATTTGGGTGTGTTTTTCCGTTGAGACGGAGTACATGGTTTAAGGGGTTTGAAGAATGTAAAGACTAGATGATGTTCACGGCCAGCTGAATATGGTAGCAATAATCCTCCAGGGAGAGATGAGATCCAGGAATGAAATTTATCCTGGGATAATGAAACTCAGATATTGGAGTGGAATAGAGAAGAGGCAATGCAAAATTTAACAGGATTTTCAACTTGAAGTAGCAAATGGCAGAAATGGGGAATTGGTGTGGGAAATTGTTTTGAGGAAAAAAAAAAGTAATAATGCAGCCACAGGTAGCTCCTGAGATGAGGATGGGAAAACCAGATGAGATAGCTGGGTTTAGAAGCCAGATTTAGACTTGTATACATTCAGATGGAGGTGCTTATTATTCCTGAATTTCCAGCTAGATCTCCTTATATACTCATTTCTTCAAAAGATAATGGTTAGAAATTTAAACAAATAAAGCGCATTGTTTGGAAGGAGTAGGCATTTGTTTAAATGTTAATGATATAACTGACATTTAGGGAATTAATTCCAAAAGATTAGGAAAAATGCAAGCATGTTTTGACTTCTATACTTTATGCTTTTCATAGCTGGATCTCATTTATACTTTTAAGCTTCACTTAGAAATAACCACATGCCACATAATTTCAAATGGCCTTTCTCATCACAGTATGGTTATTTTTAAAATTCAATTTGCATTAGCATAATTTTGACATTTCAACTGTAGGGCTTTACTTTCTCACAGAGTGTTAATTTTATCTGAAAATGATAAAGTGTGTATCACGATTAAGTCAATGATCAGATATGGAAATAAATTCAATTAAATTTAGAAACAAAATACCAACCAGATATCAAGATAATTAAAGTGAAGCATGATGGCTTTGAATTTGAGGTATCTGTTATTTAAAAAGCTCTTAATGGTCAACTAAACTTGCATATATGTACATACATATGCGCAAAAGCGTATGCCAGGTTTTTCTCCTGACAAGTCCAGTCAAATATGCAATATACACAGATGTATCAAAACAAAATTAGTCATACACAGTTAAGCTAATTTGATATTTTCTGATAAAATCAATTAGGCTAGTCAAGTAAAATAATTGATTTGTAGTCTGCATACACATGCAATCTGGGAAAATATAATGTATAGTTTTTGGATTTAAGTGTGAAAGATCAATTGATGGGTTAATTTTTAAGGATTTTGAAATAGGAATGAATGAGTTTAACAATATAAGGCATTATCAATGCCTATTTTTTCAAACAATGTCATAATAATGAATAAGCTTTTTAACTATAACACACCAATAAAAGTAATTCAGATTATAAAATCATTTATGTTGTCATCCATCAGTTTATACCTCACCAACTTGTTCTGCTGCGCTTCTCAACAAGTAGTAAAAAAGGAAACAGAAAGAAAGGCAGAAGAAAAAAAGAAAACTGAAACAATCTTGAAAAGATGGGATTTTTTTTCTTGACGTTGATTCTTTGAAGCCATCAGCTCAACAACTCTTACTTAAGATATCTCTGAAATAACAAGAATCTGTAGATAAACTAGGAGAATCTGCCATGCATGTCTGAGTCATGGGCTCTATCGAGATAGGAGGGGAAAGAAGAGCAGATGACTTTTATGACATATGAGAGGTGTCTTGTCTTTAATTGTAAATTATGGACTTAGATTTCTTACCTGAGGACCTCAGAATACCCTTGAGACACTCGAGAAAGGGTTGTACCAGCACACTTCTATGTGACCATGAGAAAACTTTTTTGAATCTGACCCTTGAGAACACAGAGGCAAAGAGAATTTCTAGGTCATGTTACTCCTAGACAGAATTGGTTAGGAGAAGACTGCTTACATTTGGAGTAAGCTGGTTGGCAGGGAGAATTTTTCTCTACGGTGTACATGTGTTTACAGAGATCCAACAACAGCAGCAACTACTATTCCGTTTAGTAATTATTTGCATATAACACTTCAAGTGAGACTAATAGCTTGACTGGACTACAGAGGGTATATAAGGTCATAAAGAGGAAAAAAAAAATAACAAAAACAGATCGGGAATCAAAGGTTGACGGCAGCCTAGAAGTCTATAACATGTACCTCCTGTTGAAGTGATACTAATACACGAGTCAGATAAGACAGTGAGCAACAAAATAACAGGACTCTTTGAAAGATCTAACTGGTGCACACACACACACATCACAAAGGTCTAAGAATTTTAGAACCCAAAACACATTTCAAGTATAAAAATTTGTTAAGTATATTGAAAATAGTAATATCCACTTTTGAAAACAAAATTGCTTGGGAGATGAAGACATAGATAATAATCATTAAAAATAAAAGTAGATAAAATAACGGAAGAAAATCTAAAAGATATAAAGGGAAGTCACGGATACAAAAGGTGAAAAATAAGAGTTCTAGAAGAAGAAAAATGGACAAATGTGGAGGAATAACAAAACCAACAATAGGGTAGAATTTCTTTGGTGTGAAGAAAGATCTGAATCTGCACACTGAAAGGCTCCTGATAATCCAGAAAGGATAACTTTTCTTTAAATTAGACAAATACTGGTAAAATATCTAACACTCCCCCCAAAAAAAGAAAAATCTTACAAAGTTACAAAAGAGTGACAAATCCAAGATATAAAGACAAGTTGCCGTGAAACTTCGCCTGACCCAGAAATTAGATGGTAACACAGTGCGTAGGTCAAAACTCACATAGTGTTACAGGATTCTTGAACTTTACTATGTTGACTTGTGCTTAATGGTCATGAAAAAAACATATATATAATATTGTACGGAAAATATGTATCTCTAATCTAATTATGCTTGTTATAGGACAATGCTCAAGGCAATGAAAGGACACAGAAAGGGTTAGTTTTAATTAGCAGATTAGCATCTGTCAAATTTTGGTTCGCTCTGAAGCATACGGACATGGAGTGGATGCCCATATTATGGATATCCTTTCTCAATTCGTAGGAGAGATGAAACTTCAATATGAAAAGTGCAAAGATAATTTTACTTAGTTGTAATTAAAGACTTAAATAGAAAAGAGGGCAAGAATGCAAACTTGCAGTTCATACAAGACTCTCTCCGTATGACAAATAAACTTATGAAATGATACTCAAAACATCTCTAGTTCTCAAGAACGTGCAAATTAAAGATGGCTTTTCATTCTCTAGACTGGGAATAATTAATCAGAGTGGGAAATTCTAGGGCTAGTTATCATGTGGAATAGCAGATATTCTCATGAAATCCTGGTAGGAATGTGTTTGGCTACATTGCATCTTGTAAAACGCGATTTAAAAAAAAAATTATTATACTTGTGTAACTTGCAAATAAGAATATATTTACAAGATATTTCTGAGTTTATAGTTAGCCCAAAACAGGGAAAATTGGAAAGTACATGAATAAGGATGTAACGCATAATCATATTTTATCTATAATACTGATGATGATATTATATAAGCAAATTAAGCAAATATTACTTAGCATCTTCTATGGGCCAGGCCCTCTTTCCTAAATGTGTTTCCTTTCACATCTATTATATTATTTAATCTTCCAACAATTGTATGAGTTAGGTAACATTATTATCCCTATTTTATAGATGGAATAACTATACCAAAGAACATTTAAATAATATATACAAGACCACATAGATAAGTAGCGAGGAGATTGTATGAGAATGTAGACAGTCTATCCAAAGCCTATACTCTGAAGCACTATATGTACTTAGCATTTAATTTGACCCTGGGACACAATTTAAAAGAATAGCCTAGATCTATTTTTTTTATTTGGAGGATAGTTCATGATTCATTTTTAAGTAAGAAAACCAAGTTAGAGAGAAAGTATACATACAGAGAAAGGAATATGTACAAAGTAAAACTTTCATAAAGATACTAAAAAGTCAAGAAAAGTCTTTAAATATGTGTATAAATGCTTGCATGCATTTATATGAACAAAGAGAAAGATCTGTAATGATACACAAGCTTTCTGGCACTAGTTATGAGCAGGTTGTGTAGCGAAGTTGGGGAAGCAGTAAAGAGAGGAGGTAGATAGAATATTTCTATTTAGTTATCTTTGTGTTGTTTTGATTCTTGCAGGAGATGCAAGTTAGTTGTTTTTCTTGTTCTGGTGGAAGACTTTAATAAAAGATTATATATTCAGGCATACACTCAGACATATACACATTGACACACACAGATACTCACATTTATACATTTGCACAAAAAATAAAGTTGAATTAGATTAATTAGTAACTGTGAGTTGAGTTACAAACATTACATTCTAAACAATTTATTTAATCTCACCCTTTAGTTCTAGACATAAAGTTTTAAGTTCAGGAATCTGGCATTCTCATTGACCATGAAACCAACGCTTCTGAGCGTGATTCCTGACAAATATTAGGCAATTAGTTAAAATTTAATTGAAGCAATTCAAATTAAACGTGGATTTTCATCTCTAATCTTCAAATTCATATGCGTTACAGAGGATCACTATTCATTGCATTTACCTCGACTTAAGGTTGGGACTAGCAAGACTCTGAGGTGTTGTATTTGTGGACATTTTGTCTCTCTAGAATATTATTAAGCCTTGCATGGGAAGGACCGTGTCTTATTTATCTCATATTGCCTGCAACAACTAGATCAGTAACTTTCACAAAGCTATTTTTTTGTGTGTACAAGAACATTTTGTTTAATTGAATTAATTTAGCAACACCCAACAAAGCATACAATGTACCTCCGATATCTTCTTAATTTATCCAACATGATAATCATTAAGGTTTCAAATCAGTTATGTAAAGCATTTAGATTTGTGAGCAAAGAAAGTTTACATACAGAATCAAATTAAAACTGCATTGGGTTTTTGTATCTTATTCTATACAACTTAGAAAATAAATCAATTAAATAATGAATTTTTCCATTATTTCACCATATTAGAAAGAATATTGTCCTCAAATATCCCTGTGTTAACAAAATAAAAAACTTGTATATCAAGAGGTTAATTGACTTTTTCACTATGATGGTTCTATCTAAATGACTTTTCTTGTTTTTTCTTTTGCTGAAGAAGATTTGCCTTGAGCTAACATCTGTTGCCAATCTTCCCCTATTTTGTATGTGAGCCACCACCAAACCTTCACGACTGACAGACAACTACTGTAGGTCTGCCCCCAACCACTAGGCCACTGGCAGTGGCCCTTAATGAGGTTTTTACATATGCATAAATAATCCCTGCTTTAGTGAATTTTCAATGTTATTCAAATTATATTAAATTCTTGTACTTTCAAAATATTTTTCCTACACTAGTGGTTATTTGCTGAACATAGATCTTGTATGTCCACATTATAGGCAAAAAAATAAAAATCCAGGGGAGTGTCATAGAATGACTTTACAGTCTAACCTTTTTTTTATAACTCTGTAGAAGATTATTTGAACAAGTTTATAGGGTAAATGGAAGGATCCATGAAATGACATTGAATAGGATCAAGAATACTATGAAGGAGTTATAAAACAAGGTTGGACAATTCTTTTTTTCTCTCTCTCCCTCAAATTAACCCAGTCAAAATTTTCTCTTAGTTTCACTTTCTTATCAATGCATTTCAAGTCAATACAACTGCTTGAGTTCCTCAACCATGTATTTCTGGTTTTCGGGCATTTGTACTCACTCTTTCTCTGCTTCTGGACAATTCAGACCCACATATAACCTACTCTGACATATGGTAAAGTCTGTCTCAGCCTTTTAACATTTTTCCACGGGTTCTCCAGCCTAGTTATAAATCTGGTGCACTGACTTTTTGTTTCTGCCATGTTTACCAATATTTTGATACATGCCACATCGTATTGTAAATTGCCTAATTTCAGCATAAGGCAAAGAAATTGACCTATTTCTGGAAGTAGAAAGTGACTTATTCGTAGTTATATGTCTAGCATCTGGTATAGTGTTTTATGCATACTAGACATGCAGATAACGTGAACGGATGAAAGGTGAGGGAGATAGCCAGTCTTAACTTTCTAAGAGATGGAGACCCCAGAAATTTCGTGTTACTGTTAACCAAGAGAGAACCTGTGAGCAAACTGGACCAACAGAAAGTCATTTTCCTCCATAAAACAATGTAATATGGGGTTAAATTCTTTGGGATTACATTCTCTGCTTTATTTAAACTCAAATCCTCCCAATTCTATTATTCATATTTTCTTATTTTCATATAAAACAAATGAAAATGAATAGAAATTTGATTGGGATTTCTCGTACATATCCAGCATTCCTGAAAAATAAACTTTAGTTTCAATCAATAGATACTCAAGCAATAATCACTGTAATTTCAGTAATTAGAATGTTCTGGGACTGGCCTGGTGGGGTAGTAGTTAAGTTCACATGCTCCACTTTGGCAGCCCACGGTTCACAGGTTTGGATTCTGAGTGTAGACCCACACAACGGTCATCAGGCCATGCTCTGGCAGCGTTCCACATACAAAGGAGAGGAAGGCTGGCACAGACATTAGCTCAGGGACAATCTTCCTCAAGCAAAAATAGGAAGACTGGCAACAGATGTTAGCTCAGGGCTATTCTTCCTCACGAAAAGAAAAAGTGACATTAAAAAAAAAATAAATGTTCTAAGTTCAGGATTTGATTAACATTTTTCATAAGTAACATCTGATTTAAATTTTAAATGTTGACCTTATTTAATTTTTTTGTAAATATAAATATATACCAGGTAAATTTTTGCTGCCCTACTTAGATATACTGCATGAAAATTATGTTTATAAATAGATACATATATATGTATATGTGATATATGTGTACATAATAAATACATGTATATATGATATATGTATAATATATTCATATATGTATGCCCATATTGGTAGGCATATTTCATCAAGGAATCTTAATATAACATAATTGGAAGGAAACTTTAAAAATCATATCATCTGATCATTTTTTGTTCATCTTGAACCCTGTAAACTGATACTTTGAGCAATGAAATAGCACTCCAAATGGCAGGGGTACTCTGCCACTCAAAGATTAATTTAAATCGTAAATTATGTAAGCTTATGTTTGGCTATAATTATCCACATCCTTTTTCTAACAATAACCTTAAGATTGTCTACACTTTAAACAGGATTGCCTTTGTTTCCCTCCTATCTATCTATCTAGCTAGCTCATCTCATCTGTTTGTCATCTCTCTCTTATCTATCTATCATCTCTTTATTTCTCTATCTAACCACAAGATCACCTGACACAGCTAAAAGTATAGTCTCCCTACCTTTCCATCTAACTCTCCAACCCTTCATGCAGAGTTCTTGGACCATTTCTCACGACTGGCAAGGGTGATTTTCTCTCTGGATCAGCTTCATTGTCTCCAAATGCTGGCTACATTTTTCTCCCTACAAAGAGGCTTATTCTACCCAGGCTCACATTTTAGAATATATACTCCAAAGTGGAAGTGTGATTTTTTTTACTGAGATCAAATTTGAAAACCCCCAGGAAAGAAATCTAATTGTCCAGCTTACCAGAATCCTTGTCATGAACAGACAAATTAATGGAAATTTAATGAGGGAAGGAATAAATATTGTAGCTGTGGCTGCATGCCTACTCTTTGATTGGTGGATTGTGTTATGTCTTTCTTAGACTCTGCTGGAAACAAATGGTAAAAATATGGGAAGAGGCAGAAGCCCCAAAGAAGCATTTTGATTCAAGAACATAGGAAATATGTTGGGCAAATAAAACAACACATGTTAATTAAAATATATACTTTTTCAAATCATTTTTACTGAAGACAATTCACATACAATGAAAGACACTCATTTAATTACACATTCCACATCCATGAGTTTTTACAAATGCACTCATGTAAACCAGCAGTGCTAGAAAAACACGGAAATATTCTACTAACTCAAAAAGTTCTCTTGTGTTTCTCCACAATTCATTCTTTTCCTCGATCCTGGCCCCAGGTAACCACTGATCCTCTGTGATTATGGATTAGGTTTATCTTTTCTAGATGTTCATGTAAATGGAATCATATTTTTGTGTGTACAGCTTATTTCATTCAGCATAATGTTTTCAATAGTTTGTTCATATTTATTGTTGATTACACAACAATCTGTCTACCCACTAACTTTCTGATCAACACGAGTTCTTTTGGGATTGTGGCTATGATGTAAATCTGCTATAACATTTGTATGCAAATCTTTCCTTGTAGGTTTTTTGTATCTCTTGGGTAAATATCTAGGAATGGAATTACTGGGTCATATGGTAAGTGTATGTTTAACTTTAAAAGAAACTGACCTGCTGTTTTCCAAAGTAGTTGCATAATTTTAATTTCCCAGGATTAACACAAAAGTGTTCCAGTTGCTCCACCCTATGTCAACACTTGGCACCATACATGTTGGAAAGAATTATCCTTTCTCCACTGACTTACTGTATAATATGATAAATATTAATTGATCATAGATGTGTGAGTTTATTTCTGGACTCTTGTATTTTGGTCAGGTGTATATCTATCTTTACACCAGTGTCACATTGGTGTCTTCATTACTGTGACTTTAGAGTAAGTCTTAAAATCATGTCATGTAAATCCTCCTAGTCTATTCTTCTGTCAAATAGTTGTTTTGACTAAACCAAACTCTCTGAATATCCATAGAAATTTTGAATCAGTTTCTCAATGTCTACAAAAAAAAATAACCTACATAAGTTTTGGCTGGGGTTGTGCTGAAAACATGCATCAAGTTGGGAAAGGAGATCGATTTAACATACTGAGTTCTTCAACCCATGAGTACGCCATAGCCTCCATTTCTATAGGTCTTTTAAAAATTTGTCTCACCAATATTTTGTAGTTTGAGCATATAAACTATTTTAACATTATGCTATTACAAATGATTTTTTAAAATTTCAGATTGCAATTCTTATTAGATCTATAGAGAGATAGATATTTTTTATATTGACTGTGTGTCCTATGACCTTGCTCAACTCATTGATTAGTTCTAATCAGTTTTATTTTGGTTTGTTTGCTTAGGATTTTCTATGTGCATAATCAGGTCATTAGCATAAAGAGTATTACTTCTTTCCATATGGACGTTTTTTTCTCTTTCTTTCCTTATTGCATTAGCTAGCACCTGAAGTATCATGTTGAATTGAAGTGGTGAGTGGACATCTTTGTCTTATTCCTGATGTAAAGAGGAAAAATTAAGTCTTAAACCATTAAGAGTATGGTTAGCTACACATATTTCATAAGATGCTGGATCAAGTTGAGAAAGTTCTCTTCATTTCTAGTTTCTAAGAGTTTGTTAATCATTTGTGGTTTTGAGTTTTGTCAAATGCTTATTCGAGCCACTTTTAGATTTTCTTTGTCAATAATGGTCAGTAACGATAGTGATGTGCTTTGGAGATTTTTACATTGTTTGTGTTTAAATTTTGGTAATGTTTTTATGATTATTATACTTGGAGGTCATTGATCTTCAATCTATAACTTTATTTGTCAAATTTGGAAAAGTTTAGCCCTTATTTTTCCAAATATTTACTCTTCCTCTATCCCCCTTTGGGACTCAGATTACATATATTTCTCACTACAAGGTAATATCTCACCAATGAGACTCAATAAATTTTTCAGTTTTTTCCTCCATAACCTTCATTTTAATAGATTCTACCATGATATCTTCAAGCTTATTGGTCTTGTTTCTGCATTGTCTCATGTGCTATTAATCTCCATCTAATATATTTTTCCTTTCAAATAACACTTCATTTATATGTTTTCGTTTTCTAATATTGTGCATTTTTTTCCATTCTGACCATGTTCTTTAAATTCCTATGTATACTTTTTTTAAAACCACTTTATTAAGGGATGACTAACACACAGAAAGCTATGCACGTTTAATGTTTTCAACTTGAAGAGTGTGGAGATAATTATACACCCATGAAACCATCGCCATGATCTATGCCATAAACATATCCAT
The DNA here is from genome assembly GCF_037783145.1 of Equus przewalskii. Taxonomy (NCBI): domain Eukaryota; kingdom Metazoa; phylum Chordata; class Mammalia; order Perissodactyla; family Equidae; genus Equus; species Equus przewalskii. Next base: position 18,204,511 of record NC_091861.1, read on the forward strand.
CACCTCCAAAAGTTCCTCCTGCCCTCTTTATTTATTATTATTATTTTGATAAGAACACTTAAGGGGAGATCCACCCTCTCAGCAAAACTTGAAGTGTACTATGTAGCATTAGCATCCATAGGTAATATGCTCTACAGTGTATCTCCAATACCTCCCCAATTCCCCCTCCTCCCAGCCCCTGGCAACCATCATTCAACTTTTGGTTCCATGAGTTTAACTATTTTAGATTTTCGTATAAGTGGGATCATGTAGTATCTGTCTTTCTACGCCTGGCTTATTTCACTTAGCATAATGGAATTTTTATTAGATGTTCAAAATTGTGATATTGCATTATTACATTTCTGGAATTTATTTTTGTCTTCCTTTAGAAGGGGGAGAGTTCTGTTTTGGCAAGAATTTACATTACTTCCTGATCATGTTAATCTTTTTGAGGCCTCTTGAGTTTCCATACTGCGGTTCTAGAGGAACTTTCTCTCTGAGTGTAGTTCATTTCTAAGGTCCTCACTAAACATACCTGCTGATCATTGAGGACTACTGACTCTGGCTGATCAAATAAATAGATCAAGTAAATCTCCCCACTTTACTTGAACTCTGAATTATAGGGCTAATCCCCTCCATATCCAATTTGAGGGGTTTTTGCTAGATGTGTGGAGTTTCACTCCATGCATACACAGCCTAGTAATCAGCAAATACTCCAGGGAACACCTAAGCACATGTCTGCAGCTCTTTCTCTGTCTATCAGCCTCCTTTCCATAACTCTGCCCCGCCACTTCCAGGCCTCTCAACTTCTTGCTGTTCGAATTTCCATCTCTTTACATCAGTGAGGCCATTGTGCTCGGTGGTTCCCTCTCTGTCTGGAAATCATCTCCAGACAGAAGACAGGGGCGACTGTCATGTTCGCCTAAGCTTTCCCCCCATCTCAAGGATCTCATTCCTCTGCTTGCTTGCCATTAAATGTCTGAAAGCAGTTGCTTCATAGCTTTTGTCGAGGTTTTTAGTTTCCTATTCTTGGCAGTTAAGTCCAGTTTTTGTTACTCCATCGTGTGTGAAAGTGGAACTCTAGATATTATACTTTTTGAAGTTTTTACAAATTTGACTGAAAAACAATATTCTTCTCTATATGCATATTTATCATTTAAATTTCTTCTTTTGCATATTGTCCGTTAATAGTGTTTGCATTGACTTTTCTTACTGATTTATATGAATTTTTGTAGGTATACTCTATGTTTTTTCATATATGCAAAGTTTTTTTTTCCTTTTTAATTTGCTTTCAATTTTGCACGTGAAGTTTTGGTTTGTTTTATATGCATACCTTTAAAAACGTTTATTTCCTCAAATGTATCAGTTTTTCCTTCTTGGTTTACCTTTGAATAATTTTTTAAAGGCTCCTTTAAATCTTGAAGTATATAAGCATAACTAAAGTTAACTTCATATTTAAATATGTGATTTACGTGTTATTTATTTTGGTGCACAATATATGGGGTAGATAGAGTTAGCTGTTCCTCAACCAATCTGTGTCTCGCATCCTCTATTTTCCTACCAGAGATCATGTATTGTGGCTCTGATTTGCATCTAGGTTGAATTATGTGACTTCACCTCACCAAGGGAATATGCATTAAAATTCTGTGTTACTTCCAAGGCACAGTATTGTGGGAGAGATTGCCTTTCTCTCCTCTCTGTTTGCTGGTGTGGAGTAGCTCAAAGTCCTTGTGTTTGGCAGAGGTTAGGATAAATAGCGCCAAGCTAGGAAGAAAGCCACTCTCTGGTGAGGAAACATTGTATGAGCTATTACATAGGTCATTATACTTTTATTGTCTGTTTATGATAGCAGTTAAGAATGCTGATAATGGGATTAATTAAAAAGGGGGCTATCATCACATTTTTCCAAACAATTAGTCACTAGTTTCAATATCATTTATTGAATGATTCATCCATCCACTTAAGTAATACTGAAATTATCATTTTTCCAAACAATTGGCCACTTGTCATATTGCAATTATTTAATAATTCATCTATCCCTTATTTTGAAATATCACCTTTCCACACAATAAATTTTCTTTCATAACAGGGTCGATTTTATTAAATTTTTATATATTTTATTTGTCCTTCAGTTTCTATGTCCAATGCATACTATATTTAGCATTATGCATACTTAATAGACTTTAATATTTGTTACGGGAAAGTTTGCTTAAACATTTAATTTTTCCTTGGCTCTTCTTATTGCTTTAATCTTCCAAGTGATTTGAGAATTTTTAGCAAGTAAAGAATAGGAAGTCAATTGAAATTATGTTTAATTTATAAATTAATTGGGTGGAAAATTTTATCTTTCAACTATTGCATTTCTTTCCAGGAATGTATTATGTTCCCCATTTATATAGGTTTCCTTTTAATTCCCTTAGTGGCAGACACTCATTTGCAAAATAATTATAGATGACCACCCTAAGGTCTAGAAAGAACACAGAGAGTAACGTTAATGGAGGGGAAGTGTGAAATTTTCGTTAGAGTTTTTGTTGGGATTAATACAACTGAATGAGGAACATGAAGCCCTCATGTATCTGTTCGAGAAAAGGTATATCATAAGTGCACACTATTACACATTGTGGCAGAATACAGGAATTAATTCCTGGGTCAACATGGATAATCTGCCTCAGTGTCTATTTCCATACAAGTACAGGACCAAAAACACCAGGTATTTCCATTTGCAGGTATTATTACTCATCGACTTTGTGTCATAACCAAAGCTGTAGATATTGTGTTAGAATCCTTGATTTTAGCTATACCAACTCACAATATTCTATCTAAAGAATCTTCCTTGACTTTTCTTTCTTTTCAATGTTAAAAGTAGCATTCCATTCAACTCACTCCTTCTTAATCCTCAAATTTTATGTGTCAAATATAACAGTAAGGGACACATAGAGACTGTATCTAATTTTGAACTCTTAGTATTTCCAGGTTTGTATGCCCAAATTTCCTCAAGTATATATCCACCTGTGTGCTCTGCAAAATACCTCTAATTTCATATTCCAAAGAGAACTCAACTTGATCCCCCACAGATGTTTTTTGTCTCCTGGTTGACAACAGAATCATCAGCATTTTATATTATCATACAGAACCTTAAAAAATGCTTATATCTCTGCTGCTTTTCTCAGTCTCAGATTTCATGAATAATCCTTTAAAACAATTCCACTTGTATTATCTTCCACATCTACCTCCTTCCATCAGTTTTGTTTTCTTAGTTCAGATGTTCATTGCCTTTTACTGGATCCTCTTTAATGAGTTCCAGTTGGTTCCAATGACTCCAGGCTTTCCCTGCAAACATTTTTTCTCTGAAAAATTACTATAATCCAATAATTTCTAATTGCTTTCAAACACTGACATTCATTTTGGTTCCAATATCTTTTTCCTGTTATACCCCAGAATTATCCCCATATTAATCTATACTTTATCCTAATATGGCCCAAATTTTTAATTCTAATGATAATACTCAATAATTTCTAATACTAATGATAATGCTCAAGTTTCTCTTTAGGTCTGAACTATTTAAGAATGAGAAATATATTCACCTTTATTTTTTTTCATAAGTTGTCCTTAATAATTTTAGTTATCTGTTCTCTGATTACTAAACTATGTTCTTCTTTTAGTTATTAAATACAGTCATAATTTTGTTACTGGTAAAGAGAAAGACGATTCTGGCAAAGAAAATTTAATTCTTTATCTCCTGAACAAACAGGAATTTATTTCCCCAGTTTTCCTTGCCGTTTAGAGCCATATGTTTGAGTCAAAAGAGTCCACGTATGCACTGAGACGAGGTACATCATTTCTAGATGTACTATAAAAAGTGTGGAAGCCATCCATGCTTTTCCTCCCTCTGCCATGAGACTGTGTATGAATGCCATCTGTTCAAGATGGCTTTGTTACAAAATGGAGGAAGATAACCTGACCCTCATCAGATTTTTGTAAACATGAATAAAACCTTATGTCAGCGAAAAATAAATATTGGAGCGTGTCTTTCTTCTGTTGCTATTCTCAGGGCCACCAAAAATCGTAGACCGCCAATTCACACAAAGCCTCTTATTTTCAGAAAACTTCAAATTGTTTACTTCTTACTATTTTTTAAACTAAGTTGACAGACTTTTAAAAGAAATATGTACAAAAACATTTGAAATTTCATAATTTGGAAACATTGACTTATTTAAAGTTTAAAGGTTTCTTTAGTGTACAAACTTTGACATTTTAAAAATACATTTTACATCTCTAATAGAGGCTTACATTGAGCTGTAACATCAGAGGATTTCTCGTAGGACAAGTGGTACATGAAGTACACTTTAGGAATGCTTTTCTGCATCAGCATTTCCTCTCATCAATTGTGTGTTTCTTTCCTCTAAGTTTGGCTTTACACTGACCTAGAAATATTTCTTTTTGGATAACTGCCCCGGTGGTAACCTTCAGGTGATTTTTAATGAAACTCTTCATAAACAAGATATTATGCCAAAGTTAGCCAAAACTTTTATAGCCCTAATTTTGAGCAGCATAAAGTAAGTTATATTTACTTTAAGAGAGTTACTCATCAAATATGCCAAATTTATTTTTGCATATTTAATATTCTGGAATATTTCATTTATACTTAGTTTTCTTTAGAGTGCTCTATGTGTAATGAAGCTCAAGATATAACTTAGTAAATAGTTTTACGGAATTAATTATAGAGAACATGTAAAATATTTGAAATAAAAAATTTCAAAATATGGATGATCTATTTTTCCAGCTACACTTGCTTATTGTTTGAATACGACTATTTCTCTAGAGAAAACGAAGTGGCTTGGTAATTATCTTTGCTCTTATTAAAATACAAAATTGCATGGAGTATTTTTAACATTCTATGTTTATCTCTCTCATTGATTTTTATCCATACTTTCTTGTTTCATTCATTTTTTCAATTATTACTCTAGGGCTTGCAGTTATATAGTCTACCTTGAATCAACATTACATCACTTCACATGCAAGAATTTTAAACAATATACTTCCATTTGCTCCCTCCCATTTTATCCTGTTATTGTCATACATTTTACTTACATATTATAAATAAAATTAGTATCAATTTTAATCTTAATTATGTTCTGAAGAAATAAAGAAAACAGAAAAAAACTATTTTATCCTCATGTATACCGTTTTTAACAGTTTCCATTCTTTTTTGTGATTGCAGTTTCCTTCTGGTATCATTTTCTTTCTACTAAAGGAACCCGCTAAACATTTCTGGCAGGGCTAATCTTCTGGTGACAAATCTCTCATCTTTTATCTAAAACGTTTTTATTTTCCTACATTTGATCGTGAAATTGCCGGAGTCCAGCTCCAGGTTTCCTGAGGGATGAACGACGTCGGCAAAGAAAGAAGACAAGGTGAGACTGGAAGTGAGGTTTCCAAGTCTGATTTATTCGAAGCATTCAAGCACTTATATAGGGTCCAGGTCACGCGTTTATGATTTCATGGAATTGTCTCAGTACATAATTTTGGCAAACAAAATGGGTACATAAGCATATGTTGTTATAATATAGCACAGCATGTCTGTGAGAAGTAAGCAATGTTGGTTAATTATAGACATTGACCTTTTCTATATGTCTACTAGGCATCTAGATGTCTAAGACTGATTGCAGAATGGGGTGTAACGTCTAGATTCAGTTCCCCATGGGTCGAATGGCCCTAAGCCTCTATCTTTATTCCTGTAATAACGAAAGCAGAAGTATTGCAAAGTGTAAGGGGACCAAATACACACAGGCCCCCAGCTCCGTCTGATCGAAAGCCACACAGGCACAGTGCTTGGGGTTTCTCTTCTACCATTAACTGTTTTATAGGGTTCTCAATCCTCATCATAATCCCAGTTCCTCTGTGTCAATATATTATGATATTTTTCTGCAACTTTATCAGGGTTATGGGTTGTTTTCGGAGAGTGTACCTTTTGCATATCTTTGCTTCTGGGTGGGTGCCACCATTTACCTCCTGTCCTAACAGGCCTAGGATAATATCTACCTCCTAGAAGGACCTGAGGAGGGAATGTTCTCTTTTGAGGCTAATTATTAGAAGGCTTCCTCCTTGAGGGCTTCCAAATTCCTTTACCGCCTTTCCAGGAGGGAGTCAGAACGTTTTTTCCCTTCAGGCTGTTGTTCCCTGAACCCTCCCTAGAAGGCCAGGTTATGTCAGCTTCTTTCCCCTGCTTGGAGAGATTTTCCCCAGATATCCCCATGTACAGAAAAAGAGCAGCAAGAGCAATATTGCTAAGATTAGCAGCATGAGTAGGATCAGGAGCGGCCGACCGCCATCTTCTGAGGGTCCGTCGTGCGTTCCCTCATCTCTCTCCCGGACCTTTGTCCTTGGGTAGAGGCTTAACTGACTAGTGGGTGGCTCCCGGCATGAAATGTCAGCTGAGGGTTCATTGAAATTTTCTTAGATCTATGAATTTTTAACTTTTGTTCTAAGATGGAAAATTATCAACCATTTATAACATTCTTTTGCAATTCAATTTTTCTCTTATTTACTTCTGTGTTTATACGTATGTTAGACTGCTAGATATTAACCAGAGGTCACTAATGCTCAGCTATTTTCCCTAATTTTTTATTCATTTTTCTCTTTATGCTTCAGAATATATTGCTCTGCTTATCTATTATTGATCTTTTTTGCCTGAAATATCCATTCATTATGTTCCTTGTCTCATGTCCTGATAATGGCAGCAGTAACTGACATGGAGAACTAAAGAGAAAAATCAGAAAGAGAGAGAGTGAAAACTGAAATTTCCTCATATTTTAGCAGATCATAAATATACACTTCTCTTAATTGATAATTGTTTTTTGCAGGGTCGTATAGATGGCCTTGTTCGAAAAGTATAATTAAAAACAGAATATTCTCCCAACCCAAAAATCTCTCCAAAATGGTAGTAGAGAAAGAAATGTCTTATCACTGAATAAGCATTAAACCAGAATGTCATGTGCATCACAGGCACTATGCTAGGAGGTGGCAAAGAGCAAGAAATTATAACCACAGGACCAGGGACAGAATTTGTCACCTGAAAATATGCTGTTTTGGCATAAGAATTATATTAGGGTGATTATTTTTAGGATATAGCAAACACAGGGAAAGCTCTGAAAACCTAGCAGAAGTTACCCATTTGTAAGAGAAATTTACATTCGTAAGAGAAATCTCCATTGGTAAGGGTGCCTTCCTCTCTGTGCCAGGAAGGAAAGGACCACTGAATCTCTAGAAACTCTTACCAGTAGAAAAGGGGAGGAGTGAAATCTACATAACAACTTGACTCCTGTTTACTGTACTGACCTCATCTTAACAGAATGTTCAGTCTGTTTTTCAGAGGGAGCCAGCCAGCCGGGAGTATGCGCAGAAGAGAAAATTTTGATCTGCCAATCGAAGCTCATCCTGCCAGTGCTTCCGCATAGCTGCCTGCCTTCCCTGATGTCTTAAACTTTAACCTATCTCCTGGATGGGGAGACAGATTTCAGTGCCCTTCTCTCTCTTCTTGCCTAATCAACTTTCTTCCCTCAAACACGATGTAAACAGAATTGGCTTCTGTGCACAAATGTGGAGAGAGCTCTTGCTCCATATTGAAATCTCACCCTTTTATATAGCCATACAGATCCAACCCTTTATATACAGGATCTGAACATAGATAATAACTGGTCCTCAAGTAGGGGGACTTGACAGCAACATTTGTCACACATAGTTTATCCTAAATTTTTCTGGTCATTGGGGTGACCATCTGTGTTAGCTATTGGCTTTATCCAAGGAAAAACAGACTTCTCATATCTTCGTGACAGGAGATCATTTTGCAACATGGAGCAAAGCACCCACAGAGTTGGCTCCTATCCTCCCATAGAAACTGGGAGATAAGCATACAATCTCCCTTGATGTCTACATTTCAAAGAGATGGCCCCTGGCCCTTGAGAAAGGTAGTCCTGGGTCACAAAGCTAACACAAGTCCTATCTAGTCTTCAAAAGGATTTATAGGCATTTCCAAGAAATGAAAAAGAATTTATAATTACAAATTAGGAAATTTGTAATGATAAGTACAAATTTACCTTAGAAAAGAGTTTACCTAATGCTCTGAGACAACAAAGTGGAGGAAAATCCCTTTTTTTTTTCAAGAGAGAGGATTAACCCTCTTTTTAATTTGTATTTCTCTTTTCATCTTTAAAGGAAAACAATTCGTTGTGTTTTTTAAATGTGTGAACGTTTGAAATATGACCGAGCTCTCATATTAGCTCAGGAGGAAAGGATATATGATTCAACAAATGGAATCTGAAAAATTGGTTATCCAAGTGGAAAAAATAAAATTGGTCATGAATAGTTTCTTCATGGAGAGAACACAAAATAGTTATTAAACGTAGGAAAATATACTCAATTTGCTGGTTACGGATTTTAAGTTCACTTCCATACCATTTCTCCCATTGAGAGTTGGAGTCTATTTCGCTCCTCTTGAATCTGGGCTGGCCGCGTGATGTGGCTTATCGAAAATATGCAATAGAAGTGCCGTTTTGTGGCCTTTAGTTTAAGTCTCACTGCTTCCATCGCATATTTTTGGTAGCCAGCTGTCTGACTACACTGATGGAGATCACATGGAAAAAGAGAAGCCTTAGAGGTTAAGAGACTGCAAAGGGAGAAAGAGAAGGCCATCACAGCCCCAGCATCCCATCCGCCCTGCTGAGACGCCAACCTGTTAGTGAGATGCTGTTGGATCCTCCATCTTGATTAGAGTCATTTTTATACTCTTTCATTTTTTGTTTTGTTTTTATTTACTTTAATTGGAATATAATTAAAAATACAGTAAAGTGTTTAAGTCTTAATGCACAAACATTTCTCTTATGAGTTTTGTATATCTACTACCTAGATCAAGATATAAAATATTGCCTGCCCTCCAAAATGCTCCCTTGTGCTGTATCCCAGTCATAAATTAGGTCTCGTACAAAGGTAAACACCAGTAGTCCTGTGGTGGATGTCCTCTTACTTAAATCATATTTCTTCCTCTTTTTAGATTAATTTTCTTTTGATAGAATACATCCTCCAATAGCCTCTTCGCAATGGATTATGGAAGTAAAACAAGATCTTGAGTATCTTCAATATCATTTATCTATACTTGCACTTGATTTTTAATTTGACTGGGTATATGATACCAGCTCAGCATAAGATTGACGTAAGGGAAGCCATATTGTGGAAAAGAAACCATGTTGTAACTTTGAATGACTTCTGACTAACCCAGCTGGATTTGCACCCTCCAGGAGATCCATCTGCTCTGTAGATTTTATGACCCCTGCTAGTGCATATACCTCCCAGCTGTGATAAGATGATAACTTCGTTCTTTTAGTTCCTTAGGAATATGATGACCCCCTGAACAGAGTCTATGCTGACAACCATCATCAATGAAAACTGAAAGATCTGATGTGGTGACTCCTGGGTCAACATTCCTAACCTCCTCCCCTATAACCCACTGGCCTATATAACTGCTTCAAGATTCTGTGCCCCCTTAAGATGATTCTTATGGACATGAGTCCATAGCAAGCGTAATAAAATCCCCCTTCTCTGCCGCCATCTTGCCTCTTGACAATTGGCTTTTGTCTCAGGAGAGCAGATCGCTCCTTTTGTGTGGTAACATATAGAAACTGAAATTATAAAATTTTTTTCTTAGAATGTTGATAGCATTACTTCACTGACTTATAGGTTTGTCTCTTTTCAGAAGTCAAATGCCATTCAGATTTCTGAATACTTTTTTATGAAACTCTTTTCTTCCTTTCCAGTTGCTGTGTTAACATGTCTCTGTCCCCACCGTTCTGAATTTTGAGATGGTGTCTTTTGGGGAGAATTTCTTTTCATCCAACAGCTTTAGGCATTGTGGAGGGCTCTCAATTTGGTGTTTCAAGTCTATCAGTTCTGTGAAATATTCTTGGTGAAATATTCCATAATTTACTTCTCCAGTTTCTCTTTTATCTCTGTCTGGCATGATGAAAGTTCAGATATTGGAATTTCCTGAAGGGATTTCTTTATTTCATATCTAATCTCTCCTTTGCTCAATCTTTTTGCCTTTCTATTATAGCACCTGGGAATTATCTTTGACTTTATTTTTAACATCCTATTGGAGTTTTCATTTCTAAAATCTCTATGTATCTTTATCAGTATCTGTGTCTATATATTTCAAAAGCATCTTTCCTTACTGTTCCTTGTTAAAGATTCTTTTTCTTTTCGGTGTCCAAAATATCCTCTCTGAGGCTATTACTCACGGGTATGCGGGGGCGTTATATTTACTCCTTCCTGTCTCCTCAAGATTTTTCTGGCTTCTATGAATTCCCTTTTTCCTCCTATTTGTTATTTGCTTTCTGTTTTCTGGTAATTAACTATCGTCAAATATCTGATGTCCCTTAACTATCCAATCATATGTAGGTGTGAGGAATAAAATAGTGAATGAATATTCCTTGTTTCTATTTAAAACATACCAAGTTGTAAGTTTCTATCTAGACTGATGTGTCTGGTCCATGTTCTTGAAGGAACAATATGGAAGAAGATGTCTTAGTTTTTTATTTCTTATGTTTAACTTCTCATAGAGGAATTCTCCAGTGTCCCACTTTGGGAGGTTGATGTCATTTTCTCAGAGCCAACTGGAGATGGGCAGGGTTGTCCTTGGTTCAAGAGGGAGCATTTCATTTAACTTATGTTCCTTTTTCAGTAGGGTCTCTCTGCTATGTTGATGTCAGATTTCCCAGCCTCCTTGGGGCAACCCTCCAGAGGGTAAATGGAGGCTTACGCTATGTCAGAAGAAAGGTACTTGCTTTAATTTGTGCTTTTAGAAGACATCTGAAAACTGTAAGAACATAATTTTAAATATTGTTTTCGTCTGTAGACCTGTATTCAGCTTCCCCCTTCAGAGGCAACTGGTGCCTTCAGACCTGAAGTCAGAGGCAGAGATCTGCCTGCGTCAGCCTAAGCCGCTACAGGAGTGCAGTGTCCTTCCACCAATGACACCTTGTCCATTTTCTTTCTGTCTTTCAGATTTTGTTGCTACCATTCACTCTTTCATTTCCATTGTCTTTACGTGTATATTCATTAAAAATTCCCTTATAATTTTAGTGGGGCTTTGTGAGTGGCAGACTGTGTAAATTTTTGTTTAATCTTTTGTGTTTACTAGAAGTACATAAACTTCTTCTAAAACATTGTTAGGAAGGTAAAGCAAAAACAGCTATAATTGCTGGAAATGCCCTTAGGACACAGTGACTTACCTTTCAATGTTTGTTTTTCTTTTATCCTCTGAAATTATGTATTTCCTTGAAGACATGTTATATCTAAGATGTTAGATTGTTCCCAGGTTAACTTGTTGAGCTATCTAATTGCATTTGCTTTGTGCATATCACTCAAAGCAAGGCCCTTAATATGTCAGAAAATGCAAGCCTTCAGATGACCATGAAATATTTTAGCAAACAACTGTTGGTAAGAAAAAAATTAAGTGATTTTCTCTTTATATAGTTTGTGGTATGATCCAACTTTAATATTTTGTGTTAATCAAGCTTTAATATACTAAACAATCAGAAAATATAAAATTATCAATCAACTGTGGGAATTTTAGTGAGGTGCTGCTGTCTGTTTCTGCACCTGTGGAGTTGAACCTGTCATGTTCACGGAAGGAATTCTGAGGACGATGAAGTGATGATGCCAAAAGAAGAAAAATTTAAGTTTATGAAACAGGGGTTGTGTAAATACAAACGTTTTATGCAAGAAGTAACTCAGTTTTGTTAATTATTACTTATTTTAAATGGTAAATATTTTGTCTATATACACTAATCATGATTTCTCTTTTATTGTTGAAAAATCATATATATTAGACATACCTCTCATCTAATTATTATTTTCTATTTATGTGCTATTTGTTAAAACTCTTGGATAACTGTTTTAGAAATTAAATTCAATTAACTCTGTAAGTAAGACAAGAGATATCTGACATGATTAGGACAGTCAAACAAGAGGTATAATTTTTTTACAACTTGCAAATGACAATAGGACCTGTATGGTGAAAATAAGAAGTGAAGCAGTGTTGTTATTACTGCTAAACCACGGCAAAATCATGCGGTTTTGCACACCTGAAATATTCAATACGATTCATCCGTAGCAGATTCATTCTGACCATGAGTCTCAGCTGTGTGTTTAGAATTTGATGGGTCTTCCCCTATCTTCCTAGAGGGTCTGAAAAATGTTTGCAAATATTACTGACCTCAATGAAATTGTTTAGTTCAGACCTAGAGAACATACAGTTGCTACAAATTTAAAACACACAATTTACTTTTAATTGGGTTAATCTTGGAATCCTAAAGGAGAAAAAGCAGTTTTCCAGTTAATTAATTTATATTTCCTAAGAGACTTCCTCTTAAATCATGGTGTATTTTAAGCTATGCCAGTTATAATTATTTAAAAATCTTGCAAATCTTCATTGTATGTGAACTACCAGAAGCTGGTGTTTTTGATTTATAGATGATTCAAAGAAAATTGAGTATTTTGCCTGCAAAGTATTGCAGATTGACCACAGAACTCGTGAGTTACTTTTCAGCTGTGGATCCGGCGCCCACAATTAATTACACTTGTCTGAGCCATAGCTTACTCTTTCACCTTCCAACTCCACATCAAAAGTGTAGACAGCATCCAATTAACTAAGAGATTCCAATCCACTTGCTAAACTTAATAACTAATTGTCTCATTAAACTGACAGCAGAAATATGCTCTTCTGTTTACATGTTAAAAATATTTTAGTCAGGGAGGAAAATAAATAGATTTATAAAATTTTAGAGGGGAAAAGTCATAAAGGGAAAAAAAATCCCTTAAGTTTTAGAGAAGAGTATTGTAAAAAAGCATAGAAAGTTAAATTGAAGAAAATCATCATTTCAAAATGGATTTTACAGAATTCTATTTTAGAGTTGGCTGATTTAAACTAAGGCTGAATTTTCCTGTGGCTACATTATTTTAAATTATATATAGGTGTCTCTCATCTTGGGTAAGAAAAGGAAAGAGTTAAAGTTAGACTGAGGTGTATTTTGATCCTTATATTTACCCTGTCAGGTATTTCATTCAATCACCACAAAATTTCTATCAAATACTCCCTTTTATTCAGGTAGGGAAATTGAGTCACAGAAAATTTATCGAAGTTGCTTCACATTTTACAGCCAATATTTGAACCCAGATATACTCGCTTCCAAAGTCTAGCTTCCTTATATTTCTCCAGGCTGCAATGTACATGTTAGTATATAAAAATAGCAAATAATACAGCACCCAACATGCACTGAGTTCCCACTGTGTGTGAACCAAACGTTTTTGTTTGACAAAAAAAGATGTACTTTCTCATTTTCTTCAATAATTCAACAGAGTTATTGAGATCTTATTTTGTGTCCAGCATCTTTCTAGGTGCTGTTGTTACGATGGCCTAAGATGGGAGGTGTGGGTGGGGGGGTAAATTTGAGTAATCAGAAAGTGATAACTGAGCTGAGACCCGAATCATGTAAAATTTTATTATTGATATATTCCCACCTTTATCTAGCTCCTGCGAAAATCTGGTGCTGAAATTTTCAGACAGAAGGAATTATAATATAAAGCTTTTAAGGTGAAAATAAACTTGGATATTGTGAGAGAAAAAATATAGTCATTGTGGCCAGACTGTACTGAAGTGAGATGGGTAAAAGATCTCATTCTGCCATCACAATACTCCATTCCTTCAAATTTGTCTATTTGACAAATTACTTTTTGATGTTATAGATCATTTCAACTCCAGTTTTCACAGAGGATCTCCTATCACCTAAACAGTTGGAAAAAGCTATTTCATTCAACTAAGTCAGATTCACATGTGACTAAATGATAACTATTTAATCTTGACAGGGATATTTACGTATTGCAAGAAGATTCTTATGAAATCAAATACAGTTTTAATTCTGAAAAACTGAAAAAATTCAGAGATCACAAATTTTAAATAATGAGCAGATATAATTTGAGAGGAGAAGCCCTCTTAAATTTAGGTGATTCTCCTTTTTAGAGCTTTGTTCCTCCTGGCACATTGGGACAAATATAGATTTTGGAGTTAAATAGAACTACATTATTATTATACCTTACTAAAGGTTGCATCACACAAATAGTTGAAGTATTACACTTCAGTTGCCTAATTCATTAAAAATGGGTAAATTGGGCACCTGAGAATTGTCTTCAATTCTTTCTCTGCTTCCATATCCACTCAACACCAACTGCCATTGTTTGCACACTCTCAGTACCTGTCTAAGTTGTCCAAATTTTCCATGCAGACAACTACTATCTTAATTACATCATTTCTCTCTCCTGCTTTCGTATGAAATATTATAATAGTTGAATAATTGATGCCCTTCCCATCAATCTTTCTCTGCTTTCTAATTAAGCACCAATCCTGCATCCGTTCATTCTAAGGGTAAATCTGATTTTACTGCTATGTTATTTAAAGTCTTTTCATATCTTCACCCTGCACTTTGATAAATTCCAAGCTCATTGACATAATATAAAAAGTTCTTTTTTGGTATTACACATATTTATGTTTACTTTTACAACTTCAGCTCATGTAGGGCCTGGGCCTTGCTTGCTCAGCAAAGACCCACAAGCCCATTGCAAATAGGCGTCCTGCTGGCTCCTTTCTGGGCAGGCTGCCCAGCTGCTGGGGTTTGTACTGACCCAGGGCCTGGCCAGCCTGGATGCTATGTTATCTCACTTAAGGAACATTGCGTCTTAAAGGACATAGAGCCCCTCCATGTCAGCTACAGTTCCTGCGAACTCTGGTCATACCAACGACAGCCTCTTGGCAAACATATAGCCTTTGTGTCCCCTGCCTATTTAAGAAAACCCCTCCCTGCTCGTGGTAGTGGGTGCAGGTTGCTGTCCAGCTGCCTGCCACCAAACCTCCCTGTAAGTAACTCCCAGTAAACCTATATGTCTCATTCACTGTCTCCAGGTATTTTCTTTGGTCTCTCCACAACCTATCCCTCACTGCTCACCCAACTGGGCATGCAGCCAGACAGCCCATAATATCCTCTCTCTGCCACCACTCGTATTGTTTCCTAAGTTATACGGAACACTTGAAAAATCCAAAATATAAGACATCGTAAGACACCTTAGTTTTAGATGCTTTATTTCGTTTTTTTTTGGTGAGGAATTTTCTCTCTGAGATAATATCTGTTGTTACTCTTCCTCCGTTTTTTTTGCTTGAGGAAGATTAGCCCTGAGCTAACATCTGGGCCAATCTTCCTCTTTTTATATGTGAGCTGCCACCACAGCATGACCACTGATGGGTGGTATAGGTCCCTGTCCAGGCACTGAACCCTGGCCACCGAAGCAGAGTGTGCTGCACTTAACCACTAGGCCACCAGGAGGGCCCTTTAGATGCTTTATAATGATATACATCTTATGATGTACATCCGAAAAAAATAAAAATTAAAAAAAAATGATATACATCTCTCTCTAAGTCTAGTTTTCATTCTCTCTCTCTCTAATTCCTAACCTTGTTTGTGCTACAAGAATTATGTTAAAAAAATTCTCCAAGAAACATTCAATTTGGTATCCATGGATGTACTTGGATAAATAGCCTTGCCAAGGTACATTTTATATTTCCCCACCTTTATCCAGCTCAACAGATGGGCAGTCTGTCCATTTATTCGCAGTTCTGCAACTAATTGAGGATGCCGAGTCAGTGAAACATCGTTATCCATTTACCAGTATTGAATGAAAAAGAAATAGTATTCTTCTCATCAGCACAAAAATCTATTTCGATGGTATCTGATCAATAAGTAGCTCATATCATCAAACTGACTTAATTAAAGTAGCTTTGATTAAATGTATCCTTATTTTGGTTGTGCCTTAATGATGTCTCCTTGAGATCCTATAACCTTTACTGATAGGATTGTTGGTATAACTTGGTAGACGGGGAAGGTTTCTGTTCTAAGTTATTTTCATTTTTGTCAAAAGTGCTAAAAGCAGCCAAGTTACCATATTCTTGACACACTTTTTCTCTGTTTCTTTAGCAATCCACCCAGCTATTTTACTGGCTCTGGATCAAACTCAAATTTCCATAATATGCTTTTCCTCCCATCAGTGGTCACAACACTTGAACGTCTTGAAACTGTGATGGGCTGGGTCTCTGCCTGGAATCGAAGATTCTTCATCTCCCGTATAGTCATCCTTCTTTCTCTCAAACAAAGCTTTAGCCATCATTATATTGTAGAGCCAAAGATAATTTCAATTTTCCTGTTCAACTAACTGCAGCCATTGTAAAGGTTGGGATATTGAAAGAACTCATGAGGTCCCACGGGGTGTACTTATAAAGATCTAAGAATGCTGTGCGGAAAAAGAAAGAAAGCACAAACAAAAGTCCAAGAATTCCCGGTGCACCTTACAAGGATTTTCCTTGGTAGAACAATATACACTTGATCTTTGGAGCAGGAGATACCAAGATACATAAGAGAGACTCTACTCAGGGAGTCAAAGCTTAAGTTTACCTCGTAGCCTTTCATTCCCCACTGGCCGCATAGTCAAAACCAGGCTGTATAAGTGGCTAAGCCAGGTACCAGCCATCACTCTAAACATTTTCCATAAGCAATAACAATGTACTGGTTCAGAGCACTTTGGGGAATGATTTGGATGTAAACTGCATATTATAAGTCATTACCTGGTACATTTCATCCTTCTCCTGGCCGAGGGTCAATACCAGAGTACCAGGTGTCCCTGGAGAGAAGAGTAGAACTACCACAGTCTAGTCACAAGTTCACTGTTTCCTTTCACACATGCCTTACACACATTCAACACAGTACAATTTCTAGCAATTCCCTAGATTCACGTGTTTTGTTTTGTTTTGCTGGGTATCTACTTTTGGTTTTAGTTTTTACCGTTTACTCATCTCAGCGTTTGGCCTAGTTGTAGGTACTTTATATACGTTTTCTTTTTATGCATATTTTCTTGATATTTGCCCTGCGCCTTCCTCCTCACCCCACTCTAAAGTCTGTGTTTCTTTTTGAGCTTCTACTAGGTAGAGAGTCAATACCAATTATTTAAAGGATTAATAATGTCTACAAGCTATTATAATAGGCTCTTCTGCCTAATTTGCTTCCCTGAATAGTAATTTTGGATAAAGGGAGCTACTCTCTGGGCTAGGCATAGTATAAGAGAAGTTAGCTGAAACATATTTCCTGTACCAATTAGAGAGTCATTTATATCATGAAGATCTAATGGAAATAGTATCATGGAAGGCTAAAGCTATTAACTAAGGCAAGGTCTTCAATCAAATAAGTATTTTGAGAAATTTTATTGCTGTGGTTTCAGTAAATTAAAATGTAAATGTGGAAGAGTGAAATCACTAATTCTAAAGAAAAGACATCTCAACAGTTAATATTTATTGTGCCCTTGTGCGGCAGGTGCTGTTCTAATCACTTTTTAACTTACTGGATCATTACAACAACCCTACTGGGTAAGTGTAATTTACTAACCTCCATTCAGAAGAAGCTGAGGCACAAAGAAGTTCTGGTAACTCACACGCAATTTCATGGTTATTGGGCAGTAGACCTGAGACACAAGCTAGGCCATCTGGTCCACTGTCTGCACTCTTGACCACAGACAAGAGACACTTTCCTTCCACGGAGGTCAGGGAAGATGGCAGGGGCAAATGTGAGCAAAGGTAAAGATGAACTTTGCTAGTTAGTATTCAAGACCTAATTATTATTATTTTTTAATAGTCCAAGAGAGTACAGCCCACTGCTGGGAACTGTAATCGTAGTAATCAATACCTTAATCAGTGGTATGCAACCCAGCATGCACTTGCAGAATCTTCTTTTGAATTTAAAAAATAGAGAGAGATGCCCATGTTTACACATTTAACAAGATCTCTAGTTAAATTTGATCAATGGTCAAGAATAAGATGGACTCATTTAAAAACTTTTATCTGAGGCTTCCAAGATGGAACAGACAAAGTTGCCAATCATCAGACATCACTTTCTTCTTGGAAAAATATTTTTAAAAATCCATAAGTATTGCGAAAAGCAAGATTAAATTTGCCCTGAAATAGGTTTCTATTGAATAAAATATTTGAATCTTATTATGTGGACTCAATGGAATTTAACATGGTTTTAAGATACCTTAAAATATTTTTATTTTAAACATATTTAATCTCTTTTTTCAGAGACATTAATTTATGCTGTTTTTTAGTTTAAAATTTTTGAGATCAGATAGTTAAAGTTTAGTGAGATGTACATTGTTCTTCAATCTTCGCATTCAAAATATTCTTATATTTCCAGTGCTTTTAATAGCCAAATAACTATGTCATTTAACATATGTGGGATACCGTTCCATTATTTACAGCTTCTTCAAATTATTTTCTAAACATTACAAAGAACCTCATTATTGAGCTTTTTTGCATGTGCAAATAACTAATAAAAATGTGTACGTAGTTGTAAATAGAATGTTGTTAAAGGGAATTACATGTCTTCAGAAAGATATGCCAAACTAATTACAATGTTAGTACATCCATAACACGTGGTTACCGATAGTTAACATGGATACGTATTAAACTCAGAATAATCATATTACTCCTACAAGAAAATATTATGGAATAAGTAGTTACATTAAGTTATAAAATTTACGAAGAAATACTCCCTGACTTTTATACTTATCTGTAGGTATCCTCAGAGGGGAAATGGATTATGAAATGGATCAAGTTTTCTTACTTAACTCTGTATTATTTTTAATACTAATGAAAACTTTATTATAACATTTATAGAATCCTAACTTAATCACTATTAGCAAAAGTAGTGAATTAGAAAATCCAATCTGAAAGCAGTGTTTACTTTCAAAATAGAAAAGAACTTTAGAAAGAGAACCAAATAATATTACTTAAATGGAATATAACCTAACAACTATGTCGATAGATAAATTAAGACATTTTCTGTTGAAAGTGATAGAACATCTGACTCAAACTATCTGAAAGAAAATAGGGAGTATACTGAGTCTAGTAAGAATAAAATTCTGTAGGTAGGGGTACTTAGTTCTAGGGCTCAAATAATGTTATCCAGATTTTGTTACTTCCCCTCTTGTTGCCATGCTGAGTTCACTTTCTACCATCATGTGGGAAAAAGATGACATTGCTGCTTCAGGAATCATATCCACTCAAACTTTAGATCCAACAGTAAAGCGCTTGAATCTCTTACAAAATCTCCATTAAAAATTTTGTATCTTCAGATACACTGTTTGGTTTAGGTCTAAGTTGTATGGTCTTCTCCTACAGTGAAATTAATTGTTGTATTGAATTGTACTGAAATCCTGTGGGAACTGGTATTTCCTCAGGAGAAAATTATCATAGGATTACCATAATGAGGGTGAATAGAATAGGAAATGCAGAAATAATAGATGCCCGTTCTAGTTTATCTTTATTGGAAAATACATATTACACACACACACACACACACAGATTTCCCCTACATAAGTACATTCAAATCTGCATCCTCATAAAATGGAACAATTTACAATGGGCAAAGTTACCCAATGAGAACAACTAGGAAAGGGAGATAAATAGCAAAATTCCCATTTTAAAAGTCTGAGAGCTGAAGAATCAAGAAATACTAGAAGGACTAGAAAATAGAGAAGAAAACACTTTTGAATCATTAAGAAGTAAAATGAGGAGCCAGCTCAGTGGCATAGTGGTTATGTTCACACGCTCTGGTTCGGTGGCCTGGGGTTTGCTGGTATGGACCTACACACTGCTCATCAAGCCATGCTGTGGCAGCATCCCACATACAAAATAGAGGAAGATTGGCACAGATGTTAGCTCAGGACCGATCTTCCTCAGCAAAAATAAAAATAATGAAGAAGAAGTAAAGTAAGTGTTTGCAGCTGAATCTCTCCCCTTCAGGCATTTATAAATTGTAGTCATGGCTAAGAGACTGAGAACCAGTACTTGGTCTAGCAAAAGACACAACACTTGCAAAGGAACAATATTATGATTAATGGCTAACTTAGTAACAGAAATAATGGAAAATATAAGTCAACAGAATGATATCTTTAAAATGATGAAATAAAATACTTTTTAGTTTATATTATAAGCTCTGCAAAATGTACTCTGGATATAAAGATGGAGCAAGGACATATTTTATTTTTCTTAATTGAGATATAATTGAAAGATATTTTAGACCAAGATTGAGTGGATGTGTTGTCCCAATAAAAGGATTGCAATAAAAGAAACATTTAAGTATCTCTTTAGGAACACTGAAATGATACCAAAATGGGACATGGACATACCTGAATGGACATCAGAAAAGTAGATATACAATAACTTTAAATAGATATTGACTTTAAAAATAATTGCTATATTTGGAAGATTATACGTAGAATTAAAATAGATATGTGCTAAATTATTCAAAACAGAGCTGTTCATAACAGCCCCAAACAGAGAACAAACCAAACAGGAGCCTATAATCAATCACACAATGCCACACTTTGTAGCAATGAGAATGAATAATACAGAAATACGTGCAAGCTTATGAATGAAACACACAAATATAATGCTAAGGAAAGGAAGCAGACTCTGTGTGATCCCTTTTATGTAAAGAACAAGAAGAAGCTAAACTATGCTGTAAGTACTTAGGATCATGGGTGGTTTTGGAGGCCAGTAGTTCTCAAGGAGCAAAACAGGGATTTCCGGCATTCTGATAATGTTGTATGTTTCGATCTGAATGTTGGTTGTATGAGCACACCTAATTTGTGAACATTCAGTAAGCTGTTCATTTATTACATGAACCATTTTTCTGTATGTATATTTTACTTTAGTGAGAAGTTAATGAGAAAGAGAGAGGAGATAGAGAATAAACTCTGCATGATGATGACGTGGACTTGAATAACTTTCAATACTTACTCTACTACAAATTTTGAAAGTTCCATTATTTATTATAGTAATTAAAAGATTAAGTGTTGGTAAAACTAACCTGAAAAAATAAACGAAACATAATGATAATGTATTATACTAGAAACTAACCATTAAACTATTCACAGAAAATTGCTAAAGGATTATTTTGAGCTAATTTTAAGTGAATAAGTATTTAATGATGATAATAGGAAAGAATAACTGTTTTCAAAGATTTGCCTGCATTGCACTTATCGCAAGAAGTTTATAACATTCTCGTGATAAAATTCGAGTACAAAATGATTTAATGTCAGATGACCAGAGTGCCAGAATCAAATCTAACCATCTTTTCATTCATTCAAAATGTACTTATTTAGGACGTATTATTGAACATACATGAAAGTTATAAAAAACTAATGAACTAAACCAAATGTTAAAAAACATCTTAATTGTGCAATTTGTTGTGAACTTATTTAAGTAAAAATATTGCAACAGTTAGATTATAGCTTGAAATTTTCTTGAAAAGAAAATGGTAAATATAATCAGCTACTGAGAAATACTTCAGTAGAAGACAGCGTTCCACAGAGAGAACTATATAACACAAAGACAGTACTTACTGCACGTCTACTATGTGTCACAATCTGTTATGCTCTTTTCACACCTTCCCTCATAGTATCACAACATCATTGAGAATCCTACTCTTATTATGCTCCATTTTGTAGAAAAGGAAATTGAGAAAGATACTCAGTGACTCAAAATTTTTTCTGACCCTAACATCTTTGCCCTCAACTGAATGATTCTCAGTACTAATTTTGCATCTGAATTTCATATGGAAATCCAGATGCACAGAGTTGGGTCTTTACCAAGACTCATTGAAATGAACGCTTAATGAGTGAGTCCTAGCCATCTGTACTGTTTTCTTTTTATTGAGGAGGATTAGCCCTGAGCTAACGTTCACCACCAATCCTCCTCTTTTTGCTGAGGAAGATTGGCCCTGAGCTAAGATCTGTGCCTGTCTTCCTCTATTTTATATGTGGGATGCCTGCCACAGCATGCCTTGATAATCGGTGCATAGGTCCGTGCCAGGGATCCAAACTGGCAAACCCTGGGCCACCAAAGCAGAGTGCAAGAACTTAACTGCCCCATCACTGGCTAGTCCCTACACACCTATATGTTCATAAAATTCCACAGGTTCTAAATTTTATTTGTCCTTACTGAGATTCATCAACACAGACCCATGTAAGAGTTTTTTAATATATTTTTTTCTTTCCTCTTATTCAATTCTGTTCTTGTCGTTGTTTGTTTATTTCCAGAACTTTTCATTGCTTTTGCAAAGATCTGTTGAGAAACCAGATTGCTGACTCTCAATTTATGTCCCTGCGATTCTTTCCTTGCTTTGTGCTTACAGATTTACATATTTCCCTTATTCATCTGTTCTCTTACTCTGTGCTTAACGGTGATGGAATCATGCTTTTGGCCACCTCTGGTCTCCTATTCCTGTTTTGATGGACAGCCAGGTGGCTTGACTTACCAAATGACTGGACTGAATGACTATTTTTGCTGTGGCCAGCTATAATCAATTTTAATTTAAACTGTGATTTTGTATTGCTCATCTCGTGGACACAATGGCCGTTATGATACCAAGACCTCTGAATTGTCATCCCATCATTAAGAACAATGTAGCTCTGTTGTTTCACAGTCATTTCACTGAGTTATACAGAGAGATAAAAATTAAGAACCAACTTGGTATGGCTGGCAAAATTCTATGCCTTTAACAGGGTGTGTTTCTGTATTTAGAGTAATGGCTATCAGGCACTAGCAGGATAAATGTGTAATCAAGGAGAATTTCAGGAAGATTATTCTAATAACCTATTTAAAGGAAATTGGAATGGAAGAAGGTAGCAAAAGTAGAGATAATTAGAATTGCCTGGATTCTGGATAAATAGAGCAAACAGGAAGTGCTAATTGATTGCATTTGCCAGTGTTAGAAAGTTGTCAGGGACTTCAGGATTTTTGGCCTGAGCAATTAGAAGGTAGCAGGTACATATTTCTGCCATGGAAAACAAGGTAAGAGAAAAAAGTATTTTGTTATTGTTGTTTTATTTTGTTCTGGGAAGGAAGATCAGGTAGTCAATTTGAGCCATTTAAATTTTGAGACCAGATCTGATCACTGAAGGAATGAGAGTATAGATAAAAATAGAAGAGATAAAAAATTAAACCTTAGGGGCCAGCCACATGGCAGAGTGGTTAAGTTCACGTGATCCACTTTGGCAATCCAGGGTTTCATCAGTTTAGATCCTGGATGTGGACATAGTACCGCTCATCAAGCCATGCTGAGGTGGCATCCCACATAGCTCAGCCAGAATGACCTACAACTAGAATATATTATTATGTGCTAGGAGTGCTGTGTGGAGAAGAAAAAAAATAGAAAAAGAGAAAGATTAGCAACAGTTGTTAGCTCAGGGTCAATCTTTTAAAAAAAAAATCCTAGAGCAATCCTGTATGGAGAGGTCAGAAAGATAGAAAAATCAGCTAAGAAGACTGAACAGGATTAGAGAGTATGGTGAGTGAAAAATTAGGACAGTGTAGTGTTACTGGAAGCAAGTGAATCAATGTCTCAAGAAAAAGAGATGGATCAACTGTGCCAAAAGTTGCTGATAAATTGAGATGAGGATTAAGAAATTACCACTGTGTTTAGCATGGCCATGATAAATCAGAACAATTTTGGTGGATTTTGAAGTAATAATAACATGTTTTTAAGTTGATAACATCCAAGAGAATAAAAAATTAACGATGCAGAAGAGGGGAAAATAGCCCAAAACTTTAGTAGGAAAAAGGAAATGTATGATTATGTTAAAGTAAATGGGGCCTGCTTCTACATTCCTTGACAGTTTTCCCTAGGAACGATGAGAAAGCAAAATATGTGAATACAGATCCAGGGAGAATGATGGGTCCTTGAGATGGGTAGATTTCCTCAGGAAAATAGCAAATAAGGCCATCAGGTTGAGCCAAGTTGGAGGGAATGCATGTGAAGTACTAAGGATTTGAGAAGAAAGAGTATGAAATACTTAAAGCAAAGGCTAGTGAATGGATCAGAGAAACTATCCATCTTGTAAGACTTCCATCTACCTTAGGTGTTTCTCAGAGGCTGATGATCATATTTGTGGGTTTTTCTCACTCATTTCCAACTGTGGTGGGCAGGTAGGGGACAGTTAGAGCACTGGACTTTACTAAGGTTGCCATTTCGCTAAAGGAATAGAGTGAAAAGAGAGGCAAGCAAAATTGAGGAAGCAATATGCTAGGGCATAATTATAATGGCCAAGCATCGGAATTGAATCAGGGAAAGGAGGAGATTGAGATCAAGAAAATAGTGAGGAATGGTGAAAAATTAGTAGGATCAACAAGTTTCTCCATATTATTTCTGTGCTTTATTTCAAACTTTGTCATTCATTGACTTAATTGCTAAGTAAATACATAATAGATTCTTGATAATATCTTCCTGTATAAATAATATGGCCATATGAAATACTGTAATAATTTACATTTAATCTAACAAATAACATTTATTTAGGATGATTAATTATGAATCAATAAAAATTAACATAGAATAGGAGTAAACTCATTAAATAGAATATGTAGGAATGTCCAAAGAATCATACTCTAAGAATAAATTTAGGGATTATGGCATCTTTGCAGAAATCTATTAATATCAGCAATTTCAGACACGTTGACATGTAGTCAGACAGCTTTTGATTCCTCTGACAAATTGTTATGGTTGGAGCTCTTCCCAGACCATTCTGCTTTGTGAATGTGGATTCAGTCTAAATTAGCAGAGGTCTGACCTGTACTTACATAATTGCAACGGGGTATGAATTAATGTTCAGTGTTTTGGGGAAAGACTTGAAAATACATAGATTAAAGGGTAGCATATTGCTAATGATCATTATTTATTCAACACCATTCATTTCCTACAGGAAAAATAATATTGCTGAAATACATAGATTATCCTAGGGCTGTCCATAACTATAGTGTCACAAGTTTTCAAGACCTCATTCTGCAAGTCATGGAGGTAAAGTAACCATCAGACTTTTTTTGGAGGTGATATGAAATAGAAATGGCAAGCAATAGGATATATTGGAGAATATGAGGAAGCCACTTGATGTAAACCCAATTCAGTCTGACCTTGTTCTTCCAAAAGGGCCTGACCATGGCCATTGAGCATGCATTGTATATCTGCTTTAGATATTCCCTATGGCAAGAACAAAGGCCCTTGAGATAAAGGTGCAACTTCCCTCCCCCTCCAATGTTGGCATTTCCTTAAAGATTAAGCATCTTTCCTTAGGCTAGGAACTGATTGCTGTGCTCACCTGTGACCACCCAGCTGGAGACAATAGACTTGCTTCCTGCTCTGCCCGCCGAGATAGCAGACCTACCTGCTGGTTCCATCAATCACCATGCCAACAGAGCAGTCTTGTGACTATTGTGGGAGGGACATTTCAATCATATGTGAAACACCCTGTTTGGGGGTATATGACCACTCTGTATACCTCACTTCTTTGGTGCCCTTTCTTCCAGAAGGAAGAAAGGCCCCAGATCCTGGTCCTCAGATTTTAGCTTAGAATAAACTCCCCCAAATTTTCATTTATAGATTGGTTATGGATTATTTTCGTTGACAGAGGGAAGAGAAGGGGAGTAAAGGACATTTTTTGTCCCATAGTAAAGGCCAACTGAGGATTCATTCCTTAATGCTTCATCCCTCACTGTCTTCTTTCATCTCCTCTGTACATATCCCAAACGTTTAAAGGGCAAATGGACGTATCCTAATTCTTAAGGAAAAACTGTAAATTAAAAATAAAATTGCAATATAATTCCATTTTAAACCATAAAATAAAAGTATTAAGAAAAGATAAATTTTCATTAAAGTGCAAGGCTACCGACAAAATCATTCTTAACTTTAGATTCTTCTGAACCTTATATAAACATATAGTTTCATTTCAGTGTATCAGATTTAGAATATAATTTGCAGGAAAAATGTCTTTGACGTAGGGTGTATAGTAAGAAGCCCTATTCAAATGTTTTAATTTAGTTCAATTACCAGCGTTTCTTCCCAAAGGTCAATGTCTAGAATCATTTGTATTTTATAAACATTTATTAATAATGTACTATGTGCAAATTAACAATCTGATGTTATACTTAGATATATTTCAATATATCCCAGGGCTAATTTTTCTACTTTGAATGTGTACTCATTGGGACTATAGAAATTAACTTACTTTAGAAAACCCCCAAAAAACAGAGAATGTAGATAGAAAAATTTGTTGAGTCATTTGATAGTGGATATTAATTTTCTTCTAATGCAGAAATATCTAAAGAGAAATAATGAAGTCAGCTTGATCTCTGACTTTGAAATATCTTATGCTTTACTGTTTCTGCTCTAAAATTCTGTTTGTGAAATTTAGACCCTTGTGCCTTTTTTTCCTTTTAGTACAGGAAGTTGAAAAATGTTTTACTATTTTACAGCCCAGTGATAGACGTTTTGGGATCCATGCTTTGTAGACTTGTAAAACATATGGCATGTTTAATTTCTGTAAGTTTTGCAGAGCTAGCCAAAAACCCAAGAAATTAAGGAACACATATGGATTTCAGTATGATCAGAATAAAATTAACTGATCTGTCAACTGAAATCTGTATGACTATATTATCAGTTAATTTAATCATTCATATGGCAATTTTCATACTGAGAGTGATAAACTCTTTTTGAAATTTAATGTGCTATAATAATTCAAGGCTACGTTCATGATATAAAATATAACTACTGGGTAATATATCAAATAAGTCATTTTCATGATTAGAATGAGTCTTTTATTGGATTCTGCCTTTGGAATAGGACTCATTATTGTATTAATTATCATAAACACTTTATAGTGAATATTGGAAAGGTGAAAATGTTTCAGAAATGATCATTTCCAGTGTAAAAAAAAATTATTTCAACAATATATAGTTGAAGTGTTTTCAACGTGGTTAGTAATCGACATAAAGTGAATAGATCCAAACCCTCTTCCCAGCCTAGATTTTGTTGCTATTGTTTTGGCTAAGCTCTGTCAGAATGTAGACCATCAGCCAACCACCTAATACCGTGATTTCTAAATGCTTCTTTTTGCAGCATCATGTATGTCAACATAAATTACCAGATTGCCCAAACCTTTTTTAACCTGAAAACTTGTCCATGTACCAACACTATTTCTTGCAATTTGCTATATTTGGTTTCTGTTTTATTTTTCTTTCCTTGTTAGAAATATAAAGGTGCATGATCCACCTCTATCAGAGACAAGTTCTTCCTGACTAATTAATCTGATTAATCTTGGCAAACGTGCTAATAGATTAATATGTGAATTGTTTTTATTCATTTGAAGGAACTTGACAATATATTAGAGAGTGTCCACAAATTTATTTCAATAATTGGTCACATGACCTGATAACCTTAAATGTATGATACATAAATTCATAATGAACCACAGTCTTATACACTAAATATGAAAGTTTTGTTTATTTCTTTGTATTTTGCTGAGCAAGATTCACCCTGAGTTAGCATCTATGCCAATCTTCCTCTATTCTGTATGTGGGTGGCTGCCACAACACAGCTTCCAATGAGTGGTGTATGTCTGAGCCCGGGAACTGAACCCTGGCCGCCAAAGCAGAACAAGCCAAACTTAATGACCAGGCCACAAGGCCAGGACCCAAATGTGAAAGTTTGACCAGTAATTCAAAATAAAACTCAAAATGCTTTAAAAGTAATAGTACCAAAACAAAATCAGCAAAAATATTGGCATCTAAGATTGTGGAAAGTCACACATACTTTCTTATCATAATATAATTTTAAGAAAAATGAGACATGAAGAAAAATTAAATGTGTACTCTATAAATACACACACACACAAACACACACACAGTTTAAGTAACTGATTAATATCCTTGTTCATCTAGTATTAGTGTAGTATTACAGCTGATTGAAATACAAGGACAAATGCCCATATAAATAAATAAAATAAAACAAACTTTATTGAGGTGTCTGAATCATCCATTAGAAATGCATTGCAATTTAAAACAGAGTGAAAATACTAGAATAATTTTACCTTTAAATCAGAAGTATTCAGGTGGTTTAGATGAGCTTAAGGTAAGTAAAAAAAATCAATAATGGAAGATTGTAAAATGTCATTCTTGATTCTCAGGATGTTTTTCTTTTCTTTTCTTTCTTTCTTTTTGTGAGGAAGATTAGCCCTAAGTTAACATCTGTTGCCAATCTTCCTCTTTTTTTATTCTCCCCAAAGCCCCAATATGCAGTTGTATATCCTAGCTATAAGTCCTTCTAGTTCTTCTGTGTGAGATGCTCTACAGCATGGCTTGCTGGGCGGTATGTATGTCCATGCCCAGGATCTGAACCAGCGAACCCCTGGCTGGTGAAGCGGTGTGTGTGAACTTAACCACTACACCACCAGACTGGCACCAGGACATTTTTCTTTTATTTATTCAAGAAATATTTATTGAGGGGCCAGCCCAGTGGCATTGTAGTTAAATTTGCCCATTCTGCTTCAGTGGGACAGGGTTCTCAGGTTTGGATCCCAGGCATGCACCTAGCACCACTCATCAAGCCATGCTGTGGCAGCATCCCACATAAAATAGGAGAAGACTGGGACAGATGTTAGCTCAGGACAATCTTCCTCAAACAGAAAGAGGAAGATTGGCAACAGATGTTAGCTCAGGGCCAAGCTTCCTCACAAAAAAAAAAACCAAAACAAAAAAGAAATATTTGTTGTATAACTACTGGGCAGTGCACTGGAGTTTCATTAGTGAACACTATAAGGTATACAAATAAATAAACAATGCAATGATAAAATTAAAGGAAAATAAAGTGTGGTCTGTGAGTATATAGGAAGAACACCTGGAATCAGAAAAGCTTTTATTTAGAAGACACAGAGGAGGCCTTTTGTAACAAATGCAGTTGGTACCCTGCTTGTATCATTTTGACATGACCACTGTAATGGCTGCTGTCTGACCTGCAACTAACAGTATCTGAATCTTTTGCCAGAGGATTTCTCATGAGAGGAAGAAGACCATAGTGGAAGACCCTGACAGTCCAGGAATATGAAGGGATTAACAACACACTCCCCCATTCCCCAAGAAGCACCCCTCAATCAGTGACTAACAGGAGTTGAGGTTAAAGACCCAATTCACTTGCATCTCCTATGGAATAGCTCTGAGATGTGTGTTTCATACCATTTCCCAAAGTTTTCCACAGATCTGAGCTCCAGTCACCCATAATGGCTGCTCACTTGATAATACTCTTTATTCACTGCCTTGCCGTCCTTGTCTCACTTCTCACTTTCTTCAGTTTCTTTCAAATAAGCCCCTTTCCCTCAAAACATCGTTTCGGGGTCTGCTTCTGGGGAATTACAAATTAAAGCACCCTAAAAAAATGCATTGTAAGAGACATATTAAACAGTGCATGCAAAATTTTGACTGAGGCTTTCTGGAGATAAGAGACCTTCATCTCAAATTATACTTCCATCAACTGTAGCCTGGTTTTCCTATTGGTGTAGAACAATAAAATTAGTAAAAATGTATGAAAGACCCATTGAGTGCAATATTTTAGTACTATAAGTCATCCCAATAGAATCATGGAAGATGACGCAGGATCTAGGATATATCCAGCATAATTTAATGGATAAATAAGTATTTATTTGAGTCTCATAGCCAGGAATGGAATTGATTTGTTTCTGTACGTAGATATTTAGTGATAGCTTGTTGTTAACAAACATACCGTGGCATGGTAAGACATAAAATATATCCAGATGTGCTGAAATTACTGTGTTGAGTAGTATATTTTTTTTCTGAAAATGACACATTTTCTATAACCAAGCTAAGATTCATCAGAATGAAAAACATCCCATACTGACATTATGCATGCATCTTAAACACCACACATGCACACACACACACATGCACACAAATGTATACACACACAAATTTAAGAAAATTTGGTCATGTCTCATTCCATTCACTATACAATTTACAAAGGACTTTTACATATATTATCTCAGTCTTTGGGAAGTACACAATACTCTTTCTGCCTTACAAATAATATGAACCTGGGAAAAACTAAGTGAAAAATTCAACATTTTTGCAAGTCCACAAGAGCTATTAATTATTTGAACCATATCTTTCAACTAGGTCAACTCATTCTATTTCTACTTAAAATATTTAACTTTAATAATCACAAAAACAAATGCCAAGTTAGTTACCATTTACTTCTCTGGACTTAAGAAAATATTTGAAAATCTAAGACGACTCATCTCTCTTATTTTGTTAGTTTCCACCACTCAACTATTAACCATTCCAATTCAATCACACCAAGGATTTTTATTCCTTCATTCAACAAATAGTTATACAATGTATTCTAGGCGCTGTCCTGGCTATTAGAGGTAGAGGAATGAATGTTTGCTCATATTGTTCACTATTTAGTGGGAATACAATTAATAAAGGATCTAACTCTGGGAAGTTGTGACAGAATGAATAATGGCCCCCAATGATCCACACTCCAGTCCCAGGAATCTTTGAATATATAATTCCATGTGCCAAAAGTGACTTTGCAGATGCAATCAAGTTAAGGATCTTGAGAAGATTATCCTGGATTATTGGAGGAGGGCTGATATAATACAAGGGTATATATGAGAGAGAAGGTGATGCGACAGCAGGAGCAGAGTGAGAAATGCCATGTGATGTCGGACCATGAAGCAAAGAGTGAGGACAGCATCCATCTTAGAAAAGTAAAGGAAACTGATTCTTTGCTGGTGTCTCCAGAAGGAACTAACCCTGCCAACACCTTGATTTTAGCCCAGTGAAACTGATTTTAGACTTTTGATCTCCACACCTTTAAGACAGTAGTTTGTGTGTTTTAAAGCCACTAAGTCAAGAAGACTTGACAAAAGTCAAGAAGCCTTCCTTGTGGGAGTTTTAATAGACCCAAGAGTTAGTGATGGGAGGACATTGTGGAGGAAATTTCCAGAAAGAATGAACTGTAAATTCATGAGACCTTGATGTTGGAAGTAGTTTAATTCTTTTCAGGAGCTTTGGAGTCACTCCATAAAGACTAGTCATCAAATGACAAAAGTAACACAAGATACGGCTGGGCAGGAAAGTAGAGACTAAATTAATGTTTTGCTTTGTAGCCATGTTAAAGATCTGGATATTTTGTTTAGACCTAGGAGAAGACATTAATTTCTTTTAAGAAAGAACAAAATTATGATTTAAAACCACTCTATATGCTGTGAATTTGGAACGCAAAATGAACAATTATGAATGATACCAAGTAACTTTAATGCTCTACAAAATGGGAGAAACACAGACAGAGGTCACATCAGAGTTGACTAACATGACATATCAGCAATAGCAAAGACTTTCATTGCATTTCCACCAAGAAAACTGACAAGGTGAAGCTTTAAAATGTGGACGAAAAAGATGGATATGTAATATAAGAGGGGCCTTGATGAGAGTGGCTATTGAAACATTTCCTGCTTAAGGATTGACTGAAATGTGAATCCTTGCAAATTTCTTCAATCTAATGGGAAAGCACTTAAAGCACTTTTTAATATAAACCATTGTTTGTGTCATCTTCAGAGCACACTTAAAGTAAGTTTGCCTTAAAAAGGCATGGCTATATTAAGTTGTATTATTATTCCCATGACCTATTAGATGCTATTGTAAAAGGTTCCTGAGAAAAGGTTCAATTTAAGAGTGATGAAAATAGCCTATACTGTTGAAAATTTAGGCAAATTATTTCTATTTTAATGTAGATATAGTCTACAATGCCGTTCATTTGATGTTTTAAAGCACCAGGATATGCAATCACTAAAATTTATGAATTAAATTTAAATCCAATTTTGGCAAGTCATTGGCAAGGACCAAATGAAATAAAGTTAAACAGATCTAGAAAGTATCATGAACTCTGATTTTATATTTGAGAATTTAAAAAATGTACTTTGATTTTACAGCGAATAATTGGCAAAACTGAAACGAGAACATAATTTATCTAAAACCAAGTCCATTGCTCTTAATATTATTCTATGCTTGCTACTTTGACAACTGAATATTATATTCATCGTAGTCCAACTTCCTAAAACTTGAAATTATGTTCCTGTTGCTGATAAGGATTGACGATAAAGTGTCTGAAATAAGATAAGCAATAAGTTGGTTTTAAAAAATGCATTCTGTTAGAACTACATAAAATAATTTTGTATATTAATGCATGATCATTTCTTCTTTTTCTTCTAACTTTATCTTCATTAGTTTTCAATAATTAAAAAAATCATCTAATGCCATTTATGTGTATTCAAAATCTGTATGTATACAATTGCTGTGGCAGAAGTCGTTACTTAATTTAGTATACACAAAAAGACGACTAAAGGGGCTAGCCCCGTGGCCCAGTGGTTAAGTTCGCGTGCTCCACTGCGTCGGCCCAGGGTTCGGATCCTGGGCATGGACATGGCACTGCTCGTCAGGTCACGTTGAGGAGGGGTCCCACATGCCACAACTAGAAGAACCCACAACTAAGATATACAACTGTGTACAGGGGAGATAAAGCAGAAAAAAAAAAACAAACAAGGTTGGCAACAGTTGTTAGCTCTGGAGGCAATCTTTAAAAAAAAAAAAAAAGACAACTAAAACCTAAGATAGCCACAAACATATATTTTGTGTTTTTGTATAAATTTCGAGTGGCATTCATTTATTCCTTTATCATGATGCATACCTTTGCAGGCATAACACTGTACAGATTCAGTACACAAAGTATAAATTCAATTCTGGGTTGGAATGTTTGCTTTGCCACTTACTGAGTCTGTTCATTTTCTATTGCTGCTGTAACAAATTATAGCGAACTTAGTGGTTTACAAGAATACAAACTTAATATTTTACAGTTTTATAATCTGACATGTCTCACTGAGCTAAAATTCAAAGCATCTATGGGCTTGTGTTTCTTTCTGGAGTTTGTGCAGGAGAATCTGTTCCTAGTCTTTTCCTGTTCCTAGAGGCCGCCTGCTTTCTTAGCTTGTGTCCCCTGTCTTCCATCTTAAAAGCTGGAAATGACCAGTCAAGTCTTTCTTACACTGAAATATTCTTGCCTTTCTCTTCCACTTCTAAGGATTCTTGTAATTATGTTGAGTCTGCATGGATAATCCAGTAAAATTCCCTTATCATAATGTTAGCTAATGAGCAAGTTTATTTCCATCTTTAACTTTAGTTTTCCTTTGCCATGTAAAGTAAAATATTCATAGTTTCCAGGGATTAGGACATTAATTGTTGGGAGCAGAGGTTGGCAGTGGAATTATTCTGCTTAAGTCACTTACATTAGAGGTTTAATTGAAGATATAGCATAATATGTGGTATTCCCAAGTAAATGCACTGTAAATATTTGTTACCACTTTTAATTTGACATGGAAATAACAAGTTACAAAACTCTCTTTGACTTTGGATGGAACTTTCTGCTCAGTCTTACAAAGTAGAACTACATAACATTCCATATTATACGAAAGAAATATTCTCGATAGTATAAAAGTTGTGATTTGAAATTTATGTAAAATTATAACACAAAACTCTATGTATACAATGTTACGTATACTATAAATCACAATAATATGGCTTTTACTTGATTAGTCAATTTTCTCTTTCCAGTTTCCTTGAACAGCACCCCCTACTAAGTTACGGAGTGACAGTAGGTCTTGTTTAGATCTTGCACATGTACCAACACACACATATATATTTTTAAAGAGTACTTCCTCACCTAATTTAACCTTAATGCTAGATATTTGGGTAAGAGTATATCCACATTATAATTTCATGTTTATTTTTAAAATGGTAAATTAAATAAAGCTTTATTCCACTTTTGCACATGGGGACTTCATACTATTTCTTGAAGATTTTCATTTTCGTAAATATAAATGGAATGTGATTAATAAAAAATCTCTGACTGTATCATACAATACACCTTGGACGGTGTTCTATTTCCTTTTCCTAATTTATAATGCAACAGTCATAAAAGCATGCCCTTCTATGCTCCTATCTTGGGGAGAAATCGGTAGAAATTTCATAACCTCAGTTCTTATGAAGCTCTTCTGCCACAAGGAGCAATTCTAAGGCTTCAGGAAAGAGAAGTGTTTATCACAAACTAAAACATTTCTTCTGTCAGCCTGTTCAGGGAGATTTGCTGCCACTTTTATTGAATTCCTGAGGGTTTTATTCCTCGAGCTATTTCTCTCAGATGTATGAGCAAGAATAGGCCAAAGTCCTTTAAGACTTTAATATGTCTCTGCATGTAAATGTTTACTAAAACTAAGAGCAATGCAGTAAGTCAAAGTACCACTGCCTGGTGGCTTTTTATCTTTTCTTTCAGCTCAATAGCTCCTGGTGACTAACGGACTTGAGTTCAAATCCTATCTTTGACACTTTTTTTGACTTCATGTAACTTAATCTTTCTAAAGACATTTCCCATTGTGATGGAGGATAATAACATCGATATGATAGTGTTGGCATTGGGTTAAATGAAATTACTTATCCAAATGATTTATTAGAGTGCCTGACCCACAGTAAAATTTCAATCAGTTATAAGTTCATCAACATTCCTTCCGAATTGTTCCTTTCAGTTCAATTACTTTTCTATGAAATCTTTCTATTTTGACTGTAGATTTTTCTGAACTTTACCAATGTTACTCAGAAACAAGACACTTTATGTGATGTTTACCACCCTTTGCCAGCCTAATTTTAAAATTAAACAAATGATGTTTTGGGAAGATCTATTGCAAAGAAAAAATCTAAAACAAGACACTTTATGTGATGTTTACCACCCTTTGCCAGCCTAATTTTAAAATTAAACAAATGATGTTTTGGGAAGATCTATTGCAAAGAAAAAATCTAATTCCTACAGGGTTTTTCCTGCTTTTGTGGTCTATTGGACAAAAGCTCTGTCTTAGTCACATTGAAAATTCTTTGCATCAAAGTAATACATAGAATTAATATACTCTAATCTATTAACCTAGGTGAGAAAACTTAATTTGAGTGAATTTTAACTATCATTGAGAGACCAAAGAGCTTATTAAAAACCAGCAAATAGGTAGACTAAATCAAATCTAGCTCATTTCCACACTAACATAAGCTGTTCGTGCAAACTGCTCTATAGCTAAAAAAAGCCAGAGATCTGAGATGATCACACACATCATACACCATTCGTACCAGTGTGGAGGGGGAAGGGATTGCTAAGGGAGTAGATTTTCAATTATCAAATTGACTTCAGGCCTGGACCAAGGGAGTAAAACTCTTAAATTGACATGTTGTGACACGAGATCTTTAATAATGAACTGGTCAGGACCTCATTTTTATGTCTCAATGAAAGAGCTTGCAGAATAGCATGCTACTCCCATAATTATGATAAGCAATAATTACAGGATTGGGTTATTAAGCCTGCATAATAAGAGGAAAACTTGTACTGAGCTAGAAAGGAACAGGTGATGAGGTCTCGGGGAAAAGCTTCATTTTATTTTTAACTTCATTATACAGTTGCCACTCATGGAAGGTTGGAGGGGTTTTTTTAGCTTGCAATGCACAGTAGGTTAACAAAAGATGTGATATTGGCACAATTATGTATCTCACCATTAATCCCAATACTGTGACACAGAAACAGGTGAGTGAGAATGTGGCAGCCTTCATTTTTACTATAATTGTCCTATATCATTGCTTGTAACATAGTGATGACTGCAAATGCCATTTAACGTAATTCAACACTATCCCAAAACTTGTGCCACTGTCTCGAAAAGAGAGAAGGCTGCAGGTAGAATTTATTAATAGCATATGACAAATAATCATTTTTCCTTTTATTAAAATGTCTTTATTGTCACTCAGTTAAGATGAATTAATGAAATTAATAAAATTGAGCTTTTGGAAAAAGAGCAATGATGTATTTTTAATTCAACAAGAATTTATTGAGAAATTATTCTGTTCCAGTAGCATCCAGGGAACTAAACTGACAAAATAAACACCCAGCATGTTCTTCAGCCCACTCCACAATAAAATCAAGTATTAGCTGTGTGAGACAAGGCAAGGTATTTAACTAATCCAAATTTTAATTTTCCTGAATGTTAAATACTCAGTTACTACATACATTTTAAGTAATATAAGAGAAACAGAATGCTATGTTAGAAAACACTGTTTTTTTCTCTTTCCTCCCACTCTTATGTCAACCATTTTATTCTTTTCTGCCATAATAATGGCTTGCCATTATTTGCCATGTGAGATGCCCAAAATGGCCAGAAGGCAGGCCCCACTTCTAACTCACTGAGCCCCTGGTGGAAGCATTTTACCCCTGGTTCCTAGGTGTTCCAAATTCACTGAACCCAAAAGCATTGATGGCAGCCCTGATATAGGTTCCCCTACATTAAACCCAGCATATATGGGGTTAAAACCAAAAGCACTCATCCCATTTCTCTGTTTACTCCTCAGCTACCTGGCATCAGAATCCACCATCCAGCACAGAGGCAAACAGCCAAGGATATCGCATGAGGACTTCCTTATCTCACCATCCTCCTTTCTGCAAGCAGCCTCACAAGGCCAAAGGCAGGCTGCTGGGAAAGTGCCAACAGGCAAGACCATAGCCTGCCCCTCCCTATAAGCAGCCACATTTGTCACAACATTTAAAAACCCTTGCCTCCCATCTTTCCGGGAAATGAGATGAATTTGAGTGCTCACTCTCATCTCCCGCCTGATATGATCTGAAATAAAAACACTTTCCTTGTCAGAAGCCTGGTGTTCCAGTTTATTTGGCCCCTCTTGTGTGACAGATAAAGAACCTGTGCTTATGTCTGGTAACAGTATAAAGATAATAATCAAAATCCTTCAAGTAGATGTTGGGTGTATTGATGAGATGGGCTGCATGTAACTACATTCCTTGATTTTTGGCACATGCCATTATGCCATTTTGAGGTACCAGAAATCCTCCAGCAAATGTTGGCTGTTGTTTTAAGACATGTTGATACTCCAACCTCAGAATGTTGTCACCAATGTAAGGAAGAAATTGAATCTTCGTTAGCCCACTCAACCCTTCTGTCTGGCTAGCTGCTTCTGGGCGATGGAGCTCCTTATAAAATCAGTATGTTCTATTTACATGAGTCCATCACCACATTTCTTCATCATAAAATATGACACTGTGTGGATTATCACAGCAGTAGCTAAGGCTTTGTTCACATAAATTCACAGTGATGCTTGCAGGGAGGACAAACCCATGGCTAAAATTGTGACTCTCCCCATGAACGCAAAGCCCTGTTCTTTCCACGACAGAAAGAAACCAATATAATCAATCTGCCAGCTAGTAACTTGCTAAGATCCATTGTGTGCATTGGTAAGTCAGCTCCCTGATATGGGAAAAGATTCCAGATTTGTAGTTTTTGCTGATTTCCATGGTGTAAATATTCTTACCATTGCTGATTAAATGCTACCAACATGATGTTATAAAAAGTAAAGCTGAGAAGAAACGTGTACAGTTGACTTTGGGATCTGGTAGGAACTCCAGAACACCACTGCTGTTTGCAGCTTGCTTGTTCAAGTTGTGGCAGGAGCCATATCAACCATAGTGAGGGGAAGACTTTTTTTTTAACCCATCCTTGTTCTCCTCAAATACGTAAGCACCCAATCCCAGAATCCATTTTGAGGATCACTTTCCTGGGAGCAGCAAACAGTATTCAGAGGAATAAATAATGATCTAGAGGGCAAACAGGAGATATTAAGCACATATCAAAACCCTGATTAAGTTCATCTAGCAGTGAGTGATTGATTTAGACCAGAATCTGATCAATATGACCCTAAAGCCCATCATTTAAACTATGCTTCATTTATTTTATCAAGGCTCTGTAAAATAATTAGTAAATTCATAATCCTTGAGATATATATGGATGTATATACATGTGTGAGTATGTGTATATAAAAGTGATATAACTTATTTGGAGGAGTATTAAAAAAGCACATTTTAATACATTCTAATTCACAGGGACATCTATGCTCCACAAAGCATGTTTGCATATTCTCAAAATATTTTATTTCCTGTGTGGGTATCCTGAATGCCAGATGGACAGGGACAAATTCCTGGACCTACTGATTATTCTGATGTTTCCTATTTGGAAACATGGAAAAATGTATATTCTGTGGATTCATAGAAAGATTGATGTTGGATGAGATAAATTTGAAAGTTAAAATAATATTGACATTTCTGGGCCACAAGAAAAATGAAATACCCAGCAGTTTAAACTGGCAAGTTGGTAACTTTCAGATTGCTTGAAATATCTAGTGCTGGTAAAAGTGACTTGTTACAGAGTATCTGCTGGTAAGTCTTAGTCTTGACACATACATTTACCTACATAAATATAGCATCCTTTGTTTGTTTTACCCTCTGTACAAAATTATGGAATGCCCTTCACTGCATTATTATCCATCACCTTCATACGGTTAAAAAGAAAAATTAAGACATTAAAAGACCAAAATCAATCTAAAAGTTCAAGAGAGAATTTTATTCCATACTAAAGGCAAATTTTGAACTAAAATTAAGAATTAACCATCTTCCCTTCCGCCCTCTCTCTGCATTGGGAAATTTCAGTTGTGAGTCTGTCTTAAATTGTAAGCTGTGAATTACCTGTTCATTTTAGGGACAATTGACAGAGGAGGGGTGCCTGCAGCCAATAGTTGAAACTCTACAGGGAACTGAAAAGATGAAGGAGTTACCAGAGCTGTTAATTACTTTCCTGAGGGCAGAGGGCAGAGCTTGTGGTTGTTGAGGAAACCTCTCCCCAGACTTTCTAGAACTTAATCTCATTAGATGAGACCTTGCTAAGCAAATATTATGGGACCTAAGAAGAAGGTACAGACATTTCTTACAGTATTACAGGAACAGACAGGCAATAGAGAAAGCCTGAAAATTATTTAAATAATGCCATAGGATTTACATGTATTATTAATTTCTCCTCCGTTCAAGCATTGTGAGTTTGGAAGTGGTCTTGAACCTCCTCACTTATAATGTAAATAACACATTTACTGTCAATTCTGAATATTAGAGAAAATAACTGGCAACGTTTTGGGAGACTTCTCGTTGGCTGAAGTGCTACTGATAAGTTTTGGCTTTTCCATAATATGGGATGAAATACAGTTTCTGTTGTAATCATTTTAAAACAGGAGAATGCAATTTTTTCAAGTTAAAAGAAAAAGGAAAAAAAAAAACCCTGAAAAATATTATTAATTGCTTTATACTATGTGATTTCTTGATTAGTCTTTATGTAAACTTATGCCATTGTGTTACATGTGGTAATTTCAAATGTGAGTTACTTTTACAGCAGAAATAACATTAACTTGATTAATTTCACTGGGAAAATGGGAATAGAGAAGCAAGCACTGTAATGATTGAAATGCAAGCAATGCAGTTTCAAAAACCTTAGAAATTGTGTTTGAAAAAACCCCTACAATTTTGTACTAAAATTTGAAAAAAGTAGTGAGGATGAAAGTGATATAAATTACGTATATATATGTGTGTGTGCTTGTGTATATATGTTTACTTTTTTTATTATTTCAGTAAGAATGCAGAGCAAAAATATTTGCCTAAGGCAGGGTACAAATATTCCAATTTGATTTCCAAGAGTAAATAATTTGTTGCTTAAAAATATATGTGCTGTTTCCAAAATTATAAGCTGTTTAGGAAATGAAAATCAAATGAAATAAACAAACCATCATTACAATGAGTTTTCATGATCGCTGTGCTAATAAATTCTTCTTTTATTCATGTTATGTGTTCCAATTTCTTTTTATTTCCATGTCCTCTTCATTTATCTACATTCCTTTGCATTAAGGAAGAAATTGAACTAAAATGCTCGAGAAATATGTGTTGCACTTGCTTCCAATCATCTACCTGTCTCTCCTCTTTTCTCATATATTTCTTGTGCTCAAAAATCTCCTTTAAGCATTCCAACAGTGTATCCCAATAGGTTAAGATTTTCTTCTTGATATTTACAACTCAATACTCTTTTAGCATCGTGTCTAGTTAGTCATTTGAAGTTATTAACCTAAAGACTGAGCAACTTCAATGAGCCTAAGACTTTACTAAGAGATAGAATGAACCTGTCATCTTGTCCAGTTAGGTCAACGTTCTCGTTGTTCCCAAGTGATTACATTATATTCTTTATTTCTTTTGCCAACAAATACTCTGACAATTCTCTTCCTTCTTTGCGTCTGTACATATCTCAAGTCCACTTGTCACTACAAGGCTTTCACTAACTCCAGCTCAAACTCTTTTCCTCCTTTTAACATCAGTAACATATACTATGCAATTTGGCCTTCGCTTGCACACTTTTATATAGATCTTTGTCTCCAATGCCTTTATTGTTACCGGTGCAATGCACCAACCAGCTCATGTTTCTTAGAGGATAACTTCAATGTTTAGTTAACCAATGAAAGAATTCTATAGTTAACTAAACATACAGATTAGATATAGTTTCTGAGCTCCAGAAGCTTATAATTTAATAAAGGACCACTTAAACTATTTCTCCATATTACCAGAGAGCAAAAAATGAGCATGAGGAAGGAATGAAATAAGTTATTAATGATGTTTTCATAATTAAAGCAAAATAAGTATCAGGGTTTATATATGAATATAAGAGAATATTATAACAACATATTGACATATGAGAAAAATATTTGGGTTCTTGCATTAGAGACGGATTTATTCATAAATATAGCACATATGTATTTTATTTTCTTATTTATGAAACAAGTGTACTTAACTTAAATGTTCTGAAACCCTTGGGTGGAAGTTTGGCTTGGTTCATAATGTCATCTGTGGGCATCTCAGTAAGAGGGTGTTGACCTATGTAAGGGGTTTTGGTTGGGTGATTTGGGGGATGGTCCAAGGAAGCAAGGGCTCTTATTGGATAGGGTGCTCTTAGGATGCAGGGACAATTCCAATTAAGCATCTCAATAAATCTCGCGTCTGGTGAGAGCAAACTAGAGTGAACTTTAACTCTAATTGGTAAAGGCACATCATTTAATCACTTATATTATTCCTGAGAGGGAATGCTTGCTATTTTCTATCGTGGAAACTATTTATGCTTTGTGTATGTTCAGACATGATTACAGAGTACTCTAGTTCTGGTCTTGATCCATCATGGTCACAGAATGATTTTTTCTAATATAGATGTTTACGAAATTATTTTCAACAGGACAACAAAACCTAGTTGAAGTATCAGCCAGCTCCTGCACGTCAGGGGCTGCTTTTCTCCTTCTCAATAATATAGAATAATATTGAAAGAGTAAAATTATTTTTACTTTTATTGCTAGAAATTGTTCTTGATCAACGCTGTGTATGAAATACCTGTATGCTCAGAAGTAAATGAGCTTTTTCTTAGAGTTAGAGGTAGAAGTTAATTTTGGATATGGTAAACAGAGGCATTGATTTTAAAAAAATGCAATTCACAAGTTGATTATTTCAATGTTGCTATTGTAATGTTCTTTTATTTTTGTTTGGCACTGGGTAAAAAATCAGAGATTCATTATAATTTTAAAGACCTTGTAACATCTTTCTATACTCACAAAGCTGTCTTCTTATAGCCTCTTAGATGAACTTATTCAAGATGTAGAAACACCCAGTGATTGATTCAACAGCTCAAATTTAACACTAGTGACATAATATAGATTTAGCCAGAGAAAATAAATTCCTTCCTAAAGGCATTATGCTGTTTGATGCTTGAAATTAAATCTGGTATTGTATTTGTGTGGCATGGATTATTATTCTGACATTTGAAGTGAGAAAACGGAGGCAGAACACTGTTATATATTTTGCCTTAAGACCCAATGATCCAACAGCAACCTATTATTGGTTTGTTTTATATGCTTAGGCCTTTTTAACAGTTTCAGTTATTAAAAGAGAAAAACTTTTCAAAAATATAGCTCATCTCTTAATGACAACTAGTCAAATTAGTACAATAGAAAAGTAGCTTTGTGCCTACAGAACCAGAAATAAATATTATTTTCCTGTGCTTCATATCTATATACATACGGAAACAGTATAACGGGTAGCCATAATTAAAATTTATCAAAATTATTTATTTTATTTGAAAGAATATATACACTTTTACAATTGGATGCTGTTCAGTATCCATTAAATGTCTTATTTTTTTTTTTTTTTTTGAGGAAGATTAGCCATGAGCTAACATCTGCCAATCCTCCTCTTTTTGCTGAGGAAGACTGGCTTTGAGCTAACATTCGTGCCCATCTTCCTCTACTTTATATGTGGGATGCCTACCACAGCATGGCTTGACAAGTGGTGCCATGTCGGCACAAGGGCTCTGGACTGGCGAACCCCGGGCCACCAAATCGGAACGTGCTCACTTAACCGCTGGGCCGCTGGGCCAGCCCCAGTGTCTTGTTTTTGAAACCTTGGAAACAATGATCACAGTTTCCTAGAGACCGTGATTTGAGGATGAACGTTTTCATGAGCTTTTTCACTATATGTCCACATGTATTTTGCCAATGACTCTCACGCAATATTCTCTACTCTGTGTCTTCTAAAGGGTTGGTTCTAGAATCAATGCCACATTGCTTTAAAAGTAACACATCTTCAAATGAAAAAAAGATCATTTTCACTTTGGAAAAATTCTAGAATTTCAATCATTCATACATTTTCTAGTTTCCAAACATTATCAATAAAACACCCATGCTGTAAGATTTGCCAGTAATATTAACATTATATACATGTTGTCTGGCCTGGGAAACTTTAATATTGCACAGTTTTAATTTTTTAAGTATTGTTGATTTTGTTTGCTTGCTTGCTTTGTTGTTGCTGTTGTTATATAGTTATAATACGCAATTGATTTCCATTAATGTTTCAGTGTTTCTCTTTTTTAGTGATGAGTTTTCTAGCTTCTGACCTCTCACCATTTTTGCTAAAGGCATTGGAGGAGAAGTAAAAATGTATCTCACGTTTCTGCTTTATCTACATACACTTAGAAAAATTGACTGTAGCAAATGCTTTCAATCATTAGATCCAGCAGAAACTTTAGACTCTTTAAGGCACAGAGTAGACTCTTTCAATTTCCAACATTTTCTATAATGTCTACCTAACAGCAGGTGTTCTCAATATAATGTATTAAAAATCAATAAATGAAATAATTGATAATTTTCAAAATTACCTCCAATAATGATTTAATCTCCATATATGAGTATACATATAATTTGAATGTGTATTTAAATTTCAAGATAATCAAGAATTTTACACCTGATTTTTAGAAAAGTCTGTCAGTGGGTTTAGCTACACTTAATTAATATTAGTGTCATCTTTCAGCCAATGGTGTAATATTCAGTACAAATTAATATGTGACACATGTTAATTAAAACTTCCATAGAAAATGAAGAATACT
This sequence comes from Equus przewalskii, assembly GCF_037783145.1. Taxonomy (NCBI): domain Eukaryota; kingdom Metazoa; phylum Chordata; class Mammalia; order Perissodactyla; family Equidae; genus Equus; species Equus przewalskii. The sequence goes on from NC_091861.1 coordinate 18,247,906, forward strand.
GAGTACTCTTAGATATGGAGTATAGACAGATAGATGCATCATCCACGTGAGCATGAATTACTTTGTGTCTCCTCTTAACCCTTTCATGGTCTACTCTTTTCTAAATCAATGTCACCATTATCCATCAAATTGTTGAATACAGTAATTCAAAAATATTTTTATTAACTTTTTCTCTACACACATACAAATTTATTAACATTTGGGTTTTCATATATATCTAAAATATATCTTAAATCCATCTCCTTGTCTACACCCCACTACCATCATTTAATCCAGGCCATTATTTACATGGACCTGATCTATTACAGTCATCTTCTAACATTTTTCTCACTGTCTTTTTATCTACCTGTTTTCCTCCCCTAGAAACATGACTGATCTAAGATGTAAATTGCGTGATATGTTTTCATCTTAAAATTCTCCAGTATGCTTCCACTGAACTTATAGTAATGTTCAAACCTCTTAGACAATCAACAGAGACCACCATGATAAGCTCTCTGCCTATTTCTTCAATCTCAACTTATTTCACCAATACTTTTTACTACTATCCAGGTACGTGGGTTTTTTTAGTTTTCCAAATAAGCCAATTTTAAACTGAAATTTTTATTAAAAAGAAAATAGATTCAGATTCAGTATGTTGTACTTTTATAAACAGACTCATTTCCCTCGTACATCACTATCTGCCCTATGTTTAACTACTGATAAGCACTAACTTGTTCTCCATTTCTGAAATTTTATCATTTTCAAAATGTACGTATGTTGAAGCATACAGTATGCAACATTTGGGGATCATCTTTCTTTTTATTAAACATATTTACCTAGTGATTCATCCAGGCTGTTGTGTGACCCGAAACTTTGTTCCTTTTTTGTTGCTTGTTATAGGTTGGAGTTACTATAAAAAAAATGCTATGAACATTAGTGTACAGGTCTTGTGGTGAATGAAACTTTTCATTTCACTTAGATAAACATCCAAGAGTGCAATTGCTGGGCTGTATGGTTATCATATGTGTCATTTTATAAGAAACTGCCAAACTGTCTTTTCAGACTAGTTATATCATTTTATATTCTTGTGAGCCTGGGTATGACTGATCCAGTTTCTCTGCATCCTTAGCAGCATTTGGCGTTGATACTATTTTTTATTTTAGTCATTCTGATAGGCTTGTTGTGTTCTCTTATTATGGATACAATTTACATTTTCTTGATGGTTAATGATATTTAACATCTTTTTAATAGCTTATCTGCCATTGTATATCCTTTTGGTTGAAACTGAATTGTTTGCTCTTGTTTATTGAGCTTAGAGAAGTGTTTAGAATTCTAAACACAGTTCTTTCTCAGATACTTGGTTTGCAAATATTTTCTCCTGTTGTGTTGTTTTGCTTTTTTATCCTCTTCACATGGTCTTTCACAAAGCAAAAAGTTTGAATTCTGATGAGATCCAATTTTACGAATTTTCATTTTATTGATCATGCTTTTGGTGTAAGTTGAGGCAATTTTTGCCTAACTCTGGATGCCAAAGATTTTCTTCTATTTTTCCCAGAAATATTATAATTTTACATTTTATATTAATTCCATGATCCATTTTGAGTTATTTTTTGCATAAGGTATGAGGTTTAGGTCAAGATTCTTGCTCCCTGCAATGGATGTCCAATTGTTCTAGCACTGTTTAGTGAAAAGGCAATCCTTACACCAATGATTGCACCTTTGTGAAAAACCACTTGAGCATATTTGCATCAGTCCATTTCTGGGTTTTTTGTTCTTTTACGTGTATATATGTGTCTATCCCTCTCTCAATACCACACCGGCTTGATTACTGTAGCTATATAGTAAGCCTTAATAACTGGAAAACTGATTCTCTTATTTTATTCTTTTTCAAGCTTGCTCTGGCTATGCTAGGGCCTGGTACTCTCCATAAAAATATTAGAATATGCCTGTCTGTGTCCAACAGAAAAACCTTGCTAGTATTTTGCTTAGAATTACATTGACTGTAAAGATCAATATGTGGAGAACTGACGTCTTTAATATGTTTGGTCTTTAAATCCATGAACACAGTATGTCTCTCCATTATTTAGGTTTTCTGTGATTTATTTCATCAACACTTTGTAATGGTTAGTATACAGATACTGTAGACATTTTAAGCATATACCTAAGAATTATATTTTCTTTGAAATAGTAGTATTCTTTTTTATTTGGGTTTCTGCATGTTCACTCAGTATTTAAATATGCAATTGATTTTTTGTATTGATTTGATATCTTGCAACATTGCTGATTTCATTAATTAGTTCCAAGAGGGTTTTGTCTAGATCCTTCTGACAATCATGCCATTTACAAATAAGGACAGTTTTATTCCTTCCTTTCCAATCTCTAGTATTTTATTTAATTTTCTTGTCTTATTGCAATGAATAGAACTTACAGGGATATTTTCAATAAGAGTGGTGAAAGCAGATATCCTTGGCTTCCTGCTAATCTTAAGGAGAAAGCATTCAGTTTTTTCCCAGTAAAGATGATGTTAATTGTAGGTTTATTTCCCTCTATTTCTGTTCTGCTGAGAGTTTTTATCATAAATGGTGTTAGACTTTCTCAAATACTTTTTCTGCATCAATTTATATGATGACATGATTTTTCTTTTTTAGCCTATTGATGTGATCGATGTGATAGGCAGAATAATGCCGCCTCCTCATGTCATAATCCCTATGATCCATGACATATTCTTACATGGCAAAGGGAGATTAAGACTGCAGATGGAATTAAAGTTTCTATTCAACTGACTTTAAAACAGTGTGAATTTATCCTGGATTATGGCTTTCAAGTCAATACACTAAGACATGTCATTAGATGCGAATTGGGAAACAGAAGGAGAGTCAGACAGACAGAATGCAAGAGTGACTCTACCTGCCATTGTTGGCTTTGAAAATGGAAGAAGGAGGCCATAAGCCAAGGAATGCAGGTAGCTTCTAGAAGCTGGATAAGGCAAGGAAACAGATTCTCTCCTAGAACTGCTAGAAATGAGTACAGCTCTGCTGACACCTTAATTTTAATCTAGTAGGAGCTGTGTTGAACTTCTGACCTACCAGCAGCACTGTAAGATAATACTATTTTTTTTGTCTTGGCACTAAAGTTTTAGCATTTTGTCATAGCAGAAAGAGAAAATAAATACATAGGGTTGCATTGATTTGATTTTCAATGTTGAACCAGCCTGGCATATCTGAACTACGTTCCAATTGTTCACGATGTATAATTATTTTTATGCAATGCTGGACATCGGTTTGCTAAAATCATATCATGACATTTTGTGCCTAAAATGATGAAAGACATTGTTCTGTAATTTTCTTTTTTCTATTGTCTTTGTGTGGTTTTAGTATCATACTAACACTGTTCTCATAAAATAAGTTTGGAACTATTTCTTCATGTTTAGCGATTTCATGTTGCCTTTTTGTTATTGATTTGTAGTTAGAGCCATAAAATAGTCAGAGAACTCCATATTATTTCCATTCTTTTAGATTTGTTGAGGATTGTGTAGTGACCCAGGATATGACCCATCTTGGTGAATAATCTATGAGAACCTAAATAATCTTATTCTACTACTGTTGGGTCGATTGCTCTGTATATGTCAATTAGATCCTGTTAGTTAATTATGTTGTTCTGATCATCTGTATCCTTGCTGATTTTCTCTGAAGCAGTTATATCACTTTCCAAGAGTGAGTTATTGGGAGTCACCAACTATATTTGTGTGTGTTCTTTTTGATATTTCTACTTTCAGCTCTATCTGTTTGTGCTTCATGGAATTCAAGGCTTTCTGGTGCATGATGTAGGATTGTTATGTCTTTATGATGGTTTGATCCTTTTATCATTATGTAATGTCCCTCTTGTCTTTAGTAAGTTTCTTTGCTTTGAAGTTTACTTACTTGGATAAAAATATAGGCTCTCATACATTTTTAAATTAATGTTTATATGATATGTCATTTTCGCTCCTCTTTTTTTTACCTACCTATGTCATTTGAATATGAAATGAGTTTCCAGTAAACAACACCTAGTTGCGTTATTTCAGTCCACTATGCCAATTTCTGTCTTTTTATTGGTGTATTTAGACAATTTCCATTTAAGGTAATTATTCATGTAGTAAAGCTTAAGCATACCCTTTTATTATTTGTTACGTGTTTGTTTCCTCTTGTTATCCTCCCTCTGTTTCTCTTTTCTTGCCTTCCAACGGGTTAGCTGAACATTTTTTAGGATACTATCTTGATTTGTTTATAGCATTTTTTTAATGTATCTTTTTGAATAGTTTCATAGCTATTGTTCTGTGTAAATCAGTACACATATGTGGCTTATCTTTTGCTATCAACATTTTGCTACTTTGAGTAACCTGTGCAAACTTGACTTCCAAATGTGTTTTCCTACTTCTAATAATCATTATCTTGAGTATCAGATAGTAGTATAATTTTTTTTCCAATCCTCTAGTATGTTTTTTAAATTCATGAGGATAAGGCCATTCTAATGCATATATCTGTATTTCCATATTTCTGTACTTTCCATTATTGTTCCATCTTTCCTAGTGAACCAAGATTTCTTCTTTTATCATTCTCTTTTATTTAGAAGTCTTTTGTTAGACATTCTTTAAGAGTACATCTGCTAATGATAAATTCTTTTAGTTTTCTTTCATCTCAGAGTGTTTCTACATACCTTTCAATCCTGAAGGACACTCTCACTACAAATAGATTATATTTGACATTGGTTATCTTTCAATATTTGAAAATTGTTGTTCCACTTCCTTCTGGCCCATAGATTATTTCCCTCTGTCCTATCCTCGAGACCTTGTCTGTTATTTCTTTGCTGAGATTGTTCTAGTTTTTTCCAGTCATTTCAAAATAATTTATAACTGATTGTTGAGGCAATTATAATATGTCAGCTATAAAATTCTTTTCAGATCATTCTAATGTCAGAGTTAGGCTGATATTTGTGTCAGTATATTATCTTTTCTCTTTCAAGTTGTGATTTCCTGATTTACGGTATGTTGGTGATTTTTTTTATTGTATCTTGGATATTTTGTTTATGTTAAGAGATTGTGGGCCTTATTTACATCTATTAAAGCAGGAAGTCACCTGCTTAGTTTAGCTTGCAAATCTTCAACTATTTTATATGCTGTGGTTCCAATGAGAGTATAATTTTCAGAGCATTGGTATTATTATTTTGGCCTGCTTAGTTTATCTGCTGCTCTGTGGTTCCATTGGTCTTTCCTGATGCTGCCTGAGGTGTGCAAGGAGTTTCCCAGGCTGGGCTACCAGATGTCTCTCAATGAGGAAGGGGAGTCTCAGACCTGAGGGGACCAGGAGGCTTCTCTGGCCAAGCATTTTCTGTGATGGGATGCTCTGTGCCTCTGGAGAAGAAAGGGCACTTCTTGGTCAACTGCTTGTTGTGGTGGGATTCCCTCGGCTGCTCCCTTGGCCACCCGAATGTGTCTGGAGAGGAAAGGGATGTCTTGGGAACCAGAGGACAAAGAGACTCCCAGGAATCGGACACTTGTTGTGGTGAGGTCCCTGGACAGCTTGTCACCTGGCCGCTCCAGTGGTTCTCAGGGAGAAAGAGAGGCTCAAGCCCATAAACCAAGAATCTTCTTGGATCACCCTTCTTGTTGTGTCACAGTACCCAGTGCCTCTTGGTTACTCAGCTGTCTCTGAATGGTGAGAGGAGTTTCAGGTCTGTGGGGACAAACAGGCTACTCTGGCTAAGTTTCTTATTGTGGCAGGGTTCCCCTTGTCAGTCACCATGGCATCTCCTGGAGCAGAAGATGAGTTCCAGGCCCGGTGGAGACAGAGAGCACTTCCTCTGGCTACTTATTGTTGTTGGGGCTCCAGCTTCCCCCATCCTGCTGGTAGTGTCAGACTCACCTGGTGGGACTCCTGTTGTGTTCAAACTTCCAGGGGAGGTTGTGTCTATCTGGGTTGCAAGATTGGTGTTTGGGGAAAAATGGATCCTGGTTGCCTTCTCAGTTGAGTAGGGGCACAGTAAGATGGCCTGCTACTGTGTTGTTCATCTAGTCCTGGTCCCAAATCATATCAGCCTCCTCTGAATCACCTTTTCAACGTCTTCTTTGGTTCCTTCTTGGTTTTGCAAGTTTATACTTGTTCTAATGATTCTATGGCATCAATCTTGCCCTGACTGGAAGTCCAATTTCTTGTTTTGACAAATTAATTTAGCATATGTTTTCCTCTGCTTGCAATACATTTTGCATCTGTGTTGGAGTCCCTCTCTTTCAGTTAGCTATCAACTGACATCAGTGCTCCCTAGGGCTCTACAGAGTTTAAAATTTACAAGTTAAATAGAATGGAATTAACATGCTTGTCTCTTACCGTAAGCTACAAAGCTCTAAATAATCTGGCCCTCGTGTCCTATCTCTCGACTTCATCTTATATTGCTATCTCATTAGCTCCCTATGCATCAGCCACATCAAGCTTGAACTTCCAGAAATAGTCCCAAATGGATTCAGACCTGAGACGAAAATGCTTTCCCTCAGATTTTTACAAAGTCATACTCTTGTGGTCATTCAGTCGACAGCCTGAGTGTAGACCTCATTAGACAGGCTTTGCCAGACCACCCATTACCTTTAATTATGCTACGTCCTCTTATTTTCATTATAGTATTTTTCATCAAGTAAGATTTTTTATGTACTTATTTTTTGAGTGGCTTTCTACTAAAATGCAGGCTTGATGAAAACAGGAACCTCTTTTCCTTTTGTATTGCTAAATTTCCACTGGCCAGAAGTATGGCTGACATCAAATAGCTACTCGGAAAATGTTTGTGGAACAAAGTGATAAATTAATAATACATGATAAAAAGAAGTAAGCCGATGAAATTCTACCTATGAATATATATTGTTATTTAATTATTAAAAATGTCATACATGTTGAAGGTTTTCACAAATCTTTGAAGAATTTTAAGCAAAAGAGGAAAAATACTTGGGCTGAAGACTCTACTATCTTACTGTCCTATTTGGCTCAAGCTGATACAACAAACTACCATAGATGGAGTGGCTTAAACACAGACATTTATTGCTCCCAAATCTGGGGCTGAGAAGTCCAAGATCAAGATGCCAACCAATGGGGTTCCTGGTGAGGATTCTCTTGCTGGCTTGTGGAAGGCTTTTTCTTGCCATGTCCTCACATGGTGGAGAGAGATAGAGGTCTTTGGTCTCTTTCTTTTCTTGTAAGGATATTAATCTCCTCATGGTGGCTCCACCCTCAAGATTTTACCTAAACCTAATTTCCTCCCAAGGCTATACTGCCTATTGCCATCACACTGGGAAGCAGGGCTTCAACACGTAAATTTTGGAGGGGGGGAAATATACATTCAGTCCATAACAGTTCCTATTTATATATGTCAATTTTGTTCACCTTGAATTAAGCCACTGAATGTGGTGGGGAATTTCTCCCCGACCTAAGGGGCAGAATAGAGAAATTAGTAGATACAGGAGAGGAGGAATTTTTCATTATCATGAGTTGAAAAGTAGATCTCTGATTTGTGTTTACTAATAAGTTAAAGTGAGACTCAGTTTTTATTTATTTCATAAATCATTGTAGACTCAGAGACACTGAGTTGAAAGCTGCCTAATATTTTTAATGTTTTTACACAATTAAATTACAGAATTTGTGTAAGTATTTATAATAGTAACATGTTTAAGAAGCTAACAGTTATTCAACACTTACCGTGTAGCAAGTACTGTACTGATTATTTTACAGTGATTATCTCATTTAATTTCTATGAGTTAGGAACTATGAGGGAAGAAAGATTTTTTTTTTTTCTGTTTTATCTCCCCAAATCCCCCCTCCCCCCGTACACAGTTGTATATCTTAGTTGCAGGTCCTTCTAGTTGTGGGATGTGGGACGCCGCCTCAACATGGCCTGATGAGCAGTGCCGTGTCCACGCCCAGGATCCAAACCCTGGGCTGCTGCAGTGGAGTGTGCGAACTTAGCCACTTGGCCATGGAGCCGGCCCCTGTTTTTCTTTTTTTTTTTTACCCCATTATAAAGGATAACTAGTGTTTGGATTAGTTGATCAGCTTGACCAAAGTTTCTCAGGGAGTAAAATATGAAGTTGGGATTTGACCATAAATAATGATTGTTTATCATCATTATTCCTTCTCGAATCTGACCAAATTAATTTGCACACCAATCAAAATTCAGTATTATTTTTCAATGATACTATTTATTGTAATCTTACCTCTCAGAAAATATTAATCACAATTTTATAGCATCCATTACATCTCCAAAATTGAACATTAGGATAACTGTCAATAAGAATATTATTTACTTTTCTTTCTCTCTCTTAAATGCAGATAAGCTCTAAGAATAAAACGTCTGTTTTTTATTCTTTACTTCTCCACACTACTTCTATCTCTACACTAACTAACTTCAATCCTATCCATATTTCCAGTTGAATTTTTTGTAACTCAAATTCAAAAAGACCAAACCTGAAGTTGTGATATTTATCCCAAACCACTGTTTTTAATATTCCTTTTGTTAAGTAATAGTATTGTTATTCATTCAGTTATGCCAATAGAAACTTTCAACTCTTCAAAGAGATTTGTTAATATCATGTGCATACGTTATTTAAACATTTAAGTTATTCTTAATTTCTTTTGGTCATTTCTTTTTAGATAATATATCACTCTCTTTGTAATACAATTCTATATCTAAAATGTATCTTAAGTTTGTTTTTCTTCCCTGTCCTTAAATTAGTCATATTTTAAGAATAGAATTTGTTTCCTAAAATTCAACCATTAAAAATTGTCAGAATTTTATATAGCAGCATTCTTCTTGTACAAGTATTTACTCACATGCTGTTTTAAATTTTCTTAAATATATTTTATTAAATAAAATGTTTAGAATGTCAATGTTTCATTATTACAATTAATGCAAATCTGTTTCAATAGTCATAAAAGAGATTGTGAAATCTTTACTACTTTTTTTTCTTTGGTGAGGAAGATTTTCCCTAAACTAACATCTGTGGCAATCCCCCTCTATTTTGTATGTGGGACATCACCAGAGCATGGCTTGATGAGTGGTGTGTAGGTCTGTGCCCAGGATCTGAACCCATGAACCCTGGGCCATCGAAGCAGAGCTCATGAACCCAACCATTATGCCACTGAGCTGGCCCCAAATCTTTACTACTTTTTTTTTTTGAGGAAGTTTAGCCCTGAGCTAACATCCACTGCCCATCCTCCTCTACTTTATATGTGGGGCACCTGCCACAGCACGGCTTGATAAGCAGGGCATTGATCCATGCCCAGGATCTGAACTGGTGAACTCCAGGCTGCCCAAGAGTGTGGAGCATGCGAACTTAACCACTATGCCACCAGGCTGGCCCCTTTTTATTATTTTAGGAGGAGTCTTTCCCCTCTATGCCTCTCAGCTCTCCTCATCCTTTCCTCATCTTATTTCTCTCCGTGGGAGGTGCATTGAAGCATTTAGGTTGAGGAACGCAGCAAAAGTCATCCAGTCCCCTTCCTCATCCCTTCTGAACAGAGAAAACATATTTCTGCTATGCTGTTGCCATACCGTAAGATTTACAGGAGCACAGTTTCTGCTGGAAGGAGACTCTGTAGAGTTTTGCGTGATAAAGGTTGAATCTTTCCACACTTAGAATAGATAGAATAATGCAGAAAAGTCAGTAGATTATTACCCCAGTGGTACTACAGCCCCAATAGCTGATGTTAGATAGACGAAGAACTGATTTATAAAAAACAATGTTGCACACACAGGACATTAGTCACACACAAAGTGTGCAAGAATTTAGTAAAACTCAGCCATGTGGACTCCAGCAATTAACCTTGAGCCAAGGGGTCTTTAAAATGTAGGTTGATGTACTTTAACCTTAAACTTCAGAGGCACAATTTAGTCTGGTAGGTAAGAAAGACTAAGGTGAGAAAAGGTCTTTGCAATCATTTTTATGCGTGTATGTTGTTTTCTGAGGCAGGCTTGTGTTCAGATTCCTGAGTGCATCTGTGATACAGAATGCTAATGTGTGATGTTCTCATTTCCAGCAGTTAGTGACACTTGACAGGTACCAGATTAGCTGCCTCCAAATCTGTTCTTGTTTTTTGCTATTTTGAGCTACATTCAGAGCCCAGTAAGGGGATCTCTTGATTCACGTGTTTATACACAGGATATTAGAGTCATTCCCCACCACACTCATCTCACAATGGCTCTGGCCAGGACCTTAGACTCCTGGGATGCAAACTGAAGCTTCTTCAATAGAAAGGTGGTAATCAAAAATCAAAATTAATAGCAATTTTTAATTTAAAGGGAATATACCATCTAAAAACAAGTGTCTTGGCCAAGAAAGTATGAGAAATTAAAGTCAAAATTTGCATCTAATTTTAGGAAATGCTGCTATCCTCAAGGACGTTGGAAAGCAACCAAGTTAATCAGGAGACAAAACTCAACATTCCTGGAAGAAATTTTTGAACGTCATAAGAAAACTCTATACCAGGATATATGCTGTTACTAAAAAAAACAACAAAATAGAACAAATCAAATATAGCTGGTAAACATGCTGCTGCAGGCTTCCACAAGTTGAGAACAGAGCTAATAGTAGTATCTGGCAGAAGAAACAGTCCTCACTAGCCTAAGAACTCATACTGTAAAATCCATCATTACCTTCAATTTAGAAATCAGCCGAAGTAGATTTTCCGGCTGAAACAAAGTTGAAACTAGTTTCAAATTACATTTCACAGGCCTAATGAATTTTATAGCAATACGTGTATCACCAAATGTGCCGTGTTTAATAATGCACTCGAGTACGAGCAGTAAGAGTTCAGAATGTAGATGGTTATTGAAAGATTTTGAATATTCTGGATAAAAAAAGATTGACTTCTTGAATAAGGAATTATTTGGGGCTATCTCTATTTTAGATTTCTTTACTTTGAAAGAATTTGGCATGTCTTAAATTTGTTTCCCTGTAGCTGTAGGATTCACAGCAGTGTTTTTCTTTAAAACTAGAAACAGAGAGAAACAAGTAAGACTGGTGCTATGAGTGTATGTAATTGCATGTACACAGTTTCACGTATCTTATCATCTTTGCATAATTTTATTGATTAAAAAACAATTTGTAGGTGCTGTCCACAACCAATGGGAGGAGATTACACAGTGGGTGAACTCCAGGCCATGGGGAACACGCGTGTCACTTCAACATCTGTCTATTCTACCTATTATATTTTTCTACGACATAATTACCTCATCTGTATTATTCTATTTAGATGTTATTATCTGACCTAACGTGAAAAACCTGCCAAATTTTGTACCCTACCTTATTATTGAAATTTATACTTTCATGAGTTGTCTTATCTGCAGATGACAGTAATTTTAAGCAAAGGTATTAATTGTTTAAATAGAAATAGTGTAGAATCTTTAAAGAGGTAATATTTAATCTTATGTGACCATAGGAAAAATGTAAAACATTCCATGTTTACTGCAACTTTATATAGATATGTTTAAATGTTCAAACACATCAATATTTATTAACATTGCTTAAAAGTTATTTATTGCTTTTAGATATCAGATATTTAAAGATCCAAATAGCACAATACTCCAGTATGAGTAAAGTTAAAAATGGAATTAAAATGCTTACTGAAATATCCTGAAGCTGATGTGATTTTAAATACATGTATTTTAAATGCCCCCTTTTTAATCAGCACATTGGATAGAGTTGGTGAATTTTAAGGAAAATCATACTATGCTTTTCTTAGATTGCTAAGAAAGGGAACCCATTCTTACACATTTAAATTTATATGTAATTCAGCTCAAGTTTTCATAGTGTATTGGGCTATATTTTGCAGCATTTATAGACTAGCACTATTGGAACTTCAGGCAATTCTATGAAAGAAATGTTGAATGGTAGGTAGACATGGAAAATTACATTACAGCTAATTATATAAGAAGAAATGAAACAGTCCAAAATGTGTTCTTTATATGCTTGCTTAGTTAATTTTCAAATTAAATATCACTGTGAAAAGGCAGAAACATTTATTGCTTCTTGAATAAATATGTTATTTGTATTAAAATTAAATAATCTCTAAGTTGATGTGTTCAATTAAAGTGCAATTAACATTACCAGAAAAATATAAAATCATTGGAAATAGCATAGAATATAACTCTTATGAGAAAGAAAAAATATCTCCCAAATGATTGATAGGGTATGTATTCAAATAATAGTAACTCATTTTCTGTCCTTACTTCTTTCTGAAGATCCAAACACTGTATAGCAAATGAAGTGGACAGAATCCCACTGTAGCACCATTCTACCATGGTAACTGAAATGGGAATGCCTGCTACTGTGATAGTGAGACATCATCTGGGTTAAGTTCTTTGGCTTTAACAAAATGAAGTAAACAAATGAGGAATAGTCCTGTAGTCACAATCATTAATAAAGAAGATATGTTTTAAGTACTAGAGAAATCAGTTATGAACAATTCTAATAGGAATAAACAATTATAAGTACAAAATCATTGTGGTTTAAGAGAATGAAAATATAAGCCACAAACTATGAGGAGGTCTTTGCAAAACATATACCTGATAAAGGACTGGTTTCCCAAATATGTTGAGAAATCTTAATACTCAGCAATAAGAAAGTTACAGGAAAATTTTAAAATGGGCTAGAGATCTGAACAGACACTTCACCCAGTAAGATATACATATGACAAGTAAGCACATGAAAAGATGTTCAGCAACACGTCATCAGGGAATTGCAAATAAAGACAAAAATGATACCTCTACACACCAGTAAGAATGATTAAAAAGACAAAACAGATACCACTTCATGCTGGGAAGGATGTGGAGCAACAGAAACTTCCATTCCCTGCCGGTGGAAATGCAAAATGGTAGAGTCACTTTGCAAGAAGACAGTTTGGCAGTTTCTTTCAAAGCTTAACATAGGCTTATCATATCATCCAGCAATCATTCCCCTTGATATTTACCCAAATGAGTTGAGAACTTATCTCCACACGAAAACCTGCACTTGGATGTTTATAGTAGCTTTGTTCATAATTGCTAAAACTTGGCTGTAGCCAAGACATCCTTCAGAAGGTGAAGGCATAAACAAAGTGTGGTACATTTGACAATGGTTTATTTTTCAGCAATATAAAGAAATGAGCGATTACGTCACAAAAGGACTTGGAAGAAACTTAAATGCAGATTGCTAAGTGAAAGAAGCCAATCTCAAAAGGCTAAATACTGCATGATTCCAACTACATGACATTATGGAGAAGACAAAATGAGGAGGACAGTAAAATGGTAACCAGGGGTTCTGGGGAGAATGGGAGAGGTGAATAAGTGGAACAGAGCAGAATTTTAGGACAGTGAAATTATTCTACACCATACTGTCATGGTGGATACAGGACGTTATACATTTGTCAAAAGCTACAGAATGTGCAACACCGAGAGTGAACTCGAATGTAAACTATGGACTTCAGTTCACAATGACGTGTCAATGTTGACTCATCAATTGTTAACCAGTGTACCACGTGAATGCAAGAGGTCAATAATAGCATAAACTGTGCGGTGGGAGAGTGAGGGCGTTATAAGAGAATTGTCTGTACTTTTGGCTAAATTTTATGTAAATCTAAAACTCCTCTAAAAGCTATTAATTGTATGTTAAAAAAATTGCTGTCATGAGAGTTTTCTAAATTGTATCAATATGTTTCCTCATATTAATATCCTCTTTTAGCCCCCTTAATGAAACAAGATTATACTGATTTCCCCATTATAAACTAAGAATTTGATCATTATACAAAATTTAATGTAATGTTAGCAAAATATGTGCTTAAAACTCTATTAAAGATTGTTTAGTTTTTTCAAGTTAGTATCACTTATCTCAATGTTAGCTCTACATAAAAGCAAAATAAATATTATTTTATGTGTATAGAAGCTGAAAGTATTTGTCAGCAATACAAATGAACTACAAAAAATTCCAAAGGAACTACTTAAGGCAAAGAGGAGAATTGTACATATCTGAGAACATATAAAACTTTTCTCTCATTTATAGTATCTCCTTAAAAGACAATTGACTATTTAAAGTAAATAATAATAATAATAATAATAACAACAACAGTATTTTGTGTGGTTTATAAGATATATAGAGTAAAATTATAACAGCAGTAACTTAAAAGCTGAGAGGCGGAAATGAAGTATATTGTTGTAAGATTATTTTACCGTATGTAAAATAGTGCAATAATAATTCAAGGTAGACTGTAATATTTTAAAAATGTATATAGTATAAGCACTGAAGTAACCACAAAACAAACTCATATACACAGAACAAAGTTATAGCTTATAAGCCAAGAAAGGAATAAAATAGAATCATAAAAAATACTTAATTTAAAAAAAAGTAGGAAATAAAAGGAAAGATGAAGGAAATAAAAACAAATGACAGATGATAGATTTAAACCTAAACATATGAAAAATCACATTGAATGAAAATAGTTAAAATACACCACTTTAAACATAGAGCTTATCAGCTTTAATAAAGAAAAAAACCCCATTTAATGCCACTAATTAAGAAACCTGAATGATCGTATGCATGATAAGTCAAAAATTGGAAGAGACTGTGCCACATTAACACCTATCAAAATAAACTTGCAGTGGCTATATTCCATCAGACAGATTAGGTCTCAGAGGAAAGACCTTTACCAGGGATAAAGTGACCATTTCATCAAGCAGACATAACAATCCTAAACCTGTATGCACCTAACAATAGAGTTTCAAAATACATGAAGCAAAAACTGATTGAGTGGCAAGGAGAGTTTATTAGTTTCCAAGGGCTGTTATAACCAACTATAAATAACTTAACGGCTTAAAAGAACAAAAATGTATTTCCTCTCACTTCTGGAGGCCTGAGGTCCAAATTCAAGGACTCTAAGGAAGAATCCTTTCTTGCTTCTTCCAGGGTCTCGTGGCTCAAGCATTCCTTGGCCTGTGGTAGCATAACTCGAATTTCTGCCTCTGTCTTCACATGGCCTTCTTTCCTATGCGTTTGTGTGTCAAATCTCCCTCTGCCTTTTCTTACAGGGACAACTGTCATTGGCCCACCCTGGGAATCCAGGATCATCTCATCTCCAGATCCTTAACGTAATTACACATCCAAAGATGATTTTTCCAGTTAAGTTCACATTCACAGGTTCAGGTGCTGAGAGTGTGGACATATCTTTTTGGGGTCAGTATTTAACCCACAACAGAGAGATAGACAAATCTACAAACATAGTTGGGAATTTCAATGTCTCTCTCTCAATATTGACAGAATAAATAGATATAAAGTCAATAAAGATATAGAATACTCAACTAACAGTATCATTTAACTTGAACTAATGGGCATTTATAGAAAAATGAACTCAACAGTATTAGAATATACACTCTTTTTAAGTGCACCTGGGATACTAATCAAGACCTTATTCTGGGCCATAAACCAAGTTTCAACAATCTAAAATTTTAAAGTTTCAAATTATACATGCTATGTCTTTTATCACATGAAGGTAGAGAGTAGTAAAAGAAGGATATTTGGAAAATTTCCAAACAATCATAAAATCAATAACACATTTGCAAATACCCAATACACAAAATAACATACTAAAATGATAATTAGAAAGAATTCTGCATGGAATAAAAATGAAAACATAACATTTCAAAATTTGTCCAAAGTAGCTAACATTTATTTGAAGGAAACATATAGCATTTAATACCTGTACTAGGAAAGAATAAACATTGCATAGTTTACTTGTGTGAGTGTGTGTATGAAATGATATAGACACAGACACCCAAAAAGGAAGGTAGACATCTCCAAACAATAGAAGCAAAACATAAAAACAAAGCAATAAATGGGACCACGCTAACATGCCTAAATGCCTTCGAAGAGAGTCAATGTGAGGATAGTTCAGATTACAATTCTTGCAAAGGAACGGAGGCTAAAGTGGTGACTTCTGGACACGGAGGGGAGCTTGGCTCCTTAGTAAAACCTGGAACTGATGCAAGTCTTCTTCATTCATTAATGAAAATCCTGACACTGCCTTTCTCAGAGGTTCTTACTGGAATCTGTAACTGAAATGTAGTCAGTGAGAGCGAAACAGCCTCCAATATAAGACCTGTGTGAAATTGCCTGCTGGCTCAAAGATTGCATTTGAGATGTAATTTGCAATTCCAGAAGACTTGAGCACTAAGGCATAAAGAAATTTGGTGCTGTCTTCAGGGAGCTGTGGGCTCAAGAGAAAGCATCTTTCAAACCATGAAATAAATTCAGAGAAGTATAGAGACATACAAACTTCCAAAGAAAACTAAAAAACAAGTAAAATTTTAAAATAAGCAAAGATCACCAGGATGAATTTGGAAATGCAAAACTCATAGCCAATGAAATAATTCAATGTCTTGGAAAACAGTAATCTCAAAAAAAAAAAAAAAGTGCATCTCTACTCTCAAGGAAATAAATAGGTATAAGTTTAACTATGAAAGAGCAAAAAGGATGGAGGGTTGACTGAATGCCATGCCTAGGCTGATTGAAGTCTTTATGCATGTAAACATCTACAAGATTAAAGATAGCTGTAGTGAGACATGTCAATTAATATGGTAATCTTGCCCTCAAAGTGCCATGAATGGAATGTCAATCTCTTACTTCAGTATGTCAGCCAAGATACGCACATGTGATGGAGGAACTAGGATCTCTGTTTACCATCTATGCTTACCATCTTCCTAGGAATTTGTGCATATTGTGTTTTTCTCCCACAGATAATTATCCTCTCTCCATTGACACAAACCCCAGTTATCTTATATTTCAAATAAAATGTATCTCTTTAATACAATGCTAGCTAATAAATTGACAGCACCGTTTTTATCCAATGCTAAAATAATGACATTTAAAGAGAAATTAGTTTTCAGTCGCCAAAGGGGCTACTTTCAATAATTAAAAAACAGTTTTAGTATCTAAATACATTTAATTCATAGTGGACAAGTAAATATAGACTATATGATATATTGATAGACAATTTATCTCATATTGAAATCATTAGACTAAACTGAGTAAATCTGACATGAAATTGATGATTATAAACACTTGTGTTGATTAGTATGAGATTAAAAAGAAAACAAGTTGAAAACATAAGGTATTTTCCTCATTCAGCTTTATAAAATTATTATATGCAATTTACTTATTCTAAAAATGTGAGCACGGGTAAACAATTAAATTAATTGAAATATAAAATAAAACAAAGATTTTCTTCATTTGTGAATAAATGCATACTGCATATCTATTTATTGACAGTCTACACAGAGGTCTAGACAGTGTGAGCTTTCTATGGTTGCAAGAAGTAATTTAATAATTTAAAACTGTATGAAAAAATGACAAGAAATGCTTCTAAGAAGGTTTTCCTATTCCCTACTTATTTTATACGCTCTTTTGAAAAATAAAATGCATCAACAGGAAACATACATGAGCTTACTGTGATGAAAAAATTACTACCACTCAATTTCTAGGAGAAAATACACTAGATTAATTGTACTAAAAGAAATTATATAATTGACTTTCAAGAATATTTACTGCCACAATGAAATATTTCTGTTTAATTACAATTAGCAACTTTTTATTCAATCATTAATTTCACAAAGAATTTTATTGGAAATATTTATATGTATAAGCTATACTACCAAAAATTATTTTCTAGGTGGCAAAAGGGTTGCCTATATATCTATATTGCACTGTTACCATACTTCAAAGTGGCAATAAAAAAAGATAACATATCTATTATAAAAGTTTGTGGAATATTTTAACAATTTCTTTAGTGGATATTTTTGAGTTCTTCAGAGAGAAAGAAGCAACTCTAGTGGTATTGTAAATATTGTGATTTTTAGAAACTATTACAGTTTATCTCAATATTGTATTGTGTTAGGACATATTGGCTTCAAATCTTCTTTTAATTTCTAAATTCCTTTAGGATGTAATTCAATATAATTCAAATTTTTAATGGGCAACTTAATAAAAGAACCACATGTTTTAGTCATTTGCAATAGACTGTAAATTCTGTGGGGTACCCATATCATTCAAATATTTATATCTGGATTATCATAACCATGCATGCGTAAGTGTCTTAGCAATATAAAACCATTAACTCATCTTCTAACTTAAGAATTCTAACTGTCGCAGAACACTTGAAATAACGTTGTTAACATTATGTTTCTGCTCCTATTCAAACTAGACAATTATTTATTACGTAGATGTTTCAACCTGACTTGTGCAATTCTTGAGTCTGGAAGTACAGTTCATCATAGACCTTTCTATCAATATTTTAAAAAAGAAAACTCCCTTGGAATTTAATAATTAGTATTTGAAAATCAGTGAAAAGTTGTTTCTCTAGGACACCTTATTAAATCAAGAAATTTTACACGAAAAATGGAGCTCCAGCTGAGAAAATAGCCCTTCTCAAATCAAAGGAATTGAGTGCCTGTAGTGATAAAAAATATTTCTCTAATAATAATCCAGTTTGTCAAAGAAGACTGCTAGTTCAATTGCCAAACAGATGATTATAATGCCTCAGCATGTGTTGAAGATCTAGTTGCACGTCAGAATAAAATCCGTTACAATTAAAATAGTCAGTTGAATTTTCAATGCAGTAGATCAGATAAATAAAAGCTTTACACTGTTAAGACAGGGTGGCGTGGACTCATGTGTCAAGTCGCAGTAGTTTGTCTTTAATACTTGACCAACTAAGGCCCGGAATCCTTTAAAGTTGTCTCTAGGGAAGTTGTACTCAAGAGAAAATTAACATTAGTAGGTATTACGGTTTCATCTACATGTCAGATACCACATTATCTTTATTTTATATTTTGTTTTTTCACTCTTTTAAAATTATATAAATATTCTTCATACTGTTAAATCTTTTGCTGACAACTTAAAAATTGTTTACATTGCAATAGAAATTTCCCTGATTCTAACAACACTTGAGGGTGACTAAAAAATTACTGTATTTAAATTATAATTTTGAGTATTGTGAATGAATACTTATCATTATTGAGTACTCATTATGAATAATGAGTATATGTCACTAATATTGGTTTTATTAAGTTTTGAATTTTCTCAAAATATTTTACTAATTTTAAAATCATCAAAACTAAATAATTTGCATCTAAAAATGTCACATTTGGATGAGTTTCTTTAAAAGTTTCTACTGAACCCGGTGCACTTAGATTTGCCTATGATTGTTAGTGAAAATTATCAGTTATGTTTTGGTCAATGGGGAGGGCTTTTTTTTGTTATCATATATCAAACTTCAATATTTCCTTAGAAGTTATTCCCAATTAATATATGTCTGAGTAATTATGCAATTCAGGTGTTCCTGCCAATTGATTTATCAGAAATTAAAGGTAACAGATTTTATTTTAACATTATGGAACTATGAATAATTATCCATAAATTTCTTCTTTCTGTTCAAAACTCTTAAGCTATACAGAATATTGGGAAAACACGCTGTATTTTTTCCCAGGTAGTGTGTCCTATAGTTTTGTCCAAAGATAAGTAGCATATTTTTATAATTCACATTCAAAGATTTTCTGAAATGTAGCTTGGACTGCTGAGTCATTCACTAGTACAGAGACTTGCTGGGAAGCACTAAGATCTACACTTAATTGAGGATAAAAATATTGTTTTCTATAGAAGAAAACCGAGAAATACATTTTTAGCGACAATAATGAACCTGCTGAAGACAAAAGTTAAACAGCTCTCTGAGCCAGGAAAAAGTCAGGAACAAAAATAGGTGAAACAGAAAATGGAATACTAAAATGCAGAAATAATTATAAACTGGACTTGGGCAAAATACTACAGTGATTTGTGGAGTGAAACTGACATCTGAGTACCTGTGGCTATTCCTTGAGTAAACGTAATAACCTGGAACTCTAGTTTGATTAAAGGAATGGATATTCCAAATAAGTAGGGTGTATTTCACACAAGTTTCCTTCCTTCTTGTATGAGGAAAACCATTGTTCAACTATTCCTCAAGGCAGTATACAGAATAAAAGACAGATTCAGGTACACATTAATTTGTAGCTGGCTGGCAGTGTTTAAACCAAGGAGCTGTACATCAAATTGACAGACTTCAAAGAATTGGACAACATGTTTTTTGCAAAAAAGTGCTGTTTTCACAATATATTGAAATGCATGACCATAGATGTTTATTTTCCAAAGAGACACTATTATGCTTCACTAAATATGATGTCGCTACTCATAGTCATCAGCAGTACAAAGAGAGAAAAATAAGCCTCAATTTGCAACACATGATTTTAAGACTGCCATTCAGATTCAGTGTGGGCACATATGTCTGTACGCTTTTCCCACATTAGAGATGAGCAATACAGTTCCCAAAAAGTGTGTCAGTTTTATAACTTTTACAAAAGTTTGCAACTTTTACTATTCTGGACACAGTAGCTTATGAAATAAATATTTTAAAAGGGAAATGGTTGCAAATTATTGCTCCATGAAAGTATTATTGGCATTTTGGACAGGACAATTATTGGCTTTATGGCACTGTCATTCTCACTTCGAGACCTTCAAAATAGTCTTGTCATAGTATCTGGCAGTAATGCTCGTAGGTATTTATCTGATTGACTTGAAATATATGTCCACACAAAACCTTGCACGCATGAATTTATAACAGCTTTATTCATAATTATCCCCAAACTGGTAGCAACCAAGATGCAGTTGGATAGGTGAATGGATAAACCAATTGTGATACATTTATTCAATTGAATACTATTCCATAAAAAGAATGAACTATTAAGTCATGCAAGGACGTGGATGGAAGGATGGCAGAAAAGATGCTAACTTAAGTAACTTTGGAGATGATGGAAATGAAAACTAATAGCAAAAGGAACTATATAAAATACACTCTAGTACTCTAGTTTGTAAAACTGTGTCCCATGGAGGTATGGGCTAACAACTCTGAAACTAATATACTGAAATTGAACAATTAAGTAAAGATGGTGGGTGATGGAAGCCAGACTTCTCATTATTGAAGTCGGAGGCTATGGATAATCAAGGGAGAAGGCTAGAATGATCCATGTTGTCCTGGATCAGGTGAGAGACATCAAAATGACTTAAGTTTAGCTTAACATAGATACAAATAGATACATATAGAAATATTTATAGATATGTGTATATACACATATGTATATACTCGCTCTGTCAGATGAAAGGTCTTAGAGTAATGACACTGTAGTAGCAATGAATACAACTAGTGCCCAGATCTTATCTTCTAATACCATCCACCAATCAAAGGAACCAGGGCTCCTTGAAGAAACAGCTGATTATAGGACTGGGTCACGGAACATACAAGATGAGCCTGGAGCATATTGTTTGGCCAGAAAGTGAGGAAGTGTTCAAAAACTCACAATGATTGTGTATGTCAAAGGGTCACAGTCTACAACTGAATGAGTGACCAATGGCCAAAGCAGAAACAATTTGATCAAAAAGTAAATAGTATAACCTAAAATACAAAATAAATATTCATAAGTCCACATAACACAAATATATACTTGAATAGATTAGATAGACAGACAAAGGAAAATAGACTAATCTCCCAAGCAGAATTCCAACTAATTTTGTAGATATTTGGCCTTCAAAGAGATGTAGCATAACTTCCTACTCTGTAAGTGTGGGCTGTGCACAATGATTTCTTTCCAAAGAGTACAGTATGGAAAGGGAGAAAAATTAACTTGACAGTAGAGAAATCTGAAAGACACCAGCTCAACGAGGTGATCAAGGTTAACACGTAGTTTGATGTCATGTTGATCCCATGTACCCTTGATAAGATACGATGAGAATAGCCTTTCCCATCTGTTTTGCTCCTCCACAAAACCCATAAACTCCAGTTTAATCATGAGAAACACATCAAACCCTAAATGAGGTGCATTCTACAAAATCCCAGATCGGTAGTCCTCAAAACTGCTGTGGTCCTCAAAAACTAGGAAAGGGTGAGAAACGGTCACAGTCTAGAGGAGCCAGGCCATTTTGTGGAAGTTATGTGCTTGAGTAGCAGAGAAGCTGTGGTTCAGAAAGCTGCAAGGACACAGTGCAAGTGATCCCGAGAGCCTAATAATGTCTGCGCCCAGCCTTCAGGGCCAGAGTAGAAAGACTGGGAGGATTTGGGATAGGCATATAGTGTCATTGGACACGATTTGGGCTTCAAATTCGACCTCCAATAACTTGATAAATAGCTTTCTTCTTCAGTTTCTCTTGCGCAATGTTGAAAATAACTGTCTTGTCCCTCTATAAAGTTATTATATAAATCAAGTCAAATAACGTGAAAATAATGTTTTGCATGCTTTAAACTGCTACACCATTATGCCTTTTGACTTAGTATTATTTTACATTGCTTATTGGAAACATTGGCTGACACCATCTCGATATCTTCCGTATTTTCCCCAAGATAATGTGATTCCGACTTCAGTGTGGCTGATTCTCTTGGGATAAGAAGCATTTGAAGGCATCTATGAAACTATTGAAGAAATATCCCTCACTGAATCGCCTCTTCTTTCTCTACTTTCATTACATTTTCATGAATATAATGAAGTACCCGAATAAAATAAATTACTTTTGTTTATTAGCAATTTCCTTTTGAAAACGTTTTGGAATTTTCCTAAATCCTTAATATGAAAAGATATTTTATAATCACAAAATATGCATGGCCTACTCTTAGGATAACAATTATTATAAATATATTTCAAACTCTTGACAGTTACAAATATTTATGATAGTCTATGATATGTACCAGAACAACATTGACGTGAATTTAAAATATGTGGTTTAACAGGAAATTATATTTAAATTTAATTTTACTACGTAGTTTAACTGGCAAATTATATTTGGGATTGATAAAACCTCTCACATAGATATGCATTTTATAAATCATCAAACTTGCATGGGTGAAATGGATAGTATTCTCTTCTTGGTATTTGTGCAACAGGTTGATGTACAGTGACAGAAGGTATTGGTGGAAAGCCTGGGGGGGTTCAAGCAGTCTCCAGGTGATAACATTTTGATTTTTTTTGGTGAGGAAGATTGGACCTGAGCTGACATCTGTTGCCAGTCTTCCTCTTTCTGCTTGAGGAAGACTGTCATTCAGCTAATATCTGTGCCAATCTTCTGCTATTTTGTATGTGGGGTGCCTCCACAATGTGGCTTGATGAGCAGCGTGTTGGTTCGTGCCCGGGATCCAAACCCGTAAACCCCAGGCCACCAAAGCGAAGCATGCAAACTTAACCTCTATGCAACCAGGCCAGCCCCAAGTGATAACATTGTGGATGTATGAATGAGAAATAGGAAAGCCCTCAAATAAAGAGATAGGCATGCTGGTGGGTAAATCTATATAGACAATGAAGTAAGCAAAGTTGAGAACTGTGGGCAAAATTTAAATTGTGGGTAAATAGAGCATCTAATATGGTATAAATACAGAATGCTCTGGAGTTTTATTCTCATTTCCATTAGAAACTACTGAAAATTCAGTGCCAAAGAATTGTAACCATCCTCTTCTATTATGGGATTTTTTTCACGTTATGGTTATCAGTTGCTTACTATATGCAGGCATGGTGTTATGAGCTAGGACATTACGATGAGCAAAAAGTGGGGTCCTTTATTCTATTATGGAAAGTGTAGTGTAGCAGGTAAATGACAAATAATATCAAGATAATATGTTGGGACTATATTTCACACACATACACATTTAGAATGGTTATATTTTTCTGATGTATTGATCCTTTTAGCATAATGAAACATCTCTCTCATTTCAAATGGTATTTCTTGTCATGTTGTTTCTTTTGTTTAATATTAAAATAGCTTTCCAACTCTCTTATGCTTACAGTTTACATAGTAAATATTTTTCCATCATTTTCTTTTATCCTATTTGTGTCTTTGGATCAGAGTCAGATCTTGTTTTTAATCCAGTCTGAGAATTTCAGATGCTCCGGACTTTTTATTCCATAAATGATTCATTGAATTATTAATAGGATTAGATTAATGTTGTCATTTTGCTATTTGATTTATGTCTATTTTTCCTCCTAGACTTCTGCTCCACTGCCGCCTTTTTGTTAAGAAAATATTTGTGTGTCTTATTTTATTTCCATTGTTGATTTCCTTGCTCTATTTTTTCAGGTTTTTTCTTAGTCATTACTCTATATACTCTATAGATTAAATATACGTCTGAACTTGTTATAAACTACTTTAGAATAATATAGCCTTGACTCTGGAAAGAGATCACAATTTTACTCCAAAATGGTTTCGTTTGTTCGCCCTCTTTCTTAACACTATCATATATTTTAATTTCTATTTTATTTTATATTATTTATAAATTCTGATTACTTATAATTATTAGTTTAAATAACCCTAGTTTTAACATAGATTAATAGAGTTCCTTATTCTTTCCTATAGATTTGACTTAGTGCCATTTCTTTTCAGCCTGATGATGTCATTACTTCTTTTAGGGTAGATCTGACACCAAAGATATCGCTTTCTCTCTTTTAATGAGTAAATCTTCATCTCTCTCTTTTTTTGATTTCTTCATTTTTATTTCACTGGATATAGAACTCATGTTCTCTGTATTTAGTCAATGTTTAAAGAGAATTCTCTCATGCATTCTTCCTTACTCAGAGCCTTAGAATTTCAGTGTACTTTCTTTTTTCTTTTCTTTTCCTTTTTACTTTGATCAAGTTTCTATTTCCTCTCCAATTGGCTGTCTTGGCTATCTCTGGCTCTATCTTAAGTATGGCCCACTTGTGCTTCATGGGAAATTCCCATGCATCCTTTGTCCACAATCTTTTCCCTAGACTCAGCTTCATGTTGTGTTGTGCCTTACCACCACTTGTGGATTCATCCAGATTCCCTTTCTTTTGATGACTAAGACATCAGCTCACTGAATGCCTCAAAGTGTGGGATCATATTATATTCTCTAAGTGGCCTCCCTAAGTCCTACCTATTTTGACTGAGGGTTGCATCAGTAAATACAAACTTGGCTCACATTCTCTGATGTTTCTCAGCTTTATTTCCTGTCATTAAAAAGTATGCTCTGTAGAGGACCATTTCATTTAAACACAGAAATGCCCTGACATTATCCCTGGCTGTGCCAGTATAAATTTATGCTTGTTGCGTGTATTGCATTTGTTATAATTCATGTAACATAAAAGTATAGCGTTGCGGAATTTCCATTTGTAATATTGCAGAGATATGTGAATAAGTGTGGTTGTTGCTTTTGGCTTCAGAATATGTGTATTTTTTTTCATTTCGTTTGGCAAAGTTATCATTGTAGTGATGACATAATTTATACAAACATTGACTGGCAAATTTAAGAGGTTAGAGTATTCACAGTTCCTGGCACTTCTATCATTAATACTCAAGGTACTTTAGTAGCAGAAAGACTTTTAATTCACTGTTCGAAAGTAACTATGAAGGACATATTATGTTCGGCCTTTTCTTTTTAAAGTTCTTTTTGAATTGTATAATTTACTTTTCGTTTATAAATTAGATATTCAAATATAATCGTTTTTTTATTTTATTTTCTAATTTTTGGATGATATAACTTCATCTACAGACAAAAAAAATCAGATACATAATGATCATGGAGCAAAGATGCATTTGGCATTATTGTTCACTAATTGTGATACAAATTGACTTGGAAATGGGATTGAAAGTAAAAGTAGCATTTGTCACAGCAGCTTCATTCCTCCAGAGCTTTTAGCTAGAACCTCATTTATTTAACAGAAATATGTTTTGCCAGGCACTGTGAGGCAACAGTCATTGGTTGTATTGATTTTGAAAATCTCTTTAAAATTAAATTTGCTATTTATAAATCATTTATTCACCGATTAAGCATAGAGGAATATATTTCTAGCATATAATATGTAGTATATGCTTCTTACTCTCACACGATCAATGGGTTAGTAGAAGAAAGAGAAATAAACATTAGTTGATAAATGCTATTTTGTGGGAAACATAATATGCTATGGGAGCACATATGAGCACCCTTTAATCCAGTTTTGGAGGGTAGGGATATGGCACATCTTAAGAAAATCATATGTAAGTCAGTCCTGGAAATTGCAATTATTGGTAGAGAAAAAGAAGCAAGGGAGAAAGAGAAAACAGAACATTTCAGGCAAAAAGGACCGAATTTGAAATGATGTGCATTGCATGTACAGGGGAGGCATAATGCCTTCAGACCTAGATGTAGTGACGTGAAGTGTTAGGATGTGTACAGAGGAGCAAGAAGGGACGAGCAGAATCAGGATGGAGGATCTCGTAAGTTAAGTGAAACAGTTTAGACTGCATTATGAAGGCAATTGGTTACAGAGTTTGTATAATAGATAATTCTGGCTGAAACACGGAGTTTTGGCACTCCAGGCTGGCTGGAATCTTAGTGAAAATTAGGACAATCTGCGAAAGACAGCAACTGTGGAAGTGATGAGAAGCCAAAAGCCATTTAAAATGTGGCGATTGGCACCAAGATATTATATATTTCTGCATAGAACCAGTATGAAAGATAAGGAGGGAATTTTTAGATTATTTTCACTTAATTAATAATGTCACATTATAGTATACCATTACAATCATTTAAATTAATGTTCTTAAACTTCTAAGAGTTTGTTTTAAACATTTTAATGTTGTACTGCTTCTTAAAATACTCTTGAATTTTATTCCTTCTTTACGCATCATATATTGTGTTTACACGGACATAAACATATTAATTTTGGAATATTCATAATAATATTTTTTCCTATGGTCTGGCAATTTGGATATATTGCAGCTAAATTTGACACTTGTCCTAAACCTTATTCCCTGTATGGACGGTCTAGTAGCATCCAACATATTAGTTCCCTGATTTTTCATATAAAACCAGAGAATAGTTACAAAAGAATTAAGATATTCAATTCTTAACTTTCAAATTAAAAAAGGAGGGCAAAAAAAGTGGGGACTTGTCATCGCATGGAGAAAGCTTGTTTGAAAGTTAAGCTAACATAGAAGAAGGCAGAGCCAAGAAATCGAGAAAGAGACAGATATAGCAAGACAAGTAAAGGAATTTAGAGCCATCACAGTTAATTTGAACCTCTTGGTCAAGCCATATATCAAGCAGATTCCATTCATTTACTTCATGGTGATTCAATCAATACTGTCTTTCATTCTAAAGCAATTTGTAGGACAATTTCATTCATCACTAGTTTAAAGTGTATAAAAAAATTCTTCAACATACATCTATTCTAATAATTCCTCTTATAATATACATTGTATCTTTAATTATTCAAGCTATTCTTTCTATGCCTATGTCTTGAGCTTCTCTAATAATCTGTCTTCTAACTAATAATTATATACTGAACTGTTTTACATTTGAACATATTTCAAAGAAAAATCAAGCACAAATATTTTTAAATGGATTTTTACTTAAAGGATTATTAGATATATGTTTCATTTAGAAGAAAAATCAAAAATAAACCACTTTACTATTTAAGAAAGGTACATCATCACTGAGTCTGTTTCTCAGCAAAGTGAACTGGATACAGCTGGTATGTAACAGGGCCCACTTTTCAAGTGCAGTGAGAGAACGTGACATTGCCTGTGATGACTAATGAATTGTAACAGGGCATCCAAATCATTAGGATTCTTCATGAAAACTCATCAGCGCGACATGGAAACAGGACATTGATAAACAATGCTAATATTCTTTACGTGGTGTTATTAACTAAAAGTATAAAGTCATTTTAACTCGGAATATTTTATCAGAAATAATGTTCAGCCTTAATATAGATATAAATTCTCAGTACAAATGTATTGGTAAGTAACACAGATTAAAAAGAAATAAATATAAAATTTGTACATCTTGACTTTTAATAGATTTCCTAAAATTTAGAGACAAGCAAAGATATTGTGCTTACATTGCAGAGGAGTTCTATATATGTATGAAATTAAGAGGAATGTATTGACTAAGCGCTCTCATATGTCTTTTGCTTATGGTACTTCAGAGTTAAATTTTCTTCATTTCAGTAAACACATTATTTATTACCTACTACATGTGAGCCATTATCATAGGTGCAGGAGATACAAAAAAGTTTATGGAGGGGCCAGCTCAGTGGCGTAGTGGTTAAGTTTGTGTGCTCCACTTCCATGGCCCTGGGTTCGCAGGTTCGGATCCCGGGCACAGACCTAGGACCCCTTGTCAAGCCACGCTGAGGCAGCATTCCACATAGAATAGAGGAAGATTGTCACAGATGTTAGCTCAGGGCCACTCTTCCTCACACACACACACACAAAGTTTATGGAAATTCCCTTGGTTTCTAGGGATTTATAGAAAATTAGCAGGTACAATAACAGAGATATGAACCAGGTGATAAGGGAGCACAGAGGAACTCTCAGTTCTTTTAGTGGGGATACCATAGGTTTTGAAAGGTGGTCTGTATATGCCCATCAAGTGTAGGAGGGGAAAGGAGGGGCTTTTCAAACAGCTTCAGAATGAGCCAAGAAAGAAAATTTCATTGAAGACCTGAAAGTGTTCAACATGGTTGTAACTGCATATGCAGGGTGAAATGTGACTGGAGAAGAAGCTGAAGAGTAAGCTGGAGACCAAACCA
Source organism: Equus przewalskii (assembly GCF_037783145.1). NCBI lineage: Eukaryota > Metazoa > Chordata > Mammalia > Perissodactyla > Equidae > Equus > Equus przewalskii. Next base: position 18,276,523 of record NC_091861.1, read on the forward strand.
GGAAGCCTGCTTTCTTCTCATTAAGGAACTTGAGGATTATTCCAGGAGCTGCGGGTTAGTACAGCGCGCTAAAGCAGTCACATCGTCCTTCTAAGTAGCAGTATGGAGACTCTGCAATCCTGACTGCTCATGTATACCTGAGGGAAGCTGTAAAAGACCTTGGACCCTTAAATGGAGTTCAGGATGTAGGGTAGGGAGATGCCACATGTTTGAGAACCTCTAGGGTTATAATTTGTTGGACCTAACAGGTGACTCTATGGCTTAAGTGGTCATTCTAAACTAAGCGCACTTACCCTAAGCTGATTGAATAGCAGATAGAGAGAAAGAACAAGGCACGAGTCTAAAACTCTGAATGAACCCTGCCCCATCCATGGTACATGACCCTCCTCCTTTCTAGGCTCTGCAAACTTCTGCCTTTCTAGTTGTTTCCTACAGTGTTTATATTAGAATCTGGGATCCTTCTACTCTTCTCTAACTTCTTGACATATCCAGTGGACACAGAGGAGAGAACCAACATCCCACATTAGTTTGCTGTTTCACAAAGACTTTAGGGGTTACATGAAAAACTATGAATGACTTTTAAAAAATTCAAATAAATGGAGTTTGGGGGAACTCTTTTTGTTGTCGATATTTAGTTTTGCTACACTGTAAGCAGAGAGTATAGCCTATGGGTATGTTTATTTATTCATTTCTCCGCTTTTTAAATTTATTGAAAATTTCTTCAGAAAAAGTGCAGTCAGCTTTGCAAATGGGTATATAAAATCATTTGTTTATTAAACTATTATATGTATTTCTATGTGAATATATTCTTTACTTTTAAAGGGGTATTCATCCTTTAAACAAGTCATTCTTGTTGATTTTGCTATTCAAATCTTCTAAACCCCACATCTCTTGATTTGTCTTTTTTAAATCATTATTAATTCATATTGACAAAAATAAATCAGGCATATTTTCTGTTTATTCTTGTTTATATTCTTGCAGCATGACTAAAAGCATTTAGATAGACTAAAAAGCAGAATCAAAAAGATATATCATTTGTACAAATAGGGTGCATTTCTCTACAATGTGCTTAGTTAATATTATATGAAAGTAGAAATATTTGAGTTGGGTCTGAAAAATGACCAGTAACTAAGTAGACAAATATGTTAGATACACATTCTAGGCAAAATAAGTGAGGGCTAGAGATGCAAGATGGTTTTTTGGTGTTAGTAACAGAAACCCAAACTAAACTGATCGTACATTAAGAAAAGCCATTGATTCTCACAGAGCAAAGTTCATTGCTAGGGTGATTTCAGTGCTAATGAATGTAGTGTCTTAATTTTGCTTTTAAAAACTTGTATTTGTATATCTAAGCCAGTTCATCTCATAGACACCAGAAGTAAGTTGGGCTATTTGGGAGACCTAGAAAGCATTTTTCACTTCTCAGTTGTTTCTCATATGATGAAGGGAAAATTTTCTGAGCCAGCTTCAGTAAATCTGTCCTTGAAGTCATCAGCCATATTGAGTTGCATATGCATTTTTAAGAAAATCATGATAATTTTTTTTCTACTCTCCTTAGAATAAGATACTTTTGCCTTTGAAGCAAGGTCATTTTTTCCTAATCACATCTTGCTGTTATAGCTTCATGGTGTAGGGTGAATGGATTTTGGAATATTAACCCACAGTGCCCAACGTAGTTTCTTCTTGGAATTGTAAGTAGCTGGTGTTGACTAGAGAAGCATAAATATAAGCTTATTATCTCACTAAATTGCCCTTTTAGATGCATTAAGTAAATTTATGATATTATCTGTGCTATTCTTAATGATCTAATACATATTACTAAAACTATGAAGGGTCATTTAATTGGCAAAATTTCAGGTTTCTATGTTTTAAAAAAATAAGGAAGTGTTAATTAAATTAATTTGAGATAATATGATAATCTGATTGTTGGAGTTCCATTATGATACATTTCTTGGGAGTTCAATGATTGGTACTTGTGATTGTCATTCAGACAAAATTAGTCATTTGCAAAGTAGTAGGTATATTACTGTTTGCAGTTCTTTGCATTTTTTTCTTTACTTATATCAAAAATAACATCTCAAAAATTGTTTAATTGCGTGGATAAACTCCACTCATGTTTTTGTCTTTATTAAGTTTTACATTATAATAATGAAAAAGTGTTAGGCTATATTTTACATGCCTGTGGTTATTATCATATTGATTTGGCAATCATGTTCCTTAAATTAATGCTATCTAATGGAACTATGATCTATGAAGAAATTGTTGACTAATCTGTGCTGCCCAGCACAGTAGTGATGTAGGGGAGAAAGAAATATTCCTCTACCTTCTAGGTTCTTCCAGCTCATCTAAGAGTGATATTAACATGAGACAGAATAACAGAGAAAATCAAACAAATTTAATAACAAGTATACATGAGAGAAACCCAGGAAAACTCAGTAACTCACCTAAATGATAAAAGCCACCACTTTAAATATAGTCCTCAGCTAAAGACAAAGGAAGATGTCATGGGTAGTGGTTTGGGACTTCAAAGGGGAGGAAAGTAATTTACAAGGAGATGGAAAAGCAAATATTTAGTAAACAAAGGTTTACCTTGTTTTGCAAAAACAATGAAGCATGGAGAGGACTTTGATCAAATGGGCCCTCCTGTGCTCCTCCCTGTCTACCACACCTAGTTTATATTATACTATAGTTATCTATGGTGATAGCTCTGTCCTGGAACAGGCTTTCTATCTTAAATTCTTTTAGGCAATTTCAGGAGACTAAAGTTAAAGTTTCTTCCTGAGGCTTTTTATTTATTTATTTATTTTGGTGAGGAAGATTGACCCTGCACTAACATCTGTGCCAATCTTCCTCTACTTTGTATGTGGGATGCCACCACAGCATAGCTTGATGAGTGGTGTGTAGGTGCACACCCAGGATCTGAACCCCCAAACTTAACCACTATGCACCAGGCCAGCCCCCTTTTCCTGAGTCTTTTGTTCTTAAAAATAATCAAACCAAAGAGACGCATTTTGGGGTAGCAAATTCTGCCGGCCTACAGCAGCTAACCACTTAGCTGTTGAGCAAAGGGGTCAGCGCAACTGGGAACAGAATGCTTAATTTTATTTAAATTTAAGATTTTTAAATCAAAAGAGTCATGAGTGTCTAGTGACTACCACGTTGAACCCACAGCCTTAGACTGAATGGATGTTTGGATTTCATGCTGAGTAGGGTACACTCAAGGATGCCTAACTACCAATATATTGGAATGGCATGTGTAAAAAATTAATGATGACATACCTTTCTTAACTAGTAAAGTGATTTATTTATGATTTTTGTTCTAAATTAAACTTTGTTCTAAACTAAATACCTAATAATCCTTTAAGTAAAAATCCATTTAAATAAATATTTAAGTGGTTAACTTTTCTTTGAAATTTGTTCAAATGCTAAATCTTCCTTTCCTGATTTACCTTGCCTGCTGCAATTTTTGCTTTGATAGTATGATTTATACCTTGTTTCTTCATCCCCTTTTTATTCTTCATTTTCAATTTTTTTCATGAAGGGGTATAGCACATCCAGTGATTCTTTTTTTTTTTTTTTCTTTTGAGGAAGATTAGCCCTGAGCTAACGTCTGCCACCAATCCTCCTCTTTTTGCTGAGGAAGACTGGCCCTGTGCTAACATCCATGCCCATCTTCCTCTACTTTATATGTGGGATGCCTGTCAAAGCATGGCTTGCTGAGTCTTGCCATGTCCACACCCAGGAATCAAAGTGGCCAACCGGGGCTGCCTAAGCAGGACGTGCACACTTAACCTCTGCGCCACCCAGCTGACCCCAGTGATTCTTTTTTTACATAATTAACACTACTTTACTACTAAAGTCAGTGTATATAAGTATCTTTCTCTATTCATTTAATACTGCCCTTGCCTGCGTATTTGCATTCTAACGCTATCTCAACAAATCACCACCTATTTAGCAGCTTGAAACAAAGCGCGTGTATCGTCTTGCAGTTCTGTAAGTCAGAAGTCCAAGCAGACCTGGCTGGGTTCTCAGTGTCTCCAGGGTGTCAGTAAGGCGGTGCTCACTGCTGGAAGCTTTAGGGAAGAATCCGCTCCCAAGGTACGGGGCTGAATTCAGTCCCTTGTGGTTGTAGAATCCAGCAGCCCATTTTCTTGCTGGCTGCCAGTCAGGGGTCATTCTCATCATCCAGAGGCCGTCCTCATTCCTTGGTTTGTAGTCCTTTTCTCCATTTCAAAGCCTATAACAATGGGTCAAGTCCTCCACACTTGGACTCTCTCTGACCTCCCCTTGTGCCTCGTCTTTCCTTGGCTTTCCTCTTCCTCTGCAACTCTCCCGCTCACTCTTTTGCTTTTCAAGGCTCAAGTGATTCTACTGTGCCCAGCTTCATCATCCTGGATAATCTTCTATTTTAAACTCGCCTTGTTAGTAACCTTCATTCCATCTGCAAAGTCCATTCACATCAATCCCTAGCTTAGAGTTTGATGGAATAAGCAGGGGATGGGAACATTGGGAGAAGAATTTTAGCTGCGTATGAATATTGATAATATCCATTCTCAAGGGAAGAGGGAGAGAATTTTCCACAGTAAGTGCTGATCATTGACTGGAGTTTATTGCTTTGTACTTTATAAGAAAAACATAGCTGGTAACGGCTATTATATCAAACAAGATAACACTTTATAAAGTCAGCAAGGGCAGATAATTACTATGTCATATGACAGAACCTTTGACATGAGTAGAAAAGGGCTATTTTATTCTCACTTGGAACCAGAGTATAATACAATAACCTGCTTGATTATACATATATGTAAAGTTGATTCTGTAATTTGATTTGTGATTTTGAGGGCCACTCTATATATAGAAGTCTGTTAGGTTCTAGAAATAAATATTACACATCTTTTTCCCTGTAGGCACAGGCAAGTAACTTTATGCACAATTTTAAATGGTCACATTTCGTTGAATCCAGGCACACAGATTTGTTGTGGATGGCTTTAAATATGCATTCCATATATTAGTGATTTCAAATACATCAGCTGCCTGCTTTCCTCAAAGCTTATTTATCGTGTACATGTGGCAGAACTGGTCTTCACTGTAGAGTCAAACTGCATCTTCTCCCAGATTTAAATAAATGAATTCTAACAAACCATTAGCTTATTCCTCTCAATGTCTACAAACTTTGGAAATGTGACTTTTTAAAAAATGGCACAGTATAGGAGTTTTTAGACTCCTGAATCTAAAAGAGTGAGGTACCAGCTCTGTGAAAAAATTTTGAATTGATTGTGCATATGTAAATGGATTATCTGCTCACACACATATATAAGTTTGTATATTCATGGCTTCTTGATGCTTTCAGTTTTGTATGAGGTGATTGATTTGAAACCAAAGAAAGAATAAAAATTGCTATTAACATGTGCTCTGAGATAAAGGAAAATCTGTTTATTGTCATATACTTTAAAAAACATTGAGTTCTAGGTAATAGGTATGTTACCTGACTTGATAAAAATGTGGAGAGTGATATTACATAGTAAAAGGTGGACAATATTGTTAATTTAGTATTTTTATTCTAATGAATAAAATTGAGATAATGAATATTTAATGCCAAGGGAATCATAAATTTTAATTAAAATGCATTTTTATTCTTTACTCATTGTTTTTGATATATCTGATTTTAAACAGACAACACAAATTGATCACTTGGCACTATATGTTGTAAAACATTTATTTATTTATTATGTTTTAGAAACTAAAATAAAATCTGTGCATGATGGGATTAGAATATTATTTTTGAAATTATTATGAACTTAGCACCAATTAGCAAGATTCTATAAAAACTTTTGGAGAAATATCATTTATAGAGAAGCATAAAGTATAAATCCAAATATTTTTTCTCAAAATATCATTCTTAGTCACTTTTTAATTTCTTATCAATATAGATTGCGCTGTATTGTTTCCAGTTGGTGAAGACTGGACATACAGAATGCTAAATTTTTCAAAGTCCCCCTTAGTATGTTTCGCAGGTATTTAGAGAATAAATTGGTGCAGTCATCCTTAATCACAAAAGAATCTTGATTTTGCAAGAGTGGTTTCCCAGAGACTCTACATTTGATGGTCTGGTAGGAATGGAAGAAGCATAAATAACGGGATGCACTGAAGGCAGTAAGTGAATGCTGAACTGTAATTCCTGAGCCCAAATGGACAATATCCTTAACCTCCTAGGTAATGTGCCAGATAAGAAAGGAGGTTTTTCTTGAGGTGAGAGAGAGTCAAGAAGAATGAACTCAATGCTGAAGTAGTATTTAACTGTTACTAACCAGGATTGTATATCATTTGTGGGTATCACAGGTTTGAGAGACACGAATAGGGCTAAATCGATGATAAATAAGGAGAGGAGACTCAAAGTAGGGCAATTTTCAAAATTCGATTTTATCATCACCCACATCTCTATAACTATACTACTTCTCTTGGCCAAAAGATTTTGGACAATTAGAATTATGTTAGATTACTTGCAATCTATTGATCACTTTGAAGTGTTTGTTAAATTACAAACCCACCCGTAAAGTAGTCATTGGCTGCTGATTGATGTTTGTCTTTCTTTGTTCTACCAAGTGGTCCTAAAGAACGATAAAGTTGTTCCTTCCTGTGACTTCAAAGATCTTGTTAGATTATATTTGATTCCATTTCATGTATATTAAATTATTATTTGATTTTTGAAATAAGTAGTGTTAGCAAAATAGAAAATATGGAAATTTTATATACAATATAGAAAGTCAGAGAAGATCAACTAAAAGATTGAAAGGGGACCAAAATCTCCCTTTGAGTGCACCAAAACCAGATGCACTTTCATTTGAACTAAACATCAAATTTTTGGTACAGCCCGTAGACCTTTCGTGCTTCATATTACCATGCTGAGCTGCAGCTGAATGAGCAGGTAGCAGTATTTCTAGAGTCAGGTTCTATGATGAACGTGACACAGTAGATTCACGAGGAAGGAAAGAATCCTGGCAGATGTACAGCAGTGAGAGACTAGGTAGTGCCATCCTTTGGGAATAGAAATAAGGATGTCATTTTGAACCATTTAAAACCAATGTCCTATGGACTACCCAGAAGAGAGAAGATCCTCAAGAGGATAGTAAGGATTTGCTGCCTCTCTGGTTGTTAGTAGCTCTAATCCATTGGAATCTATTTTGTAGAGATAAAAGAAATATGATTAGTCTTGAACTTGAGTGCTGTGGAGTAAGCCATACATTATGCATCACTAAGAAATGACTGTGGTACATTATACCTAGAAACTGAAAATGAATCTGTGTTCTACAGATAGATTTGCTTTGCTTTTTCTTGAAGAGGGTGTCTGTAGCACGTAGTAAGTGTAAAACTGGGCTGTGATGCTCTCTGTGCAATTTTTGACAACTTATCTCACTTCTCTGAATCTTATGTTTCTGAAAGAAAATGGACTTTGGAGCTGAATATACCTGAATTTGAAATGAGGCTGTTGACTTTACTTGCCCAATAGTCTAAGGAGTCCTGGAAAATCTCTGGGGACCATTTCCCTATTCTGAAAAGAAAAATGGGACCTTGTACGTACCTTTCAAATATTTCAAATATGCAGATCACAGATATCTATGGATTCTCTTTAATACCATGGGTTCTTGGTCCCTAGAATCTGGGTTAGTTTCTGATTGCTTTAAACAATCAGTCAGAGAGGAGGGATATGACTTCCATGACTTCTCAGGCTACGTCATAAATGGCATGTAGCTTCCACATGGCTGTCTTGGTATGTTATCTGGAGGCTCCCTCTCTGGGTGCGACATCTCAGGACTCAGCACCCATGCTGTGAGACATCCAAACCACATGAGGCAGCAACAGGTATCCCCCAGTCTAGAGTTCCAGCTGACTTGATTCTTCAGCCTTCTCAGCTCAGCTGGCAGACACGTCACTGAAGAACCTGTCTTTAAAGTGGATCCTCCAGTCTTGAGGGTTTGAGCCCTCAGCTGTTCGGTTCTTTGTAGGTGACCCATGGATTTCCTGAGTGTAATAAAACGGTTGGTTTTATGCCTCTAAGATGTTACTAACTCATACAGTTATTGTGGAAGATACCAAATTTGAGTAAAAGTGTTTAATGAATGAAAACCACATTAAAAATGTTATAAAATAAAATATATAAAATTATGTGAATCCATATAATAGAGTAGACAAATAAATATGTTCAAAAAATATCTGATTTGTGCTCATTAATCCCTGATTGGACCATAAGAAGTTATTTAAAAATTAGGACAGTTTAGAATATGCCATTTTATTCTGAGCTTGATATTGTATTAGGCACATAACAATCTCTTGTGCCAATTGCTTGGTAGTGACTTTATCAGAAACAAATACTAGACTAACTGGAAAATTAAAAATATGGAATATGTAGTGACTGTGAACTGAATTTCTCTTTTTATTCTGAATGCCATTTGTTTACTTCCCAGGTCCAAGGAGGGATTGAGGGGTGGGGACAGAACTTAGCTCTGGTATTGAAAGTAGGCCAATATATTGAAAATAAAATCCAAGAACTAATGCTCAGGAACAAATCACATTCCACGCCGAAAGTAAAGATGAAGGTATGCCAATGGAGCGCTGAGATGCATATTATTCAAGTGTGCAAAATGACTTCTTCATGAGGATTTTGTAAGAGATGAATTCTAAATTGGCCAGGCTACAACAGGCAAATCGGATGTTAGATCCGAAGTAGACAGTTTAGTTTCATGAGTCATTGACTTGGAAAACTGTCTAAAAGGTATTAAGAAAGAAAAAGAAAAAGCACAATAAAAAATAGAATATCTATCACAAACTATGTCAGCAGGAGTGCAAAAATAGCATGATGCATGGAATCGTAGACACAGAGAATCCAATTTGTCAGCAAAAACGTCTCACACCTGGCACTTTTTTGACACAAAAAATTGCAATAACAACATTTTCTCCCTGAGTTAAGATCCCAGCATCTATGAGAGATAACACAGTGGTCAAACATTAGATATGAAAGAGTTTTATCAGATTAAACTAATATTTTCAAGTTAAGTTATAACTTTCTCACAAAAAGTTATTTATCCACTGTGTGATTAATTTGTCGACTACAATATATGAAAGCAAAACATTTAAATATAAATCATTTTATCAATAGTGGTCGAATTAGGTAATAAAATAACTGTACAGTTTAGAGTCTGGTTCTATAAAGTTGGTACAGTATTCCATGCCCTGGAGCTTTGGGAAGAAAATGAAAAAGAGAGAATATTGGCAATAGATGTTGGTTCAGGATGAACCATTCTGTGCAAAAAAAAAAGGGAGTAGTGCAACAAAAAACATTTGTGAAGCTAAAAACAAACAACAAAACAAATAAGATTTATGCACTGTGCCTAGAAGAGTGGGCGTATGATGCAATAAATCAATGATTCAATTTCAGTGTGGTAAGTGTGAGAGAGGCAGCAGAGAGTTGAAGAAGGCAGACCATAGACATCTAACTCACATCCAGGTAGACGGGAATGCCTCTTAGAAGAATTTAGATGCTGGAAAATTCCTTCTGGTTCAGAAGTAGCTAGAAGAAGAAATTCTTGGGGCAGGAAGAGTTACTGGTGTAAGAAAGGGCATATAAATACAGATAAAACTGTAAGACTTTTTGAGGAAACTGCAAATAACTTGGTATGTGGAAGGACAGAGAGATAAATTTCAGATAGTTCAGTGGAAAGAAATAACATGAAAATATTTTTTTAGAGACCACATGCTGGCATCTATAAGCAACTTTGCTAAGTTAAAGAAATTAAATGTAGTGTTCAAAAGCTTTGGAAACTCTTAAACTATGAAAGGAGATAAAAATCTCATCATAACACTTATGTTTTTATAGCACTTGGACAGAATTTAGAGTAGTGCTTCCCACGGAGAACTATGCAAAGAAATCCACTGAGGGGCGAAAAAAATAGCAGACTATTGTTTCTTATGTAAAAAATGAGTGAAATAATAACTACTGATTTTAATATGTGGTCCGTTCTAGTTCTCATAGATGCTGGGATCTTAACTCAGGGAGAAAATGTTGTTATTGCAATTTTTTGTGTCAAAAAAGTGCCAGGTGTGAGACGTTTTTCCTGACAAATTGGATTCTCTGTGTCTACGATTCCATGCATCATGTGGTTTATGTAGGTTAATTTTTACTTAGACAAAATATTTACAATATATTTTTTAACTAAAAGGATGTGAGAGTTTCTTGATCTTTTCCCAAATGAGTTGAAAACTTATGTCCATGTAAAAATATACACACTAATGTTTACAGCAGCTTTATTCATAATTTTCAACACATGAAAGCAGCTAGGTGCCCTTCAGTAGGTGACAGGATAAATAAACTGTGGTACATCTGGACAGTGGAATATTATTCAGTGCTAAAAAGAAATGAGCTACCAGGGCTGGCCCCAAGGCTGAATGGTTAAGTTCACGCACTTCGCTTCAGTGGCCTGGAGTTCGCTGGTTTGGATCCTGAGTGTGGACCTACACACCACTCATCAAGCCATGCTATGCCAACATCACACACAGAAGAACTAGAATGATTTACAACTAAGTATACAACTATGAACTGGGGATTTGGAGAGAAGAAAAACAAAAGAGGAAGATTGGCAATAGATGTTAACTCAGGGCCAATCTTCCTCACCAAAATAATGTTGCCTTAAAAGAACAAACAAAAGAAATGAGCTACCAAGCCATGAAAAGCTGTAGATGAACCTGAACTACATATTACTAAGTAAAAGAAGCCAATCTGAAAAGATCACATACTGTTTACTTCCAACTATATGACGTTCTGGAAAAGACAAAATTGTAAAGACGGTAAAAAGATCAGTGGTTGCCAGGTGTTTAGGGAAAGGGATGAATAGACAGAGCACAGAGGATTTTTAGAGCAGAGAAAATACTCTGTATGATATTATAATGATGGATACATTTCATTTTACATTTGTCTAAACACATAGAGTACACAACACCAAAAGTGAATTACGAACTAAACACATAGAGTACACAACACCAAAAGTGAATTACGAACTTTGGGTGCTTATAATGTGTTAATGCAAGTTTATGCATTGTAACAAATGAACCACTCTGGGGGAGGATGTGGATAATGGGAGAGGCTATGCACATGTCGGGGCAGGGGGTGAATAGGAAATCTCTGTGTGAGATCTTGCTGTGAGCCTAAAATTGCACTAATTTTTTTTTTTTTAGATGGAAAGCTGATTAATTTTTGTCTACGACCAGGAATAGGAATGAGGATTCCCTGCAAATGGGCACAGAAAAGGTTTTCAGGGCTGATGGAAATGTTCTAAAACTGGATTATGGTGACTGATTGTGTGACTCTATAAATTTACTAAAAATCATTCAATTGTACACACAGAATGGGTGAACTTATAGTGCGGAAATTATACCTCAATAAAGCTGATTTTAAAAAGAAACAAAGTAAAGCCTGAAAAAAGAGGTGGGAAAATCATAAAAATATTTTGATTAATCAGAGGCTTACTAATTTTCTTGTTGAATGTTTCAAAGTATTTTGAAGCTTAAAAACTGTCATGCATATTTTCTTTCACAAAAATAAAAACTATTTCAAATTATTTGGCCATCAGTTTGCTGTTGGCAAGTAGATCTCAGTATTGCAGTAACTTGCAGGATTTTTGAAAAGAGAAACACATCTAAACTGTCTGTTCAAGACAAAGAATCATTTTTTTAAATAATGGGTGATAAAATATTTATTGAAAAAAATCTTGTCCTTGTGGAGAAGATTTTTTAAATGATGGTCTGGAAATGTTCCCATCTTATGTGATTTGCTTGCTAAAAAGAATTTGCTGACATTTCACTAAACTTACAGAAGTTGCTAACAAACTTTCACTGGATTGAAGAATCCCCAAATGAGTAATATCAGGGGTTGTTTAACTGACTTCCTACAAATATTATAACGATATTTAAAACAAATTTAAGTACAACTACTGATTGATGTCAAGAGAGATGAGAATTTACTACCTTAAAATAACTATAATCTGTCTAATCAGAGTAGTCAATAATACAATTTTTGACTGTTTAACATCCTCATTGACTTACTTTTTACTGGTGGTCCTTTGAAGACAGAGGCATCTTTTGTACTGTTTTCCACTATATTGTCATCCTAGAGATAATTGCCTTGAACTTAGTAAGTCTTCAACAGATGAATAAAGTAGAGAAATCAATGTCAATAGGCAGTTATGCACAAGGAGTTGGAGGTGATATAAAACTTGTTGAAACAGACAATTAAGTAAATAGCATGAACATATCTGAGAGCTGAAGATGGATGTCTGAGTTACATCAATATTTAAGGGATGAATTTATTAAAGATTATCATGAAGAAGAGTAATAGGGAGCAACAACATGTGAAAGAATAAAATTGTCTGAAAGCAATGTCATGGAAGAAATAGTAGAGTGAAATTTTAAGACAGATAGCTTGGTCAATATGAAAGATACAGAAAATAAGATAAGGACTGGAAATTGTTCACATGTCTTGGCCGAATGTGGCCCATAGGTAGAGCAGTGTCTATGTTATCATATTAAACCAGATTTAGAAAAATCAGTTGCCTTCAGAAATGAAGGATAGGTAAGAAAGTGGAGGCAGAGAACGTAGATATGTTTTGTTTCCCAAGAGATTTTGCCAGCAAATCAGAGATAAGACAGAAGTTAGAGTTCATTTTTCTTTTCATTTAGCATTTAGGAGGAAATATTTAAATATGTTCATAGTACAAAAGGTAAACCATAGTTTGGAAGAAGCAGTTGAAGAATTGAAGATCAAGTAGGTCATCGATTTACCAGGGCATCACAGAGGATTGGCAGAGGTAGAGAGTGAACCAGGGGTATGAAGACACACACCTTTTCCAGAGCAACAGAAGAAAGATATAAGAAAGGACAGATAAAGATTGCAGATCATAAGAAATGCTGAATATTCGTGTCTTGATATTTTCTGAATAGTAGGAGTTACAATAATCTTTCTGAAAGTGAAGAGGCAAGAAATGCCTTTGAACACAAGTGAAGGGTTGGAATAACCAATGAATAAGATATGAGAAAGGACTGAGTTGTATCATGTAGAAAATTCCTGGACATTATTGAAGACTAGGTGTGCTTTCTCTAGAGGAGCTCAGCAAGTGGGACTTGTAATAGGGAAGTCAGATTGTTGTACATACTGAAGTTGGTTAAAGGACAATGACAGAGTAGGTGGGTCATAAGCAACACTGCCTTCCAAAAGGTCCTCCTCAATAAAATCAGGACCTGTGAGTACTGTAGCCAAGAGTCACTTTCACATACCTATTTAGAAAAACAAAATACGCTGGGTTTTGTCAGTGTGAGTTCCATACTATTCAGCAAAAGATATGCACAATCTAGTTTTCTAAAGTATTATAGAAGTATTATAAAGAATATAATCACATGCTTTCATTGATTTAGAGGGAGCAGAATCACATCTTAAAATGATTTCGTTAATCTGCATATCTCTTTAAAGATATAGCTGTTAACAAAACATCATGATAATTTTGGCTTTCTAAAGGAAGAAAAAATGGTGATATGATTCTCTAGTATTCTGAGATGTTTACCATGTGTAATACTCACTATAAATTATTTTTTTTAATTTTAAGTTCATCAGCTGAACCATTATATGTATAGAATGATGCTATTTCTAATATTTGAATTAGTCTGTGTGAACGTATAAAATTGAATTTTCAAACTTAGAAGTCTGAGGACAAATTTGTTTTATGCGTTACTTTGTTTCTGTTAAATTAATAAAATATTATACTATCGTATGTGTAATTGTACAATTAAAGTACTATTAATAATGGTTACACTATACTAAAAAAAATGAAAGAAAACTAGAGGATAGACGAAAACAAACCACTCTTCATATTAATTTAAGGATGCTTATTTTTTTTACCAAAAGTATTATCACTGTGATGGCATAGTTTAATTGGAAGTCAGGTCACAGTTTAAAATAATACGTCATGGCCATAACAGAACGGGCCTCCATATGATTCATGCTGGGAATTCAGTTTTCCCTGTTTATTACTCAAGGTAGCTAGAAGGTACAAAGTCACAGCAGAGTGGCATACTATAAGTCTGTTTTTTGTTCATACATAATCTCTTAAGAACCCAGTCCCTCTGACTCTCCAAGGTAACTGGCCTTCAGGGAGTCACTCTGCAGTCCAGGTGTTTTTTATCTTTGTGAGTCCACCATCTCTGCATCAAAGACACTTTATGATTGCTACTGCTTGAGAAGACAACCTGCAGAATTACCCACAGATCTTAAAATTTTCCACCTAGAAGTGACACACGTTTCACTGACTAAAACAAGTTCAGAATCACATATAACTTCAAGGGAGTAGAGAAGTGGAACCCTCCCACGTGTCCACAAGGGGAAAAGAACCAGAGGCATCAGTTTGCAATAGCTTATCACCTCTACATTTCTGAAGTTAAGAGTGAGTTGTGGATGGTTGTGCTACAATCAAAACGCATTTCAGTTTCTTGGGTCCTGATATGTAGAAGTTCCTTGAGAATGTCGGTCCTCCTCCATTTATTGACTGAAGTAAAATTACTAAAAATGTTCAGAGAAACTTTTCCTGAATTTGGGCATTTTGTGTTGTTTTGGTGTGTTGTATTTTGTTTTTGTTGACTTTGTTGTTCTCCTCATCATATGGTATTTGTGTTGAAAAAGAAATAAGGAAGACTGAGAAATAACAGATAGAATATAAATTACATAGTAGACACTTGAGAAAAAAGATCAGGTCAATGGAAGAGTGCCATGTCCAAATTGAAGCACAGATAAAACAAAAAGGAGGTAAAATTCACAAGATCATGTAAGAATATACAGCATAGTGTAAAAAGACCTAATGAGCATAAATTAGAATTCCAGAATAAGAGAAGAGAAAACGAGAAAGATCAGTTATTGAAATAAACCCTGGGGGGAAATCTAAGGAAAACATTTTATTAACTCAAAACAGAAAACAAAAAAGAGGAGCACAATGGAAATGTGGCACAATTGGAAGATGAATAGTAATATAATTGGCTAAAAAGCAATGCATTTTCTTTGTTTTCTTTTATTGTGGAATAATCACTTAAATCAAGAAAATAAAATTGAAAGGAAGAAATGAAGCTCAGCTCAAATGACACAAAGCAAATATTTTATAAGAGATGCAGGTGCTATCTGATAGTTTAATTTAAGAACCAGTTCTAAATGTTAAAACAGTTTACCAAAATATTTTACCTCATTGTCTCTCTTAAGAAACAATATTGCCAAAGCTCCTCTTTCAAAGTATTTAAGTACACCTAACTCTAGAAAAGGATCAGTTCTCCCACCCTCACCCTAAATTTTCTACCTGGAGAATCTTTTTGTAAATGATCAGAAATATCCAAATTCTGGGAGCCAGCCCAGTGATGCAGTGGTTAATGTTCACACGTTCCTCTTCAGCGGCCCAGGGTTCACCGGTTCAGATCCTGAGTGTAGACCTATGCACTGCTTGTCAAGCCATGCTCCGGCAGGTGTCCCACATATAAAGTAGAGGAAGATGGGCATGGATGTTAGCTCAGGGCCAATCTTCCTCAGTAATAAGAGGAGGATTGGCAGCTCAGGGCTTATCTTCCTCAAACGAACAAACAAAAAGAAATATACAAATTCTGAGAATATGGAGAGCTTCTGGATACTGGATAATTATTCATAAGACTGACACTACTCAGGATAGAAATAACATAACAAAGTTCAGTTTACTCGATGAGGAGATTCTAGCCAGTGACAATAGTGGGAATGATTTCCTGAGTTTTCTAGGTTGATTACCATGCATTAGTTGAGAAAACTTTTGCACTAGACAGGAACATAGAAAAATTACATTCACATCTTCTCCACTCCAATCATCCACTTGCTGAGATTCCAGGAGAAAGAATTTAAAAGATTGTACAGATTTATAATAATAGCATATACTATGTCCTTGGGAACCACTCTCTTGTGATAGAAAGATACATATGCATATTATTCAAACTAGCACCTTAGAATGGAAAAGTTAACATCCAGGAATACTGTGAGTATGTTTGAGAAAAGTCTGTAACCACTAAAAAGTTCAATCCTTCAAGAAATCAAAACACTGAGAACAGAGCTTGACTACGACCTTACAGATCCAGATAAAGTAAATACATGTACAGGCCTAAAAATACATTCAATTTTACACTCTTTTCTACTAATGGTGATTGCTTCTATTAGGAATTTATACTTGATGGTAGAGCAATAAATATTCATTCTATACACACAAAAAAGTAATGCATTTACTCTTACATTAATATCTAAGACTATCAGACAGGATAATTCAACATAATAAAATTCTAAGGTGGCAACATCTGTTGCCAATCCTCTTTTTTTTCCCCCCTCTTCTCCCCAAAGCCCTCCAGTACATAGCTGTACATTCTAGTTGTATGTCCTTCTAGTTCTGCTATGTGAGACCTCGCCTCAGCATGGCCTGATGAGCAGTGTTAGGTCTGTGCCCAGGATCCAAACTGGTGAAACCCTGGGCCTCCGAAGCAGAGTCCATGAACTCAACCACTCAGCAACAGGACGGCCCCCAATAACCATTTCTTAAGCAGACAAAAATAAACCAATAAGAAATTTATAGAATCTGAACAAAACACTTAAAAATTGAGGTCGTTGATTATCTACTTTTGCATATGTAATTTTAAAGAGAATATGGAACACTTGCTAAAATTGACCATATATTGAGTCATAAAGTAAGCCAAAACAGGCTGCAAATATTTGGGATCCTTTCAGAGTGTGGTCTTTGAACACAAAGGAGTTGTTAGAAATCAACAAAATAAAAATATTACTATAAATCTCCAACTCTTTGGGAAATTAGAAATACACTTCTAAAGAGTCTATGGGTAAAAGAAATTAGAAAACATTTTGGACTAACTTATAGTAAAAAGTACAATATCCAAATCTTGAGAGATGGCATTGAAAGATTGCTTAGAGTGATATTTATAACCTTAAAATCCATATATTAGAAAAACTTAAGTGTGAAATTCAATCGTCTAAGTGTCTTTCTGAGTAACTCAGAAAAATAAAATAAAATTAAATCCACAAACAGCAAAACATAGGGGTATGTCATAGATAATAACAGAAATGTATGCAAAACTAATTAACTAGTTAATATATCAATCAACCAATCTATCAATCAAGAAAACAGAAAAAAACAGTAAAGGCAAAATTTGCTTCTTTGGAAAAGCCAAAACTTTTCATAAACCCATCAAAAATTGGATCAAAAATAAGACAAAGGCACAAAGGCCAATATTAGACATGAAAAAAGGATATATCATCACACATCAGAGGTATTACAAAGATAATAAGAGACCATTGAGAAATAAATTTGATAAATATAAATGAAATGGACAGGCTTCTTGTACGACAAAGTTTTCAAATCTAAGAAAAGAAGACATAGAGAATTGTAACAGTCCTGTGAATAGTAAAGTAACCATAAATGAAGTTAAAAATACCAGGGCAAGATGGTTCATTGATGTTTTGTTTCATATATTTCTGTAAGAAAGAGACAATCTCCTTCAGAAAGAGACAAAGGCAAACCCTTCCCAACTTATTTTCAGTTTACCTTTGATAATAAAACCTAACAGCAACATTACATGTTTTATATGTAAGAGAAATTATAGAAAAATGTCTCATAAACATGGATGCAATGATTATAACTCAAATTTAGCCAAATTACATTCAGCAGTAATTTAAAATGGCAATATAATCCTGAACAAAATTATTTATTCCAGAAAAAAATATATTGAATTTGGAAATCAGATAATGTATCTATTGTGTTAATAGAATAATGAAGAAAAATAATGCAATTATTTCAGTAAATACAGAAAAAAACATTTGATAAAATTAAAATTTCATGTATTAATAAGAATTTTAGCAAACCATCTATAGACCTGTAAATAAGATCTATATCATCATTGTTAGTGATAATATTGTTAATAATATCAGCAGTAGCAGTAATAATAGCATGAACAGTTACAATAGGAAATAGCAGTAGTTGTCAAGCAGCACTCATTTAAAAATATTGATTTATATATGTACACGTATACAAAAATATATAAAATACTTCAATTCTTATTTCAAAAACGTTATCAGTCAGTTTACAAAAATATTCTTGTGTTTTTATATGTAAGTCCCAAAATCTTAAAATACTAAGGAAAAGGGGAAAAAAGTGCACAACCGGTTCATCGAAAATAACTTGAAAAACCCGTACATACTTTCTGAAGATGGATTTTCACTAAATTTTGACCTAAGGAGAAATTTAATTTAAGAGTGTAATTCGACAGTTACAAATCACGATGATATTACATGAAATTATGTCTGTTGTTCCAGACACACAAAAGTCTTGTTGGTTTTATGTGGGAGAGACGTATCTCACATTAGTCTTCTTTCAGAAAGTATTGTGTGACTGAGAACACAATGACTAATGACATATGTGGATAGATTCAGCGACTATTTTCACAAGGGCTTGTTATAGTCTCCTTACTTAACTGGAAGACAATGTCTATCCTTTACCCCTGAGGTATTGATTAAATAGGAACATCATAAATCTTTCTCCCTCTCTTGAAGAAACTAAAGGAGGCTCTCTCCCAAAATCTGACCTGGCTGAAATACTAAGGAAAGAAAAATCAATAAATTCAAAGCTACCTGTAGGTTTTTGTAGTTAAAAGTGAGTTATCAGTTCATGGGATGGCTGTGTTATGATCCAAATTTCAATTCCGTTTCTTGGGTCCTTATATGTAGTAATTTCTTGCCAAGGTCAATCCTCTTTCATTTTTTTGGCTGAAGAAAATTTCCAGTGAAATGTACTAAATTTCGGGTATTTTGTGTTGTTTTGGTGTCATGGTATTTCATTTTGTTCTATTTTTAACTTTGTTATTCTCTTCATTATATAGTATTTGGTTTATACAAGTGTGGATGCAGTACTGGTTAGGAGGAAAAAAAAAATAAGGGATATCAGAAAATTCACTGTGGTCCTTTATGCTGGAAACATTTATGTTAAGAATAAATGTGAAAATCTATGAATATACATATATTAAAGACTATTTGTCAAAACATTTTTAATACTAGAGAAAAATCAGAAAACAATAAAACTGTGCGAGAAGACTAGGATTATTTGAAAAAACATGATAAAGTCATGGTGGCAATAAGTATATGTAATGGCATTGAACTATTCAAGTGATGTTTTTATGCAAGAGTTTAGTGTGTAAAGTATTATATTGCATAAATAAAGCACTCAGTAAACATGTTAAAGTATATATCTCTAGTTTATATTTATCAATAAATATATTGGGCGGAAGAGTGGTTCTATTTGTTTACTGATTTGTTTGAAAGTTTTTATCCTTCTTGAACTATTTAGCTTAGACAGGAGTAAATTTTTCTGAGGGTTTGAAAAAAACTGGAAGAGATCACAAAATTATTGTGTTCTTCTTTTGCCAACATGCACCTATATTGAATTTATTTTTATTCTCTCCTCAGTGATTAGGATGAGGAATATTGTCTAAATCACAAATAAATACTGTATATATATATAGTTTAGGTGAGGGAAATAGATTCATATTTTAGATGGATTATGTAAAACTTTAATGAAGATATTGCTGCTTCCTAGCCTCAAGGAAATGGGAAAAATTCTAGAATTTGAATGAGACATAGTAGTCAATGCATAAAACTGTCAGATACATGAGAAATAGTGGGCAAAATTAAGGGTTGAAAGGGCAATATTTGCTTCCAAGAGGCTGGTAAATGGTCAACTTTGGTTCAGATATGGTAGGGAAAGGAAATGGGCAAAAAGAAAGTTTGACGAAATTGTCAAATTTCAATCTATAGTAAAGTGAAAAGTCATTGTCTCTGCTAGTGGTAAAAGTATACTGGACATTTGTTGTATTTGCCTATCTAATATCCATCTTCACTTTTTCTGAAAACAGTGATCTGATTTTACATCCAAAAAATATTATCCTATATCTCAATCTCAAAGGACATAATTCACCTTGATCCCAGTGATTGGCTGAGGCATAAACCTGACCCAAGTTACACGTTTGAAGCTATGACTTCTGCTAAAGCAAAGTGTTTTTCCTATAGTTACTAGATGTCAGCGTTTCAGAAGTGCCTCCCTGACAATACAATGGAAATCAGAAGAGCAGGAGTTGAGAAGAGAGAGACAGAAAGACACTGACAGAAACAGGCTGAGTCTATGTCTTGATTTATTAATGAACCAAAAAATGCACCTGGGGCAGTACACACCTTGATAGAAAAGATGGCGATAAATTCATTTCTTTCAAAGCCAGTCTGAATTGCGTTTACATAAGTAGCAACCAGGAGAGTCCTGACTAATAGAGAAGGGAATATATCCATTTGAATTCTGACAGGATTCTAAAAGAAAGTAACACATTTGAGTTAGAGGCAGGGAAGTCTAAAAATGTGACCAGTCCGGATAAAAGGAGAAAGAAGGTCATAAATATATTTAATCTGCTTCCTTCCTCTATGCATCTGAATTTAACAGCTTTCAAAATGTCTTCAGTCTCTAGTGGATAATCAACTGGTAGGCATGGGTGACAAAAATAATAAAGTTGCTGAGGCCAATGAGTTTAGCTCTACCTCATATTATTTACTCCCTTTTCATGAACGACTGTACTGCTCTGGTATTTTGCTATCCTAGGGAAGAAGATGCTCCTCTTTTGAATGAGAAAACCAAATTTTTATTTTAGCAAAGTATAAAGAATATCTAAGATGTTGTAAACCACCAAGAAAATATTAGAAATACTCAGTATTAATAATTAACATTTGA
This sequence comes from Equus przewalskii, assembly GCF_037783145.1. Classification (NCBI taxonomy): domain Eukaryota; kingdom Metazoa; phylum Chordata; class Mammalia; order Perissodactyla; family Equidae; genus Equus; species Equus przewalskii. The sequence goes on from NC_091861.1 coordinate 18,297,384, forward strand.
AATTATGCTAGAAATTGCACTAAATAGTTTATATCAATTATATCCATAAATCTTCACAACAACTCTATTTGTTTTCCTAATAAGTAGGCCTGGACTCAGAACGATGAGGCTACCTTCTTTCAGTTATGAAACTGTGAATGAGAGAGTCAGTTGAGTAGAGCAGATACTCAGGTCCCACTATGCTCTCCGATCTCTACTGAATTGTGAATATGATAAAAAATTCTTCCCCTCCCAGTACACACACTCCTCTGTAATGTGACTTCACAATAACTCTCAACAAGATATTGAGGCCATTCTCCATGCTCTTGAATCTAGGCTGGACTTGTGACTTGCTTTGGTCAATAGAATGTAGAAGAAACAACATTTTGCAGGTTTGGGGCCTCAGCCTGAAAAGGACTTGTGATTTACAATCTCACCCTTTGGGAATATTGCTACCACCTTGGGAAGAAACCTTAGCATCCTGGATGATGAGAGACTACTTCGAGACAGCCCACCAATTGCCTGAATCACTGCCAAGCATGTGAGTGGAGCCATTTTTAAACAAACCAGTCTCTGTCAAGCTACCATGAGGCTGTGGTCTCATGAGTGATCACAGATGAGACCAGCAGAAAACTATGCAGCGAAACACAGCTCAGTTTGCTAATAGAAATATGAGCAAATAGAATAATTGCTTTTTAAGACACTAAATTTTGGAATAGTTTATTATTGAGCAGTAAATAACTAATACAGATGCTACAAGTTGATTTGGTTCAATACGAATATTTTTTTTGTGGGAAGAGTGGATCCCCAAAGGGCAGGCTGGACAAAATTCCCTCAAATAAATTCACTCAAACCATATTAGCATATAATTACTAAACCGTCAATGTGGTTTGAAAAACCGTAGAAATTTTTAGAATTAAAGAAACATTTTATCAACATATTTCAGATGAAATTAAATTAATAATATAACTACTCTTAAAGAATATATAAACTATTGATATGCTAATTGCATGTAATTTCAAAGATTGCCTATTAGTTGTATTAGTGTATGTGTTCAAATGTAACATAATTTTTCCTTACATGTAAGTTAAGTACATCCTTAAAATATACTTCATGGAGTTTATTTCACATATTAAAAGTAGGCAGCAAGCATTGAACTGCAAAGTCTCATACTTAGAGAATATTTAAACTATCACATACAATTTTCATTTGTCATAAACATTTTCAAATATTCTAATATAAATACATTAGGTATTTTTCATGTCTGATTTTAGAAATCATCCATTAGCAAAAAATGTATTCCTTCTGTCATCAGTCCCTTAAAATATTAATACATTACCTTATATGGAATATTAAACTAACAAGACCATCTCTTAGGACATAAATATTGAGAATTACAGTAGTGATGGTTAGTTCAAAACAAAGGAGCAATCTATAGAAAAATTATAGAGATTTAGAAAATAGCTTGATTATATTGATATTAACAGAACTGTCCTAAAAATATACTATGCATTTTTAAAAATAAACAAAAATGAAAGGTTACTAAAAAAAAAAGAATAGTGATAAAAACCATAATGATAGATAAAAGAATAACAAACATTAAGACATTAAGACAACAGAGACAGTATAAAAGATTAACAAAAGGTAGAAGTGATTTCTTAATTATTCACTTAGAGAACTAAGAAAATTTCTCTAAGAAAATGTTACATGTTATACATAATCAAAAGGAATTGTTAAAAATAATAATTATAGTAGTAACGGCAATACTTTGCACATACATCATTACAGTATACTAGAGTCACTGATTAAAGACCTTGTATATTTTATTACCTTTTATTACAACAGCTCTCTGGTAACAAGATTTGATGCTACATGGAAAACAGAAGTAAAGGCATAACAGTTACACACAGAATATTTCAACAGAATCTGCTACTTGTCTGTGCATTTCTTTCCTTTTCAATTCTAAGTATTAAAAAATAAATATTGTAAATATCTTTTTAAAGAGCTAACCATGCAAAGTTATTTGGAAACATTTTTCATATTAAATTTTATATAATAGCATCCTGCCCGTATTTAATTTCAATGAATATATTGATACATGGTATGCTTTAAATCCTGATTTATGAGTTGATAGTGGAGATTGATATATTCAGGGGACTTGTAGTTTATTTTCAATCAAAAGACCTTACTTTTGTCATAAAATTACATACAGTTTTATTGTGCTTATTCTTCATTTATTTTACAAATATTTAATGAGTACGTATTTTATGCTAGTCAATCTTCTGGGAAATGCCATGGTTAAACACACACACACAAATAAGAAAAGTTGCTCACCATTACTTCTCATTAGGGAGCTGAAAATTTAAACAACAAGGAGATACTGTTATTCACTATTAGAATGGCTGCACTGCCAGACTGGCTAAAAAAATATCTGATTACAGGAATTGCTGGTGAGGATGCAGAGCAATAGCGCCTCTCATTCATTGCTGGTGGGATTGCAAAATGGCACAACCAGAGTGGTTTAGTAGTTTCTCACATAGGTAAACATGGTTTTATACAATCAAACAATAATGTTCCTAGGTATGTACTCAAATTAATTAAAAAACTTGTGTCCATAGGAAAACTTTCACGTGAATGTTGACAGTAGCTTCATTTATAATTGCCAAAACTTGGCTGAGATGCCCTCTAATAGGTGAATGGATAAATAATCTGTGATGCATCTACACAATAGACTTTTATTCAGGGGTAGAAAGAATGAGCTATCAAGCCATGAAAAGACATTCATGAATCTTAAATGCATTTTGCTAACGAAACAAACCATCTGAAAAGGCTACATACTATATGTTTCAAAGGATATGATATTCCAGAAAAGGCAAGACCATAAAGACAGTAAACATATCAGTGGTTACCAGAGGGAGGTGAGAGGAGGCTGAACAGCTTCAGCACAGAGGCTCAGGGGATTTTCTAGAGTGAAGAAAGTATTTTGTATGATATTGTAATGGTGGATACATGACATCATGCATTTATCAAAACCCATAGAATTTTAGAACACAAAGAATGAACCTTACGTATGCAAATTAAAAAAAAATAATTTAGGAGTTTGTGGATCAGACAAAGAAACAAAAAATGTGACAAAACAATCTAACTACTTTATGTACACATGGAACAACCTCACTGAAGGGAGTGGAAAAAATACGTCCTGACCTAAGTAACTTTGGAAAGAAATAGAGCCTGAAAGACTAAAGGCAAAAGGAACTATACACAAGCACTGCACTCTAGCTTATGGAGTTGTTTCAGATGGGGATATAAGTCAACAATCAGCATGTACAGACACTGCTATACATTTGCAAATGAACAATTAAGTAAATGGATGGCAGATGATAGGAGTCAGTCTTCTCACTGGTTGAGTAAGAATTTACATATAAATAAGGGGGGAACTAGATTTATGCATGCAATAGTGGAATAGTTGGATAAATTATATTTATCTTAATATAGATACAGATGTTTACATATAGAAATATAGAAATAGAAGAGATGTTTACATATAGAATATTTACAGATAGATTTATACAGATAGGTTAGTATATACATAAATAGAAGAGATGTTTACATATAGAATATTTACAGATAGATTTATACAGACAGGTTAGTATATACATATATATATCCTTGCTCTGTTACTTCAATGGTCCTAGACACAATGACACCCATGAAGGAGGGAGCACACCTCGGGCTCAGATCTTAGCTCCTAACACCATTCTCCATTAAAAAGAACCAAGGTTCCTTGGAGAAATGGATAATTCTAGGACTGGGGTAAGGAACATAGAAGATGAGTTTGGAACTTGTCTGGCAAAAGATGAGCTTACAAAAAGTAAAGAAGTGCTTAAAAAAAAAAAACCCAAAACCCCTCAATGATGAGGTTGCATCAAAGGAACACAGGGGCCATCTGAAAGAGCTCCCACCGGCCAAAACTGGAACAAAAGAAATAGTGTAGTGTTAGATTCTATTTAAACCATATGACAAATATCTGTGAGTTTATTCTAATATAAAAAAGTGATTAGATAAACAAATAAATGAGAGAGAAGAGAATTCCAAGTAATTTATGTAGAACCCCTACTCTCTAGGAGATTGAGTGTAATTCCTGACCATTTAAGTTTAAATTAACGCTGTACACAGTGACTTCCTTCCAAAGAGTACAGAGTAGAAATGAGAAGAAACAGTAAATTTGCAGTGGAAAAATTTAACAAACACTATCTCAACCATGTGATCACTAACAACATCAACGGTGTTAAGTCAAGTTGATACTATGCACCTTTGATGTGATGAAAATAGCACTTTACTTCTGTGGCCTTTCTTCCTCAAACACATAACCCTAGTCTAATCTTGAGAAAAAAAAAATCAAGGCAAATCCCAACTGAGGAACATTTTACAAAAATAACAGACCAGTGCTCCTCAAAACTATCATCAAAACGAGAGAGGTCTGAGAAAGGTGTCATAGTCAAGAGGAACTTACAGAGACATGGCTGCTAAATGTAATATGATATCCCGTACGGAATGCTGGAACAGAATAATTACATCAGGTAAAAGCTAAGGAAATCTGGATAGAATATGAACTTTAGTTAATGATAATGTATTGATATTGGTTCATTAATTGTAACAAATGTACCACACCAATTTAAAATGTTTATAATAGAGGAAACTGGGTATATAGCATGTGGGAACACTCTACTATCTTCAGAGTTTTCCTGTAAATCTAAAGTTGCACTAAAAGTAAGATTTTATTTAAACACACACATACAACCAGACAAAAATAAAAACAAAGTCCCACTTGTCACAAGTTTATATTCTTTTTTGGGAGATGAACTATAAATGATACATATGCATATATATTTATTCAATGATAAATACTATGAAGAAAAATAAACCAAGGAAAAGAACTAGAAGAGAATGACACGGATGCTATTTCAGAAGGTTGGCTCAAGCAGAACACTTTAAGGAGGAAAACTCTAAATTAATTGAGTTGAAAATACTCTCTCAGATACAAAGCGAAAAGGGGAATGTCATAGTGAGAATGATTGATTTTGCCAAATGCCACTGAGAAATGTAGAAAGGTGAAAATTTAGTGCAAGCTTTTGATTTTTGACATTGATGGGAAAGGCAGTCATATGCAGCCTTGCTGGAACATGTCCTTCCACGGAAATAAAGAGCCCTCGCAGCCTGGGCTGGGCATCTCACTTTGGGAATAGCTTTCTCTGTTCTGTTTTGATGGGCACTTCTTGGTTCTCCTTTAGGGTGTGTGCCATATGGCATGTGGCCAGCACTAACACCCTATTTGTTCCTGTTGAGAGGGAATGGGGTCCCTCACATGCAGCACAAGAGGCCATGAGGACCAATGCTCACTGTTGAAGCTGAGCTTGCTCTGTCTTGTTCTACCCAGAGCTTGGGTGAATTGTGTCTTTCCTGGCAACCCCAATACCTGCAAACCTCTCAGTGGGGTAACTTTCTGGGACTGCTGCTCCCAGTGACAGGCCCCTTGCTAAGTTCCACGCAGTGGGGTTCCACCCCTGGAGGTGGTAACAGGGGTCTCTTGCTTGATAGATACCATGTAAGTTGTTTGTGACTCTGAAGAGTGGTTAAAGTGAGTGTTGGAGAAAAGACCAAACCGGCAAGCATTTTAGAGAGAAATGGAGGTGAAATGTGTGGAAAACAGTGATGTGAAGAGCTGATTCAGGTAAGATCTAATCAATGAAGACCATAATTTTTACACATTAAGGTATTGCTCAATCAGAAGGCATGCCAGTTCACAAGGCTGATTTCCAAGACACCAATATGAGTATGTTGAAGCAGTGTGGCTCTGGGTTGTCTTGTCCTAGAGATCTTGGTGTTTTTCTAAGTGCAACAGTAAGCCACTGCATTTTTCTTTTGTTTGTTTCTTTAAGAGTAACATTTATGATTTAATAACCTCTGGGTATGGAAAATGCATTTTACAAGAAAAAAAATAGATGTTGCTGAACAGCTGGGAAACTAGTGGAGTGGTCAAAGAGAGACATTACTAGCTCAGCTTATGGTGATGTGTGTTGTGATACAGAAATGTGCGTGACCAATAGATATTTGGAAGCTAGAGTGGCTGATAAATGGGAATGAAGGAGTCAGAAAAATAAATAACAACCCTTGCATGGCTAGACCAGGATAAGCAATCTCCTTTAGCAAAATTGGGTGCTTCAGAGTATTACTAGTTATAGAGGGGAAACTCTTGTTCCGTTTTAGATATGTTTACTCGAAGGTTCTTTTATAACTTCTAAGTGAAGAAGAAGAGACTTTGGAAGAAGATGTCACTTTTGGAATTTTCCAATATCGGTTATTATTCATACACTGGGAAATAATGAGTTTGCCTTATAAAGAGAGCACAGTGAGAAAAGAAGTTGATATGGTACAAGGACCTCAAAAATGAGCCTAAGAATTAGCCAAGATATATTGGAAGACCACAAAGATAAGAAGTCAAGTGGGGAGAATGTGAGAAAAGGCAGGAAGAGGACAATCAAGAAAAATACTTCTGAAACCGTGTCCCCACATCCATGAGGTCAAAATCAGAGATGACTGACGAAGGCTTCTGAGCTTATCTTGCAGAACAGGAAAACCACAGATAAGGAAACAGCTTGCTGGCAGCCCCCTTCCCCTGAATATCGCACAGGCGCATTGAGGGACTAGAATAACATCAGGGAAGTTTGGACGTCACACGCAGAAAATGCACCCTCTGTAACACATGGAAGTCCCCCGAATTTGCACATGGGTGTCATGAGGAAACATGAAAGACAGTTGCGCCTGCGCAGAGAACTCTTGAAATTTCTTGCCCTTCCACCAATCATTTCTTAGCCCGAAAACACTTCTACTTCGTACTTCCACCGTAAATATCCGACTCAAAAGCTGGTCCGGGCGACAGATCTGAGCTTTACCTCCTTTCGCTTTGCTTGACCAACCTTCAATAAAGCCTTTTCTTTCTGCAAAAGACCATTGCCTCAGTATGTGGTATCTGGTCTTTCCGTTTTGCATTGGGAAAAACGACCTGCTTGTGGTCGTTAACTCTTCTTGGACACCAAGAAAACTCAGGGCTAAAACTGTCCCTGTGATTTAGAAAGATAGAAATCTTTAATGTCTTTGGTGAGAACTTGGAGAGTGCCGAGATGTGAATATAGTCTGTCTGTCTATCTATCATCTCTCTATCCATCTTCTATCGCTTCTACGCTTGAGTCATAGATGGAAATGCAGGTAAGATTGGCCTTCTCAGGGATCCAAGTTATTAGTTTGCTAGAAGCACCTAACTATTCATTCCTGCCTTCCTTGCACTAGTTGGATTAAAGTCCGTTTGAGAGCAAACTTTGTAATTTTACTGTGTTGTTATCTGCCCTCCTCCCCACAGCAGCTTCCATACAATTGATCTTCACAACTCTGACCTAGTTTTGTTACTATATATAGAAAGATTTCAAGGCAGCACAGAGTAAAGCCATGATAATTAATAGTTTTATTTTATTCACTGGATTCAATCATTTATATATCATTTACATTAACCAAGTGATCCCTAGAACATCGCATGCACTGATATATGTGTTCAGATAACTCATCCATTAGAAAATAAAGTGAAATAGTTAATGCAAAATATATGTATTGCAAGTGCAAAGTCATTTAGATTTTCAACAAGAAAACCAGTAAGCACTTATTCATTATTTACTCTTTCTTCTCATTTTGACATATTTATTGAATGTTTGCTATGCATTTTTAATTGTAATTTACAGTTAATTTTGTTTTAAACAGATTGTTTAATTATATTCTCATGCAAACCCTAGGATATAGCTACTATCACAGCCACCACTTGACGGAAAAGGAAAAGAAAGTGGAATAAGATTAAACTAGATGCCACTTATCCAGTCACCCTTGCTGCCTCTTTCAAACAAATTATGCTTTTTAAAATGCCATTCTTTTGGTCATACATTTTCAGTTCTTATGTTGTATTACTTATTGTTGAGCTATTGAACATTTGGCTTTCTACACATGCAGATAATTTGCAAAAATAACCTAGTAATTGTCAGAGTGTATCTATAGCCTAAGTGTATTGAAACAGAAAGATTATATAAGGTTTTGTTAATAACATACTTTCAATATGTTATATATCATTTAAATGATCTTCTATATGATATAGGGATTTAATAATTTTATACATTCCTCTTCATTGTTTAAAAATCATAACAACATACTATAAACTTGAAATGGTCATTTGTTGCAGTTCCATTTCTTTTATACTCAATTGCAGAAAAATACTTCGAAGCCATCTGGCTGCTCAAAGAAAGTGAAAACTTGCATTCTCTTTTGTGTTCTCTTTTGATAACAAGCTTTGCTTTTTGGTTTATGAAGCATAGTGCAGAATTTCAAGCAATGGATAATTACAAATTACTAGTAGCAGGTGCACAGACTATGTACCAGTTTTGTAATATAAAAAATACATTAAGAAAATGGTTAATTTTTATCAGTTATTCTCTCATATGACTACATTATCGTGACATTTTCTGAGAGATAAAGGCTTAATTTTTAACTTGTCATTTATTTAATAAGCCAAAGTACCCATAATGATTTCCAAGAATGAAAGAGATGACCCATCTGTATAGTGTCAAGCCTGGAGTAAAGTAAGGGCTGTAGTGAATGGAATTTACTATATTTATGGTTAGGATTCAAATTTAAAAACTATAGTAGATATTAAACAATAAATACATATACTGCAATATATTTTCAATACTTGCTTTTCTGTTGGTTTCATCACCTCGTGCCATCACCCAACTCATCAGGAAAGGATTCATATCTTTTAAGATATGAATATAAATGTGAACAGAGAACAAAAGGTCAAATGCAACAGAGCACTATTTAAGGATAAATGGCAGATTAAAGAAAATTCTCAATGATTTCTTTCCTATAATCAAAGTAAAAGATTCATTCTAATGAGTTAAAGAGTCTGTGGCCCGGCCGGTGGTGCAGGGGTTAAGTGTGCATGTTCCACTTTGGCAGCCCGGGATTAACTGGTTCGGATCCCAGGTGCAGACATGGCACCATTTGGCACGCCATGCTGTGGCAGGCGTCCCACGTATAAAGTGGAGAAAGATGGGCATGGATGTTAGCTCAGGGCCTGTCTTCCTCACCGAAAAGGGGAGGGTTGCCAGCAGTTAGCTCAGGGCTAATCTTCCTCAAAATAAATAAATAAAGAGTCTCAGCACCCAATTCCCATTTGTGGGAGTGGGTGCGGGAGTTTCCCACGCCACCAACAAAAGCTATTCTGGAACACCAGCAGGGTGTCCAAGAATTCAACTCAATTTTGACACTAGCTATCCAGAGATAGCATCAGATCTTACAGGTAAAGGGCTCAGTCCCACAAAACTGCCACCCATCCAAACCCTGCTACTTCAGAAGCCAGTTGGAAGCCCAGGTTATCACCTGTGCTTCTGACTGACTGGCGATAAATCAGGAGTTCCCATCATCCTTTTCCTTGAGTTTGATTAATTTGCTGGAGTGGCTCACAGAACTCAGAGAAACATTTTACGTATTAGATCACTGGTTTATTACTAAATAATACAATTCAGCAACAGCTAGATGGAAGACATGTGTAGGGCAAGATATAGGGAAATGGCTCAGAGCTTCAATGCCCTCTTGGAATGTGTCAGTCTCCTCATATCTCCATGTGTTCACCAAGATGGAAACTCTCTGAACCAGTCCTTTTGCGTCTATATGGAGACTTCATTGCATAGGCATGATTGATTAAATCGTTGGCCATTGGTAATTGATTCAACCTCTAGCCTCCTCCCCTCCCTGGATGTTGGGGCAAGCAGACTGAAAGTTCCAACCCTCCAATCAGAGTTGGTTCTCCTGGCAACCAGAGCCCATCCTTAGGTGCTTTCCAAAAATCACCTCATTAACATAACAAAAGACACCTTTCTAGCTCTCATCACTTAGGAAATTTCCAGGGTTTTAGGAGCTGTGTGACAGAAACAGGATGACGACTAAATATATATTTCGTATTATAAATCACAATATCACAAAGTATATCTAGATTAGTTGCAAATGCTAGTTTCCTAGCTACAAATTCACTTCCTATTCTGTTGGCTTAGTTATATATTATCCAGCATTACCTCATTGTTTAATTTACTATACCTTCAAAATCATTATTGATGTTAGGTATAACAAGAACTTATGTTGTTCTCTTTCATCAGATACTTTGCTATTTTTTACCTTTTTCTTTCTAATATATTTGAGAATTACTTTGTCAAGTTATACAAAAGCATGTTGGAACTTTAATTGAAATTACATTGAGTCCATAGATTAGTTACTACTAATACCACAAACCATCATCATTTGTTAATATAATTATTTTAAGAGACTTGTAACTAATACTTTGTTTTCTGTGTTTTTTCTCCAGTGGCTTCTCTTCTGATTCAGACAAACAAAAGAAATCCTTATGATGGTCTAGAATATAAAATGAGCATCCACTTCTGGCATCATTTCCTATTATTCTCTCCCTTTCTCTCTTACTCTCTCTGTTCCAGCCAGATAATCTCCTCTGATTTTACTTAAACATGTCACCTTTTGGGAGTGTTTACATCTCAGTATGCTTTTTCTGCTTGTATTTCCTTAGATAGTGACACTGAAGTCTTGCCCAACAATACCATTTAAAATTTCACCCATCCCTAACAGTATCCTTTACACTACTCAGTTTTAATTTCCTCTGTGTACCTTGTCAATATCTAATATAACATACATTTTACTTATTAATATGCATATTATCTATCTCCCTTCATGAGCAGGAAAGGTAAATGAAGGTAAGGTTTTTTTGCCTCTTTTATTCACTGCAGGATTTCCAGCACTTATAACTGTATCTGATACCAGGTGAGCACTCTATAAATGGCTGTTAAATGACTGTGCACATGAATAAATGAGTGAAAAAATGTATGAATGAATGCATATTATAGGACAAAAAAAAAAGAAATTACCTAATATTTAATGTCCTAGAGAAATTCTTTGAATAAAATAGAATTTAATATAATTTGCTTTGCATAAGAGGATGTATAAAAGTACTTTTGAATAATTACCATTAAAAATGCTTTAAAAATAATTAATTACATTTCACTATTGATTAATTTATCTGTAATATAGAAAATATTGATGAATTTGAATGATCAAAAATTATATGTTCATCAAGAGGTAATAATATTTTAAATAGCATATATTAAACACATAATTATATACTAAACTTACAACATTAGCCAATTTTTCCATGTTAATATTATCTTGAATTTGGTGACCAATAGACAAAATTCTCTTTCTCTCTGTTATCCATCTCCCAAGATGGCCTCATTGATCCCCGTGTCCTTGGTATATTCAAGTCTTTGTGTGGTCCCCTCCCACATTGCAACGTGTCTGGTCTGTGTAACCAATAATGATGCTATGGGGCCCCTGAGATTAGGTTATGTAAGGCATGTGAAGTCTTTCTTTCTCTTTCTCTTTCTCCGTCATCACTTACTGAAGTCAATCACCTTGTTCTCAGGCACTCTATGGAGAGGACTTCTTGGGGTTCTCTAAGGTCTCCTACCGAAAGTCCAAGGGGGATGAAGAATTAGGGCTTCAGCTAACAGCCAGGTGGGTGAGTGGGAGGTGATCCACCAGTCCCAGTCAAGCCTTCAGATGACTTATTAAAAATCTTGCCTGAGGGGCCAGCGGGTGGCACAGTGGTTAATTTCACACATTCTGCTTCGGCGGCCCAGGGCTCACTGGTTCGGATCCCGGGTGGTGACATGGCACCGCTTGGTAAAGCCATGCTGTGGTAGGCATCCCATGTATAAAGTAGAGGAAGATGGGCACGGATGTTAGCTCAGAGCCAGTCTTCCTCAGCAAAAAGAGGAGGATTGGCAGCAGATATTAGCTCAGGGCTGATCTTCCTCAAAGAAAAAAATCTTGCCCCAGAACCATCCAACTAAGCCACTCCACTTATAAACTACATAGACGATAAATTTTTTAAGCCACTAAGTTTTGGTAATTTGTTACACAACAATAGATGATTAATATACTATGTTATATATCTAAACAGTAATATAACAGGAGAAAGTTGAAAATAAAACCTTTCCAGTATTGCGTATAATTGAAATCAAGAATCATTTACATAGATTTTATTTTTAGTTTTTTACAGATGAATAACTATTATAGTTACTTTGTCCATATTTATATTTTAGATGAAACATTTAATTTATCAGTGGAATAATACAACTTGTCAGATGATTTTGTTAATACTCTCCATAGACCTGGGAGGGACAGATGGAAAAATTAAATCATAAATCCAGTTGATCCGTATTATTCATTTGTTCCATATTTGAGACTTTGCTTACTTGACAAAATTTAATTTTAACCTGAAAATCGATACTTGTGGTATTTTTGTGGTCATTTGAGGATGTGTTTAGAGTGGTGAAAAATTTTAGTCTCCCTATGCTCAAATTACCAGCTGAGGTTAAACAAGGGGACATTCTATCCTCTTGTTTCAGTTCTCACATTCTCTAGAATTGTCTTTTTTGTGGTCTTTTTAGTGCCACATTTTGTCAAATTGTGTGCCATGTGTTAGCTATTTTTCTGATTAGAGTGGTTCCAGATAGCAGGGCTGAAGGACTGTCCAATGTTCCTAAGAACAAGAAGACGCATATGCCTTACAGAGAAAATACATATGTCTTTAAATGCAGGTATCCTTAAACAGAAACACACACAAAGCAAGGTTCTGTGTTAATCAGTTGATGAAAATGTTGCTCTGTATTTCCCCAAAGACTAATGGTTCAGTGTACGCTAAATCAGCATTTGTGGCAATTTCATGCAATAATGTATTATAATTATAATTATTACATTATAGATTAATACATATATATGTATATATATGTATTATAATATAATGTATTATAACCAATGTAAATAACGAGAATTGACTGTATTACTTTTAGTGTAATAGCACATGTAGACACAGCCTAAGGTTTCCACACAATAGTCTGGCAAAAACCGTTGCCTTTTGCTTCCATATAATATGCATTATGATATTTGAAGAGAAAAAATGAAAACTACTGCTTGAGATTTATTACACCTAGGAAAACCAAGAGTATTCATGTTTCATAATTCTTAACTAAGATTGAAAAAGTTTTGAAATATCCTTTACCTAGATATAATATTTTTGTTAAACTTAGGGTATAACAAATTCATTTTAATTAAAATGATTTTAAGCCTTGTTTACAGTAAGAATCTAGATGAAGAGATTACTCTTAAAACTATTCCCTTGATATAAATATGAGCTACTTATTTCTAATTAGATAAAATTTGGTTTTCACTGTTTATGGGAGTGTGTTTACATACAAACTTTTACTTCGTTATCAATTAAGCATATTTTAAACATGAACTATTCAAAGAACTACCAAGCATCCAAAGAAGTACTGCTTTTTAGAATAAACCACAAAAAAAGTAGAATTTGGAATTTAGATAGCTGAAATTTTGTACAAGTGACATTCTGGTTGTCCAGTGGCTAAGATATGGTGCTCTCACCGCCACAGTCTGGGTTCATGTCCCCATCAGGGAACCACACCACCTGTCTATCAGTTGTCATACTGTGGTGGCTGCATGTGGCTGTGATGCTGAAAGCTTTGCCACTGAGATTTCAAATATCAACAGGGTCACCCACCATGGACAGGTTTCAGCAGAGCTTCCAGACTAAGACAGACTAAGAAGAAGGATCTGACCACCCACTTCTGAAAAAACTGGCCATGAAAACCCTATGAATAGCAGCGGAGCATTGTCTGATACGGCGCCGGGAGGGGAGAGGATGGTGCAAGAAGACTGGGCAGGGTTCTGCTCTGCTGGACACAGAGTTTCTAGGAGTCAGAATCCATTCCACAGCGTTAACAACAAATAAGTGACAGAAGATGACAGTAGTCATTTAAAAGTCATTTAATATGATATAGTTTTAGTAAACAATTGCATTTCAAGATTGTAAAGCTTTAAGAATTTTGGTAAGAAGTAAGAGGTCTTCCATAAGAAATAACAGGAATATTTTTTCATATTATCTCTTCTTTCCTAAGCACATTTCACTGGTGCTGTTTATTATTTTTTATTTTTTTCCCCAGAATCACCATAATCCCCTAATCCTTCCCTCAGGGGTAGCAATATAGCAAAATAAGATGGGCTCTGGCTCTTTTATCTTTCCATCATGACAAATCTTCAGGAAGTGTTGCGTGTCCTTATATTTTGTCAGGTATTTTTTTCTTTTAAGTTTTTTTCTGCCTCCTAATCACATTCTAATGTAATATTTTAGATAAAAATCTTTGGCTGTTTCCCCCTTAGCCTGCAAGGATAACGAGTAATCAAAATTGAACAGATCTTGAAGTATTAAGAAATCCAACCCAGAGCTTTTTGTAGTACCTGTATTAATAATTATAAAACCCACAAGTTGTCCGTGTTAAGTCGTGTGTATAGTAGGGATGAGTGTGTGTGTGCATGTGTGCCCTAAGATCATTGTTTTTAATCAATGTTTTCATTCAGTCAGTCAGTCACTGAGTCTTTGATATATTCACTTACAAATTGTCACTCCTGGGGATTTTATCTGACACGTGTTCTCAAACCACAAGTAAGTATAAAGTTTTAAAATTCTACAATTTTACACGTCAAGCAACCAAAGTGTGCTACTTTAGTGTTGTGTGTATAATAGATAAGCTTACATAGAATGTGGTTAAATGTTGAAATGGTCAAGGCTAGTATTTTAAAATAAAGCACATCCCATCTAATTTGATATCAGTTAGGACCATTTCTGCATGCTGGGAATTAAACAAATTATCATTGTTTATTAACTTTCTAAGAGCATTTATTCAAAGGCACCTTCAGAAGTTCTGTTTATGTTTCGTCTAACAGACAGAGCCTCTAAGGCAGCCGCCCATGATCCCTGCTTCCCAGTGTTCACACCTTTGGATGGGCAGGACCTGTGACTTGCTTCTAACCAATACAATATGGCAAAGATGATGGGCTGTCACTTTGGGTATTATGTTATATTGGTTCAGACTCCATCTTACTGGCAGACTTGCTCTAGCGGCTCTCCTTACCGACGGGATAAAGTAGGTTTCTGTGTTGGGAAAGCCCATAAGGTGAGGAACAGTAGGCAGCCTCTAATTTCGGAGAGAGGCCTTTTAGATTCCAGCCCGCAAAAGGCTGGGCCTCTCAGCCACTCAGCTGTAAGAAAATGAATTCTGCCGACAACCTGAGGGAGCTTCAAAGCGGATTCTTTCCTAGGAGAGCTTCAGATGGGAGCACAGCCTCATGGATGCATCCATCGCAACCTTATGAGAAGCTAAGCAGACGACCGTGTAAAGCGGTTAGACTTCTGACCACAGAAAATGTAAGACAATAAAGAGGTGCTACGTTAAGCTGCTAAATTTGCAGTAATTTGTTAACGATGGAAAACCAATGCATTTTTAAAAGTAAGTAAACATATGTAAGCTTGAATGAAATTGAAAAAGTTATTTCCAAAGATTTAGTTGTCAGCCTTCCTGAAAACTAAAACTAAACTAAACTATAATAAAAATGGTGTGACAAGGAGTTGTTTAGTTTGAAATTTTCTCCGTTTTTTAATCATTATAACTACTTAATGAAAAGAGAAATCACTGACAATTTTTTAAAGCTCTTAATAATGTTGAGAAAGATTTAAAAACACATTCCTACACAGACTCAATTGTCTTTTTTCCCTTCCAAAAACCAAACTAAAAAAGAAGACAAAGAAATAGAAACCTGAATATGTCTTAAAAGTTTGAAATAAAGAAACAATAAATAACACCAGGCTTGCATAAAAACAATGCTCATTATGACACTTTCAGCCTACCTTTTAAGAAGCAATTCCTTGTGGTTAAAAATCAGTATTTTTTGCGTAAACTTTTAGTCACATGTTATAAATAATCTCAAGATGTCTTTTATGACTGAATACATGATGTTTATTTTTAATGAAGACCTATACTCAGGCATCCGCTTGATTTCATTTATTGAATCCATATTGAAGTTATCTTTTTAAAGACAGTTTCAAGCAAATTAGTAAATTCATTCTTTGAAAAATATAAGATATTTCCCAAATATTATATGGATAACAGACATGGCAAGAAGCATGAATTACAGGAGGAAATAATATCTCTGTAAAACCAAACTGATGATTAAATTGCACAATAATCAAATTCACTAGGAGTTAAAAGCCAGAGTTTAAATGGGTGACTATTCCAACACAAGAAGGCACTGCTATTCTTTCTACTCCAAAGTAGTCTCACATAATTCTGAAGACCAAAGACTGTAAGCATGACAAATGAGTTTGGATTCTGGGTCTCCTAATTCTCCTGTGAAATCTTGGATATGTCCCTTCTCCTCCAATAGGCTCAGTTTTCTCAGAAGTAAGATGGGGTAATATCTAGAGGATGGATTGCTGAGAATATTGTTAGACTTAGAGCATATAAAGTACTTGGCATAATTCCTGAAACTTAGTTCAATAAGTCAGTGTTGTGTCATATTGCTATTGTTGTAGATGTTAATATTATTATTATAATCTTCACCAAATTTATGCTTTCTTGACTCTGAGTTATTCCAAAAGACAACTAATATGATCAAATAAATGACCCATTATTTCAGTATTTTAAAACAAACAAACACACAGAAACAATTAGTCTTCACTCCCCTCTTCAGGTTAAATTTATATGACTTCTGCTTTTCAGAATGTTAAAAAATGCATTTCATTATCCTCAGATTGAACAAAATACAGTAAAAATATTTGAAGGGAAACTGAGGTGGTTTTATACTCTTATTTAAATAGGTACCTCACAAGGAAACATATTTTTATGACAACAAATCTTCTGAATTTTTTACATTGCAAAACATATCTAAGTTTCTCATCTAATGACCTGATTGTATCGCAGTTATATGTTCTATTGTTGATATTACCTTGTGTAAAATTATGTTAACAAAAGGAAGAAAATAAGGGAAACCATGTAGAATTACGAATCATGGATCACAGGTTTAAAAGGAAAAAAAAGAAATTTGAGATTTAACCGATGAATGAAAATCAGAGGGTAAGTTGGCATTTCTTCAAACTAACCCCATCCGTAATGCTGAAGCATCTTAATCCTTCATAGCACATTCAGCCAGAGTTTCATATAAAGGCATTTCAATTTAATTTAAATTGGCTGAAACAATCAGATAGCTTTTTCTCTCATAAATGGCTTGCTTTTGCAATGGGTGTAAAAGCCATTAGCTTTTTTTTAAGCAGGTATGAGGTATGAAGATTTGTCTCTGGAGACGAGCACTGATTATTAATAAAGAGGTTGTGGAAATTGAACATGACTTTCTGCCAACACAGTAACACAGACTCTGTTAAGTGACAAGTGACATTAAGAGCCCTTGAGAGGCAGGTCTCTGTCAGAGGAAGGAGATTCATTTCAGTGTAAGGGGAATAAAATATTACCATTATAGAGAAAGTTTAATTTCATTTCCTACCTGAGGATTATAGTAAACCAAAGAGAACTTGTTGGAGAGTTTGTCATGACATCTGATTTTGTTCAACTTTCCTGGCTTGTAAGTCATCTAAAAAACTCCATGATAGTGTTCCATTTTTTTCAAATTCTTCAAAAGCTTCTTGTTCATTTTTTTTTTAAACAGTAGTTTGTTGGGTTTTTTGTTTTACTGTGGTAACATTGGTTTATAGCATTATATAAATTTCAGGTGGGTACCATTATATTTTGATTTCTGTGTCCATTACATCATGTTTACCACCCAAAGACTAATTACAGTCCATCACCACACACGTGCTTAATGACCCCTTTTGCCCTCCCCCCTGCCTCACTTCCCCTCTGAAGCACCAATCCAATCTCTGTCTCTATGTATTTGGTTGTTGTTCTTTTTATCTTCTATTTATGAGTAAGATCATACGGTATTTGACTTTCTCCCTCTGACTTATTTTTCTGAGCATAATACCCTCAAGGTCCATTCATTGTTGTCACAAATGGAAAGATTTCAACCTTTCTTATGGCTGAGTAGTAATCCATTGTGTATATATGCCACCTCTTCTTTATCCATCCGTCCCTTGATGGGCACCTAGGTTGCTTCCAAGTCTTGGTTATTGTGAATAATGCTGCAATACACATAGGGGTGCATATATCTTTATGCATTCATGTTCTTTGGAAAAATACTCCACAGTGGAATAGCTGGATCGTGTGTTCTATTCTAAATTTTTTGAGGAGTCTCCATAATATTTTCGATAGTGGCTGCACCAGTTTGCATTCCCACCAGCAGTGTATGACAGTTCCCTTTTCTCCACATCCTCTCCAACACTTTCTATTTCTTGTCTTGTTTATTATAGCCATTCTGACAGGCATGAGGTGATAGCTCATCGTAGTTTTGTTTTGCGTTTCCCTAATAAGTGATGATCTTGAACATCTTTTCACATGCCTATTGGCCGTCTGTATATGTGCTTTGGAGAAATGTCTGTTCAGATGTTTTGCCCATTTTTCAATTGGGTCGTTAGTTTTTTTGTTATTGAGATGTATGAGTTCTTTATATATTTTGGATATTAAGCCCTTATCAGATATATGGTTTTCAAATATCTTCTCCCAATTATTAGGTGGTCTTTTCATTTTGTTAATGCTTTCCTTTGGTGTGCAGAAGCTTTTTAGTTTGATGTAGTCCCATTTGTTTATTTTTCCTATTGTTTCCCTTGCCTGGTCAGACGTGGTACTTGAAAATGTGTTGCTAAGACTGATGCCGAAAGGCATGCTGCTTACGTTTTCTTGTTCAGTTTTCAATTCTAGTATGTTTCGTAATGTGACATAAATATCTCCCTGTTGATTATCTATTTCCTTTAATCTATGGTGCCACAAAATCCTTAAACTCCGCAATAACTTGACGGCACCCTTCAGGCATCGTGCCTTGGATCTTGCCATTACTCCAAACTTCTGCATCTCTCAAATCCCCAAGTTATTCATGAACTTCTGTCTTTTAGGCTCTCTTATAACAGCTCCCTTTTTCTCTTCTCAAATTCCTGCTGTTTCTGTCCTTCACACTAGTTTCTGTGATTGTATAATCTCCAACTCAATCAAGATAACAAAGTTAGAAATTTCATAATAGACTTCCTCTTTCAATCCTTTAACCCACCAAAATTTCCCTGCTATTTTTGCATTGATCATTTTTAACTATAAACACTCTAGTATTCTTAGCTGTTATATTGTATAATACATTATATATTATCAATATAATAATATTATTAGTGTATCGTATATTAATATTATCAATATATTATATATTAACGCATAATTATGGTATATTATTATAGTATATAATATATTATACACACACATATATGGATACACAACACACATATATAAACACACAATATGTATGGCTACGTATACGCAATATACCAGTTGATTCTTATATCCTCAAATTTAAAATAAACATTTAAACTCTTCTAACTAATTCTTGCTACACATGCCAGTATATTTTTTCTATATAATGTTTAGACAGAATAATCCATTGATTTGTCCATTTAGTCCTTCATTTTTGCCGATATTCCTGTATTCAATATTTCGTAAACACCTATAAGGCCAGGCACTACTCTTGATGGTATGACGGAAAGATGAAGAAGGCATATTCCCTGTCCTAAAAGATTTAATAGTCTGGTATAGAAGATCTGGAGGCCAGTATTTAAAAAGCATCATGGCAAGTTCAGTAATAAAGTCCCAGCCAAGAGTGGTGGGTAATAGGAATATAAGACAGAATGCAATGTATAGAATAGAGAATGCAAGGCAAAAGTCAATAAAAGAATATGGTCATAGGTGTGGGTGAAGATAATATTTGTAGAATCTATTTGTAAAGAATTGGCCATGTATCATCTATGTGTAGTGGTCCTAAATGATTAGACTTGAGCATCCATTTTTTTCCATCATTTACTTCATACGGTTTGAGTCTTTCTAGGTTCCTCTAGCACCTAGTACATGTCTATGTAGGCATCACATCTCACTATAATTATAGATTTATAGTACATATCATTGTCTTCCATTATATAGGCCACTGATGTTAAGAACAACATAATGTTTGACTTCATGTCTCAGCATCTACTTCAATGTTTTGACTACATTTGACACTGAGTAAATGTTTGCTTAATGGAACCATTAATCATTCAAGTTTCAATTTCCTAAAAAGCATGGATTCTAGAATGATAATGTCAATGGTTGGGTTTTTGACTCAGCTTATTTCTAGTACCATATACTTGGGAAATTATTTAAGCTCCCTTCTTCAGTGCCCTTATCTATAAAATGCACAAGTATCTACTTCTAGAATTATTGTAGGGATTAATTGATTTGAACATTAAGAACAGACCCTAACAATAGTCAATGCTATCTAAGATAGCTGTTTTGTTACACTATTTCTTTGTCATTTTAAATATTACTATTCTATTTCACACACACACACACACACACACACATCAATTTTCCTTTGTCTTGCAATAGCTTTCTACCTGTTGCTTGTACCACCAGCGTCTCTATCTTCTAATATGTTCTTCACATTACCATAGAGGTCATGACGTAAAACCCAGATATAATCACATAATTTTCACCATTTAAATTTATGTATACATTTTGATGTTTCTTATGTACGTATCCTTCATATTTCACAAGATTTTGATTTATTTAAATGTAGAGATTTTATCTTTTTTTAATGGGTCCATAGAACATCCAAACTCATGGCTATGAAAGAAACTGGAATTGAACTGATTTCAATTAATTTGAATTGAAACATGCTCTGAATTTGCAGTGAAAGAAAAGCCAACTTGAAAAATGATAATGAAAACGACCAGTTTTTTTCTATATAAGATTGCTTTGGAGGATATTCGAAAAAAATTTTCCACTGTATTTCACAGTGATAACCATCCCAGATGAGAGTATCAGCTCAAATCACAAATCTTCACGGCCTTCAGACACGGTTGCCTTTTGTTTATTTGTTTGTTTTAATGATATAGAGTAAAAAATGTGGAGAAGCTTTACATTAAAACCTCAACAGTGTTAGTCTTGAAGCAAATGCTTAAGATTATAACGTATACTGTGTCAGCAGTGAACACATCTATAAGTGACAAAGAAGTCCATATATCCCTTAGTAAATGTATTTTTGCATGTTATATGTGACCCTAAAGCAGTATTGGCACTTTCTATCTCGATTTTCTCATCTGTAAAGCAGAGATGATAATAGTATCTATTGCATGCGTATGTGGTAAGTATACCCACAATGTTTATGGCGTTTGGATCAAAATGGCTGGTACTTGGTAAGTTATTGATAAATAAGTTACTATTATGCCATTACTTAATTGAGTTTTATTAATCATCGTCTCTAAGCTTCAGGCTTGTTAAAATTATGTGTGATAGGGAAATAAGTATTCTTGCAAAAATATAAAAATGAAATAATCAGTTTAATGTGGACATCAGTGTTGAGAAAACTGTAGCCCATGGGCCAAATCCAGCCTGCCATCTGTTTTGTAAATAAAGTTTTATTGGAGCACAGTCATATGCAGTGATTTATGCATTGTCTGTGGCTGCTGTCCCAGGACAACAACAGAGTTGAGTATTCGCAGCAGAAACCATGTAGCCCATAAAGTGCAACATACTTACTATGCAAAAACTAGCATCTTAATGGAAAATAGTTTGTTAACCCCTGGTGTAGATCAAAGTATAGTCAACATCAGCTTGTTAGTCTCCTTCCTCCATCCTAATAAATGTTTTAATTTATAAGTTGATCAGTCAGTCATGAATTGTATTTTATATTATTAATATATGTAGATTTGCTATGTTCCTATATTGGTGAAAACATATCCATTTAAGTTAAAAATCTGTTTTGAGGCATTATTAGTATTTCCTAGTATCATACATTTATAAAGTAGGAGTGCTGGAATTCAATTCATATTTTGTCTGATTCCAAAGACAACATTCTAATATTCATTTCACTACAATACATTGCATTACAGAAGAGAATAATTTTCCAAAATATTTGTAGAGAATTTAACTTATTATTCCTTAGTTAAAATTGAAACAAATAACCATTACAGTATGCCAAGGATGTTAAATTAAATAAAATAATACGTATGAAAACAGTGTTTATTTTTTTACTTTCTTCACCAAAGACAAGACTGAATCAAGGAAAGGAATTTGTTTCCTTCAAAGAGAACACACTAGTCTTAAATTTTTATCATGTGTAGATAAAAAGAGAAAGTTAAAAAGTTGATTAGAAAAATCTACAAACCTTTGAAAGCCTGGAGTTGAAAATGCAGATCTTACTTTAAATCATTTTGACCTCATATAATATATTCGATCAATTAGTCTCCTTTTTGTCTTACCTTGTAATTATTTTTTTGTTTTGAAATTCCCACTGTCAAACAGTTTTCCAACAGTATTTCAAAAAGCAAAACAAATACGTACATGATTTTTCATAGTCATCAAAGATACAGCTAGCATTAACAGTATGCAATTATGTCCTATAATTTACAATTGCAAATCAAGGTGTATCAATTTTATAATGGTTTATATGTCTTTAAACTCAAGAGAATATGTTTAGAAACTACAGAAAAGAAAAGTGCATTTCTCGATTTTAGCTATTGCCATCAATTATAGAAAAAATCCGTTAAGTAAATGCATTGCTAATATAGCTACAAATCCTTTGGGAAATAAAAAATGACAAAAATTTACAATAAGGGAAATATTTGAGCCTTGCTAACCTAATATAGATTCAACAGTGAACTAAAATGGTGGTAGTTTTCTGGCTTTTTATAATACTGGAAACATGACTTTTTATTTGTTCTGTAAAATAACACACCATTGATTTTTTTAGAAGCAAGATGTTGTTACTTATCATGTGCATTTCTTCTAAATATTTGTATTATGGAAATTCACATGTGGTATTATTACTGCTAAAAACTGATAGGTGAAAATAAATAATTACATTTAACAGATTTAAAAAGAAGTAGCAGGGGCTGGCCCCATGGCCGAGTGGCTAAGTTCGCACATTCCACTGCAGGCGGCCCAGTGTTTTGTTGGTTCGAATCCTGGGCAGGGATGTGGCACTGCTCATCAAACCACGCTGAGGCAGCGTACCACATGCCACAACTAGAAGGACCCACAACGAAGAATATACAACTATATACCTGGGGTCTTTGGGGAGAAAAAGGAAAAAAATAAAATCTTAAAAAAAAAAAGTAGCATTTAAAGATTATGACTAAGCAAGATATCAACCATTTTTAGCTGTACAGTTATTTGTGCCTCTGATCTTAATGTTAACAGTTCTTGCTGCAAGCCAGCATTCCAGATGTTCTCCATTACTCCCCCCCACTCTATAGTAAAGAGAAATTATAGAAGATAAATGAGAAATAAGTCTAAACTCATGATGTTTATGGCAATGGGATCAATAACTAGCACTCTTAAAATAGAAAAATAAACTTTATAAAACAGTCTTTCTAACAAGATTGCATGTTACCACTGAAAACAGATTTCTGATACCTTAGGGATGCAATTAATAATAGCTGAAGGTTTAGTGTTTCAGAAAACCTGTACAGAATAACAACCCAATTCTATGACCTACGTGTTTCAAAGGGGGGTAGGTGAATTTGAGAAAGGCCGTCAATCGATTATGATTTATTCTAGTAGTTTTTATAATATTGTAGCTGTTTTTATTTAAGGCAGACACTGTTGACAATGTTTTTCATCCATGTACCTGGATTAATCTGAAAAATTTATGTTACTGCAGCAGTCACAGCAACAGACCTAGGCCAAAACTAATATTGTTAATAAAAAAAAAAAATGTTTCCAATGCTCACAATTTCTTTTGTTTTGCCCATTTCACTCCTATTATAATTTTGCCTTTCCATTTCAACAAATTTGGTAAATCGGTGTTTTTTCTCATGGCGTATGCCCTAAACCAAAAAGGTTTTTCTATTGGTCATTTATATAACAAACTAATTGTAAGCCAAGGGTGTTATTCTCTCAGAAATATTTGATAAGGCTAATACTTCCTTAAGAAATAGCTAACTTTGATCCTGTTAAAAGAATTTCAGTTTAGAATGAAAGAAATGAGAGTATTTTGTGCACAAGTATTATTGGCAGTAGAGCTGAGACCATATCAACAAGGAAGCGACACCAGAGAGTCATTAGTGAAAAAAAAAAAAAACTTACACAGAATCTTAAAGGCAAAGCAACTAACTGGTTAATTGAGGTATCTTGAATAATTGGAAAATCGATCTAAGGTGTTCTCTTTTTTTTTAATCACTGCTTTCAAAGTTATGCTATATAATCATTCTTTCCTGACCTCAATGACATTTCAAGGAGAATCCATCATTATATAGTCACCTTCCATTAAAAAAAATGCAACTGGGTACGAATTCAATCTCAAACTCAATTCAAAGTCTCATTATTTTCTTTAAATGGTTCAAGACCTTTGAAGTGGGAGGATCCAGTGTTCATTCTTTCACTGCCCCGTTCTTCACATCCTGCTCTTCAGTGGTTAAATGACAGCAGCCTGGAGCACGCAGGCCGCAATACTGGTCATTCTTTTTATGATCCCATTAACACAGATTCTTCTCAAAAGTATCAGCTACTCACATCAATTCCATATCTTTTCTGTCCATTCATTCCTCAAACCATCCTATATGACAACTTCATCTCAACATGTCCAAAAGGAGCTGCTGTCCCCAACCATGTGTCATCTACACCTTCCCTTGTCTTTCTCTAAAATAGTAAGGGTCCTATTATCTGCCCATCTGATCAAGCTAGAAGTCTCAGAATCTTATTTAATTACTTCTTCAATATTATCATTCATCTAATAGTTTATTGGTTCCTTAAGTTTTTATATGAAAATATATCTTTCTCACTCATCCCTAATTATTTTATCTTCACTGTCAAAATTCTAGTCTAAACCAAGATGGTCAACATATTGAGCTATTATAGGAGAGTCCTCTCCACATCCCTCTCCCCACCTCTCTCTCTTCCAATTTATGTTTCTCAAAGCAAAGCAGTTTTGAAAATATATATACACACACAGACAAGTCATTTCATGTTATTTCCATGCTTAAACTATTTCAATCACTTCCCACTTACTTAACAGAAAAACCTCCCCCTTGTCTGCTAGCCTCAGGATCTGATCTCTTTTCCTTTTCCCTTTTCTTTTTTTTTCTATAGCATTTAAACATTTAGTACTACTTTGCATGCAAGCAGTTTGTTTTGTTTTTATCTATCTGGCTTCTTAACATCCATTAGATCATATCTTCATTGTAAACATTGTAAAATGTTGTTCCCCAAATCCCTCTGTTTACGTAGGGTAACCAAGCATTTCTCTCTATCACTGATTGACATTATTTTCATTAATTTAAAGTTTTTTATTTTCAACTTTGTACTTATTTGTCATTTGTCTACTATATTATACAGTGATATTTACAACAAATGTATTAATGTCTGTTAAAGTCGTCAATGTATATTGATGTATACTAATTATACGATGTATACTATGTATAAGTTGTATACTAATAATGAAGAATTAGAGATGATTTGCCTTATTAGTTACAAAAGCATAATACATAAACAACCACATATGTGTATGTGTATGTACGTATATGGTATATATGTTTATGAATACAGTACATATATGTATACGTGTGTGTGAAAAAGATGTGTGCGATGTGTGATAAAGTGATAATGTGGTAAAGATGGCCCCATGATCAAGTGAGAAAGGTATTTAGAAAACTTATGTGTAGTAGAGATGTATCTCTTCATTATACATTTAATTAAACCCTAAGCTAGTAGAAGGAAATATGGAAAAATATCCTTGTAACCTAGGCATGGGATGATATATTTGAAACAATTCAAATGCAAGTTGAAGCCAAAACCATTGCAAGAAATATTAATTAATATGATTGCATCAAAGTCAGAATTTAGTTAAATGAAGGACGCAATAGACCAAGTTTCCAGACAGAGGCCTATCAGAGAATGATATCAAAATATCGAAACTCATCAAGGGAATAATGCTGGAAGATTAAGGAGAATAAAATTTTATATTTCAGCCTAATCTGACAAAACATATAAAGCTGAATAAGTCAAATGTTGATTGGATTGTTGGAAAACCTGACAATTTTAGTATTGTTGATTTTTTTTAAAATTTAGCTGTTTTAGTGGGTGAATAGAAGCTCATTTTAAAAAATTGTTAGGAAAGTCCAACATTAGAATTATTCTATATATGTGTATCAGTGACTATGTTAGCACCCAGGAAAATTAAGCATTCACTTAATCTGTGACCCAGTATTTCTATTCCTGAGTAGGTATACGCATCTCAGAAAAGTTATCTTCGTGTTCTCTTGGTCCTCTGTACATGGATATTCATCCCCTTGTTATTAGTGATATCAGGGAGCCGTAAGCAGTCCCCAGGTTTCCATCATTGCTGAAGATTTTAAGTAAAAATGTGGATATGCACTAAGGAGAAGAATGCATCAGCAAGAATTACCAGACAATCTGCTAAAGAAGTCTGTTAAGATGTATAGATAGAGGGGCTGGCCCCGTGGCCGAGCGGTTAAGTTCGCGCGCTCCGCTGCAGGCGGCCCAGTGTTTCGTTGGTTCGAATCCTGGGCGCGGACATGACACTGCTCATCAAACCACGCTGAGGCAGCGTCCCACATGCCACAGCTAGAAGGACCCACAACAAAGAATATACAACTATGTACCGGAGGGCTTTGGGGAGAAAAAAGGAAAAAATAAAATCTTTAAAAAAAAAAAAAAGATGTATAGATAGATATTTGAGAAATAGTAGCAACTATCCATCCACTGGTGAATCGATAAACAAAATGTGGGATGTCCACACAATGGAATACTGTACAAAAATAAAAAGGAATGAGTGCTGATACACTTAACAGAAGCCTCATGATAAGTGAAAATCCAGACTCATATAACTGCATAGTATATAATTCCATAGGATTATTAGGGAGATATGAAATTGTGGGTAGTGGAAGAGAAGTGAATGGTAACCTGAAGGCTGCTGAGAAGAATGGTAATATTCATGTAGTAGAAGATCTGATGTCTAGCAAGAAGGATGGTATTTGTGACTCATCTCTGATTTTTTTTAATGGCATTCAGTGACAGTTTCTATATTTCAGGTAAAATGTTATTGCACAATTGCTGAGGCAAACATTATCTGCAGGGCTGCAGCATATCGGCTCCATTTGCTATTAAGAAATGAGATATAATTTATTCTCAAACTGGTAATTTTGGCTGCCTTCCACCTATTTCCAGGAAATCAGATGTGCATAGTAGATATGTACTGCTATCAATTATCACCCTAAATGCATTACGGAATGTGATATCACTTCTTTCTGCTTGATTCAAAGGGCTTCTCATTGTATTCTATAAAAAGTTGAGGGTGGGTCATAGAAAAAACATATGGTGATGTAGTCATATATGGAGTTATTATGATTCTGTTGGGTTTTTTAACCCTATAGAAGACCACCAGTATGCTCTAATGGAGTGAACTTCACAATATATGTAAGTCAAATTATTTTGCTATACACCTTAAACTTATACAGTGCTTGTGCCAATAATATC
This sequence comes from Equus przewalskii, assembly GCF_037783145.1. Lineage (NCBI taxonomy): Eukaryota > Metazoa > Chordata > Mammalia > Perissodactyla > Equidae > Equus > Equus przewalskii. The sequence goes on from NC_091861.1 coordinate 18,325,049, forward strand.
TCAATAAAACTGGAAAAATCAAAATCTGAATGGAGATAATCTACATATGACTATATTTAATGTTTTGAAAATATTTTGTACATTTAAGCGAAACATAAAATGGTTTTATAACAGTTATTAAGTATTTTTTCAATAAGTATGAATACTACAAATAATTGCAAGGATTTTTTTTGAGTCAACATGTTTACAATCCAGAATACACTGAATCACTCTCCAAAATTTGCCACGCTCAGAAGCTTTGCATTTACATATGTGGATATGCAGGGCAGCCTTTCTTAAGATTTGTTCCGTTAAAGCAGGACCATTTCCACCAGGGGAAAAGACAGAGTCCCAAGCTATGAGCATCACCGGAGCACTTAAAGATCCTTGAACTCAGAAGCCAGCAGTTAGTAGAGGAGTCAGTATCATGAGGGGGGGACATTGACTCTGATCATCAGGACTTGCAATGAAATGAGGGAATGGAAGATTATATTTAGTTTCCAGACTGTGTGCTTCTTGGTACTCCCTTGTCCAGTTTTGATGGTAGATGGAGAAGTCTGGCAACCTCAGACTAAGATAGTAATGGTGGTCAGAAGTTCAGACTCTCACAAAACTACTAGACAAAACTTGGGTGAATATATTTATTAATTTAGCTGTGGAAAATATTAAAGGATAACACTGTGGCCATCCACCAGATAAGATTGTTAAAATTGCCTACATAAATTGTTTTTAAGCTTTTGCTTGAACATCACATAAAATACAAAAATGCTTATGCCTTTATTTTTATAACTTTGCATCTTAGTATATCTGTCCTTCTTATTTGGCTGCAACTAACAATCAGAATTTAATTAAATCACTGGCCTCAATTAATATCTATAATTTTGGTCTATTTATGTGAAATAAGTTTGACTCTGGCAACATATTTTCTTAAATTGTTAAAAGCTATTTTATATTCCTACAATAGATTAGTATTTTTGTAAACTTTTCAAGTTGTTTTGGGAATGGTTAGTTTAGAAGATAAGGTTGTGCACGAATATCTGTGGACAAAGGGCAAAGTGTTTGCTACCTTAATGCTTATCTCAAAATAAAACAAATGTGATCGAGTGAGAGTTCAAAGCAAGTAGAACCAGCTTACTCCTAATGCTCCCATTATCTTCCAAGACCTTCAACAGGTGCCATTACATCCCACAAGCTTGCTTATCACCTTTACAAATCTCGGAATCAGCTGTTGGTTGTGTGTATTTAGTACTGATGTTTAAGACTTAATACATTACACTTTTCTCCCACTATAATTGAGAGTTCTGGAAGTCTAATTCTTTAAGAAAATTTTCCTAGGTTAATCTAATATAAATATTTATCATTTACCCCTAACCATTCAATTTAGAAACAGATTTCTTCTAGCAAAAGATCATCAAGCCTCCAAATTTGTTTTGACTTGTCTTTACAAATCACTTATAAATAAAAATCAATGTCTTACTTTCCATTAATAGTTTAAAACTTCTGGGTCTTTTTATTATTATTTCCTTTACTTAATTTATTCTTGTTCATTTGTGTTAGTTACTATTGCTGTAAATAGAAGCTCCGAAGCAGAAAAACTGTACACGTGTAAAATTCTCACAATAAAATCGCTAGTATAGTGCTGGACGTGATTATATATTTAATATTCTATTTGATTGAATGCAGCAATTAGGTTTTATCAAAGCATGTAAATATTGCATATTTTATGACCAAACCATAAATTATTACAGCTATTTTAGTGGATCAGGTCAATGATGTTAAAAAGAAATCCATCATATTGGATGTCACTTGGAGAGATAGAAAGTTCTGAAACAGACTTTGCATGCTTTATAACTTCTTCTATCTCTGTATTATTGACAAGTTTTGAGTTAGAATCTCTGACAAAAACTATATTCTGTCTATGCATTGTGGTCGGAAGAAAATTTATATGATAATTTTACTCTCCACCATAGTAAATTCTATGTGCAATAAAATAAACACATTCCTGGTGGTCACATGCTATAGTTTATGACTATGCAGTAAAGTTTATTTTACGTCTGCCACCCTGAATGAAAGATGTCACTTGAGCACTTAAATCAACATCATTTATAGAAAAAAATCAACCAACATGAACAGTGAATTGAATGAGCAAAGTACTTCACCATGAATGATGATTTTTATTTTTCCAATTTTCTAGATCGATTTCATATTTCTTACACTGTTCACATGCAAGCCTTAAAAGATCTTCTTGATTCATGCTCTTTCCTGATTCATGATCTTCCATGGGTGAGATCACCTGAATATACGCTTGTTATTATTGCTCATGCTTGTCCTAACAGGAAGCCCATTCATCTAATAAAAATAATATGCAATCAAAAGATGTCACCTTTTTCCCATTAAAATAATATAGAAAGGAGAAATGTCATTTCCTAGATATTCTTTTCAGAATGAAAAAGTAACATGACAAGTAGTGAGAAATGATGTCAGAAAGATAAGAGGAGCGGCGGATCACAGAGAGTCTTTATGTCGTGCTAAAGGCTTTGATTGCGTGCACTGGAAAGACACTGGAAAGTTATAACCATGTGAGTGACAAGGTAAGATTTGTATTATAGCAAAGGAGCAGAGAAGAAGCAAGAGAGACAATTTAGGAGGCAGTTGATAAAATTTAAGGACATAATGACATGGTCAAGGAAAATGGCCGTAGATTATAGTATTACATAAGTTTAAGGCCCATATTAAGGGTTAAAGCGTGAGCATATGCTAGAATCGAGTTCTCATTGACCTCAATCAGGAAGCCTGCGGGAGAAATTATATGATTGTTTTCGTTTTACTTGTTTGTATGTTTCCTTTCTGACAAAGGTAAGAGGAGGATGTTAGGACTTTATATTTGAACGTATCAGTTGGGAGCTGCCCTTTAATCATTAAGGCAGACTGGTTGAGTACACAGTTGGAAAAATGAGCCTAGATTCAGGGGAGCATTCCAGGCTGGATACATACTTTAAGAATCATCAAAATAAGGTGGTGTTTTCAGTCATGAGATTGAATGAAATCACCTACAGTGTCAGGGTAGATGAAGAAATTGTTCAAGGAATGAACCCTGGGGCATTTTTTAACAGCTTCACTAAAATATCTTTGTCATGTAAAATTGTATAAATTTAAAGGGTATAACTTGATGATTTGGCCTATGTATGCATTGGGAAAGATCACCACAATCAAGCTAATTAACATATCCATCACTTCTACATAGTTCCCAATTTGTGTGTGAGTGTGTGTTGAGAAGATCTACCCTCTTCTTAAATTTCAAGTATACACTATGGCATTGTTAACTATCTTCACCATGCTGTCTTTACATCTCTAGATCTTATTCATCTTGTGTAACTGAAACTTTGTACCCTTTAACCAACATCACCCCATTTCCCCTTCACCCGGCTTTGCTCTACTCTACACTCCTGACTATTTTAGATTCCAGGCATAAGTGAGATCAGGCAGTACGTCTCTTCTGTGACTTGCTTATTTTGCTTAACATAATGTCCTTCAGTTCCATCCATGTTTTCTCAAAACGGCAGGATTTCCTTTTCTACGTACGAATAATAATCCATTGTGTGTAGTATATATATTACATTTTCTTTATCCATTCAACTGCCAATAGACAATTAGTTTGTTTCCATATCTTAGCTATTGGGTGAATAATACCACAGCGAATATGGAAGAGCATATATATCCTCAAAATCCTGATTTCAGATCCTTCGGATATACACCCAGAAATGGGATTGCTGGATCACATGGTAGTTCTATTTTTAATTATTTGAGGAACCACCACACAGTTTTCTCTAATGGCGGTGCTGATTTACCTTCCCACCAGCAGTCTAGAAGGATTCCTTTTCTCTACATCATCACCAACACTTGTTATCTATTGTCTTTTTGATAGTAGCCATTCTAACAAGTATGACATGACATCTCATTGTGGTTTTGATTTGTAGTTCTCTGATGATTAGAGATTGGAGCACATTTTCATACATTTGTCAATTGGATTTCTCTCTCTGAGAAGTTTGTATTTAGTGTCCTTTTCCCATTTTTTAATTAGGTTATTCGTGTTTTGGAATTGAATTGTATGAATTCCGTATATATTTTGGATGTTAATCCCTGTCAGATATGTGGTTTGAAAATATTTTTTCCCATATTGTAGTCTGCCTTTTAATTTTGTTGATTGTTTCCTTTGCTGGGCAGTGGCTCTTTAGTTTGAAGCAAACTCATTTGTGTATTTTTGCTTTTGTTGCCTGCGTTTTGGGTATCATCTCCAAACTTACTGCCAAGATCAATGTCAAGAAGATTTTCCCTATGTTTTCTTCTGGGAGATTTTACAGTTTCAGGTCTTTAAGTCTTTAACACATTTCGAGTTGATTTCAGTGTGTGGTGTGAGATAGTGGTTTAATGTCATTCTTTTGCAGGTAGATATCCAGCTTTTCCAGCATCATTTGTTAAAGAGACTATCCTTTCCCCATTGTGTGTTTTTGGCACTCTTGTCGACAATCAGCTGACCAGAAATGTGTGGGTTTATTTCCGGGTTCTTTATTCTGTTACATTGGTCTATACTTCTTTTTTTATGTCAGTACTATACTGTTTTGATTACTCTAGTTTTGTAATATAATTTGAAATGAGGAAGTGTGATACCTCCAGCTTCATTCTTCTTCATAGGAGTACTTTGGTTATTCAGGGTTTTGGGGGTTCTAAATGAATTTTAGGATTTTCTTCTATTTCTGTAAGAAATATCATTTGGATTTCGATAGCGATTCCACTGAATCTGTAACATACTTTTAGTAGTATTGCTATTTTGATAATTTAATTCTTCCAAAGCATGATCATATGATGTCTTCTCATTTTTGTTTTGTCTTTTTTAAGTTTCCTTCACCAGTATTTTATAGTTTTAGTGCCCAAGTCTTTCACCTGTCTGGCTAGGTTAATTCCTAAGTATTCCTAAGTACTTTCTTCACTTTACTGCTAATATGAATGAGATTTTCTTTTTTTCTTTTTCTTTTTTTTTTTTTTTTTTGGTGAGGAAGATTGGCCCTGAGATAAAATCTGTGCCAGTCTTCCTCTATTTTGTATGTGGGATGCTGCCACAGCATCATTTGATGAGCAGTGTGTAGGTCCACACCTGGGATCCAAACCCACGAACCCTGGGCCACTGAATTGGAGCATGTGAACTTAATCACTAAGTCACTGGGCCAGTCCTATGAGATTGTTTTCTTAATTTCCCTGTCAGATAGTTTGTTGTTAGTTATGCACATTTTCATGTACTTATTGGCCATTTGTATGTCTTCACTGGAAAAATGTCTATTCATATCATTTGCCCATTTTTATTTGAATTATTTACTCTTTGCTATTTAGTTGTATGAATTTTTTATATATTTTGGATATTAACCTTTTATCAGATATATAGTTTGCCACATTTTCTCCTATTTTGTAGGTTGTGTTTTCAATTTATTGAATGTTTATTTTGCTGTGCAATGACAATCCTCTAGTATTTTGTCATTAATAAAGTTTTCTATTAATACAACAATACAGGTTTAATTTATAATGTCTATAATTTTTATTTATTTATTTTTTGAATACAAAAAACTATGCATAATTAATTTATATAAGTTGATGTAATTTGAAGATTAGTATACACCCATGAAATCATCACCACAATCTATGCCACAAACCTACCACTTCCAGAAAGTTTCCTCCCGTCCTATTTTATTATTATTGTTATTATTTATGACATGAACACTTAACATAAGATCTATCCTTTCAGAAACATTTTAAGAATATAGTACATTATTGTTAACTATAGTCACTATGCTGTAGAGTAGACCTAGGATTTACTCATCTTGTGTAACCAAAACTTTGTACCCTTTGACTAATACCTTTCCCTCTCCCCCTCCCCAGGCCCTGGTAAACACAATTCTGTTCTCTGCTTCCAAGAATTTGACCATTTTAAATTCCTTATGTGAGTGGTATCATGTAGTATCTATCCTTCTGTGTCTGACTGACTTCATTTAGCACAATCTTCTCCAGGTTCATCCATATTGTCAGAAATGGCAGGATTTCCTTCTTTTTTAAAGCTGAATAATATTCTGTTTTATGTACCATGACATTTTCTTTATCCATTCATAAACACTTAGGTTGCATCCATGACTTGGCTATCGTGAAAGACTTTTCAGTGACGTGAAAGTGTAGATATCTCTTTGAGATCCTGATTTTAATTCCTTTCAATCCCAGAAGTGGGATTGCTGGATCATATGGTTGTTCTATTTTTAATTTTTTTTAGTAATTTCTATACTGTTTCCATAATGACTGTACCAATTTACGTTCCTTCCAACAGTGTACAAGTCTTCCCTTTTCCCCATATCCTCAACATTTGCTATCTTTCAATTTTTAATAAAAGTCATTCTCACAGGTATGAGATGATACCTCATTGTAGTTGTGACTTGCATTTCCCTGATGATTAGTGACGTTGAGCATCTTTTCGCACTTGTTGGTTATTTGCATGCCTTCTTGGGAGAAATGTTTATTCATTTCCTTTGCCTGTTTTTTAATTGGGTCATTTGTTTTTGCTATGGAGTTGTAAGAGTTCTTTATATATTGTGTGTATTAACCTTTTATTGGATATAGGGTTCGCAAACATTTTCTCCCATTTCATAGGCTGCCTTTTCATTTTGTTGATTTTTTCCTTTGCTGTGCACAAGATTTTAATTCAATGAAATCCTGCTTATCTATTTTTGCTTTTTTTTGCTTGTATTTTTGGTATCATGTCTAAGAAATCACTGCTAGCCAATTTCCAGAAGTTTTTCCTGGGGTTATCTTCTAGGAGTTTTATGATTTCAGATCTTATGTTTAAATTTTTAATTCATTAATGACTATGACTTTTTATAGTGTTCCTTTTCCCATTCCTGGCATCAATTAAAGTGTTGCCAACTCTGAGTAAAGGTCATTTTAATTCCTGTATAACATACTGTAACATGTTGTACAACTTATACCCATGGACATTTTTAAATTAAATGATGTTCAAAGGTGAACATTTTGTGATAGATGGGGTAGATATTAGTTCTTCATGTTTGCAACACAATTTTGCTAACTGAAATTAGTATGCAGTCCTCTTTTGTAAAAGCTTAAGAAAACCAGAACACTCGACCATGATTTGGTCATTCAAGTATTCCCGTAACCACAGAGCATGTACAGCTTTATGATCTTTTAATTTATGATAGTAATAAAACTGTTTGATAGCAAGTCCTAATTTTAGTAGAAATAAATGCAAGATCAATAATCTTAAATGTAAACGTCTAGCCTTGAACAGCATACAATATCAGCAGTCTAGACTTCTATTCAGATATAGATAATAACATCCTTTTGACAAATTTTAATTGCTTGACAGAACAGAAAACATTAGGAACATGAATGCTTAGGTTCATTTTATTAAATATTAGAGAAAAGTCTTTAGGTATCTATATACCAAGAGTGACTTATGTCTGCATAAACTTTCAATATTAGCCTTCAGATTTTGACATAGATTTTTTCAAAGTGCTCTGTTAAGTGATCATTGTGTATATGTTGAGCCTTACATGAGAAATGATTTTATAGGTATATGTTGATATTTTAAGCAAAAATTAAATTAAATAACTTTCTGTATATTAGTAAGCAGATCTTTTGGTAGTGACACAATGGTATAATAGAAATCAGAAATATAAGTTATCACATCTTTCTTTTTCTTTTCTATCTCACCTATAAGAAGATTCTTTTTGGAGGGTAAAAAGAAGACTAGAAAGAATATAACCATTTATTGTGGATTTATGAGCCCTTCCTATTTGTTCTAATGTCATGATGGATATCACAAAGCAAGACTCAAAGAAGACAAAAATAGCACAAAATCGTAATCCAAGAACAAGGACTCATTTTTAGTCCCTTTCACAGAGTGAAATATGGAGAAGAGTATATCTCTCACAATCATTCAAGGCTTAATTTTGACGTCTTCCACTTATTCTGGAAACTAGAAAGCAAATATATTTGCTAGAAATGAGGAAGAGTGTCATATAGGAAGAGATTTTAGAATTCTCTTATTAGTTAGGGTACTTTGGTTGGGGACAAAAGGAAGATTACCAGTATAGAATAAAACACTTAAACTCTAAGTAAAATTTTTACAAATTAAAATCTGTTACCTAAAATGGCATTGCCAATTGTTATCATTTTTTGTATTTGTCTGTAAACATACACAAGATTAGTTCTAGGAACACAAAAAGCCTAAGATAGGATTGATTCAGAGAAGGAATTGGCTGGGTAAGTGACAACAGGCACGGATGTGTAAAAGAGACCAGAAGTTAGGAACAATTGAATTGTTTGATTAATTAAGGGGAAAAGGTGAAATCCAGAGAGGGATAATAACCCAGGAAAGTAAGTTTCAATTATTCATGTCTGATTCTGATCAGAGGGAGAAATTGAGGGGCTTGAGGTAGTTATAAGACTGTATATTTAGTGTCTAGTATATAGTATACATATATAGTATATGTACACTATATAATACAGTTTATCCTTTTTCTACTGGAAATTTTTGCTTTTGTTGTTTGCTAATGGTAAATACAGGAGATATGAATTTCTTCTAAAATATTGGAAGAATACCTAGTGTTGTATATTTATGAAGTGCCAAGTTTTCCAAAGTGAGTTTTGCGTACATAACTCTCTGGAGCACAAGGTACATTGAATCTAGTTATTCGGGTAAACAGCATCGTTCACTAGACTTGTGAGCTTTTGAGATGGGAGCCATCGACGCTGTAATTCTGATACTTGCTTTCAGTAATTATTGTATTCTCAAATATATTTTTGTAAGAAACGGTAGAATTGAAATGGAAGCATCCGTAAATGAAGTAGAGATATGCTGAACTGCTAAATATGTTTCTTAAGAGCGATTTATCAGTTTTGTTGACGCCATTTGCAGAATGAAGCACCATCAAAACGCTGTAAAAAGGCAATTTCCTCTGAGCGGAAGTTACTGAATAAAGTGATTGAAGGAATGGATAAAACAAAAAGAAAATACGATAGATACAGGGGAAACAAGAGGGAAGAGATACAGCCAAAAAGCCATCACAATGATGAAATCTACTGTGATTTGACTTGTTCACTTTTCTAAAAAATTGTGTATTCTCTGCCAATTTTTGAAATAACAGCCATGAAAAGGTTCCCACTTAACTTCTTCTTTAGTTCATTTCAGTTGTATCTGAGAGGCTTTATCTAACTTCTATTTATTCTTTTATCTGTATACTTTCTGCAAAAAATAAACTGCTTTGGATTATGCATTATCCTTTTAGGATATAAGGGCAATACTTGCTTGACTATTGGACATGTTGTTTGATTGACTTGAAAGAGTTAATGTATTCACAGTATGAGCAGTACACGAGTCGTGAGAGTCTGCCATCACAGTGTACTTCTGCTTCTTACCACTTACTAATGTAACCAATGTGAACCGCAAAAGAAATCGACCAGCTTGTTTTCCGATAGCTAGAGACTGTCAGTCTATCAGGACATAGAATCACTTGGTTTCAGCATACGTTAACCTGTCTTTCCACCCTATAGATTTTTGTGTAGACCCCCAAACTCTGTGGGTGGTAGGCCTTTCTGGGCCTTCGTCATTGGAGCCCTGGTCAGTGTCCCTACTTGGCTATCAGGAAACAGAGATGGGTTACTCAGATCAAATTTGTTAATAAAGCCAGAAAACGCTACTAATGGATAAAAAAACTCTGATACATACTCTGATTGCTATGTGAGTATTGGAATATAAGGCTTTAGTGAAACAATTTGCTGCACAAAGTTACAATTTGCACATCTCATTATGCGTAAAAGTTATGCATTTCATTCAGCCGGTTAAAACATACTTATTAAATGCCTCTTCATCTGTGGGTGTTTCTGTGAGCAAATAGAACTTCTTTTTACTGGACCTTTTGTTCCAGTGCTGACAACAAAATTTTTAACGGTTCATCTAATAAGTTAGAAGGCAGTACGTGTTATGGAGAGAAATACAGGGGAAAAATAAGATCTATTTCAGTAAAAGAGAAATGCTTTTAAAAAGAGTGGTCAGGCTAAGCCACTTGAAGAAGGTGACCTTGAAGCAAAGACTGGAAGAAGGTGAAGAAGCAAGTGATGCGGCTATATGGGGGCAGGAGGGCACTCCATCTGGTAAGAGCATGCAATGCGAAAGTTCTGAAGCAAGTAATTGATACCAAGACACCCAAAATATCTATTAATCAACAAATAGGATAAACAACGTGGGTTGTCTGTAAGAAATGGTTATTTATCATGTAATTGTCATGCATTATCATGCATTTCCTTGAATCAGGTGGAAAAGATATAAACGGCAAATCCATGACTTTGATAATAACAGAAAGTGGTAATTTGCATAAAAATGTCTTCTTACCGTGATCAGATTCCATCTTAGTAAACAGAGATTGCAGACATGCTTTTGCCTACCTAGTAAGAAGGCTTTTGGTTGACATTAACGTGTTAAGTGAAATACTCTCTCAGATTAAACCAAATGGTGGTGATGTTTTTCATGGTACGAACATTTTTCTTATTTTTACACTATTTTCCAAGGCAATACTCTATGTCTAGCTGTTTTTTTAAAATAAATAAATATATGTATATATATATATATATATATTTGTTAAACTGCCTTTTATTAAAATGAGGAGAATTATTTAAATAGATTCCTTACAGAGTAAGAGAGTCAAAAATAAACCTGCTGTACACTTAGTGATCACATTGAAGGACAAATCAAAATCTCTTAATAGAGGGACACTTTCCCAAATAGCTGTTTCCCAGGAAAAGAGTGTGGGGATCAGAATTGTGACTATCATCTTACAAGGACCAAAGCAAATACATCTCTTTTGTGGAGACACAACCACTTGAAAATGGAATTGTTTTTCACTCTGTTTTAGGAGAGCTTGGGTTCTCTCATAACATTTTTTTACTCCCTTTCTTGAATTTGAGTTATTTATGTCACCTCTCCACTGATAGGATGTAACATTCTGTAGCAGAGGAAATGGTACGCTTATTTCTGGATTTTGCTTAGGGCCCAACCAAAGTTCTACTAGGAAAATCAAGTAAGTTATATTTTTCAACATCCAGTAATATTATTAATTGCATTAGATAGAATTTGGCTTAAATATATTAAAATCATTAAATACTTAAAATACTCTATCTTTTTAAAAATAATTCAATAAATCATTGTGTATTTCTAGTGTGTGTGCATGTGCCAATTTGTTTTTCAGATTTTGCAATTGCTAAAAGAAAAAGATCCTTGCACTTATGTATAGTAGATTTTCTGACAAGGGATGTTAATGTGAACAAAAGGAACCATCTCCTCTTTAGTATCTAGATTTGATGAATATGCTCATGTTTCCATATTACCAAAGTCTATTTCACTGTAGACATTGTAAGGTATGTCATTACAAAACTCAGATGAAGCATTACACTATATTATATCATGTAAGGGGATTTTTGAAATTGCTAATACACAGCAACTTTCAGGACTTACGAGGTTATAGTTAGCAGGGAGAGTACAGAAATTGATGACCAAACCCACTACAGTGGTCTAATTTCTAACTAAGATTGTGCGCAATGTTTAAAAGCATTAGATACCCACTGCTTTGCTTTCATGCTCAATGAGTAACCCATAAGAATGGTAAGAGTAAGTTTTTCCCCCAATGCTGCTTTCTCTTTAGTCTGTGGCCAAGCACGCACTTGGCTACAAAAAAATTATATGTGTTTTATAGCTAAGTAATAATGAACAACTCCTTATTCTCTCTCAACGTAGAAGATAGTGACCATGCCTTTGACACCAACAATTTTAAAAATCCAGAAATAGTTTGAGATGCATAATTAATACTGCAAGTAATCTATAGATATCAAACACACACACACATATATAGATTATTAGAAGTAATCTAATAACTAACAAACTATTTTGATTAAATTCTCTATGGTACAATATTATGCTCCTACTCTGTGATGAATACCATATATATAAAACGTAATTTCCAATATATATTACATATGCTAAATAATATAATTTCGTGTGGTAAGCAGTACAAAAAACTTTATATGAGGTTCAGAAAGATTACTTTGCTCAATATCATTCTACTTGCATTTCTTTAACAAGGATTTATATCAAGATCTGTTTACTTGTAAATACATTTATTTTGCATAATATCATTCATAAATATTAATATCATATCTAGCCTATTAAAGAAGAAATAAAATTGTATATTGCCCTTGACTCTCATAGTAGAACAAGAGTCTTAACCAAGTTGGGGCATATAAGAATCCACCAAGAATATTTTTTTCATAACGCAACTGAATACGATGCCCTCACCTCTTTCCCCATCTGGATGTTGATAACTCTCCAGTAACAGCTATGTTCATTAAAAAATATTAAAGGTGACCAACAATCTTCCTGATCTACTTCCTCACTGCCTCCCTTCCATTTGAGAAGCAAATCTATCATTTTCTCTTCAGTAATATAAGAATAAAATTATAAACAATATTGGAAATGAATCTCCCCCTTTCCTTTCTTACCTGGCCTTTATTCACACAGTTATCCTGTGAAAATTGGCTGATGTGGAAATAACCCTCTTATGTCATGTTCCCTCTTGCTCACACCCTGCTGAACAGTTAGCAATCCTGGATTCAAACCTTGGGAAACAATTATCTCAGCTCTTAGGGCTCTCATAAGCATAAATTCCAGAACTTTTCAAGTTAAAGGAAGACATGAAAATGTTAACATTGATCTTGAAAGGAGAGCTAGTAATATTTAAGAGAATAATTCATATCTTATTTTAGAGTACAGCCAAGAAGTCTGAGTAAAGTATGTCGTTATATACAAGCCAGAGCATCTTATCAAATAATATTAAAGTGTTCAATCAACCTCTGCCATTTCCGCTATATCAACTGTGTTCAGGAGATCAAAGAACTGAAAAGAAATTTCTTTCCAGAGTTCAGATTTTGTGCAGATGTAAATACTATAATGCCTCTCCCTTATTTTAGATGATAGACGCTACAATCTAAGTGCACTCTATCTTAACTAATATAGGTACCAACTGGGAGAATTAAAGAATATAATGCTCTATAATTATGACTGAAGTAAAATAATTCAGATTATTTAGCTGATATATCTATTCCAGCCAATGCTTTTTTGCAACAGTCTGCCAAATTATAAAGCATGATGAGTCACTAGATTGAGCCAGTTTAGGAGAGATATATATTAAAACATAGCAATATACATATATCTCTGTCCCAGAGAGAATGAGAAAAATTTTAAATTAGAATCTCATAATCTACAATGATACAATGGAAAATATTTAGACAGAAATTTTATTACAATACAAATTTTTATTAAAATACAAAATATAGCTAAGAAAATTTGAAGACCAGATATTTGAAGAATAATAGGGAGAAGGTGCTCTCAACTACGTGAGTTCTAAATGAGATGATTTTTAGGAATATAACCACTCTGTGAGCACACAGATCTTGTTTATCATATTCTTTTGAGGGCATGCCAAATAGTCTTGCTTATGGAGATGAGTAAATGTTCATAGACACATATCTTAAGAAAGTATATAATAATCTATGCATTTGGATGACTTTGCGCAAAATGCATGGGTATTTTTGTGAATAAGGAGCAGGGGAAGATGTTTATGCCTAATGTTTAGGAAAGGAGAAGGTTATCTCAATTGTAAAGGGTTTGGGGAGTTCAGATAAGTGTGAGTTATCTAATGTTTCACTAATTTTAAGTATAGTAATAGTCAAATTTCTTTTCAGATATTTGGTGAAATCTTGACATGAAGTGAGTCAATAGAAGTCTATTAGCATAAATTGATTTGTTGAGAAATTTTTTTTCTTTGAAGAATAGGTACAGGTTGATGTTTTCATTTCAGTCTGTGGGGGAAAATGTTTCTTTGGTTATTGTCCTAAGAACAATTAGAAAAATCAGACAGTATGTTGAAACCTACAAACAAATTTGTTAGATTGCATCAGAGAGCTAACAATGCAGTGAGAGCTTGCCTGGCCAAGATAGAAAGGAAGACCAGAGAGGGTAGCTAAGCCAATGGTTTGATGTTTTCCCTGAAAGCAATTGCTGATTTTTAATGTAGTTTATAAGAGGCCATGTAGTTGGCAGCAGACTCAAGAGAAACGGTAGCCAAAAAAAAAGTTGGGAATGAGGGCATTCCCTGTTAGCAAATCCATTTTTTAGGTTAGAATATCAAAAGCTTTAATCCACACATAAGGATGAAGTCAAAAAAGGCCAAAGCTTAGAAGGTCTAAAGCCCAGTTTAGAAACATCTCGGTTTTTGCTATAAGGGAAAAATCAGAAATTATAGGTGCAGGCCAAACTGGGCTCAATGCTTATTTGTGTACAGTTCACAAGCTAAGAATAATTTTTACATTTTTAAATGTAAAATGTACAAAAGAATATTAGCCATTTTGCAAAAACAACTGCTCAGATAGTTAAAGAAATTGTCCTATGGCTCACAAAGCCTAAAATATTTATTGCCTGGCTCTTAACACAAAAAATTTGCTGATCCCTGTTTTATGATGATGGGTATCTCAAATGCTCCTAGCTTAGATGCAAACTGGAAATAAAAATAAATCATCTATGGAGGAAGACAATATAATTTGAAGCCTCAAGTAATCTCTACCTTTTGTCCCCATAAAAATGTTTGCCATTTAATCAAAAATAAAGATAAAATGTATAGCTGGTACTGACTGTAAACCAAAAGAAGATACAGAAGATATAAACAGATCCAAAGGAGAGGCAGATAATGTAACAGTCAGACAGTTCAAAATAGTTGTGATAAATATAGACTGGATATTAAAGGAACAATTGGAATATTTGGCAGAAAACTGGAAGTTTAGAGAAATAAATAAAAATACTACAGCAAAACTTCCAAGAATTGAACTTAATAACTAATATGCTTAGAAGAATATTAGATACAGCTTTAAAGAGAATTAGTGAACTAAAAGATACATGAAAAGAAAATATCCTATTAAAACTTAAAGAAACAGAAAGAGATGATTTAAGATGATTTTAGAAATTTACAGACAATATATCTAATATAGTGTGTGACTGAAGTGCTGAAAAGAAAGGAAATACAGAGAGAATGGGGCAGGGGAAATATTCTAAGAGCAAATTCTTGAGACTTTCCCAGAACTGAAGAAAGGCATCAAGTCGTAGATTTGAAATCCACTGTGAACACCAAATAGAATAGTCAAACAAAGAAAATCACCCCTAGGGACGAGTATAGTAAAGCTAATGGAAAAAAAGAATGATAAAGGGAAAATATGAACGGTCACAGAGAAAAACACACATTGATTTCAAAGAAGAATAATACAACCAAGACTGATATAAACAAAAATAATGAAAGGCAGAGGAAAATGGTTTTCTGAGTGAAGCCAGTTAGCATTGTTTCCTTAACTTTTGTAAAATTAAAAATTACGTGTCTAAAGTCGTTTTCAAATAAATAGAATTACACTAATGGGTATCTTTTTTAAAGTGTTTAATTTTATGATTTATTGCAATGCTAAAAATTATGAGGTTTAATGTTCTTGAGCAAGCTAAATTATAATTTAGAGATCCTTAAGTAAATCTAAGGCCTTAAGTAAATTAAAAAATAATATTTGGATGAGAAGACAGTTTCTAAATATGAAAAAGATACAAACCACTGGTCAGTAAACATAATTATACCCTTATTCCTTAGAATAGTAATAGGTAAACAAATATGTAATTGCAGTTGGGGAATATAATTAAAAACAAAATCTCCTTCCAACAGAGAAAAATTCTGCATTAAGGTAGAAGATAAAGAGAACAGTTTTATGTCATGAGAAGCATATGGAGTCCTCTCAGAGACTGCGGAGAAACAAAGTCTCACCATTTCGTATGGTCAAACATGTGCAACTCGTTTCTTCCATGTTCTCAAAATAAACTAAAACTGGTCATAAAGTAAGAGAATTTGACAGCACCATTTGTCAAATGTAATTCATCCTCAATTCACCTAGTAATTGGGATGGCCACTTGTGTTTACTAATTGCCTTTATCCAAAGGAAAACTAAAGTTCTTACATCTTTATGACTGGAGGTAGGTCTCCAACTTGGAGCCAGGCACTAGCTGAAGTTAGGCATCAACCCTGCAATGGAAATGAGAAGAGATGGCCCCAGGTCCTTGAGAAAGACTCTTAGGTGACAAAATCGGCAAGAGGTCTATTTAGCTTTTGTTTTGTTTGAGGAAGCTCAGCTCTGAGCTAACATCTGCCAATTCTCTTTTTGCTGAGGAAGACTGGCCCTAAGCTAATATCCTTGCCCATCTTCCTTTACTTTATATGTGGGACACCTAAGACAGCATGGCGTGCCAATCGGTGCCATGTCCACACCTAGGATTCGAACTGGCAAACCTGGGCCACCGAAGCAGAAGCAGAACAGTTGCACTTAACTGCTGCGCCACCGGGCTGGCCCATATTTAGCTTTTAAATAGATTAAAGTAAATCTCAAAAAGGCAGAGAAAGAATTTGGTTACAAATTATCTAAAGTAAGTGTTCTAAGAAAAAGGAGGTGACATGTCTTTCCTTTTCTTGTACCAGGGAAAAGTTCAACTTTTTTTCTTTTTTAGATTTGTATTTATTTGTATTTATGTACAATATCTTCCCTTTGTGATGATAAAATAGTAACAGTAACTATTAAAATTAACTCTACTGTCATATCCACATTTCTCTGGGCAAACTGCAGACCCAAAAATATTCAGCAAGCCCCCATTAAAATATAAATAACAGCAATTATCAGAATTACAATAGGAAGAATTTTAAAATGCAGCACAGTATTCACCTTGGGGAAATAACTTTTAAACATGTCATACCTATGGTTAGTAGTTAAATCAGATTCTTGATTAACAATACATAAATATTTTCCTTTGCCATACAATAATTTTACAAACGGTTGTGATGTTTTTATTGCTTTCACTTTCAAATGATTAAGTATTATTTTGTATTTCCCTATGAAGTCTTACTCAATTCAATACAAAGTAGTAGATCAACTCTGGAGCCTGATAACTTAAATTTTTAGCTAAGAGCTTTTCCTACAAGGCTTTAGAAATTCCTTCTGAGTTTCAGCCAATCATATGGTTAATATCATATATACGTGATAATTTAGAGTCTTCACTAATTGCTCATATTACATCCATGGATGTTATCTAAGTCTTGTTATGAGACACCCATAGAAGGGTGTAGACTGAACACCTAGTGTAATTGCTTTACGTCTTGATGAAAAACCCATCTGATAGGTCACTTTTTCCATTGGTCTAAATCAATAGTTATGTTGTTATAATAGACGATGAAATCTCTACAAACACACTCATCTATCTTGCTTGTCTATACTGAGCCTGGAGAGAATTTGAATCAGAAAGTTAACTGAATGAGATTAGACCCATTTTCTGCAGTCTCTGCTTGTGAGTGCCAGATTTCTATTTGTCTATTAATTAAATGCTTCTCTTTTCTACATCATTCTTCTATCACTTTTGGTATAGTCATAGTCCCAATATCTAATCGTTTCCCTAAATATGAACAACCTATAATTTTGAACTAACGATGGTATCTGAAGCTTATTTATATTCTAATTGATGCTGAACTATAAGAGTGAGTGTCTCTGCGAGCTTTGTGAGATGTTTGCCCCCAGCATTAAGCTATTTCAACCAGCCCAAAAGCAAGTTTTACCAAATAGCACATTTGCTTTCTAGTAAAATTTCACTCTGAAAGTCATTTAAGTAACCCTTACTGTGGATAGGACAGCAAGGCGGTCTCTGCGAACCATAATAAGTTTGATAGAGTGCCTGTTTTCAGTTTAGTTCAGGACCAGTATCATTTGCTCTAAAAAACTTTGTTTCAAGTCCTTTGTGGGAAACACAGAAATGTCCTCCAGAGGTGCTGGCTGCACCTGGGAAGCACAAATCCAGTTGGGCTTTTATTTTACTCTTATAGCCGTATGAGTGAAAGGCAGCCCTTGAAAGGGTTTTTCCCAGTGTGGGGACATCCTGCCTCTCTTCCAGAGCACTTTTACATAAACCAAATAGCCTACTGGATAGACATCACAAACTTCTGACAGGTCCTTCCAGATCCTTATGACCTTACATCTCAGTGTTTATAGGGCACAGACAAGCCCTTTGAAATATTGAACAAGATAATGAGTTGAATCAGGTAAATTAGGCACAGAAAATGATCATAGACCCAAACTCATAGACCTGCCAAATTTAAGTTCCAATGGAGAGTCACAATGCTTGCTTGCAGAAGTCACTCTAATTTTAATAAGATGAGTAATAAAACTCTAGTCCATTTTAACCCAGTAGATCGCCAAATCTTAGCCAATGAATTTTTTAGTCTTTGATTCATCTACTCTACTTATCCAGAGGAACTGAATGACAGGCATCTGAAAACGTTTGCATAATTTCTGAATGACAGTAGAAATACAATAATGTCTGCTGTCTAGTTCCATATGCCCTGGTATCCCAAAAGTGGGAATTAAGTGTATTAAGAGAGATTTTACCATTGTCTCTCCATCAGTTTCTTTTTTTTTTTTTTTGAGAAAGATTCACCTTGAGTTAACCTGTTGCCAATCTTCCTGTCTCTTTTGTTTTTCCTCCACAAAGCCTGAGTACGTAGTTGTATACTCTAGTTGTAAGTTCTTCTATGTGAGCCATGGCTACTGACAGACGAGTGGTGGGGTTCCATGCCCAGGAACTGAACCCCGGCCATCAAAGCAGAGTGCACAAACTTTAACCACTAAGCCGTCAGGGTTGGCTCTCACCATTGGTTTCTTCTGAAGAAGAAAAAGAAGGAAAAACTTCAGACCATCCAGACATCATGTACATCATAACTAGATAAAACCTCTTACATTTCACAGGTCTTAACTCCATGAAACCCAACTGCTGCCAGATTTCAGGTAAATTGCTTGGTGAGGACTTCCCGTGATTACCTTGGACGTGGCCTATTAAGAAGTTGACTGACAAATAGCACATCTTTTAAATATGTTTTGAATAATTTTATCTTTTTAGTAAAGATAGTGGGAACCTAGTGCTTTTAAGGTCTCTCTTTTACTCAGATAATTTTGTTGATGACAAAACAATACTAACAAAGCCAACAGGGACTATGATACAGAAATTATTTCTTAGGTATCCCCATAGTCCAGTTAAATTAATTTTAGCCCTTTTTCTAATCCATTTGCCCATTTCTTCTTTTTTGGAGGGGAGGAGGTTGAGGATGATTGGCCCTGAGCTAACATCTGTGCTAATCTCCCTCTATTTTGTATGTGGGATGCCACCACAGCATGGCTGATGAGCGGTGTGAAAGTCCCCACCCGGGATCTGAACCCATGAACCCCGGGCCATCAAAGAGGAGTGTGTGAATGTAACCACAATGCAACCGGGCCAGCCCTGTCCACTTCTTTTTATGAAGCAGATTTTTAAAACTATAAACAAAGTTTCTTTTTGTATTAAAAATAGGCATCAAAGTTTGGAGTCTTCGATATTTTAACAGCAGCTTTCATAGCTCTGTCACCAAAATCCTTGTCATTAGTAATTTTGTCATTCTATCCTATGCAAGCTCTACAATGAATTGCTGATATTTGAGTAGGCAGTTGTAAAGCTTCAAATAAATCAGCCATCAGTTTTCAGTGAGATATTTTAGTTCCCATTGAAGTAAAAACTCTTTTGTTTTTCCAAATTCGCTGTGTTACACGACAAACACCAAAGACATACATAAGATTTATACCTATCTAATCTATCTATTTGTCTCTGTCTGTCTGTCCATCTATCTAGCTACCTATTTTATTTTGTTTTTACTTTAAGTCCATAACCAAAAGTTGTAGCTCTAGTAATTGCTATTGACTCAACTGGCTTATGCTATTTAATTACAGACAAAGCATAAACTTCCAAAATTTCATGGGAAGTCACTAAGAAGCCCTAACTTGACAATTTTTATCCTAGATAGAGGATCCGTCAGTAACCATTATCAAACCTGCATTTTGAACTGGAATGTCAAATAAGCCAAGGACTAGTGTCTTCTATTACCATTGTACAACCATGACCATCCATCTGCTTAGGAGCTGATAGGACAGTAGCGGGCTCTAGGAGACTGCATCTCTCTCAAGCACAATGTTAGGATTGGATAATAGTGGTTTTCATAGCTAGTCTGAAAGCTCTGAGAAATGCTGGATCTCTTGTAAAATAGCTGTCCCAGCATGAGGGACATGGTAAGTGCAAAGGTCATGCAAAGGTCACATGCAAAGGCAAGTGACCCAATGTAACGGCTTGAGCCTTTCAGTAAGTGTGGTGGCTGCTGCCACAGCTCGGAGACCTCAAGGCATTCATTATGCCACAGAAGCTAGAATAACTGAGAAATACACATTGGTCTACAGTCTAATCCCAACCTTTTTTTTTTGAGGAAGATTAGCCCTGAGCTAACATCTGCTGCCAATCCTCCTCTTTTTGCTGAGGAAGACTGGCCCTGAGCTAACATCTGTGCCCACCTTCCTCTATTTTATATGTGGGACACCTACCACAGCATGGCTTACCAAGTGGTGCCATGTCCGCACCCGGGATCCAAACCAACGAACCCCGTGCCACCAAAGCATAGCGTGTGCACTTAACCACTGCATTACTGGGCCAGCCCTAATCCCAAATTTTGAGTTAATATTCTACTAGCAGCACCTTTATTTTCATGATAGTAGGAGTGGAAAGGTTTTTTAAAATGTGGAATCCTGAAAGCTGGGGGAGAGAACTATGGACAATTTCAGTTGTTCAAAAGATTTTTCATATTCTAGGCATCAAATTAGAGGATGTGAAGAATTATCATAAAATTGTTTCATCAGAGATTTTTGCCTGCTCTGGAGGCGGTGGATTCCACTGTCTACAATACTCTGCTGGTCCGTCCCCCAAATTGCTTTTTTTGTTTGTTTTTTGCTTTGTAGTAGGCCATTTTAATTGCAAAATTGGCTCACTTCTAAATTGTAACACTTTCAGCCTTCGCTGACTGAAACAGACAACAGATGCCTAAATATTTTACCTCAGTTTGGCAACGTTGCAATGTATCTAGTGAGGGCTTATGACCCTGTGAAGCAAGGAACTGAAATAAAGCCAAAGTAAACTTCTGTTTCTGAGGCTACCAGTTAGCCATCTACATATGGAATAATTATAGATCCCTTTGGTAGAACTAATTTCTTTACATTCTCCTGTAAATAAATAGAGAAAATTGTTGGGTCATCTTGAATTCCTTGAGAAAACTTTTGCCATAAATACCAGGCCCTTTCATAATTAGTGGGGGAGAAAAAGATTCATCTGCTGGAGAGCATAAAAAAGAGAAGGAGGGAGGAAAGGAGGAAAGGAGGAAAAAAGGAATGAAGAAAACGGAAGGAAGAAGGAAAGAAAGAAAACATAGATCAACTACAGAGAAAAATTTTGCAGACAATAATACTGAAGTCAGAATTTAAAATATTTGCAGGATTAAGAGATACAGGGATAATTGAACAACAAATTTATTTATTTCTCTAAGATCTTCTATGAATTATATACTGATCAACTATCTTTATTAAGCTTATCTTCCTTCTTTCCTGTGGGTATGGAGGTATTACAGGGTGAGTGTCCTTTAAAAAAAAAATCATTGGTTTTCAATTCTTTTGCTCCTTTTAATTAAGATCTCTACACAGGATGTGATTTAATACATGACCAAGACTTAATCTTTTGGTAAGCTATTTTCATTGGTTCTACAAAAAGTAGGGCAAACTAAAGCATTTTTAGAAAAATGAAACTGAGAGAACAGATCACCAGAGGACTCTACTAAAGAAAATATTAAAAGGAACTACTTTAATATTAAATTATTCAAAGGAGATAGTAATCAAGTGATGCCAAGAGAGAATGATATGCAAAAGAATGATGAGTTTCAGACGATTATTCAAAAACATCTTAATACATTTCTGAGTTTAAGTCAATAATAGAATTATTATAATATTAATGTAATTATCTATTAAAGATAATGAAATCATGATTTTTGAATATTATTTTTCAGGTACTACCTTATAAGCTAGGACAAAAACATGAAAAAACAAAATAAATTTTATTTATATATAAACCTTTTTGTATGTCTACACAATTCACATTTAGTAAAAAATAGAAACCATATGATAATTTTCACCATTGCCTTTGTATAAATATTTTTAAAAGTCAATATTTCTAACCCACCTTGGAAATAAGCCTCTGGAAATGATAATTTTAGAGTTTAACAAAAAGTAATATAGTAACAAAATTAAAATTAAATACATCACAACCCATTTCCAATACAGTGAATAGAAACCACTCGAAGACAACTGTGAAATCCTGTTTGAAGGCATGAGTACAAAAAGAACTGGGTTCAGGGCACATATGCCCATGAAGGAGGTGGATGAGTAGATGCTTAACCTCCAAAACAAGAACTACATCTGTTTCGTCAAATAGAACTCCAACAATGTGAAAACAGCTGTCTGGGACATCCGGTCTCAGGGACCAAAAACGTTCGCCGCCTTAATAGGCAACAGCACCACAGCCATCCAGGAGCAGTTCAAGCACATCTCAGAGCAATTCACCGCCAGGCTCCCAAGCAAGGCCTTCTTCCTACACTGTATACGGATGAGGTCATGGACCAGATGAAGTTCATCGAAGCAAGGAGCAACATGCATCACCTGTTGTCTGAGTACCAGCAGTAGCCAAGGAGGAGGGTGAGTTTGAGGAGGAGGCGGAGAAGGAGATAGCCTAGACCTCCCTGGTACCTCAGAAAGTATGGAAGCCATGTGAGCTCTATTCGCTCACATCTTCTCTGATGGCCATGTCTCACTGTGTGTGTGCTGGCTCTCCTTCTTGCCTTAACATCACGTGCTGTACAGATACTGCCATTAAAGCATTTTCATAGTGAAAACAAAGCTTTTAATCTTAAATTAGACTTATTTATGTACATGTTTACATTGTTTAGAAATGATCATGAAACGGGAAATAAAATCATATATCCTAGTTTCTGTACATCGGCAATCTCAGACTGATGAGGTTGCCAGTTAGGAACAAAGGAGTTCAGTTAGTCTTTCAAGACGTTGCTATTTTCGCACTATTTTCAATGATCTTTCTGCAGTTCCAATATAACGCCTAAAAATTTAGAAGGAAAATAGCAAGGAGAAATCATACCAATTTTATATTGTGACTTTATATGAGTGTCTCAGGATCTAAATATTTTCTTCGGCCTCTTCAGGTGCTTCCCAGGGGTGAGACATCCTCCCATCTCTATAGCAAAGCCTGAATGGAGGTTGCCTGAAATAGAAAGGTTGATCACTCCCTGGAGCTGTTTCTCCCTAGGAGATACGTTCTTTGAAAATGCTCTGCATTAGGAAGTATGTTTCATCACATAGCATTCAAATTTCTTTTAAAGTGAGGAAACATGAAAACAGTTTCATGAAGTAGAGAAAATTTGTTGAAATTATTGTAATCTCCAAGGCATTTTCACTCTGATTAAAAGCACAGCAATTTAATATGAAATTCTTTGAAAATATTAGATCATCTTTGAAAGTAGGGGCAATAGCGTTTAAGATTGAAGAAATGCCTTTTTCCAGACAGCATTTATGTTGAATGTTTAAATGTTTACACCGCTCTGAGCTGTCTAAATATTTCTTCCTGGCAGAGTGGCAACTTACAGTCCATCATTTTAAGCCGTCAATATCCATTTACTTGCTTTCCTCTGACATTATAGATTGAATTTAACACTCAAATTTTTATCTTTAGTACAATAGCTCCTCAGTGTCAGACACTAACTCCAGAATTTAACTATGCCATTTAGGTCAATCTATTTAGCTTCCTTGTATGTAAATTTGAAATAATAGTACTTTCCTTAGAGGATAATGAGGATTTAATGAAAATTTTGCATAAGGAATTTATATATATTGTGGCTAAAACATAATTGGTGTTCTGTGAGCCTGAGTTCTTCTACCTTCTTTTACCATAACTTGACTACTCTTTTCTTCATTTTTCATGGGCAAACTTCTTCATAGATTGGTCCTTAGAGGTCATAATTCTATCGCAAAATTCCATCCAGTTTGATGTTAAGATACAGGCTCAAAACATTGGTTTTCACGTAAAAATTTTAGGCTTAGAAAACAATACCTTGGGATTGATATAAACATTATCAGAAGTTCCTTCTTAGGATTAGGTGGGAGTTTTTACCACCAATAAAAACAAAACTTACGTACTATACTCATAGCAACAGAGCAGGATTGTTAAAATAAGAAGCCAGGCAGAGGTCTCTCCTTCATTATTTGCATCCTGGTTTGGAAACGCAAGAGTTTGCAAACTAGAAACCTGGGACTTTGAAACTCTTTGCATAGATACACCTTCTTGGGATGTTTATTCACTTTTTTTGCCTCTCATCTACAAACTCTCTACCATATCTGCGACATTCATATATTTTGTTTCTTTTTCTAGCAGGAGACTGTAGCTTGCAGAAATCCACTAGAAACGAAGTGACAAAGGACAGAATAGAATGTATTCTTGAGTTTCAGGATTTTAGGAAAGTTTGTTGTTAAGAAAAGCCTTTATACAATAAATGTCAAAAGTTGATTCTATCAGCTCAAAAAAAGAATCAGAGAATGGGGCAGGTTAAGAAAGCATAAGTCCTCAGTCCATCAGAAGGATTATACTAGAAATTACCTCACACAGGAATTCCACTAAAAATCACACAAGAATTCACCGCCATTGATATGCCCTAGGTGGGTACAATTTCAATATTCAGAAAGAACAATCAAGTTTGCTACAAAGAAGATATCTTTTTAGAAAACTTTAGGTTTAAATAAATCTCCATGCTTTGAAGATTGATAAAAACAAAGAATACAGAACTATGAGAAATACTACAGAATAATGAAAAGATAGCATCGGGTGAAATATATAGGGGAAACATAAAATGTCTGGAAGTTATTTACCCATATGATACGTAAAGAGCTGCATTCATTGCTTTATTTAAACCTTAAAATCACCTTATAGACTAGATATTTTTCTTTATTATCCCACATTTATATGTAAGTAAAAGTGTTAAATAATTACCGAGAATTACACAGAAATATGGAATCCCTTACTTAAATCCAGAGAACCTCCTTTCATACCTGTTGCTGGATAGATAGTTGGATTTGAAGATTTGATTACCACAATTCTATTCAAAATTTTCAACTGGAAGATATTGCTTATAATTTTAAGTGTATATATAATTATAATTATAATTGTTATAATTCCATTCTTAGAGAAGAACTGGGTGAAGGGTGACAGAAAAGCAGTTGGTCAAATTGGCTAATTCAACAGTATTTGTTAGGCATATGTTATATGCCAGCAGGACAAATTCTTCTCCCTGTATGATAAGTCAATCTTTCTGGTCAAGGCAATAGGTAATTGCTGTCATTGAAATTACTGTATTCTGTCAATACATATTAAGATTTACACCTAATGCTAGATTATCAATACGTTAAGAGTTTCATGTCACAGTCAATATAGTTCATGTAAAAGATTCCTGGTATCATTCTAGAATGGATGTCTAGAACGCATCCACATTTTGTCAGGCCTGAATCTTCAATAAGTGGGGATGCTTATTTAACTAGAATACACTAGTGCACATACAAAGTTAAGTTACAAAGTGTGTATTTATTTCCAAGTAGAAATATAATCACAGCAAGTATAAATTTGACAAAAATAAAAATCACTACAGCAATCAAAAAATAAATTTAATCTCTCAACATACTGAAATATTTCTGCAAAATATATCCTTCAGTTTTTGCTCTATACCCTTTGATTGCCTCTTCCTAAAAAAAGGATTTTGTAAGATGATTTCTGTAGTAAGAATAGTAACTTAGTCTTTCCTCTAATATCTTTGATCAAATATTTTATCATGATTTATATGAAAAGCAATTCCTTAAACTTCACAACTAGTTTTTGTTGATGTCATGTAAATTTTTAATTATTTTTATTAAACTTTGGGAAATTTCTGTCAAGATTTTTTGTTTTTCAAATTTCAGCTGTCACCGATAGTGTTTGTGCTGTTAAAGTTCTGTGCCTTACACGCTTGGGAATTCTGATAAATTTTACTTGTGAATTCTTCTTAAAAAAAGAAGAAAAAAAACACTACATCATACATTTATAATTCTCATCTGCAAAATGGAAATTAGGCTCTTTTGATTCTTGTTTTTGCTAAACATTGATAAGAAGAGAATATTCCACTTAAAATTTTACAAGTATTAAGATTAGGAGAATTTTTCATACACTGTTTTCTCACAAGTAAATATTTCAAATCAAATTTCACAACTATTACCCACTTATTTCTAGTAGCAGGTACCACACATTTATACACACTTTGCTAAAACCTCTGACTCTCCACATAAATGAAATGACACCAGGCGACACAGGGTTGTTGCAAGTGTCCTGGGAGTCATTTAGACCCTAGGTGGTTAGCAATAATTTACCTTTTCATAGAAGAGACTATAAAATATATTAAATCCGAGTAAATATATCCTAAAACTCTACTTCACTTGAACTAACTCCAGACTTTCCTACAGACAATCCTATATACGATATTATGGAGGGGAAGATGGATTAGAAAAATATAGCAATCTTAACCAATTAGGTTAAAAATATTTTACTCTGTATATTTTACAAAAACAAATAAACACCTTGCAAAGTTCTCTCAAAGAGAAAGGACTCCATGCAAGTGTGCAAAGGTGGGAAACAGTCTCCAAGATCACTCTTACTTCTGACACCAATAGCAAGCTTGGGTGTCCCCAAGAGCACCCTTAGTTTCAATAATTTGCTGAAGGACTCAGAGAACTCACTGAAAGTTGTTATACTCACAGTTACGGTTTATTAAGATGAAAGGATAGAGATTAAAAATCAATGAAGGGAAGGGACACATGGGGCAGAGTCAGGAAAGTTCCTCATTTGGAGGTTCCAGTTGTTCTCTCCCTATGCAGTCACAGACTGTGCTAACTCTCATGGCAACAATATGTGACGATATTCAAGGAGTATTGGCTCACCTGAGCCTTGGTGTTCAGAGTCTTTATTTGGGCTCTTTCAGACTGATGTGGTTGACTGCCCAGTGGCTGACCTAAACCATTTGCCCATCCAGAGATTGAGCTAAATAACATGTGACCCAAAGCATCCACACTAAATCACATTGTTAGACTATCCGTGTTGGTCCAAGGCCCTCAGGTAACAAAGACAATTTTATCAGGCAGAAAATTCCGAGAATTTAGAGATTGACTCACAATAGTAAACTCCAGACCTCTCTTTGGGCAAGGTTAAATTATTTACTACACAAAATGATAGAACCTGAAGCTTAAGTTCCACTAGTTTCACAGTAAATCTGCCACAACCAGGAACATAATAGGTGATTAAGAGTCTCTATTGAATAAGTGGATGCTTTCTGTGCTCATCTATACCTTTTTAGTACTAGGAGTCTATGTGAACATGAAAATCTACCACATTATCTGTGGCATTAGATTACTCCATCTTGTGGTAGGAGTTGCAAAGTAAAGAACGTGCCTTTCTAGAATCTTCCCTGAGATCACAAGTTCTGCCTTGTTGAATTTCTCTCTCATACCTTACTATATGTATACCTTAAAATAAACTTATATTATTCACTACTTCCTGTTGTCTAAATCCTATCATAATTTAGGCCTTAGGATGATTTAATCAACTCAGGGATTCAGAATGTTCCTTGGTATGGTGGAAACACTAGATTTTACTTTATTTTAAGTTGCATCACAGGATAAAAGAACAAATATAAGCTTGTGGCAAGACTCGTGAGATTAACTGTGATCCCTGAAAGGGAGAAGCAAAGTAATTCTACTTCTCTACTATTGGGATAGAAGAGATGGGAAGTGGACACTTGTGAATTCAATAGCTGCATGCCACATGCCTGTGTTTTTGCAATGAGCCAATCATATAAGGTTATAAGAAATGTGTTACAATTACAATCCCTGACTCTCTCAAGTCATCTAGCAAAAGGAATAGAGTAGATATGCACTAAATTAGTACATGTGACAAGATTAGAACCTGATTTAGGTCTTTAATAAATATATTTAAATGATTAAAGACAAAACATATTTGAAACCATAAGACAGTTATAAGTTACTGTGGAAAAAATGAGATTTGAAAAGGAAAATAATAGACCTTATAATTAGTAATTAAAAAGCAATGGAAAAATGTAAGAAGTATGGAAAACACTGAAAGAGAGAGAAAGATGATGGGATGACGGAGAATAATGAAAGAAAAAGAGGTGTTAGGGAGACATGGCTATATGTCGTGGTGATAACGATTTAAATTTTATAGAACAGCCTGCAAATAAGTTTATAAAAGCTTTGCATTTGTATATGAATATAGAGAATGATCTAACAGTTAAAAAATCTATCCACACACCAAAAACTTGATTTTATTTGTACCCTTTACCATTCCTTCAAAGAATAAGAAATCTGGAGAACGAAGAGAAAGAAAGGGGAAGGGGAGGGAAGGGAGGAGGGGAAGAGACTGCCCACAACTTATTTTAAGACAAGTTATGTGTTAATAGGAAAATCAGTCAGGGACAGCATGAGGAAGGAAAAAATTAAGATTTGTTTAATTTTAAAAACATAAATTCAGTAACAGTAAATAAGATATCAGCACAACGAATAATAAACAAGTTTATTTTTTCTCAAAATGCAAAGAAGGATTAAAGTAAGAAAATCTATTAATATAAGTTACAACGTGTGGCAAGCTATTTGCTGGTATCCCTCTGCCCCTTCTACCATGAACTAAACAAAACCTACTAGATTATTAGACTCCCCTTGTTACTAGATGTTTCCATGTGAATAAATTCTACATTTTCTCTTCAGGATGTTTAGTAGAGAGTTTAAGATTGATGTATTTAATTAATTATAGCAGAATATTAAATAATTTTCCTGTTTTACTCTTGAAAATGCATTTCCTGTCTCTCTAAGCCATGAATCTAATTGCTCAGTAGGCCTTGCATAGATGATTTCTGAGAGAAAACAATAAAATCTTTTAAAGTATTTGAATTTCATTAACACACTTAAAACTGAATTATTTCTAAGTCAAAAAAAAAAGTTCAGTCAATGCTTAAATGTACAAAGCATTTTGCTAGCCCCTAAGTCAAGCACAAAGAGAAGCAAAATGACCTCTGCCCTGGGGAAATAATACATGCTACAAGACAGGAGAAAGAAGACACACACATCCCTAACTAGAAGAATGACGTAAAAAACATCATCAATATTCCTGGGGCTTAGTAATAATAGGTAACATTATTTGTGTGGACAGATGTTTTCACAGAGGAGATTTATATCATGTAAATCTTTGCAGATAATATTTCCAAGTCTTATTCATGCCTTATTGTCATAAAAACAGCTACACTGTAACATGTTTGTCTACAAAAAGTATTTTGCTTTATCCATGAGCACATTTATTGAGTCTACTGGATGTGCCAGTAAAGGATTCTATCCATGGTCCTCTTACTCAGGAAAGAACACCTTTCAATCTTACTGAAAAGTTATTCCTAATGAGTTGCTTATTATTGATAATATGATATCTACACGTATCAATTAATCATAGACAAAAAGGAAATGTGTAATTTATGTTTAGTTGGTTTCATAAATGAGGAGGTTGAAACAGATATTTAAGTAATGTAATTAAGAATATACATACTTTTTTCAAACAAATTTATTCGTTTGTTTTCAAATAAATCTCATATTTAAATGATAATAGATGGTTATGGATTCATTATACCTAAAGGTTTTTTTAATATGAGAACGTGATGCATTTATAGAGGCTGATGCATTTAACACATTCTCCAGAGGGCACTTTACACTTGCTCAAAATATGCTGCATGGCTCAGGACCTATTCTAGAACATCGTGAAACACATTTTGAAATATTGCCTTTATTAATGCTGTGTGAGATTTTGAGAGCTTATATAGACACTTAAAAATAGGAGTTGGTTACCCTCAAGGACGAGCAGATGTTTTGACATATGTCCAGATGAGTACTCTGAACTAGAAATTCAAATCTCCTTCTGGAAAACTTTTTACATTAACATATGGTAGACAATGAATCTTAAAAACCATTGGCTATGGACTTGACAGGAAAATAGGATTAGATAAGATTTATTTATAGAGATTAACCAAATTGAGCATAGAAATGGATGGAATTGGCTATAGTCCCCTGATTTTCAAATGATTGGCAAAAATTTCTTCAATCTTCCCAAAAAAATTATTTAAGCTCTCTGAAATTTTATGCATTATAATTTTTCTAAACCCAGTTCTTATCTGCCTTTGTTAGATCATGTGGAACACTTTCCCTGCCTACAACATCATTAACAGTTATAAGAGGAATATGAATTTGTAGTCCCCAAATTATGGGAAAAAAAGGCTCAAATTTGAATAATTTTACTCTTTTCGCCATTATCATAAAAAAATGATGGATTCAAAGCATAACAATATCCACATTTAAATGGCATCAAGCAAAATCATATCCTTTCTCTGTTGCTGATGATAATTACATATGAAAATACCTCTCCATTTTCGTAGATTTACATTTATATAATTTAACAGTTTAAAATAGGAAGTGCATGTTTAGCTATTATTTTCAATAAGCCCAAACTTGTATGGAACATTTATGCATTTTAACAAGATGTAAGGCATAGTTTTTATTTGCCTTCTTGAGTTATGTCACGTATACACGGCAAACACAGTAACTCTAATCGTTCTTTCCTGCATTTGAATGCTATTTTCCCCCTTTTTTTCTTGCTTGCTTGCTATTTCTTTATGAGGCATGTTCTCACTGGACACTAAACATGTTTTGAAAAGCACCAGAAACCCAGAATACATTTTCAACACCCTCCGCAGAAATATTTCATATTTAACTCAGCAGTTTCAACAATGGACGGTATTTAATAGATTCTTCATATATTTAGGAGTGTAAATTAGGGATAAAATGTGAGTAATGAGCACTCCTTGGCTCGTGTGCTTATCTGAGAAAGAGTATCCTATAAAAGTGACTAGTTTGGCAAGAACAATAATGGGCTTAAATTACCCAAATTTCCACATGGTCCCAGAATGAATGTTTTGGGGGCACTATGATACTTTAATTCCATTCTCTACAAGGCATTAAAAAATTTGCGTCCTATTTCAAACTAAATATTGAAGAAAAGTGTATAAAACTACTCTGACTCAATCTGGGGTCTCCCAGTGTATTACTATAATGAAGAATAATGAAGTCATTAATTTTCTCTATGTTTTTACTCAAATACTTTGTCACAGGCACATTTTTACTAGCCTAAGATTCTCAGCTTTTAAAGCATGTGCACTCAATGTTCCTTGTTGCAGAATGTCAGAGCTGCATTGCAAGTTGCTTTTATCTAGCTATAATTGTTGTGTTGACCACAACTGCCAGCAAGGGTGTGTGTTTCTTTTCTTTTCCTTTTTTTTCTTTTCTTATGGGCTCATTGATCACTATGCCTAATTCTCATGTGCTGAGGTGCCTCTCAAATTTCTAATGGCCCCTTGAGGATCATTTTCCTAGATACACTGTATCAAGCCCTAAGATACATCTCTTGCTTCTCAACTAGTTACTCTCTATGACTGACCTTGGGCCAAGCAGTAAACATAGGAACTTATAATTAAAAACTTAATTTTTAATTTAATTAACACATAATTAAAAACTTGCTTTACTAGATATTGTGGGGTACTTTAAAGTTTCATAGAATTTAAACATACCTGCTTAATAAACTTTTTCAAACTCTTTAAAAATTCGTATGGACTAGTGAAAAAATTTATATTTAAGAGTCATATCCAAATTGGAATGTAAAATCTGACACTTAGTATTTGTGTGACCTGAGGTGATTTAATTAACCTCTTTGAGATGCAGTTTCCTTGACTAAAGAAAGAAAACAACAGCATAACTCTTCAGAGCTGTAGCATAGGTAAAATCCTTTGGCACTCAATATTGTTAAGTTTTCTGTTTCTGCTTCAAAGTCAATATCTATTTTAAAAAATGAAACATTAACTCTCTGACATGCTGGGTCTAAAAAATTTTCTCTGTGGCATCCTTGAACTAAGAATCCATTTACGTTGTCTTTTATTTTAATTACGTATCTTGGGATTACACGAACAGTTTGAGGATCATGTTAATGAGTTTTCGCACAAGATAAAGGAAGCAAAAGGCAAGCTATTTACTATCCCAATCAGACAAGTTGATGCTTTGTAAAGCTGCTTTAAGCATTGGAGTGAAAGATACCTGAAACATTACAAGAATTTTTAATATCTAATTTAAAAATGAATACTACCTCAATAGATATGTTAAAAAATATTGAATAAAAAATTAATGGCTGTCTACCCAGCCAGATTATATTATTATTACTTCAATTATTTCCACACTAACGAAATTAAATTTCAAATTTGTAGAACTTTATGCAAAATGAGGAAGTGTGGGTTGGGTTGTAGAGAGAAATCACACTTTCAACCATACCAAGCAGCTAATTGGTTATATTATTGTCCCTGAAGTATTAAGAAGTGTTTTTATAAGGATACAATTAGACTGCAAAATCCAGCTCAACTGCATTAGACAGATCTCATCTTAGCTCTTGTTTAAATATTATATTACACCCAAATTATAGGACATAGTATATATAAAACCATGGTAACATAAAGTTTGGGTATTGGGTGCTGGTTTAATATAAAGAATATTATATTAAAAAATTAGTTTTACTTGGGGAGGCTGTTGAATCAAATAATATGTGAGATTCCTTAATTTTAGGACCCAAATATCACAATCTTCTTCATTAGTATGGAGACCAAAAGCATTGCCGTTTTACTGGATTTCATAAAAAAATTGCTCAGTTGTCTAGTGTATTATTTATATGACTTGAACATTAAATAATAAACGGAGGAAAAATATTTCTTGGGGTTGACGTTAGTTCAGATTATCTTTCCTAACAATGACCAACTGTCAACAATAATTTGATACAAAAACAGTGATGATTACTCTGATAAATAGGAAATTTAGGAAAGTGAGTGACAGATACCAATTGACAAGCACCTTCTCATGTTCAAAAACATTCAATGTCGTATTGTCTTTCTGTATATCTAGTAAAGAAGAAAACTAGAAATAGCATGTGATAAAGCAGAATGTATCTGAGATTATGGGAATGTCAGCAACTTCCATTTGCATATCATTTCAATTTCTGTTTCTTCTTCAATTACTTTCTCTTACATATTGTTTTCACTCATCCTTCCACTTCCTAAAGATAGCCATTTTTCTTGGTCTTGAACTGATTTCCACCATTATTTTGATCAATCCCTAATAGTTTTTTGATGTCTTATTTAGTCATTCTTAGAATAAAAAACAAATAAAAATATAAAATGAAAAACCCAGGTTTTGCTTTTGCCTAAGATGTAGAAATCTATTAAATGTCACCTCCACTCCCCCAACAATTAAGAAAAACTGTATAAACTGCAAGATAAAAATGTTTCTTAACTCATCAAAATCGGAGGTCACTAGACATCCAAGTATTGAAATACAAGGATGGAGAGACCCTCCTTTTCCAAGGGAAATTGGATGCCAGGACTTGTGCACCTATGGCAGGGCACATGGGTAAGATTCTAATGCAATACATGCACATAAGTGAGCAGGAACAATCAACTACAATTTTAGCAAGTTGCTAAAGGCTGATTGTGAGTTACTGGGACAATATAGAATCCTCAGGAATCTCAGACAGAAAGTGAATTTGCATTAAATACAGACTCTTTTTTATGAAACTCCAACTGGTTTTCTAAAAAAAAGATCAGGGTCAGAGGAAGAGCCTGGAGAGAGCTCCCTCAGTGTTGCCGGTGTGATGAACAGATCATATGCCGATCTTCAAGAAAAAGCACCAATATGGCTAAGATGTTAGAATTATCAGACAGGAGCTCTAAAATAAGTATAATTAAGAAGCTAAGGGCAATAGTGAAAAAAAAGGTAAACAATGCACATGAGAAGTTGGAGAAATTCAGTGGCAACAAAGAAACTATGAGAGAGAAGGAAATAGAATTGCTATAAATTTTTAAAAAATGCTATAACAAAGATGATTCATTCAACAGCTCATCAGTAGACTGCACACAGCTGAAGAAAGAATCAGTGAATTTGAGGATAGGTTGGTGCAAATAATTAACTAAAAGTGGAAAAGAAGAAAAGGAGTACAAACAAAGGAAACATGTTTTTAAAAAAATTACAGCATTCTGGAGCTATGGAAAAATATCAAACAGTCTAAGATAAGTGTAAGTGGAGTCCTGGGAAAGGAAAGAGAAAGACAAAGGTGAAGAACAAATATATAAAGAGATGATGGCTGAAAGTTTTCAAAAATAATAAAGGACTTTAAAATAAAGACCCAAGAGACTCAGAGGATCCCAAGGAAGATAGATAAACACAAAAACATATAATAACAAGAATAACACAACCAAGATACAGCATATTCAAATTGCTGAAAACCAATGATAAAAAGAAAATCTTGAAGACAGCAGACTATTACAGACAGAAAAGAAAGGGTGGTGGTGATCACTTATCAGAGAAATACAATCTAAAAGAATTCACTGCCAGAAGATCTGATTTTTTTTTGAGGAAGATTAGCCCTGAGCTAACATCTGCTGCCAATCCTCCTCTTTTTGCTGAGGAAGACTGTCCCTGAGCTAACATCTGTGCCCATCTTCCTCTACTTTATATGTGGGACACCTACCAAAGCATGGCGTGCCGAGTGGTGCAATGTCGCACCCAGGGTGTGAACTGGTAAACCCCAGGATGCCAAAGCATAACATGTGTACTTACACACGGGGCCACTGTGCTGGCCCCAGAAGATATGATTTAAGAAACATTAAAGAATTCTTTTATGTAAAATCAATATGACATCAGACAGAAATCTAGATTTACCCAAAAAGTATGGATTTATGAATAATAAGGATGACGAAAAACATTGTGTTTTTTTTCTTATTTAGACTTGCTTTCATAGAAATTTGACTTTCCAATGGAAAAATAGTAAAAATTAATCTAATGGCCAATAACATAAACACATTAAAGTGTATAGTTAAAACAGTATAGAGGAACAGAAGGAGGTATTTGGTTTGTCTTGTTGTAAGTTTACCTCTATTTTTTAAAGCTGTAAATAATAGGCCAAGAGTGAAATATCAATGGAATAA
The DNA here is from genome assembly GCF_037783145.1 of Equus przewalskii. Taxonomy (NCBI): domain Eukaryota; kingdom Metazoa; phylum Chordata; class Mammalia; order Perissodactyla; family Equidae; genus Equus; species Equus przewalskii. Next base: position 18,360,343 of record NC_091861.1, read on the forward strand.
AAAAAGAATCATTAAACCTAAAACCTGGTATGCAAAGAAGAGAAAGAGAACAGAGAATAGATAGAAGAAATAAAAGAAAAATAAGATGATGTAATCAAACATGTCAATAATAGCATTGCATATAAACAATCTAAAGATATAATTAATGGCAGACATAGTCAAATTGGATTTTAAAAAGACACATCTATATATTGTCTATTAAAACCCGATTCAGGGGCCGACCTAGTGGCATAGTGATTAAGTTTTCGTGCTCGGCTTCAGTGGCCCAGAGTTCACTTGCTTCAATCCTGGGCACGGACCTACACACAGCTTATCAAGGCATGCTGTGACACATGTCCCACAAATAAAATAGAGGAAGGTGGGCACAGATGTTAGCTCATGGCAAATCTTCCAAAAAAAACCAAACCTAATTCAAATATAAAGATATTGAGACAATAAAAGTAATAAAATGGAAAATATGCAAGTATTAAGCAAAGAAAGCTGGAGTGGCTATTGCAAACCACGTTATCAGATAAGGGGTTAATATCCAAAATATACAAAGAACTCATACAGCTCAACAACAAAAAAACCAACAATCCAATTAGAAAATGGGCAAAAGATCTGAACAGAGATTTCTCCAAAGAAGATATACAGATGCCAACAGGCCTATGAAAAGATGCTCAACATCTTTAGTTATCAGGGAAATGCAAATCAAAACTACAATGAGGTATCACCTCACTCCGGTCAGAATGGCTGTAATTAACAAGACAGGAAACAACAAATGTTGGAGAGGGTGTGGAGAGAAGGGAACCCTTGTTCACTGCTGGTGGCAGTGCAAACTGGTGCAGACACTATGGAAAGCAGTATGGAGTTTCCTCAGAAAATTAAGAATAGAAATACCATATGATCCAGCTATCCCACTGCTGGATATTTATCCAAAGAACTTGAAAACACAAAGGCATAAAGATACTTGCACCCCTATGTTCATTGCGGCATTATACACAATAGCCATACTTGGAAGCAACCTAGGTGCCTATCAAGGGACGGATGGATAAAGATGTAGTATTTATACAGATGGACTACTACTCAGCCAAAAGAAATGACGAAATCCGTCCATTTGTGACAACATGGCTGGACCTTGAGGGTATTATGCTGAGTGAAATAAGTCAGAGGGAGAAAGTCAAATATCATATGATCTCACTCATAAGTAGAAGATAAAAACGACCAAAAAAAAACCCCACATAGCATTGGAGATTGGACTGGTGGTTACCACTGGGGAAGGGAAGATGGGGGAGGGCAAAACGGGTGATTAGGGTCACGTGTGAGGGGATGTACTATAATTAGTGTTCGGGTGGTGAACACGATATAATGTTTACAGAATTCGAAATATGATGTACATCTGAAAAAAATAAAAATTAATAAAAAAGAAGCACAAAAAAAATAGAATTCAGAGAAAAGAATATTATCAGAAATAATCCATCAGTTCAGAGAAAAGATATAACTCCAAAAAAGTTTCAAAATGAGCAAAGTAAAACGTGATAAAACTGAAAAAGAAATAGAAAAATCCACAATTAGAGTTGGACATATTAATAATTCTTTCTCTGAAATCTATAGAACTAGTAGACATTCAGTAAACATAGAGAAGACCTGATAAATATAAGGTGACCTAACTAACATTTATAAATCCCTCCAACTAACAAAAGCAAATGTACATTTTTTAAAAAGCTTTGAGAATATTTGCCAAAATTGAACATTGTCTTGGCTACCAAACGAACATCAGTAAATATGAAACAATCAAGATACTCAAAGTGTATTTTCTGACCTCAATTGAAGTATACTAGTATCAACAATAGAAAGATATCTGGAAAATGTGAATATTTGGAAATTAAACAAATACTTCTAAATGACTCATGAGTTAAATTGGGATTCATGGGGCAGGCCCAGTGGCGCAGCAGTTAAGTGCGCATGTTTTGCTTTGGCAGCCCAGGGCTCACCAGTTCGGATCCGGGGTGCAGCCATGGTACTGCTTGGCAAGCCATGCTGTGGTAGGTGTCCCACATAAAAGTAGAGGAAGATGGGCATGGATGTTAGCTCAGGGCCGGTCTTCCTCAGCAAAAAGAGGAGAATTACCAGTGGATGTTAGCTCAAGGGCTAATCTTCCTCAAAAAATAAATAAATAAATAAATAGATTGGAATTCATAAAGCAAATTAGAAAATGTTTTGAATTGAATGAATGGGTAAACACAACATATTACAATTTGTGAGACATAGGAAGATCAGTGCTTAAAGGGATTTTTATATGCTTATATTAGAAAAAGTAATGGCATCACATCAATTATCTAATCTTCCATGTTAAGCAACAGTAAAAAGGGAGAAAATTAAACCCGAAGTGAGCAAAAAGAGAGTAAATAATAACTATAAAAGCAGAAAAGAGGAAATATAAAACAGAAAAAACAAGTCAATAAAAACAAGAACTGGTTTTTAAAAGAGGTCAATAAAATTGATAAATCTCTAGGTAGAATGATCAACTAACTTAAATCCGCAAAAAGAAATAAAAAGCAACGGAAAGATAAATATATCAGTAAATATAGAATATATTTATATATAATATTTCTTCTCTTAATTTTATTCAAAGACATAAGATAATGTAAACCAATAATTATAATAGACTTTGTCGGTTTATAACATATGTAGATATAATTTACATGGCAAAATAGAATCAAAGAAGAGATGAATGTGGATAAATAATAAAGTAAAATTGCTATATGTTATTTGAATGAAGTCAGTATTAATGTGAAGTAGGTTAACTATATTAATATGCATATCATAAATTCTAGAGCAAATAGAAAATCAACAGAAGAATTAAAATGACATACTAAAGACATTTGTTTTATAGAAAAGAATGTAGTAAAGAAAGAATAAAGGGGCAACAAAGATAAATACATGAAAAATAAATAGTAAAATGGCAATTGTAAAGTCAATCATATTAATAATTATAGTAAATATAAATGAACTAATCACTCCAAGAAAAAGGAAGAGATTGTAAGTTTGGATTAAAGAGCAAGATTCAATTATATTGAGTAAAAAATAGAAACATTTTTAGAGTCAAACATGCAAGCTAAGGTTTATCCTTGTATAACTATTTTCTATATTCATCAATATGTTAAATCTATTCAATTTTCTCAATTTTGAAGGATACATTTAAGGGAATAACATCTTTTATGAAGGCTTGCCTATAAAATCTAGTTTAATAGAGAATTTATAAAAAAATAAAAGTCAATCAAATAATAGTATACTAAAAAGGTCAGCTATAAGAAAGGAGATAATTTTTAAGAAGTTATGAAATTTTAATGTTCAGACATTTCATATTGTAAAAATATTAAACTTGGTAAAAAGACATTTGTATTTAGCATTAACATTGTATTTTGGCCCAATGTTACAGAATAGCTGTCTTGACAGTCTTCCAGCTTCTAAAGGGGTATGGAAGAATTTGAGGATCACACCATGTATAGCCCAGTAAGTCTATTAGAGAAAGGAATAGGGGTTCTGATGACGGTTCCTGAACTTTCCAAGAGAGAACAATATTGAAGCATTTTACAGTGTTCCACAAAATAAAAATCCTTTGAAATGTTCTGTGGTGAAAATATGCCATAGTCAAATACAGTTGGAAACCCTACATAGAGTATTCTTTACAAGAGATTCAACATTCAAATTAACATAATAGAGTAGTTTTGCAGGAAAAGAACTATGACTGTGTTTAATGTACCATTTCCTTCATCACACTTGACCATGAAATGTATATATTTACATTCTATATAACAGTGGTTAATATTTTACCCCACATATGTAATTTTCTTTGCAATGTCCCTCAAAACACATTGATGTAAACAAAAGCATATAGATACTTTTAATTTAGTCTTCACTAAAATATAATCTCTAACAGCGGCCTTTTTACCCCAGTGCTTAGTAGGATTCCTGATATAGATGGTATGTCTGTTTTTATTTTTACTATATCTGTCTATATCTATCTGCATATCTATTGATCTATCTATAGACACTGAGATAAATGACTGAAGGAATAAAAAAGTCACTTCATTCCAATTATGAAAAAGACACAAAATATTATTTTAATATATCTCTGAAGGAAAAACCAATGCTAATCTGCCTAAGAGAATCAAAACCATCATGCCCACCGCAAACAGGCAGCTTATTTTGTTTTTCCTACTTGTGTACTATTAATTTTAAGTGAATGATTTAAAGTGAATACATTTGAAACAACAATATAAAAAGGAATAATGAAGTATCTTTTGCCATACCTTTAGAAGTTGACCTTCCTAACATTTCCTAGAGAGAATCAGCATTATACAGGATGATACGGTCACTTCCTACTTAGTAAAACAGAAAATTTAATATTAGTGGTGTTACAATCTAAGGAAATATAAACCAACTGATTTATTAATTTTTCTTTTCTGAAAAGCTTCCTTTTTCTTTTGTTTTTCATGCTTTTTGGTGAGGAAGATTGGCCTTGAGCTAACATCCTCTGCCAATCCTCCTCATTTTGTTGAGGAAGATTGGCCCTGAGCTAACATCTGTGCCCATCTTCTTCTGTTTTACATATGGGATGCTGCCATAGCATGGCTGGGTAAGTGATGTGTAGGTCTGCACCCAGGTTCTGAACCATCAAACCCCGGGCCCCCATTTAATTTTTTAAAATAAACTTCCTCCCTTCTGTTTTAAATGGATAGACGGACTTTGTTTTCACTTATCTCAGGCAAACTGTGGCACAGTACAAACTACTAAAAGCCCAAGGATGGTTCTCTAGAACAGATTGTATTGAGTGTCTAGGAAGAAAAGGAAAAGGCAGGTGGGAAAATTCCTTTGAGGAAAACAGAGAAGAATGGGCAAGACCTCTAAAGTCGGGACTCCTGGGTGAATTTGGGGAGGTTCAATTCTAGGCATAGGGCTCTCAGGTTTTATAAAGCTTCTCACATGCTATATATGGCAAAGAACTGAGTGTCCCATATAACAGGAATTGAACAGTCTTCAACAATGATGTTATTAAAGGCCACTATGATGGAAAAATAACTGAAGTTCTCTTATATTTTTTAGGAACCTCAGAATTCTCCTAGATTTTTAAGAGGACTTACAAAGGCTAAAGGAAAACAGATGATGCTGACGCTGATTGTCCTAACAAACTAGTCTTCCAGGTCTGAGAGGTAAATTAGAGGAAGTTCAATAAAAACCCAGAAACGTGATATTCTATGATTTAAAAATTTGCCATCGTACAAAATATTTTGTTAAGAATACAATAAAATTTTAGGTATCTGGAAAATTTACAAGTGTGTTTATTAAAGCAGTGAAAATATTCCACATGACAACATAGTAATGGATACACGTCATTATACATTTGTCCAAACCCACAGAATGCGCAACACCAAGAATCAACCATAATGTAAATAACGGACTTTGGGAGATTATGATGTGTCAATGTAGGTTCATCAGTTATAGCAAATGCACAACTCTGGTGGGGAATGTTGATAATGAGGAAGGCTATGCATGTGTGGGAGCAGGGAGTTTATCGGGAATCTCCGTACCATCCCTCAATTTTGCTCTGAAACTAAAGCTTCTCTTTAAAATAAAGTATATTTATAATTATAACTCTTATATGTATATACTTATTTTTACCCAATAAGACTTACTCACCCATTAGACAACTTTCGTCTACACACACACACGTATATACGTGTGTGGAGAAAGAGAGAGTTTTTGTGTACACAGACTTTTTTTTTGCATATAGGCAAAAAGTTGTCTGGTGGGTGGCTAACACATTGTGTAAAAATAAAAGTTTGACATCAGCAGCAACCATAAGTAATGAAATTTTGCCTTAAGATGCCTAGTGTTTTTGTATATATGGACAGCCTAGATGTTTCAATGAGAGCCATGCACAAACAATATCAACTAAGCATAAGAATAAACATGTCTGATGATGCAAGCAAAGCCAGACACAGTCATCTTAATGCAAACTTTGTGGCTGGTAGAACTGAAGGCTGATGGCAATATTCATTGCAATTGTTTGTGTAAAACAGCAGCAAAGTAAACTGAAGTGGGTTTGAAAAAATACATAGTTAACTGAATTGTATGCGATAAAAGTTTGCATATGGATGAAACCAGATTGTTTGAGAAAAGTGCCTGTTAGAACATCATTTTTAAAAAGAAAATAGCCTAACTAGGATTGAAGTCTATGTAAATTAGGCTTATGGCTTTTACTTGGGGTAAATGGGAGATTGGAAGTCGGAAGCACAGCTTGTTTATTATGCACAAAAAACAAATGTTTAAAGATCTTTTTATTTGTTTTTGCCTATATAAAATTCAAGTTGTGCAAGATTATCTGAAATGGAACAATTGAGAAAAAGGGATTTATCTCTAACTAGTTACTTCCTAGAATATTGAATCCTTCATGAAATTGTTTCAATTTGTCATTCTTTATCTAATTTTGAATATTTTCTCCGTTGTTTTCATCCAATGACATTTTATGGCCAAAACATTTAGAATTAAAATAAACTTGATAAACTTGATTGGAAATGGTATAAATTTTATGATTTCCAGTAAGAGAAATGAAAACAAGCTGAAATAACAGAGACCGAGCGAGGGCGTGAATGTTTAGAAATGAAACACATTGACATAGGTGTCGCTTCTTATTCTGCAGTTCCGTATACTCAAGATAGAAGGTGACGTGTTTGCCTGTTAAAAATATGGCAACCATTTCAGCTAGGAAAAAAGTGTATTATATTGATAATTCATGAATAGAACGTGAGGCTATTAATTCATCAAGTCTCAGTGCCACTCAAACAGGAGGAGGATAATATTGCTAAATTAATACTTGACATTAAGTGATCTATAGCACTGGAAAATTTCCTTCTACGTGAAAAAAAATCTATAATAAGTTTCAACATATTTGCTAATAGCTTATAGCACTACACCTTCATATAATTTTATAGCTAAAGGTACCTCCCTAATTTCTGAGTTAAAAACACTAAGGCACACATAAAGTCTGAGAAAATCTCAAAGTCAGAGTGCAAGTAGGGAGAACGGGACTACGTATCTCCTGACCCCTAGGCCAGGGCAGTTAGATAATAGGGTGCTTTAAGTGATTTTAAAGATCACTTATTTCAGTCTCTTCAGATGATACACAGTTTCCAATAAGAAAATCCACCAATAAAGACAAAGGAAAGGTAGTTAAAAGAAAATACTAGCTTGTAATTGTCATTAATTTATTTAATGATAGCATTTCCTTCCAATTGCCTTATAATTCAAGTAAATAATTTAAAAATGGAAGCTGTGCTATTGCTATATGTGTCTTCAATCTTCTTTAAACGTAAGGGTAACGTGAGTTAAAATTTTTTTCTAAGAATATTTCTTTAAATTTTCATAAAAGCCATTGGAGACTTAGAAGTCAGGCAAACTTACAAGTATTTTCTTTTTGTTTTTTTAATAGTTTTTAGATTTTGTTTTTAATCAAAATTACTGGTCAGAGGTTTTCTTGAGTAGAACGATTTCTAAACATGAGGTCAAATGTAGAACTCTCCAACAAATCTCCCATTCAATATCTGACTGCCTCTGGGAAAAACACTTAGTCATTTTCCTGCCAAGTTATTCAATATAAAGAAATGAATATAGCAATTTCCTCCTTTCTTACATCACATCATTTTATTGTAATTAATTGATTGCCTTGGATAATAGCACATGATGTCTATATATTTTCTAGTGTTTGCAACAAAGAGATATGTAACTGAATTATTTGAAAATCATTATTACAAAAATATTAAAATACATTGTGTATTTGAAATATTTTGCTTTCTTTTTGAATGTGATATTCCTGAGGCATCAGTCCCATTCTGAATTCTGGTTTATGGAAGTCTTTCTGAACATGAAAATAAAACTTGTAAGTTAATGGAAAGAACAAAAGTCGATGTTTATCAGATGATGATAAGAAAATCAAACTAATAAATATAGAATGCCAAAACATTATAATAGTTTCTTGTATGTGAATTTTGCAGCTATATATCTCAATTCCTTCATATCATTCCTTCATAATATTATAACAATTAATAAAATAACACTCAGTGTCTTATTTACACTGAGACAGTGTCCATTGTTTATGAACTTAATAAATTGTGTCAATTTCTAAGATAAATTAATATTTAAATGTGTGAAAAGTCTTTAAACATATTCTCCTGGTGCCAACAACGCTTCCACATATAATATTCCATAATTGCATGCACTTAAATTTCTTATGAAAATAAAATAGGTTAAGGAGGGACGTCCATGAAAATGGCAGATAAGGGAACTTCGAAAAGTTCATCTTTCTGCAAAAGCAATGAATAAAGTTGAGGGGTGGGAGACCTGTCAGATTCAACTTCTCCAGAGTTCTGGAAACTAACCAAAAGCCTGCAACAACCAGGTGAACCCTTGAAGCAGGAGAAAGCAACTGAATCTTGGTAAAAGAGCTTTATGGCCTTTTAACTTGCCGTGACCTCATCCCATATTGTAGCTCCGCAGTGTCTTTGAAAAACAGCCCACATTCTTGGCACGGGTAATGATACTGGAGGAGCAGAATGGACTTTATCCTCAAAAACTTTCAGTTCTTTGACTTGAACTGGCTGGTGGCATCTCAGAGGATGGGCTCAAAGGATTTAGTTCATCTCACATAGCTTGGAATTTTCCCAGTACTGCGGCCACTACCATGTGGGATTGTTTCCCAAAAAATTATTTAGAAGAAAATATATTATTCTCCACTGCCTAGGGCAATTGGTAAAAGTCAGGGCAAAGAATAGATGAACCAAAAAAACTGTGAAGAAAGTCTGGAGAATGAGAAGCTTTGAGAAATAATGACCTTGAGAAGCTCTGACATAATCATGAGACTCTACAAGATCAAATGAATTGTGCAGGGCTGGAGAATGCTCAAGAAAGACTGGAGAAGGTTCCAAGTTCTCATCTTTAGCTGTTCTTCAGCTTCTGCATAAGCAGGAAGTAAAAGATAAGGCAGAACCATAAACTGCCAGCTGGATGTAGAAAGTGTGTCAAAACAAACACACAGCGTCAATATGCAAAGACACTTGTGTGTTTATTTGTGTTTTTGGTTAGACATGTAAGGAAATCTCTGTCCAATCGCTGTCTAATCAGTAAGCTAATGAAACAGACACTTCAGTGGTCACACACAACAAATAATACTGACTTGACATACTGAGTTCAGAAAAGTCACTAAAAAAAAAGCAAACAAACAAAAATAACAACAAATACCATCCAAAAATTCTAGAGGGGGTTAAAATCTAATTACTAGAGTTGCCACATTATAATGTATAAAATGACCCATGTTCAACATAAAATTTTGAGGCATGCAGAGAAAAGTCCCCTATGCATACCTTTTTAATATTAATTGAATGATTAGTACTCAAAATATCATTTAATTCTTCAGATTTCATGTGTTTATAGAGGTTGTACCTCCTTCAATGCAGCAATAAAAATAGATAATCACCCCTACATTCATACATTCCAGAATTACCTCCCCTTTAGACACTTGGAAAGAAAGATCTGTTTCCTGATATGAAGAGACTAACTGGTAACTATGGGCTATCCCTTAAAAGATACCCAATAAATGATAACACGATGTGGCATATATTGCAATGAAAGTATCTTAAAAATACTACTTATTCAATTGGTCATTCACTTATTGATACTGATAACCAATCAATCTGATATTTTAGGCGGTGTTATATTGAAATGTAAATCAGATTAAATAAAAACAATGTCTAATTGTGGAGCTTACATCTACTAACGGATGGATAAAACAAATAATATAATAAATACTACATATAACAACATGTATAATGATTTACTCTAAAAATAAAAAGTAAATTCAGGAAAGAAGTGAACGTCAGTTGTGGATGGTTGTGAATTTGTGAAAAGATCTGATGAAATTGAAGCAATCGGCATTGCAAATATCTAGGGGAGGAGCATGGTAGTAAGGTGTAAATTTGAGAAAACCAACTGAAGAGAATGTTTTAAAAATAAAAGACTGAAAAACGGTTCAAACATTGAACTACCAACAGATTGATGAGCATGGATATTGTTGGTGGTGATCTTTGGAGGGGTAATGTCTGTGAACTGATAGTTCAAAAATCTGATTGTAGTGGTTTCAGGGTAAAATAAGAACAGATATGTCAACAATGACAATTATTTCAGCAAGTTTTGCTACAAAGAGAAAAGAAATGGAAAGATTCAGGTCAAAAGAGGGACTTTTTAAGGTGGGAAAAGCTTGCAGCATGATTTTATGCTGATAAGAATGATTCACGAAAGAAGTAAAATTTAATGATGCAGAGGAAGAGAGAAAATATGCCGGAGAACTATCTTTCAATGGCGGAGAGAGGTGGATTATACGTAGTCACAGAGTAAGACATAGGGCAATACAATGGACGTGGGTGAAATTCTGCTTGAAAGGTGGCAGAGCAGGGATATTGAGGGGAAGATTTAGAGAAATGATGAATTTGTAAATTATCTACACAAATAATTTAAAGATTATCGCTACTCAGCCAATTCTGTTTTTCTGTTCCCTCTACTATTTTGGTTCATTTCCTTTTGGTTTCATTTGAAGTAACTTAAAGAAAATCCGAAATATTATGCCAACTTGTCAGTATATACCTGCATTATATATCTCCAAATGATAGTTGTTTTTTAAAATAACAACAATTCCATTACTGAAACTAACAAAATTAACTTATTGCCGTATACTACTCACAATTTATTAAAATATATATGACTGTATCAAGGAGGTCTTTTACAATTGGATTGCGTTAATCAGGATCAAAACAGGTGCTGTATTCTACTTTGTAGCTGTCATTTTTCTTAACTTATTTTTATTCTGTAATAGTCATCTGTGATTAACCATTTTTTTCCTATGCCAGAGCAATTTCCTACAGAATGCTGCACATTCTAGATTATCCATTTGTTGTTCTTCCATCTTCTCTACATCTTTCTCAAAAACTAGTGATTAAACATAGAGGCATGATTGCATTCAGGTCGAATTTTATATGCAAAAATTCTTCATACCTAGTACAGTGAATTTTCTATGGCACCGCATGATGAGGCTCATAAAGTAGTTGCCCACTTTTATTAACTAATCAGTCAGTACATTGGTATTACAGCAATTTCCCAATTTAAAATTCATCATTAGTATTTCACTTAATGATTCTAACTTCTATTGATAGCAAGTAGCTAGGATTCAGAATTTCGTTAGATGTTACGAAATAGGGATTTTCTAAGCCTATCAATCTTCTGCAATTATTCACTGAAATATTCTATCAAATATTTTCTTTCATTTATTTAGTTACTCCAAGCTATATTTTAGACAGAGAAGTTAGAATAAGTGCTTAATTATTTTTCTTGATTTGTTTTAGAGGAGCAAATTGATTTCCTTACAACATCCATGTTGGCTACTGTGAGAGGCCTTTGTAATTTTATAAACATAGGTATTCTTTTAACACGTGAATTTGTTTAAAAAAAATATATGTTCATGCTGGTATTGTTTAATCCAATGTAGTCACTACATTTTTCATCCTCATTTTCCTTTTTTGGGGGTATTTGGAGTGCTTACAATTTAGTTTCTATGTTATTTTAATAAGACCTAATTTATTTTTGAGAGCGTCTTTGCTTGTGGACATTTCTGCAAGTGGACCTAATTCCTTTGACTGAGAAATGGTTTTTAGAACACAAATAATGTGTTCTAGATAGGCTTACTGCTACATGGTTGTAACTGTTTCTTGGCTTTTTATTAGAGAGAACCCAGGATACATTTATGAGTAAAATAATGATGTTAGATTAATGTTATCAATTTAAGTTTAAGATTAAAGATGTTTTATTTCATATATTTGATTTTATACTTTTATTTCTTTTCTATTATGCTAAGCATATTGGTTGCTAATGATCTTATCATAATAATTTATTTGTGACATTTTACAGCATATCTAGAATATTTTCAAAATAGCTAAACACATAACACAACTAAATTAAGATTAATAAATACAAGTTAATGTGATTTTGTAGTTTCCTTTTATCTTTATAAATGTCTCCTGTGTCAGTCATCTAATGCTGCATAACAGCTACCTAAAAACTTAATGCTTTAAAATAACAATATTTTATCTTTCCTCATGATTCTGTGGATAAGCAATCTTCAGCTGAGTGATTCTATCTGTCATCAGATGGTGTCATTACATAGCTGCTTTTATTTGGGAGCCTGACTGGGGTTATAAAAGTCACAATGGCCTCACTCACATGTCTGGATACTGGCTCATAGATGGGGCTCTTTTTTCTCATCTAAGTAGCACAAAACATCCATGAGATCCTCCAGGGTCTGTCTTCACATGGCTTCTCCAGTAGGTTCTTTGCAAGGGAGGTTGCTTCCAAGAAAAAGAAGACACACATTCCAGTAGCTTTTAAGGACTGAGACTATAAGTTGGAAAGAGTTTTCTCTGCATTTTCTTTGTCAAAACAAGTCACAGTGACAGGTCAGATTCCAGGCAAGGGGAAATAGACTCCACTTCTTGAAGGGAAGAGTGTCAAAGTATATTTGTAGAATGGCGTGTGTGATGAGAACTGTTGCTGTCACAGTTGGGAACAATCTACCACAATTCCAAAAAAGTAGAATACAAGAGCAGGGGAACCAGGGGAAAGAAGTAGAGAGCTTCACTCATTATCACCCCCAGTCACCAATTCCAGAAATATATACTTTCTTTTCTCTTATATGTAAACTCTGTTGGAATTGAAGTCCTAATTTGAGGTGATGGGTGGTACTTATGCCAGAAGCACAGTAAGGGTTTCAGTAAATCTAAAATTATTCCTGCATCTTAATAATTTGGAGCTCACCATGACAGTGTACCAATGGGGATAAAGGAGATTCTTTATGGGAAGAAGCTCATTGACTCTAATTATGAGAAGTAGGAATTGTTTCTGAAACGTATTGGCATAAAGAGGAATCAGTTTGGAATTCATGACCTTAGTCTTGGTACCTCATCATAAATGTTCTATCACAAAAGCCATGGAATAGCAAGAGTATGCAACTGGGTGGCTCAAAGCTCTGAGTTACTCCATAGAACAAACAACCTAGAATAGCAGAGATGCTGGTCATGAAGAAGTAGAAGCTAGAAAACTGATAAAGATGCTGGATAACAAGTGTTGCCTCAGGACCAATTGCTCCAGTGAGAAACGAGATGTGCATCCGTCCTCTTTCAATAAATATCTTGTGTTTAAATTTATGTTGTCTTATTTTATCTTATTACTTATTTTAGAAATTGTTACTGGCCTCCACCTTCACAAATCAACAATCAGATTGATTTAACTTTATCGGGACATACGTAAATCTCAATAAAGAAAAACAATGGAGAGTACCAGACATTTTTCGCATCCTGACTACTAACTCTTGCCACTTCAGAACATACTGGCTTGACTCATAATTAAAAATATATCTATTTATTCATCTGGGGCCATTACCTGACCTCTAGAATCTGCTTATGGTGCAGACTGGAAGTTTCAGGGAAGCTTTAGTGAAAAGCACTGAAAAGTGACTGACTGAAGTTTGCATATAAATACACTAGATTCTCGAATCACTAGATGGGGTAAATCCAAGATAGAGGGCCTGCCATGGTGGCAGGAAACTCTCCTCCCATCACACACATGCTTTCACAAACTTTTCCTCAGAAACATCCACCAGCCTTTCACAGGGAGGATCTGGGTGTATCTAGAGAAAGTTATCTCATGACTAAGACAGGAAAAGGGAAAATACTCATTATGTATTTCCTTCAGTCCTTTCTCCCTAAATCACAAAGTCATTAATCTTGGGAAAGATATCATCACAGAACAACAATGAAATCTTATCTCAGGGAGGAAATGGAATTCCACCCTCCATGGACCCAGTACAGGCTGTCTATTTTACCTCAGGAAGAAAAAAGGATAAAGGAATATAGTAAGAAAATCCATAATCTATAGATGAGAAGACTACAGAGACATATACAGGGAATTCTGCAAACAGGGAAAGGATTACTAGACAAGGAGGCAAAAAGCTCCACTCCTGGATGTTGGACAAAAACATTTGGGGGCTCACTATGTACTCCAAAGACTGAGACTTAATAGGAAGAGTAGAAAATGTTCCTCTTGCCCCATACTCTATTTAAGTTCTAATAGCCTTTGGTTAGATAACTGGATTACAGCTGGAAGTGCACAAGAGAAAACTTTCCCTGAAGAGCACCACGAAAGGAAGGGCTGAAGCCAAGAAAAAATGTCACCAACAGGAATTTGAGGCTGCTGGTGCCCGAAGACACAATAGTCACCTAGAACAATCCAGATCCTGGCAAGACTGACATAAATCTTCAAGTTAAAGGGCTATTTATTTCAGTATCAATGGCTTTATGCATTATGTCTGGCTTTCAACCAAAAATATTACAAGATATACCAAAAGGTAAGAAAAAAAGATGTTTAGAGACAAAGCAATTATCAGAAGCAGACTCAGATAAGACACAGATGTTAGAATTATGAGACAAGGAAATTAAAAGTGTGATTAATATATTATAATTTCTAATGGAAAAGGTATACAAGACACAAGACCAAAGGTATAATGACAGAAGATATAGAAACTATATAAGGGACAATCCAAAGAAAAGTTAGAAATCAAATATGCAAAATCAGAACGTTAGAAATGGAAAAGTAAGTGAAATTGTTACCAAACAATGGGCTTGCCAACAGACTAGCCAAAAAGTCAGGAGGCGAGTCAGTGGAATTAGAAAGGGTTTATTTGTTTTTGCCAGCAAAGACAGAAGATTGTGGACTAGTGTTCTCAAATCCCATCTTACAGAAGAAAGACTACAGGCCAGTTATATAGGGGCTGGTCTCCGGGGGCAGAGAGGGGTTGGGGGCAGACATTTGGTCTTAGTTCCTGATCATCTTTTGTTTTACTGGATATGCAGCAGAGACAGGAAGAATGTCTTCAACAGGCTCATTAGAAGACTCAATTCAGCCAAGTAAAGAATCAGTGACTTGAAGATAGGGCAATAGAAAAAACAATGAAAAATCAAAACAGAACAGAACATCCAAGAAATGTAGAATGATACAAAAATGTTACTTTATAGTGCCTACCAAAGGAGAGGAAAGAGAAAAATAACACAAAGCAATTTGAAGTAATAATGGCTGAAAAGGTGGCGAAAATAGTGATAACAAACCACAGATCCCAGAAAGTCAGAGAACACCAAGTAAAATAAATATAAAATAAAAATGGAAAAGGAGAAAGTTGGGGGACAGAGACACAGAGACACAGAGAGAGAGAAGAAGGAAAGGAAAAAGGAGAAAGCGGATGAGGAAAAAGAAGGAAGAAAGGAAAGAAAGAAGGAAGGAGAAAGGGAGGAAGGAAGGAAGGAAAGGAAGAAAGAAAGACACACAGTGTTTTGTTTTGTGCTTGCCTTAGCTTATTAATAAGGGATGTTGTGGCTGGACCAGCCCTTTTTGTTCTTATTGTGATTGCAAGCATCCTTCAGCAATAACCATCAGGAAACTGAAAAAAAAAAAAAAAAAGATTTATTACTCACAAGTCCTGGAAAGCACATAGCACACCTGGGGCCACAGGGTGAGGTGGCAGGTAGAGAGAAAGAGAGACAGAGGGTGGGCCTGAGGTTCTGTTTTTGTTGGGGTCAAGGGAGGGGATCAAGGGTTTTGTGAGCTCAGACTTTATTGATGAATTTAAAATGTAAGAATGGAAATTTAAAGTCCAGGAAGAGGAAAAAAGCAAACAAGTGGTCTAAATGGTCAGTTCTTGAAATCAACCATGATCTGTAAAACAAAGGATCCTGGGAAGGTCGGGGACTGGCTCTTTATCTAATGTTGTAGCTGGCTCGGTGTTTATTTGAGATAGCCCTCATCAAAGTGGATGCCTTTGAAGTGGATACCTCCGCAATCAAAGCTTAAGTCATGCATTTGCATTACAAAAAGAAAAGCCAGGTGTCAGGGCTTATACACCCCTAGGCATACCATACTGACATTATAGAAAGGCAAAGCTAGAGAAATCAGAAATACTGGGGGAGAGAGGAACACACCTTATCTACTGAGGAAAAAGATAAGAAATACAGGACACTTCTTATTCCATGCTAAAAAGAAATGACCTATCAAGCCATGAAAAGACATGGAAGAATCTAAAGTTTTATATTACAAGTGAAATAAGTCAATCTCGCAAACACTACATACTATAT
This sequence comes from Equus przewalskii, assembly GCF_037783145.1. NCBI lineage: Eukaryota > Metazoa > Chordata > Mammalia > Perissodactyla > Equidae > Equus > Equus przewalskii. Next base: position 18,376,605 of record NC_091861.1, read on the forward strand.
TATTCCAACTACATGACATGTTGGAAAAAGTAAAGTTATGGAGATAGTGAAAAGATGAGTGGATGTGGGGGGACAGATAACTAAGTGGAGCACAGCTAAGTTTTAGGGCAGTGACAGTACTCTGGGTGATACCATATTGATGGATACGTGTCATTATACATTTGTCAAATAATGAGGAATAAAGGACTGTCTTTCGCGAATCTGTGTCTAGTCTTTTCAAGCTCTGAACTGTGGCTTTTGTGGACCCAAGGTTGCTAATTTTCCATCTCTTAAGTTTGGGCTGAGGTTAGTGTCTTGTCTCCAAATTCCAGAGTATGGAAATGAGGAGAAAAGTAAAAAATACAACTAATTTAACAGTGAGTAAACAGGATAAACACTACCTTAGCCAGCTGATCAAGTTTCACATCAACAGAGATGTCATATTGATAGCATGTGCTTTTGATGTGATGTAATGAGAATGACTTGACCTTTGTGATGGTTTTCCCCACAAATTATAATCCATGTCTAATCATGAGAAAAAAAAAAATCAGACGAATCCAAGCTGAGAGACATTCTGTAAAACATCTGACAAGTATTCCTTAAAAGCATCAAGGTCATCAAAACAAAGGGAAAGCACACTAAAAAACTACCACAGATTAGAGAAGCTTAATCAGTTGTAAGACTGAACAGCATATGAATAAATGTACTAAGTCAATAAATGAATTAAATGCACTGTGGGTAAGGGATCCTGGAATGGAGAAAGATCATTAGAGAAAACCAGTGCAATCCGGATTACTTAATAGCAAATAACAATAATAATCTGTAATATATGCACATTATGGGATACTATATAGCAGATAAATGTAATGAACCAGTGCCACTTGTATCAATATAGCATTTTTTGAGAAAATAAGTTGAAGGGAATATTTGTAACCCAATATGCATCATATATTTAAAGGTATGATACAATTTATATAAATTTCAAGACATGAAGTATGCTTAAAGACATACACACTGAGATAGATGGTAGACAGATAGAGATATTTGTTGACATTGTTATATATCTTATATTAATGTGTAAACTACTCATAGAACAATGGATTCAGAGGGCTTCAATGTTTTCAGATTTATTCAGCTATAATTGACAAATAGCATAAAACTATAATGTATTTAAAGTTTACAAAATGATGATTTGATATATGTGTACATTGTGAAAGGATTCCCACCATTGAGTTAATTAACACGGGATCCACTCACCTATTTACACTTTATTTTTTTGTGAGAACACAAGTTCTATTCTCTTAGAAAATTTAAATCTATGACACAGTATTATTAAATGCAGACATGACTTACTTAAAGAATTGACTATGTTATGCAATTTGAGTGACTGAAATCTTTGTCAGGAAATGGTTCAATAAAGAATTTTCTTAATATATAATCACAAGTTAGGAAAATACAATTGTGCATCAATACATGGTACCAAAAGCAGTGAAAAAGAAAAATGTAATGGAAAAATGGATAGGCAATTGAGACATGAATAAACAGTTTATTTAATATTTCAAAAAATCACTTATGGAAGACGCAACACACACATGGAGAGATCATAAGCTTTTGAGTCAGAGAGCCTTGTTGGAATCCTAGTTCTGCTATTTATTGTGAAACAGAAGACATGTTATTCAAGATCTTCAAACCTACCTTTCCTCTTCTGAAAAATGATAATAAATTCTATAATGCAGGTTGGGGATTAAATTAGATAATGTGTGTAATGGGCCTGGCCTATAAACGTAGTTCAATAAATAGTAGCTTTTTCAAACTGCTACTGATTTGTCCATTTCAATTTCCATACCAATAAAAGTATAGGAGAAATGTTCTTCCTCATACAAGAATTCTGTAAGAAACTTATGAAACATATAATCACTAGTAGATATATGCAGTATATTTAAATTCTAAGCTTATTCGTAAGGCCCTACATGAGACCTCAAAATATCTCTCTTGTCACATATCTTGATACAACTACCAAATATGATGTTTAAGTCACATGGAACTTTCACTTCACCAACGTGCGATCCTCATTTATCCGTCCTGAATATGTAAAGATTCTGCTCTGCTTACATAAACCTCTATGTGTTCCACTTATAAAAACCTCCTTTTCCCTGTGTTTGATCTGCCTAACATTTCTTCATTCATTTTTTAGTTCAATTGTATCTTCCTCCAGAAAGCCAATCTTGATATCCAGGTTAAGTGCCCGTATATTGTGTTCCTGTATCATCCAGCATTTTATGATGATATTACTAATTACACAATAGAGAGATTACAGGTAAAGTTATCTGCACTAATCCTCACCGAGTGTAATCACAATGGGAGGAGGAGCTGAATCTATACGTTCTGAACTTAGAGGAGTCCTCACAGAAAGACATCAAGAGAGTAGACTAAGGATTAACATCAAAATTGCTTTGCTGTTCCCATCAAAATATTAAGAAGGTATTAGGAGGAAACACTATGTGTTTTAGTAAATAAAAAAGGATTTGTGAAAGAGAATGTATTTGTTATATTTTGAAGGATAGTTAAAATTTTTAAAAAAGAGAGATAAGTCTGGAAGACGTTCAAAGTGAAACAAATGGCATCAGCAAACGCAATGAAGTGGGAGTATCTGGGAAATAGAGTTTTCCCTAATGCCTTTGAAATTACACTTATATGATTGAATGAGTGTTCTTAAGTCAGATACAAGGCTGTATATATTATGCAGATATAATTTTATAATTTTATGTTCCAAAGATGTTAAAGGTCATTCTCATGTAATAACTTGTGTTCTCTCCCTTCTCCTTCTATGGAAAGGAAAATACAAGGGACATTCTTGGTGATACCAACTATTAGTTAAAGACGACTAACGATGAAGGCTACATCCATTTGCTTCATTCCATGGATATTATTAAGCATTGGTTTTAAAATTAATATTCTATATGCATTTTATAAAATACATTTGCGCAAAAATGCACTGACAGCCTTTATGTTGATATTGTTTCTACTAGGGACAGGCGATAGTGGTTTGCTGTTACAATGCATTACTTTATCATGATTCCTCATCTGATCCTTATATATTGGGGGCTGTTATACCTTCCTCCAAGAGAAATAAAAGATGCAATAGCAAAAATTTCGTAAAACAATATGTTAAAAATAAATGTCAAAATATCTACACCTGTATATGCACTGTTTTGATTTGGGTGATGATTTCATGGGTTTATGCATATGTAAAACTTATCAAATTCTACACGTCAGGTAAGTACAGTTTATTATTTGCCATGTGGTATCAGGAAAGCTGTTAAAAAAACTACATATTTTTCACTTACTGAAAGCAAATAAAACATAACATATCTTTTTTATAATTGTCAAAATGTGCACATTTAAGATGTGCTTTAATATTTACAACTGTAATATTTTCAAGAAATTCATCTAACCAACAGCATATTTATAGTCCCATGATTAAATCAACCAACTTAATGCATCTTTATATTTATATGATTATTATGTTTCAAATAAATTTGTTTTTTCTTATCTATTCATCTTTTCCCTTCATTAGGATCCTCTTTCTTTTTCATATCTGTGCTCTTTTTGCTCTTACTGTTCATATTTACCCCACTTCCGTTTGGTTCATGTGTCTCCTCCTAGTGTCTCTTCCAATGTTTCAATTTCCTTCTGTGCTTTCAGTAGATACAGTGGCTTCTGAAATGATGTTGCCTCATTAATTAGAGTCCCAGGTGTTTGACTGAGGAGCCCAGATAAGCCTCTTCTCCATTCTGTGTTTACTGCTTCCATGCCTGGTCAAATACAGGTTTTTAATTTCCTGGATTTAAAGAGACAGCCAGCTCCCCTTTTCGCTGGAAGGTTACCAAGTTCTAGAAATGTTGAAACTATGGGTTGAGTGACAGTGATTGGTGCTAGGCAGAGCAGAATACAGCCTGTCTCAAAGGCAAATGTCAATGCATAGCATCAACTGCCTATAATCTAAACTATACTTGGAAGTATTTATTTTGCCATCAGATTATGAATCTCCACAGATTCTATTCTATTATTTATTCTGTTTTTAATCATGATAAATACAATGTGTGCACAAATTGGAATTGATCATATTATACATGAGCTGGAATATTCTTTAATGTTTAGCCCACCTTCGAAAGCCTAGCCCCATTTTTCATTTCTGACATATGGTTATGATAAATGCCAATTACTATTCTAAGCAGTGGTAGCAGAGAGTTGTACAAAATACGTGTCTAGCCAGGAGAATTTCACAGTGCTTATAGGACACAGATTAGCAATTTCAATCCAATGCTTTATGTGTCATTTAGAAGTATAAATATATAGCTGGTAGACTTGTCAAAACAAGGTACTTAATATTATCTGTTTTTAACCTGTATATTTACTAAAAATTATACGTTTTGACACAAAAGCCAAAGGTTGAAGCAACTCAAATGTCCAGCCACTGAAAAATTAATAAATTGCAGTATATGTATATAAAGGAATTGGGTCTGGCCCCGTGGCCCAGTGTTTAAGTTTGCAGGCTCCGCTTTGGCAGCCCAGGGTTTCACCGGGTTGGATCCTGTGCGGAAACATGGCACCACTCATCAAGCCACACTGAGGTGGCGTCCCACATGCCACAACTGGAAGGACCCACAACCAAAAATCCACAACTATGTACAGGGAGGCTTTAGGGAGAAAAAGGAAAAATAAAATCTCAAAAAAAAAAATACCAAAAAAGAAAAAAATCCTTAAAACAAAACAGGCATAATATCTGCTTAAAATTTCTACATGCTTCTTATTTATATATCAAAATACAAAACTTACTCCCCATCACATGCCGTGCATAGGTCAGAATATTATGCAAATAATTTCTCTAAGTATTTTGCTGTTGTGGATGTGTATTGTGTATTATGTTAGTTAAGCATATAATATTACATTTGAATACTGTGTAATATCCTTTTGTATATAGTACTCCAGTTTAATCGATCTATTCTAAAGTACTGGTCTACTGATTACACTAATTTTCTCTTTTGTAATAACAGATAATGCACAATTAAATGGTGCTCTTTAGAACTCATTCATTTAGTGTTTATTTTATCCTCCTTGTATTCTTTATCTGAATTGAAACTTTTTTCAAATTCATGCAAACAATTTTTGAAGTTAATATACTTACAGAATGTTTTGTGATAAAGTTGAGATATAATCTGCACATCATAAAACTCACCTGTTTAAACTGTACAATTCAATGTTTTGTAGTATACTTACATAATTTTATAAACATCATCACAATGTTATTTTAGAACATTTTCTTCATTTCCCCCAAAACACTCTTACCTATTCAGAGTCATTCCCTTTTTCCCTCCCAACTGGCCCACAAGCCATGGGCAATTACTCATGAAGTTTCTAAATCTGTAAATTTGTCTGTTCTGGACACTTTGTATAAATGGAATCATACAATATGCGATCCTTGGTGACTGGCTTCTTATACTTACTGTAATATTTTTGAGGCCCATTCACATTGCAGTATGCATCAGTACTTCATTTCTTTTTATTGGCAATAATGATTCCAGTGCCTGAATATATCACATTCTGTTTATCCATTTAGCAGGTGATAGACAATTGTGTGACTGGATGTTTTTGCTATTATGACTACTGTTGTTATGGGCATTCATGTACAGGTTTTTGTGTGGACATATTGTTCATTTCATTTGGAAATATATCTAGGGATGAAATTGTGGGGTCACGTGGTAACTCCATGTTTAACATTTTGAGTTACTGCCAAACTGTTATCCAAAATGGGTGCCCATTATATATTGTCATTAGTAATGTGTGAGGGTACCGATTTCTCTACATCCTTATCAACACTTGTTATTCTCTGTGTTTTCATTGTAGCCATCCTTAAGGATATGATGTAGTATCTCATTGTGGGTTTGATTTGCTTTTCCTCAATGACTAATTATGTTCAACATATTTTCATGAGATTATTAGCCATGTATATACATATTTTTTTTCGATAATGGACTATTCAGATGTTTTGCCAATTTAAAACCTTGTATTTCTGTTGAGTACATGCCCAGGAAGGGAATTACAGGGTCATAGGGTAGATACTCATTCAACTTTAGTAGATATGACAAAAGAGTGTTCCAAGCGGATGTACATATTCTCACTCAACAGCAATGTGTGACACCTCTGGTTACGCTACATCCTGGCCCAAACTTAGTATCATCTGCCTTTTTCATTTTCGTCATTCTGGTGATGTTGCAGTCATACAGCATTGTGCTTCAGGTTGTCTTTCTCTGATGATAAATGAAGTTGGCCATTTTGATTACTACTTTTGTGAACTATCCATATCATTTGCCCAATTTTGTATTGGTATCTGTCTTTTTTCTTGTTACTTTGTGGAGACCCTTTATATGTTTTTAATATTCGCCTTTTGTCAAATACATGTCTTGCAAATAGGTCCCCAGTATGATGATATCTGCTTTTATTTTTGATATGAATATTCTCTTGCTTCCAGGGTATATAGTCACACACCATAGTACAACGTTTTTGTCAATGACAGACCACATATGCAATGGTGGTGCCGTAAGATTAGCACCATACAGCCTGGGCGTGTAGTAGGTTGTACCAACTAAGTTTGTGTGGGTACGGTCTATGGTGTTTGCATAATGACAAAATTGCCTAACAATGCATTTCTCAGAATGTACCCCCATTGTTGAATGACACATGACTATATATTGATATGACACTGGGTGTATTATTAGCTACAACACTATGTTCAAGGTATTTAGGATGAGATATTTTAATTCTTGTAAACATTCTCTAAGCTAATTTGATAATGCAAAATCAAAGAACAAGATACACCATTTTCTAGCCTTATTAAAATATACTAAAAAAGAGCTCATTCGTTCATCTGCCTCTAGTATGTCACATTATAAAGCTTTTTCTTTCACTGAAATTTGTCTTACTCTTTAAATATCATAGTGACAACTGCCTTTTTCAGAGGCAGCTCTATCATGATCATTTTAGGACCTCTCACTTTCATAAGCTCTTTCCAAGATCCTAATTTTTATTTATATCTTTATAAATACATTTAAAGTTTTATTTCTCTTAAAAAGTGCCTCCAAAAATGTAAGTAGCAGGCCTGAGAAAACCTGAATGTGATGCAGATCAGCTTATTACATTTTTAGTTGCCTTTTCCCCCACAGATAGTAATGATCAAAATTATCTAAATATTTAAACCCTTCACTACTGGTGAAGTTAATATAACAGCAGATAAGATGGTGAGCACAATGAGTCATTAATTGAGTGATGACGCTCACTAGAGCTTTCTAATGTGGGAAATAGTGAGTAGAAATGACCATAATGGGTTCTAGTAATGAAAATTAGTAAAGTTCAAGTCAACTAAATCACAAGCACTATCACATTTTGCCAAATGTATAAACTTTCAGAATATGAGGAGTTATAATATTTTCCATACTGAGCAATTTTGATAAATCGTGTGTCTTGAATGGGAAAGTGTATCTTTCAACTTCTGTGAAATTTCAGACTAGAGATATTAGCAGAAATTAAATTAATTAGACTGTTCATAATTAAATATTCAACCTACAGAGATTTTTCTAATCGGTTCCATATATCTTAAAACAGATTGCCCACTGGAAATAATTGTTACCTGAATTGATAGCCAATATTAAATAATCCCTTACATATGAAAGTGAAATCCTTGAGAAGCAATATTTTAACTAAATTTGCACTGTTCATGAGTAGAAAAAATCAATCCAGCTTTCTGAGTAGAACATAAGAATTCTTTCCAAGAACTGCTTAACGTGACACATTCATATAATTAATGTTTTATAAAGGAAATTTCACAGCAGACACTGGAGGCTATGCAGTTTTATTATCTCTGGATATAATATACCACATTCTCAGCTTATTACTTTAGATTCTAGATCTTCTTGTAGCGCAGAATATTACCTTGAAGCAATGAACAGTTGTGCATAGATTGCATAGCTTTAAAGTTACCATGATCTGCCCCTTTCTATTTTTTTTCCCATCTTATTTTCTAAAGCTTCGGTCTCACTTGATGCTACTCTCTCCCTTCAGAAGGTCAGCTGGGTCTGTCTTCATGACTTTTCTCGCATCTGGCTCCTTGCTTTCTATTCCCACAGCTACTCCCCTCGATTAGCTCCTTACCAACTCACACTTAGATAGTAGAAACTGGTCCCTAGCTTGTAACTCTGTCCCAGTGTCTTTTGTTTATGATTCATAATATTCATTGATATTTCCCTAAAGGATAACTTCCTCTGTTCCTGAGAGGAGAACAAAGCAACAGCAATAGCCCACATGTTGAGTTCTTTACTTCCTAAAGGAGAGACACTTTGAAGGTCTTAAAACCCAAACCTTCCACAATCTGAATTCAACCCGTCTTTCAAAAATTATCTTCCAGGGCTGGCCCAGTGGTGTAGCGGTTAAGTTCACACAGTCCACATTGGCGGCTTGGGGTTTGCCCGTTCAGATCCCATGCACCCACTCACTGCTTATCAAGCCATGCGGTGGCAGGCATCCCACATACAAAACAGAGGAAGATGAGCACGGATGTTAGCTCAGGGCTAATCTTCCTTAAAAAAAAAAAAAAAAATCCAATGTTTTTACCAATAAACTTTTAGCTACTAAGTATCTCTAGCATGTTATAATAATTCTAAGACTTTCACTTATACAAATGTTCATTAATTTACTCACTCAGAATTTGCTTCTCTTACTGGAATCTGCTAAGGTCTGGTTTATACCCCATCTTGTTCTTAATCTCTATCCCAGTCACTCTAGCTCTGAGAGAAGTTTTCTGTCTAGCTCCTATAGCATTTTTAAAGATAAAAATAATAGTCCAGTTTTTTCTTAAAGCCTATGTCTAATTCAAGCAATTTTAAAAATTCATTAAAATAATAAAATAAGTACTTTTTAAAATTCTGTTTTGGTTTCTAACAATTTGCAAGACACAGAAAGTAATATTTGGCTCATGGAGTTGGCAAAGCAATGAGCTTAATTTTTCACCTTCCTCTCATGACGGGTTAGGAGGAGCCAGGATTCATACCAAATGTCATAAATAGGTAAAAGTGAGAAAAGCCAAAAAGGTAAATCTCAGTTACATACTTAATAAGTTCCAAGGGTAAAGCGGAAAAACATGCATTGGTGCACAAATCTAAAAGCTAGAGTAAAATTGCAGGCAATACTACAGGTCAGAAACAAGGTAGGATTGATTAAAGGAGATCAAGTACTCGGGTGAACTTAGAAGGATGCTCTTGTGATATTAAAGGGTTTATTGCTTTCACCTCCACATTTCTTTGAGGCTCAATAAGGCTTAGAAGTACTAGTTGGACACATTTCTCCAGGCATAAATAACAGCTGTAAGAAGAACACACATATGTGAACATTAGCATAAAAATAATTGTTGCCATAAAAACATATATAACTAAACAGAGCTCACGCTTTTGTAAATTAAATATGAGATATTGTAATTTCCAGAAAACTTTCTACCAACATCTGTTCTCTTTTAACAGAACAGAAAACTTAAAAAGCCCTCTCAAGCCTCTATGTTGAAGGCAAGATGATTTCCAGAATAATTATAATCACAAAATGTCCCCTAATATATTCAGAAAACGGAATAATTTATGAAGAACCACTTACATGCCAGCTCCTGTGCTAGATATTCCATTATTTACACACAAAATATCATGATATATTGTAGAGAACAGTAGTTCATTCCCAAAATGTATTTCATACATAATTATTCAAATACAATAAAGAGAATTCTATTCCTGTGGTAGGAAATGTTTTTTGAAAAAATGAAACTTGCCTTTAATGACATCTGGAATGATAGAGAACCTTTCCCCAAAGAAACAACCATAACTGGCAAAAATTATAAAAAAGCAAACATTTAAAGCCTCTGAATATTGTCCTAAGGACATACAACAAATGAAGAAAGCTTTATTGAAGGAAAAAGGAAATATACTAAATATTGGTAAGAATATCAAGGAATGGTGGCACCTGAGCCACGATGCTCTCCAAACTTAGCCAGCTCAATATGATAGCAACCCTACCCTGCTGAGTGTAGCCAAGATCACGGGGTTCTCTCTGCCTCCAGATCCCAGTTTCTAGGCCTACAGTACCTCTTCAGCAGATGCAGGGCATCGGCACTTCCTTTCCTCCCCAGCTCTGTGTTGCAGAAGCTCTATCCCAGGCAATAGTGAAAGATCTTGGGTTCCCTCCTGCATCTATCCCCAACTCATAAGGAGGAGACTATTCTATGCACTGAAGCCCAAGAATACTTAGCCCCAACATCCTCAGTTAACACTACTCATAGGGTAGAGGCCTTACACCAATAGAACGAGTTCAGATCACAAGTTACTACCCTTGCCCTGAGCCCTCCTTGTAAAGCAGAGATTTCTTTTCTGAAAGAATTGGGCCACTGTCTCTACCCATATCCCAACTCTGCAGCAGATGTGTACAAGATTTACAGAGGGGGAGAGGAAGGCAGTAAGAACAAAGAGTTGCGAAACTCTCCCCAAGGGAACAGGCTGTATTTGGAAACGGGCATGGGAGCATAATGAGATAACATTTCACACCCACTACTATGGCTTAATTTTTCAAATATAGCTAACAGTAAGTGTTGGTGAGGATGTGGAGAAATCAGAATCTTTATATGTTGCTTGTAGGGCTGTAAAACGGTTCAGCCACTGTGGAAAATAGTTTGATAGTCTCTTAAAATGTTTTATATAGAACTACTCTATGACCCAGTAATTTCGCTTAGGCATAGATCCATGAGAAATGAAAATGCAAAAACTTGTGCATAGATATTCATAACAACATCATTCACAGTGCTCAAAAATGGGAATAACACAAATGTCCATCAATTGATGAAGGAATAAATAAAATGTGGTATATTGATATATTGGAATATTGTTTGGCAATAAAAAGGAATGAAGGACTATATATGCTGTAATACAGATGAACTTTGAAAATGTTATGCTAAGTAAAAGAAGCTAGTCACAAAAAGCTATATGTTCTATGATTCCATTCATTGAAAATGTCCAGAATACACAAATTTATTTAGAGAGCAATTAGGTTAGCTGTTTCTTAGGGCTGATGGTTTGGTGGGAAATTCCATGCAACTTCTGATGGACACAGGATTTCTTTGGAAGTGATGAAAATGTTCTAAAATTGATTGTAGCGATGGTTTCACCACACAATGAAAAAAGTTGAATCTCATACTTTAAATGTGTGAAGTGTACAGCATGTGAATCATATCCAAATAAAGTTATTTTTAAAATTACCTTGTAACTAATATGGCAAATAAGATGTGAATTTTGATCCACTCCACTTTATGGCAACACCAAAACAGATTCTTGCCCCTGGAAGACAACCGCAGGATGACTTTCACTCTGTTCATCACTGCAACGTTAAAAATCTGGATGTGATTTGTACTGTTGTGGTCATTCAGCCACATATCCGAGAAAAAAAGGTACCACCAAGGCCCAAAAGTAGAGATTTAGAAAGCACTGAAACACAGAAATACTTTGCTGCATCACCTCAAGTAATCGGTTTATATGTGATTATGTATGTCACCCCAGAAGGCTGGAATGACCTCGTTCCTTCTTAATGTAATAATAGGCAGCAGTCTCCTAGCTCTGAGATCATCATTCTGGCAGGTTCCTCACTCTGTTTTGCCTGCTTTGAACATTAAACATCAGTGCATTCCCATGATGAACCAACCATGGGGGAGTCACTTACACCTGTTTTATTTTATGTTAATACCCTGTATCCTTAACATACCTCATTGGTTGTTTTGATAAGAAGTTGAAGTGAAAGCAACCTAAGATGAGTCTAAGTTGTTGCTCATCCTAGTCTTTGATCATGGTCTACACTACGTGTTTTGACTATGCACTAGGTGGGTTGGGAAGACCCAGGGCCTTTGATGATGTCAGTATACTATGGTATCAATGCATCCTGAAGGAAGACCTCATTTAGTAGCTCTAATCAGGGCTAATACTAAACATCATTTATTAGTCATAACAGTGCAGATACTGGCCAAATAAAGCAAAATGTAAACAAACAAAATAGGTACCAATAAGCAAGTCCTTTTCATCAAAATATACTGGCTTTCCTGCCTTCACTTAGCATGACAGAGTTGTGTTTTCTCTCCTGGATTTGAAATAATACTCAAAAATATTTTCTCTTAACAGTTACAAATTAATTTTTAAGAAACATTCCTCGATGTATATTTATCATCCAAGAATCACTTTACTCAGTGTTTGATTTCTTTGTTTGGACCAGCAAAAGTCATTTCAACCGCTATCAGTGAAGAAGAAATGAGAGAAATTTCCCCAAATCCCAGATTTTGGAGAAAGGTGGATCCTGGGAACAAGTAAGAATGACAGGAGCTGTAGCATACATCATCACCACTTTTAGAACTTTGGAAAGATAGAAAAAAATAAGTAAATAAATACCCTGATGTATTTCTTCTGCCTTCATATTTCTTGCTAGCACTTCCCATTGGGGAAACATATGGTTAAGCACTGGATATGGTTACTCAAATGATGCTCTTTGTTCAGTTCGATCTCCTTGAACACAGAGCACATCAGGAAAAAACACTGAATAGCATGAAAAACAGGATGATAAACTGAAAACGTGAAGAATAAATTCAGGCAGAGCACGAGACTTATGAACTAACAAATTATGTAACGTCTCTCAGGTCTTCCCTTTACCTAAATATAGGCTTGATAAACCGCCTACTCTTTTCCCATCCCAAAATCAAAATTAAAGAAATTGAATGTAAATACAATCTTACATGCCATTTACAGTGGCAATCTTTGAGTTGTTTCAATGACATTCAGTTCAAATGGGTAAATTCTATAACTATCATTTAGTAATAATTTAAGCAAAAACAGAATTATATGTGATAGTTTCTTTAGAAAACTCAAACATTGAGATCTGTTGAATTATATCACTCCGTGGTGGGAATAACATTTAGACAGTAGATTTGCAGAAGGGAACCTTGTCATTCTATTATTAGTATATGCAACCTACTTTAATTCTCTATCAAGTAAAGAGTCAAATTCCTTCATGGATGTGAGCTACATGAGTGTCAGCAAGTAAAACTAAGACTTTTTTCCTTTCCATCAAACAAAAAAGGCTTCTTTCAGCACAAACATGTCGAAAGAGTTTAACTGACACTTTAAGTTCTATTATATTCATAGGGATTGTACTCAGATTCTTTTGTTGTGGTGGTTACTGATTTTGTAGAGAGCTCTAGGAAAAGTTCTGTTTTATTTGAAATGTTTTGTCCAGAGTGTCCTTTTGAAATTTCTGGGGTGCTTACCTTGGCTAAGAAGGATTATCATTTCAGGCGCTTCTCAAGACATAAGAGGAGATTGAACACTTTGAAAGCAAAAAAGAAAGAGAAGAGATGAAGGCAAGGCATTTGGCTCTTACAAGGTCCTCTTAAAGTGAAAATAAAGCTTTAAGACCAGTCAATACAAAAAATACATAATCAGTCTCTACATGCTGACGTAGTTTCTTCTTTATTGTACAAACTATTTATTAAATGTCTTGGCCAAATAAATTATGCATATTAATCCATATTAAGTGAAATGTTTATCCGTAAGATTTCTGAGAAAAGTAAAATATTAATATTATAATTATTTTAATATTAATATAGACTGTATGCGTATTCACTTATAAGTATTTTTAATTTTACAGTGTGATGTCTTCATACCTAACCAGTTCGTGCTACACTACAGAAACAAGTTACGTCACGTATTATGGGCAGTAATGACTAGTATTAACGGTATAACACTGAGGATGATATAAAAGATTCTCTCAAGAAAATTTGCAAATATCAAAGCATGACAGAAATATTAATAATGTATTACTACAACAAAAAAGAAATAACATACATATAGATCATATGATTATAAATATCCACATTGATTTTGTTCTTGGAAAAATTATTACACTTCTACTGAAGAGATATAAATATACTGCACAATCATATTCTTTCCTAGGAGAAAAACAAAATTATTTGCCTTTTCAATATGCTTTTGGAGTAATTCATCCTTATTATTTATTGATAAAGCTCTTCTCTAAGTAGTGAATTAAAAATTTGATAATATATCTCATAGTAAAACTCCTCTTTTATCAGCTCCAGAGCAAACCACGTGTGGTAATCTAGCTGAAGATTTTTCTAATTCTATCCATCTGCTTTTTTCACCCCTAATTTCCCCCTGAATACATATTTTTCCTTGAGTATGAAGCTTCTGAAACCTCTACTGTGTAGGATACTCCTTCTTAAAGTGATTAGAAATAAATACTAATTTGATAAAAAGCAGAAGTATTTTAGGATACGAAGTTAAGAATTATTGTGTATCATTAGCTTCTTCGATTTTATTAGTTATATTTGCATAAATATAAAAAAGTAAGAGTGAGAAAAACATATTTGGAAAGCATTAAGTACAGCTGTGTATTTAACACAAAGTATTTTTATGGCTATTTCTAGTCCAAGTGGGAAATATTAAATAAATAAATACGACCTGTGCACAGAAAAGAATTTTAATAATTAAAGTATATTACTTTATCCTTATGTTTGCAAGTAATTTTTTCTGGCTTTCGGAAATATATTAAGATAACCAAAAACTTGAGAAAATACAATCCTAGCCCCACAGCCCAAGCAATGAGCAGGGTATGTCTTTAAGGGGAACTGGAATAAATGCTTTTTCGAGTTTATACTTTAAGTATTGGTATATGCTTTAGTTTATGCTCTAATTCTAACATTTGAATCATAGTAATTATAAGTTTGCCAGATCTAATTTTACAGGAAAAAGCATAATTAATGTCAATATTTTCCTCCAATGTTCTTATTCTGTTTTTAATATGTAGAATAGGGACTGTTATAGACTGTTGTGTCCCCCAAAATTTCTCCATTGAAACCCTACCTGCTATGTGATAGAGTAAGGAGGTGGATGAATGTGACTAGTGCCAGTATCAGAGTCAGGAGAGAGCCAGCTGCTTCTTTCTGCTGTCTGCTACTTGAGGATACAAGGAGAAGTCAGCCATTGGCAACCTGGAAGACGCTCCTCACTGCCCCTTGACTATGCTGGCACCTTGGTCTCCAACTTCCAGCCTCAAGAAATGTGAGAAGCAGAGCCAGCCCTGATGGCCTAGTGGTTAATGTTCAGTGCTCACCGCTTTGGCAGCCTGGGTCCACTTCCCTGGTGCAGAACCACACCACTCATCTGTCTGCAGCCTTGCTGTGGCAGTGGCTCGTATAGAAGAATTAGAAGCATTTACAACTAGAGTATAAAACTCTAGAGTATAAATGCACTGGGGCTTTGAGGAGGGAAAAAACAAGAGAAAGATTGGCAACAGATGTTCGATCTAGACAAATCTTTCCCAGCAAAAAAAAAAAAAAAAGTGAGAAAACAATTTCTTTTGTTTATAAGCCACTGAGTCTGTGATGCTTTTTTTATAGCAGTCCAAACTGAGTAATGCAGGGCCTTGCAAAACTCATACTCTTTCAAAGTCCTCAAATAAAGGGTTAATAATTCATTCAATTTGAAGCATTTCCTCAATCGTTATTTATCTTTAAATCGTGTTTTGCTGGCTCCGCCACTTAGCTATTGTGTGACCTTGGAGAAATCATGTTCCTTGTTTTTCAGTCACTTCATTTAGACAGTATTGCAGACCCACAGCAGAGTTTAAGAGCTTGAATTATGGATCCAGACCACCACACAGATAGCCTATGAACTCACAGGTAACTTTACTAATTTGAGTGTGTGCATGTGTGTGTGCATGTCTTACTCATTAGCCTGGGGAGTTTGTGGGGCCTTGACTAACACAGGCTTAGAAGAGCTTGTCTTCCATACAACATGATTACTTAATACTCCATGTTTTAGGTATGTTTGTTTTAAGTTCCTGGAAATGCTCCTGCGATCTCAGCTGATGTTTTTGCTGTTGCTAGAATTAAATTATAGAAAAGCGATGTGACAATAAACTCCTGCTCCAGTAGCCAAAACTGAACAGATTGGCTTAAGTGGAAATTTAAAAATTTGTAGGAATTTAAAGAGTAATTTTGTCAAAAACAGCTTTTATTGGAGCACATTCAACATACATATTACTTGTATTTTTTAGGAGAGTTTTCAGCTCTGTAAGTCTTTTGTGTGTGTGTGTGTGTGTGTGTGTGTGATGAGGAAGATTGGCCCTGAGCTAGCATCTGTTGCCAAGCTTCGTCCTTTGTTTTTCTCCCCAGAGCCCCAGTACATAGTTGTATATCCTAATTGCAAGTCATTCTAGCTCTTCTATGTGGGGTCCTGCCTCAGCATGGCTTGATGAGTGGTACAGAGGTCTATGCCCAGGATGTGAAATGGTGAACCCTGGGCCGCTGAAGTGGAGAGTGTGAGCTTAACCACTTGGCCACAAGGCCCACCCCCTGGAACTCTTTTATTATCTATCTGCATCAAATACATTGTGTGTTTAGTATCAGTAAAATTTTCTTCAAACCTAATGTCGGGTGATGTGAAATGCAAATGAAGCTCTTTTCAATATGTCAATCAAAGCAAAATTCTCCAAAATTGGGAAGCACCACATACTACGTTCAAAGTGTTGACACTGAGAATAGATTTATTTCTTAATTTTATTCTGTGAATTGCTTTCGTCATTGCCTACCTAACCATTGGGACCCAATATAAAAGATATTTTTCAGATATATAGTTGTTGGATAGTTCGATCATTTATGACAGTAACTGATAGGCAGAAAAGTGAAAAGGCAAAAGAACATTCATTTTCAGAAATGGCTGTAGCATAACAATGTTGGTTACATTGGTGTAGCATCCCAAAATAGAAGAAAATTGTTGCTATGCTTAGAATTCTATATTATTTTAAATGCACGGGGACACATAGTTTTCAGAATGTGCTTGGCAGAGAGAATTTCAGAGCACTTACTGATTTTTAACTCAACTTTTAAATTTTTACAAGTTGAATAACTGTTTTAAAAATAGAGTCTAAATAAGCTTGTCTAATATAGTATTGTCTGATGCCTTCAGACAAGTGTGGTTAGCAGTCGCCTCATATTGGTCATGATAAATCACCATATTTAAAGCAGATATGCTTTTCCATAATCCTAAATTTAAATTCTCTCAGTCCTTTTTTTCCTCTAAAGTGTGTGTGTTATGTCTTCAAAAGCATTCAATTTCATCGAAATAAAAATATTTCAATACATAAGTTAAAGAGTGTTCCTTTGAAATAAGCATTCTAAACTCCTATGGGGCTAAATTTGAATGTGAATTACTGCACCTTTGAAGAATAGCCATATCATTAATCTGTAATCAGCCATTGACATATTCATTTGTCCAAGAGACCAGCTGCTGGTAGGGCAATTTTCATAAAATTAAGAAATCAATGTTATAACCATATGCAGTGTTTGATTTGAGGCAGAGGGGAATTAGTAATAAAACTAGAATGTAGTACTTCATAAAGAGATGACATTCACACAACCTTAACCCTTTACACAAATAAAGCTGAAATTAAAAATGCTTTATACTTAGAAATAGTTTTTTTCACCTTCCAACATATGTTCTGAAAGTTCTTTATTTATGTTTTACAGAAAAGTGATATCAGAAAAATACACCTGTGAAGAAAAAAGTGAGCTAATAAATATCATGTCCCTGATATGAGTATCTGTGGCTAGATTAAAATAAATCCAGCAATAATTTATAAATAGAACTCTGTGTCATGGGTCATTTTGAGATGAGAAGATAATGTAATTTCCATAATAAAATGTAAGCTTTTTATAAAAATACAAAATCTAATGATTTGAGTATATATGAAATATAAGCCTATATAATTTAATGTAGGCAAACCAAAGATACATTAAGTCAAAAGAAAAATAATTTAGAAATAGAGATTATTTTGAACATCAAATAAGTCAACACAGGTTGGTAAATTATTTATAATCTATTCTTATAGAAAATAAACACAAATAATACACAAAATTAATTTTATTGGCTGGTTTTAATATCTTCCTTGAAGAAGTCTGATGACTTCTAAAAATATCAACCAATTGTATACATATGATTCAGTAAGTTTGAATATACGTACAAACATATATATTAAAGGGTTTGAAATTAGGTTCTTTAATTCCAAAGGTAGGAAAAATGTGATCGTAGGATTAAGATATAATTAGAATGATGGAATTACTTTGCTTGCTAAAAAAGAACTCTACAGCTGTTGAGTATATGATTAAAACTCAATTCTTTATTGAAAGAAAGCCTATTCTAATAGGTTACATGTTGAATAACAAAGGAAACATCTTCAGTTTAGGTTTCTAAATTTTTTTTTACCAGTTCTCCACTAAAATATTTATTGGAAGCACTTTTGCACTTTGCATTTGCGAAGATACACAAAATGTCAAAGTTTTAAAATGACAGTGAACCCACCTTGCCCTGGGCTTAGCCTCTACCCCAGCCGAATGCAACTCTATTAATGAGACCACAGTGCGTGTCCCGGGCTGGCTGGGGCCGGAAAACATCAAGACTCATGTATTGTTCTTTCTGGTCACAGGTTTTACACTTTCTTCTGCAGTGGGAAACAAGGAAAACAATCACAGAGGGAAAAAAATCTCAGACTTGGTGCCTAATCGTAAATATACTTTTCCAAATCCCCTAAATCTTAGTGTCAACACCGTAATTTTGCGGCTTCAATTTCCTTAGTAATACCGTGATCGTAAAATAAAACAAACAAGCAAACAAAAACATAGCTGCAAATCATTTTACTTACATTCTTTTCACGGAGATAAGGAATCTGTTTCGTCCCCTTGAATCTGTGCAGAGTTACTACTGTTTTGACCACTAAAAATAGCTTTTTGAGATCCAGCTGTTTCTCCACACTACCAAAATGTAAAAGCTATGAGATAAGAGACATTTTCTGTCTTGCTTCACAACTATGTATCCAGTAATAAGAATAGCAACTGGGAAATTTTTTAGACTGAATATCAATTGCTTGAGTCAATAACAAAGTATATGTATGAGGATTATAGATGTGGTTCCTTATAAGAAAGCTTTTCCCTTCTTATAAATTGGAAGACGTGTGCACTTCCAATATATATGGATCTTCCAAAAAGCCCAAATGAACATATTAACTTTAAGCCAGAAGGAATGCTTATTATAACATCGCTTTATTTTAATAAATGTTATTGAATTTAAAAAACCTATGCTATTTAAAAAGATACTTTTATAAAAATGCTCATGAAGGTACGTTGTTTAGTTTTACATTTTGTTCAAAGTAACTTTATTTATTAGTTTATTTACTTGTCTTTCTTTTGCTGAGGAAGACTTGCCCTGAGCTAACATCCACTGCCAATCTTCCTTTTTTTGTATGCGAGCTGCCACCACAGCATGGCCACCGACAGACAAGAGGGGTAGGTCTTGGCCCAGGAATGGAACACTGGCCTCTGAAGCAGAGCATGCTGAACTTAACCACTAGGCAACTAGGGCTGGCCCCAGAGTAATTTTATTTAAATACAGGAACTAAAAAAGCATATAGCACTGGCTTTGACTTTTCTTTTGAAAGGGGCCAGGAGCTCAGCTGAGCTGTGAGACAGCTGAGCCGTGAGACAGCTGAGCCACCAGGTGTCAGCAAGCAGTTAAAGCAATAAGTCAGAAATGAAAGAGTTACGTTTAAATGCTTACTGTGATGATGATAAAAACAAGAGGTACAACTGGAGAAAGGCAGAAATCGTTTCTATTCTTCCCATGGAGTGGAGCACTCAGTGGAGGGTCAGATGGATCCACACAGATCGTCTCACTTTTGAAGGAGCCTAAAAAAAGTTTCCAGCAGTTTTATACACCCTGAATTGGGGGTGTGAGTGTCAGGGTGGGGTCACAAGGAGGAGGACTAGGAGTGGAAAAGTACTGAGCACTGAGTCAGAGTAGAGGACAGTCAGTGTCTTCAAGATTTTCCCTCTTCTCCGTCGTCGGCAGACATGCCTAAAGAAGGCCTCTCTCTGCCCAAGGCCTCATATAGAGACCTAGGGACGAACGTGCCCACGCTGGGAATTCAAATATGCTGAGAGCAGGACCTGCCAGAATGCCTGAAGGGAGTTATCTGGTAGGTGTGGAGTCAGAAGGAAATAAATAATTACATCAGTCTGTTTCTTTTTCTTTTTGTGAGGAAGATTGTCCCTGAGCTAACAGCTGTGCCAATCTTCCTCTATTTTGTATGAGGGATGACACCGCAGCATGGCTTGATGAGCAGTGTATAGGTCTGTGCCTGGGATCCGAACCCGTGAACCCCAGGCTGCCAAAGCTGAACATGCAAGCTTAACTACTACGCCACCAGGTTGGCCCCTACATCATTCTTAATATCAAAAGTCAACTAATGGGGCCGGCCCAGTGGCACAGCAGTTAGGTTCACATTTTCCACTTTGGCGGCCTGGGGTCCACCAGTTCGGATCCCAGGTGTGGACATGATACCACTCATCAAGCCATGCTGTGGTAGGTGTCTCACATAGAAAGTAGAGGAAGATGGGCACGGATGTTAGCTCAGGACCAGTCTTTCTCAGCAAAAAGAGGAGGATTGGCAGCAGATGTTAGCTCAGGGCTGATCTTCCTAAAAACAACAAAAAAAAGTCGACTAACATTTATTGAGCAAATGCTACTACTAAGTCATTCACAAATATTATTTCTTGTTTTTACTTAATTGAATCCTCATTACAACTACGTGGGGTGGGTCACATATCAGTCCTAATCTTGAGACTAGTAAAGTGCAGCCCAGAAGGGCCAAGGCACTTGCCCTAGGTTATATACTCATAAAGGACTGAAGCCACTTTTATCCCCTTTCCGTTGGTATTCAGATATATTTTATCAATACATATCTGCTGCAGGCACAAGACACTCAAAATGATAGATAATCCATGACAATGTAAACAGCTTCTCTGTACATATTTCTCTCTTTTTTGCAGTTTTTTCTGCTGTCAAGGAGCTCCTTTGAACTGACAGGAAATAGCAGACATACAGTTCAGAGGGATACGCTTTGTCATGATAAGAAAATGATATATCTGAGATTTCATTGCTGATACCAGTTCAACCATTTTCTGCTGCAATTTTAATGTAGATTTTTGGTTGAGTTTAGAGTATTTATTTCTATTACATCGTAATAACTCTATCCTATAGTTAAATACATTTTGGAAGTGCATTTATTGTTATGAGATAAGATCCTAAATAAGACAAGCATGCTCCTTTATAAGTTAAGAGAATTGATGGCAGTATCTTGTATGTTGTCCTTCTTGTACCTTTATATTGGTGAAAGTAGGAGCTAGATATGGAAACAATGAGCCATAGATTGTTCCTATTCTCAAGTAACTTAACATGTAGAGAGGTAGATAAGTAGCTAAGCAATTACAAAAAGGAATCAATTATAAAACAATGATAGGATGATATTGAAATGCATAGGCTAGAAACCAACCCATATCTAGAAAAACATGGAATTATTGACCAAATTATTAGTTTAAGGCAGATATAAGAGTAGCGTGTTGGGAAAATGATATTCTTAGACGATGGAATAGCATGTGGACAATCCTGGAAGCAAATCAAAATATGGCTCACCTTTGGAATTCCAAGAAATGGTGTTGATTGGAGTATAGATGGTGGGAGCTGAGAGTTAAAGGTTGGAGAAAGTAAAGAAGGGTCAGCAGGGGTTTCAGGTAAAGGAGAATTGGGGATATCTGAAGGACAAGAGTGAAGGGACTTACATTATCATGCTAAAGAGTTTGGTTATTTTCCCTTCCGCGATGGTAAGCTTCTGGAGATGTTTCAAAAGGGAAGTAGCATAATCAGATTTGAATTAAAAAAAAAAACACTCTGGATACAAGGTAGAGAATGCTTTATTGAAAGGTAAAACTAGGAGCAGTGGCAGGACTAATAAGTAGTTGTAATAATTTAAATGAGTGAGCACGCCACACTTAAGTGAGGTATAGAAGACGTGAAGGAACTTGGTGGATTTGAGTGATATTAAGAAGATAAGATTCTGCATACTTGGTCACTGAATTGAAATGAAGATGACAGTGGTCAGAATAAATTACCAAGTTGTCTTAGTCCATTCAGGCTGCTATCACAAAATACCATAGACTGGGTGGCTTATAAATAGAAATTTCTCACAGTTCTGGAGGCTGGGAAGTTCACTATCAAGATGCTGGCAGATTCAGTGTCTGGTGAGGACCTGCCTCCTGGTTCATAGATGGCTGTCTGTCCACTGTGTTCTCACATGGTGGAAGGGACAAGGGACCTCTCTGAAGTCTCTTTTATAATGGCATTAGTCTCATTTATGAGGGCTTTCCCCTCATGACCTAATCATCTTCCAAAAGCCCCGCTTCCAGACACTGTTACATTGGAGATTAGGTTTCAATACATTAATTTTGGGGGGATAAATTCAGTCTAGAGCAGATGTTATGATTATTGGTTCTGAGAACAGAGTGTATGCTGGTTCCAAGCACTGAGATGGGGACCACATGCGGAATAGAAAATTAGTTGTGTGGACAGAGAGAATTTCCTACCAGACATACCATATTTGAGTTACCTCTAGTACCCCTAGTACCAATTAATTATGAGGTATTCAGGAATCAGATCTGAGTTGGTGATACACGTTATGAATAGGAAGCAACGTCCCCACTCTTACTCTGTAGAAGTTCTCCAAATGGTTTAAATTTAAAAATACAGCAAATCTTAAAGCAATCTACCACCAAATGCAAACCCCTGTTAAGAGAACAACTATCATTTACCTTAACCACGTACAGCTGTCACAGGAGGATGAGGATGACAGGATAAAAATGTCTGTAAAATTTTTGCCTTTGTACTAAAATACCATTTTCTTTCTTCTTGCAAAGAAGTCTAATCAGCCCTCGGACACCCAACTCTAAAATACAAAAACTTAAATTCTATGTGTATTTCAGAAAGGAGTGAAAATAAATCAACAAACAAAATAATAAAAAATAGACATACTTTTATGGAAATACTTCGTTTATTCCATAGAGCTCTGTTGAAAGTGAGATGGAATGTGTACATGTATGGAAAGCATGCATATTTAATAGAAATTTTCAAAACTAATTGTTGAGAAATATAAAGAAAAAAGTTAATGTCCTCACGCAGATGAATAGCTGAAGCCAAAATTGAGAGTTTGGGCAGAGATTATAGACAGGAGAACACATTTTAAATTTTTCTCCCTAAATTCTCGGGCAATGTTATACTTTCATTTGATTACTATTATTTTAAGTTAAAGTATGGATTCCATTAAGAGCATGGCAATTTATAAAATAAGCTTATTAAAATTACTGAGTTTGAAAAGAGCAAGAGACTGATAAATGACATGTTGAGTAACAATATTTTGCTAATTTATGTTAAGGAACAATACTTTGCTAATTTAGGGCATGTGGCTATTAAATACTAGATAGATACTAGCTAGTGTTTGTGTGTGTGTGTGTGCTCACACACATGCCTGAGTGTTTGTATATGCCCTGATGATAATCTTGGTTTTAACCATGATTTAATATTGAGTGTCAATGTGTCTCCTGTTTCCATTAGTTCTATTTTTCTAGAACATCACTATGCAATCATCTATTTCCTATTGTCACTTTTAGTTATTTCTGTTTTTCTCAATGTTCTTATTCTTTGGTTTATTTTTTATCCAACTAAAATTTTTATAACACTCTAACAACTTTGTATTTCACATTCTTATCAAGTGAACCAGATAGACCATATGATGGACCCTGAAATAAATATCAACAAAATTTGAAAAAAGTATGATATTCTACAAAATAGATTTTCCGATTACAGTAGAATTGAAAAAATTCATTATTGATAATACAACTACAAATCATAAAATACAATTCTAATAGCACACTTGTCAAAGTAGAAACTCCATATGAAAGTAGAATTTATTTTCAATGGAACAATAAATAAAGCAATGTATCAAAATTTGGGGGGGAACAAACATGGCAGTGCTTAGAGGGAGATTTCAGATTTGCTTATTGTGTTAGAAAAGAAATAGATTTAAAATCAGTGATCTAGCATTCCACCATAAGATTAAAAGTTTCTTGAAGTAAATTAAATTCAAAATAAAGAGAAGAAAGACATTATAAAGAAAAAATACAGAAAAAACCAGAAATAGTCCTCATTATAAATTAATAAAATGCTAAACAAATGAAAAAAACAAACAAGTATACTTGAATAGAATAGAGAAAATACACATTACAGTTACTTGCTACATAACGACGTTTTGGTTAACAAGTGACCATGTATATGATGTTGACCCCATAAGATTAGTGCCATATAGCCTAGGTGTGAGGTACGTTGCACCATCTAGGTTTGTGTAAGTACACTCTATGATGTTCACACAACAACAAAATCGCCTAATGACACATTTCTCAGAATGGATCCCCATTGTTGAACAATGCACAATTGTGCAAATACTTCAAATTTTCCATTTGATTCTTCTTTTATTTTCCTTTTTTCTCCCCAAAGCCGCCCGGTACATAGTTGTATATTCTTAGTTGTGCGTCCTTCTAGTTGTGGCATGTGGGACACTGCCTCAGCGTGGCCTGATGAGCGGTGCCAAGTCCGCGCCCAGGATTCGAACCGACGAAACACTGGGCTGCCTGCAGCGGAGCGCGCAAACTCAACCACTCGGCCACAGGGCCGGCCCCTGATTCTTCTTTTAAACCTTAATATATGAACATTTACTTTGTTTTTGGGACTCTGGGTTTATCATTCCTATTTCATTCAGAAAAGCTTGGTTATTTTTTTCTCAATTATTTTTAGGTGTCCTTTCCTTGATCTTCTCTCTTTCTGGACTGCCAGTTACATGCGTATATATTAGACGTTTTACTCTTCCAAATTCCACTTAGGATTTGTTCTTGTGTACCTACTTATTTATTTTTCAGTTTAGTTTATTTCTATAATTTTATTTCATATTTTCTATTATATCACAAAATATTTACTAATTATCATTTCTTCAGTGAAATATTCATTTCAGATATTGTACTTCTTTTTCTAGAAAACTCTTTTGACTATTTTTAAATTCTTCATTATATACATATTTTCCTTTAAATCTTGGAGCAAATTTATGATAACTTCTAAACTTCCTTTTCTGCTAAACCCATCATTTGTTTCTATTGTCTGATTTATCTACTTGGTATGTGTCATATTTTTCTGTTTCTTTATGTCTAATACTTTTTTGATGTCAAACATTGTGAATTTTATGTTGATGAATGCTTGATTTTGTTGTACTCTTTTAAGGAAATTTGCAATGTTTATTGGTAGCCGTTCAGTTATTTGAACATGAGTTTTCACAGTTTGAGGCTTAAAAATAGCTATTTTGGACAGATCAGAGTAGTCTTTATTTCGTGGCTAGTGCAGCCTCATTTTTTTTTTTTTTTTTTTTTAAGATTGGCACCTGGGCTAACAACTGTTGCCAATCTTTTTTTTTTCTGCTTTATTTCCCAAAACCTCCCCTGTAGACAGTTGTAGATCTTAGTTGCAGGTCCTTCTGGTTGTGGGATATGGGACGCCGCCTCTTTGTGGCCTGATGAGCAGTGCCATGTCCGCAACCAGGATCCGAACCCTGGGCCGCCGCAGCAGAGCGCGTGAACTTAACCACTCGGCCATGGAGCCGGCCCCTCAGCCGCATTACTATGATGTGACTCCTCTGGGATTTCTATTGAGTGTCTCCTATATTTAACAAGATCTCCACAATTTGTTGTTATCTCCACCAATTTCTGGCCCTTTTGAGTTATGGGACTCTTTCCACTTACAGCTCCTAGGTAGCTCTTCTTTACCTAGAAGTTAATTTTTGTCTTGCATTGGAATTTCTTCCTAAAAATCCACAGATTAGTAGCCACCCAAAGACTCAAGTGTATCCTTATATTTTTTCTAAAACTTCCAGATTTTTCTAGAGCTATTTTGCCAAACTGCTCCCCCTTTTATGGTATTCTACCTCTCACATTCCAGCCTTCTTAGCCTCCCTGACCTTCTCAATATTTTTTATAAGAAAAGTTAGTAATTAGAAATGAAAATTATCTGTGAAGACATCACACGTTTTACTCACCAAACACTGAAAAAAAAGAAAAGGAAAAAGAGAGAGAGAGAGAGAAAGGAAACTAGAGGACATTGTCATTTTAATTATTTTTGTCTTACCCATATATAATAAATCAAATTCAAGTGGACATATGAGTGAACAGATATGAGTAATTACTTCTGAATTCCAAGGCAATAAGAACCTGCAATGACTACATTTTTGTCATGAGTTGTGAGAGAATTTCCATTCAATTTATCGGTGCCCAATTATGATAAAAAGATGCATATACTATCATTTCACCTGCTTGGACACCAAGGGTGGGGGCCCACTCTTCGTCTATCTGTCTATATTCTCAACGCATCTTTCTTTCCATCCTGTCTTTCTCCTTACACAATATTTGGAACCATGCATAGAATCATTTAAAAAGTCTATCATAGGTGGGAAAAAATGAATGGGCTATGCCACTGGTCAGATCAGAAATTTACTCCTCCCACAATTGTTTTATTAGCATTCACTGAGAAAATGCTCATCTGAGTAAAGGAGGACAAATGAAAAATTCAATACATTTTATAATATTTGACTATATAGTTTATTTAAAATCCTTTTAAATCTAAAATTTGTTTTGCCCTATTAATTGGATACTGTCAATTAATACCGTTAATAGGCAAAATAGAAGAAAGCAGTGTCTGGGGTTTCAGTAATATGATGCTGTTATTCATTTATAAGAAATTTAAGCACCTTTTAAAGAAAGATTGTTATGATATTGCGGTTACATAGGCAGGAGAGAGGTGGTTATATAACTCAATACTTGAAAAGACTAAACTTTGAATCAATGTGTACCCTAAATCGTGGAAATTATACTCTTCAGAGTTCAAATTAGAAATCAAGCTAAATAATATTTTATGACCAAAGATATATTTAAACAAAATGTACTGCCATGCTTTTTAAAAATATTTTTCACTTGAAAAGTATATAAAACAAACACTGTAGATGTTTTTCACAAATTTTATGGAAATCATGTCAGTGTCCATCTGGATGTAGGTCGCCTGATATTTGTAGCGTCATATTTATTGAGCATGTTAAGTATGTAATTTGATTATTCATTTTAAATATTCATTTCTTTTTATTTCATCCCCAACAAATAAATATTTAATATTAGAAGATATATTGTAAAAACTTTGTGTTCCTATTATTGAAAATATATCATAGTTTTATGTGTCGCTTTATTTTTTCCTTTCAATTAATCTTCACTCACTACTATTCACCAGCATTTATTTCATCTACTAAGTTGACAAAAGTTATTACAAGGTTTTACAAATCTTATTAATGCATTGTCAAAACCCCCAGCAGATGCAAAAATAATCAAATTGAAGTTATTACCCTGAAGTCAGATTCTTTGTAAAAATGCAATTTTCTTTATTGTTTCTTTAAGGTTTTCTAATGTAAAATATAATAATACATGAATACCAATTTGGAAGTATTAGTGGCTCCTGGCAACCTTGAAAATGAATTATATTTCATTTTTCTTTCTTAATCTAGGGAAAACCTGAACACTGAAGTAAAAGAATGGAACCTGATGCCTTTTGAAACTATGTACAGACCTGAGCCATTTTTGCTCTACTCTATAACAATATGTTATCATTAAAAGATCTGCTGTTGGCGTGGTAGCATTCTTTGTAGAACCGTAGAACTGAAAAGAATTCATACTCTGCCATGGCTATCATTAGAAGGTAGACTGTTTTCACCTCATGTGAACTGCTTGTAAGCTATATTTTCCCCAGAGGATATTTCAGTTTGAATTGTGAAAACTTTGTATAAAAATTACCAGTTTAGTAAAGCATTTACATAAATCAGGAAGCATTTCATGCAGAACACCAGAAAACATTCCGTGAATTGAATTATGACAATCTCAGAAAGAGAAGTGGAAGAGGGATAGTGACGCAAATGTAAATGGAGTTTCTCTTTTTGCTGTTACTGAATGTGCATGAAATTGTGCTGCATTACACACTCATGTCTTCCTTTTTTCAATATCTTGCAAGAAGATTATGAAATAAAGATCCAGTTTACAATCGTTTGATACTAGT
Source organism: Equus przewalskii (assembly GCF_037783145.1). NCBI lineage: Eukaryota > Metazoa > Chordata > Mammalia > Perissodactyla > Equidae > Equus > Equus przewalskii. Next base: position 18,404,792 of record NC_091861.1, read on the forward strand.
ACTTTTTCTTGCATATATATCCTTTTTGTTTTGTTTCAAAATCTGCATGGGAGAGATAAATCAATCAAGAAATGTTTCTATGTTATTACACTTAGGCATATATCTTGATTTTTATTTTTTATTTTCTGCATTTAAGGTTTCATGTATTTAAATTGATGTTCAACTCTAAGCAGGCAATGAATTTCTTGAAACATTTATTGGATCTTTTGAACCAAAAGGAGACACACTAGAGAATTTTAACTCAAATAAATGGATTGGTAAAAATTGATACAAGGAAAATTTTCTAATTTTAAATAAAAAAACATGGCATTTTTGAACCTGTGTAAGGCTTGACTTGCTGAGGGTGACATAACTTGCAGCTCTCCAAAAATGAGAGAGATTCATGCTTTCATATCAAGGTTAGGAATTTATTTGGATTATTTTCTTGACTCGTTGATAGTTTTAAGGATTTCACTACCATATGATCCAGTAATTTCACTGCTGGATATTTATCCAAAGGAAACAAAATCACTAACGAAAAACAATGCCTGCACCCCTATGTTTATTCCAGCATTGTTTACAATAGCTAAGACTTGGAAACAACTTAAGTGCCCATTGACAGATGAAAATGGAAAAGAAAATTCGATATATGTAACGGAATATTATTCAGTCTTAACACAGAAGGAATGACTTGATTAGAGGTAACGGTGTCTGGCCCATACACACAGCTGAGAATATTGCCAGTTTCTACTGGCCAGACTGGAAAACCTCATGCTTCACACAGCACTTGGCAGAGGACCTAGAAAGATCCTACCTCAGGAGCGGGAAGTAATGAAATCTCAACTAACTGCTTCTCTGGAGAAGAATTAGAGAATAAAAAGCCATGCCACAGACTGGAAAAAAAAAACATTTAAATCATATATCCGATAAAGTGCTAGAGTCCAACATCTGTAAACAACCATTAAAACTCAGTATTGGGAAAACAAACAATGTATTCAAAATGGGCAAAATATTTGAGCAGAAACGTCACCAAAGAAGATGCAATGGATAGCCAATAATTACATGAAAAGATACTCAACATTATTTTTCACTAAGGAAACAAAATTGAAACTACTAAGAAGTACTACTATAAACCTATTAGAAGCGCTATAATTAAAAGATTGGCCACAACAAGTTCTGGCTAGGATCATCTATTTCATCATTTTATTTGACCCCAAAAGCCATTAAGAGATTTCCATTCACATGTAAATTTATTACCTACTTGCGTCTAGTCTTGAAAATATTAATCTTATGTGAAGTTCACGTTGGGATCTCCAAAGGTTTTTCTCAATCCAATTTTATTAACACTTTATTTCTGGAACCTGATCAGTTCGACTCCCTGTTAACTTTGTTTTGCAGAACTGCTGGCATTTTTTGTCTATTTCTGGGAGTTTGTTAATATTTTAATAGTAAATTTTAAGTGTGCACATAGATTATTCATAGCCCAGATAAACCTCAAAGATCATCTTTCCCTATATTTTCATAAAAGACTTTGAAATTGAATAAAAGAAGACATTAGTGGCTGAAATTGAGATATTTATGCATACAATTATATGGTCAAACAAAAGCATTTACTTTAATAATACGGATACACTTACTTTATTAATATAGATACTTTATTAATATAGATACACAATCCTACCACCATGTTGATCTCTGGTCTCTGTAGAAGGCTACGCCAGTCATTGTCAGTTCCTTATGTCTTATTGTGAAGATTCTTCCTGACTTCTCAGAGGTCTTAGAGTTTTGCTCTTTTACTTCAGGTCAGTGCTCAAGCTTGCAAATCATAGTGTAAGTCATGGGATCCAACAGCAAACAGAGACTGTATTTGACTTTAGTCTTTCACACTAGCATTTGTGGCATTGTAGTTTCTATTCACAGCATCAAAATCAGTAGTCATTCTGTCTACCCTTCTCCAAAGTGCTTAACACATTGGTAGTAGAACTATTTTTAAATTTTTTTAATGACTGGAAGAAACACTTATGTTAAATTTATCATTTCTTACCAAATTTACAAGCTTAAAAAGTTCCCCTAAAAAATAGTGTGCAATTTTCAAGGTGAAATATATCTCTCTCAGATATGAGTCTGGTCCCTATACTTTTACTTGTGATTTTTGTTATATTAAAAGAAAATAACCAATTTTTAACTATGTACTGTCAAAATGACTTCTTTTTTAATTTATCAAACTCAAGAAAGTATTTTAATGAAATATAAATCATAAGATTCTAATAAGAATAATATCAATTAATGAAATGTCAACTTTATCATTTGTATACTATTAATAGAAATATACCTTAAACTTATACAATGTTGTATGTCAATTATATCACTATAAAACTGGGAAAAAAGACAAAGCTTTGATTATGACATGGCATTTTAAGAACTATTGTTTTACCCTCAAAACTTACAAAACTCATGCCACAACTAGAAGGACCCACAACGAAGAAGATACAACTATGTACCGGGGGGCTTTGGGGAGAAAAAGGAAAAAATAAAATCTTAAAAAAAAAAAAAACTTACAAAACTGATGTCAAGAAAAATTAACTAAATGACGTTCACAATTATTTATTTTGAGTTAATTTCTGTGAGTGATGTAAGATAGGAATCTAGTTTCATTCCTTCATTAGTGAATACCCAGTTTTCTCAACACCATTCATTGAGGAGACTCTTTTTTCTACTATGTATTCTTGGCTCCCTTGTCAAATATTAGTTGACTCTATATGAAAGGGTTTATTTCTGGGATCTCAATTCTATTCCATCAGTGTAGGTATCTGTTTGTTTGTTTGTTTAATGCCAAAATCATACTGTTTTGATTACTGTAACTTTGTAAATTAGTTTGAAATCAGGTAGTGTGGTGCCTCCACGCACTGTATTATTTTAATTTGCATACTTTAATGACTAGAAAGTCAAATTTTAATTACTAGAAAGTTGTAAACACCTTTAGATAGGATTGTGGTTTTCAGAAACCATTCTGTTGAGATGCTGTTTGCTTGCTCTGTGATTTCTAAATACCTGATTCTTGTCTTCACCTGTGACAGGAAACCTCAAATAATAAGATCACCCTTTAACACCAGAACCAACCTCTTGATCAGAACATTATTAAGAAAAATAAACTATTATATAATGATAAGTGTACTTTTGTACCATAGTCTGAATATATAAAAATGATCACATCGGTAAATTAAATGTAATTTATATATATATGCAAACTCAGAGCTATGAACATACAGTATTAATTGGAAGTCCCTTTTTGAGAAATTGAAAACACTCAGGAGGAAAGAAAAAGATAATTCAAATAACTGTCAATAAATGTACATTATTCTTATTATTAGACCCTGCTTCTATGCAGTTGGCTGATGTGTTTGCATGCATCTCACGCTGCCCACACTAGAATGGCTCCAACTTCTTTTTGTATGAATGTTTAAAGTTTGTATTTTAAAACCAGACTTCATCAATTTTTTAAAAAAGTTACAGTAACTTTAATAACTTTGGTTAAATGATATCCTAGTGTTTATCCTAGGAAGGGAAAAATTGCTTATTTATTTGCATGTGGCTTCATATCGAAGCCATATTTCCTCACTAGGAGGCTCTGTGGTCAGATGCCTGGTGCAGTATTTCGTGAGATAGTCCTAAATGGAAATTCAGTCATGCATATTAACTACCAGGGCTTTTAGTATTTTTCTTTAGAAGAAATCCCCCATTGCTCCCTTAGTTTTATGAACCATTATATATCCATTTCATGACATTACCAAATAAAAATTTTAGCATGTTAAAAACTTGAAAATTCTTTTCAAATTTGAGATCTGAATTATTTTTCTACATGCAATATGTGGTTATTAGATTATAAAAATTTATTTTCCTGGATTACTTTATATTCATTGTCTTTAAGCTATTCAAAGAGATTATTTTTTTCTACATTTCTAGGAGGTTATAACTTTAAAAACTTCTTAAACATTTAAAGAGTACATTAGTAAACCATTCCTTAAGGCAATCCAACTGAATAAACATAAATGAATTTAATATATCCATTCATATAATTCTTCTTATAATATCCAATGTATTATTAGGTGTTTAGATGTTATGTCAATCACTGCCTATCACACATTCCCATGCATTGCTCACTCTTCTCTTGCAAACTGTTTTCCCAATAACCCCTGCTTAAGCCTTCTAGGTAAATTTGGCCAACAGGAGTTTCTGCTGATAGCCTGAGGAACAGGAGAAGGGGAAAAGCCAGGTATTTCCATCTTTTATCACCCATATCACTGGTCTATTCCAGTAGTGGCTGCTTCTCATCCCTGGAGCCTGCTCTTCACAAGACTATCCCTCCTTCCGTGATCCCAGATCTCCGTAGCCTTTGAAAGGGTTTTCTATTCTACAAGATGGCCTCAGTTTGCAGGCTCTGTTAATACTACTTCCTCCCATTCTAAAGAGTGGTCAGTGGCATCTCGTTCAAACTAACGTTTGAGTTGCTTCAGCACTCTCTGACTCTGCATCTCCTGTATACCATGTGTGATAAATTCCCTGCATTAAATTATTTGTCATTAAAATACCCAGAAACTTTTCACGGAATGTTCCAGAAAATAGATCTTCATGATGAGTTGTGGCAATTATGTGGTTAACCAACTCGAGGGGTTTCTACATTAGGTCTCCTTGCAGTGAAAAAACCCAAATATTAGAATCAATTTAATGTAGTCACAGTATAATTATGTAATTTATCTCCTAATATGATCATTTAGTGTCAGTTTGGCTAGGGTAGAACCCCATTTTTTCAGTCTACATTTCCTTGGGTGCATCTGGGTGGAGTTGGGCAAAAGAGAAACATATTTGGAAGATGGAAGTGAAGCAGCAACTACTGCATCTGAAAGTCACCACTGATAGATAGGATGAGATAAAAATCCAGAGATGCTGGACACCTCAGATATATCTTCCTTAACTTGCCCGCTCATCTCCATGTCCCTTTTCTGAACGCTAGACTGGCTGACTAATAGCACCCCAGTCACACCACCAGCTATGGAGGAAAAAAGACTTTGATGGATTAATTTATACCCTCCCATTTGCAGTCCCACTATGGTAGCCAAACAAGTCTTGCTATAGATTTGCCTCCAAACTCCTACGTGTTCATCTACACCATTGCTTCATGTGGTCTGGTTAGCAATGCCCTCCCCCCAACTTCCTTTTCAGATTTTACTTTTACATTTCTTCCCATACTGGTCTAAAATCTAATTTTACAAGCTCTAATTCTTCAAATACATGCCCTTATAAAATAACAGTCATAGTCTTTCTCTTTCTGTGATTGATCCCCGAAAGATTTAGTTGTGGTTAGTTGGAATTAGGAGCTGGTTGAAGGCAAGATTAAGAAGGTCAAGTGAACTTGGAACTTAATTTGAGCAGTAAGAATGCAGACTTCCAGGGTCATGAAGTGTGATGCGACGTCTGCTTCTGATGTCTGTAGAGAACTGAAAGAAAAAAATGAGAAGGGAGAAATAATTGTTTCAAAAAACACCTTCAGAATTTTAAATGAAAAATCTCAAGGTAGGCTTAGAAAATCAGAGAGTTATATTAATGCTAAGGAATTAATTGGGAATCAGCAGGCACCTCAGATTTGAATTCAGTGTCATCCCACTAATTCTTCAAAACTCCATTGCTGGAGACATTCCCTCTTCACTTATGTGACAAAACTAGCCTCCACTTGCTCAAACATACAGTAGTGATCACAGCTGAGCTTTGCCTTATAAGGGATACCCATTTTCCCCAAGCCCCATTTCATATTTTCTCTTTGCCTCCATACTCAAAACTAGAAAATTTCCTTGTGGAGAATGTTGAGGTCTATTTTAAGATGAGACAGTTTATACACCAAATAATTGCATTTTCTAGATAAATTTCAATCTCAGATATCTGTATAATACATGTGGGCATGGATTCTAAATTTTTTAGCCCAAGAACAAAATATATATGTCCTTCCAAAATGCTATTTAATTTATTTTAACTAGAATATCCGAACCAAAATATTTTGTTAAAACATTCAAATGTTTGTGTTATTCTATATGTAACGATTTTGCTGAAACAAGTTAATATGCATCATGTGATGTGATATGAAGACAACAAATGGGCTACTTCCTTTGCAAGAAGGATCAGAAGCCATTTGCCTTCATTTTACAGAGACAGTGACACCATCACTGCCTTCCCCAAGACTATGTAAACTGTTCTCTTTTTAAAAAAAATATAATACACTGAAAGGATGATTGCCTAAATGTCACTAAAAATAACACATTGAAGATTACATCATGATGGGCCATAGGCAGCAGAAATAATAAATTTTATTTCTGTCAAAATAGCTGGAGCTTGTTCTGTTTTTTGAAGCTAAGAATATTAACTGAAACAATGACCCTGTTATTAGTTATACAGGAAACCTACCTCAAAGGCATATATTTAAACAAGCATAAATGATATTATAGCAAACACATTTTTCATCTTTCTCCTATAGCAAGTACAGCTGTCTACACATATCTCACATACGTTACCTATTTAAATGGCATTTCTCCCCTCAGATCTCTTTTAATATTGTAGATGTGAAACCCCACCAAATATTTTTTTAAATGTATAATACTAGCGTTTCATGAAACACATGAAAGGCCACGAATTGGGGAATAAAGTAAAATAAGTGGTGCTGATCTCTGGTCAGGTGAAGTATGCTCACAGAACAAGTTTAGGAAAAGAAATCTCTTGTATAGTTCATTACTGCTCACCCGCTAACACTCAACCACAAACAAGACGCCAGGAGCTCAGAAGAGGGGTTTCCTGGGATGACATACAGGAGCCAGAGTCACAAATCTTTTTGGAGGCTTATTGGGAGCACATACAGTAGAATCTGGTCAAAGGATTATCAAGCAGCAACCAAGAGGTTGTAATGTTGGAACTACCTAACGGTTCTACTACTATTTAGCTCTGAAATTCAGCAAGACTTAGAGTAAAAGCCACAACATAAAATAACAAATTTATTAAAATCAAAAATATATACTAAGCGTAAAACATTTTGCATATGGTAGCATTAGTTTATATCCACCCATAGCTATTGCAGTGGTTTGCATGACAGCCTCCCAAAAGCTGTGCATACCTGGAAGCTGTAAATTTGATCTTATTTGAAAGACGTGACTTTGCAGTTGTAGATAAGGAACTTCAGATGAGCTCATCTGGTTTAGGGTTGACCTTAAATCCAATGACAAGTATTTTTATAAGAAAAGACACAGACAGAGGGAAAAGCCATGTGAAGACCGGGACAGAGATTAGAGTTACAATACCACAAGCCAAGAAATGACTGAAGCCACCAGAAGCTGGAAGAATCAAGAAAATGTTCTTCCCTAGAGCCTTTGGAGGTAGTACAGCCTTGCTCACACCTTGATTTAACACTTCTGACCTCCAGAACTGTGAGAGAAAAACAGTTCCTTGTTTTAAACCACCAAGTGTGTAGTAAGTTGTTAGAGCAGTCCTAGCCAACTAATATAAATGCTGTCTGTTAAAAACAACAAAGCAGAATACTTTTCCTTTGAGATTTCATAATTGTTAGTGGAACGTAGGGTCAGTATAAGATGTTAAACAGATCCTAGAGCTGTGTCTTCAGATGGAAGAGATAAATCAACATATGCCGTTGGGTCGAGTTCTGTCAGCACCAGGATGTAGTCAGAGGCAGAACCCTGACACCTCCCACCACCACTTCCCCACCATCATCATTCCACAAGATAGCACACGTGAAGTATGAAGGAGAAGTACTCCCAACAGAGTAACGGCATGCCACAGGAGAAGCTGTGGACTGTTCCATATAGGACACGGTATCCTTTCAAAGAGTAGTTTAGATAACGTTCATAGGCGTTTGGCTTCCGTCCTACTTCATACTAGTTGCTCTGTAAATGTGTGTTTCTTCCTCTTCTATAGAGACATTATGACTAGCTCCTTTTTAGTAATTTAATTATGTGACAGATAGGTTAACCAACCTATCATGCCATCTAGGTATACCATGTGCAACTAGATCTAAAATAAACTCTATTCAAGACTTCAATCAGTAACAGTTTCAAGGTCAGTACATAGAACACAGAACCTGATGAATGGCAGGTTCACTGTCTCCTTGAACGGTTAATTAATGACCATGAAAAGGTTCTCTACTTATCTCTGGTCCAAGACTTCCAAGAGATAGGCAACAAGATTGTGGAACTAAAGGGCTGCGGGCTGTGGATATAAATGATGTGAAATGACGTATATGTAGTTAAAAGCAGAGAGGCTGAATTATGCTGATACTTTGGATACCTTGAAATAATGATGTAAGTAGAGAGAGAGCACTATACCAGTTAGTTAAATGAATGCAATGTAATTGTTTTAGACTTGTTCCTAGGCATGGAGATAGGAAACCAGAATCTTTAACTTCTTTATTTTAGCCAGTTTTGAGCTTTGTAATTGAAAGAAATGAAACTCCTGGCTCGCTATGATTCTGACTGTTAACAGTGCATTCCTTGTTGCTGTCTATTGTATTGTATATGTATTTGTCTTAGAGATCTCTTATAACAATCTTTCATGAGAATGTAAGGTACATTGTAAGATACTTGAGAATATGCATAATTTCTTATTCCTTTCAGTGTCTGCAGCAACCCATACAGATCTACAGATCTGACACATAGTAGGATGTAATCAACCTATGCTCTATGAATGGATGCAGGTGGAGAGAAAAGAGAAATACATGGAAATAATGAGCAGAGAACACAACTCTTTCTGAGAAAAGGATGATGACTACTTTTTATATTGTAATGTTAAACGTTTGTTGCAGATATAATATTTACATAAATTTATATAAAAGTTACTTCACTTTTATAAAATTACTTGACTAAGGAATGGACATAGGGAGAACATGCATATTCTCATCACGCATATTCTCACCAATTAGGCTTTAGTCTTACACGTATATATAGATATGATTTCATTGTTTTATTATTTGTCACATATTTTATGTCATTTTTCATTTTCTTTTTTAGCTAGATCTGTAAATTTTTGTGTTAGATATATTAAAAGCCAGATTATGGTCATATGTATGCCATCAAAATAATCTTTTCACCTAATTTGTACACCCACACAAACACACATATTTAAAGCCATATTTTAGATATATGAAGTTCAGATTTTTATATCTTCTTAGTAGTTCTTTTTTCTTTTATAATTCTTTTCTTATATAATTATATAATTATAATTATATAATTATATAATTATATAATTTCTTTTATAATTCTTTTTTCTTTTATAATTCATGATGAGAATATGCATGTTCTCCCTATGTCCATTCCTCAGTCTACTACTTTTACTTTCCTTAAAGATATCTTTTTGACTTGAAATTTAACTAGGTTCAATTGGTGACTATTTTATGATACATAATTTTTCATCTTTTATTATTTATTTCTCAATATGCAATTGCTATCGTTGCTTAATGGTAGCATATTAATAAGTTTTTATTTTCCTCATTGTGATCTTGTTTAATTACCATGGTTTTACATATTTTTTAAAAAAATTTTGCCTAAGGGGGATTGATTGTGCTTTTTAATCAGTCTTTGACGATTTTTAAAATTGTTAAACAGTAAATTATATCACACAACATAATGCAAACAAGCTATGGAAATTTGAAAGAAGACTAAATTAGTCCCTCAATATCCAGGAAAGAAAATGATACTAGTTTATTAAAAGCCCACACAATGTGCCTTTTGTATTTACATAGCCTTCCATCCTCCAAAAGCTAAATGCCATCATGAGTATTTGTTATTTTTTCAATAATGTGTTACCACATATATACCTATCTCTTAAAAAACATGTTTTGTTTTACCTATTTGAACATTATAAAATGACCCAATATCATGACTTTTTCCTGTGGTTGGCTCTTTTTAAAAAACTTTTCTGTTATTTTAAAAAATATTTTTTACATATATTTATAAGGTTTTTGTATGATTTTCTTTATCATGTCCTTCTTCCTCTCACCCCCCAGATTTATTGAGGTATAACTGACAAATAAATATTGTATATATTTAAGTTATAAAGTGATATATATAAATATATATATATATATACACACAAAAATGTAGTGAAATAGTCATCACAATCAAGGTCACTGTAGTTTACTCTTTTACTCATTCTATATTTGGAAACTCATCCATGCTCATTTGTTAGTTATGACATTATAATTGTTCATTGTATTAATTTGCCATGCTTACTTATTAAATCTACTTTGGATGGCCATTTGGATACTGTCCAGGTTTTTGCTGTTACAAAAAGGCTGCCACGATCATATTTTGCATGTATCCAGTTGCATAGATGTAAGAAGTTCTCCTGGGACGTGGTTCTCAACTGGAGACAATTATGCATCCCCCCTCTCCCCCACCCCCCCCCCCACCCCCCCGCGCAGGGGATATTTGGCAACATCTGAAGACACTTTGGGGTTATTATAACTTGAAGTAGGGATTGCCACTGGCATCTAGTGGGTATAAGCTGTCAGAAATGCTGCTAAACATTATCTGGCACCCAAAGTCAAGAATATTATTGCTGAGACACACGGTTCTGGGTCTAAAACTAAGAGTGCAATTATAGTACACGTCAAATTTACTAGATAAGACCAAAATATTTTTTCAGTTTAACTTCTCACCAGCAGTGGATGAGAGCTCCAATTATCCCATGTCCCTATCAACCTTTGGTTTCATCAGACTTTGACAATCAGTTGGATATGCAAAGCTATCACATTTTTTTTTGTCTTTTTTTTTTTTGGCTGGGAAAGATTCACCCTGAGCTAACATCTATTGCCAATCTTCCTCTCTCTCGGTTTTTTTTTGTTGTTCTCTCCAAAGCCCCAGTACATAGTTGTATATTTTAATTGTAAATCCTTCTAGTCCTCTATGTGAGCCACTGCCACAGCATGGCTACTGACAGACGAGTGGTGTGGTTTTGCATCCAGGAACCGAACCCAGGCAGTCAAAGTGGAGCACGCTGAACTTTAACTGCTAGGCCATCAGGGCTGGCTCTGTAACATTTTTATTTAAATTTATATTGCCCTGTTGACAAATGATGTGGGACATCCTTTTTTCTTTTTTTATTTTTGAGGAAGATTAGCCCTGAGCTAACATCTGCCACCCATCCTCCTCTTTTTGCTGAGGAAGATTGGTCCTGAGCTAACATCCATGCCCATCTTCCTCTACTTTATATGTGGGATGCCTGTCACAGCATGGCTTGACAAGCAGTGCATAGGTCTGCACCTGGGATCTGAATCAGGGAACGCCAGGCTGCTGAAGCGGAATGTGCAGCCTTAACTGCTGCACCACTGGGATGGTCCCATAAAAAAAAACATTTATTTTTTGAGGAAGATTAGCCCTGAGCTAACATCCACTGTCAATCCTCCCCTTTTTGCTGAGGAAGATTGGACCTGAGCTAACATCTGTGCCCATCTTCCTCTATTTTATGTATGAGACACCTGCCATAGTGTGGCTTAATAAGCGATATGTAGGTCCGTGCCTGGGATCCAAACTGGCAAACTCCAGGCCTTGGAAGCAGAGTGCACAAACTTAACTGCTGTGCCACCAAGCCGGCCCTGTGGGACATCTTTTCTTATGTATATTGGTCACTTACGTTGTTGCTTCTATCAACTTTCTCTTCAATTATCTTTGTTTTCTTTGTTGAAATATATTCCTTTTACTAATTAGTTCACAGATGTACTTTAAGAAGTGTGGAAACTAATATTTTGGAGATATATGTGTGTAGATTCTGCACCACATTTTAAATGTTTTGTTTTTACTCTTACACTTTCTTTTGAAGAATCTATAATTTAAATTTAATTAAATTGAATTTACAAATATTTTCCTTAATATTTAAAGTTTCTATGTTTTAGAAATTTTACCTTGCCATAAGTCACCAAGATCTTTTCCCTTTATTCTCTTTTAAATAAATAAATAGCTTTATTTTTTACATTTAAATGTTTAATCTACCTAGAACTGATAACTAGAGTATGGTTGGACTCTTTTTTTTAACCATATGAAGCTCACGCAGAATGTAAAGATTTAATAGCACATCCAAAGGATGGTTGTCCTAATCCAGGGTAATAAATGGTGACTGGATTAAATGATGGCAGCTGTGACTGAGAGAATTAGAAAAGTTTAGAGGATTTTGGAGAGTTGGTATGCCAGGATGTAGAGACTCCTTGAATGTGGGAGTTCAGTAGAGTGAGCCATGAAAGATGACATCTAGCATCTGAATGGACCACAAGGGTAATCATAGTGTCTTTTAGTGAAATGAGAGTGAAGAAAGAGGAAGAGCTTTAGTGAGATCATGGAAATGTACATCTTAGATGCCGAGGATTATAGTTGGGACTAATGAGCAACAAGGACTGGGTAGATAGACAGTTTACCAAGTTGTCTTCCCGAAAGATAATAGCAAGTCAATCCTTCTAGCTAGTCAGAAAAACTTGGTAGTTATGCTTAACTTACCTCTTCCTCTCACACCACCCAGCTGAATCTGCTAACAAATACTGTTTTGACTTTTGCTTCAAAATACGTCCAGAATCCCACTGTTTTTAACCAATTCCACTAGAAGTCTGGTCTCCGCCATCATGATCTTTCTCTTAAATACTGTGAGAGCTCCCTATCATTCTTTCTGCTTCCACCTACCCTCCCCATTCAAGTCTATTTTGAATACAACATAGATTGATCTTTTATAAAACAGAAGTTAGGTGAGGATGAAACTGCTCTTACATAAAACTTCCATGATAGTCCAACTTACTCAAAATTAAAACCAGAATCCTTACAATTGCCTATAATTTCTGACATTATAGTTCCATAACCCATGCCATTAATTTTCTGACCTTACTTCCTACTAATGACCCCTGATTTCTAACTCCAGTCCAATCACACTGGCTCACACACTTACCTACTTTAAATGTGGTACTTCTGATGTACTACATAATTTTTAAATATGTTTTATGTTTATTGTTAATCGTATGCCTCCTCCTACTAATACACTTTATGGACTTGGAGCTTTTTGGCTTTTTTCCTGTTAGACTCTCTGATATATTCCAAGGACAAGGATACCTGGCATAGAAAGGTGCTCAATAAATATTTCTGAGTAAATAAATGATTTATTGGTTAGATGATTATTAAATGAATTTAATGATATAGGAAAAGAATATACTAAATTGATTTCTTCAAAATATTCTTATTATTAAATTTAATAATACTTGTCTATGTTTAAAGATTGCTGTCTTTATACTGTAGTTATAAATAGTCCCAAGTTTTCAGTGGCTTAAACTCATGATGGTTTAATTTTTGCTCACACTTCATGTCCAAATGGGATTAGGAGTGGGAAGTTGGGACGTCATGTAAATAAATGTTTTCCCTCTGGGATGCAGGCTGTTGGGGCCTCCACTATGTGGCACATCACAATGGCAGGGAGAAGGGAAGGATGTATTGTTACCTACATGCTTAAAGGAGCTTCTGGCTGGAAGTGACATTTAATTGGCTAAGAAAGGTCAATAAATTCACAAGAATGGAAAAAAACATTCTTACTGTGAGAAGAGACAGATCTTATCATAAATGAATTACAGTTTATGAAAAAATAAAATATTTATAATCTTCCTTGGTTTACATCAAAGACTTGTACACTAAAAATAGTTGCTAGACCAAAGAAGTCCAAATTTCTATATGTAAGAAAACTCATAAGTGTTTTATATTAAAAGGTTTGTACAATATGAAATTGAAAATGTGAAATAAGTAATTTAAAATAAGACACAATGAAAGACTATTTTAAGTTGGATCAAAACAAAATGTTACTGCTTACCTAGACTAGAAGAAAATAATAAAATAATTCAAAACTAGAAATGAATAATTTGAAGTATAACCCAAAATCTCAAGAAGTATTTAGGTTTAAGGATGAAAGCCTACTTAATTTACTATTTTCCTTTGTTTGCACTGCAAAGGCATTTTATTTTAAAATTACTGATCTAATATTTTTGTTCAGGCAAATTCAGGTCAAAGAATTATTGGATAAGAATAATGTTTGACATGGAAAAGTTTCTGAATTCAGAATAATACTTGACCCTTGGGGAAAAAAAAAACCTTTCAATGTATAGACAAGGATAAATGAATCAGAAGTGTCCTTGAGACTTGTCAATTGTTCTTCCTCCTTGGCTATCGCTTGCCATCCCCAAATCAGTGTGTGTGATGACTATACAGACAGCTGGCCAGTAAAAGAGATGATGGGCTCCAGCTGTGCTGAAGAAGGAAAGGAAATGAAAACACAGTAAATGGAAATTCACTCATTACTGTGTCAAAATACCTTAAAACCAGTGGTATTATGATCTATTCTTATATGCATTGGTGACACAGGTAGACATACATATTGAGCATCGATCAAGCAATTCAGATCTACTCAAAGTATAGCATGTGGACACACAAAAAGCAGGTCCTCATAAGACTTATGGGAACATAAATCTAATCAGGGTAATCACTTTTGAAGCCTAGTTGCTCTAAGAAATTACCATACACTGGGTAGCTTCTAAACAACAGAAATTTATTTCTGTCAGTTCTGGAGGCTGAGAAGTCTAAGATCAAGATTCAGGCTGATTCCGTGTTAGACTGAAACCCGGCTTCCTGGTTCATAGACGGCTGCCTTTTCACCATGTCCTCACATGCCAGAAGGGTTGAGGCAGTTCTCTAGAGCCTGAGCTTAACCCTCATCACCTAATGACCTACCCAAACCTCCACCTCCCAATACACCACATTGGGGGTTAGTTTTGAACATATGAATTTTGGGGGCATGGGGGAGAGACACAAACATTCAGTTTATAGCAATTCTCAAATATAAAATGGACAGGAAAATAAAATTTGAAAACATTTTAATGTGAAATACCATCCAGAACAAACCTATCTTATTGTATTGAGTAAAGAATGTAATATAATATCTATTCTCAAAAAAATAGATGACTCATTCATATCCTTTCCTATAAAGAGTCCTCTGGGAGTGTATTATTGGCCTTTTATATTATATTAAAGACATGATATTATTATTAGAGATATTTCAATGATTTCCAGCTCCTTAAGATATAAAATCGAAGCCCCTTATTATAACAAAGACCTACACGCTCCAGTCCCCTCATAGCACCCATACTAGCCCCATCCCCTGTCAAGGCACATGTGGTAGATTATCCCTTGTAATAATTGTCCCTAATGATTCATGTCCCCAAGTATCCATGTCCATGTATAGTTCTCTTCTCTATGGATTCTGGCTTTTCAACATTAACAAATGTGAAGCCCCCCAAGGCTAGTAGAGTTCTCATGCGTCGGGACTTGCCTGTTCTTTCTCCTGGGAAGTCTTTTGTTACCATGTGCCACATCCTAGGCTAGCCTCCTGGGGAATAAGGGAGAACACAAATAGAGGCCCCAGCTGTAGAAGACGTTCCAGACCTCATGCAAATAAATAAGTGAGCATAGCTGTCACTACCTGGAGAAGAGTAAGCCAATTCAGTTCAAACCATTGCAAACTGAACCAGAGAATCGTTTGCAAAAAGAGATTGTTAAGTACCAAATTTCTGAGTGATGTGTTATGCAACATTAGGTGATCAAAGATTATAAAATTTGCGAAGTTCCTTTCATAAGCTATTTCTGTTCATTCAGATTTTGTTCTTTCTGATTACTTCTTACTCATCTTTTCATATACAACCTAAACATTGTTGCTTTCAGAAAGATTTTCTTGAATTCTGAGGTTAGGTCTAATTCTCTCTTTCCATGCTCCCATAGAATACTCAGTATATAGTTACCCAATGATTCTCATATTATATTAAATATATTAATAAGTCATAAGGATGGTGAAATTAATTGCTATAGGCTTTCAATATTAAACTTATGAAAGTCTAATGTTTTAGAAACATTGGAATGAACTATGCAGAGAACCAAAATATTGGAATTCTAGCACTCATATTGTATTCAAATTAGAGGTATGATTTGAATTAATGACTAAATATTTGCATAATTTTTCATATGTTCTTTTTGTTGTTGAGACTACTGTGTTCTCACACTTCTGCTTCACCTCATATCGTCTTGTTGGGTTTTTTTAATTGGCCCTGAGCTAACATCTGTTGCCCATCTTTGTGTTTTTCTTTTCTCCCCAGAGCCCCAGTATATAGTTGTATATTCTAGTTGTAAGTCCTTCAAGTTCTTCTATGTGGGATGCTGCCACAGCATAGCTTGATGAGTGGTGTGTAGGTCTGTTCCCAGGATCCAAACCAGAGAACCCCAGGCTACTGAAGTGGAGCTCATGAACTTAACCACTATGCCACCAGGCTCGCCCCTCCGTACAGTGTTTTTGTTTGTTTGTTTTTGAGGAAGATTAGCCCTGAGCTAACATCTGCTGCTAATCCTCCTCTTTCTGTTGTGGAAGTCTGGCCCTGAGATAACATCTGTGCCCATCTTCCTCTACTTTATGTGTGGGACACCTACCAGAGCATGACTTGACAAGCAGTGCATAGATCCACACCCGGTATCTGAACTGGCCAACCCTGGGCCACCAAAGTAGAATGTGTGAACTTAACCACTGTGCCACTGGGCTGGCCACTGTACAGTGTTTTTTGATGGACCAGTGTGACATCAGTTTTCTTGCTATTTGACATTTTGTTAGTATGAAATCATCAACGTATAAGGCCAATTTTAATTACAGTAGACTCTAGGATGTTTTCAAGAGTTGGAAATTCCAGAATTCAAAGAATATAATTGATGATATGCTTCAAGAAATTTAGGTTTAGTAGAAAAATTTTGTTGTTTAAGAAAATACCTCACAAAAGAGAAATGAAGGGGGAAGAAAGAAAAGACTACTTGCCGAATCTGCTGCGTTCTTAATAGAAAAATGTTTTTTTATGGCTCACACAATCTTTTCTATTATAAAGGATTTTGAGACCAGCATTCCTTATCTCCATGGGATCTGTTGACATCGTTATAATAACCTAGTTTTCTAAGTTCCCAAATGAGAATTGTTTCATCCTGTTTCTTCGTTGTTTGAGGAGTCTCAAAGAGTAGATGGTTCAATCATTCTTGTAAAATGTGTGCCTAGCCATTCAGTGCTGACTGCAGTGTCCATGTGAACTGGTGAGGAACACTCTTGGCCAAGGCATGATTCTTCTCCATTATCTATGATTGAGGCTTCAAAAGCAGGTTTCCTTGTGTAGAAAACCAGTTCTTTTTCCCTTTTCTATGTTTACTTTAGCAAAGAAAAAGGTGAGTGTGTATATACACATCTATTGTTGCCTATTAAAAGAAGCAGATTCCTCTGTCAAATGGAAAGTTTCATAGATTCTTAAAACTGATGAGACAGACATTTCTATCCCCCATCAACCTCCTAAAACTCTTTAGCTAGTCCCTTCCTTAGTACCCAATGCTTTGCCATAAGATGGTGTGCTTATAGATGTTTCTAATGAATCTGTGCCTGAAATAGAAGGAGATTAAATAATATATTATGTATCCTGAAGCAACTGCAGGAATTTGACAGAAAATACAAATTATGCCACCTGATAGCCAAACTCTTGTATAATCTCCCATTGCTGAGTTACAGTGACTGGGGTAAGTCACCCACATCAAGTGATCATTTCACACATTTGCTCTGAAAACAAAATGCCTATTTTAGAATACTTTATAAGGCGAAATTTACTCATGTTTATGTTTGAATATATATTTGTGTGTCTATGATGTTTTATTATGATGATTATTACATTATAAAATAATCATGCTAGCTTAAAATTCAATTTTTATTGTTAATTCTATATATAAGAGATCATAGTAAAATTTGAAGTCTATTTTTTTCTGAGGAAATTTATGGATTTTTATGATGAGTAGTGTAAAATTTCAGCCTTGAAGTTTGTTTGTTGTTGTTGTTTGTTTTTTTGGAAGTTTGGTTTTGAAGAAATCCCACCAATAGAGTAGCGGATTAATTTACTTAAATAGGCCCAAAAGTGTGAAGCAGTAAGTAAGGCTATGGGTATTAGGCGGAATAAGTACTCCTTTTAATGAAGGAATTAAGTAATTTGAAAAAACTAAGCAATAGCCTTCTTCTAAAGTGTTGAAGATATCTTAGAGGAATGAGTAGGAAATTTGTATTAATATGTTGAGAGAAATGAAAGGTGGACTATTAAAGGTATCTACTCTGTCTCTTAGAAATGGTATGGGGTTAGAAGGAGGGAGAATAGAGAGAGACAGGTGGAATCAAGCCAGATTATACCAAGATAGCAATGGAGAGCACAAAGTTTCATGATGTCTTCACCTCTATGTTAAGCCCAACAGACAAGAAATTAGAAATGTAGGTTGAAATATTTGGAACAATTTTCTTTATTGTGACATGGTATTAAAGAGTGGGCAAGGAGGGGTAAAACAGAATTTACACTCAACAGAGTGATACTCTCTTCTGTTTCCTTTCATATAGCCTGCTCCTGAGTGGTACTATGTCTAAAGATTAGTATTCCTGAGTGTGGTTTTATGAGTCCTGCCTGATGCACATATCCTAATGGCTCATCTCCCCATCTTTAGAATGATTTTTGCCATTTGCAGCTGTAGAGAAAATAACTTGCAGAAGACTGAAGAAGAAGAGAAGAATTCTTTAGCCTAATTTGGCTTTGAGCATTATAGGACTCATAGATACACACATATATTGAGATTGGGTGTATGTATTCTTCATGTGGAAATCACTTATGGTCCCTTAGTCAGATCGGGCTGCTATAACAAAATAATAGACTGGGTGACTTCAACAATGCACATTTACTTAACACAATTCTAGAGACTACAGAGATTCTACTGATACTTTATGATTGACTGGCCCACATTTTCCTGCTTCATATGTCTAATATTTTTATTGTGTGGAGAAAATTATGGATGACACATTGCTAGATGTCTGAATTTCGTTGCTTTGTTGGGTGTGTCTAGAGTAACCCTTTTATGACAGCAGTGTTTCTCAGCCGCACACTAATGACACTTGGGTCTGGAAGAGTCTTTGTTTTAGGGGCTGTCCTGTTCATTGGCAGCATCCCAGACCTCTACCCCACTATCTGTGAATAGTACTCTCCAAGTTGTGACAACCTAAAAATACGTCCAGACATATCCAGATCTCTCTTTGGGGACATCATTGCCCTCACTTGAAGATCATTGTTGAAGAAGTACTCATGCTCCTCAGGTCTGGTCTTTGTTGGGTCTCATTTGAATGCCTGGTGTGTTGTGTGAGGCCATTCCACTCTGATTGGTAAGACGTCTAGCTTCTCCCAGCTGTTTTCATCCTCCTGAATCTCCGTTCTATTAACAGGCTGCTAGGAGCTATTTTCCGAAAAGGCAGGGTTGTGCATATGCAGCTTAGTATTCAACCAAAGACTCAACGAGATCCTTATGAAGACTTCTTGTGTTTTTTCTTTGTGCAATTTCTTTTTCTACATTTCCCTATCCTGCAAATTTCAGCTACCTCATCAGCTCTGAACACCTCTCTCCTTCCTCTACTGAGCAATACTGCTGATCTCTATTGGGGCTGTATTTCCTGCTCTGTGGTTCCGAAAGTGACCCAGGCAGAAATGTGGGCCCAACGTAGAGCTGACCTCACATATTTCCCTTCTTTCAAGAATCACGGTGCTGTGCTGAATGTCATTCAGTGTTTGAACATGGCTGCTGTATTCTCCAGTTTTATAGCTGCTTAAAGCAGAAGAGTAAGGCTGATGCAGATGATTTTGTCATGGTGGAAAAAAGAACTATATGTAACTTTTAAATAATTTCTTTATTTTAAATAGAAACCAGGAAAGCATTACCTAATTGCATTTTTGACTCTTGTTTATTCTACAACCCACTTTCTCCAGCCAAACTTCAGGCTACCAAAAACAAAATAGCCCCATTCACAACTAAAATTTCACCTAAAAACATTTTTCAGATTAGTTCTTTTTTTAAATTTTTTCTCTTTTTTCTTTTTTTGCAGGGAAATATTCACCCTGAGCTAACATCTGTCACCCATCTTCCTCTTTTTTTTTCTTCCCAAGGCCCCAGTGCATGGTTTATATCCTAGTTGTACGTCCTTCTAGTTCTTCAATGTGAGCTGCTGCCACAGCATGGCTACTGACAGATGGGTGGTGGGGTTCCGTGACAGGGAAATGAACCCAGGCCATGATGCAATGAGAGCACCTAACTTTAACCACTAGGCCATCAGGGCTGGTTCTCAGATTAATTCTTATTCAGCTAACTAAGCAATTTGTTCCTTAAAAACAGCAAACCAGTATTTATAGCATATTAATTACTCTAGAGTTTGCAGACTTCTTTCACATATATTACTTTGCTGAGTTTAATAATCATATCAGCGATGAATCACAGCCACTTGATAAAATATAAGAATGTGATCATCAGATTCATCAGATGCACCATAATTCATATTGTAAAGGAGGAAATCAAGACATAAAATAGTATGTTACTTGGTTAAATGATAGAGCCAACATTTATACCCAGTTCTTCTCATGGAAGTATGCTGCTCTTTCTCTACATTAACTATATGTTGCAATCACAGCCTTTCTACAATCTAGGGTGCTATAATATATGCTCATAATGTATATCAGAGTAGAAGTACTTAATAAATATTTTGATCGATTGAAGACATGCGAGATTGTTTCAAATGATTAAAGAAATTGAGTACTCATTGTGCATTACTCCTACATCTCATTCAAATATGGCTCTCTTCCCCTTACTCCAAAATGTTATTTTTAATCCTAGAGTCGTATAAATATTAGAAAAAGAAACAAGCTGCAAGAAGTAGAAAGTGAAATAATAGAGGAATTTCTGGACTTTCTTTTCTTTTTTTAACTCAAGATTTAAATGAAATGAGACCTCTCCAGCATACAGTAGAATGGAGTTTCACTTCATTCTTAACGAACAAAGCTGACTATCCACAGTGGATGAAAGAAGGAGGAAGCACAATTCATGATTTTTACTATTTGGCAAACAGTATACTAAATGTCTTATATACATTAACTCACTTAACCATGGGTCATAGAATGCACATTTACAAGGGACAAACAGGCTTTTGGCTGCTCTGTTTAACACATTATATCTTTGCATTTCTTTAATTGAAATGATCACATCGTGTAAATAAATGAGGGTTATCATGAAAATTAAATGTTATGTTGTAACTAATTCATTTTGAAATAATTTAACAGTCATTGGATTTTACACTAATTGCTTTATGAGATTAATGAATTTACATAGTTATTTGAGTCTCATTACTTGGCAGAGGGTAGAAAAAATATCTAATAAGCCAGTCCAAGAACTTCATTTGGAACGAAGCAAGTGGAAAATAAACCTCTGCCTTAAAGCAGTGGCAGCCATACTTTGTATAGAAGAAAAACTGGTCATAAAACTCATTTCTATGAAGAAGATCCAAATTGGAATGAAATAAAGTCATGTATAGAAAGTATCTACTTATGTAGACAGTAATCTTCTATGTTAACTATGGCTGCATATTCTATATCTGGGACCACAACTTCCACTCTCTTTGGGGATGTTGCTAATGGAGGAGGCTGTGCATGTGTGGGGACAGGGGGCAAATGGGAAATCTCTGTACCTTCCCCTCAATTTTGCTGCGAAACTAAAGCTACTCTAAAAGAAATCAAATCTTGATAGAAAATAATTAAAAATTGCTAAACAATGTATTTTCGTTATAAATAGCAATATCAATGACAGCACTTTGGGAAAAAAAGAGAGAGGGGGCAATTAACTTGAACAGACTTTTCTCCAGAGAAGATATACAAATGGCCAAGAATGGATAAAAAGTTGTTCAACATCACTCAGCAGCATGGAAATGCAAATCAAAACCACAAAAGATACCGCCTCACACATTAGGATGTCTACTACTAAGAAAACAGAAAATAGCAAGTGTTGTCAAGGATATGGAAAAATTAGATCACTTGTGCATTGTTCATGGGAATGTAAAATGGTGCTGCTGTTGTTGAAAACAGCCTGGTGGCTCTTCAAAAGAATTACCGTTGGTCCAGCAATTCCCCTCTGAGTATATACGCATAAAAATTTAAATCAGAGTCTGAATGATATATTTGTACACCCAAGCTCATAGAAACAGTATTCACAATAACCAAATGGTAGAAGCAATTCAAGTGTGCATCAATGGATGAATGGATAAACAAAATGTGGTGTATATATATATATATATATATATATATATATACACACATACACACACACATATATATATATATACTGGACTATTTTTCCGTCTAAAAAAAGAAGAAAATTCTTTTTGTTTTCTTTTCAAAGATTGGCACCTGGGCTAACGACTGTTGCCAATCTTTTTTTTTTTTTTTTTCCCTGCTTTATCTCCCCAAGCGCTCCCCTGCCCCCCGTACACAGTTGCATATCCTAGTTGCACGTCCTTCTAGTTGTGGGATGTGGGACACCACCTCATTGCAGCCTGAGGAGCGGTGCCATGTCCGCGCCCAGGACCCGAACCCTGGGCCGCCACAGCGGAGCGAGTGAATTTAACCACTCAGCCATGGAGCCGGCTGCAAGAAGAAAATTCTGACACATGCTGCAACGTGGATGCACCTTGAGGACATTATGCTAAGTGAAATAAATTATTTACAAAAAGGCAGATATTGTATGATTCCACTTACATGAGGAATCAACCTCCTGGAGTGGTCAAATTCATAGGGTCAGAAAGTAGAAGGATGGTTACCAGGAACTATGAATAAGGAAGAATGGAGAATTGTTTAATAGACATAGAGTTTCAGATTACCAAGATGAAAAATGTTACAGAGATTGGTTGTAAAACGATAGGAATATACTTATGAACTTTACCCTTAAAAGTGATTAAGATCATAAATTCTATGCTATGTGTGTTTTACCACAATTAAAAATAATTAAAAAAAATCTTCCCTATGATTCTTATGAAAATTCCTCTACAGAACTCTTATGGCCAGGATAAAGTTCTTCCTCTAAATTTATTTTGTGGCAAAATAATTTGGAGTTATCAAGATATAAAAAATATTTTGACTAGTGAAATATGCCTTGTAAAATACATTTAACATCACTTTGTGTTTGTTGGTCTAGTTAATTCAGATACTTTCTATAAATCATCCCTCATGATTATTTTTAATTTGTTTTATAAGCAAAAAAATTCAAATTCATCATTTATTGGTTAAAAGACGCATTTACAAACTTGATGGAAACGTCAAAAATTGTTTTTAATTAAAAATATTATTTTCAGGGTCGGCCCCGTGGCTGAGTGGTTAAGTTTGTGTGCTTTTCTTCAGCGGCCCAGGGTTTCGCCAGTTTGGATGCTGGGCACAGACGTGGCACCGCTTATCAGGCCATGCTGAGGCAGCATCCCACATACCACAAATAGAAGGCCCCACAACTGAAAATATACAACTTTGTGTTGGGGGTGTTTGGGGAGAAAAAGAAAAAAAAAATAAGATTGGCAACAATTGTTAGCTCAGGTGCCAATCTTGAAGAAAAAAATATATAATTTTCTTCAAAACTACATTTCCTATAAAGGTGAATTGAGTTATTTTACTACTCATGTAACTACACATTCTCATTCTTTCACCTGGGCAGGAAACCTTGGTTTTATGCAGTCGCAGGCTCTAAATTATCAGTTCATCCCGTAGGAATTTATGTAAGAGGATAATGTCAATGCATACTAGAAAATGCATCCAGTACTCAGATGGAAGTGATAAGTAATATACCGCAAGAATGTATCTCCGGTACTGGCAATACAGAAGATTGTGCAAAGCTTTGCTAGAGTCACCAAGCTTGAAGTACGTTTAGCTAAGATGTGTATAGCGTAGCTGATAATAGCTTTATTAAGTTTTGTCCACAGGAAAAAAGAATAGTGGAACTCGTATTATCTTATGGTTTCACTTTTCTGGACATAGTGCCTCATCTGTGTCAGCTCGCAGGTGAACAGTCTGTGCGATCACTTAAAGAAACTATGCTTACCAGCCCAAGGAAATGCTACCTTGTCCTTCTCACCATGAAAGTAAAATATTGCTGAATGTGACCCGGTAATCTTGCCCTCTCTTCTGCCTTTGCAGGATTGTGTTTTGTACAGGGAAAATAAAAGTCTGCAAAATCTTTGTCTGTTCCTCTATTTTCTTAAGATTTAAATATTTAAATTCTCGATCAGAAACTATGGTTATGCACTAGAAGCATTACTTTAGTAAAGAGAAATGAAGCCAGTTAGCAGCTTGTCATTTGTTTCCTGATCCTTTTTCCTCTTATTTGGATAATTTCTTGTTTTCTTACTTTGAGTAGTTTTGGTTACGGTTATTGTCGATCCAAAGACATGTTCTTGTAGTCTTCTTTTATTTTTAGAGTATAGGTAGACCCTGGAATTCGTATTTTCCCCATTTGAAATGTTGAGCATACTACCTTTCAATATTGCCCTTTTCTGATCATGCCTGGCAAGAGAGCAGGCACATATGCTCTCTGAGCTATATCCTTTGGTGTCATGATTTTGTAGTAGTCATCCATCAGGGAAGTATCCAATGCTAACGGGCGGCAGCTATACATAATGACTCTAAAAGTCGACATGAAAATGAAATACTCAATCCAAATTTTCTTAGTAGACAGTGAAGACTCTAGGCTAGGATCCTCGATCTCTTAGAAAACCCTACCATTGCTTATTAAGTGATGAGGGATTTTATGGTGATGGGAGAGGCACAAACTAGAAGGATTCTACAAAACAATTTTAATGTGAGAAAGAGATAGAAAAGAGACATCTAAATTTTGCCAAAATTGACTCTAAGCATGCCTTGAAATTTTGCATGATGCCAGCAAACTTGAGGCTATGGGATACTGTTTTGTTTTGTTTGTTTTTCAAGTTTTTATAGTGCAGACTGCCATCTGTTCTTATTTCATTAACCTTACAATCCAAGGAAGTTATAGCTAAAGAGTGGCCAGGAATGGGGGAAGAAGAAAGGAACATGTCCTAGAAACTGTAACTCAACTTATCTCTAAGATTAACTTGCTTGTGCTCCTAACCCCGGAAATGGCTGTCACTACAAAGAAAATTCTTGTAAGTTGATTTCTAGGGAACAGAAGAGAAGAAACAAACACCTATGTCCAAGTGATGTTATGTAATTTCTACTGTACCATAAATATCAGTTCTCCTCTTCATCTTTTTTTTATTCCTCCATGGGTATAGCACTTAATTTCATCTATATCAGAGAAAATATGCTTTCCCAATCTTCCACAATAACTGCTAAGTTTTTCCCTTTCGTTAATTTTTAACTGCCGCCTCTTTGACCCTTGGGTGAAAATTTGCCTCTAGTTATAGTGTTTAGCGTCACTCCAAAATTACTCAAAGTTCTTTCTGAACAAATACTGATGTTGTGAAATGCCTATGCTCAAGGTCACTGGATTTCCATTAGAAAGGCTCCAGTGGTCACTAAAAATTACCTTGTGACAGGAACCATATGTGTTGGTTGTCTAGAAGCAAAGATGGAGCGTGCCTGGATATTTCTGTAATCCTTTGGCTCCTGATGACACACAACACATCACATCCCCACAACCTTGCTCTCTAGGCCCACGGGGGACTGAGTGCCTGCCATTAGACATGATGAATTGTATGTTTCAAGGTTGCAAGTTGTTCAACGAGTTGCTTCAAGGAGTTAACGTTTTTTAAAAAAGGCTGTGTTCACATTGTAGATTATGTCTATCATGAAATGTTTACAAAAATAAGTATTTTTAATTAAGAAAATTGTTTCAACGTATATGTTATGAAGAAAACCAAAAAAATTCAAGAAAAGCCAAATGAAAAATCCAAAATATGTAAAGTTTATAAAGTAGCATCGATTTAAGGTGATAATATTCATGGGATTCATAAAGGATTTGGTTTGCCTTCCGGAGGAAAACTGATCTGCCATTTCGTTATTTATTGAAACCTCCGTGTTCACTGTGTGTAGGTGCATGCACGTGTGTGTGTGTTTATGTAAAATTGGTAACATAAAATGAACAGTTTTACTTTGTTTTGTGTTTGGTTCTTTTCTTTGAGTCATGAACATATAGATTATTCCTTACAGAAAGCGTAGCTTAAACTTAATTATGCAATACCTTTTGTTTAATATCAAGTACTGTATTAAAATATTAATCTGGTAAAATATTCATTCACTCAAACATTTATTTTTGCTCCTCTAAGTAGCATCTGTGTAAGATGCTTTCACATATATGTCATCTTTATACTCTTAAACAACAGTCGAATTTTGAATTGTTAATCATCATAGTAGAAATCTGAAAACTGAGGTTCAGAAAACTGCAGTAATTTGCCCAAGGCCATATAAGCAGTAAGTGGCAGTGTTTTCTAATTCCAAGCTTCATGACCACGTTCATTCACACCATTCCATGAATTAGATTGGTACATATTTTCTAATCTATACATATAATTAAATGCTAAAAATCTTTTGACTACTAAGTCAAGGACAAGAAAATGTTTATATAAAAATCAATGGATAGGTCTGAGAGGTAGAATTGGCTCAATATTTCTTTTTGTTAATTAAAGTAAAATATAGGACAATGAAATTGAACACTCAGTGGTACTAATTCTTACTTAGCTTTAATGTTTGGGAACTGATGGAACACTTGTGACTTTTCGCTGAGGTAATTATAACTGACAGTGCATTCGTTCTCACTGATTGACGTATTTTATCCTTGGCAGTTGAACATCTTAAGGACAGCGTCAATCATTGATTAGCTGTCATCTCATCTGCTTGTCCCATGAAAGACTGAATTGTGTTTGCATTTCAAATTAGCTAATGTTAGCCAAAGGAATCAGATAATAACAGGGCTTTGAATAAATATACCCAATGGAAAATATTAATAATTAAGTACATTAATCCATTAATAAGGAGAAGAAAAATTTTAATGAAATTATTACAAGTAAACAAGCAACTTCAAGAAGATAAATAATGAATACGTGTGGACTCACAGAAATTCAAGGATATCTGGTTAAATTGCATCACTATCCTTATCAAAATATAGCACAAATGACTGACAAAGGAAAATAAAGACTTTCCCATAGATTTAATATTTGATTAAGAGATGAATTCTGTATTTGCAAATGGAAAATACATTTTGCATTCTATTCTATGAGGATAAGATTAGAAAATAAATGTAAGCTGTAATTATATAATACATAAATGGGCATGCATTTTCCATTACGGCATTCACTAAGCAAATTGTTTATTATTCAAAGCCATTAATTGTCATTATCAATATATTAAAGTATAGCGATACGGCTTCATTAACTAATGTATTCTGATGAAACAATTGTATTTTTTTAAATGTCATTGACTTTTTAAAAATATTTTCTGCTTTATATTTTATTTAGTTTTTAAAATAGATACTTTTAAAATATTGTCTTTAAAAAAATAGATAAAGATGTGTTGCTTGCCAGAATTCTTATTAAGTTAAACTGAAAACAATCCCATTAAACATCATTTAGGTCACATCTATTACAATGTTCACACATTTTCACCCATTTCACACATTCTTCTTTATTTCCATTTTCACACATTATTCTTTAAGAATGAACAGTGATTTTTATTTGTCTATTCCATGTTATCTTAAGCTGGATTCACCAAAATCTGATCTAGGAGTGAGGATTCATGTACAAGTAATTTATTAAGAAACTTTTCCATAATGAAACTACTAAGGTAGTGTGGGAAGCAGAACAGAGAGGAATTCAAACAAGTGCAAATTCAGGCAAAGTCCCATCTGCAACCTGATGCCATGAGAAGATGAGAATGCAGCTCTGGAGCATAAATTATATCTCAAAATTTGGCCTTGCTTGAGAGAAGACAGCTGGGTTTTTATAGCCAATCAGTAATTGAGTTTGAGTAGACACAGCAGATTATAAGCAATTCATCTCCCTGTACATACAAGCAACACAATGCGCCAAAGGTGGCCTTCAGAAATATATTGTGGATGTAACACAAAACACAGTGAAGATGGGGGATCAGAACATAGAAACTGTAGGAGAGATCTGAGGCGATTGGATAGAGCATCAATAGTATCTTCCACATATGATATCACCCAAATTTCAGAGTAAAGCATACTCTTTGCCATATATCCAAACACCAAAAAAGAACTCTATCAATTGTGAAAATGTGGTTAGCTTTCTGGAACTCACTATGTGGTGCTGACTATTAGAAGGCACCTGGACAAACTTTGGAACATGTATTCTGTTGGCATGAGACTACTATATCATTTCAAGTTCAAACAGAGATGCTGAACAAAACAACTACTCAATGATAGATAGACAGATAGATAACTTGTATATATAGATGGATCTATAATTATGTAGGTTTACTGTAAGGGTTGAATTGTATCAATTGAGGGGGATTATTAATCAGTTAGTATACAGCTGTCACTTTTGCATTTGGTGCTGGATCTGAGTCAGCAGGATAGGTAGTGAGGAAGGAAAGATTGCTGAGGGCTGAAGAAAGAAATGAAACCCATAAGAATAAGCTGGGACCCATTTTGGTCACTCGCTGCCTCCAAGCCTCCAATTTCAATGATGTGTGACCTGCAGGAGAACCTGGCACCATTTGTCACGAAACTAAACCTGCACCTGTCCCGGGGGTGGAAGAAGATAAGGGAAAACTTCCAGCAGGAGGTGGAGGAGCTGTAGATCTGGCTGCTGCCCAGGCCAGCGAGATAAGCCAGAAAATCAGGGGCCAACAAATGTGAACTGCTGTGGCATGCGACGCTGCGCTGAACTCCTGATGGAAAAAAAGTATCTCTGATGCTTCAGCACTGCATTTCAAATATTATGCAAATCAGCTCTGTGGCCCCTGCTAACACAAGGCTAGAGTTTTAGGAAATCTAAGTCCATCCATCCTAGCTAAATTGTCAGAGTGCAAATCCACAATGACTGTTCTGAGACGTGCCAGTCTGAGCTTTAGGAAAAGAATAGTTTGACAGATATCTCATATATTTTGAATACACTTTCTCAAACTCTGATTAAAGGGAAAGATCTTGTATAACTTAATATGGAAAATAGTTATTTATTTAGGAAAAATGGGTGCACATTAACTAGCATAGTAAAAGAAGAAGTGGGGACAGCTGAAAGTGAAGGGGACAGATGCCCAGTGATATGACATACTGCAATACTTAGAGTCATATTTTCAAGAACATTATATCCCTTTACCTTTAAGTAATTACAGAAATTACTTCATCTGTTATTTCTCTATTCTTTTTTTTTGATGAGGAAGATTGGCCCTGAGCTAACATCTGTTGCCAATCTTCTTCTTCTTTTTTATTCTCCTCAAAGCCCCAGTATATGGTTGTATAACCTCATTGGGAGTCATTCTGGTTCTTCTATGTGGGATGCAACCACAGCATGGCTTGACGAATGGTGTGTAGGTCCATGCCCAGGATCCAACACAGCAAACCCTGGGCCACCAAAGCAGAGTGCACAAACTTAACTACTCAGCAACAGCAACAGGGCTGGCCCCTATTTCTCCATTATTTGTAAGTATTTTCTATGAATTTGTGGTTCATGAATGTACACATGTATGCAATTTTGTGACATCATCTTGTGTAAATTACACCCATAATCTTCAAGTTCTTTGAGAACATGTGGCTGAGGCAACTCTGAGAATGGAGAGCTTGCAGGATTCATGGGAAAAGGTAGATTTAAAAAACAGAAGTACTAGTGCTTTTGACAACACACATGTGTTAACTAATAGTCCCAAAATCAATGAATAAAGCATCCCTCAAAGATATTTAGTGCTAACTGACATCTGGCAGTTTTTACCATAAATCATAAATGTTTTCAGTCCTTGGTAGAGATAGTTAGAAAAAACTCCTTGGAAATGTACAGCCTCTGATAATTTGCTTTATTTTATGATAGTTAATTTAGCAATACTTCCATAATACTTGAACATTCGTGTGTGTGTGCTAGGACATGGGTGCCCCGTTTCTGTGCTTCGTGGCTGCCACAATGCTTTCTAATGAAATGGAAATTATTTATACAATTTATCTTGGCAATTGAAAAATAAGATAATAAATTAAGGAAAATACCTGTAAGTTTGGATAGTTCATATGTTACATCATGATAACACAGGCATTACTGCTGAACTTTCATAAAATACATCTAAGTCTTTACAAAATTAGAAATAAGGTTAAGGGAGTTCATCGCCACAAAACCTCCTCTTCAAGAAATGCTCAGGAAGAACCTCATTCCTGAAAAATCAAAAAAAGGAAAGGGGTTACAAAATCCAGAACAAAGGAGATAAGCAGAAGGACAATAACACAAAGTAACAGCTCTCCATCAGGACAAAATGCAAAAAAAATGGAAAACAAATGATAAAATGGCAACAGTAGGCCCCCACATCTCAATAATCACTCTAAACGTGAATGGATTGAACTCTCCAATCAAAAGGCACAGAGTGGCAGGACAGATCAAAGAACAAGATCCAACAATATGCTGCCTCCAGGAAACACACCTCAGCCCCAAAGACAAACACACACTCAAAGTGAAGGGATGGAAGACAATACTCCAAGCTAATAATGAACAAAAGAAAGCAAGTGTTGCCATACTTATATCAGACAAAGTAGACTTCAAAGCAAAACAGATAAAGAAAGACAAAGAGGGGCAGTATATAATGATAAAAGGGACGTTCCACCAAGATGACATAACACTTATAAATATACACGCACCTAACACAGGAGCACCAAAATTCATAAAGAAACTATTAACAAAACTAAAAGGAGACATCAACAGCAATACAATAATAGTAGGGGACCTCCACACCCCATTAACACCAATGGACAGATCATCCAGACAGAAAATCAACAAGGAAATTATAGAATTAAATGAAAAATTAGATCAGATGGACCTAATAGATATATATAGGACACTTCATCCAAAAACAGCAGGTTACACATTCTTCTCAAGCACACATGGAACATTCTCAAGGATAGACCATATCTTGAGAAATAAAGCAAGCATCAGTAAGTTCAAGAGGGTTGAAATAATATCAAGCATCTTTTCTGATCATAATGCTATGAAACTAGAAATCAGCTACAAGAATAAAGCTGGGAAAGGGCCAAAAATGTGGAGACTAAACAACATGCTACTGAACAAACAATGGATTATTGAAGAAATTAAAGAAGAAATCAAATATTATCTGGAGACAAATGAAAATGAAAACACACCATGCCAAATGATTTGGGACACAGAAAAGGCAGTCCTAAGAGGGAAATTCATTGCAATACAGGCTCACCTCAATAAGTAAGAAAAATCTCACATAAACAACCTCAAACGAAACCTAATGGAATTAGAAAAAGAAGAACAAACAAAGCCCAAAATCAGTAGAAGGAGGGAAATAATAAAAATTAGAGCAGAAATAAATGATATTGAAACAAAAAAGACAGTAGAAAGGATCAATGAAACAAAGAGTTGGTTCTTCGAAAAAGTTAACAAAATTGACAAACCCTTAGCCAGACTCACTAACAAAAAAAGAGAGAAGTCTCAAATAAATAAAATTAGAAATGAGAGAGGAGAAATCACAACAGATACTGAAGAAATACAAAGATCATAGGAGAATACTATGAAAAACTATATGCCAACAAATTGAACAACCTAGAAGAAATGGGTAAATTCCTAGACTCATACAACCTCCCCAAACTGAATCAGGAAGAAATAGAGAATCTGAATAGACCAATCACAAGTAAAGAAATAGAAACAGTAATCAAAAACCTCCCCCAAAATAAGAGTCCAGGACCAGACGGCTTCTCTGGAGAATTCTACCAAACATTCAAAGAAGATTTAATACCTATCCTTCTCAAACTGTTCCAGAAAATAGAGGAAGATGGAGTACTCCCTAATACATTCTATGAAGCCAACATCGCCCTGATCCCCAAACCTGACAAGGACAACACAAAGAAGGAAAACTACAGGCCAATATCACTGATGAACATAGATGCAAAAATCCTCAATAAAATTTTGGCAAACCGAATACAGCAATATATCAAAAAGATTATACAGCATGATCAAGTGGGATTTATACCAGGGACACAGGGATGGTTCAACATCCGCAAGTCAATCAACGTGATTCACTACATTAACAAAATGAGAAACAAAAACCACATGATCATCTCAATAGATGCAGAGAAAGCATTCGACAAGGTCCAACATCCATTTATGATAAAAACCCTCAATAAAATAGGTATAGAAGGAAAGTACCTCAACATAATAAAGGCCATATATGACAAACCCACAGCCAACATCATACTCAATGGACAAAAACTGAAACCCATCCCTCTCAGAACAGGAACAAGACAAGGGTGCCCAATTTCACCACTCTTATTCAACATAGTACTGGAGGTTTTGGCCAGAGTAATTCGGCAGGAAAAAGAAATAAAAGGAATCCAAATAGGCAACAAAGAAGTAAAACTCTCGCTGTTTGCAGGTGACATGATCTTATATATAGAAAACCCCAAAGAATCCATAGAAAAACTATTAGAAACAATCAACAACTACACCAAAGTTGCAGGGTATAAAATCAACATACATAAATCAGTAGCATTTCTATATGCTAACAATGAATTAACAGAAAAAGATCTCAAGAACTCAATCCCATTCACGATTGCAACAAAAAGAATAAAATACCTTCAGATAAATTTAACCAAGGAAGTGAAAGATCTATACAACAAAAACGACAAGACCTTCTTGAAAGAAATTGATGACGACATAAAGAGATGGAAAGACATTCCATGCACACGGATTGGAAGAATAAACATAGTTAAAATGTCCATACTACCTAAAGCAATCTACAGATTCAATGCTATCCCAATCAGAATTCCAATGTCTTTCTTTACAGAAATTGAACAAAGAATCCTAAAATTCATATGTTGCAACAAAAGACCTCGAATTGCTAAAGCAATCCTGAGAAAGAAGAACAAAGCTGGAGGCATCACAATCCCTGACTTCAAAACATACTACAAAGCTACAGTAATCAAAACAGCATGGTACTGGTACAAAAAACAGATGCACAGATCAGTGGAACAGAATTGAAAGCCCAGAAATGAAACCATACATCTATGGACAGCTAATCTTTGACAAAGGAGCTGAGGGCCTACAATGGAGGAAAGAAAGTCTCTACAACAAATGGTGCTGGGAAAACTGGACAGCCACATGTAAATGGATGAAAATCAACCATTCTTTTTCACCATTTACTAAAATAAACTCAAAATGGATCAAAGACCTAAAGATTAGGCCTGAAACAATGTCTTCTAGAAGAGAATATCGGCAGTACACTCTTTGGCATCAGCTTCAAAAGAATCTTTTCGGACACCATAACCCCTCACATGAGGGAAACAATAGAAAGAATAAACAAATGGGACTTCATCAGACTAAAGAGCTTCTTCAAGGCCAGGGAAAACAGGATTGAAACAAAAAAAACAGCCCACTAATTGGGAAAAAATATTCACAAGTTATTTATCCGACAAAGGGTTAACCTCCATAATATACAAAGAACTCACACAACTCAACAATAAAAAATCAAACAACCCAATTACAAAATGGGCAGGGGACATGAACAGACATTTCTCCAAAGAAGATATACGGATGGCCAATAGACACATGAAAAGATGCTCATCATTACTAATCATCAAGGAAATGCAGATCAAAACTACACTAAGATATCACCTTACACCTGTTAGAATGGCAAAAATATCCAAAACCAAGAGTGAAAAATGTTGGAGAGGCTGTGGAGAAAAGGGAATCCTCATAAACTGTTGGTGGGAATGCAAACTGGTGCAGCCACTATGGAAAACAGTATGGAGATTCCTCAAAAAGTTAAGAATGGAAATACCTTATGACCCAGCCATCCCACTACTGGGTGTCTATCCTAAGAACCTGAAATCAGCAATTCCAAAAGTTCCATGCATCCTTATGTTCATCGCAGCATTATTCACAATAGCCAAGTCATGGAACCAACCTAAGTGCCCAGCAACTGATGATTGGATAAAGAAGATGTGGTATACATATACAATGGAATACTACTCAGGCATAAAAAAGGACAAAGTCGTCCCATTCACAACAACATGGATAGACCCTGAGGGTATTATGTTGAGTGAAATAAGCCAGACAGAGAAAGACGAACTCTGTATGACTCCACTCATAGGTGGTAGTTAACATGTGGACAACGAGAACTGATCGGTGGTTGCCAGAGGAAAGGGGGGTGGGGGGAGGGCACTAGGGGTGAAGTGGTGTACCTACAACATGACTAATAATGATGTACAACTGTAATTTCACAAGGATGTTAACTTTCATAACCTTAATTTAAAAAATGAAAAAAAATTAGAAATAAGGTAAAAATGCACTTAGTTTTCTATTGCATTTATACAGAACATGATAACAAACCAATAATTTTGCTGAATACTACATTTTTTCAAGGAAAGCAAGATAGCGTTTTAAATCTTCGTTTCCTAGCATCATAAAGATATTCAAGACTACTTTGTGACAATTATGAAACAGGAATTCTCTAAGGCTTTAGGATTTCTTTGTAATTAGCACTTTGATTCCGTAAGAAAGGTTTCATGTTTCTTCCAGTATTTAAGCAGACATGAATTTCAAGATACACTGAAAGAAGCTTCTAGTGGATAATTAAAATATTCATCTTTTAGAATTTTGTAAACATATGAAGCTTAAACTAGTATCTGTTTTATATAATTAAAACATGAGTAAATTTTTTTCAAAATCTGATGCAAGGTAAAATTTCTGTCTTCATTGTCTATTAGAACTTGGGATTTTTCCACATTAAGCTACATAATGAGAAACTATTAGCATGTCACTCAGACACATTGGGCAGCTAAGTTGTACCAGGAAAATCTACAGCAATAATAACAAATACTGAATAGGGATAACGTACTTATGTTATCATATGTATATATAATATAAATAATAAATACTGAATAGAGATAATGTGCTTATATTAATATATATAACATATATATGTAATTGCAAATACGTAGATACAATATTCTTAATGGTTGAAAGAGTTCCTGGTTTAAAGGAACCTGGATGAGAGATGATTGATATAATGTATGACACAATACAGACATTTTCAGACTGTTTCACCCAAAATTAAACAAGTAGGAAGGAGCTGGCTCTTTATTATGAGTTAATGGAAATAATAATGGAAATATACTTGTAACATTTTCAAACAAGGTAAATGAGAGATGCAATATTTTCCACAAATTAAAACAAAATTCATTGTATCCCTCAATATTTGAAAATCTAATGTATTTTGCTAGGACACTATTGACTCAGCTTCTATCCAATAATCCTTTTTGGTTTTGCAATATGAATACATCTCAAAATACAACACTAAGTTGTCATCCTTTTTTGTGACCTGGCCAAAACCTAGTGGCCTGCCTATGGGCTAATCCATTAAGCCCACAGGGACTCAGATCTCTGCTGTAAAATAAGCAGACCGGTTCTTATGATGCCTACTGTCCATAATCAAAGCCTCATTTTACAGAGTAAATTTTAGAATGAGGAACATAGGTTCTTGTCGATTCTGAAATATGCTGAATTTGGCAAGTAATTCAAACTTCTGTGAGACTTGATTCATAAATTCTAAAATGGGAGCAATGAGAGAGGTAACAAAATAACAGACACGTTTAATTTATTTTTAATGCATCGTCTCATTTAGTTCTCATAAAAACCTTAAAATGGATATATTGCTATCACAATTTTCAAACTGAGATTTGAAAAGAGTATTTCATTTCCAACTTATTAAAAGTCCTAATAACAAATTAACCTTCTCTCTGGCTCAAAGTAATTCTTTCACCAAAACACAAGAGCTCTTCCTTACCTAAGAGGATCAAATCAAGTGAAAGTCCTTTAAAACTGTAATTCACTATTCAAACATGAAAAGTGATGGCATGCACAGAACAGTTTAATCCACAGTACTGTCTGCCTAATGATTCCACGTTTTCAACTTGCAGTTTTCTGATAAAATATTGGGATTCCTAGCTAATTAAAAGATAACCCAATTTATCAAGGTTTGCTGTGTCAACAATGTATTTTGTATGTTAAAGTATTATACTAAAAGTAATAGACCACATGCTAGTTTCCAAACACCTTTCTACTTATAAAATTATTCTAAGAGTACACTTCATAAGTAAATTATAAGTTATGGTAATTTGAAAGTTGAAACGTGGATCATCTAAGGGTGTAAGACTTCCAAGTGCTTCAAAAAGAAATTATACTTTGGGAATTTTAAACTGTGTTCACATGACGTGCTTTGTAAATGTCACATACTGTTAGAGATGTGACAGTGAATAAAATGATCAAGTAATAGAAATGAAAAATATCAGCCTCAAATTAGCAGTAGTAAGTAACCAATCTGGAACACCAGATGGAGAATTAACTGCAATTCAATTATCTATATTAAAATGACTCCTAGGTGCAATTGAAAGAGATACAACATAAAAAAAGAGAAATTGACCATATGTAGCCGGTAAAAAAAGATTGGTCAATGCAAAATGAATGGTTGTTGTACATAAGGCATTTGTTTTGTCATGGGAGATATTTATGAGTGTGATTCTAGTCACACTGTGTTGCTGTTGTGAAAAAGACGTGTACTGTCCTGAGAAATTTGTGATTTCTTCTTTCTTAATTCAAACAGTTAGATAAGGAGAAGATACTCTTTTATAAAACAAATTTTGTTTCCTTACATATTCCGTTTGAATTTTATGGTGATAAAATGAGATTGGAAGTAGAGTTCACAGAAAAAATTGAACATAAACTATATAAATACAGCAGCGAATGCTCGGAATCATAATAATCAGAGAATCCAGGTTGAAGCAGCAAGGAAACGCTTCCATTGCCTATCAGACAGATAAGAATGAACTGAATTGATAGTGTCCAGTTGTAGGGTGAATGTGGGCAAACTGGGACTGGTACTAGGATATAAAATTAAGGAAAGTATTAATTTAACAGCATATCCTAGGGCAGTTTGGAAGTAATGATCATATTTTCAAACATCCATTTACTTTGGATCAGCAATTCCAGTTCTGGGAAGCTATCTGTCAGAAGTATGCTTAATTACCCACGATGATATACGTACAGAGGTGTTCATTGTAACATTATTTATAGTGAGGGAAGATTAGAAAAAAATATTGGCTATCTCTTGGTAGTGGTGAATGTTTTAAAATAAAAGCTAACAGAAAATAACACTTAACAAGAAAAAATGCATATATATACGTATATATATGTGTGTGTGTTTTTATATATACATATATGTATAGCAAAGTCATTAGTATAGCCACTGTGGCCTAAAATTTGTAACATTTCTCACCTCCAAAACATGTTGAGGACACTTAATAAATAGTTTCATTGCGAATTCATTTAATAATCTGTATAATTATGAATGTAAAATGTGCCCATATGGAAATGAAAGGACAAGTAACAATATAAACAAATATAATTGATTCACTGCTCTGATCGTCAATATACTTATTTATACAGGTAATTGAGTTGAAGATTATGTCCCTGCATTTTCAAAAGATGAATCAAATCAAATGCATAAATTAATAAATACTTGAACACTTTTCTTTTAAATTGTTTCCTTTGCATTTCATTGAACACTGTGCAAAATCTTGCTTTTAATAGTTGCATACTAACAGGATTTGAATATGCACCTATTGTTCGATATTTTGTGTTTCTAATTTAAAGATATAAAGGTCAACTTTGTGACGACAGTGTATAAATATATATCTACATATCCCTGTCTGTGTTTCAGGTTATTTTCTCATTTTGGAGTCTTGGATTAGAAATCAATGCATCAAAGTTTATGAACATATTTTAAAGTTTTTAGAGCATCACCCATGTGTTTTCTAAAAGGCTTGCAGTATTTGCGAATGGTGTATGGCAGTAGCTGCTTCTATTGAGCTTTGTGCTTTTCCTTTTTTGTTATTTTGATGGATATACAATAGTACTGCTATTGGACCAAACATAGGTCCCTTCCTGGGAGGTAAATCAAACTGCACCAGAAGTAGTTGTTTCATAAAGAAGAATTTTTATTTGCGACATGCAGCAAAGAAAAATGGAGATCATAGGGAATAATTTCCCAAAGCTATTCCCCCGCCCCCCGGAGCATGGGGAGGGGGGTACCTTTATTTGTGGTAGGAAATGAATATTCAAAAGGAAAGTTTCATCATCACATGTAGAGGTGGGCATAAGCTTGCCCATGCATGGTTTGAAATCATGCTTCTACATATATTGCAGGCCCTAAAAATGGCTGCTTCACCCCACCCACAGGAGGAGAATTTACGACATTAATGAGGACCAGTTACTTTAGTACAACTCTCTGCCTGTCTGTGTAGGCATTGGTCTTGTGGTTGTGGTCTGGTCTGGTCCAGCTCAGAGTGACTGGGTCCAGGGCAGTTGTCATTTCGAGCTTCTTCCTGGAAGATAGCTGAAAACTACAGAAGCTCAGGGGCCCAAGGTGTTACATAAAGGAACACCTGCATCTTTCAAGAAGACAAGAGAATTAGGTCAAACACAAAGGCTGGAGTTTAGGTAGGACAAGAGAAATGGGTTAGGGTCCATGTCTGGTGACACTACCTATTTAAAATTACATTCATAGCTGCTGGGGGGAATAAATCAAATTTCAAATGTCTGCAGGCCATCTTTATGTATTTCTTTATGTTATTAATTCATTGGTTCATTTATTCATTTAGCTGGTAACAAATCCTTGCCTTTTTGCCTATTTCTCAGGAACTGGGTATTTGTAAGTGAATTTATATTTTAATCACATAGTGTTAAAGAAAAAGGAAAACAAGGTGCAGCCAGCAGGATAAAAATTTGGATAGTTTAGAAGAATTAATATTTTGATTGACTCATTACCATAATTGGAAATCTTTGTTTACTTTAGCAAAATGAAGATAATGACATGCAGTTCTGGCTATGCATTTATTTCTCCAAAATCTTAAATGAGTAATATTATGAACCAAGCATTGTTTGTGGCATGGAGGATACAATACTGAACAAAATAAGCAAATATGTTTATTCTTATGGAGCTTACATTTTAGAGGGAGGGGACAGAACATAAACAAATGGTTACAACGTATAAAATTATAGATAGCAATATAAGCTATGGAGAGAAATAAGACAAGATACAGGGGATTTTGCATAGTCAGAAAATGTACCACTATGGTGATATTTGAATAAAAACCTGAAGTGGATGAAGTAGAGCGTCACATGGGTATCTGTTAGAAGATGTTGGAGGAGGTCATCGGAGAGGACATGACCACAGGTTGACCAGTGAGCTGAACCAGAGCAATCTGAGGCTCCTTATTCCCTCCTCTGTCCTTGAAATGTACCCTTTGTTCACCATTCCTACACTAGGAGAACTTTCAAGGACACAGCCTTGAGAGAGTAAGGTAGTGTTGAGATGAACTAAAGTGAATATGTAGTTGATCTGTTAAGGCCTGCATATAAACTTGAAGATTCTGGTGGGCAGGTGCCGAGATCTATTTGACTTGTGGCCGCTCAAGACAAACCTCGTTAAGTCAGTTCCCCTGCTTATTAAACATGCCATCTACCAATCTGGGGTGGGTTGCCTCTTTCTTCAGCCTCTCCCTTCGTGTACCAGTGAACCAAGAGAAGAGCATTTCAGGCACAGGAAACTCATCACAAAGACTCTTGGTAGGAGCACGTCTGGAATTTACTGGGATCAGCAGAGTGAGAGGGGAACTGAGTGGGTATAAAGTCAGACGATAAATGGCCTTACAGGCCATGGGAATTTTCACTTACACCCTGAATGAGGTAAGAAACCATTGGAGAGTTTCTAATATAGGAATATCATAATCTACTTAGTGTTCTAAAATGGTGAATAGGATGCTGGGCAACAGGGAGATTAGATTGCAATATTCTAGGTATGAGGGAATGGTGATGGTATTTATAAAGACCATGAGAAATAGTTGAGACTATATTTTGAAGGCAGAGCTAAAACATTTCTGAAACATGGAACATGGGAGTTGAGAAAGTTAGGATCAAGGATTAATCTAAGGATCATGCCCTAAGTAGCTAGAAGAGTGGTCGTATTTACTGAAAATAGGAAGTCTGTGGAAGGAGTAAGTTTTATGAAGAAGATATTTGAAGTATCTGTTTTAAAAATGATAATCTTGACCTACCTATTAGATTTCTACATGGAGATGTTGATTAAACCACTGTGTATATGATTCTGAAGTTCAGGGTAGAGGTCTATGTTTGAGATGAAAGTTTAGAGTTACTAATACACCGGTGGCATTTAAAATCTTGAAAAAGAATGAATTGGCAAAGGATTAAGTAGGAAATCAATTCTAAGAATGATTTCTGGATTCTCCAGTGTTTCATAGATCAGGGAGATAAAGATGAGCTGGCACAGAAGCCTGAGAAGGAGTAGCTAATTTCATCAGAGGAAATGCAGGACCAAAAACTGATCATTATAGACCACTGAAGAACATTGGTGATTGTGCTAATTATCCATTGCTTCCAGCTCCAAATCCATCCTTTTTGACTACTCTGTGAAAATGGATCTGGGCTCTTAAAATATTTTTTCTTTTGTCAATTGGCCCTAAAAGGCACTAGAGAGATGTTGCATGAGGAAAATGTTTTGCTCTCTGGTTCTGGTTGTTCTGCATGCTTGGTTTTCTCCAGGGCCCTGGAGCACCCACAGCTTTGCCAGTCTGCCTCCCTCAGTGCTGGCAACAGCAGGACCCAGTGGTAGGTGGCTCCCCCAGACTCTCCTCGCATTTCACGGTCATTCCCAGTATGAAGTTTTTCATTAGCATCTCCAGTGAGACATTTTCCCATGAACAGCTCTTCTCAGCCCCCCAGAAAACCCACTTCCTGCAAATTTCCGAAGGAAGAGTTCCAGCAAGTTCTGCCAGGGCATCATGGTAGCAACTTCCCTGCCATCCATGAGCCAAGGGCTTGTCCTCTCCAACAAGACAAAGATCTCAGTCTGGAAGGTATGGTTGGGGGTGGGTATCTTTGGTCCCTTATTTCAACTCTGGGGGCACTAGAAGCTCCTTATATCTACTATTCTTCAAAGTTCTCTTACTTTCTAATAGTCAGTGCCTTATTAACTCCATTCCACAGTTTTAGTTAATAATTTTTCAGTGTTAAACTTCCCCTGTTCAAATTACTGTCTGGTTTTTATCTCCTCATTGGAGCCAGTTTGATAAGAGAAGTTTCATTTGAGCCCCAGGACTTAAAACCTAACCGAATGGCTTGAAGAGAGATTGGGAGATGAGGAATTGGAAAACTGTGTCTCAACAGTTCTTCCAACGAAAGGTGTTGTGCTGCAAATGGGAGCAAAGAAATGTGGCGTGAGACACAGGGAACAATGGTTCAAATGACAGAATGCTTGTTTATGATGGGAGAAATGACAGCACTTACCATAATGCTGCAGTAAAGACTCCCAACCACTTTTTAAATAATTCAAATATGTGCACTGGAATGTTGATCTAGCAGGCAAAATAAAATTATATTTATTGAAATGGAATGCATATTCCCCATGTGAATGTAATTAGAATATGCATCTGTATATGTCGGAAAAAGGTAAGATGTTTAGACAACTATATACGGCAAGCAAAAAATACTATAAATACCATAGAAATCTGGATGAATAATTCAAAAGTCATGTAAGTTCCATGTGACCAGGGCCGCTTTGTTTGGTAATTGCTGAAGACCTAAGGCCTAAATAGGGAGACATTTGGTAAGTACTTGATGTATGGGTGGAAAGAGGTTTGGTCCTCCTTATCTGCTCCCTCCTCAGCTTGCCGCTTTGTTTTCCATGTTTTGACAAAATATTCAAATTTATACAAAATATCTAAATTAAACTGCAATAAATAAAATCAAGTAATAATTTTGAGTCTTAAGAATTACGCTGAAACATTTTACTGTAAGGATCAACATTTAAAATTGGAATTGAATATATATTAATATCTATGCTATTTAACTATATCATATTCTGGCTCAGAAAAGTGGAGAAAGATGGAAAAATGTCCTTTATTAGTGTAAAGGACATATAACTCCGTTAATAAAATGACAACCCCAATGGAAAAGAAAAAACTATAAGCAATTTCTATTTAATAAATATATGTATATTTATTCATAATATTCATATATAGATTTGACAGATTGAGCATTTAAATTTAGGTATAGAAATATTTTTATCATAATGAAATTAGAAGCTTTCTAAACTCTGTTCCCATAAGCAAGTTTTATAAAGACCACTACTAGTTTACTAAACACAAGTTTGAGTTTTGATTAAAGTGACCCTGTCAATAAAAAGAGGAAAGATATATTAAACGTTTTCTATGCTAAATAAATGGCATTTGCTAAGAAAGGCATTGGCCTTCACTATGTCAATAACAGCAAGAGATAAGCAAGCAATTCAGTCTGGTTTCCTGAGACATGGAGACCATTCTCCTAAAAACCCTTGACAAATTTGCAACTAATGTTAGGAAGCAGTATTTTTTTCCCTTAGGTGAAATAACTCAACACCTTTTAGAAGACTTACTAAAAATTACATCACATATATCATCATCTTCTTTACTCCAGAGTGAAGGAGTTACTTGTTCATTCATTTTAGACACTTCATCAGGAGAACAGGCATTTCTGAAAGCATATCCATTTCAACAAAATAATTTGTTAAACTAAGAATGCAGAAGCTCCTAGAATAAAAATACTACCTTTCCCTTTTGTTGTTGTTTTTTTAAGGGCAAATATTTGACTTTGGGATAATTTCTAACAAGATAAATTGTTCCCAGATCAGACTTTAATAAAGTTAATAACCACATACTAAAACTCTAAAGCTGGTCAAAAATAGAAATTTTGGGGGCCAGCCTGGTGGCACAGTGGTTAGGTCTGCACTTTCCACTTCAGCAGCCCGGGGTTCGCCAGTTTGGATCCCGGGTGGGGACATACACACCACTTATCAATCCATGCTATGGCAGGTCCCATATATAAAGCAGAGGAAGATGGGCATGGATGTTAGCTCGGGGCCAGTCTTCTTCAGCCAAAAGAGGAAGATTGGCAGCAGATGTTAGCTCAGGGCTAATCTTCCTAAAAAAATTAGGATTTTTTTTGATGTAAATGGAAAACATTAACCTGCTATAAAGATATGATTTCTGGTCAATATAGTTATATTTTACCCTTTAAGGTATCTGCCACAGTTTAGTAACAAATAATACATCCTTATCAGGTTGCATTAACATCTGTTTTCTGAGTTTACTAACTATAAGTTAGGACTGATAACTCATAAAACAGCATGATATGTATTTCTATGGAAGACTTGAAATGTCTCCAAATATACTTCATGAAGGAAAATTGCAAAACCTATTAGGTATTCTGATACATGTATATATATATTTGAATTTATATTTATGTAAAGAATGAGTAGAAATTATGAATACAGAAATCTCTCTATATATTTTAACTATATTTTTCAAGATTTTCTCTAGACTATATCTTTCTCTTGCAGTTTCAGAGAAATTTTACAAGCCTGAAGTTATCTTGCATATGTTCTCCTTTTTTGTGTGTGTGGCGAAGATTGTCACTGAGCTAACATCTGTGCCAATCTTCCTCTATTTTGTATATGGGGCACCTCCACAACGTGGCTTGATGAGCAGTCTGTAGGTCTGTGCCCATGATCCAAACCCACGAACCCCAGGCCTCCAAAGTGGAGTGCACAAACTTAACCACTATGCCACTGGGTCAGTCCCTGTTTTTCTTTCTTATTACATTCATTTGTTCCTTCTACACTAACTATTTTCCCTCTGGAAAAAAAAAAAAACTTTTACAGCATAATGGAGAGAGAACAACATTTGCTTGACACTGCTGACCATTAGACGAAAATACCACATATCTGTTTTTTTTAATAAGTGGGGGTTGTGAGCAAGAGGAATACATATAGATGTTATTTAAAGCAATAAGACTGACTGAGATCGCCAACTTAAAGTAGACAGAGAGAAGGACCAGGGACTGACCCCTTGGTAGTCAGGAAGTGAAAGCCTTGAAGATGAAATTACAGAGGACTTGTAATTATTGGCAATGACAACATGCTGGGTATAACTGTGAGAATAAGAGACAAGTAGGGTAAAGGACTAGAATCTGGATGGAAGAGGACAAATGATCAAAGAGAACTGAGAAGGAGGCAACCATGTGTGGAAGGAAAACCACAAGAAAGTGTCTCCCGGAAGTCAAGTGAAGAAAGTAGTGTATGCAGGAAAGGGAGGTGATTAATTATGTCAAATGCTGTTTGTAGGACAAGTGACATGGAAGAGTAAGATGCTCATTGGATGATGGAGGCACAAGAGAGAACTACAGCAATGATGTCTTTGAGATGCAAAAGCGTTTGGGATGTAGTGTACGAGTGGTAACAATGGATTTAAATAAAGTTCTGATAGCTCACCTAGAGAAAAGGTTATTAATAGGTTTCTGTAGAACACTTGGGGACCTATGGAAATAGTCCAATGTGTCCATCAGCTCAAATGGGGACAAACTACATCCATTT
This sequence comes from Equus przewalskii, assembly GCF_037783145.1. Taxonomy (NCBI): domain Eukaryota; kingdom Metazoa; phylum Chordata; class Mammalia; order Perissodactyla; family Equidae; genus Equus; species Equus przewalskii. The sequence continues at coordinate 18,449,403 of NC_091861.1, forward strand.
GCTCTAACCTCTAACAGAAATTTAGCATTTTTTCATTTCAATTATGAAAGTAGGAAAGTAATCACAGTGCATGTGTTTATGACATGTTACTAATAGAAATAATTCCATATCACATTACTACAATAATGTTAATGATATGATATGAGAATGATAATTCCACATCACATTACTATTGTTTTGAAATATGGTGTCTTCTCCACTTCGAAATTACATTTGCAGACTGGTCTAATTGTTTTTATTTAATTTATTAGTAAACAAGCCCATATATAATGCTATATCACAACTTTTAAATAATTTGGTAACTGTAATTCAGATTAATTAAATTCCTTTCTAATCCTATGTGCTTTAGCTTATTACTTATATTTTTGTTTTTGAAAGAGTTCTTTTGGCAAAAGTGATTGATCACACAAAAAAGGATAAGAACATCCTACATTCTGTAATAACAGACCAAAGTCTCTGCACGTGGATGCATATGATGGTAGTAGAATGGACAGGCTTTGGAAGTCTGTTAACGTTTTGCTCTGATTGCTTCAATGCTTTCATTGAGGAAAAAGCGAGATGGTGAACTGAAAGTAAGGAAGAGAATATGGCTTTGGGGATTTTGAGGAAGAGAATATATGTGAAATTGTCATCTAAGAGAGGGAGATGGAACTGACATGGGACATTTAGTATGGTTGTACACTACATTATATAGGAGATCACATGATCTTCAGAGAAAACATTCAGCCTCTTGTGGATTTTTTACCAGTCTCATAAAATTTAAGGGATGCAGGAATGGAGGGGGAGGGGATATTTTTCCTTTAATTTTATTGGGATATAATTGTTAGCACTGTATAAGTTTAAGGTGTACAGGATAATACGTGGCATATATGTGTTGCAAAAGGATTGCCTCCATAAGTTTAGTTAACATCTGTCATCTCATATAAATAGAAAAAGAAAAAAAGAAAAAGAACTTTTAGGATCTACTTGCTTAGCAACTTTCAAATATACCCACAGCAGTGTTAACTATAATAATTGTGTTGTACATTGCATCGTCAGTACTTATTTATTTTATAACTGGAATTGTTCCTTTTTTCCACTTTCATCCAATTCCTGGGAGAAGATTTTTATTTAAGCAGGAGTGTTGTTTAGCCTAGTGAGAATAATATTGTGAGAGAAAAAGAAATGAGAATGTAGGGAAGAGGATGTTTATATGATTATGAAATTTAAGTAGGTTATGAGAGATGGAATGGCCATCAAGGGCATGAGAGATTGGAAAAAGGCTGCATGGTCAATGCAGTTTGAATTGGGCAACTAGAAGGAGTGAGTTAGAGACTCTTGAGAGTGGTGATCCCACATAGGTTTGTTTCTTGTATTTCTATGAGCGCAGGCCTGTGTGACATTAATTCTGCTTGTATTTGTTGAAAACTTTCCATCTTGAAAGATGCTTTTGCCAGATAATGAATTCTAGCTAGATAGCTACTTAGCTGGGTAAATATTGAATTCTAGCTATTTTTTTTTTTTTATCACACTAAAGCTAGTATGTTAGTCTTCTGGCGTTCATTATTTCTTCTGAGAAGCTAGCTGTTCTTCTAATTTCTGCTCCGTTATGTTAATACTGATCTGACCTCTGGCAATGCTTCCTCTCTCTCTCTCTCTCTGTCAACTCTCTGGTATTAATCAGTTTTACTATAATGCAACTCGGAGTAAGTATATTTTTGGTTGTTATTTTCCTGCTTGAGGGTCCCAGATCTCCTTGAATCTGTGTCTTGACATATTTTATTACTTGCAAAGAGCCATTAGCATTTCAAATATTGCTTCTACTTGATGTTTTCTCTCATCTCTTTATTTGATTCCAAATAAACACATTTTAGACTTTCTTTTTCCGTATTTCTTATAAACTTTGCTACTTTGCATACTTATGTTTCTTTGCACTTTGTTGGATATTATTTCCAATTTATTTTTAATTTATCAATTCTCTCAGCTGTGTGTAATCTTCTGTTAAACTCATTCATTGAGTCACCAAATTTAGTTTTATATTCTTAAATTCTACGAACTTGTAGTATTTTCACTTTTGGTCTTTTAAAAACGGATTCCAGTTCTCTGCTAAATATCTCAATGTTATGGCTTATCATCCTGAAGATATGCAGCAAATATTTGTCTATTTTAAAGTTTATGTCTGATAATTCTATGATGATGATTCTATTTCTGTTTCTATATTTGAAAAGTTTCTCTTGGTTTTCTGCAATAATGACATTTCCTCATCAGTTTAATTATTTTTTTATTATGAGTTGCATGCCCAGTATATGTGAATAATTATAGAAATAATCTGTGTCCTTGAGTGACTTTATCCCTCAATAGAGAGAATTTTAGTTGTCTTATGGCAAGAAGCTAGAGCTACTAGAAATCCAACTAAAGGTTTTGGGCAGATTATAAACCCAGGGTTTTTGTTTGTTTGTTTGTTTTTTGTTTTGAGGAAGATTAGCCCTGAGCTAACATCTGCTGTCAATCTTCTTCTTTTTGCTGAGGAAGCCTGGCCCTGAGCTAACATCCATGCCCATCTTCCTCTACTTTATATGTGGGGTGCCTACCACAGCATGGCTTGCTAAGCAGTGCCATGTCCACACCTGGGATCCAAACTGGTGAACCCCAGGCTGGCAAAGTGTAACATGTGAACTTAACCAGTGTGCCACTGGGCCGGCCCCAGGATTTATCTGTTTATTTGTTTTTATTTTCTTTATTTTATAACAATCTTCATCTATAAACTATTTCTTAGTCTTAAGGAATAGCTATTTATATAAGCAATATTCTTTAAGAAAAATTAAAAACTTTGCTTTAGTTTATGTTGATGTTAATATATCAACATAACTACAAATAGACAAAAAAATTCAAATATAAAGTGTTTCAATTATCATGTAAATTCACAAATTATGCAAATCATAATATTTATTGTGATTAGGGATAGGTCAATCAATATCTCTAGGTCTTAATTTTTATAGCAATCTTCAGTGCTATGATTTGAGCTGGTAAAGATAGTACACACTGATGTAAGTATTGTTTGCATTTTCTGTTGCAAGGGGAAAAAATACCAGTTGGGATTAGCACAAGTCTAAATGATTAATACATTTTAATATACTTCAAGAATCTATTGGAATTCTTATCATTCTTAAATACCTAATCTCAGAAATCCAAGAAGAAAAATTATTAATCAGAATGCCAAAATCTGCATATTCATATTTAAATCATCATTTATAAGTAACCATGAATGTCAAAATTGGGATGTTCCTACAGAGTAAAAGGTTGAATGTATTATCAGTAAACATGCATTATTAATGACTTCATTATACCATCATCAGAATTCTGAAATATCTCATTAAAAGTGAGAAATAATGTTTAAAAATAGACTGTTTCAGATTATGATATTTCTATCAAAACAGTAAGCAGCACTGAGACTTGAAAAACTCCAAATTCTGCAGAATGCCAGATACTCTGTCTCTAGTGTATTCACAAAATATTACTGGACATTAATTGTAAATGTTCAGATAAATTAAAGAATTCAGTCGTTTATGCTACCTTTTTAAAGAAATAATGTTTCTGCTAATTATGAATTATATGCAAATTTTACTTTTATTTTTGTGACTATGCAATTAGTGTTATAAAATATACTATATGATCTTTAAGTTGTAAAGAAAGTAGTAAATGTATTAAAATCTAACAACCATTTTAGTTTTCTTACTATAACTAATTTAACAGAAAATATTTTTAAATGATTTTTATTTTTATGACTTTAAAATTTTGAATTGTGGACAAGATTCTTATCAAAGAGCAAGACTGAATGCCTTGAGGTTGAGATATCATAAATATGGTATTAGTTAATTTTAAGTAGTAGAGATTAAATCATTCAAAATGTCACTCAATAATGTTAAGTTGAATTTAGATTAAAAAAAGAGAAGTCAATAATAACTAAGAATAATTGATTATTTCATCTATGTTTCCACCTTAGAAAACTAGAAAAAGAAGAGAAAATTAAATCCAAAATAAGCAAAAGAATAGAAATACTATTAGAACAGAAATCAATACAATTGAAAAACAAGTAATCAATAGAGAAAAATCAACAAAACCAAAAACTAGCTCTTCGAGATGACCAATAAATTGATAAGCCTCTAGCAAGTCTGAATAAAAAAAGTAAAGAAGACATAAATTACTAATATCAGAAATGAAATAGAGGACATCACTACAGATGCCATGGAAATTCAAATTATAACAAAGGAATGCTATGAAAACTCTTTGCCCACAACTTTGATAACCCAGATTAAATGGAACAATTTCTTGAAAGACATAATCTTCCAAAACTCACTAAGGAAAAAATAGACAATCTGAATAGGCCTATATTTATTAAGAAATTGAATCAATAAGTAATAACCTTCCAAAGCAGAAAGCATCAGAGTTCACTGGTGAATTCTACCATTTAAGGAAAAAGTTATACCAATTCTCTACAATCTCTTTCAGTAGATAGAAGCAGAAGGACTACTTCATAACTCATTCTATGAGACCATCATTACTCTAATACCGAAACCAGACAAATAGACAAGTACATTCCAAGAAAAGAAAACTGTAGACCAATATCTTTCATGAACATAGGTTCAAAAATCTTCAACAAAATATTAGCAAATTGAGTCCAAAAAAAAGTATAAAAAGAATTATACACCATGACCAAGTGGAACTTATCCCAGGATTGCAAGGCTAGCTCAACATCCAAAACTCAGTTAAAGAAATCCATAACATCAACAGACTAAAAAGGAAAAATCACATGATCACATCAATAGATGCAGAAAGAGCATTTGGCATAATCCAACAGCCATTTATGATAAAAAGTCTCGGGAAACTAGGAATAGGGAAAAGTTTCTCAGGTTGATAAAAAATATACTAAAAATTTACAGTTAGTATCATACTTTATGGTGAGAAACTGAAGCTTTCCCACAAATGTCAGGTCCAAGGCAAGGATGTCCCCTCTCACCACTACTTTTCAAAATCATATTGGAAGACCTTGCTAATGCAATAAGGCAAGAAAAGGTAATAACGTGTATAAAAATTGGGAAGAAAAATGTAAAACTGTCTTTGTTCACATATGACATATCTTCTCTGTAAAAATCCAAAGAAATCAACAAAAAAGTTCCTAGAACAAAAAAGCAATTATAGGAAGTTTGCAGGATACAAGGTTAATATACAAAAGTGAATAGCTTTCCTATATACCAGTAATGAATAAGGGAATTTGAATTTACAAACACAGTACCATTAACATTAGGACCCCAAAATAGGAAAATTTAATCTAACAAAATATGTATATAGTCTAGATGAGAGAAACTACAAGACACCGATGAGTGAAATCAAAGAAGAACTGAATAATTGGAGAGATACTCCACGTTCATGGATAGGAAGACTCAATATTGTTAGTATTAGTATTTTCCATTTGATCTATACATTCAACACAATCTAAATCAAAACTCCAGCAAGTTATTTTGTGGATATCGACAAACTGATTTTAAAGTTTTCATGGAGAAGCAAAAGACCAACAATAGCCACCACAATATTGGAAGAAAAGAACTAAATTGGAGGACTGATACTACCCAACTTCAATTCCTACCACATAGTTACAGAATTCTAGATGGTGTGGTACTGGCAACAGAATAGAGAGATATATCAATGGAAGAGAATATAGAGCCCAGAAATAGACCCCCATAAATATAGTAACTAATCTTTGACAAAGGAGCAAAGGCAACACAACAGAGCAAAGATAGTCTTTTCAACAAACGGTGCTGAAAGAACTGAATATTCTTTTGCAAAAAAAAAAAGAGTCTAAACATTGACCTTACACCTTTCACAAAAATTAACTCAAAATGTATCATATACACCAGGTAAAATGCAAAACTATAAAATTCCCAGAAGATAACATATGAAATAACCTAAATGACCTTCAGTATGGTGATGTCTTTTTATATACGACACCAAAAACATGATCCATGAAGCAGATATTGATAAGTTCTTCATTAAAATTAAAAACTTCTGCCCTGCAAAAGATAACGTCGAGAGAATCAGAAGACTAGCCACAGACTGGGAGAGAACACTATCAAAAAATACGTCTGATAAAAAGCTGTAATCCAAAATAGACAAAGAACTCTTAAAAACTCAACAACTGATCAAAGACTCTAATAGATACCTCACCAAGGAAGACATACATATGGCAAATAAACATACGAAAAGATGCTACATATCGTACGCCATCAGGAAAATGCAAATTGAAACAATGAGGTACCACTATATACTTATTAGAATGGTTAAAATCCAGAACACTGACAACACCAAATGCTAGCAAGAATGTGGACTAATTCTCTCATTCATTGCTGGTGGGAATGCAAGAAGGTGTAACTACTTTGGAAAACAGGCAGTTTCCTTAAAAACTAAACATATTTTTACCATATAATCCTGCAATCATGCTTTTTTGTATTTAATCAAAAATTTTGAAAACTAAGCTCCACAGAAAAACCTCCACATGGATGTTTATAGAAGCTTTATTCATAACTGCCAAAATTTGGAAACAATCAAGATGCCCCTCTGTAGTTAATGGATAAACTGTGGTGCATCTAGACAGTGGAATATTAATCAGCAATATGAAGAAATGAGCTATCAAGCCATGAAAAAACAGGGAGAAAATTTAAATGCATATTGCTAAGTGAGAGAAGCCAATCTGAAAAGGCAGCATACTGTATGAGTCGAACTATGTGACAATCTGGAAAAATCAAAACTATGGAAACACTAAAAAGATGAGCTGAGGCTGGCCGCATGGCATAGTGGTTGGGTTCAGTGCACTCTGCTTCAGTGGCCTGAGTTCCTGCGTTCGTATCCCAGGTGCAGACTTACACCACTCATTAGCCATGCTTTGGTGGCGACCCACATGCAAAGTAGAGGAAGATTGGCACAGATGTTAGCTCAGGGCTCATCTTCCTCAAGCAAAAAACAAGAGCCATTGTTGCCAGAGTCGTGGCGGGGTGGGGGGCCCAGGATGAACACTGGAACAGAAGGATTTTAAGGCAGTCAAAATACCCTGTATGATATTATAATGATGGATACATGTCATTATACGTTTGTCCAAACTCATAGGATGTAGAACACAAAGAATGAACTGTAATGTAAACTATGGAGTTTGGTTGACTATGATGTGTCAATGTAGGTTCACCAATTGAAACAAAGGTACGTCTTTAGTTAGGGATGTCAATAAGGGGGGAGGCTATGCATATGTGAGGGGCAAGCGGTATATGGGAAATCTCTGTGCCTGATTTTATACCATCTAGCCTGCAAGTGAAAGATACAGATTGGATTCAGGATATTTTGTCAATTACAACATAAGATAATATGGATTACACATTTACAGACTAAGGAAGGCTAGAAGATAAGATAGAAGGAACTAGTGGAAATTCTCATCTGACCTTTTCCATTTTTGCAGTGAGTGTCAAAAAGAGGGAGGAGAAATTTTAAGTTTCGCAGAAGAAGAAAAGGTAGACAATAACCACCTATGTCTGTGAGAGAATAAATGTACTAGGGAAGGACAATATGATTCCCCGTATCTTTAGGGATCCACCTCATATTCATGTTCATGGATTTTTATTGCATGTGATTGAGAACATGGGTTGTTTGGTGGATGGTGAATAGGTAGTATGATCAAAGAATAATTGGTAAATATTACATGAAAAAATTATTGGAGAGATGGAGTTTTGTTGAAAGATGATGCTTAAAATAAAATTTTGGAAAGCAGTAGATATTGGAAATAAAAATTCTTAAAGAGAATATAGTAATGGGTGGCTATGGTAGGCATAAGCAAGGAGATAAAGGGACAGAAGTTGTAAGGATCATTTATGTGGGTATTGATATCAAAAAGATTTATGAGAACAGCTGTGGGGTAGTGAGTTACAACGAGCTAGTTGTAAAGGCCTGAAGGGAAACCCATAGATGATTGCTACAGAAAAGTGTAATATGTCACATAATCATGCAGAATAAAATTCAAAGTATGTGTGTTTCACATATTTTAACATATAAATGTAATTAATATTTGCTGTACTTGAATTTATTTCTTGTATATAGAGAAAGGAGAGACATTTCTACTCTCATACACAAATAGGCAAATATGTTAGCAGTATTTGGACATTAGTCTTGTGTACAATCCATGAAGAGACTCTTATGCATTGTCGTGAGTCTGCCGGTTCTCCCACCTTCCTGATTCTCGGGGTAACCAAGCACCCATTAATTGCCAAATTTCCGGGAGTCCTCTAAAAGTTGTACTGTAACAGCTTTATTGCCGTCAAAACAATATTAATTGTTATCCTCAAAATGCAGATAAAAGATATTATTAATAATTGACTAGACTTACAAGTAAAAGGCAAGCTAGGAAGCCATTTTTCAGTAACAATAGAATTAAAATAACAAGAAGTGTTTTTTGGACAGCTCATCTGTATTTCTTACATCACTTTGTGATTATCCAGCCAGTCTTAAAGACTAACTTTCTTCCTCAGAACACATCTTGAAAGTTTATTAACCTCAGTACTCAACTTACTCAACTTCACAATACTCCAGATTCCTACATGCTTTATCCTAACAACTTTCTAACATTTATTCAACAATATATAGAATGGAGGAAAATAATTTTATGGTAACCATTTCTGGGCCACTGATTGTAGAAAAATGGTAACAAGCAATGCAATTTATGACAAACTTTGTTTCCAGAATAGCCTTCTTATTTGCGATAGCAGTTTTTTTTTCCTTTGGTGAGGAAGATTGGCCCTGAGCTAACATCCATTGCCAATCTTCCTCTTTTTTCTTGAGGGAGATGGTCCCTGAGCTAACATCTGTGCCAGTCCCCTTCTATTTTGTATGTGGGACACTGCCACAGCATAGTTTGATGAATGGTGTGTTGGGTCTGTGCCCAGGATCCGAACCCATGAATCCTGGGCTGCCAATGTAGAGTGTGTGAACTTAGCCACTATGCCACGAGCCAGCCCCTGAGATAACACATTTTGATGCATGGATCATGTGAGCTCAAGGCAACTATTTGAAATCTGCTCTCTGCACTTACCACTTCTTTAAACACTTCTTGCAAAATATCACCTGTGCTTACAAATTCATTGAGATTGGAGTCATCTCAAATTAAAATAATTTTTGGACTAATTTCTATTATTTGTATGCCAGTTTCTAACGTTGGCATTAACAACTGTGGGGCTGGTGCAGCAGGAGCCAAATGATGTTGTACAGCTTTGGAAAATCTCCTAATACAGCTGACATAGTCAAACTTGAGTTTGAATCATAAGGATTAGAGATGAGGCGATATTAGTTAACATTTGGCTGGTAAAATATCCCAATTCCTACTCTACCATCACACCAGCCCTGTGTGAGTTTATGAAGAAAATAATACCCACACAGAACAACAGAAAATGAGGACCAATGTTCTACTTGATTATTAATTCAGCTCAGAGTGCCATAGCACAAAACTCTGAAAAAGTTGGAGAATATAATTTTTATATAATTAGTAGAGCTAACAAGGAGTTGGCATTTCTCATTAAGCCTGGATCTAAACCTTTCTATTCCTCAACTGCTATTGTGTGGTATACAAACTTGAAGCAATGCATGCAATTTCTGGATGTGCATGGTGGAGCATGCATGAAGGTCAAGTTGGGATATAAGAAATCAAGGAAAATGAAAAGACACAAAAGACAGACTGAGAGAGGGAGAGACAGAAAGAGAGAGAGAGAGAGGAGACTCAGCTTACAGATTCAGCAGCATAAAAAGAAATAAAAGTGATTTTAGCCTAGGTAATGGTCTGGACTCCAAACAATTGTATTAGTAAATTCTCCCGCTAGAGATGAACCTGTAAGTGAAAGCACAGAATGGAGCAGAGACAAATTGATACGTTGCCTACACTCGTCTCTGAGCTCCTGAGAGTTTTGCAATGTACTCAGTATACTGTCTAACTATTAGTTGAGAACCAGTAAATACCTCTTAATGAATAAATATATTTACTGAGCTGGGTGTATATGGTATATAATTTAGTGTCCCAAAAACTCAGAAGGTAGACATTATTATCTCTATTTTACAGAGAAATAATCTGAAACTCATTCACAAAATATCGCAAAGACTTGTAAACAGTGCATGTAAATTTAAGACTCAGGTCTATTAGATTCAAATCTGATGGCTTTCTCATTTGCTATTCTATTTGCTCTGCAACTACTAGGCACACTTGATAATCATCTTTGTGACTTTCACATGCATTGTTTTACAACAACTATTTTTAATTTTCTTACATACATAATCCATGAATAATAGATATAGTATAAAATGCAAATAATTAAAAAGAAGAATAAAATTAAAATACCAGGCTTTTCCCTAACTCAGAGCCAACTGGTAATATTGGAGTAGGTGCTAAGGTGGATTAAACAGAAGTGGCATGTGGTCACAAAGATATATCACTTCAATAGTCAATGAACAGAAGTGGAAGGTTTCCCAGAGGAAATAATGGCATTACAGATGAAAAAATGCTATCTCTGTACATGGTTGAGGAAGGTAAGGTCAATGGAAAGTAGATACACCTAGGAGAAAGCCTGAGCATGGTCCTGATTCAAGAGAAAGCATGATAATTGCAAAAAAATCCACCCATACGTTTTTGGGCTAGCCCAGTGGCGCAGCAGTTAATTTTGCGCACTCTGCTTCAGCAGCCTGGGGTTTGCTGGTTCAGATCCCAAGATGCAGGCCCACCTACTGCTTATCAAGCCATGCTGTGGCAGGCATCCCACATATAAAGCAGAGGAAGATGAGCACAGCTCAGGGCCAATCTTCCTCAGCAAAAAGAGGAGGATTGGCAGCAGATGTTAGCTCAGGGCTAAGCTGCTTCTTCAAAAAAAACAAAAACAAGTACATTTACAATGTGGAAAAAATGTCTGATGGTTAAGCCCAGATACATAGTCAGAAGCCCATTAAACTATGGTCAGAAGTTTTACATGGAAATTTTACAGAAAGGAATGGCACAATCAATTGAAAATTACCTATGTTGTAATGTGAAAACTAGATTGGAGAAGAATGAATCAATTCAAAGATCCCAATAAGAAACAGTGATAATCTATCCTAAAGATGACATCATCTTGAATCGAAGGGATTGAGAAATTGGGATATGCTGAATGGATAGATTAGAAACATGTTAGGATTGACTATGAATGTGAAAGATGGAAAAGAGTGAAAGTTTCCAGCACTAAATAATCTTAAAAATTCCTACTCTATGATGGGATAATATTAAATTTTATGAATTAACCATTATTTGAATACAATATTATAGATTTTTTGTTTCTTCCATTTTTTATTATAATGAGCATAATTATTCTTAACATCTGCTACCATTTGTATGCATAATTTATTTTTATGTAGTTTATTACATGCTATTAATGATTTATAGAGTACTTGAGATGTAAAATTAAAATGGAATACTGTAACAGTTTTTCCAAATTTTTAAATTAATAAAAATCACATATATTATTCTTTTCTGTACATTTCTTTGTTTTATGATTCCACTCCCAATTCTCACTTGTGATAAGGTTGTTTGACCGTTTAATTAGCAGATTACTAAAAAAAAAAAAATTCCTGCTTAAATAATAACTACATTCAAATAAAGTTGTGAGAGAGTTAGAATAAATAAAAAAGGCTTAATTTTCTGTAGTCATTGTAATTGGTTATTTCACAGCTGGCATCATGAAATACTCATAATAGAAATACTTCAAAATGAAAATATACAAATTTTTCAAAATTTACATTAGGGATCACAATGCAATTTGGTCAAAAGTAAAAATATTTATAGAAATCAGGAAACACTGCCCAATCATATATAAATGCTGAATATGAAACAAATATGAATTACTAGTAAAAGTAAAGAGATAATATGCAAACTTACATGAATATTTAAAATCAATTACTTTAATATAGAGAGAATACAATTCTTCTCATTTTACATGTTTTCAACTAGATTACATATCATTACACGATGAGAGGTATTGATAGTTGTTATATAAGTCCTGTCACTAAAGATTTTGTATGGAGGATGAAGTATCTGAAATGCTTTTTAAAGAAAATTTTGGCTTGGAAATGGATGGCAGAGGGATTATGCATATTACCAATTTTCTATCCTTCATTAAACATTAGCTGTAGTTTGTAGTAAAGAAGTAAAATTAGAAATCAGACTATCTCATTTCCTCAGCAAGCTGTAACAGGTAATATGGTAAATCCGTAGTCATCATTTTTCACAAACATGCAGCCCTTTTTTCTTGTGAATTTAGTAGCGCATTATGATATTAATGGGAAACAAACTAGTGCATGCACTTGTTAATTCAAAGCAAGTAAATAGGCATTTTAAAGCACCAACACATTTTATTTTGTGTAAGGCACTGTAAAGAATGCAAATAGGTTTTAAAGGCATAATTCTTGGCTTCCAAAGGCTCCAAATTGAATGTGGTCATTTTAGCAAAGACCATGTACATGAATTAACAATGATGGTTTCAAGAGAGAGATGAAAGCTGTTCATGATTTTTTTGATAAATTTATCTAATTTATACTTTTAAAGCATCCAAATAGAAATATTGTTCTTCTCTCCAAATACCTGAATCAAATCTGATCTACCACAATAAATGGGAAGACAGTTGACCTAGTTTCTTAGCCTCAAAATTCTTAAGTAATTCTTAATTAGTTTCTGTAAAATCTTTCCCATATATTCTAATTAGTAAGTTCTATTGACTTTTCCTCTGCAACATCCTCCAAATTCACCCACTTCTAACCATACCTTGCCTGGAGTACTGCAATAATTTTCTAATGAATCTTCCTGCTTCGCATTTGAGTTCCTCAAAGCCAATTCTATTCTTGACTTTTTCTTTTTAAAATGTAAATCAAATTACATCTAACATGAGCTTAAAACCTCCATTGTTTTTCCATATCCTTAGAACAAAATCCAACTCTCCCCCCTTTTTTTTGAGTTTTTATTCTTTTTTTATTGCAATAACAGTGGTTTATAACATTATATAAATTTCAGGTGCACTTCATTATATATGTCAATTTCTGTGTAGACTGCAACATGTTCACCAGCCAAAGACTGATTACAATCCATTCCCACACACACGTGCATGATCACCCTTTTCACCTTCCTCCCTGCTCCCTTCCCCTTTGGTAACCACCAATCCAATCTCTGTCTCTGTGTGTTTATTAGTCGTTCTTTTTATCTTCTACTTATGAATGAGATCGTATGGTATTTGACTTTTTCCCTCTGACTTATTTTGCTCAGAATAATGCCCTTGAGGTCCATCCATGTGGCCACAAATGGCCGGATTTCATAATTTCTTGGCTGAGTGGTATTTCATTGTATATGTACCACATCTTCTTTATCCATTCATCCCTTGATGGGCACCTAGGTTGCTTCCAAGTCTTGGCTATTGTGAATAACTCTGAGATGAACATCCAAATCCCTTAATATAACATGAAAGACCAGTTTGGCTCCCTCCTTCTATATCTGATGTTTCTCCCATCATTCTCTCCCTTCTTATTCTGTCTCCAGAAACACAGTATTTCTTTCAGCTCTTTGCATAGGCCAAAGGCAAAACTCAATACTAACGCAAAGTCTTAGCATTTGCTGTTTCTTGTTCTGAAAAGTTATCCCAAACTTCTCAGTTTATGTAGGATTCTGCTCAGTTATCACTCTTTCAGAGAAGACTTTCCTGCTCACTCCATCAAAAGTAGCATCCCTACTTTTAATCGCTAACATTACACCATGCGGTGTTTTTCGCTAGAGCAATTATCACCACCAGAATTTATGTTACAGAACATTTTCACCTGTTTCCTACTAAAATGTAAGCGTCATGAAAACAAAACTATTTCTTGTTCACGAAGAAGAGTTTAGAAAAGTGCTCAATAAATGCTGTTAGACAAGTTAATTATTTAATAAAATCTGCTAACAACCTATTCATTCAAATGAATTAGATAAATTCACATAAAAATGATATTCAACAAAAAAATAATTAGCCTTGTGTTTGCATAGATTCAGACTGACTAGTGCACTGGAAGAAAATAAAGGTAGTCACATTGGTTATGCTTAAAAGCTACTGAAAACAAAGACAGACTTTTAAATTATTTGAAACTTGTAATTCTAATTGTGCTTCACAATGTACTAAATTTGAAAAAAGCTTTTCCCTGGCTTTTTTTTGTGGTTGTTTGTGTTGCTTAGGTTAACTCCAGGTTGGTGGGCTTCTGTGAAATTGTCTACAGTGGTATCTATGTACATTTAGAACTCCTTTGCCTCGTGCACTTTTATTGAGCTGAACATAGAAATTTGAAGTTAAAATTCTAAATGTTCATCTATCTTTAGCAGAAAATTTACTTCTATAGTGGGAAGATGTTTAAATTTTATCTGTCTGAAACACAAGAGGGAATATAGTTGTTTCCAATTTAAAACTGTCAAATACTTTTTTAAAATTCATCTCACTTGCAAATATTTGAATTTTTCCTGATAAGATTATTTTTATTAAAAAGCAAAAACAAAAAGGCCAAAAAAAAAAAAAAATAGGGGGCCGGCTCTGTGGCTGAGTGGTTAAGTTCGCGCACTCTGCTGCGGTAGCCCAGGGTTTGGATCCTGGGCGCGGACATGGCACCGCTAGTCAGGCCACGTTGAGGCGGCATCCCACATCCCACAACTAGAAGGACCTGCAACTAAGATATACAACTATGTACAGGGAGGGTTTGGGGAGATAAAGCAGAAAAAAAAAATAGTAGCAAAAGTTCGCTAAGGATGCCGTTGAACAGAGAATCCTTCTAGACCATTTATCTTTCTTCACTCGGGCAGGAAAGAAGGACATTTCATAGCTGCTATTTTACATAGATTTGTTTTCCATTGAACATTTTAATGCATTATTGCCTTTCTCCTTCAAGAAGAGTTTTAGGCAGGTAGGATACAATGAGATCTGAAGGGGTCCCGATTGATGGCATAGGCAGTGTTTTTGGAATCTTTGTCAGTAGGACACGTCAATAGATCAGCTGTCTGTGAATAAACCTGTCCTGCGCTTTGAGAAATAACTAGCACCTTTACTGCCCTGCTACATTTTCTTGACCTTGACTTTTCCAGCCCTTGAAATATACCCACTTGGCTCTAATTCACTATGCCAGTCTCTGAGCTTCGAGACAACACAACCCAACCTGTTTGTGTTTTCAGGGAGTAAAGATGATGGTAACCATTACAATGATAGCAACATAGTCACCAGTATGATCATTGTGAATATAATAGAGACCCCACTCTCTGTCTGAAGTTTTTTTCTCAGTAGGTCAGGAGCTTATAAAGGTCCTACCTCATTTGTAATAAAACTTTAAAAGTAGCTTAATTTTAGCTCTGCAGTAAAATGTTGACATAATGATCATGCGTTAGTTTGTATATCATTTTAAACATTTTATAATACATGAGGATTTTGAAGATTGGAGTAGTAAATTTACAAGGTTTTATCCTGACAAGGTATATTTTGATATATTTTTCAAATTATAATATTATAACATTTCTTTTGGTATGCAGGTGGCTACGCTCAATTCCATGCTTAAATTAAACATAATAAAATGATGGCATGCTTTTCTAAATATGGTTTTCATTACATTGATGGCTTCATAGTTAGTGAATATTTCTCATTTCCTAACGGCCATCTTTTGAATGGCAATTACATTGGAATTTTCCCAGACAAAACATTTTAAACTATATTAAAACACTAAAAACTGCTTTATCAATATCCGTTTATTCTAAAACTATATTGACTTCCAGTTGTATCTCAGTAAAATTGACAAAGGAGCAGGTACAAATATGAATAAGATTTTTCCTTGAGAAATACTGAAAACAGTTTCCACTATTTATGGGTTGGTTTGAAAGACATTTACAGATACATTAAATTTTATCTTCAACATAAACCGGACTACAACGGTTTTTGTTGTATGGTTAAAGGGACAGACTCTGAAGCAGAGTGCAAATTCCTGTGGTATCACTTGCTATCTGGGATGCTTTCAATACATTTCTTAACCTCTCCATGCCTCACATTCTCATGTTCTTTATCACAGACAAAAAAAGGAAAGAGGAGGCTGGCCCAGTGGCATAGTGGTTAAGTTTGCGCACTCCGCTTCGGCAGACCGGGGTTTGCAAGTTCGGATCTGGGGTGCGGACCTAGCACCGCTCATCAAGCCACACTGTAAGGGCATCCCACATAAAACAGAGGAAGATTGCCACAGATGTTAGCCCAGTGACAATCTTCCTCAAGCAAAAAAGAGGAAGATTGGCAACAGATGTAAGCTCAGGGTTGATCTTCCTCGCAAAAAACAAACAAACAAACAAAAGAAACAAACAGAAAAAGAAAATATGTATATTTATCTAATAAGAATACTATGAGAACAAAATGGCCGTGCTCAAAACTGTGTCTTGTGCAAAGTGTGCACCATATAGATGTATGCTGCTACAACTACTATTGTTAAGCAGAGATGATCATCACATTTTACAATTGAGCAATTTTAGGATCACAGAAATTATGACTTCTTCAAAGTCAAATAGTTAATCCATTACTAAGAAAATATTAAAAACCACATTCCACTTTATTCATGTAAAGTCAATTTTTACGGGAGAAATATTTCTCTGTATTTAGTGAGATAAACTTGACAATTCATTTCAATGATTTACTATTTTATGATTTCTCTATATCATTGATCTCTTATAAAGATTTCCTTTTCAAAGAATATCAGAAAATATAACAATTCTCATTATATACAATCATTATGAGAGCACAAAGGAGAAAGTTGAGAAAACTTTACAAAAAAAGTAGCATCAGGTTTATGTTGGACTACAAACTTGATTAACATTGGGATTTTAAATCAAATCTATGTCTTTTTATGTGGTGCATCTGCCACATTCTAATGAATGACTTCGGGCAAGATATTTAACTTCTCTAAATCTTGATTCTTTTATCTGAAAACTGAGAATAACAAAAACATATTTTTCATGGTTTATTGACTAGTCTGGTTCTCTTTCCCAGGAAGACGTTCATAACTGGATATGTAAACACGCATGGGAGTATTTATTGCAGCATTATTTTTATTTTAAAGATTTTATTTTTTTTCCTTTTTCTCCCCAAAGCCCCCCGGTACATAGTTGTATATTCTTCGTTGTGGGCCCTTCTAGTTGTGGCATGTGGGACACCACCTCAGCGTAGTTTGATGAGCAGTGCCATGTCCGTGCCCAGGATTCGAACCAAGGAAACACCGGGCCGCCTGCAGCGGAGCGCGCAAACTTAACCACTCGGCCACGGGGCCAGCCCCTGCAGTATTATTTTTAACAGTAAAAAGTGTCATTAAATTTATAGATATATCTCCTTTGATAGAGGAATAAATGTAAATTATTTTATTATTAAAAAAACTCTAGAAAACCAGGAAGGACAGTTGTTACCTACAAAATAAAAGCAAATTGATACTAAAAAAAAACTTGACAATTATTTCTTTTAAAAGAGAGACAGGAAATAATGCTGACTGTCATCACTTTCATGCAACCTTACACTGAGGAACATTGGAGCTCTTAGAAAATGCAGTGAGACATAGATGAGAAATATAGATAGACATGGACAGAGAGCTATGTAACATATATAATATCAGAAATAAAGAAAAAAAATCCGCTGTATTTCAAAGATTTATGGTTGTCTATGTAGAAAACTCCTCAAAAGAATGTCAATTTTTTTAAATAATCAATGATGTAGCTAAGTAATTTGCTGCAGGGTAAGCACATTTAAAACCATAAATGGCATTTTTCAACATCAATAATAAACAGGTGGACAAACAAAATATATTTTGGATAGCACAAAAATATTGAGTACTTGGATAGAATCCAATAAAAATGTGGTAGACCTTTATGAAGACAATTAAAAAGTGTGGAACCATTTGAGAAATTAATCCAGTGGGTAGGGCTTATAAAGCACAAACCAGCTGGTTAGGGCAATAAGACCTCTGCCTCGTTCTCCACGTTTCCTCAAGCTCCCTCCCATTGCTGCTTGTTGAGCGTTCCATCTCTATCATTAACTCCTCCAAATCGTCCTTCTTGATGGTGATTTTGCCGATTCCTTCTCCTGCTCCTGTTTGGCTTTCTGCTCCCAGGACTGTCTGTCTCCAATCACGGACGTGCCCGGGTCCAGATTGGAACTCTGCATCTCCTTCCTTCCAGTAGTTGGCGACTGGCTCCAGGTCCACAGCATCACTGCCATGTTTCCACATCCACTCTGGTGTCTGGAATCCAGGAGGGATTTAGCTGGGTAGTTCTGGCTCAGAGTCTCTCAGGAGACTGAAGTCAAGCTGTTGGCTGAGGCTGGAGTCTGTGAAATGTATAAATAGGCTGTATGATCTGCTTCCAAGCTTGCTCAGAATGCCATTGGTAGGAGGCTTCAGTTCCTCACTAAAGGCCTCACCACAGGGCTGCTTACAACATGACTTTCTCCAGGGCAGTGATAAGAGAGAAAGAGAAAGATGGAGCAAATGAGTGAGTGCCCGAGAAGGAACTACACATGGAGACTACAAAAGGGTGTTAATTTCAGGAAGGGGAGGACGTGATCATTGCCAGGCATCTTGGAGGCTGGCTACCACATTGCCTAACAAAATAAAATGTGAATTGAGTTTTCAAAAACTTTCTAAGCAAGTTTTACAAGAGACTATTCTGTTCCATTATTTATTGGTGTATCATAAAATGAATTGTCCAGAAAATAGTTTCTTTCACCATATAACCCTCAAGGTTGAAAAAATATACAAAATATTTTGAATAAATGCATTTTGATTTCTATCACTTGACTCACTAACTTATAACCAATTAGACAATAATGAATAAAGACTTAGAAGATGCTTTCATTCATATTAATTAGTGTTGGAATTCCAGAAATAAAAACAATTTTCTTCAATTTTTAGCTTCTGAGCCTTTAAAATATATGGCAAAGAATAAACAAAAATCCAAATTATCACCTGATGTACTGATTCTGCTAATCTTGAAACATCTATGTAAGCAAGTGGAGTTGTAATTCTTAACGCTATAACTAAACAAACTTAGCTATTAGCTACTGGCCTCACTCTACCACTGCGTTCTTCCACACATGAGGTGGGATTTGGGATAATCCTCTAATGGATTGGAACAACAGAGAAAATGTGTATTTCCTGTGGACAAGACCTTCCATGACAGAAAGGGTCACTATATACAGAATGGTAGATCTTTTTCCTCAGCTGTCCAGTTAGATAAATTATCTACCACTCTCTCAGTAAAGGCTGTGTCCTACTATTTTGTTAGTGAGTACACAGCAGGAGAACATGAGTAACGGACAAAGGAATGGAAGCAGGAAATGAGGTTGAGAGTAGTTAGGGATATGTTTTCAAGATAGCCCCAACTGAGTGTGACTGATTGCTGGATCCCACAGGTGGGTCCTGACAGAGCCAACTAATTAACTGTGTCTCAGGAAAGGCAGTCTGTGGAGAAGAGGTAACTATGGTTTCACGTCTCCTATTGACCATTGGTTAACCTATGGGTACTATTATCACACTTTTCAAAGGTTAAACAGGGTGTTAAACTCCCTGCCCTTCCAGAATGTGCATAGGTGGCACTTGAGCACGGATCGAGTGTCCCATGCCTACGTGTCCCCAGGAAAGTCCCAGGTGGAAGGAAAGAGACATTTTGGTCAGGCAAGGGACAGGCTTACATCCTTACTACCTGTGTGTCAGTCCTATGCCACCTTTGATAAGCAACCCAGCCCTGGATTTGTTAAGTGTATCGATTATAGTCATAATGAGCATCCATTATAATTACTCATAAAAGCTTCTCTCTTCCTTCCTCAATTGTCCTGATTCCTGTATTACCCATTATAACTTGTTTTTAATTTGGGACAATTAAATAATTTTATTTTTCAAAATTTTTGTGATGTCATCCTAAGGGTATATCAAATCCCAGTGTTTTTGGTTTGTTTTCTTGTGAGGAACATTGGTCCTGAGCTAACATCTGTGCCCATCTTCCTCTATTTTATGTGGGATGCTGCCACAGCATGGCTTGATGAGCGGTTCTAGGTCCACGCCTGGGATCCGAACCTGTGAACCCTGGGCTGCTGAAGTGGAGCACACAGACTTAACCACTATGCCATCTGGCCAGCCCCAAATCACAGAATTTTTAAAAACTTTCATATATTTGTGGCATTTTTTAATAGAAACAAAGTATATATCATCCTTGTTTCTTTGTATAGAAATCTTGTAATTAAACATACATTTACCTTAAATGAGATTCTTTTTAACATTTAACAAACATTCAAACCTGATCTGGAAAACCTAAAGATCAGAATTATTATACAAAAGAGAGCTTTTCAAAGGATTGTTCTAAATAAGGTAAAAGATGATATTATTCATGAAACTTTATGCATTCAACTTCAATCGAGGGAATGAAAATGTTTAAATTAATGTCTAATTTTTATTAATGTTTCCTTTATGGCAGATACAAGCCAATAATATAATGCTGAAATGTCTAGAAGCTTCTTCTCCTTTCCTTCATTGACCTGGCTCATTCACTAGGTGAGGGTGCGTGATTCAGTTTTTGGGGCTCCACTAAGTATTTTTGGCTTTTTCTAAATTTTATTTTTGTTGTTTAGTCATTTTAGATAATAAAGAGCATTGGGCAGGACATAAATAGGACTTTAGACAGGAGGACTGAGATTTCAAGGAGTTTTTGTCTACAAATAGTATGCATGTCTGGCACATACATATATGCACATATTGCCTCCTTGGTGTTTCTGTTCTTTGATGTAATTTCCTAAATTCTGAGCTGTTAAACAGATATTTATCAAATGCTTAGGATGTTCATAGGGCACAACATGGAATAAGCTGCCATCATTGAAATCACAGAATTTACCAACTATTGGTAAGACACGTATAGTAAAATAAAACACATATGAATAAATACATGAAATATAGTATAGTAATTGAAATGGTAGGGATTTCTACAAGGCAGTGGACGGCAAGGGTTAAATCCATCTTTGAAATGTGGTAAATGAAGTGTTTGGGAATGTTCACGGATTTCTTTATAAAAGAAAAAATATGAATTTGTTTTTGAAAGTTGAGGAGGAATTCACAAAGCCGAAAACTGGAGAAAATCCAATAATGGCAGAGAAAAATAACAATTTTATTCAGAGACATTCAATCTGTTTTATGTCATTGGAAACCAAAGTTGTTTAGTTTTTTTAAATCTCATATTCTTTAGATATTAGCTTCAATTAATCTCTGCAAATTAGATGCCATTATGATATTATTAAAAATGTGAATCACAGATAAGACTAGAAAATCTGCAGGTGTAGGCGAGTCTGCAGTAAAAGTTTGAATAAAAATAGCCCAGCTTGCATTTCTCACATACATTCAAAATTTAATTCTCCTTTTCACCTCGTTTCTTAAATATTAATAATACTTAAATATTTAAAAAATACTTTTATCTCCAAAAGTTCGAAAAAGATAAATAATTAGTAACATATATTTCTATCTCCTACTTCATTACACAAATGAGTTCAAGAGATCCTCAGTAAATCTCATAATCATGAGCAGTTTAGTCCAAGCTTAGTTACATCTCATCCTTTCATCCTTCTTTCTTATCCTTTATTCCCATTACACTTGTGCTTTGACCTCATTTTTTAAAAATAGTGATCTCCACTTTTTGTCAAATTATCCAACAACTTTCACTTCAGTCCCACCCCACAGGGTCCTAATGAGTCATTATTCTAATTGCTCGCTCGTCAGGACCCTTGAATGTCTTGTCCCCTTGTGCTTCTGGAGAATTGACCCGTCGCCTGGTAACCATGGAGCATTTCTCTCTTCTCTTCCTTGGATTCCAGGAAGGATGCTGAGCACTTCTGAGAATGTACCTGAAGGGCAGAAACCAGTGCCACCACAAATTTATGCTCTTCGGTTCAAATGAACTCTCCATCGTTTTCTGTACTTTACTAATAGCATAGAACAGGACAATTTGATATCCTACTATAGGGTTTTAAGTAAGAGCATGAAATTTGGAGTCAGAGGGACTTGATAGAAACTCATCTCTTTTACTTAATAGTGGTATATCTGTGGACCTCAGTATTCATCTGGGAAGGAAAATAAAATAATATTGGAATATGGATTAAATAATATATTGGATGTTAGCTCTGTGCCAATCTTCCTCTATTTCATGTGGGATGCCGCCACGCTGTGGCTTGACAAGTGGTGTTAAGTCTACGCACAGGATGGGAACATGTGAGCCCTAGGCAGCCAAAGTGGAGAACGTGAACTTAACCACTAGGTCAGATGGCTGGCCCCTATTGGAGGTTATTTTTAACACCCAGTATGCATTAGATAATAACCTTCTTATTATTTCCCACTGTGGTTATTATAAAACTTCCTCACTCTTCAAATGTGCTTTACTCCATTAATTTCACATTTACTCTTATCACTTGAATATATGTAATACTTCGAGGAGAAAATAGAATCCATCAAAACGGAACTCAGTGAACTTTCTTCCTTTTGGTTTACCTTACCTATATCCAGACTTTTTTCTTTCTCTATCCAAATGGATAAAGACACATGATTCTCTCTGGCTAACCTCTTCATTTGTGCTTTAAAGATGCCTAATTCATCTTTAGGAAATTCCTCCATTACACCCCTGATACTTTTTTTGAGGGGAGAGGTATTTCAGTGACTTCTGAATTTGATCAAGTGTATAAAAACACTGTATTTTTTTAAGTTAACATTACCAAAAACCTCCCTCAAGACCACACTATCCTAGCTGTCGCCTACACTCAGACTTTTCCTTAACATACCCCTGCATTCATTATTTTCTTCATCTTCATGCGCACCTGCACTGCATTCAGGCTTCTCCATTAAAACTCTTAAACCAACAAAGCAGGTGGTCCTTTTGCTGCTAAATCTAATAGAATTTTTAAATACCTACCTTTATTAAAGTTCCCCTCTTTATTTTAGGTATACTAAATTGCAGTTGCCTTATTCTTTAGAGAAACCACGGATCCCCACTAAAAGCAGATTTATTCTTTCTTTAGACACAGTGTTAATTTTGACTATGTCATTATTTAGCTCATGGTGCTAAAAGTCAATTATATAGGTTAAAAAAGGATTATCTTAAGTACTATAATACTGGTGTTAGACAACGGAAACAGAAAAGAAACATAGAAAATTGAACCAATAGTTAGTATTTCTAGTACTTATTGTAAAGAGTATGAAAAATTTAAATTATGTTCCAGTCATTCTAAAAAGTAATAAACATGCGTGATGCACTTTAGGGGAAAATATTATTTTTTAAATTAGCACTCGATTGAAGATGTAATCATCAATTATCTCTCACCATCCTTGAAACCACTGTGTTTTCCAGATGTTCTGGACAATAACTTCATTTAATTTCCTCTTTCATGCCTGACTCTTCTTTGAAAATCTTTTTTCAGCAACTATTTTTCCCTACCCTTAAATATTATTTCAATTTATCACAAACTTGTATCTAGCTGTCTAATGCAAGTTTGAGCTGCCCACAAAGCTGTCTCAAACTCAATATGTATCAATTAAATTAGTTATTTTTTCCCTACATCATGCCCCTTGAACACACTCACACTCCTGTCTCAAGACATTTTCACTTCACCCTTGCTGTTCCAGCTGGTGGAATCTTCCTAACTCTATACAGTAGATTGTGCTTTTGTTCAAAACGTCTCCTTCCCTTCTTTATCAGGCATATCCTACGGAACTTTACCCTGGTGCCTCTCAACGTGGGAGGAAAATTCTTCGTACCTTATTCATATTAGTCTAGACTATGTTACTTGCTTTGGTTGGCAAATGAAATGACACATACCAAAGCTGAGTAGATTCTGTAAGAATCACTATGTGACTATGTTACTACTTATTTTTTTCCACTGACACGAGAATGGTTTCTCCCAGGTGGAAACCACTTTTTCATCCCAAGTCCTAGAGTGAAACAACGTGAAATGAAATCCTTAAAACCATGCTTGACATGATGTAAGTGTGTTGTGGTTATTTGTTTACTTATTGACAACCATTCTCTTCTACATGTAGTCCTTATTTCATTGACTATCAGCACCATATACTCAATTAACTAAACCTAAAATATGTAATTGACCTTTACCTCTCTGTTCCTTACTTATCACATGCAGTTAAGACTCTGAATAAGAAATACGGTTAAGAACATAAACTCTGGAGCTAACTATTTAGGTTTAAATCACAGTTCTGCCATTAACTTTATGGCCTTTGGAAAGTTAAACTCCCTGTGCCTCAATTTCCACATCATAAAAAAAAAAGTTTGCAGGGCCAGACTGGTGCCGCAGCAGTTAGTTTCACACGTTCCAGTTCAGTGGCCCAGGGTTCACCAGTTTGGATCCTGGGTGCAGACTTATGCACTGATTGTCAAGCCATGCTGTGGTAGGCATCCCACATATAAAGTAGAGGAAGATGGGCATGGATGTTAGCTCAGGGCCAGTCTTCCTCAGCAAAAAGAGGAGGATTGGCAGCAGATATTAGCTCAGGGCTAATCTTCCTCAAAAAAAAAAAGTTTGCCATTATCAATATTGACTCTATCTCTCTAACTTTTTTTTTAAAGATTTTATTTTTTCCTTTTTCTCCGCAAAGCTCCCGGGTACATAGCTGTATATTCTTTGTTGTGGGTCATTCTAGTTGTGGCATATAGTTGTATATTCTTCGTTGTGGGTCCTTCTAGTTGTGGCATGTGGGACGCTGCCTCAGCGTGGTTTGATGAGCAGTGCCATGTCCGAGCCCAGGATTCGAACCGACGAAACACTGGGCCGCCTGCAGCAGAGTGCGTGAACTTAACCACTCGGCCACAGGCCAGCCCCTATCTCTCTAATTTTATTCTTATCTAGCCACTTCTCTGTCCTTGTCATCCTGAATTAGCTAGGTTTCCATCATTTCTGTTTTAAATATTGAATTGTTTCCTCACAGGTTTATTCAGCAAACTTATTGGTCTTCTTTACTCCATTACTTCACTGTAACTACAGTAATCTTACTAAAACATATTACTCTTTCCTTTAAAATATCTGAAGAGAGGGTCCAAAATCATCATGATACAAAGCCCTGGTTAAAGTTCTGTTGCTTATATGTTGAAGATTTTCTCTTAGCACGCAGCTTGTAATTGTGGTCAAACTTTGAGTCAGGATGCAAATCTAGGACTTCTGAATCCAGAGCCACCGCCTTGCATAAATTTATTAAACCTCATGTGCTTTAAGTATAGCAGCCATAATCTCTTTTTCTGAGAAATTTAAACCAGATATACTATTTAGTAGTAAATTTAACGTATTTGCCAACCATGTGTTTCCCTTATTTCCCCTGCAATAAATTAAATGAGTAATTATTTAAAGTAAATTATTTATGATATACTTATTTAATGTTTAGCTACAGTAATCCACATAGACCCGTAGAATCAAAAAGCCCCAAGAATAAACTACAATTCACCCCAGGACGCACGTCATGTCTTTATATACTTATATTTTATGTTTGAGTTCAAAGATTCTGTTTGGCATTTAGTTTTCTGTCAACATGAGGCTTATTCTATGTGGCTTTTAAAAAAACAATTCTATCTCTACCTTTAAAAATAAAGTAATTATTTCAATCATATTGGATTGAAGGTGGAATAAAGTACATGAATTAATTGATTATTTGAAAAAAATTGATGTGATTCAATTGAATTTCTTAATCTAATAATAAGTTTAAAATAAACAAGTAGAAGACATGATACATTGTTTTTTCTGCTATGAATTTGAGAATATTATCTGAAAATATTGTTTTGAGTTTTCATTGGAACACACCACAAAATTTTGAAAAGGATAAATAAACCTTAAAAATTCACTAGGGATTAATTTTGTAATTGTTTTCACTCTACTATAATTTGTGTAGCTTCTGATTTTTCAAACAATAGATGGGAAAAAACACATGTATGTTATTTATAATTGGAATTGAGACAGATTTACCTCCTCCCGTTCATTGTCTGTATCTTATCCAAAAGCAGTGGGAAGAAGTCTGCCTTCTACTAATATTCAATTTGTGAACATTCATATCTTTATTTCAGCAGGAAACTCATTCTATGAACTACAGAAACAGATGTCTATCACCAGGCAAAAATAGGTTTACTCATTTTAAGATGCTGTGAGAGGCTGGTATTTTATCAGTTAAGCACATAATCTTCACCTCAACATAAAAATGAATAGCATTACACAAAATCCTTCTGGAAATTTTAGGAAATTAAGTGTATCAGATTTGAAAATCTATAATCACTGAGTGAGCTTGAAATTAAACAAAGAAATAAAAAAAACTGAAAAAAAGTAGTCTTAGAAGGAAATTCACAGGTAATATATATGATATGATGGTGTCTGGCTTGTTTATTCCTGGGATCATTCAATATTAGAATTTCAGGAAGTATTGAAGTTAAAAATGTTACTGATCTTGGGGCCAGCCCAGTGATGCAGTGGTTACGTTCCCACTTTCCACTTCTGCAGCCCAGAGTTCGCCAGTTAGGATCCTGGGTGCAGACCTATGCACCACTTGTCAAGCCATGCTCTGGCAGCATCCCACATATAAAGCAGAGGAAGATGGGCATGGATGTTACTTCAGGGCCAGTCTTCCTCAGCAAAAAGAGGAAGATTGGCAGCAGATGTTAGCTCAGGGCTGATCTTCCTCAAAAAACAAAAAAATACAGCTGAGCTTATTTCTAGCATTAACTGCACAAAATTTCTAAGTTGAAGGATTGGATAGAGAATGTTTTGAGTGGCAAGTAGTATTACTTTTGTAAAGTATGATATTCCTGATCATGAAACACGGGGGCTTACATATATACTTTACATTCTTGAAAAACAAATACATATCTGTTCCACTTTTTATTGGTGTCTTCTACTTTTAGAATCTAACTATATGAAAAGAGAACTTGGCTAGGAAATAAGGAAATTCTAGATTCTAGACCTGTGTTTGTCACTGACTCACCTTCATGGATTTTATTTTTCTCATATTTGAATGAATTGTTTGGGCATTAACATCTATGCTACTTTCCCACTCTCAATTTCGGTAAGTGCAGTCATTAATAAATGCTCTGAGCTGGCATTGGATTTCTATTTTTTGATAAAATAGTCACTGAATTTTCAAGAATCAGTAAAGTATAAAATTTCCTATCATCTTAAGAATTTTCTCCAAACTTTTCTACATTATATGAAAAATTACAGAAATCATTTGTCTCATAGTATCAGGACTAAGCTCTTGGAAGAATTACAGTATTTTAGCTATAGGTTAAAATTTAAATTTAAGTTGTCCTGGAAAAAATTTTATATAAGTCCCAGAATATATAAGCCTATTTTAAATTTCATGAATAATTTAAATGTCATATAGATTTTCTTACTTTTTTTCTTTAAAACGTAACTGATGAAGTGTTGTAGCTGTCACACTTAGTTTTCTTCATGCTAAATGTACCTGCTAATTCATTCATTTAAAACCTTTTCATTTTAACAGATTTGTAAGCAAGTTCTGGAGAAATATTTCTAACCAAAGTAGTTGGCCATAACAAGCAATTTTAATTAACATTTCAATGAACGACTTTAATGAAAATCATTTACAAGAATACTGCAAGTGATGAATACTTTAATATGCTACAGAAATTTAAATATTTTGTACCGGAAGTGATGTCAAGTAAGCCAAGATTCTTTACTTCGAACTAGGCTATGAGAAGGAACGCTCACTTTGAATCATTCCAATCTTCTCACTTTTGCCAACAATGCTTGACAATTTCTTCCGGTATTTTGAGGGATCTACTCAGGTTGAATGATGATAAATGGAACAAAGTTGGAACACAAAAAAAACCCAGAATCATAAATGATACATGTTCTTTCCTAGTACTACAGCTATTTTTTCACATTAATTTCGTGATACAAAATCAGTAGGAAGCCAAGAGCAAAGTTAGAAGTTGAAGTGAGAAGAAGCTGGGGGATTTCTTTTTTTTTTTTTAACCTTTGTAAACTCTTATAGGAATCCTCCTCACATTTTTCCAGAAATGTCTTTTATTTAAAATGCCTCCTGTGATTATTTATTTTAATGCTATATGTATATTTTTCTCATGTTTGCTCATGGCATCACAAATTAAGAAAAAATATTTTTATCACGAATTAGACATTTTTGAAAATACTCAGGGTAATATTCATTGTGCCCTCAGTATATTAATATAGATAAGCTGGAGAAACAGCACGTGGCCTCCACTTCATTCTTCTCTCACTGGAATATTGCAGAATACTCTATATGTCCGATGTTTTGTGACAGATAAATAACTAAGATCACTTCTTCATAACTGAAATATTTCCTGGATAATAGATAAAATTTCAATTTTATATAAATTACTCTAATACATTGAAGATGAGGTATGTTACAACTAATATTAAGAAACAAAGACCACCATGTTGACAAAACCAAAGAGAGTTCTGAAAAGTAATTTTAGGGCCTCGCATACAAAGATAATTCAAAAATACTAAATAAAATAATAGCAAATCAAACACAAAAGTTCACTGAATTGTACTTTACCTAAGAAAGTTTGTCTCAAGTATGTAATAGTCAGAAAACTTTTATACAGAATATGATAATTAAATATCAAATATCTTATTGTGTTTACATAAAAATAAATCTATTCTTAATTTAAACGGGTATCTATCACTCCTGAAATAAATTATGATAATACAGGAACTGAAAAGAAATTTAAGAAACAATTTTATAAATATATGTTAATTTTATGTGCAATAATTGTGCCATCCAAAATCAGTGGGGAAAAGAAGAAATAATCAAATGATGGATAGAACTCTTTTTCACTCTACATGCTAAATAAAAATATCAGATGACCTAAAGACCAGAACATGCAAATAAGCCACCAAAAAAATAAAAATACAAACAGAAAACAAAAAAATTATAAATAATAAGTGAAATATAGAGGAAAGTGTTTAAAATCTTGGAGAATGGAAGGCCTTTTTAATAACATTAAAAAGATGAAACCACAAAGGAAATATTGATATTTTTTTTTTACCTTTTAAAAAAATTTTTATATGACAATCAAACCTCACAGTAATACAGCTGACAGTCTGGGAAACAATATTTGAAAGCTATACCAAAGGAAAATATTTGTTATCCAGAAAATGTGATAACTTTGACAAATCAAACAAGAAAATACAAACAATATATATGCAAATGATATAAGCAGGAAATTTTAGAAAAGTATGTACTCTTAGACAATATAAGTATGAACAGATTCTTAGCATTACTAATAATCGGAGAAACACAGAGTGTAGACACAGAGAGAGGTAGAACCTGGAGCTTACGCTTTTATTAGGATCCATGAGTGGAGTGCTTTGGGGATCCCAGACTAAGACTAGATTGGTCAGTTCAAATCAAAAGAGTGGGGTCTTATCTGAGGGATGCATAAGAGGAAGGTAGTGGGAGGCAGGGGAGACCGTTGATCACAACGGCTGTGGAGAAATCATATCAGGAACTTAACATTTACTTGTGACTCTGCACACAGCTATCTAGGGCATGCACTTGCATGAGGGATTACTGTCAGTTTAAGGTCACTGCAGTCCACTTAGCCAAACAAAATAGATGCTGAAGCCAAATATTATGAGTAACTTTGCTAAACTCTGCACAGCTTGGACAGTATGTCACAGTTAATTTCAGTCAATTTCAGCTCTTAGTACAGTAGCAGCTACCCATCCCTTATCCCCTAGCCTCATGGCAGGCTGCCATGTATATTTCCAGGAGCAGCTTGCACACAGCTTCTGAGAGCCAGAGTGGGAAAACGACCCTAACCTCCAAATATCATGTATCTCTGCTCTGCTTGCTGATTGATGCTTTTGATTTCAGAGGTGCACACAAAATGCAGATGGCCATTGTTGGTACACTTCCCACTACTGTTGCAAGCCCCTCCTCTTCAGGCTGAAGTGCCCTCTGGGAGATTTAAGGAGCCAGTGCCCTATTTTACCCCTTTACTTTTCTCTTTTTCCACTTTTTGGGAGCCACGCACTAAAGACCAGGACAATCAAAAGTACCTGCATATAAGGAGAAATTAGAAATTCACCATGCATGCCTGGGGAAAGGCACAGCTCAGAAAGGACAAGAGAAGACATTATTAACATTACGCTTCAATCTGATCCTCAGCATAGAAACAGTCTAAGACAATCAAAAAACAAAAGCAATAAACAAAAACACTAAACACTGAGAAAAGGGGGAGAATCTGTTTTCTAGAGTTACCATACTATTAGATACAAATACTCACTTTCAGACAAAAAAGCTAACAAATGAATAAAGGCATACAAAGTAAGAAAGTATGGCCCATTGAAAGGAAAAAAAAATAGAAACCATCGCTATAAAAAAATGACTTGATAGCAGATCTATTAGTCAAAGACTTTAAGGCAACTGTCTTAAAGATGCTCAAAGAGCTAAAGGAAGTTGTGGAGAAAGTCAATAAAATGATGTATGGATGAAATGGAACTATCAATAAAGAAATAGAAAACTGATGAAACTAAAAAGAAATTCTGGGGCTGAAAACTACAATAACTGAAATATAAAATTCATGAGAGGGATTCAAAGGTAGATTTGAGCAAGGAGAAGAAACAATCAGCAAACTTGAAGATATGACAAAGGAAATTATTGAGTCTGAGAAACAGAAAGAAAAATATAGAAGAGAGAACAGACTCTAAGGAACGTATGAGACACTATCAAGGAGACCAATGTACACATTGTGAAAGTTCCAAAAGAATAAGAGAGAGAGAAAGGGACAGAGAATGTTTGAAGAAATAGCGGCTGAAAATTTCAGAAATTTGATGAAAGATATGACTATAAAGATCCAAGAAGCTCAAGAAGCTCCAAAGTAAAATGAATGCAAAGAGACACACATTGAGATAGATTATAATCAGACTTCTGAAAGGCAAAGAGAGAGAGAATCTTGAAAGCAGCAAGAGAGAAGTGACTTGAAACTTACAGGGGATCTTCAATAATATATCAGGTGACTTTTCATCAGAAATATAGGACTTGAACAGCACAATAAACCAACTAGATCTAACGGACACATACAAAACACTATGCCCAATGATACAATACACATCTTCTCAAGTGCACATGGAACATTTTCCAGGATAGACTATATGTTAGGCCATGAAGTAAGCATCAATAGATTTAAAAAGATAGAAATCACACAAAGTATCTCCTCTAAGCACAATGAGATGAAGCTAAAAATCAATAATATAAGGTAAACTGGAAAATTCACAAATTTGTGGAAATTAAACGACACGCTTTTAAAAAACAAATGGATCAAAGATGAAATAATGAGAGAAATTAGAAAATACTTAGAGATGAGTGAACATGAAAACACAACATACCAGAACATATGAGATGCAGCAAAGCAGTACTCGTAATGAAAGAATCAGTGTGTATTCCCTCTCACTTACTTGAAAATGCAAGTAGAAAAAATTGTTGCTTCTGTTTTGGAATTAAATCCTCTTCTTGGCATTTACCCTTGAAAAATCATCAAACCTTGCTAATAGAAACATGTAAATGATCGTTTATCATTATATGGTTTGCAATATTAGACAAAGGACAATGTGGTATTTGTCCAACAGTAGAGGAACATAGTTTACCTTTCATACTATGCAGCTGTTGGAAGTAATGATTTAGATCTAAATGTAACAACATGGATAGATCTCTAGGTGATCCATAACCTACCATTTAGAGGTAGTTGAGGAGTATAGGAATCAGCAAAACAGACGTAAACAAAAGGAAGATTGGAAAACCATCAGTGTATGACATTCTGGAAATCGTGAGAAAAAAAGATTCAAAGAAGACAGAAAAGATACTTAATTTTCTAAAACCTCTCTTTTCTCCTTAAATAATAATAAGCTGTGTTATATCTAGAATTTTGCAATGTTAACTTAATTAATGATATTCTGAAGACTCAAGTGATTATAAATTACATCTAACAGCTGTCTGATAATTAGGGAAGGTTGACACTGAATATTATTATACAAGACAGCTAAATTGATCAATATGTTTCCTCATACAGGATAACTCACTATATCCCAAATATAACCATGGATCAGCAAAATGATCTGGGTTCTAAATACTGGATGGATCATACTGAGAAATCAAAGCAGGTCATGATAGCAATATGCAATTGAATGCACGCATGAGGATCAGATTTTAAGGTCAACTGTGATGCAGAAACTGGGGCCAATAAGTAAGAGCCTGATAATATATATAAATAATACATGAATTATGAATTAATAATAAATTAAAATAATTAATAATAATAAAAATAATTTAAAATAAATATTAATAATTAAATAATATTTAAAGCTAAGGCATTATTTTAATTAAAAAATCATGGAAAAATGATGCCAACTAAATCACTTTACATGAACATTGTGTTTTAATACTGCACATTTTTATAAAGCTATTTCACTCAAAATGTACATTCCCAGTAGACCAAGCAAAATTTTAATTATTGCTTTTTATTATGTTGCACTTAGCCAAATGTAAATAACAATAGTAATGCCAATCAAAGTGAAATTATAGGCCACAGAGCACACAGAAGAATGAAATAGAATTTCTTTGCTAGAGGTAAAAATTCAAGAAAGTTTGGCACAATTGCAAAGCTTGTGTGCAATCCCCTTGTATTCTTATAAAATTGGTAGACATTAAGAATTTAATTTTCGTTGTTCCCTTTGGTGCTTCCTTGCAGATGTGAGCAAGTTATGAACTTTAGAAAAAGTTGTATGAGCAGCAGGAATTTAATCAATTGACTGTATAAATTTTTCTCACCATGCTCATTTCTTTGCCTACATGAGCTATATAAAGAGATCTAGACAGGTTTCACATATTCCTTTTTGTTTTTAGGGACACTAACTTCTCTTAATCTGGACCAGACTCACCATTTTTTAAAAAAAATTACTTGTTTATATTACATTGACTCTTTGAAGCGATCAGGCCAGTTTCCTGTGGACGTGGCCATATTTTGGATTTGTTTAATCGTCTTTAAAAACTTGATTATATACAATTTAACATCCTTGGTGAGTTCCTACAGAAGTGAGATACTCTTGTACGTACTCCATCACATCAGGAATCAGGATGCATATACCATCGCAACCCCTGCTATTGTTGATGCTAGGATTGATCATTTGCTTAAGGAGTTACCACCAAATCATTCTCTGGTATACCTAGTCCTCTCCCCACCAAAGAAAATTGCTAATAATCTGTACAGTGATATTTTGACATCTTACAAATTTCCTATCTTTTAAAAATCCTTTATTTAAAGGGTTTAGCATTCATCGATGATTCCTGATTGTGTAATTATTACTCAAATAGTATAAAATTATAGCCTTAGTATCGGTAAGGTGTAGTTGTGATTACTGAGGTGTTACTAGTTATCCACCTTTGCATAAGTCATTTAAACGTGTTCTAGGGCAAATTTAATATTTGTATATAATATGGATGAAATCACTTAACTCAGGGATGCTGGTAAAAACATAACATGTGCAAGAATCTCATACTCTTCTTCTGAGAAAGTAAAAGAAGGCCACTTTGAGTGTGGTTTGGTAATATCTACCAAAACTGAATGGATGCATATTCTAGAACTCTGCAATTAAACTCCTAGATCTATAGTCACCAGAAATGCATATATATTCACGACAATATATGTATAAGGATATGGATAGTAGCATTATTCATGATAGTTAGAAACTAGAAATTAACCAAAAGCCCATAAACCACAGAATGAATAAATAAATCATAATATGGTCACTGATGGAAGATTATATAACAACAAAAATGAGCTGCGTAAAATTTTATCAAAAGCTCACATATATATTAGAGAAAAAAGCAGAAACAAAAGAGGACAGACAATGTGATCCCTTGTATATAAATTTTAAGAACAGTGAAGTTTTATCTGTAGTGTTAGGAGGTTACCCTCTGTGAGGCAGAGACTAAAAGGGGACACAAGGGACACTTCTGAATTAGAGACAGACAGGGTAGTGTTTGGGATTACTCTCTGCTTCTTGACTGAGGGCTTTTGAAAAATTAATCACATATCTGTTCATTTTTTAAAAATTAATCAAGATCTGCAAACGTAATTTTTTGTGTTTATCTTGTACTTTCAAAAAGTGTTAAAAATTTTATGCAAAACATCTCATAGTATTTGACTCATAGAAGATACTAGGTAAATGTCTGTTCCCTTCACACCTCCTTGTGAATAATGAAACTTTAGCAATGACAAACTGAGACAATCTCTTTGACCAAACCAACCTCCATCACTTTTTAGAAACACAATTGGTTTTACTTTCCTGTACTTTTGTGTTTAAAAGACAAAATGTAATTTATCCATATACTCTATTCCAGTAGGATGGTTTACGGATAAATCTTGTGAATAATATTAAAGTATAGAACAGTCACTTTGCAACTAGAAATGACATTCAAATTCCCAGGGGAGTGACACAGAGAGCATTCTTTTCATTACATATTAGAAATGAGATATCTGGCCTGAAACAGGTTGGTTTTGGAATTCTTTGTGATGCTGCATTGTCAAATTTTAATACACCTGTTGTGTTTTCAGGTTTTAAAGTTTGTAAAGCTCAGTTGCCCACCTCTACATTGTGTGGTTAAAATTCAATAAGGATATAAAAGAATGATCTGTGCTAATTTAAAATGAAATCTGCAAATTTTATTTGTAAATGTGATTAACATAGAAGAATTTATATAATAATTCCACCCCTGAAAAATGCATGTGTGTATGTTGAGTGACTGATTCCTCTGTTTACATACACATATATGATGAAAATATTTGGAATTAAAATTTGGATTTTAGTAAACAAATTATAAAGTTATATAGTTTATATATGGTATACATATGTTGTATCATTATTTATAGAAATCAAAATCTTTCGATATTTTAATTCAAATTAGAGTAGGTCTACATAATATCAATATAACCTGGTTTAAAAATGATGTTTGGGGCCAGCCCCGTGGCCAGGTGGGTAAGTCTGTGGGCTCTGCTTCAGTGCCCCAGGGTTTTTCCACTTCAGATCCTGGGTGCGGACATGGCACCGCTCATCAGTCCTTGCTGAGGTGGCCTCCCACATGACACAACTAGAAGGACCTACAATTAGAATACACAACTATGTACTAGGGGGTTTTGAGGAAAGAAGAAAGAAAGAAAAAGATTGGCAACAGATGTTAGCTCAGGGCCAATCTTTAAAAGAAAAATAACGATGTTTTTCTTAATTTCAGTGATACAAATAAACATTACTATTTCCCTCACTGAACTGATTTATTATTGAAATGAGTTAGTTTTTAAAAGAATTTGTAAGGGCTATAGGCTGTATGCAAAGTGATATTTTGTGAGAACATATTTATTTAATTTATATTTTTAAGTAATTAGTGATGATAGAAGTGATGATAAGGAAAAATATAGGATTTTTAAAGTACCCACTTCGATTATCTGTATTAGGACGTGGGTATGCTATTTAGTTTTAATACACAAACATTATATATCATACAGATTATTAAACTTAAAAATTCTCATTGCAACACAGAAAACACAAATATCTGTATTTACACATTTTATAAGACACAAGTAAATCAATTGGGGCAGGCTTACATTAAATAGCAACATGAAAAATGAAATCTCTTGGAATTACATATCTTGTTTTACAAGGCACTAGCAGTTTCAATTACAAATATGTGATATTGACCCAATTTTACACTGATCCCTATGATATTTAACTTATGAATTGGCAGTGTGCATTATTTTATGGTGTTTAAATGTCACATAATCTGATTTAACTACATGCAAAAATTGGTTCCTCTGGGCAGCGAAAAGAAGACTATTAGTGAGAAAAATGCTCTTAATTCATTCAGAATTTCTGTTTTACAGAGTTTACCAATCACAGAACCTCAATTTTAAATATTCATCAACATGAAGAGCATAAATTATAAATGATTTCCAAGAGAGATTAGATAAAATGTAAATAGTAAACTATTTAATGGTAATAAATGAGAAATATTAAATACTGTTCTTCAAACAGAAATGATAAGAATTAGACCATGTGACTAAATTTAACTGAAAGATTATTTGGGATCAATACGCGTAGGTATTTTATAATCCATTCATGTTTATTCTAGAACTAGTTCTAAATGTAATTGAAGAGACAATTTACTATAATAATTGAAATTGGCATAATAAGGATAAAACATTCCACTAAACTCTGGACATGACAACTTTACAGATTATATCAGCCTAGGATTTCTAAAAGTCTTCTTGTGGTGACACTATGTATTATTTCATTATGCCGTTTAATTGCTACTTGACATAACTATAAAATAATCTTCTCCTATATTTTCTAAAGTATATATATTTAAATTCTGATGATCTACTAATTCCCTGTAAAGTTTCCCCTTACGGTTCTTTGGCTTTTTCTTTCCTTCAGACAACACTTTCTATCAAAATCAGACACAAGTTAGCACGTCATCCTATCTCTAACTTCAGAATATATTCATAATTGTCCCCTGACGTGTCTTTTGTTTCCATACTAGACACATTTATCCAGTTTATTAAGCTATTTCCTCGGGATTGCTATAATAAAATCCCATATAACTTCCTTTCTTTTATTTTTTTTGTCCTAAAACCATTTCTCCCAAAGCAATCACAGTAAACTTGTTAAAATGTCAATGAAATCATTCTACTTACCCTCTTCTAATCTTCCAATAGAGTAGTGGGTATTTTTCTTCATAAAATGTTTCCTTATTATAGTAATCATTATCTGTTATTTGTGTCCATTAAGTACTTGGGGCAATTTCTCCCATGCTGTGAGACAGAGTTTAGCTAACACCACTCAATCTGAAAGTCTCAGGTCTTCTCTTCCAGCTTTCTTGCAGATAGGAGTGTGGGACCATGACTTGGGCTCTGCCAATCAGATGCAACTGCCCACGTGTGAACTTGAAGACATCTGTCTCTATTAGAATACAATTCTATTAGAGAAAAGACCTAATCTGACTTGCTTACTGTTTAATCCTCAGTATGACCAATTTCTAGCTTATAATGACCATAAAAAATTGATAGGAAGCATGCATGGATAATGATAAATATATTCTCTACAGATAAAGTTTAATTCTAATTAGAATGGTATAGATTTTTAAAAAATATATTAATATATCCAATCCAATCTGATGTTTTCATGCTTTTGAAGTGTGCTTACTAAATAAGTGTAACGGGAAATTATTGCATAAATAACCTAGATTTTCTTTCTTTCTTTTTTTGTTTTTGGAGGACGATTAGCCTTGAGCTAACATCCGTGCCCATCTTCCTCTACTTTATATGTGGGACGCCAGCCTCAGCATGGCTTGACAAGCAATGTGTACATCCACGCAGGATCTGAACCGGCGAACCCTGGGCCGCTGAAGCCGAGTGTGTGAACTTAACTGCCACGCCACCAGGTCAGTTCCCAGATTTTATTTCTTAAAATTAAAGTTTATGAAGTGTTCTCCCAGGTTTTATATAACTTTTTAAGTTTTTTTAACAATAAGTTTTATCTTGTAACAATATTGCTACAAAATACAGATTTTAGAAGAAATTGAAAAGATAGATATAAAAACAATTTGATACATCAATGATTTTTTTAATAATAATCCATTAAACAACCTAAAATGTTATGTATTACATTCATTTTTGTTAATACTAAATTTTTTCATTTGTTCGTTTACTTTTATCTATTTTTTGAGGTATAATTGATAGATTACATGAGTTTCAGGTATAAAACATAATAATAATTTGTTGTATGTATACATTGTGAAATGATCACCACAATAAATCTAATTAACCTTCTTCACCATAGGTGGTTATCAAAAAATTTTTTTCTCATGATGAGGATTTTTAAGATCTACTCTCTTAGCAACTTTCAAATACGCAATACGATATTGTTAACTATAGTCACTGTGCAACACATTACATCCCCGTAACTTATTTATTTTATAACTGGAAATTTGTTATCTTTTGACCCCCTTCATCCATTTTGCCTACCCCACATCCCCCTGCCTCTGGCAGCTAACCGTCTGTTCTCTATGTCTATGAGCTTGGTTTCTTTTGGGGGGATTTGTTTATTTGTTTGCTTTTTAAATTTCCCACGTAAGTGGGATCATATAGTATTTATCTTTCTCTGTTTGACTTACTTCACTTAGCATAGTGTCCTCAAGTTTCATCCATGTTGTTAAAAATGGCATGATTTGTTTCTTTCTTATGGCCAAATAGTATTCCATTGCATGTGAGTGTGTGTATATGTGTATCGTATCTTATCATATCTCCTTTATCCAGCCATTCAGCAATGGGCACTTAGGTTTCCATAACTTGCCTATCATAAATAATGAAACAATTTTTTAAATTGCTCATTCTATATGATATTTAAGCATACTACATGATGCTATTTTACTTTGGATTTTCTCATTTAAAGTCATAAGCAAAGCTACCGTAATATTATTCATTTTTTGTGCTATGTATTTCATGCTTGTGTATATTTCTCCTTTTTCTATTTTCAGCTAGTTTATTTTGCATTGTATCTAAAACCATCACAGGAGGATGGGAATGGGGAGTTGTTGCTCAGTGGGTATAGAGTTTCAGTTTTGCAAGGTAAAGAAGTTCTAAAGATCTCTACACAGCAGTGTGAATGCAGTTAACACTACTGAACCGTAAACTTAAAAATAGTTAAGACGGCAAATTTTATTATGTTTTTTACCACAATTTTTTTTTTTGAGGAAGATTAGCCCTGAGCTAATAACTGCGGCCAAACCTCCTCTTTTTTTTGCTAAGGAAGACTGGCCCTGAGCTAACATCTGTGCCCATCTTCTTCTACTTTATATGTGGGGCGTCTGCCACAGCATGGTTTGACAAGTGGTGCATAGGGCCACATCCAGTATCCTGATTGGTAAAACCTGGGCCACCAAAGTGGAACGTGAACTTAACCACTGCACCACCAGGCTAGCTCCTACCACAGTTTTTGAAAAACCACAAGTTTGAATTATAAATAACAACTTGTTTTGCTTAGTATAGTGGGTGTTCATATCACTAAGAAAATCACAAATATACCAATAATAAGGAGTTAGGTGCCTTAAACAGAAATTTATAATACAAATGGTCAATGTTGAAAACATTCAGACTCACTAAGTTACCCCAGCTATATCCATTTAAATTGATCATAATTATCAAAGAATCTGTCCAGGATTGAAAAACATATGTATGTTTAAATGCAATGCTCCTCCTTGGCAGAGTCCCAGGGAAATAAACAGTCTCTGATATTTATTTATTCTCTGAAAGATATTCTCTGAATTATATTTATTCTCTGAAAAATATATACTCTTATTATAATAGTCAAATGTCTTGCTATTCATTATCAAATTCCAGCCTGAGACCACATTGAATTTCTACACAATTCAGATAGAGGACAAGGTAATGCCATGTGCTTTATTTCCTTTTTACTTTTAATAATTGGGAAAGGGTCTGTAGGATCGTAAAATGTAAATATCCCATTTACTGAAGTCTTGAAGCAGGAATTGACAAAATCAGTAACCGAGAAAAGATGGTTTTTGTCACAATACGAATCACATATGCAAATTCTTAACAAAATCTAACAGATGATTTATTTTATTTATTTATTTATTTTTTAATTATTTTAAAGATTTTTATTTTTTCCTTTTTCTCCCTAAAGCCCCCTGGTACATAGTTGTATATTCTTCGTTGTGGGTCCTTCTGCTTGTGGTATGTGGGACGCTGCCTCAGCGTGGCTTAATGAGCACTATCATGTCCGCGCCCAGGATTTGAACTGACGAAGCACTGGACCACCTGCAGCGGAGCGCGCGCAAACCCAACCACTCGGCCACGGGGCCAGCCCCCAGAGGATTTATGTTTTGTATCTTTTTGCTTCTTTATTTTTTTTTTGGTTACAATATTCTTGGACTTCTTAAATTTCATGAACCAGTGAGGAACAAAAACGGTGTTCATTATAGGGTTACTAAATGCCGTCACCTCCTCTTACTCCTTTCGTCTCCTCTTCTCTTCCTTCTCCTCTCCTTCTTATTCCTCTTCATCTTCATATGCTTCTTCTATTTCATGTTCCTCTTCCCGAGTCTCCTGCCCTCTCCTCCTCCTTCTTTTTTCCTTTTCTTCTTCCCAAGTAATGATATTAACAAAAAGCAACAGCAAAACAACACTGACTTAAAAATGAACTGCATTTAGCAAGGTATCTCACATTTTAACAAGAACTTGTCTATTAAAGCATTTTAGAAGTGTGAATAAAAGTTACTTGAATAATTCTTTAATTTCATAATTATGCTTTTGTAAGATTTCTATTCTTACTAAAATGTTGTAAGTAGTTAAGGGACAAAAAACAAAGATTCAAATAAAATTAACATCACATAAAATATAAGTGGCACACAGCTAAGTATTTTACCTCAAAAATAAAAGGAATTTCCTAGATAAAAAATAAATAATGCAATTGATGCACAAGAACATCGTCATAAGCTGATTCTTTCATTTGTCCAAATGTTATTTGAAAATTCTCATTTCGCACAACTCATTTTAAAATCGGCTTCAATAGAAGTACTTTTTATATATTACAAATCGCACATATGATAGAAGTAAACTAACATTATGCTCATTGAGGAAAATAAATCAAAGGAGTATTCCTTCACTCTTTTGGTCATGTAACCCTTTTAAATTTGCTGAAACTTTGTGTTTTGTCTACGAAACAAAGACGCATTATATATGCAGCTTAATTTATCTGTTATATCACAACACTGCTAAAAATTAATCCATCTTGGCTGAATTGCTTCCTGTTGTTTACTTTTGATCGCTCTAAGAATTATGTTGTTTTTGGTGCTGATTCCTCCCCAGCCACAATTTGTTAAAATAGAGCCTATTCATTTGTTTATGTAAAAGTATTAAACAAACACATTAATTTACTAAACAAGATGATATGTGTTTACTATATTGTTATTGGTGCGTTTAGTTTGACTTATAAATATTTAAGGTAAATTAATTTGTCTCTTTCCTGCTGTAACAATACACTGGTTTAGCAGTGAAGCTTCAATATCTGAATTCAGTCTGATATCACACGAGAAGACCTTCCAAGCAGATCTGCAAAGAAAGAAAAAATAGAAAGTGTTAGTATGATTGGAAAAAATAGCAAAACTACCCTGTAACAAAAAAGCTCATAAATTAATTGAGATTACATAAAGTATAGAAAAAAGTAACAAAATAGAAAAAGTAGGCTTTTTTTAATTCTCTGTTTTTTTTTTTTTTTGGAGGAAGATTAGCTTTGAGCTAACGTCTGCCACCAATCCTCCTCTTTTGCTGAGGAAGACTGGCCCTGAGCTAACATCTGTGCCTATCTTCCTTTACTTTATATGTGGGATGCCTACCACAGTATGGCTTGACAAGTGGTGCCATGTCCACCCCCGGGATCCGAAGTGGGGAACCCTGGGCTGCTGAAGCTGAACGTGTGAAATTAACCCCTGCACCGCTGGGTTAATAGACTTTTCATTAAAACATACCTGATAAACCAAGAGAAATGTTACCAATTGGGTACAAAATGATTATAGGATCCTTAGAAATAGAAGGTGAGAAAAGGGCATAGAACTACAAAGAAAAAAATACAAATTTCCGCTATACTCATATATACTCATATTGCCACTCTGGAAATAGTAAATAGTCATAGAAAACTATTTAACCTCACTGTCACAAAAAATGGTAAGTGTGCTCCTTTGGACTATATGATTGATAAAACTTTTAAAGGGCACCGATTTGGGGAAAAAGTGGGTGAAAGATCAGACTGTCACAGACTTGCAGTGTATGTGAAAGTGATACGATCTCTCTAGAATACAATTTTTTTTTAATATAACAAATTACTATGTGAGTTACTTTAAGCTGCACTTAAAAGAGACATAAAACGCTCTGGCTTAGACAACTAAAAAGGGACATAAAATACTGTGGTTCAGACAAAATAGAAATACACGTTTCTCACGTAACACATAACAGTCTAGAGACACGCAACGGTCAGGGCAGGTAGTCAGTTCCAATTCATGAGATCATTCAGCGAACCATACTCCTTCCATTTGATTTCTCTGCCACCATCTCCAAGAGGATTGTTGTCATCTGTGTGAAAAAACACGAGTCACCACCACTTCTGTGCCACAGGAAGAGGAACAGGTTAGAGGATCACATGTCCAACGTATTAAGGCCAAGAGCCAGTAAAAGTAGTTCTGATTTCCATTTATATCACATTGTTACAAAATTAGATACATAACCAAAGCTATCTGAAAGTAACATTGACCAATTAATTCTCTAGCTGGCTGACTAATTAGCAGAACTAATATTAGTGATAATTTCTTACTTTCCATCAGTTCTATGTGAAAGTTATCACACCCAAAAGAATTTTCTGACCATAGTTCTTAAACTTACAAAATTTCCTTCTGTATTTATTGGTGCCTATGTTCTGCTCAACTTTTGCATCATCAATTCAACAGTGATTAAATTCATGCCGTCTGGAAACTTACTTTGATCTGTTCAGCTGGGCTGGCAACAGTTGTCTACATAAATAAAAATAATGCGATGCCTTTCAAAAGAGTCTGAGCCACAGAGCTCCTGCTTTTGGTTCTAGAGAAAGCTCCTGCTTTGGGCAGTAGACAAAAAACTGCATTGTTTTTCTGATACTGAATCTTCAAATTCTGTATTTTCACAAGATTTTTATTGCACCTTGTAGGCAGAAGATCGCTTTTTTAGCAGAACTCTATTTCGGTCCAATTATGCTTGCAAACTGGCATTCTGACTCCCTCCTGTAGAGTTACAGCTCCGTAGGCGTGCAATCTGCTTTCCAAGTTATCACAGGTGGCAATTACATCAAAGTTTTGCAATGACATAATGAAGACCCTAAGTCTCCAAGTCTCCATTCATTGTTTCCTTGTTGTCCGAAACCCAAAGAGCAAGTCATTGACATATATTTTAGGTTTTGTTTGAACAACATTCCAATTTCAAAATTCCACTAATACTTTATGTACTCTCTAGATGAAAGGTTAAGCTGCTATAACAAAGATACCACCTAATATGGTTATTTAAATCATAGCCATTTAACCATGTTTCCACACAATAGCCCCCTGATAGGCGGTGGTGGTGGGAGTGGGAGTGGATCTAGGGCAGGAGATGGCTCTATAATAATTTCAGTCACCTCTCCATGCTAAAGATGTCACTTCAATCTCTGGTTCCAGTACTAGAGTTGTTACCATTATTCAGATGATGAAAATGGAAAAAGAGATGGTCCAATCAATTCACTTGGTAAGATCATCAATAAGCAAAATAGTAGAAAACAAAGAAATTAATATCAATGAATGAGATCTTAGTAGGATAAATGAATGGGATCTTAGTGGGATTATAGCTAAGCAACCCCACCAATGATATATTCCTACATAGAATCTGTTGATACAGGCTCCTACTTTCATTTATGACGAATCTCAATCCTATCCTTTGTTTTCATTATATAAGTATTGGTCCCAACTCACTTCTTTCATAAATAGTATCAAACATTTTGATAACTGAGATTTACTTTAATATCATTTATTTAAAATTACCACTAAAACTCATGACTTACTGTAGGGGAGATATTTATTGGTAATTGAATATTCATATGCTCCCCCATATTTCTTAGCATCTTTGTAGGTATATTT
This sequence comes from Equus przewalskii, assembly GCF_037783145.1. Taxonomy (NCBI): domain Eukaryota; kingdom Metazoa; phylum Chordata; class Mammalia; order Perissodactyla; family Equidae; genus Equus; species Equus przewalskii. Next base: position 18,493,278 of record NC_091861.1, read on the forward strand.
ATCTCTGGGAATAGTTATAACCAATAGGAAAAATGGAAATAATTCTGTTTCACCTTTAGAGAATCATTTAGGAGACTATTCTCAAAATTACAATTTGCTCAGCTCTTACAGTATTGACGATGGTAGATTGACACTAAGATGACAAAGTAATGGAAGAAATCCAAGTAGTCCTGATCACTGACTCACAACAAGAGCCATGCATGCCCCAGAGAGTCATTAGAAATACATCCGAATTTGCATTAATGTGATATAAATCTTTGTTGATATTGAAGCATTTATTTGTACTACCACATATTCTTGCATGTTCTAACACATGAATTGGTACAGGAAGTGGGGTACTGTGATATTTAACAAAAATGCAACATTGGCTTAACAAATAAATTGTAGACTATGAAAGAAATGATAATAGAGGCTGAAAAAGATAGAGATTGATCTTTTACAGGCCTGTTACCTATCAATACTTGGAAAGCAGCCTACTTGTGATACGTTTGTAGCTTCGAAGAAAGAGGATGGAAACAAGAGTTTTAGTAGTGTATGCTGCAGACCATTCTGCCTCTTAGCAGTGGAAATTCTGCCATGGCCCTTTGCCCAAATTCTCGATCTCTCACTTTAAGCTGAAAATTGCTAAATGTCCCAAGAGAAAATAATAGCAACAGAATGTCAGTTCTCTTCTCTGAAATTCACCCCTCACTGGAATGTTGGCTGTATAAGTTCTATTTTCCTGACACACACAAATGTTTGGTATGTGTGTATTGTGTGCGTGTTCCACCTTTCTTAGTTGTTTATTGCTGGAGCAGTGGTATACCAAAAGTAATCCATCTTAGGAAAACTAGAAGCCTCAAAGGAAAAATATTTTATAACGTGGTAATCAATTAAATAATTAATTAATATAAATTAGGACTTTTAAAACATTTTCCTGTTTTTATCCTAAAAGTAGTCTACCAACTGCACTGAAAATGCTTTGAGCCCACCAGTGACTTTCGAGGACACTACCTCAAATTTATTCTCTTATGAAGCTCCCAGTAAAAAGAACCAGGACTCCATGAAGTTGCGCTGAGTTCATATTTATAGTTAGTGAAAAGCAGGGTGTGTCTGAAACATCTATTTGTGTCCAAAACTTTATTATATTTACAAAAATGGAAGCAAGCAATTGAAATTCATTATTGGTAAAAGTAGTGGTAGTAATTTCTAGTGAAAGATGTTTTTGCAAGTCCCTTAACTCAGAGTAACACATCAAAAGTTCAAAAGTAACATAAAAGTATTAAATGGTAATTTAATACCAAATAAAAGTAAATATGATAGCTTAGTTTAGGTTTAATATTTGTGAATATTAAGAAGAAAGTAAAATATACACAGGTGATTATTTATTTTTGGCCAATGATTTATAATGCATCAATGAGTGAATGTGTGTGTGTGTGAGTGTATGTGTGTGTGTGTGTGTGTGTGAATCAAATTAACCAGGTAAATATTGATAGATCCAAGAAGAAATTGGAAGGTCAAATCAGCAGCACCAATCATCACAATAACCAATTTAAAAGAATTTGAATGCGTATGCCAAAATGATAAATTAACCACGTTTCAGAGAATAAGATCAACTGCCTGAGTTCCGTCCCTCATCTCCGTTCAGATGAAACATCTAGATACCATATCAATTATCATGGATTCTAATTAGGTAAAAAGAAACATCCGATAAGACTGAGATGCAAGATCCATATATCATAATGACAAAATAATGAGTTTGGCAATGTTGGTTATGTGAAAGTTAATGTGTATATCATTTCCCCAAAATACATTGTTTAAAGCATCAAATCTGTGTGAAAGTCATGAACTTGAACCTCCATTGAATTAACAACAGAAACTTAAAACTTGCTCAGGGTTGCAAAACTTTGGAATAAAAATTAGCTTCTTTGACCTGCCGTGAATCGATTATTGACCTCTATGTTCTGCAGTAAAGTCTGTTAGGAAGTGACAGTTATTTTTTTTATAAGATTACTAGAACACTAAGCAGGTTTAAAAAATCTGGTAAGATTATTGCCACTCTGGAAATAGTAAGGATAAAGTGAAAAACAATTGCGATATTTTATATGTCATCTATACCCATGATGGAGTACTGTGCTGCTATCTACTGATATGGACATATATTCAGGATGTACTAAGTAAAAACAAACTCTCACCCAGTGTATGTAGAGATTGGCACATGAGAAGATAGGTACAAGATTTGGAGTAAGTATTGCCTATGTTTAATTTTTATATTTTAAAATTTTGAACTCATACAACAAACTAAAAATTAAATGTAAAAACAAACTCAGAAGAAATAAAAGAATGTATACAGAAATGACTGAAATAAAATTTTCTAGAGATGCTAAATCTTTTATTTCTATATTTTACATGTGGTTTAATGACTACCCTATTTACAAAATGAATGCATTTTCATTGTGCTCAAATAAAAAACCATATGGGAACATGAAAGGGAGAAGAAAATCATTTTTAATCCTACTCCTGTTCTTGACTCATTACAGCAGGCATTCACGTTTGAATTTACATAGTCTTGCATCCTATGGGTAGATATTACGACACATTGGTGAAGAGGGATGCTTATCAAGCCGAATCGCCTGAGTTTGAAGTCCAAATACACTATTTGTCAACTCTGTAAGGACAGGCGGATCACTTAAACACTGTGTGTCTCAGTTTCTTTATTTGGAAAAACAGGATAGTAAGACTATGGATATTCTGAAGATTAAACATTTAAATTTTATCCCAGTTTTTTAATTCATTCATTCAAAGAACATTTGTTGAGCACTTCATATGTGTGAAAAAAAACTCATGTAGTAAGGTTTAAAAAATAGTGAAATAAAAATCCCTAATTTATTTTTTCACATTTTGTACCCAATATAATCATGAGTCAAAGACAATGTTGGATTATGTCCTCCTGTCTTATCCCACTCAACCCTTCTTAAACTGGTCTCCAGTACAGTAACCACCAGATCATCAGCTTGCCCCAGACTGAAACGCAAGTCATGTTCTTCTTTGAAATGGATGCGTGTGTGTGCATGTAGTTAAAATACAGAAAATAAAACGGGTTTTCATGTTCTAACATCCAGATTAAGAAACAGAAAAAAGACTTATCTTTATGGTCTCTTTGTGTATATATAAACAGTTTAAAGATTCAACACCAAGGTCCCAGTATCTACTTTAAGTCATACAAATTTATTGTTAACTTTGCCACCTCCATTTTCTCTACCGGTATTTTGAATTTCATGTTCTGTTACCTTGTTTTAGTTTATACTACCCAAGAGTATAATGTTTAATTCTCTCTGTATTTTACACTGATTTAAAATAAACGTTATACAATGCCCTCTTCTGTGGCTCCCCTTTATTGGTTAATATTATGCATTTTTCATGTTGGTAACCCTTTTTCTAGTTCATTTATTTTTAACAATACAAAGTATTCTATAATGGGTGTATATAAAAATGTACTTATCCATTCTGCTATTGGGGGATGGTGTATATTTTTATGGTTTTGCTAATCAAAAATGAAGGTATTTATGTAATATTTTTCCAGTTGTATTGAAAATAATTGACATTCATTGTTGTATAAGTTTAAGGTGTACAGCATGATGGTTTGGTTTATATATATTGTGAAACGATTTCCACAGTAGGTTCAGTGAACATCCATCTTCTCATATAGATACAATAAAAAGAAAAGAAAGAAAAAACGAAAAGAATTTTCTCCTCATAATGAGATCTCGTAGGATTTACTCTCTTAACCACTTTCCCATATATCATACAGCAGTGTTAGCTACAGCCACTGTGGTGTACATTACATCTCTAGGACTTATTTATATTACAACTGCAAGTTTGTACCTTTTGACCACCTTCCTCCAGTTCCCCCTGCCCCTACCCTCCACCTTTGGTAACCACAAGTCTGATCTTTTTCTATGAGTTTGGTCCCTTGCTTTTTTTTTTTTTCAAATTCCACATCTAAGTGAGATCATACAGTATTTGTCTTTCTCTGTCTGACATTTCACTTAGCATAATGCCTTCAAGGTCCTTTCATGTTGTTGCAAATGGCAAGATTTCGTTCTTTTCTATAGGTGAATAATGTTCCACTCTATATATGTACCACTGTTTCTTCATCGATTCATCCTTCAACAGACACTTACACACTTATAGACGCTGCTAATGTTGTTGTCTCAGAACCCGTTTACTAGGGTTTAAAACAAATCAGCGAAAGAAAAAGCAAACTGTGCCCATTGTAAAGAAATATATATATAATATAGATTAAATATAAATTATTTTAAATATTGATTGCAATATAGATTTTAAATGCACGTATTCTTTTCCATATCCTCTTATAATATATATTTTCCGCTAATGACCGTAATATTTTATAAGATGCATCACTATCAGGTGCTGTGTTCTCAATTACAATTTTCCCCCTTCCTCAGATTTTTTTTAACTTTACACTCAGCATTATGATTTAAATGGTTAATTGTCTGTTGCTTACCTATTTAATAGTGTTAGCTATCTCTATCCTGCTACCCATAGACTAGACTCAAAGAGGTCAAGTACCAGCAGCACTAGTGAGAACAATTTAACAACAGCCAATCGTGACTTTGTGGAGGAACTGACCACTCTTTTATTGTCTGCCAAAGTCACGCAGAAAGAAAAGAAAAATGGAGTGACACGTATATTTTTCTTGCAACAGTGCTATGAACAATATTAAACCACAATCTAGAAGATGGTTTAAAAAAAATACTTTAGTTATGCAGACTTCAGATGTCTTACTCCAAAAATTTCCGTTTCGAGATGAACTTGCCAAAGCTCATCCACTCTTTCAAAGCCTACATAAAGTGTTGTTTCTTCTACTAAATTCCCTAAGTAGGAGGGCGTGTAAGAATTTACATTTTTCAGTCATTCAGTATGTGAACAGAGCAGTGATATAACAACATTAGACATGTCAGAACAATCTAAGACTTAGACATTTCTTTCTAAGACGTTGACTATTTATTATTGTTTTAATCCACAAAAAGCAGCATCAGGTACCATGGGAATTTTTTGTGGCTTTATGTTTTATGAACAAAAGAATGTATGCCAGTTGACATGGAGGACCAATTTAGAATGCCTTGTAGCCCTATCTTTTCAAATAAGAGTCTAACTTACAGTCTTTGCTTTATATCAAAGCTCTCCAACTGCCACATTAAATCTCAGAGATAGTCCTGAAAGATAACATTTCAATTTTCTTCACTACCAGAAAATATCATTTTAAATGACAAAGTCTATGCAGATGTAATTATTGAAAATGTATTATTTCAATTTTTGTCTGGCTTTGTAATACTATTGTTCTCATTTGTTGTTTTGTTGTTCAGAGATTAAAATGAGTATTTTGAATTTCTATTCTCTTAATCTCTATGAATGTAATTGTCTGCATAATCTTAGCTAAAGTAGAATAGAATGCCAGAAAGATTAATGAGAAAAGATACTATTATAGTGTCCCTTTAAGAAGGAAGAGTTAACAAAAGAGAATTATAAGAAATTCTGGCTCCTTATCTTTGGAAATCAGGCCAAGATGTTAAGTAACTTTTCTAATTTCAAACATGTAATAAGTGTTAATTTTCATTGTGGCTAAAAAATCCATTCTATGACTTGTTTTCTTGTTCTATCTTTCAAAGCTTAGTATAAAATAGTATAAACTAGGGCCTGCTTCGTGGCACATTGATTAAGTCCTCACGTTCTGCTTCTCTGTGGCCCGGGGTTCGCCAGTTCGGATCCCAGGTGTGGACATGGCACCGCTTGGCAAAAGCCATGCTGTGGTGGGCGTCCCATGTATAAAGTAGAGGAAGATGGGTGTGGATGTTAGCTCAGGGCCAGTCTTCCGCAGCAAAAAGAGGAGGATTGGCAATAGTTAGTTCAGGGCTAATCTTCCTCAAAAAAAAAAATAATAATATAAACTATGTTTTTAATACTCTTCCAATGCACTCGTTTTCTAACATTCACTAATTATTCAAAGTATAATATACACTTTACTTCAATAAGTCCTAATTTTAATGCATTGAATTCATATTTCAAGAAAGATTCAAAATTAAGAAATTGTTGACTAAATTTAGTCTACTTTCATTTTTTTATTACATGAATATTATCTTATCCTGTGGCTGGTGAAGTGCACTAATATGAGACACGTCAGCCCTGACAGTTCATTTTGTCCATCTGGCATGTTCATCACGAGATTTCTTGCTTAGAGCTTTTGCACAACTATTCTGCTCTCTGTTACTTTACTAAAATTAGCTACTATAATCAGAATCTAAGTCTCATTAACTGTTGTCCACAGATTTTCGCTAAAGGCAAAGAGACCAGCAAGCTCACTTCTCAAGCCTGCTAATGTGTTCTTTCTTACAGGACTTTAGCAGATTGTATTTTTTTTCTTGAAATTCTCCATTCATATCATTTTTCATTATCAACTTGACACTTTGACTTGCTTTACTAGTAGAATGTGTTAATAGCCTATATTTTACCTGATCAGACATTTTAAATATTCTTACATGATTTTCTTATTCTTTCTCATTTTTTTCTAACTTCCATGTGAATGGCTTGTCTCAAGGAACCACTAATTATTCAATCTGGTCTTGTAATAAATTACAAGTGAAACAGTAGACACAGTTAATTTCACAGATACATGAGCAAGAAATAAATGTGTGTTGTTGATATTTTCTGATTGTTTATTATGCACCATCATTACAAAAATAGCTAATGCAAGGGCAATTAATTACATAAATATTTCTGATTAATAGGTGAAGTGAGGGCATCAGTGTCAGCACTTCTGTTTATATTGGTGTATCAACCAGGGTTCTCCAGAGAAACAGAACCAATAGGGTGTGTATTTATAAAGAGATTTATTGTCGGGAATTGCTCATGAGATTATAGAGGCTGGCAAGTACAAAATCTTAGGGAGACCCAGGGAACAGTCAGTGTTGCAGTTCAAGTCCAAAGGCTGTCTCCTGGCAGAATTCCTTGTTGCTCAGGGGAGGTTAATCTTCAATCTCTTAAGATCTTCAACTGATTGGATGAGGACCACCCACATTGTGGAGGGCAATCTGCTTCACTCAAAGTGCACCAATTTAATGTTAATCTCATCCACAAAAACCCTGACAGCAACATTTAGAATAATATCTGACCAAATGTGTGGGTATGGTGGCCCAGCCAATTTGATACCTAAAATCAACTATCACAATTGATAAAGCTGAATCACTTTCTGATATAAAGATAGAAATACAAATTGTAATATTTTAAACTTGTCTTGCAAATTGAGTACCAGTTCTGAAATCGGTTATAGTGAAAGGAAGAAAGAAAAATAATAATCCATTGGCCAAATGTATAAAGCAGATGTGTTTTGTTTGACCTTACAGCTTTGATTCACGATCACTAATCGTCAGCATATAAAATCAAGAGATGTTTAGGTAGATATCTAGATAACTTGCTTTTCTTGAAAAATCAGATCTGTTACCACATGCTGCAATTGACTCCCTGCTTTAGATAGTCATACTCCATTTTATTTGCCACATTTCTCATTGCTCCTTAATAATGGCTAAAATTGAGGTCAGTGTTGGTTGTCTCTTGTTCTGTTACTTGTACTGTTTCTTTTCTGACACTCAGCTGATTTGGGTTAAATGATTAGTCCATGGAGGCATTTCAGCACCTGGAATTATTTAGGAAACATAAAATCTTAAAGATATTATAATGAGTCCATTTTAGAAGAATAGAAGGTCATAAATTCTTATTGGAGTGGTTGTCATGTTTTCTGAGATCAAAGAAGGCCCTTTTAATTTTTAAAATTTTCTCTGAAGCTGCTTGAAGTATTCTGTTATTTATAGTACTCTTGTTGAATATCACCAGTCTTTCAACTCCTCGATTGAACCCTTAATAGCAGTTGGTATCACCTGAAATGATAAATTAAAAAGAGAGCATCAGGCTGCTCTTCAACGTCAAGGCTCATTTAATATAACTGATCACTATGAAAGCAAACAATGAACAATTACAAAGAGATCTCGTCCATTTAATGTATATCAAGTATTTTAATTGTCTTCATTAGGGATGCATGAAAAAGCCAAGATGTGTTTTGGTTGTGGAAAGTAATGATCCAAGATAAAAATATATCAACATGGGAGAAAAATGGCACATTAAACTATTTCTGATTTGTCACCTCAAATTAGAAGCACCTTTCCATGACATAATATTGTCAAACCTTTGATTCAGTTATTAAATGTGCAGATGATTAAAGTACAGGCAGGTTAAAGAAATCCAATTAACAGTGTAGATTATTCTCAGAAGTGAGCAGTACTTTATACGTATTGTGAGCAACTGAAAATGCTTTACACCAAGAGAAGTCTTGATATAAAAGGAAATTGCCAACAGTAGGCATCGTCATACAAAGGATGTCCACTGAGACCATATATTTCAAAACTGGATAATACTTTTAATCCAGGATTTTTCAACCTCTACACTATTGACATTTTTGTCCAGAGTTGTTTGATTGTTTGTTTTTAGTGAGAAGCTGCCCTGTTCGTTGTAGAATGTTTAGCAGCACCACTGACCCTAACCCATTAGATGCCAGTAACAATCCTGTAGTTATGACAACCAAAGATGTCTCTAGATATTGTCAATATCCCCTGCAGGGCAACAACATCTCTGGTTGAGAAACATAGTTCAATATTATATCTTCTTAAATATTAGAACACATATCCTATGAGTATTTAAAAATAATAAGAAATATAAACATGCCCAATAAAGATATTTAACTAAAGAAAACGTGGATTTTAAGAAATCACTTGAAATTAAGTCCTACAACGTGGATCACAAGTATCATCCAAAAGTATGATATTAACCTAAATTGAGCTACTCAATTTTATTGTATAATGGCTTGTGAAGATCTTGTTATGTATAAGCACTGTGCTGGTTATCAAGATGCTTAAGAATAGTAAGACAACATTCTGTTTACAGATTGATTTTGGTCTTATTTATTTATAATTAATTCATGTGCATTACTTTTAATGTTAATGTTAATAAATATCTAATTTTTTTAGTTCTGGAGGTTAAATAGACAAAAATTTTACATACTGAAGGTGGACAACTTGATGTTTTGGTATCTGCAAACATTGTGAAATGATCACCACAATCAAGCTAATTAACATATGAATCACCTCACATAGTTACCATTTTCTTTTTTCTTTCTTATTTTTATTTTTTGTAATGAGGACACTTACGATCTACGCTGTCATAAAATTACAAGTATACAATACAGGATTGTTAACTGTAGTCTCCATACTATATATTACCTCTCCAAACATTATTCATCTTGTATAACTAAAATTTTCTAGCCTTTGGTGAGCATCTCCCCATTTGTCCATCCTTCAGCCACTGGTTACCACCATTCTACTCTCAGCTCCTATGAGGCTGACTATTTTAGATTCCACATATAAGTAAGATCATTCTCTATTTGTCTTTATGTGTCTGGCTTATTTCACTTAGCATAATGTCCTCCAAGTTCATCCATGTTATTTCAAATGGTGGGATGGCCTTCTTCATAAGGAAATAACTATATATTTCATTGTATAAGACATTTTTTTCTACGTTCATCCATCATCGGACATTTTGGTTGTTTCCGTGTCTTGGCTGTTGTGAATAACGCTGCGTTGAACACGGGAGTGCAGATATCTCTTTGAGATCCTGATTTTAATTTCTTTGGATATATGTTAGAAGTGGGATTGTGAGATCCTATGGTAGTTATATTTTTAATTTTTGAAGAACCTCCATACTGTCTTTCATAACAGCTGCACCAGTTTACATTCCTATTAGCAATGTACAAGGGTTCCCTTTTCTCCACATTCTCTCCAACACTTGTCTTTTTGATGAAGGTCACTCTGACAGGTGTGAGGTGATATCTCACTGTTATTTTCATTTACATTTCCCTAATGATTAGTGATATTGAGCACATTTTCATATATGTGTTAGCCATTTGTGTGTCTTCTTTTGAGAAATGTTTATTCAGGTTCATTGTCAATTTTTTAATGAGGTTATTTGTTTTTTTGCTAGTGAATAATATGAGTTCCAAGTATGTTTTGGATATTAACCCCTTGTCAGATATATGTTTTGCAACTATTTTATCCCATTCCATAGGTTGTCTTTTCACTTTGTTGTTTGTTTTCTTTGCTGTGCATAAGCTTTTCAGTTTGATGTAGTCTGAATTATCTATTTTTGCTTGTTTCCTGTGTTTTTGATCGCATATCCAAAAAAATCAGTGCCAGTATCACTGTCAGGAGGGAGATTTCCTATGTTTTCTTCTAGTAGTTTATGGTTTCAGGTCTTATGTTTAAGTCCCTCATCCATTTTTAGCTAATTTTTGTGTATGGTATAAGGGTACTAATTCATTCTTTTATCTGTGGATATCCAATTTTCCCAACACTACTTGTTGAAAAGATGTGCTTTATCCACTTGTATTCTTGGCCCTCTTGTCATTTACCAGTTGACCGTATTTGCACGCATTTATTTCTGGTCTCTCTAGTCTGTTTCATTTGTCTATATGTCTATCTAATCCAGTACCATGTTATTTTAACTACCATAGCTTTGTAATATATATTGTAATCAGGAAGAGTGATGCCTCCAGCGTTGCTCTTACTGGAGATTGTTCTGACTGTTCATGGATTTACGTGTTTCCATATTAATTTTAGAATTGTTTTTTCTATTTCTGTAAAAAATGCTATTGAGATTCCGATAAATACTGCATTCAGTCTGCATATCACTTTGGAGAGTGTGGACTTTTTAACAATATTAAGTCTTCTAATCCACGAACACAAAATAGCTTTCCATTTACTTGTTTCTTTGTTAATTTCTTTCATGAACATTTTATAGTTTTCAGTCTATACATCTCTTACATCCTTAGCTAAGTTTATCCTAATTATTTTCCTTTTTGATGCTATGTAATCTATTGTTTTCTGAATTTTCTTTTCAAAGAGTTCATTATTAGCATAGAGAAAAGCAACTGATTTTTTTATGTTAACTTTACATCATGTAACTTTACTGAATTCATTTATTAGTTCTAACAGGTATTTTGGTGGAATCTTTAGAATTTTCTCTATGTGAGATCATGTCATTTGCAAATGGACAACTTTACTTTTTCCTTTCCAATTTGGACGTATTTTATTTCTTTTTCCTTGCGAAATTGCTTTGATTAGGTCTTCCAATTCTATGTTTAATAGAAGCAGCAAGAGTGGACATCCTTCTGTTATTCTTGATATTAGTGGAAAAGCTTTCAATTTTTTATCATTGAATATGATGTTAGCTGTGGGATTTTCGTATATGGCCTCTATTATTTTGAGGCAATTCCCCTCCATTTCTAGGTTATTGAGAGTTTTTATCTTAAAGGTGTTCAGTCTTATCGAAAAAAAATTTCTGCATCTATTGAGATGATCATGTGATTTTTATTCTTTATTCTATTAATGTGATGTAACATCTTAATTGTTTTCTGTATGTTGAACCATATTTGCATCTCAGGAATAAATCCCACTTGGTCATGGGGTATAATTCTTTTAACATGATGTTGATTCAGTTTGCTAGTATTTTATCGAAGATTTTTGCATCTATGTTCATTAGTTATTGGCCTATAGTTTTCTTTCCTTGTGGCTACTTTTTCTTGTTTTGGTATTAGGGTAATGCTTGCCTCATAAAATGAGTTGGAAAGTGTTTCCTTTTTTCAATTTTTTGGAAGAGTTTGAAAAAGATTGGCACAAATTCTCCTTTAAATACTTAGTGGAATTCTCCACTCAAGTCATGTGGTCCTGGGCTTTTCTTTATTGAGAGATTTAATCAAAATTAATTAAGTAATGTCTCATTTTTAATTTCTGATTTTATTTGAGTTTTCTTTCTTTGTTGTTTTAGCTAAGAGTTTGTCAGTTTTGTTCACCTTTCCAAAGAATTAACTCTTAGTTTTGTTGATTTTCTATTTATTTTCTATTCGCTCTTTAATTTATACCTGCTTTAATCTTTATTATTTCCTTCCTTCTGCTAACTTGGAGCTTAATATTGTCTCCTTTTTCTAGTTCCTTGAGATGACAAATTAGGTTATTTATTTGAGACCTTTCTTCTTTTATAATGTAGGTGTTTATTGCTGTGTATTTCCCTCTTAGTTCTGCTTTTGCAGAACTATGTATCTCATACATTTTGGTATGTTGCATTTTCATTGTCTTTTGTCTTGAGATATGTTTAAACTTCCCTTTTGAATTCCTCTTTGACCCAATATTTGTCAAACAGTGTCTTGTTTAGTTTTCGCATATTTGTGGTTTTTTAAAATTTTTTGCTTTTATTGATTTCTAGTTTTCTTTCATTATGACCAGAAAGATAAGATGATTTTATTCTTCCTAAATTTTTTAGGACTTGCTTTGTGACCTAATATTGATTTATCCTGGAAAATGTGCCATGTGTGATTAAGAAGAATATATATGCTGCTGTCGTTTGGTTGAACGTTTCATATACAGCCACGCATGACTTAATAATGAGGATACATTATGAGAAATGGGTTGTTAGGCAATTTCATCATTTTGCGAATATCAGGGGTGTACTCACACAAACATAGATGGTATAGCCTACTACATATCTAGGCTATATGGTACTAATATTACGGGAACACTGTCATATATGTGGTCCATCATTGACCGAAACATTGATATGTGGTGCATGATTATATGTCTGTTAATTTCATTTGGTCTACAATGTAGTTCAAATACTGCTTATTTAATTGATTTTCTGTCTGAATGTTCTATCCATTATTGAATGCGGTGTATTGAAGTCTCTTACTATTATTGTATTGCTGTCAGTTTCTCCCTTCAGATCTGTCAATATTTGCTTTATATATTTTGGTGCTCTAATGTTGCGTGCATGTGTATTTACAATTGTTATATCTTCCTATTGAATTGACCCTTTTATCATTATATATATAATGACCTTCTTTGTCCCTAGAAACAGCCTTTGCTTTTAATTCTATTTCATCCACTGTAAGTATAGCCCCTCCTGATCTTGATGCTTCTAATTGCAGGGGAGGATGTGGCAGGGGGGGTTTGACCAGTTCAAGCAGCTAGGGTCTGTGTAGATTAAAGCTGTGAGGTTCTTTGCCAGTCGTGTCCTCAGTGGTGAAAGCTACTGTGGTACTCATGCTCTCCTATTCCACAATGGGGAAATTCACAGCCAAGGGAATTCTTCTTGGCACTGAGCTGTGTCAGTCTGCAGTATGGGGCTCCCAAGTGGAACGCTCCCTACTGTTTTCTTTGCAGTTGTCCTTGGTTGCTGTGATCCATTCTGTAGCTGTAACTTCTTAACTGTACTTCAAAGTTCTCCCTGCGTTATGGTTTTTCATAGATTGTTGTTAACCATTGTTTTTGTTGGGGGATAGGAACTGGGACCACTTTGTCCACCATCTTGCTGACTTCACTCAAGAAATGTGCAATGTTTAATGATGTTACTGAGAGAAATTGTTATTTGAGCAAACCTGAATCTTCTGGTATATGTGGGTATGTGAAGAAAGAAATGCATATTTTCCAAATATTTGAAACCAAATTTGCTTCTTTTTATAGTAAACCAACAGCAAAAGGACATAAATTATTCCTGATCTATTAAACAGCTTTCACAGCATTTCTTCCACCAACTGCAATATTCATCACATCTCCACTGAGTAGTGTTGGTGCTTTTTCTTTCGTGTCACCTTTTTCCCTGTAGCAATATTCAATACAAAACTATACTTTACTTATGTGTTTGTTCCTACACTTTCACTGGACTGTAAGAAACTTGAAACCAAAGGCCAGTGCTGTATATTGTTTTTTATTCTCAGCATCCACCACCATGCAGACACATGGTAAATGTAAATAATTATTTGCTAAATTAATTTTAAGGTATTAACCAAAAGATAAATTAGACTATATCTTTGTCAAGCAGGCCATGAACAGTACAAGATATTTGGGAAGAGCCTAAAATCAGGCCTCTCCCTGTCTTTTGACTTCTTCCAGTTGTTAATCTTATTTATCACCGTGTTTGTCACTTTATTATCTTTCCTAGACTAATTGCTTAAAAGAACATAATTTGATTTGAATAATTCTACAATATGAAACCTTATCTGACTCTAAGCCAGCTTGATTGTCTTGCTGCAGAGATGAAGGATCTGTCTTAACAAAGTCGTAAGATTGTTATGTCTTCATTGCAGGTAGCCAACTAAGCTAAGACTTCCTTTACTTGCTTCCCATGTCTGAGTGTGAGAGATGCGGCCACATTACCACAGAGCCCTACCACTTTTCCTTCAGGTTTCCTAATGCCTAGCCCTCTGTAGGTCAATAGCCTGAGTCTCTGGATGCAACAGGTGACATGTTAACAAGAAGGTGTTCTACCATATGTTACTGATCACCCAGTCAGAGAATGAGGTGTCCCTAGGGCTCCACACCCCACCACGGATCAGCCAGTTCCATTTTTTAATGTATATCATTCATAATACTCTACTAATACCTAGGTTTGTTAGAATTACTTAAATCATAATGGCAGGTACCAGTATTTGGGGATGTTTTGTCACTTTCTATAATCATTAAACATACGACCATCTATGCCCTAGAAATTTCTTTTTAAAAACACAAGTTTATATGCCCTCCAAAAAGACTTGTACATGAATGTTCATAGCAGCCTTATTCATATTAGTAAGATTGCAATCAACAAGAGCATGGAAAACTAATTGTTGTATGTTTGCATGGTAAAATACTACTCACCAATAAAAGGGAACAAACTACTGATACATTCAGCAACGTCAATGACTCTTGAAAACGTTATAAAAAAGTCAAACGTAAAAGAATATATACTCTAAAGTTCCCATTCTATGGAGTTCAGGAATAGTCCATCAGGAGCAATGAAAGTTAGAATACAGGTTACCTCTGTGTGAGTGGGGTAGGGAGGTGCTGGACTGGATCTAGATGATATAAAACCATACTAATCTGGGTGGTTTTCCATATGCAAAAATTTATTGAGCTGTGTAGGAAGATTTATGCGTTTTATTGCATATAGTTTTTATTAACAAAAAGTTCTAACAATGAAAAATTCAATTCAAACAAGCATTCAAAAATGGAATTTATTGGGTCATGTAAATGGAAACTAAAAACAATGACCTGATTTATGAAACTGCTGACATCAGAGACCATTCATGACAATTTCAGTGCTCCATCCTTCTCTATATTTCTGAGTTCTGCTCTGCGTAGCACCACCGTCTCAAGCCTTCTCCATAGCAGGGCAGAATAACTACTATGACATTGGATTTACATCATAACATCTTATTTATATTAACTGAAAGAGAGACACCACCAGTCCCCAATATCCAAAGAAAATAACTCTGAGGAGAGCCCTAGTTATCCAGGCTTAGACTGTTAGGCAATTTTATATGGAGAGTTAGAAAACTGTAATTGGCCCTTAATTGGTCAAGGACCTTTTTGGGCAGAGTGAGCTCTGTGAGACCAAGTGCAATCCCTCTGCCATGGGAAAGAATTGTCTGTTAAAATAAAAAGAAGGGGCTGGCCCGGTGGCATAGTGGTTAAGTTTGCACCCTCTGCTTCAGCAGCTGGGGGTCCACAGGTTTGAATCCCCCAGGCAGACCTTACACCGCTCTTCAAGCCAAGCTGTGGCAGTGTCCCACATACAAAACAGAGAAAGACTGGCAACAGTTGTTAGCTCAGGGCCAATATTCCTCACCAGAAAAGAAAAAAAAAAAGGAAAAGAAAGAATCGATGTAAGTGATATCAAACAAGTATTGATTTTAATGTCACTTCGAATGGAAGTGAATACTATGAGATGGGAAGCAACATTTTCAATAAATATGGAGAATGACCAAAACATAATCATTCTTGAAGGAAATTAGGAGAATTAGACAGTGACGTTATCCAATGTCTACCAAGGGAATACATTTCTTTTATATACATGTTACATTCAGTAATTTTGATTTAGAGATGCCATTGAACACTGAGATGAGTCCCAAAATTACCTCTAGAATCTGTGAAAACATGTAGCTTCCATTTAAAAGAGCTTGAGGGCTGTAGCAGTATTGGAGAGCTTAGTTTCAATTGACACAAGGAGGTGGTGAGAACAGTTTCTGATGAGACTAAGGAAGAAGTGTGTTTGTTAACTATTGATTTTGTGTTATAGAATTCCAGAGAAATTGAGAAGGATAGGATAGTTGTAGGATAAATCAAGCAAGAGAAAACATAGAAATTTGAAATTAGCATTCAGAGGAGATGGATAATAAAGAAGTCTATATAATCGGCGATTAACAAAAATGAGAAGGATCTATGGTTAATGAAAACTGATGGTCTGAAGATGTCAAGTAGATATAGAGTGTGGTTTCATTGAAATTGCAGGCTACATTTGCAACCTGTGTAGGGTGTAGGAATGTCAAGGACACAGTCCCTGGCAGTACAATGGTCGCTGATGCTCATCATAGCATTTTTGCATACAAACCAATTAGGGAAAAGCTTGAATTAAAAACAAACAAAAACTTAAAGTCATGGTCAATAGGTTCTCCAGAGAAACAGAACCAGTAGGATGTGTGCATATGTGTGTGTGTGTGGAGAGACGGAAACTTTAAGAGTGAGATTTTAAGCCAGTTGTCACGCGGTTATGGGGCTGGCAAGTCTGAAATCTACAAGACAGACCAACAGACACCAGGGAAGAATTAATGTTAATTTCTCAAGTCCAAAGGCTATCTAGTGGTAAAATTTCTTCTTCTTAAGGGGAACTCGTTTCTTCCTCTTAAGGTCTACAACTGATTATATGAGCCTCAATCACATGGTAGAATCAAATCTGCTTTATTTAAAGTGTACCGATTTAAACGTTAATCACATTTTAAAAATACCTTTACAACAACATCCTTATTGGGATTTGACCAAACATAACACTATGGCGTAGCTAAGTTGACACATACAGTGAAATTAACCTTCACACTACTCAACAAAATATATACTCATTAAAATTTCAATAATTTGATAATGAAAGGGAAAATGTTTACACTATACTGGTAAGTACAAAAGTAACACAAATAATATACAAAACATGATACTTTTGTAAACTGTTTCATTTTAAAAATTTTAGTGACAGAAATAAATAGAATCTTTTCTCTTCTTATAAAACTTTTGACTTTTCTAATTTTTCTAAAATGAGCATTCAGTATTTTTTAAAGAAAAATAAACATTAAATTCAAAATACATTCAAACATGAATAAACCAAGGGAAAAAATATACATGGCAGCCTTGGCAAACTTAGATGCTCATACTCAGCACCAATCCTCTAGGAGACTCCACTACATTGCACTTTGTTATACAGATAGTGTGGAACTCAGGCAGCCCCCTTGCTCTTTCCATCCGCAAGAATGGTTTACTTGAAAAAGTTGTCTCTTTGGGCTAGGTGATGAATCTGTTCAAATATAATGCAAAGAACCTCAGAGAGTCCACTTACCACCCCGCAAGTGGTCCTCCTCTGGCATTTTCTCCTGCGATGCTCAGTGAAGGATTCTCTCTGCAAATGTGGTTCAGCTGCTGTAGGATTTATGGTGTCTGTACAGCATTGTGTATATTGAGTGATTGACTGGACAGGTGTTCTGCAGTATTTTATTTGTTTCCATAGCCAAATTTAACCACAATCTTAGCTATTCCTCATTGTTTAACTTTGCTACTTAAAAATCAAATATACTCTTATTGATATATGACTTTTTTGAGTAGCAATTTGTAAAGTACTATGACCCAGCTTTAGCAAACTTTCTAAAAGAACAGTGTTGCTCCTGATCTATTGAATTAATTTTGGGAAATCATACAAGCAATGTGTGAGAAATGACGTCATGAGTCACTCTCTTACTCTAACTTAGAATTATGAAAAAAATTCTGGATCAAGATTCTGATAAAATTTGTTCTATATATTACCATGATCATATAAACTGGCTAATACTGGCATTGTCCCCTGCAGTGTTTTACACACATTACTGTATTTACAGCAAAAATAGTGCTAGCCCAGAAATAAACCTAGGTTTGAGAGTAACAATGTGGCTGAAAAGCTATAGCTTTACAACTGGCTGTTGTAGCCTTTGTCTGATTTACATGTCAGTCCCTTATACGCAAGAGCACATGTGCTTGAAAGAGTTTACTTAACTTCATCACACAATTGAATAAATATCTATCTCTCTTTTTTTTTCCTGGTCTTTATAGATTTCATGAAAATGAAATAAAAATAAAGCATTTTAATTTGTAAAAGCTAAAAGCAACAAAAAAGGCTAATTACAAAGTCTTTTTTATATGTATATATACATATGATTTGTATGTACATATATATATAATACCTTTCCAACCCCTGCCAAGTCTTAAAGTACAACTGTGAACATAGGTGACAAATCTGGGGAAATTAAAGAGCAAGAGACATCACATTGCAAAAAAGTAAGGACATGTTTTATTTACTTATGGGAAACAGAGCTTTAAAAGTGGCTTGAAGTCCCTAAATAGCCACTAATGTGACCCTGAGACAAGCGACTTGGAACCTGCAGCGTTGGAAAGCAGCCCTCAGAGTTTTATACGGCTCTATTTCTGTCTATTTTTTCTGACAGAAATGTCCATTTTACTACTCTGCTGTGAAATTCCTTTGTTTGAAAATTTTTGCAATTCCCAAGCATTTTAGTTTTGACTAAAAATAAAATGGTTATAAATAACCCTCAAGTACACTTCTTAACCTTTGAAATATCCCTTATCTAGGTTTAAGGAATAGTAAGAAAGATTTTCTTGCTTATAAAAATTATTTCTAGGTGTTCTGATTCACCAAAAGCATTTGCTTTCCTTTCATTTATTATTGGACATTGTAATGTGGGTTTAGAGCCAGAGGAGCACGGATTTATTAGATAGTTCACTCCTGGGGTGACAGAGGCCTTGGTAATAAATGGAAGATGGTTGTGGTAAGTGACTAGATCTTGGGACTGACTCCTTGGGCGTCATTCTCCGCAGTGTGTCTCTTAACCATATACTTACCTCCGTAATATACTTTTTAACAGTAACTGAGAATGCTGTTACTCTAAAGTTAACTCTATGATGTTTCTAATTAAAGAGACGCACGTCTCTAATTGGATAGAAACAACATTTCCAGTATATACTTTCACTTATTGGGTCACCACATAATTTGTATCAAAACAATATCCTTGACCTTTCATTTTCGTTCATTCTCCATTTGAATTAGTCATCGATTCCTGGCATTTCCACCTTATAAATCTCTCTCAAACCATTCACTACCACCAACTTGTTGCAAGTTGCTATTATCTATCATCTGATCTAAAGATAAAAACCTCTAGCTGGTGTACAGACATCTACTATCTATATCAAATCTGTTTCCTATAAATTGATCACCTCCTAGCTTTAAAATGCTTAAATGATCATCTTTAGTGCTTGCAAGAAAGACAGTTTCCTTTAACGTGATTTTTAAAGCTCTGTGACCAGACTACCTCCTCTGTGTCACCTCACACCAAGCTCCTATCGATCTGTAAATGCTAGAGGCACTGGATTTTCTGTTTTTTAACTGATTCACCTGCTCCTGTACCAGACACTTGCGTATGCAAATTTCTCTACCTGGATGACTCTGCATTTACGAATGTTTTCAGTTCTCTGACACTGATATTGCAGTAGATACGACATAAATAAATAGGCTTATTTCCTAGGTTTCCTTCTATCCAAGCCCAGAGATTAGCACATTTGTGTTCTTTGGTGACCATAAAGTTAAAGCGAAGTAATAGTCTCAATTAGGTGGTAAATCAATTTATTAGAGACTAGTAATTCCTTTTGAGGACACGCTCTTGAATTACTTCCTTCAAAGATCTCAGCAGAGATGAAAATATTAAAAAAGCATTCACATAATTTTAACTTTCCACCTGGAATCAGAGGCCTGAGCCAACATTTATTGTCTTTGCAGCTCAAGAGGATTCCTAGTAATTTCTAGTTGTAAGGACCCCACCCAAAGCATCTGGGTTTTGAGTTACTCTAACTAGGAATTATTATTCTCATCTTAGTAAAGTCACTTAGAATAATCCATGCATGTGGTGATGTGCAGGGCATAGGAACTTGAGAGAAAAGATTTCACTAAAAATAAGAACAATATATCCAACATAATTTCAAATTATTTTGTATAATATACTGTTCAGTTTAAGTTTAGATATAATGACTGATAATTCTTCTCTCATACATATTTTCTCATTTTATTAGCTCTAGGGTATAATCTTAAAGTAGCATAGCTCCCTGTTTGGATAATTTTTTCAATCCTTTTGAGGTTGTTCTTCACCACAGGAAACGCAGATGGGCAATCTTAGGATAGCTGTTTATGTCAGCAGCACACATGTAAATTCTAGAGTCCAAAACTATTGTTTTATTACTACCATTATTTTTTCCAAAAATTCAAAGCTCTAACGAATTTCTTGCTCTCCAGGAAAAATATTATGACGTCTATATGCTGGCAGCTACTAGGAGACACCAACAATTCCAAACTCATATGTTTTTCTTGGTTGTATTTTGAAATACAGAAAAAGTGCAAACGTTTTGACTTTGCTACTTTTTGTTAAATGTGACAAAAACATGTACATAGTTTTAATTATTTCATGTCATGATAGCAATAAAAACAACATATTGATAAAGTGAAATAATATAACACATTTCAAAATATAAAAAGTGCATTCAAAATAGACTATTTTTTGCAAAATCAAAATTATTTTCGATTTTTTAAAATTTATTTTTCACCCATGTCAATGTTTTCTTCTTTGTTTATAATCTTTTAAAATACCTTTTCATTTGATACTTTATGTGAATATTTAAATTAATTACTTCTAAGCTTAAGCGGTCTCATATTGCTACTCTTTTCTATCTTCATTAAATTCACTGTTCCATTCTCCTAGTCAACTATTTTCTGCCATCTCTCTTTCCTTCAATTTGAAATATCTCCCCTTTCATCAACTTTCAGCTGGTTTCTACTTATTTGAGAAGGGATAACAGTTAAAAGAGATTGTTCACAGGCTCCTGCCACCGTATTTACCATTCTAGATGCATCCTATTTATATTCTCTGTTCTTTTGCTTGTTTTTAATGATGAATGTTAGTTAAGACCAACCATTCCATTTGTGCAGTCATTCTCATTTCTTCTTGTTTGTGCAAGGAAAATTCCAGCAATTTTTCTCATTCACGCGCATGTCTTTTCAGTAAATCTCCTTAACATAAGAGTATATCGGCATTTATTGTTTCAATCCCTCATCTCCATTTTTCTGCTCAATCCAGTCAAATCCAGCTTTCATCAAATAGATTTTTTTCAAGGTTAGCCCTTACCTCCAAGTTGCTGTTCCCAATGGCTAATATGCAACCTCACTTGCTCTAGTTACAATACTCTTCCTTGGGAACCATGGTCCTCTTCTCCCTGTGCTCCATTGTTTCTTAGTTCTTCTTATCCTTACCTGGATGTCCTAAATGTCTGTTCTCCCCTTTATGTCTCTTGCCCTCTTCACATGGAAGAGCTTGATTGGCCCAGGGCTTCTTCTCTATCAACATTTCCTCTAACAGTGATTCATAATATCTTAGGGGCTTACAGGCCATCTCTATGCTGATTTCTTCATTAAAATTCAAACTCCAATATTTAAATACCCCCTTAACATCTCCACTTGCATTTATCTCAAATCTAACAAGTCCTAAACCAAAATCATGGCCTCCCAACCTCCAAAATAGCTCCTCCTACAGTATTCCCAGCTCAGTAAATGTTAGCTCAAGATGCAATCTAAGAGTCTTTTGTGATTTCTTCTGGATCACTCACATCTACATCTTCCCATCAGCAAGGCCATCAGCTCTACCTTCAAGGTATGTATGGAAAATGTCTCTTCTTTCTCTACCTCCTGGACTTAGTCCCTATTATCTGTCCTCTGGATTATGGCAATGGCTTCCTTACTGATCTCTCAGCTGTGATCTTGCTCTCTATAGTTTATACTCAACACAGTGGCCTAGGTGAACAGTTAAAAACCACTTAGATTATGACATTGCTCTTTTCAAAACCCTGCAGTGGCTACTCAAGTCACTTAAAGAAAAAAAGTTCTTACAAAAGCAAAAAAGGCCACTAGATGAAAATGCAAGTCTCCACCCACCTCTACTGTTCTGATGTCTTCTCCTACCCATTCTCCTCCCAGAATTCATTGCTAGCGCACTGGCCTCCTTGAATCTGTTGGATAAGCTTCTGGCTCAGCATGTTGGAACTTTGCTTAGCAAATCTTTCACTAGATATCCATATGGATCATTTCCTTGTGAAAATAGCATTTATCACCACATGACCTACTAATAATCTACTTATTTATTTATAAATCTTTCTCTTAAACAACAAAATGAAAGCTCTCTGAGGGAAGTTATTACTTTGCTTATATATATATATATACACACATAGATACACAATAAAGGATATAAAATAAATAATAAATATTAGAATAGAATAAATGTACACTACAACAGTTATTTTATTACACTATTATTTTTATTTCAGTTGTATTTTAAATGCAAGTCAACTAAGTTCTAATAAAATAGGTTTCTAGTACTTGCATCGTAAAGAATAGAAATCATGGTGATATTCAAAATACTGTGTGTTCAAAATCAAAAGCATTGAAAAAATAATTTAAGTGTTTCTTTCTTCATGGATGGTATGGAAATCTGGCTCCCAAAATATCAACAAAACAATCTGTTGATAAGATGAAGCTGAGATTGTTGATTAGGGGAAAATACCAACTTACAAAGCTCTGGAGTGTTGTCTACAGGGGCGGGGGTGGAGGAAGAGGTCAGAATTTATTAAGAATTGTAAGTTTGGTTTAAGACAATCTTTAAATGTGGGGGCTTGATAAGGATTGGATAGGAATCACATGCCACAGCCAGAATTGGAGGAATCAGCCAGGAGAGGATTTTGAGAAAAATATTCAAATAATCTTAGGGTGTAAATTGTTTGTTGAAGCTTTCCAGTAAAGATTTGATGGTTTTCTAGGAAGTTCCTAATGAGCCATGGAGCCATTGCTGGGGCAGAACAGTCCTGGAAGAGTAAAGAAATACTAATAATGGAAGTGGAATAGCAAAATTATGTTACTGTGGATATTAAGGTGTGATTTCGATTCTCAGTGGACAGCTTGAGCATGGGAGTAGACCGTCTTGAGGCATGCGTTCTCAATGGTTTAAGTCTAGTTCACAATGTCATGCTTTTTCTTAGTTAATGAGGAGTTACCCACCTCACTGGATTGTTACTTTTTTAATGAGTCTAACTGTCCTTTCTCTGTGCTTCTACTTCCTCTGGGTTTTTCCTTCATATTCCCAAAATAGTTTTATTTAACACTAAACTGTGTCTATTTTCCAAATGAGCATTTGAGGATGATTGCTTAAAAGAAATTTTAATTTTTACAGTTTGGCTAAATATTCTTAAATCAACATAACACAACAAAATACAGTTATAAAACAATTATCCATTTCTTCTTGATAATATATCAAAATGTTTCATATCTTATTTTATTTTATTTTATTTTTAATACATATTTGTTTACCAATGAATAAATGACATATTTATAGAGGGAATTTAAGAGTTGGAATAATTATCTATAAATTGAGACAAATAGATTTTAAGAAAAGAGAGCCTTTAAAACATATATTTTTTTTCTATTTTTTATTTGTCTATGTGGGGAAAACAAGATGCTCCATTATACCAACACTGCCCTCTTTCTTATTCCTATATCCCTTTTCCTAGGTTGTAGAAAATTTAAATTCTTTGTCATTTTGGAATAGAGAGAGTTGAACCAAATGTGAAATGTCTTCTATATTCTTGAATCAGTAAAGCAGGAATTTGATTATTTTCTTCAGATCTGCTGGTACGTCTGATGCATTTGTTAAATGAATTCCTAAGTAAACAGACTTTATAACTATGATGGGTCAAAAATCTATAATAATGTATAAATATAGAAAAATCTCTAGATAAACCCACTCACACACACTACATTTACATATTTATTTGGCATGTTCTCTGCTTTTATAGTTTCCACTGAAAAAGCATGACTAGAGGTATTTCTATGAAGTACTAGTTTGCTATGGATCTTAAAACAAATATATCTAACCAATGTAATCTTAAAAAATAACCTGGGAGTGTTAAGGTAATGTCATTTATCAAAATTATTACTGCATTTTCTCCAAAAACATTGCCTTCAGAATTTTGAATCTATTTTTAGTGCTTATTTAAATTATGGAAAAGTTATCATTTTTATTTTTGGGCAATATTCAAATCTTATCCAGGACTAAGTCTGGAAAGGATAAGGGATAGTCAAGCTGCATAGTACTACTTTGTTTAAAAATTATGTGAAATATTTCTAAAAGCAGTTATAGAAGGTAAATTTCAAAATTATTTTGAACAAGGTAGCATTATTTAAATAAGTATATAGATTTTTGGAGTGATTACTTTAAGGAATACTGCACTTTGAGCTATATCGTTTCAACTGGATGGCCAATGTAACGATACATATATATATGTTATATAATGATACTATATTATTTTTAAATTATTTTAATATTTTGAATATGAATAATAGTGTTTTATTTTCTACCTTTCTCCATTCCTTACTTCAGGAAAGTATATTTGTCAAGGAAATAAAAATAAAGTTAGATATTTTTAAAGTGGTTGTTTTGCAACTAAGAACAGTAAACCAACCAATAAACAAAATCATCTGTCTATATTTTTTCAACTTTTATGAGATTCACTGATGAACAGAAGTTATTTCTTCAGATATAAAGTTAAGCCATAAAACGTTTTATAAACAGGAATTTTGACCAGAATAAGTAGTAAGACCACTCAGAGATGATGGTGCTAAACCAGCACCCATGTTGGAGTTTTATCAGCCGGGTGTGAAGGCATGGTGCTGCAATTAACTACATACATTAGAGCTGGAGAAACACAACCTCTCAGCGCTTTACAGCAAATATAATGCAATTCCCTCTAATTGTATAGTAACAAAATTCTCATTCTTCCCACTTCAGTTAGCTTTGTAGCAGTCAAATCTAATAATAGATTTGTAAAAGTCTTGTACATCATGAAAACCTTTCCAAATATTTATCCCTTTTCTCTCTCATATAGATTGCACCTTGTACAAAACAGTCTCCACATCTCTCCTCTTTAGCGTTTGACCGGTCTTTGAGTCTTATTTTTCACCCAGTCATTTCTCCAACACTAAACTGCTCTATTGACTGAGTATATTTGATCCTCTAAGACTTCAGAAAGCTACTTGCCTGAGAATCAAATATAAGCAGTAGGATTGGGAGACGAACAGTGGAAGGCACCACTGTCACAATCACCGCCAATTCACCTATTAGGATGCTGCATTTGTGGTTTGGTTTTGTTTGCAAGTCTTGATTCTTTCCCACCATATTAAGACCTATTGTCTTCCTCAAAATGTCAGTTCCATATTTCTTCCTTATTTGAAGGATTACCAGAGTCCCAGTTTCACACAGTTATGCAATTATGATTAGAATCCATTTACTTCCCAATAATTGGAGTCCAGCCATCACCATGGGAATAAAAGCAAGACTTACAGTTCAGAGCAAAGAACAAAATCGTGTCATACATCTTGTGCAAAAAGGGCAGAACATCGCTTGGCATCAGTGACACTCTGAGCGTCAATGTAGAATTTTAATTGCACTTTGTCTTCTTTGCAATAAAAGAGCATGTTCTAAACCCTTTCAAATAGAATTAATTCTAAAACCAAATTAAGGCTCCCACATTATGATTTAAGTTGAAGCAGCTGATGTTTCATGCCAGCAAAGGCTATCTATAAGAAATACTGTGGAGTTATGCAGTATGTGTATTTACTGGTATCACAGGTAACATTTAAATAAATTCAATTTCACTGTGAAACTTTCCTTTTTGTAATTTATGACAACAAACAACACTAATAAGAAGTGTTGTCTAACTCATTTTATCTTCTTATAGCCTGGTACTTCTTTTTAATGGTGAGGGATGTACCTATGCTGGTTAACACAACTACCACTAGGTCTAGCAGTCCCAAATTAGAATTAACTATTTTTCTTAGAAATGGGTGGTTATCTATAATTTGTATCTTCAAACAAAGACCAGCATTTTCATGCCAGCCATTCGTGTTAAAATATATCACTCTAAAATTCACACAGAAAGCCACCAAACTCTTTCTAATTTTCTCCTTAAAACTTTCTCCGCAAGATCACTTTCTAAAAGTAACATAGTTATCAGCCCCTACACAATCAATTTACCTACCAACTTGGAGGTCATTTTTCTACCTGTCATGTTCTCAGATCTATATTTTCATTTCTATTTCCCTAGCCTATTTCTAAGGCAATTCAGATTCACATCTCTAAACGTGTAAACTATTGCAGTCAATTACTCACTAAGCTCCATCAACAGTACTCCTTATATGATCTACCTGATTTAACGCATTTTTTAGGTCAGTTTCCTAGTTAAGAATCCATTTATTCATTCTAGCACTGATGATGTTTCAAGCTTGTTAATGACGTCTGACTCTTTTATCAGAATGGTGCCAGTCATTTCAGATAACCTAACTGTGGGAAGTACCCTACTTCTCTAGTCAACCTCAATGGCTGCTTTGTCACAGCATACAAATGGATTCCCTCTTCTAATGACTGGCTTATTTCCACTCCTGTAATCTGAATGGCACATGGATACTCTTGGGAATAATTCCTGGCTCCACAGGATAAAAAAGTGTATCTAGGTCTGTTGTTTCCTTTTTCATGACATAAAATCATCTATATCCTGTTGTCTTTCCAGAAATATTTCTTAATAATAAACTGCTTCATAAAATATTATTCTTTCCTCCCTTGTCATCTTTCTTATCTTGACTGGACAATTTTCACTGTGCAAAATGCTATTGACCAGAACTGCATAAAATATGCCAGAGGAAGAGAAGAAGTGATTTTTCGGAAACAATTAAAATCAACTTATTCAGAATTATTGTACATGCAAATGAATTTATAGCATATCATTGTATTCAAATGAATGTATATTACATACACAAGTTGGTTTCCAGATTATAATAACTACCTTTGTTTCAAATAAAATGAAATTGAAAATGAGAGTTTAAAGGGAAATGAAATATCTCAAGTGCTTACTTTGATTAAGTGAAGGAAATCTTTGCATATATGGAATCAAAATGAAGACCAATTTAATAAATTAACTCAAGCAGTCATTTGATAGGGGAAAATTTATCTAAAATAATTGCTTATCATCATGTAGCTGTGTTAAGAACCAGATTATTTAACTGAGTAGGATTTATAGAAATAGAGTCACAACAGATTTATCTATAATCAAAAATACTTGTATATTTCAATTGTTCTGAGAATATGACTTCAATTGTGCAAATCTATTTGAATATTATGCAATAATGCACATATTTATATTTCATCTGAACACTACTCCATACATTTTCCATGTTAATTCAAATGATGACCTATAAACTCAAAGTAGTTATTCTCTTTAACAATACAGTTATTAAATATATTGTAAATAATTAAATTCAATATATTAGCTGATTTCTATTGATTCAGTTGATTTCTATTTCCCATAATTCAGTCGTGCCGTTTGTCACATTATAGAAATCAATCATAATACTTAAAAGTGTATATTTTAACTGTTACAGTTTTTCTTTCAGATTACAGTTTTACTTTTAGACAAAGGATTACAATATATCCGTATTATTTGTACATGTAAAGAAAAATACCCTAAAACCCAACAACAACAGAATTTTCATTTTCAGGGAATAATTCTTTTTTTTAAAAGTGAAGAAAAAATTGTATAGCTATTAGGAGTTAATTGTATCTCCAAAATATTTTGCTGTTGCTGCTGTTGTGACTGGCTGCCTAATAATACTGACTTCTTAAATAAGTATAAGACTGACCACATAAAAGACTTTCCAAATCAATATGAAGAAATCTAATTCAACAGAAAAATATGAAAAGGTTTTAACAGGGACTTAAAACAGGAAACTCAAACGGCCAACGAACATTTGAAAATTGAAAGACTGACTACACAGGGGAATAAAATTACGAGCCCTCTGAAATAACATTGCATGTACATAGATTTGTCTGTATATTGAAGATGTGGGGCAACAGAAATGGGGGTGTAAATTGGTCCAACTGCTTTGCAAAGCATTCTGGCATTTTCTGGTAAATATACAAAATGTGTGACCCAATAATTTCACACCTATTTATATGCTTTAGGATTAATTGTGTCCATTTTGTACATGTACAAAAATGTTATGGTGCCATTGTTTATAATATCTCCTAACCAGGAACAATCAAAATACTCAAGGAAATGAAAACAAACAAATAATGTGTGCCATACTCACATACTGGGATACATTTCAGCAATGAAAATAAACAAATTACAGCTGCAAATAATGACATCAATAAACCTTTCAACCATAAAGTTCCACAAAGAATAAATTTAGGTTGGTTCAATTTTCATGAAGTTCAAAAAAAAGTAAATCTAAACTAGATGTTTTCTATAGGCTATTACAACAATTTGTAAAACTATGGAGAAAATTAAAATTCAGATTGGCGATTATTGTTAGAGAAGGCAGGAGTTGTGATTAAGGAAGGGCATTCCATGGGGAGAAGGACGGTTCTTATATATTCTAGTCTGTCTCCTTGGAAAAGATTACGTGGTTTTGTTTATTGTGTTATTTAATTTGAAAGTATATGTGCAGACTGCACAAAAATCTATTATAGATATTTTATGCTTCATGTTTTAAGATATAACAATGATAAAATAGAAACACAAACTAGTAAATATCAATAAACTTTCCTGCGTGCAAATATGATGTAAAGAAGATCTCTTATACAATATCTTCATGCAAGAGCAAGAGGTGGAACAATCAGGTAATTTTCTCTAATAAGAACTCTGTTCACCAAGGGCTATGATGGCATTTAAACTAGGGAAACAGTTAAATGTCACAGTAGGAAGGAGGTTTCAAAAAAAGAAAGAGAATCTACCACATATCGAGTATGGTAGACCCGATTAAACCACATGCAAAAGATTCAGAAATAAGTGAGTTATTAGTGAAAAATGACTTGCTGTAACATCTATTTCCCCCGTCTTATACCAGGAAATATAACATATTATTCCTAAAGATTAGCATAGAGCTCAAAACTATGTATGTACATTCTATCTGCTGAAAGGGAAAAAGTAAGGAGATATGATGTGTTATAATCATTCTAGATAACTAAGCTAAGCAGTTAATTGAGAAGTAGAGGAAAGAGACTAGTATTTTGATGAAGAAAAGATAAATCTTTAACAGAAAGTTTGAGAAAATTGTCTTAGATATTTAGTAAGACTCTTGGGCCATTTTTCAGAAGCTGGGACCCTGCTTCAAACAGAGTCATTGATGGAGAAATGGAATTGGATAATAAATACAAACTCACCGCGGAAGATTGCTTGGATGGGTATGTTAAGCCCATCTACAGCACGAACATCCTCAAACCAGATAAGATTATGGAGACCAATGCTTATTAGCAATTTTATCCAAAGGAACAGCAGCAAAGATCATGAGTAAAATGAACCAAACATTGTCCTCCTGCATCTTTTTTCCCACAAGTCAGAAGTGATTATGTGATCTCATGAAAGATCTAAGATTGTTCCAAACATGAATGAAAACAAACAAGCTTTCAGGTTTGGAGAAAGAGTAGAAAAAATAAGAAATTTAATTTGGATAAATAACCAACTGTAAAATTTCTTATAACCTAATTGTACGGGCAATACTTTTTAAGGACATTGTTGCTAACCTTAAGAAAATAATATTCTTGTGGGGGAATAATTATGCAAAAAATAGTTACAATATAACATGCATACTATGTTGAAATATTACAATTTAGTGTGATGATTTAGAAGAGGAACAATTGACAGGCTGCTTGGAAGATTGGGAAAGAGTATGAGATGATTTTCAGAGGAGAAGATTGAGAAGAATATGTAGAAACTGTTCAAGGAAAGAAATGGAGAAGAGACACTCCTGATAGAGTCAACAGCATTTTCAAAAGCACAGAAATGTAAAATGCCATGAAATATCTTTGAATCATGAGTATAATTTTGACAGGGAGGTCAGGCTACAATATGTGGAAAGAGGAAAGAAAGAGTGTGTCCAATTGTTGGTAAATGTGAACTCCACAGGTAGATGATATTGGTCCATGAAACTAACACTGATTTAGAAAACTGAGGATGATATGTTATTCAATAAAGCATTTCAAGAAAATAATTTTCTTAATTAAGTAGCTATTATTATAATGTTATTATAGACATTTTCCATAACATGATAATGTGTGGAAAGAGAAAAAAAAAAACCCTAGAAAAAATATTCAGTGAGCCATTAGTCTCAGTGAGCTTGGGCTCTATATCAAATTACCATAGACTGGCTTAAACCAGAAATATTTATTTCTCACAGTTCTAGAGGATGGGAAGTGTAAGATGAAGGTGCTGGCAGATTTGGTTCCTGGTTTCTAGACGACTATTTTCTTGCTACATCTTCACATTTCTTCTTTTTTTAAAAAAACTGAATTATTTAATAGAGGTATTAGAAAGTACTTGAAACATAAATGTCCAGAGAATTATTATAATTTCCAAGGTACAGAAGCCTCTCTATGCCCACCCCCTTCACAAAAGCTTAGGGATAATCAATGTCGTTTCACTTAAACTTATCTATGCTGTTGCCTATTACTGTAGTTTATTCGTTTTCTTTGTTGTCAAGTATCTCACTCTGTGAACATAGTACCATTTAATTATCCCCTCAGCTTTTAATGGACCTGTGAGATGACTCGATTTTTGCCTAAAATTAATAATGCTACCATGTAAGTCCTCAGGACCCGTATGCATTTCTCTAGGTTATATATCTGGGGTAAGATTGCTTTATCATAAATTATCAGCATTTTAACCCCACTACAAAATGTCAAACTGCTTTCTAAAGTTGTTCTGTTTCTAAATTTTGCATTCTTCACATTGTAAATCTACCTTAAAACAAAGTCTCTCCTATCCCGGCATGCCTGTGATAATGATTTCTCCACCAATGGGGTCTAACTGCTGGCAGATGATAATCTTCTGCTTGTTAATGACAATCACCTGTTGAGAATTTATTTCTCATCACGCTTTTGCAACTTGTTTGTCTTGGCTGGTCTAGTCTGGGCACAGAGGCACTTGGCTCCAACCTGCGTATTGAGTTCAGATCTCTCATAGCTGTCTCTCAGATCTGAGACAGGGTCTTCTCAGAGGTCAAGAAGACAATCCAACTACATAAGTGCGTTTGAAGCCTCTGTTTGTTTCACATCCATCAATATTAAATTGACCAAAACAAGTAATACAGTCAAACTGAAAGTCAAGAGGTAAGGAAGTGCACTCTGCCACCATGAAGCCATGGCAAGTCTTTAGATGTATAATCCTTCCTATGGAGTGAAAAATCAGGATCGATAATTCAGTCAACCACATCTGGAACATAAGCTACAAAGAAAACATTGCCATTCATTTATTTCTAACCAATTATTGTACTTTCACAATCATAATTTTTTAATTCATTTTTTAAAATCTTGGAACTCACACCCAGCAAATCAATCTGCTTATTGAACAATGAATTGGGAAGCACAACTACAAGCTTTCACTTACACAAACAAAATTTTCTCTCCAGTTGAACCAAGCAAGACTTTTAGACAATGCAAATTTAATTTGGAAACTTTAGAAAACACATTTATCTAAATTGGACAGTGACAAATTTCAAGATTCATGGAAAAAAGTCAAGCGACGTGCATTATTACCCAACTTATAAATATTCTATTTACAGTTCCTAAAAACATAAATGTATTATTTTGACATGTGTAGTTTTAGCATAATTACCATATTCCAACTTAGATACACAAAAAGTCATTTGTATAAAACCACAAAATACACTAATATATAATATTAATACTTTTCTTTAATCTCTCTTCCAATTTCTCAATTATTTTGCAATTGTTAAAATTTACTCTTCTTTGAAAAAAAGTTATTTATTTCAGCAATGATACCTCATGTGTAATTTGGATGAATATAGGTAAAATATTCAAATAATATTAACATGAACTTTAGCAAATTAATTATACCAATGATCTATGGTTGCATAAAACTTAGAAATGAGATGAGGAAATTAATTGTACAGACAGGCACATTGAATAGTTGATTGTCTTAATATTAGCCACCTACCTTACTCTGGCACTCATTAATTTATAGAAGAATTTTGTAGATTCCAATTGTTTTTCTCTACTGATTATAGGGTTATATAGTGGTTAGTTAGGCTTGTTTGAGTATTTTTTTAATAAAGATTGGTTTCAAGACAGAACTAACTAAAGAATCTCAAATAGAATGTCAAGTCTCTAGTAACTATTTTTTTAAGAAAAGCTAAAAAAGTTATCTATTGTATCTGTACCAAAGCTGTTTTTTTATCTATGGCACTTCCATAAAAATTGTGTGACTTTAACAATATCCATCTTCTTAAGAACATATTGGATTATTATTATAACTTTTGTTGTTGTTGTTGATGCTCTGACTGGGTCTGTCTGGTATACTATAATTATTTGTAGGAATATATTTGCTGAATATAGAAATGTTTAAACCGTTTTGCCTTCCTGAATGAAGGCAAAAAAGCACCTTTGAAAATATATGGCCTGAAGATTTACACACACACTTACAAACCTAAACATACATATTTACACAAATATATATAAGCAGAGAGGAAAGAAAAAGGGAACATTCGATTTTTCACAATTTCCTATGAGCTTTGCATGAAACTAAGATAATATGGATACAATTTTTTGTATTCATCCACAAAATAGAATGAATCAAAAGGTCACAATTTTTTATTTTATTAACCAAAAACCAAGATGAAATCTTGAATAAAATAGCTGGTGAATAAAAAATCATAAGATCATTTCAAAAAAGTACAGTTGAAAAAAAATAGTCACATAAGTAAAACAAGCACAAGACAACAAATGCATGAATAAATACCAAGTAAAATTATTATTTTAGATATATATTTTAGAGTATGATTATGTATATAGAAAACTCTTTTTAGAAAGATTTTAATTAATGAGTCAACTTTTGTTATTAAGACAATTTTTTTAGAAAAGTTTTTGGTTCATGGCAAATTTGAGGAGAAAGTACAGAGCTTTCCCATATATTTCCTGCCTTCACATATGCATCAACTTTCCTGTTATCAATATCCCCCACCACAGTGGTAAGTTTCTTACAGTTGATGAAACTACATTGACACATTGTAATCACTCAGAGTCCACAGTTTACTTTTAGGTATGGTACGTTCCAAATGGATGAGGATATGTAACCATCATTATGGTAGCATACAGAGTATTTTCATTGCATTAAAAATGTTCTATGCTCCTCCTATTCATTCCTCCAATCCCCCAACCCATGGCAACCACCAGTCTTTTTACTGTCTCCATAGTTTTGCCTTTTCCAGAATGTCATATATTTGGAATCATCCAGTATGTAGCATTTTCAGATTGGCTTCTTTCACTTGATCATATGCATTGAAGTTTCCTCTGCGTCTTTTCATGGTTTGATAGCTCTTTTATTTTTAGCACTGATTAACATTCCACTGTGTGGATGTACCACGATTTACTTATCTATTCACCTACTCAGGGCATATTGGTTGCTTCCAAATTTTGTCAGTTATGAACAAAGCCACTATAAACATTCATACGCAGGTTTTTCCATGAACTTACATTTTCAACTCCTTTGGGAAATTACCAAGGACCACAATTTCTGGAACTTATGGTGAGAGTACATTTAATTGTGTAAAGAACTGCCGACCTGTCTTGGTTATACCATTTGTGCAATCCTACCAGCAATACAAGTGAGTTCCTGTTGCTCTATAGCCTCGCCAGCATTTGGTATTGTCAATGTTCTGGGTGTCTTTTTTCTCTCAACAATTTAAATATTTCACCTCATTCTATTCTTATTTGCATAGTTTCTGAGGAGAAGTCAAGTGTAATTCCTACCTTTGCTCCTCTATCATTGGTACAAAGTTGAGCTTTGGGGTTTATTTTGATATGCCATCTTTCAGGATTTTTTCCTTTATCTTTGATTTTCTGTAGTTTGAAAACAGTATGGCTTGGTGTGGGGGTTTTGGCGTTCATTCTGCTTGGTGTTCTCTGATCCCACTGGATCTGTGGTTTGGTATCTGAAACTCATTTGGGGAAATTCTCAGTCATTATTCTTTCAAATATTTCTCGTTTCTTTCTCTTTGTTCTCCTGGTATTCCCATTGTGTGTATGTTATACTTTCATAGATGTCTCACAGGCTTTGGATATTTTGTTTGATTATTTCAGTTTGTTCTCTTTACTTTTTGATTTTTGAGGATTCTTGATACACCCTCTAGCTGAGAGTGTCTTTCCTCAGCCATGGAAAATTGACTCATAAGCCAATCAAAGGCATTCTTCACTTCTGTTACAGTATTTTTTATCTCTAGCATTTCTTTTTGAGTCTTTCTCCGAATTGCCATCTGTCTGCTTACGTTGCCCATCTGTTCTTGTATGCTGTCTACTTTATCCATTAGAGCCCTTAGCATATTAATTGCAGTTATTTTAAATTCTCAGTCTGTTAATCCAGCACCCCTGTTATGTCTGGTTCTGTTACTTTCTCTGTTCCTTCAAATTTTGGGTTTTTGCCTTGTAATTTTTTCTTGTTAGTCAGACATGACGTACTGGGTGAAAGGAACTTTCGTAAACAAGCCTTTAGTAATGTGGTGGTGAGATGTGGGGGCGAGGAAGAATTTTGTAGTCCTATGATGAAGTGTCAATCTTTTAGTGAGCCTATGCCCCTGGACTGTGTACCTCACAAGAGTTTCTCAGTTTCTTCCTCTCCCTTAGAGGGTGGCTAAAGTGGGCTGAATTTGGGTATTTCCCTTTTCCCATGTGATACGCTATTGCTGACTGGAGTTGTGTATTTCCATCCCCCAGGTCAGTTAGGCTCTGATAATACTTCAGCAGGTCAGGCCCTGTTTAACTAGTTCTTCCTAAGAGGGGGCCTTTTTAAGAAGAACAGAGTGCTTTGGCATATTTCAAAAATGTCCTTTTTCCCCTCTCCCTGCCAAAAACACAAGGGGACTTTTCTCAGATGTTTATTGTGAGAAACTATTTGAGCTCCTGGAAGTAAATCTCACAAAACTCTTGGGAGCTATCCTATAACAGGTCCCCCTGGGCTTTTTAACTCTCAGCCTTATCTGCATTGAGCTTCCAGCACTTTGTCAATTACGTTTCAGGTTTTCCTACCGTGAACCTGGTTCCAGTGGTAGTTTCTGCTCTGGTGAACTGTGACTCCCTGTATTTGTCTGTCTGTCTCTCCAATCCTGGGGACAGCAGTTTTCCCTGTGTCTTTCCCTCTCTTACAGATCCTAGAAGAGTTGTTGATTTTTCTGTCTGTTCAGCTTTTTACTTGTTGTCAGGATAGAGTGGTGACTTCCAAGCTCCTTATACGTGGAACCATAAAGAAAGAGTTTTATTTGTGAAAGTATTTTATGACTAGAACCATTTCATAAATCCAACTTTTAAAAAGAAGCAAATTAATCACTTGGGAAAAGATAAATATTTCAAAATCATATCAAGATATACAAGAAATTATATATATATGTATATGTATGAAATTTTTTGCCTTCCTGGAAAGAAATGAATTACATCATGCTGGGTTATATTTCTTAATACTTAATTGGTGGATATTCATCTTTATCCTACAGTGAAATTGATCTTCCCTGTGTTGTATTTGTCATAGTAGATTCAGAAAAGTAAGTCTCAATTTTTTACTATTTTCTTGAACAAACAAGCATATGCATGTATTTTCTGTTTGAAGGACTGAAAGATTTCACATGAAATTAACAGGTCCTGGTGTATTTTCGAGGGGTAAGTCTTTGTTATGTTTCTCAATTTTTTCCAACAAATATTCCCTATAGTAAGTTTAGGTCCTGTACAAAAAAATAGTTTAATAATTAAGTAGTTTAAAAACGGAAATGTTTCATTCCTACCTATGTCTGAAGCGAGTATTGGTCTGAGAGTAAGTCTGACGTCCTTAATAGCTTTTTGCCAGACTTGCACTGGTCATTATCCCAGTCAGTAGGTAACAATGTCCTCGCCACAACTCTAGTATCATGACTGAGGAAGAAATTGCACACATAGTTATCAATCTATTTAAGTTGTATGGCCATTCTTGAACCAAATATGATGTATGATGTTGTAGTTGTAAAGATATATCCACCAATTCTCTATTTCTTCCCTGAAGAGACAGAGCTTAATTTTTCTTCCCTTGTGGGTTACACTTAGTGAGTGACTATTGACTAGAATGCAGCAGAAGTCATGGGATATCAGTTGCAAAATCAGGTTATGAAATGACTGAAGCTTCCATGCTGAGAACACTATTTTGTTACCTCTCTCTAATTACTTGCTCTGGAGAAAGTCCACGGTCATGTCAAGACAGCACTGGGGAATGGGAAGCCACCAGGGGAATAAGCTTCTATCTAATCGATCCCCTGTTGAGCTTTGAGTTGATAGCAGCCCCATGCAATAGCTTGAGTATAGCTTTATGACAGACCCTGAGCCAGAATCACCCAGTTAAGCAGCTACCATATTTCTGAACCCCCCAAAATGTGGAATAACATTTTTTTTTTTTTACCTTAAGCTGCTAAATTCAGGGTCATTTGTTACACAGCAATAGGCAATTGATACCTGTTTAATTAGGGGTTTTGTGCTACTGTAACAAAAGCCTAAAAAATGTGAGTGGCTTAGGAAATGGAGAGTGGACTTCGAGGAGAGTGTTAGTGAATACTTAAAGTGCCTTCAACACGCTGTTCATAGAATCTTGGATTTTGAGGATGCTACAGGTGAAACTTGTAAGAAAATGTAGAAAATTTTCTTGAAATGCTAAAGCTGAGGATGTGACTGTAAATATTTCAGTATTATCTAAAAAAAATAAAGATGGTACCTCAGAGTACCATTCAGTGACAAAAGTCCCCACCAAAGAGATTTAGGGTGTGCCTCTCAGATTCTCTCCATAACACAATGGGGCTTCTAGGAAGATCTAGGGCGTGTCCCCTCACTCATGTTAGCAGGAATCCAAGGTCCAGAAGGGTATATCTCTAGAAGGGGCTTATCTCACTGTGCTCATAGAGTGAACCTCAATTAGATTTTTAAGACTCACAAATTTCATAAAATAATTACCTCTGTAGAAACATTGCCAGCTTGAACTAAGACATACAAAGATCATATAAAATAAAAAGAACCAAGAATCACAGAGAAATATTTCCAGGCTTTGAAAACTAATCAAAGGACTTCCAACATTGTTGGGGATCAGTGACCCCTTTTTGTCTCCCATCTTCTCGCTGTTTGAACTGGAATGTCTTCTCAACCATTGTGTGCTGGGTGTATGGAGGGCAGATAAATTGTGTCTTTGCTTTCAAAGATCAGCAGAGGTACTTAAAGAATCTTGTCTAAACCTGACTTGATTTAAATGATGAGATCCTAGACTTTGAAAAGGTTTTATACTGAGATGAGAATTTTGTGGCGTTTGGGGGAAAAAATGAATGCATTTTGCCTGTGAGAGAAATGTAAAAAATTTATGGCCGGAGAAAAGACTCAAGTCATTTTATTTTAATTTTTTTTATTGTGGTCAAAATAGTTTATAACATTGTGAGATTTCAGTTGTACATTAATATTTGTCAAACACCATACAAATGTACCCCTGCACACCTTGTGCCCACCCTCCGCCACTTCCTCCTGTTAACCACTAAGTTTTTCTCTTTGTCCATAAATTTGTTTATAGTCCACATATGAGTGAAATCATATGGTGTTTGTCCTTCTCTGCCTGGCTTGTTTTGCTTAACATGATGCCCTCAAGGTCCATTCATGTGGCTGCGAATGGGATGAATATGTCCTTTTTGTGGCTGAGTAGTATATACATATACCACATCTTCTTTATCCAATCATTGGTAGATGGGCACTTGCGTTGCTTCCACATCTTGGCTATTGTGAATAATGCTGCAATGAACATAGGGGTGCATAACTCTCTTTGTATTGTTGATTTCAAATTCTTTGGATAAATACCCAGTAGTGGGATAGCTGGGTCATATGGTAAACCTGTTTTTAACTTTTTGAGATATCTCTGTACTGTTTTCCAAAGTGGCTGCACCAGTTTGCATTCCCATCAGCAGTGGATGAGGGCTGCCTTTTCTCCACAACCTCTCCAACATTTATTATTTTTTGTCCTGGTGACTATAGCCATTCAAACAGGCATAGGATGATATCTAAGTGTAGTTTTGATTTGCATTTCCCTGATGATTAGGGATGTTGAGCATCTTTTCATGCGGCTATTGGCTATCTGTATATCTTCTTTGGAAAAATGTCTTTTCATATCCTCTGCCCACTTTTTCATTGGGTTGTTTATTTTTTTGTAGTTCAGTTGTGTGAGTTCTTTATGTATTACGAAGATTAACCCCTTGTCAGATATATGATTTGCAGATATTTTCTCCCAGTTGGCGGGTTGTTTTTCCATTTTGATCTTGGTTTCCTTTGCCTTCCAGAAGCTCTTTAGTCTGATGAAGTCTCAATTGTTTATTTTTTCTTTTGTTTCCCTTGTCTGAGTGGACATCATATTTATAAAGATCCTTTTAAGGCTGATGTCAAAGAATGTACTGCCTATATTTTCTTCCCGAAGTTTTATGGTTTCAAGTCTTACCTTCAACTCTTTGACCCATTTTGAGTCTATTTTTGTGTATGGAGAAAGATAACGATCTACTTTCATTCTCTTGCATGTGGCTCTCCAGTTTTCCCAGCACCATTTATTGAAGAGGCTTTCCTTTCTCCATTCTACGTTCTTGATTCCTTTGTTGAAGATTAGCTGTCAGTAGATGTGCGGTTTTATTTCTGGGATTTCAATTCTGTTCTATTGATTTGTGTGTCTGTTTTTGTAGCAGTAGCATGCTGTTTTGATTACCATAGCTTTGTAATATGTTTTAAAGTCAGAGACTGCAATGCCACCAGCTTTGTTCTCATTTCTCAGAATTGCTTTGGCTGTTCGGGGCCTTTTGTTGTCCCACATGAATTTTAGTATTCTTTGTTCTATTTCTGTAAAGAATGTCATTGGGATTCTGATTGGGATTGCATTGAATCTGTAGATTACTTTAGATAGTATGGACATTTTAACCATGTTTATTCTTCTAATCCATGTACATGGAATATCTTTCCATTTCTGTATGTCTTTACTGATTTCTTTCAGTAATGTCTTATAGTTTTCCTTGTACAGGTCTTTCACCTCCTTGGTTAAATTTATTCCTAGATATTTTACTCTTTCTGTTGCGATTGTAAGTGGGATTGTATTCTTGAGTTTTTGTTCTGTTACTTCATTATTAGAATATAGAAATGCGATTGATTTTTGTAAGTTCACTTTGTATCCTGCAACTTTGCTGTAGATGTTGATTATTTCTAATAGCTTTCTGATGGGCCCTTTAGGGTTTTCTATATACAAAATCATGTCATCTGCAAAGAGCAAGAGTTTCACTTCTTCAGTGTCTATTTGGATTCCTTCAGTGCCTATTTGGATTCCTTTTATTTCTTTTTCCTGCCTAATTGCTCTGGTCAAAACCTCCAGTACAATGTTGCATAAGAGTGGTGAGAGTTGGCATCCTTGTCTTGTTCCTGTTC
The DNA here is from genome assembly GCF_037783145.1 of Equus przewalskii. NCBI lineage: Eukaryota > Metazoa > Chordata > Mammalia > Perissodactyla > Equidae > Equus > Equus przewalskii. Next base: position 18,533,089 of record NC_091861.1, read on the forward strand.
TCAGCAGGATGACTTTCACTTTTTCCCCATTGAACATGATGTTGGCAGTGGGTTTGTCATATATGCCCTTTATTATGTTGATGTATTTTCCTTCTATACCCACTTTATTGAGAGTTTTTATCATGAATGGATGTTAGATCTTGTCAAATACTTTCTCTGCATCTAGGAGATGATCATGTAGTTTTTCTTCCTCCTTTTGTTAATGTGGTGTATCACATTGACTCATTTGTGGATGTTGAACCATCCATGTGCCCCTGGTATGAATCCCACTTGATCATGGTGTATGATCTTTTTAATGTATTGCTGTATTTGGTTTGCCAATATTTTGTTGAGGATTTTTGCATCTATGTTCATCAGCAATATTGGCCTGTAATTTTCCTTCCTTGTGTTGTCCTTATCTGGTTTGGGATCAGGGTGATGTTGGCCTTTTAGAATGTGTTAGAAATATTTCTGTCTTCTACAATTTTTTGGAATAGTTTGAGAAGAATATGTAATACATTGTGTTTGAATGTTTGGTAGAATTTTCCAGAGAAGCAATCTGGTCCTGGACTTTTATTTTTGTGGAGTTTTTGATAACTGTTTCAATCTCTTTACTTGTGATTGGTCTATTCAGATTCTCTATTTCTTCTTAATTCAGTTTTGGGAGATTGTAAGAGTCTAAGAATTTATCCATTTCTTCTAGATTGTTCAGTTTGTTGCTATATAGTTTTTCATAATATTCTCTTATAATATTTTTTATTTCTACAGTATCCATTGTAATTTCTCCTCTTTCATTTCTAATTTTATTTATTTGAGCCTTCTCTCTCTTCTTCTTAGTGAGTCTGGCTAAGGATTTGTCAATTTTGTTTATCCTCTCAAAGAACCAGCTCCGTATTTCATTGATCCTTTTTACAGTCTTTTTTGTTTCTCTTTCACTTATTTCTGTTCTAACTTTTATTATTTCCCTCCTTCTACTGAGTTTGGGCTTTGTTTGTTCTTATTTTTCTAATTTTACCAGGTGTAGTTTAAGATTGTTTATTTGAGCATTTTCTTGTTTGTTAACGTGGGCCTGTATTGCTATAAATTTCCCACTTAGGATCACTTTTGCTGCATCCCAGAAGAGTTGGTATGGTGTCTTTTCATTCTCGTTTGTCTCCAAATATTTTTGTGATTTCTCCTTTTGTTTCTTGGATAACCCATTTGTTGTTCAGTAGCATGTAGTTTGGTCTCCATATTTTTGTTCCTTTTCCAGCTTTTCTATTGTAGTTGATTTCTAGTTTCATGGCATTATGGTTGGAAACGATAGTAGATGTGATTTCAATCTTCTTAAATTTATTGAGATTTGCCTTATTCCCCAATATAGGTCTACCCTTGGGAATGTTTCATGTGTGCTTGAGAAGAATGTATATTCTGCTATTTTTGGATGGAGTGCTATATATATATATCTATTAAGTTCATCTGATCGAGATTTTCTTTTAAGTCCACTATCTCCTTGTTGACTTTTTGTCTGGATGATCTATCCATTGATGTCAGTGGGGTTTTGAGGTTCTCCACTATTAGTATGTTGTCGTTGATAGCTCCTTTTCGGTTTGTTAATAGTTGCTTTATGTACTTTGATACCCCTGTGTTGGATGCATACATGTTTATAATTGTTACGTCTTCTTGATAGAGAGTCCCTTTTATCACTATATACTGCACCTCCATATCTCTCTTTACCAGTTTTATCTTGAAGTCTACTTTGTCTGATATAAGTATGGCAATATCTGCTTTGTTTTGTTTGCCATGAGCTTGGAGTATTGTCTTCCATCCCTACACTCTGAGCCTATGTTTGTCTCTAGAGCTGAGATGTGTTTCATGAAGGCAGCATATTGTTGGGTCTTGTTCTTAATTCATCTTGACACTCTATGTCTTTTGATTGCAGAATTCAATCTATTTACATGTAGAGTGATTATTACTATATGAGGGCTTAATACTGCCATATTATTGAATGCTTCTGGTTCTCCTGCATGTCCTTTGTTCCTCGTCCTGTGTATTTCAGACTACCAATTGATTAGGTAGTTTTCTCTGTTGGTTTTCTTCGTTTTCTCCTTGTTTATCATAAATGTCTCTGTTCTAATTATTTAGTGATTACCCTTAGGTTCATAGAAAAAATCTTATAGCTGAGATAGTCCATTTTCTGATAGCCTCTTATGTACTTAGATTAAAATAATTCCATCCCTTTCTTCTTCCCCTTATAAGTTATTTTTGTCATATCTTTTTCCATCTTGTGTTGTGAGTTTGTGATTAAAATGATGAGATTGTTGTTTTGCTGTTTTCCTTTTCTTTATCCTTGATGTTAAAGTTAAGTGTTTACTAACCTGATCTGATAGTGATCTACCATTTTCTGATTATTGCCTACCTATTCATCTCCTTGCCAAGGGCTTTGTAGCCCATTTCCTATTTTTTTTTCCTGGTATGAGGGCATTCTTAGGATTTCTTGAGGGAGGTCTTGTGGCAATGAAATCACTTAGCTTTTATTTATCTGGGAAAGTTGTTATTTCTCTGTCATACGTGAAGGAGATTTTCTCTCAATAGAGCATTATTGGCTGAAAGATTTTGTCTTCAGGATTTTGAATATGTCATTCCGCTGTCTCCTAGCCTGTAAGGTTTCTGCTGAGAAATCTGCTAAAAGCTTGATAGGGGTTTATTTGTAAGCTATTTTCTTCTGCCTTGCTGCCCTTAGTATATTTTCTTTGTCCTTGACTTTTGCCAGTTTCACTACTATATGCCTTGGATGGGTCTTTTTACATTGACAAAGTTAGGAGATCTGGAGGCCTCTTTCACATGGATTTCCAGCTTCCTCCCCAGGATTGGGAAGTTCTCAGTTATTATTTCTTTGAACAAACTTTCTGCTCCATTCTCCTTCTCTTCCCTCTCTTAAATACCTATAATCCTTATGTTGCATTTCCTGATTGAGTCAGATATTTCTCTGAGAGCTTCGTCATTTCTTTTTAGTCTTAGTTCTTTCTTCTCCTCCTTCTGAAGCATTTCTATAGTACTATCCTCTAACTGGCTGATTCTCTCTTCCATATTGTCATCTCTGTTGTTTAGGGAATCCAGATTATTCTTTATTTCATCCATTGTGGTTTTCATCTCCAGCAATTCTGATTGATTCTTCTTTATGGTTTCAATGTCCTTTCTGAAGGAGCTCCTGAATTCATTAATTTGTCTTTCTGTGTTTTGTTGTAACTCGTTGAGGTTTTTTATGATAGCTGGTTTGAATTCTTTGTTATTTATTATGGATTTCTCTGGCTTTAGGGTTGCTTCTAGGTACTTCTCACTTTCCTTCTTGTCTGGAGCTTTAATATACCTACTCATACCACTTGATGGAATGGATTTTTGCTTCTTCACAGTGCTTTTATCTGGTCACAGCTGCCACGTACTGCCACTCCATGAGGATCAGACACTGTGTATTCTGGGCCCCGCAAAAGAAGTGGCTCCTCAGCTCCAGCCACTGACTTCTTTTTCCTCTGAGCAACTGATCGATGGCAGATCTGGAGCACTGGGCAGGAGGAAGGGTACTCTCCTTCCCCAGTGCTTTCCCAAGCCAAAGCTTGTCTCTCTGTATGGAGCTCTGGATGATTCTTGGCTGTGCACTTTCCCTTTCTTTGCTGCTGCTTCCAGGCTCTCTGTACCTTCCTCAAGGCAATCCTGGGGCTGAGGTACTTGGTGGGGAGAGGGCACCTCCCTCCCCTGCACACTTTCCTTGTCACCATTGCCATACTCTCCATACCATGCTCCAAACGACTCTGGGGCTGGGGTGCTGAGTGTGGACTGGGCATCTCTCCTCACCTGCACCCTTTCTCTGGTGCCACTACCATGCTCACCACAGCATGCTCTGGTTCACTCCACCATGATGCTGATGTCACTTCTCTAGTGGTTTTAAGCATGTGTCTAGATATTATTTTATAGCTCTCTTTTCAAGAGACGGAACTTAATTTCACTCCCCAAGAGTATAGGCTGAACTTAGTGATTTGGTTCTAACAAATGGAATATAGAATAATGGAAAAGATTCATTTCAGATATTAGACGCATCACTAGCTCTGGTGAAGCCATCTGCTGTCTTGTCAGGCAGCTTTGGAGAGAGAGCAGCAGCTGCCTGGTGAGGAGAAAACTGAGGCAGCCTATGGAGGGTCTCACGTGGTAAGTAACCAATGCCTCCTTATAACAATCATGTGGGTGAATTTTGAAGGAAATCTTTTGAAGTCTTCCAACAGCCCTGTGAGTCTGCAAGTGGATTCACCTCCAGCCAAGCTTTGATTTGCCTGCATGATCAGCCAACAGATTGATGTAGGGACTTTGATCCAGAATCACCTAGATACAATCATTCTTTCATTCCTCATGAGGGGGAAAATTTATTATTTTAAGCCACACATTTGGAATAATTTGTTACACAGCTATAGATAACAACGTGTATTATAGATAATGTGTATTATAGATAATAACGTGTGTGATATTTGTTTTCAAAAATTATATAGTCAACGTATTTCCCGAGTCAATATATTTCCAAAACCCAATAAACAATTCTTAACATTAAAGTCTCTCTCTTAAAATGCCTCATGTGGTTTCTGTTTTCAAAGTGGATCCTGACTACTATAGTGCATTGTTTCTCCCATATGGCTCAAGGTCAAAGCAACTCAGAGTGACAGTGTTGAGTTGAAATGTAAGCACTATGGCCAAAGAGCCTTTGTACTTAAGGAGTAATCTCTTTTGTTATGAGTTGTTATAGGTGATTTTCAAAAAATTATAATTTTTAGATATTCTGTATTTAAAAAATAATCTCTTTTAGATTTGAGAGAAATCAGATTCATAAGAAGCAGAAATTGTACCCAATATCTTGTGTTCCTAATAATTTTGAAGATACAAGCACTTGTGAGTTAAAGGTAAAATAGGAATAAATCAGGAATAGCCAGCTCAGCCTCCCCACTCCTCTCTGGCCACATTAATGTGTGCTGTGACCTAGCATTTACATATGAGGTTGACAAATGATATTTTACCCAAAAGGGAAACATTTCATTTGAGAAACCTCTCCCAATTTGTACTCTGATAGTTATGTTATTTAATGATATTTTGCAAAGAGTCAACATGTAAATCTATAGATCCCAAATTTGTTTATCATAAGAGTTCTAGAGAGAATTGGCACATTCCATTAAAAATATTCCATAGTTAAGGAACTCCTTCACTTTTAAGTATCATTAATGTGTTTATTGTGAGGTCTATCAGTAGCAAGTCATTAAGAGAGTTTTACTGGACCACTTTTTCCTTGGTCTGTCTCCAGGCAAAAGGAAAAAATATACTTCAGGTCCAGTGTTAACCCTTTCTTTCTCTAACTGATAATTGCTTAGAAGTTTTGTTGTTTTTGTGGTAGGTATACTTTTATAATTTCAATTACAATTTCAAATTCAATGGAATTTGGAGTTATTAGGCTTTCATTACAAATTCACTCTTGTTTTGTTCAATTATAGTCTGAGAATTTAATCTGTGTTCGTTCAAACTGTTGCTTTAAATTGTTGATATTTTTGAGTCTTTTCTCATTAACCATTGCAAGATATTTTTAATTTTGAAATAAGTATAATACACACACATATGTGTGTATATATGTGTGTGTATACATACGTAACATATACACACATAATATATACAGTTAGTGGTAAGAAAATAAGGAACTCAGATGGATTTAGACAGAATATTAATCATGGCACAGAAGAAAACATGCAATTCATGTTTTTTATGTTCACATTAGATTCCTTTGTCCCCTACTCCTCATGGGAATAATGCAGACTGTGTGTAGGCAGATGCTGAGCACATGGTGACCTGTGTCTAGCTGAGGAACACTCAGCTTGGGAACCCCCAATCTTACCAGGGACTGCTGAAAAACCTGTACACACTTTGCCCATGAAAAATGTTTCATCTTCTTTTTTGAAGAAGACTAGCCTTGAACTAACATCCATGGTCAATCCTCCTATTTTTGCTGACGAAGATTGGCCCTGAGCTAATATCTGTGCCCATCTTCCTCTACTTTATCTATGGGACTCCTGCCACAGCATGGCTTGCCAAGTGGTGAATTGGTCTGCACTCGGGATCTGAACTGACAAACCACAGGCCACTGAAGCAGAGTGCTTGAACTTAACTGCTATGGCTCAAGGCCAGCCCCCAAAACATTTTATCTTTTTTCCATGGAATACAAGCAAACTTCCTCTAGGAGAAGGATGGAGAATTGATCTGAAATATCTCCATGTATAAATAAGTCTGTTCACTGATCCACACGGAGGCATTATCTCTAGCTTTTAAGAGTATCAATGCCTAGAATTCAAGCGTCAAAGAAGTGGAGAATGATCTCCCAGCAGAGATACAAGATTATGATATATATCGTGGAAAAGTGATATGAGGCATTTCCTGTCTTCTTCTGGACCATCCCTTACCTGAACATTTCCCTGATAATACAGCAGTGTGCTTTATATAATAATCAAAGTAAATTTTCCTTTCTTTTAAGAGCATATGTTGGGCATCAGTTTCATCCTAGACTTCATATTAAATAATATTAGAATCATATAAAGAATAATAAGGTTTCTCAGTCAAAGGACAGTAAAAAGAAAATCTTCATTGTGTATCTACTTATCTCCTTGCTTAAGCAATTTGTTAAATAAAACCACTCGGTGAATGGCTAGCTTTGATATAGAGAGGAAGTACTTCACTGTTGAAAATGATAATTGGAAATCAACTTGCTGGCTTCCTACGAATTTACTTATGTAGCTTCTGTGTTTTACCAGTGAAATTTCATTATCTCTGTTATAGAATAACCCAGATAACAACATAATTTATGTTGGACACATAATATCTGTGGTCCAGATTTTATAATTCTAGCATTTTCTTCCAAAGGCAATAAAATATTAAAGTAAAATATGCAAATATATGCAGAGTGCTACACATCTATGACGTCCTCTGGCTACAGTGTACTCTTGTACTTCCTGAAACACAAATCCCATATGTGACTAAATACCAGCCACATTTCTGACTTGGTTAAGAGAAATCTGAATTGTATGATCTAGCGCACACATGACATAGTTGATATTCCCTGAATAAAAAATAAAAAGCATAGTGAATTAAAGTGTAATGTAACTGAGGGAAATCACATTAAGAACGCATTGGACTAACAACAGCATTAGGACATTTACTAAAAAATACAAAACTAAAGCACACATTCACATCTTGTGTTCCCTTCTGTACATTTTTTTTCCCTTTCCTTTGCCATTAAATTTCTGGAAAGAAACTAAAAATGTTTCTGCTTTACTTGAATAAATTTGGAAATTTCTTAATTCTAAAATTCTTAATTCTAAAACTATCCTTGAATGATGCATTACCTGTTTGATTATTAACTATTTTCAAATTATGTAAGACATTTACTTGTACTAGCTTAGAAAATTAATTCATTGAGAGCAGTGATGGAGCCTAAAAAGGAGGCACTGTGCACATTCTTCTTTTCCTTTTCTCTCTAAGGTCTGTGGCAGATACTAGCTACTGGTAGTAAACTCTAGTAAATTTTCCCTGTCCCATGTTGAATAAGGGCATTTCTATAAGTGTTGGCATAGTGTCTGGCATATACTAAAAACGTTAATATCAATATTAATTTATTTTCTCCTCATTGCCTCTGCTGCCTCTCAAGAATGTGGAATCTAGTGGTTTTTTTTTCCATGTATGCATAAACTATAATGGATTAGAGATGTCCATATGCAAATATTATTCGACTTCTTTTGTATGGGACTTGCGACTCTTCAGATAGCGTTAAGTACTTTTTCCAAACACTTTTGAAAATATATCATAAAATGTATAATTTTATTCTTGCAAACACTGTTTCATCATTGTCATATGAGTTTTAACAGAAATATGTATTTAAAAAGTGAAAATACTTTTAGCAAGAAATATCAGAGATTTTGAATACTATTAAAAATATTTCAATTCCTCTGAGAATGAGCAGATTTTAAAAATTAGAATTATGATCCTTATTCTTTTAATAAAAATCGATCAAGACCGGAGTTGAGCAATAGATTTGCATGTCATAACTTAATACATTGCCTGATTTTTATTACGATAAACTCCTGGCTGTGGTTTCCACTGCTTTGCCTCTGAGGTAAGATTTTATGTGCATATTTGTTTACATAATCCTATGCCTGTCTCCTGGCTAATGTGAAATGTCCTGGAAGGTTTGGGTAGACATGAGGGGTGGGGTTTTTTTCTCTTGTGTTCTTAGCAAAACTTGGGGAAGGAATGTTCCGTAGTCAAAAAGGAACAGCTCCAGAAGTTGTTTTTTGAAATGGATACACACTGAAATTCTAGGAGTAATTGAGGTACATCCATGAAATAGGCATCTCTTGCTATATTAGTGATCCCACATTACGTAAATTTTGAATTTAGCAAAGACAACTCCTTAATCTCCCTTAGTATTGTCTACTTTCCAGCTCCTTCCCAGTGCCTCCACAATCTCTAGAAATAAAAAAACATGAAATCATAAGCAAAATTGCCTTCCTGCATATATTACGATAAAGTTCTCAGAGGTTCTTCTTGCAAAGAATCAGTGGACTGGAATCTACTTCCAAATGCATTCCCCTACAGAAGGATTGTTATCCTCACTGAAGGCTGCTATGTGAGAAATATAATTGACAACAACCACCAAAGACTGCATTTAATATCAAGCAGAATTCTTGGTTACGAGAACTGGAAACTGACTCTAGATATCTAAAGCAAGATAATGTAGTTTATTAACAAGGATATTGAGACATCCTGGAATTTATCATGACTAATGAGGCCAAGTTTTTAAATCAGAATCTGTAGTTCCAAAAATCACAACAGCTTTTAAGTAGGATCAGAGTGATCCAAACCCTGTCACCATTGCTGTAGGACACAGCTGCTACTTGACCCAGCTACCAGTACCACTGAACACCCTTTGAGCTTTAAAAATGAATTACTGGTTCCTTTTTTTATTTCACACCTTTATTAAAGTATAGTTGACATTAAAAACACGGCACATATTTAATGTATAGAATTTGATGAGTTTGGGCATGTGCATAGACCTGTGATACCACCACTGAAGTTGAGATATTAAACACACTCATCATGTCCAAAAGTTTGTTTATGTCTCTTTGTGTTTGTTTTGTGAAAAGACCACTTGACATGAGATCCACCCTCTTAAATTTTTAAGTGTACAGTACCACATTGCTGTACAGCTGACTTCGAGAAGTTATTCATCTTGTGTAACAGTAACTTCATTCCCATTGAACAACTCCTCGCCTCCCTTCTTCCATCCCGACAACCACCATTCTATTATGTCTTTGATTATTTTAGATAACTGTTTCTTTATTTTTGTGTCACTCATTTCAAATATAAGCTCAATGCTCCTCAGTTCTATTTTATAGATGAGGAACTTAGGACACAAGACATAAAGGCACTTTTTCAATTCACACAGCTAAAAGTGTAAGGGCAAGAGATGCAAGGCAAGATTCTGGTTCCAGAATTCACCTTCCTAAAAACTGCATGGTAAGTATTGAATTGCACTGAACATTAAATGTTCTGTTATCAGTAAAAAATATTTTCAATGTGTGACTTTTACTAATTAGATATGAATAGGCATTGCACACATCAAAAAGTGAAAATTTTCTCTTTGTAAAATATATCCCAAGGACTGACTGCAACAAATTGTCTAGAGATCGGTAACCTACGGATTCCAGTGATCTACTCAAGATTACTTAAAAATTTTGGGATTGAGATGCAAGAAATAGTTTAGCAAGTATTTCAAGAGGTAGCAACAAATATAAATCTTGAAAACAAAAAATGTCCTTTTGCTATTTAGCAGGTCAAAATTGAAATAAAAACAAAAATTACTTTTATTACTTTAAAATAAACTGACAGCAAAGTTGCTAAGATAGTTTATGATAATTCGCCAATAATAGCTTTGTTTAAAAATTGTTTTAGAAAACTATTTTGATAAAATCTACTTATGTTGCTTCCAATAATTTATATGTAATATACATTATAAGATTAGATATTAACATGCAAGATAATTCAAGTAGACTGAGTAATCTCCTTAACTACCCATTTTCAAATTCATGTGATCATAATTGGCAACTTTGTTTGTCTTTTGCTTATCTTATTATTTCTCTTGAAAAGAGCAATACAAATTCAGAAGAATGAACTCACACACACAGGCACAGAAAGATTTATGACAGATAAGACCTTGGAGACAAACCTACAGGTGTGAGTGTGTAATTTTTTCTTCAACACCATATGTGCTAAAGAGTCTCCTGCAGGAGCCAAACCTCCCAGTTTGTTAAAAACACATTTTTTCTTGGAGAGGTAACATTTGGGCAAAGTGACACCTTGTATTTAGAAAACTGGAACAAAATAACATAAATATCAAGATCTCTATAATGCAGGCTAAGAAAAAGCTTTGAGCAAAGGTTTTCTTGTAGGTATTTCAATAGATTCTGTTTCACATATGCTCACAACCAGTATCATAGTCATTATAATTGTATATTGCCTGCACCCTCAAGATTTTGAACGTCTCAAAATCCAAATGCAAAAATTGGCAACTTTGTATCTTTTACCAGACTATCCTGAAGCATCAGAGAGACAGAGTGGCAAAGATGGTATGGTTTTTAATGCAATTATTGCTATATATATTTAACTTATCAAATGACGCATTGGTGCAATTTTGTAAAGCTGATCTCTCTTTTGCCCTGTCCATCTCTCTCTCCAGCTCCATCTCTATTTCTAGTCCTTTTTAAAAATTACTACCCCCTAAGTCTATTTCCTGGAATAGGACAAGAATTCTTTCTGTTATGTAAGTTTCCCTTCAATGAACAGATTTCATGTAAAAATCTGGAACGTATTCAGCAGCTATTGAAATTATTAAAATTAATGGAAAAATTTTGTACCCTAGCTATAAATTTGTCTCATTCTTAGAAAGTTTTTTCTCCTTGCCTTTCCAAAGCCTTATCAATACTTTCTTCTACCGCAGTTCTGTCCTTTTCCACTTTTCCATGGACTTGACTCAGGGAGAGCCACAGACAGTGTTCAAGAGTGGCTCTCCAGGGAAAGTTTGCCATTTCTACCGCCAAAATATATCTTGAATTTGACCAATTTTGTCCATGAGTACTCATCTAATCTTAGTTAAAACAGTATTATTGCTTAGCTTACCAATACTAAATTTTCCAGCATCTGGAGTCATATTTCTAAAGTCTAAAACGAAATAAGTCAACAGCCAGCTTAAAACATTCTCTTATTGCCCTCCTTACCGTGGCCTAAGAGGGCCTGTAGGATTTGGCAGTTGTCCGCGGTCTCAATCTTACTTTATAGCGCTCAGTTCTTTACTCGTCATAGTATAGGCACACTGAGATTATTTTTGAACCTTGAAACTGCTGAGTTTTTCCTCTTCAAGTGCCTTTAAACTTCTGTTCTTTATTCTTTCAATTCCCTTCTGTTCATCAATGATTGTATGTTTCACCGTAAATTCATGTTCTCAGAAAGGGTTTCCCTGATGACTCTATCTAAATTGTTTTTTGTCTTAATATCCACCATATAAACATATTTGGCAAGAATTATTCAGCTCTTCTTATTTGTGTTTTGGCATGTATATTTTTTGACTCCTCTTACTGGAAATAAGTTTCTTGAGAATGAGACTGCTGTTTCATTCACAAACATATTTCATTGTTTAAAAGTTCTTGGCGTATACAACATTGTTAATAAACTTTTTGACTGATTGTTGACAAACACAAAGAGAGTTTAGGATCATTAAAGTAATTAGTTCATAACTGAGGGAACAAGCTTAGGAAGATATGTGACTTGGCCAGGGTCACAGAGTTAGAAAGGTGAACATTGATTGCAAACCCCATTTGTTCTAATTCTAGAGGTCAAAGGTATGACTAAAAAGTCACAGATTCCATCACTTGAAAATACAATGACTCTTATAAGAATTACAAAAGAATACTATGGGATTTAGTTACTGATCTGATCATGAATACTTAATAAATAAATTTAAAATAACATTAGAAAATATTTTAAAAATTGACAGTTTATACATATAAATCTTGATAGTATGACAAATAAGACAAATACATTTGAGGGGAATAAATATCACGTCCTCTATGTAAAAGAAACTGCATGAGTGTAGAGGACCGTACAGTATGACAAAAAGTTCATTTGTTAATTTGTGAGAATAAAGAATTAGGAGATTGGACTGGTGGTTACCATTGGGGAAGGGGGGGAGGGGATGGGAAAAAGGGGTGATTAGGGTCACATGTGAGGGGATGCACTATAATTAGTGTTCGGGTGGTGAATATGATGTAATGTATACAGAATTTGAAATATGATGTATATCCGAAAAAAATAAAAATTAAAAAAAAAATTTAAAAAAAGAATTAGGCAATTTTTGTGGCAAACTGGATTTTGGAACTGGTGGGGAAGATGCTTATGTTATTTTCAAGTTTCTAATTGGTAAACTTGTGTGGTTAGTAATCTTTGTTCCATTTTATATTGTCAGGTAGAACATATTGAATTACTTGCCATTAACCCATATAGTAACTTATGAATAAAAAAGTAAAACTTAGATAAGAAGTCATAAACATAACTATGTTCTCCTTCAACAAATTAACAACAATATCCAAATGTTTGAAATAGCAACAGGGAAACATCAACTTATATAGAAGTACTTTTAGTACAATTCAGTTTCGGCTTACAATACTTTTACGGTAATATACTACAGGATTAATTGACACTGTAGTTAAAAGTCTTTTTTAAAGATTTAGTCGAGGTCAGAAGTTAAGAGACTGAAACTAAGGTTTAAGAGAACTGAAGACTGAGAAGTCTTCTCAGAGACAGAGACTTTTGGTGAAGATTCAGAGGAACTGGGTAAATTAAAGGAATATTCAAAAGATGAAAGTAAACTTTTCAATCACAAAGTTTCAGTTGGATAAAAAAAGTACATCTGAGATTTTCTTGGCTCAAACTTTGATATGCAGTAGGTGTTTCTGTGGAAACCTATTTATAGCAGAGCTGTGTATTTGAGAAAATGGGAATAAAATGTTCTTATTAGATCTACTTTCCCTTCTTAATATCTCTAAAACAAAAAGGGTTATCGGGGATCTATACAAAATAGATTTATTTCATCCTTTAATTATATTTTAAGAAGCTAACTTACAAATGCATACACATGAGAAATATCAAGTCATGTTACAAAAACTGTTCAAAATTTAATCTGCATTATTCCCAACATGCGGGTAAATAGGAAACCATTTCACACAGACAATTGGTGTTATTTTTTATTTGTTAACTCTCGTTTCTGTGTTTATCTGTTTTATTAAGGTAAATTTGTGTACAAAGGTACAGACTGTAAGTGTAAAATTCGATGTTTCGACAAATTTAAACAAGTCTGCGACCAAAGATATGATAGAGATATAGAGCATATGCTTCCTCTCAGAAAGTTTCCTTGTTCTCCCTTAAAGTGAGTTTCAGAGGCAAACACTTTTCTTATTTCTATTAGATCTTGCTTACCCATCAACTTCACATAGATAAGATTATGCAGCGTATGTTCTTTATATGTCAATCTTTTCACGCTCAACATAGTGCTTTTGAGAATAATCAAGGTTGTAAGAAGCAATAGATTTATTCCGTTGTATAATATACAGCAATATATTTACCCATTCGCCTGTTGAGAATGTTCTTTTTTATTTCGAATTTGCTATGTCTATGGTTATTATAAACAGATGTTGAATTTTTCAAGTGATTTTACTGCGTCTAAAGGTTTTTCTCTTTCTGTCTAATAAAGTGAATGTCATTGATTGACTTAATTTTGAATATTGACTGAATTCTGCATTCCTGCTATAAATCATACTTGGTCGTGTTGTCTTATACTTTTTATATGTTGCTGAATTCTGGCAAATACACATAAGAAATAATACCTATTCTACATAAACTACTCCAGAAATTAGAAGAAGATGGAGTATTTCTTACCTCATTTTACAAGGATAGCATCATCCTAATACCAAAACCACAGAGAGTCATTAAAATACAAGAAACTGTAGACTAATATCCTCCATAAACAGAGATGCAAATGCCCTTCATTTGATTTTACAGCATATCAAATCCAGCAACATGCAAGATGTATAATGTATAATGACCAAATGGTATTTTTCCCAGGAATTCAAGGTTGGTTTATCATATGAGAAAAAAACAAAACAAAAGAACAACTGTTTAACCATATCCCATAGGCTGAATAATTTCCCACCAAAATGTCAGTGTCTGAATCCCTGGAACCTGGGCATATGTTAACTTCCGTGGTCAAACAGACTTTGAGATGTGATTAAGTTAAGCATCATGAAATGGGAAGATAATCCTGAATTATCCAAGTGGTCTCTAAATTTAATTACAAGTGTCCCTATAAGAGGGAGGTAAGGGAGATTTGATTACAGAACAGGAGTGTCAGAGTAACACAGCATGAGAAAGACTCAACCAGTCTTTGCTGGCTTTGAAGATGGAGGAAGGGGCCATGAGCCATGGTGATGAAGGCAGTCTTTAGAAACTGGAAAGATAGAAACAGATTCACCCCTAGGGCCTCCAGCAGGAACAAAGGCCTGCCAACACATCGATTTTAGCCCAGTGAGGTCCAATTCAGATTCTAACCTCCAGGACTGTAGGAAAACAAATTTGTGTTTTTTTAACACAAAATTTTTGTCTTAACATTGTTTTGAGGTAATTTGTTACAGCAATAATAGGAAACCACATTAACACACTAAGAAAATTTTTTTCTTAATAAATACAGAAAAAGCATTTGAGTGTATTAGCAAAAATAAAACAAAAGCAAAAGTAGTCAACATTCATACTTAATTGAAAGTTTTTCCCCTTTAGTCTGGAACATGCCATGGATGTCTGCTTTTAGCATGTTTAGTCTGAATTGCAGCAGTGTGGTAAGGTCAAGAAAAGGAAAAAAATTGCACACAGATTGGAAAACAAAAGAAATACATTTTTTGCAGTTATGATGATGGTCTATCTAAAAAGGATCCTTCCGAATCTACAATGAGATTACAGGAAGATCAATGAGTTTAGCAAGATCTCCAGATGCAAGGGCATTACGGAAATATTAAGTGTATTTCTATATGTTAGTAATAGGCAACTAGACTATGTACACTTATAATTGGTGTTTTTTGGGGGCAAGTCCTGTGGTCTAGTGGTTAAGTTCAGTGTGCTCCACTTCAGTGGCCCAGGTTCAGTTCCTGGGTACAGACGTACACCACTCGTCAGCAGCCATGTTGTGGAGGTGATCCACATACAAAATAGAGGACGATTGGCACAAATATTAGCTCAAGGAAAATCACCCTAAGGAAAAAAATTAAAGTCTCACTTTGTGCAAAACAAGAAATAAATCCTTTGATATGCTGTATGCATATGTAAACAGGATAAAATTCAAAGAAAATTGTCCAAAATTTTTTAAATAAAATAGTAAAAACAGACATCAGGTAAACAGAAATGAAAAACATTATACAGATTGAAAAAAACACAAACTAACAACAAATCAAAATGCATTGCTCATAAGCACATGTACTCTAGCAACCTAGTCTCAAAATATATAAAGGAAAAATTAAAAGAACAAGGAATAGAGAGAAAAATGGTTATACGAGCAAGCATTAATGAAAAATTGTTTAAGTAGCAAAAATAAGCAATGATATAAATCAAGCATATTAAAATTACTACACTATCCTTAATTTTCTGAGGATTCTCCAAACTGCTTTCCATAGTGGCTGTACCAGTTTACCCTGCCACCAGCAGTGAACAAGGGTCCCCTTCTCTCCACACCCTCTCCCAAATTTGTTGTTTCCTGTCTTGTTAATTATAGCCATTCTGAGTGGAGTGAGGTGATACCTCATTGTAGTTTTGATTTGCATTTCCCTGATAGCTAATGATGTTGAGCATCTTTTCATATGCCTGTTGGCCATCTGTATATCTTCTTGGGAGAAATCTCTGTTCAGATATTTTGCCCATTTTCTAATTGGATTGCTGGGTTTTTTTGTTGTTGAGCTGTATGAGTTCTTTGTATATTTTGGATATTAACCCCTTATCTGATGTGTGGTTTGCAAATATCTTCTCCCAATAGAAATAATAAAGGATTGCAGTCAAGTTGCGGGATACAAAATCAATGTACAAAAATCGGTTGCATTTCTATACACTAACAATGAAGTAGCAGAAAGAGAAATTAAGAATACAGTCCCATTTACAATTGCAACAAAAAGAATAAAATACCTAGGAACATACTTAAAAGAGGTGAAAGACCTGTACACTGAAAACTATAAGACATTGTTGAAAGAAATCGAAGACACAAAGAAATGGAAAGATATTCCGTGCTCTTGGATTGGAAGAATTAACATTGTTAAAATGTCCATACCTCCTAAAGCAATCTATAGATTCAACGCAATCCCTATCAAAGTTCCGACAACATTTTTTACAGAAATAGAACAAAGAATCCTAAAATTTATATGGAACAACAAAAGACCCCGAATAGCCAAAGGATTCCTGAGAAAAAAGAACAAAGCTGGAGGTATCACACTCCCCGATTTCAAATTATACTACAAAGCCATAGTAACAAAAACAACATGGTACTGGCACAAAAACAGACACACAGAACAATGGAACAAAACTGAGAGCCCAGAAGTAAACCCACACGTTTATGGACTGCTAATATTTGACAAGGGAGCCAAGAGCATACAATGGAGAAAGGAGAGTCTCTTCAATAAACGGTATTGGGAAAACTGGGCAGCCACATGCAAAAGAATTAAAGTAGACCATTTCCTTACACCATGCACAAAAATCAACTCAAAATGGATTAAAGACTTGAATGTAAGACCCGAAACCATGAGACTTCTAGAAGAAAAGATAGGCAGTACGCTCTATGACATTGGTCTGAGCAGCATATTTTCAAGTCCCATGTCTGACCAGGCAAGGGAAACAAAAGAAGAAATGAACAAATGGGACTACATCAAACTAAAAAGCTTCTGCACAGCAAAGGAAATCATCAACAAAACGAAAAATTGCCTAATTCTATTTCCCATATCTTTCTAATAGTCATCATCTCATTTAGATACAGTCTGTATCCAGCGATGTCTTTCTTTGGGTTTGCTCTTTTCTGATCAAACCCTCAGTTTTTATATTTCTCTCATAGCCTTCCACTGTACAACAGATTTCCCTACATCCTCAAAGTCTTCAGTGATTCTTTCTTATTTTTCTCTCCTTAACTTAATCACTTTCCTCCTAATTTTCTCAAATGATAACTAGGAAGTAATCTTGTAGAGCTAGAACAGGCTGTAACACGACTTACTGTTATAACAACAGTAGGTATGGAAATAGTCTGCTGGCAACTAGGAGATGCTGATAACAGAAATGAAGGCCTAACAAGTCAGGTTTTTCAGGCTGTAATTGTTCGCTACTGTGAAAGTGTCAGACTGATAACTTGATAATTGAAGAAAAGAAATTAACCCAGTGATCTGTGTGCTATGTCAAAAGTTTAAAATTATAATTTGTATATAGCTGGCTTTGTCTGGAAAACTTCAAACATGGAACTTTAAAATATGTATGCATATAATTTATATTGTTTATAGTCTTTATTTAGAAATTAATAGACTATCTAACTAGTACTGTTGTGCTACTCTATCTACAGCACTCCATTTTAACTACTTTATACTTAATAGCAAACATAGCACCTTGAATTGCAATGAAATAATTGCTATTGTGCATTCTCATAGCTATAATCTTGTGTAGTCATTTATTAGTTGGATAAGTACAAAAATTATAAAATAGGTATTTCCAACTCTGTTTAGTCTATCAATATAATCCAACTGTATTCAGAAAAGAGGGAGGGAGAGAGAGAGAGTACACCAGATGTATGTTCTAGAGAGGAGATAAAAATGACGCACTTACCTACCCCATAGTACCCCCCATCTCCCATCCTTGGCCCTTTTTTCGGTTATTGCTCCATGGAAGACAGTGGGAGTAGTGGCAGTCAGTCCAAACAGCATCTAAAAGAGAAGTAGAGTCCACCAGTCTCTGGCTGAAAGTTCCATCTTGCTTCCTCTAAGCCAGTGTTCTCAAACTGAGCCTCCCCTTGAAGTTGCTTAGTAAGCAAACAAACAAAAAAATACAGTTGCCCATTCCAGTTCCAGAACCATGAAATCACCAACACTACTGGTGATGATATATTGATCATTTTAAAGCTCGCAAATTATTCTACTGTGCATCCAGGATGAGACCACTGGTCCTAAACACCCTTCTCTCTCCCTCCTCCTACACTTCAGGACACCTGCTGCTGAGGGCCCCTCTTCACTGATGCGTGTACATCTGAAGCAGGCTCACCTCAAATGCATTGATTCTTTTTTCTTCAAAGGCCTAATCATTAGACTAGAAGTTTAATTACCCTTAGCTCAGTTACTACATCCATCTTATGCAGATAGAGTTTGCTAATTGTGAGGAAACAAACGTTCTTTTAGCCAAGTTATCATGGCCTGTAGGAAACTGTTTCTGATCTATTGCATATTTTAAAACAAAACATGCACACTATTTAATATTACTCATATCATTGCTTTCTCTTCCAAGCCCTCAAGGGAAGGAAATCGTAATATAGTCTGTCAAAACTCCTTTCGATAAGACTGATAATGGTGTTAACTTTTCCTCATCTTTCAGGGTGAAATAATCACAAATAAATCATTAAGTTTACATAAAACCATTTCTCATTTAGAATAGGAATGGTATTAATCATAATCACCAATATAGTAAATCCACACTAAATTATAGAATAGTAAATCACCAATATAGTAAATCCACACTAAATTATAGAATATTTTAAGAATATTTTTAATAAGCAAAATAGCACCATCCTGTTAATATTGCCTGTTAAAATAATATATCTGATATCTTACTTTATCAAGTAATTAAAGTTACCAAATGCATTCGTGTGGTGATATTAAGATTATTACAAAGCTTGCTTATTCCTCACAATTATGTTTTCATTATAATTATTTTCTGTATAATTTTTTTCTCATAATTCCAATTAATTTCTCCATATTCTTCCAGATATTAAGGAAACACATTTGACAGCCTTCTCTATGCTAGGCTCTGCAGTATAAGAGTGCTTTTCCCATGAGGATAGTGGTGGGTAAAATGCTATTGCCATGTAAGGTAAAATGCTATTTTGTAATCTGGTAAGCGTATTAAAAGAGAAAATGGTTAATGTGTTATGACAAGACAGGGTGAGAGTTCTTAGAAAGGCTGAGGATGTTGAGAAGGCTGACCTGCTGGGCTGACCTTGAGCCAACTCTGAAAGGATGAGTAGGCATTTGGGCTAGCAGATTATAATATGGACTGTTTTTTACAATCTGAGAAAGCAATTATTATGGAAATATCTATTAGGATTATAGCAAAGAGAAGAGTCTTTGCTATAAACTTAATAAATTTATAAATTTAATAACATTAATTATTTATATTCATTTGCATTTTATATGATTTATATAATTTATAAATTAATAATTTATAGATTTATTAATGTAAATTTAATTAATTTACAGAAAACATTAATACATTTCTTATATAGAATTAATAGATTATTTAGAAATGAATCTACACTAAAATGTTTTAGCTTAATTCTAGCACAATAAGCTTTTAATGAGTATCAACTACGTATCAGAGACTGTAATTAAAATTTGGGGATTCAGAAAATGACCTTTGAAGATCACAAATTGAAGGAGATAGAAAGGAAATAGTATTTTTGAACTCCTAGTATCTATGATACACTTTAAAAATAACATCTTTTATATTCATAACAATTTTCTAATGTGGGCGATTAAATCAGTTTTATGGACATGGCAGTAGAGCATACGTAAGTTAGACGTCGACCAAACAACAGGGTATGTGTGAAACCTTAATTTAAGACAAAATCTTTCTACTCCAAAGAAGATTTTGCTCTTCCTTATTTCTAAATTCACTAAGGATGCTGAAAATAACAGACACTTTCACACAACCTGTGACTTTCAGTTAAGAATACACATTTCTCTTACATGCTTTGCACTTTTAAATGGTACTTATTAGACAAAAGGATAGATGCTATGTGGCCTGTGAAATTTCATTTTCACTTTTGTCCAGGCTGAAAGAAGACAGAGGAGGGTCTAATCGCAAGAGTGACAGAGCAGAGGCAGGAGAAACGTGATGAGAATTAATTTCATCAAGAGATTGTAAGTGGTATAATATTTTGACGATTATCATAGCAATTTCCAAAGCAGCCCTAAGTGCCCTTTTATGAAAACATATTTGAGTGACAGATTAGAGAGGATCTTCACCTCCAAGAGAGGATGCCTGAGGAAATTGCATTAGGAGACAACTTCTAGGTGGACATATGCAGAACTAAGTAAGCCTCAGTCCGAAATTGTCTTTCGTAAGTCTACCGTTACATAAAATTTGCACACACGCAAACTAAAGAAGACTGTGGCTTTTTAGGATTCACTCTCTTTGGTAAAATTTAAGAACAAGAGTTCCTAGGGGCTAATGGATACCTCTATAGAAGTGATCCTTATTGTGTAAAATGATATCTTCTCACACAAGTAGAAAATCAATGAAAGGAAACATTAAAATGCTGAATGTACACAACTCTGATTGGTGGAATGAAAGATGATTTTAATTTCTTTTTAAAATTTTTCTGTACTGCTCAGAACCCTGTCTGCTCATTTTTTTGTTGTTGTTAATACAATTCACCATTATAATAACAGCTGCAAAGAAGTCTCAAGCTGCACTCCCCCAGACTGTAACAAGCTAGAGCAGACCACATGGATATTCTAGGAGAGATGTTTCATTCCCACATGAATTTGAACATGTTTTTCTTTATCTTTAGAAACCTGTTTTCCTCCGCTAAGCTAACTCCTCTTTGTCCATCAAAATATGTGTATTGGTACTTTGCACTTTTCTGTAGAAGTTTTCCCAGAAACATTTTTCCCCCAAGTCTTCCCTCTCTCCTTATCATGCGCTATCCTGCAGCACTAATCATCCCTCGTCTTAGTGCATCATGCCAGCTCTGATCTTGGCACCTTCAACTTTGTCTAGAACAATCTGCCATCTCTTATTCCTTAGCTAGACAAACTGTTCCAATCACACAAATCTCAGTGTAGATATTACTGTACTTCCCTCGCTGACTCACCACTTCTGTCTTAGTTGCTTCTGCCATGTGTCTCCTCATTATATCGTCCTTCTGGTCAGAGCACTTACTATATTTTGATAAAATTGACTTTTTTTAAAGTAAATGTCTCCCCTACTAGATTTGAATTCTGTGAGACATTGTATATAATATAATTTTGGAAGGAAATTTATTGGCAATAATCATTAAGAAGCAAATGGGATAATTAAGAGACTGGAAGGTCCCATTCTATCAATACAGATAAAGTAAAATATCAAATTGATACAATACTTATTGCTCAATTCAATGTCTTCCAATATCCTCAACTTTCTTGCTTTACTTGACCTTCTTGCCCAATTGCCCTCCAAAATTCAAGCTCTGAATCATCCAACACTCTTCTCCATTTCTATTCCTAGAATTCAGTGAACTTCTAGTGTAAAACTACATATTCAGGTACTTTATACAATTACTTTTGTAAGTTCCAACCTCAGTTGATATACCAAGACTGCACAACAACCTTCCATATGTTTCCAGTCTTTTCAATGATCTCTGGAAATATTCAAAGATTTCACCAGCCCAGCTCTCATATCAATGTCAGCAAATGATCTTGATTTGTGCTTCAGAGGAAAATGTAAATCAGAAAATTTTCTCAAGTTATTTTTACTACTCTTAGAAAGAAATGAACCTCCCTGTCATAGCTTCCTTTCACACTCTATCAAAGGAGAGATGCTCTTCCCTCCATCCCAAGGTAATCCTCATATTACCTCATGTATCCTTGAGGCCAGATCCTATCAAGTAGGCTCCCTCTGTCTCTCAGATCTTACTTTTTTTTGAGGAAGATTAACCCTGAGCTAACATCGACCACAATCCTTCTCTTTTTGATGAAGAAGATTGGCCCTGAGCTACCACCTGTTCTCATCTTCCTCTACATTATATGTGGGATGCCTGCCACAGCATGGCATGATAAGTGGTGCACAGGTCCGTGCCTGCGATCCAAACCGGCGAACCCTGGGTCACCAAAGCGGAGTGCAAGAACTTAACCGCTGTGCCACTGGGCCAACCAGGTCTCTCAGATCTTAATCTCATTTTCTTCTGTATATTTCTGATAAACATTGAATCTCATATCTTCAGTCTGAAACATTAAAATTCTTAAAACCAAACAACCTCTTTGCTCTAACTTTCTCCTTTTATCATCTTATACTGCTTCTCTTGATGTGTTAGTACTGCTTGCAGTCTTTACTTACAAGCTACTTTTTTCTCATTTTATGCTTATGCCTCAACTTCTCAAATAAATTCTCTGCACCCATCTCTCCAATGAAGCAGCTGAGGTCATCGGTAACAACCTAGCTATCAAAAGGAATGGTTTTGTTTGTTGTGACATCATCTCGTCATGTTGACCATGTATTTATCTAACAAAATGTCATCCTATGGCTTCTTTGAGCATTCTCCTTGTGTACCCCTTACTTCTATGAAAATGTTTTCCCATTTGCTTTCATGGCTTCACCTTTCTCCGCTCACCTTAAATATTGATGATGACTCTCCATTGTTTGTTCCTGTCTTTGTACTCCATGTTGGTCCATGGCTAATTAAGAATCTGAATATGCCCTTTTTTATCTGTTTTTCATTGTTAGTAACAACAATTTCAGGTGATAGAACTTTTTAAAATGATGTAAAAGAAAACTGAAGTCTGGCAATTTTGAGAGAAAGAGAGAGACTCTCCAAGTGATAGTTCCCAAGAAAAGATTAAAAGGCATTTGTTGGTAGATTAACACAGATTTTGGTTCTAAAAGCAAACCAGCTCAGCTACTTATTAGCAATAGAAATGGGGACAAGTTATTTAAGTTTGTTAAACAAGTTTGTTTTTTAAAATGAGAACAATGCTTATATTATAGAATAAGAATGACATAAATGGAATAAAATATATGGGACAATTGACTCAGGGCGTGGAATGTAGAGAGTGCTTGATAAAATACAGTGATTACTATTACAATTATATTTGTTGTTCTTGTTTTTATGTCTATCGTTTATCTGAAGGCTTATATGTTCTTAACTGGATAAGAGTGAGATTCAACCTTAAACTTCAGAGAGGCAGGGATAAAAAAGAATGAATGAATGAGATGAATTAATTTATTCAAAAATATATATTGACCCTACACGATACATTTCATCAAGTACTATTATTGAGTTAAAGGATAAAACTTTATAATATATGTATTTTTAATAAGCAATTATTGAAAATGTTCTGTGAGAGTCACCACACCAGAATATGAATGTAGAGTAATTTTTTTAAAAGATCTTTTCTGTAGTTAACAATCTAGTCCAGGAAGGAATCATTAAATCCGACAGTAAATGCAAAAAATTATAATATGAAAATATGCTCAAGTCTCTGGTGTAAAATAATTGACTGCTAAGAGAGAGGGAAAAAATATAAGCACTAACTGACCATAAAAGCCATTTTTAAGAAAGTTATATTTAAGCTGTTATATGAAAGAAAAATAAGAGAAACGTAGGTGATAAGTGGGAAGAATATTTCAGGCAGAAGAAATTGGATGTTCAGATGCCTTGAGGTCAGAACAAGAGCTCACAGTTAAGAGACAGAAAGAGAGCTGGTACAGGTGGAGCCTGGAGAGTTAAAAGCTCAGAACTGATTTTAGAGATACAGACTGAAGCAACTCATTCACGATGTTATAGCCAAGGCTATAAAATGTAAACGGTTCTGAGGAGTGGAGTGACATGAATCATTTATTCACCAAATATTTATTGCGTGTTTATATATGCCAGACATTTTCTAGGAACTGAATACAAAATTCTCTGTTCCAAGAAGTTAATTGAGTAAATATTCAAATTACTCAGTCATTTGGGTGTGACAAGCTGATAATGAGCAATATGGAAAAAAGGTACAAGGAAGATAGAGTTCCAATGGGACAGAAGAGTGGGTTTGGGGACACTGCAGTTTTAAATGGGGAAGTGAGAGAGTAATATATAATATATTTTTGTTATATACATTTATTCTGTTTTTGCTGTTAAAAATTTTTAAACCTAGTGATTTTTAAGGAAATATACTATGCTCGCTAAATTATGTCCTGTGCTTTCTGCTCATTTCAACCCCACCCCAGACACAAACACACATATTTTATCCTTTAGGTTAAGCCACTGCCAAAAATTCCTTTTGTCTGGAAGAATTTTTTGTGATATAATCTTCCCACTTTTCTTGTTTTCAAATGCAATGTATGTTAGGATCTCCCCATTTCAGAACACATATTTCTTTCTCATTGTTTTCTACTACCATCTGAGAATTCTACCATATTAATGAGTTTTATTAAACCAGTTTCATACTGATAAAATTTGAATCATGCTATTTTTAAAAATATTTCAAATAAAATTGTGAGATGAAGTCTTTACACACATCTTAGGAAAGTTATGTATTGTCTATTTAAGAAATAGAATTGAGGGGTAACATGGTTTATATTGCAGAAAATCAATTCTGATAAATAACTCCAAACAGCTCTCCCAAATGGCAGCATCAATTACATATTAACCAACAGTTAATGTGAGGATGCTGCCTTCTTGCTCTCACCAACACATTATCAGTTTCTGATAATCACTTTCTTTTCATAATTTTCCAATGTGACTGAAATAGTGTCTCATCATTGTTTTCACTTCCATTTATTGGATTATGATTGAGGTTAATTTTTCTTTCATTGTTACTGGTCAGTTGTGTTCTATTTCTGATCTTTATTTTCTTTGCTATATTGCCATATCTGTTTGATTATGAAGGATATCAGCCTTTTTTTAGATGTGTTGAAAATATTTTCATCCTTTTTGCTTATTTATGGTATCTTCCATTAAACAGACATTTTAGTTTGGGGATAGTCTAAATAATCCATATTTTTCCTTCATGGCTTCTTGGCTTTAGAATCTGATGGGTTTTGTTTAGAAAGATCTTTGCATTCCGAGTTTACAAAACATTCATATACTGTTTCTTGTCACATGGTTTAACTTTTCATATTTCAATCATTTTTCCTGAGGAACTTGGTCTGAGTTTTAAAAACTAGTAAAGAGGTATTCTTAGTTTTTCACCAAATGCTAATCAGTTATTGCAAAAGTTTTGTTAAATAGCCTATCCATTTATTAGTAATTTAAAATGCTTACAATTTTTATCACATGAAAAACCTCAAATGTAACTACATTAATATTTTAGAATTATATCATATTGCGTGTACCTGCCTGACTATTCTTCCCTACTTGTATTTAATACATGTAGCTTTATGATAGTTCTTTTAGGATCAGGTAGGGCCAAACCCCTCTTGCCCTCTTTTTTTTTTAAGAGTAGTTCAGATCTTTTTTGCATGTTTCATTGTAGGCATTTTTTTCAGATCAAATAAATGATACTTTTGTTATTTTTATTAGAAAGTTGCTGAACGGATACACTGCAGAATGAATAAACATCTTAATGATATTTTCTGTTTATTCACAAAAACTGTCGATATTTATGTTTGTTAAATTTTGTTTTATCTTTTTATTGTTATTGTAAACAGAATCTATTCTGACTTTTTATGTTATTTTCTTAAAGTAAGGCTCTTAAGATGTGTATATTGATTTTACAGACAGACACTATATTCAATGTTTTATTTTCCTAGAAGTGACTACCTACCTCCTTATTTCTCAGTTATTAATAAGCTGCAAAATGATAACTATAGTTTTAGAAGTAGTCATTTAAGTTTAAAGAAAATAATTGACTGTCTTATATCCTCAGTGTTCAGAAACTCGCTAAATTCTGAAGAAACCAAAAAAGTTACCCATCTAATCTGAGCTAACTCTAAAATAAATTGATTATCTCATGATATTTAATCTATATGTATTTAGAAATCAAAGAAGAATATTCCAATTTCATATACGAAATTTCTGGAAAATTCAACTGAATAACTCAAATAACGCACAGCCCTATACCTTGAATTTTATTTTCAAATTTGATAAGAGGTTTGAGCTGATCTTCTCCTCCTCCATGTGTTTTTCTTCTTTTTTTTTATATTGTTGGACAGAGTTCATGCTATGGGGTGTCACTCTAAATCTACATACATAATGGACACTAAAATGTGGCTGATCTTAGAATCTTGCAAATTAAGCCTCTTGTGCGTCTTATTACCATTAAACAAAAGTTATATAGTCAAATAACCTGGCTACTAATTAATGTGCATCTAGAAATTTCCTGTTGGAGAAGGATTTAGAGCCCAGATCACTGACTTGATAAGTTGAAGATACTGAGACACAAATTTGTTGGATGTCTTGCCCAAGATAACATGGCAAATCTAAAGTTGATTAGGTTTTAATAAAAACTTGATATAATCCCAAGAAAAAGAATTTTATAATTTTAATTTATTCAAACGCTGTTGTAATTTAAAGTATTTTGATTACATTTTGGTGTTCAAAAAAGCATGCTTTTTAAAAATACAGTTTGTGTAAGAATGTTGTTAGAGTGATTACTACAAGTAATGATTTCTGAAATGATAAAAATAACTCTGTCAAAGGGTTATTGTAATTTTTATATGAACACTGATAAATAAAATGCCTTTCAATTCTTGTATAGTGTTTCCCAACAGATTCCAAGTTACATTCATGCTGTGTTCCAGACGATAGAAATTGGAATTAATGTGGAAATGTGTACGTGAAGCATTGTAATGTTTCTTCCAAGATTATAGGAACATTCATTTCTTTTACGTTTATCATCTGAATCAAATACAATGGAGAGCATTTTGCCAAGGTGTCCTTTCGTCAGTTTAATTCTCATTTTCCTGAAGGCATGTCTTAATAATAACAAAACACTCTTTCTGTCTTATTTGTGGTATATCTTTCAATTTTCTAATTAGTTTTCTGGTGTTACAGAGAAATAGCAGAAAATTTATGTAAGACAAACATTTGTTGCCGTTGTTTGGAAACAAATCATCTGTATAATTTTCAAACCACAAAGCTGAATAATGCCTACAGTTTTGACACTTTTGAATTATTCTTAAGGTTATAAGCATATCAAATAGTGCTGATATTGGTAAAGATATTTATATTAGTGTTTAGATATAAATATATACTTATATTTACATGTACTTCTATATGTAGCTTATTTCAAGGAGATATTTCCTAAACTTTTGTCCAATTGATTAATTGATTGCTGTTTCTTAGATTTGTTTCTCAATACGTTGCTTTGATGTTTTTAATTTCTTGTTTTTAAAGGACATAGAAATTTGAACACTGTTTAACCTCGTATATTCCCGTGTTTATAGGTGGTTTAATATTTGTAAGGACTGAAGGCAACATGACCCTTTTCTTGTGGTAAGAACACAACATGAGATCTACCTTCTTACAAGATTCTTTTAGTTCCAGTACTCTGCTTCAGCGGCTTGGGGTTCACAGGTTTGGATCTCAGGTGTGGAGCTACACACAACTCATCAAGCCATGCTGTGGCAGTGTCCCCCATACAAAAAAAAAGAAAAAACAAACAGAGGAGGATTGACACAGATGTTAGCTCAGCAACAATCTTCCTCAGGCAAAAAGAAGAAGATTGGTGATGGATGTTAGCTCTGGGCCACTCTTCCTGACCAAAAAACAGAGATTTATTTAACAGCTTTGTTGAGGTATAATTGATATGCTAAATGCAGTAAGCCAGTCACAGATGGACAAATACTGCAGAATTTCACTTATCTGATGTTTTTAAAATAGTCAGGGGCCGGCCTGGTGGTACAGTGGTTAAGTTCACACGTTCCACTTCTAGGCGGCCTGCAGTTTGCCGGTTCAGATCCCGGGTGTGGACCTACACATGACTTGGCACGCCATTCTGTGGTAGGCATCCCACATATAAAGTAGAGGAAGATGGGCACGATGTTAGCTCAGGGTCAGGCTTCCTCAGCAAAAAGAGGAGGACTGGCAATAGTTAGCTCGGGGCTAATCTTCCTCAAAAAAAAAAATGAAAATAAAAAAATAAAATAGTCAGACTCGTAGAAACAGAGTGTACCAGGAGTTGAGGTGAGGGGAGAAATGGGGAGTTGTTGTTCAACAGGTATAAAGTTTCAGGTATGCATGATGAACAACTTCCAGAGGTCTCCTGTGCATTGGCCTATAGTTAACAATTCAGTACTGTACACCCAAAAGTTTGGTAAAAGTGTAAGTCTCATATTGACTGTTCTTACCACTCCACACACACACACACACACACAGGTGCATGCAACCAAAGAAGCAGGAGGAAACTTCTGGAGGTGATGAATATGCTTTTTGCCTTGAATGTGGTGATGGTTTCATAGATGTATGCATATCTCCAAATTCATCAAATTATATACATTAAATATATAAAAATTGAACTATGATATGATCCAACAATCTCACCTCTGGGTATATATCCAAAAGAATTGAAATCATGATCTTGAAGAGATATCTGCACTCCTATGTCCATTGCAGCATTATTCACAATAGCCAAGATATGCAAACAATTGAAATGTCTACTGATGGATGAATGGATAAAGAAAATGTGGTATAGACATAGAAAAGAATATTATTCAGCCTAAAAAGAAACGAAATCCTATCATATGTGACAAGATGGATGAACCAGTGGGACATTATGTTAAGTGAAATAAGCCTCTTAAATTTTTAAGTTACGATACAGTATCTTTAACCATAGTTACAATGTTGTATAGTGGATCTCTAGAGCT
This sequence comes from Equus przewalskii, assembly GCF_037783145.1. Taxonomy (NCBI): domain Eukaryota; kingdom Metazoa; phylum Chordata; class Mammalia; order Perissodactyla; family Equidae; genus Equus; species Equus przewalskii. Next base: position 18,561,991 of record NC_091861.1, read on the forward strand.
TACCCATCTTGTATAATTGAAATTTTATACCATTTAATTATTATCCCTCTTTAAGGTTCAGTAAGATTCATAAAATTTGAGATATGATAGGTATTATAGGGAAAACAGAGTACAACAAATTCAGAGGAAATTTGTAAAAACAATAAATAGCTCTGGAGTGGAAAACCAAATCCAGGTCTTAAGCTCTAAATGGGAAGGGGCACCAGTTGTTAAGCTCACCATGAACTACCATGTAGTGCACCAGTGCCTGGGCATAAAGCAGGCAGAAATAATGTGATGGTCAAGACATTGGATTCTGGAGCCTGACTGCCTGTGTGAGCATGGATTTTTAAAAACTGCACTGTGCTTCAGTTTATTCATCTTTACAATGGAAACAATATTTGATAGTCTTGTGAAGATTAATTTAGTTTATATATATAATGCTCTTTGGATCATGACTAGTCCATTGTAAGTTCTCATAAGATGTTAGCCCAGGGTGTGCAGTGAATAAATGAGTCTAACTTCAAGCCAAGTGTTGTTTCCACCAAACTACACATGGCCATGCAGTAAATATTTAAGCTTTCAAAAAATATATTAGTTGTGGGGTTAGTCTGGTTAAGTTCTTGCACTCTGCTTTGGTGACTTGGGGTTCATGGGTTTGGAACTTGGGTGCGGACCTACATACCACTCATCAAGCCATGCTGTGGTGGCGTCCCACATAAAAATAGAGGAAGATTGCCACAGATGTTAGCTCAGGGCCAATCTTCCTCAACAACAACAACAAAAATTCTAAAAAAATAGTGTGTATATATATATATATATATACACACACACACACACACACACACACACACACACATATATATTAGTTGTTTTGCAAGGCTACCATCTCCTACAGTGATCAGCCTAGGATCCTCAGTCAAAAAATTTCAGGGGATAGTTAGTTTTTATTAATACAATGAACAGCCTGCAGATGAAATAGGAACACAGGTTCAAGAGGTACCCATTCAAGACGTTCAAGTTCTAAAAGTTACTGTGCCTATCCATGGACATGGGCCCTCCAATTCAGCCCATAATTGTAGCTGGAAAACAGCAGAGTTTCTCAAACAGAAATGACAATAAATTAGTGTAGAATATCAAAATAAACGTAGCCAAGGAATATTTGCAGTCAGACATGCTTTATGTAAATTCAGCTAATTCTCCCCAGCTTCGTGATATAATTCACCCAATTCGATTGAGATTAGACAGGCTAGAATTAATCACTAATAAAGTCCTGAGTGGCGTCATGAGCATCCTCAAGATTTTCTATCAATCTGACTTGGTTTCTTTCCCTGCTCTCTCACGAACTGTGGTGTCTTGAAGTATTTATTTAACCTTTCTGAAATTAAGTTCTCCATCTATGAAAGGAATTCTAATGTTTACTTCAGCATTGTGAGGATGAAAGAGAATATACATGTAAATTCTGTACATCAGTGCCTGACACAATGAGTGCCAATAAAGTATAGCTGAGTAGATCAGTGATTTAGGCATGGTTAGATCTGATTTATCAATACTTGTTAGTGACCTCCAATTATAGATTAAATATCTCTTTCACATTCTCCCAATTGCTGAAAATTTTCATAATATTACAACTATGTTCCAGTGATATCTCTCATCAGATTACATATACCCCTGGGCAGGCTTTAAATTGCTATTAAATTTAAAAAGTGACTTTAGCTTAACTGAAACCATATCAAATCATTGGCTAAACATAGGATACATCAAGAATTGGAGTCTAGGAATAAGAGATATTTCAGTAAAAATGCCCATATTTCATGACAATAAGTTTACAGATTGTACATAAATACTATGCATTTATTTGTATTTATACATAATATGTGCACCTGTCTAATTTGAGGAGGATTATCCTAAATTCAATACTGTTCGTTTAACAGTGCCCTGGCTTTGTTTTCTAAAAAAAAAAAACATTTTTGGGGTAAAAACAATTTATGCTAGGTCTATAGGCAGAATTTAAGATTCAATTATTTACTACGTAATGTACTGTGTTACCCATGGCTTAACAGGCAAACTTCTAAGTTGCTTTAAAGAGGTTGTGCAGTCACGCATGTTTGGAGAGAAGAGCAAGTTGACTTGACTCATTGGCCAAGGCACACAGTTTATTACAGGAATTGTAAAGAAGATTGATGATAGTGTTGTAAATCTGTTATGATGAAAACAGTTGGCTATGGTTTCTTAGCTCTTTTAACAGTCTGATGTAGGATTTTAAAGGTAAAATAAGATGTCTTGATGGTTTAGAGCTATGATTCAAATAACGCAATTGTGGAGTGAGCGAAAGTCTCTTCTGTTCTATTTGCTTTGGGCTGAGAAAGCTTCTTGAACACTCAATGACTCTAGAAAAATTTATATAGCTGCTCATTTCTTTACCCGAAGCAAAGTGGGAAAGGATCAAGACTCTTGGTTTTGGCCTGTCTCATCTGTGGATGCCACACTTCTCTGGGTTAGACTGACTCTAATTAGAGGCTTAGTGTCAATATCTGACTGAAAAATTAAGATAAGCTATTAAAAAAACCCAGTGAATCTTTATTTTTTAAAGAATAGCATTAATAATATTCTCCAAGTATTATACCAGGAAGTATCCAGACTCCACCCCCACTACTTTGGTTTGCTGCCAAAAGTGGAATCTTCATTAGACTACAGAGTACATACAGCTCCCTTGGTAAAGGGAGTGGACAGTAGGGCATCTCTTCTAGAAAGCGGGTGGCATTTTGACTCCTTCTCTTCTTCTTCCTGGAGCAGAAATTGTGAATCCACAGTGATATCCAATTGTAATGTTCCTTAACCTTTTGGGGAGATACTAGTAAATAACTTTCTCTACAGTTCACGTATAGAAACTTTTATCAAGAGAACCATTAAGCAGAATTTTCTGAACAAAAACGCATTCATAAGAGAATATGTAAATTGTACATTTTCTCCTCCGTGTTAACACACGCTGTTTTTTTTTTTGGAAAGGTATAGAAAAATGAACACATGTACATAAAATATATGTATATATATCTGTTATATAGATCTTCAAAGGCCCTTGTTTTGTGCCCCAGGTTAACTATTATTTCTTTGACATCCCTGTTCCATCAGAAGGGAGACCTACAAGCACACCTTGTACACACCATGGGAACCACTTGGGCAGGTTTCCAAGCATATTTATTTCTTTTATTCCTTTGTATTTTATCATTGCTTTTATTATCCCAGAAGCGTTTGTGTGTGTATGTGTGTGTTTGTGTGCTGTGTCTATGTTTGGGATCTTTCTTAACACCCATAAACTTGTTGAGAGACTAAGATATTCTAACTATAAAAAATAAAAAGAGTTAAATGGGATTTTAATTTGAAATGGCGCCTCTAGCCACTAAATTAGTCTTCGGGGCAACCTCAAGAGGCAGATAATTATTTTACAACCAGGAAGTTGAGGCACAGAGCGGTTTAGTAGTGTACACACAGTCCCACAGGTAATGAACGGCGGCACCCAGGTAGAAGGAAGGCCAGCTCTTAGCCATTAGGCAGAGCAGACCAGCTTTCCTTCCCTGTTCTTTCAAGGTTGTGATGAAAATGAGGACAGTTCTGACCCTTAACTATGCATCACCTTACAACCCGTAAATTCACCTCCTATTTTCCCTTTCAACAAGCAAATTCCAGAAAAAATTACAAGATAAAAATTTGGGAAATAGGCTTGGAGGTCTAGGTCACAGCCTGCTTAGTGACATGGCTCACAAATATGTCTGAACAATTAAAACGGAATGTATGGTATCTTTTGTGTGGTGAAAACTTTTAAAATCTACTCTCTTAGCAACTTTCAAACATACAACAGTGATGGGTCTGTTAACTCAACTTATTGTGGTAATTATTTTATAATCATTTTGCAGTATATACACATATCGAATTATGTTGTATACCTTAAAATTATACAATATTATATTTCAATTAAATCTCAATAAGGCTGGAAAAAAATTAAAAAATAAAAAAGATATCAGCAAACACTAATTACACTTATTTATAATATTCATATAGCTCTTTATGGCAATTTTTCAGTAGCCCATGTATTTAATGCAAGCCACAATATTTTGTATTAAAGTTATAAATTGAAAAAAATGGAACGTACAAAATTCAGGAGGAAGAAAGTCACTTAAAATCATCAAATGACTGAAGCATAAAAATGGTATGATTGCCATAGTAATACATTCTATTTTATTTTGAGTTGATAACCTCAGTAACTCTCTGATAGAAATTGTTTAAAATGATGAAAATAGACATGCAGATAATTGCTCTATGAATTAGAAAACTTCTTCTTTTTGATACTTAAATGCTGTGTTGTCATGATATGGTACACTAACATTAAGATTTAGGCACCCAACATGTATCTCTTAGGAAACTTTATAAAGATCATTTGCAAAATTGTGTGAAGTAAACTGAACAAGTAAGAAGATGAAACTAAGAAAGGATTTGCTCCATTTAATCCTCACTTACAGACATTTGAACATTGGCTATTTATGCACTAGTTTATTACAATGGTGCTATATTAAAATTTCTGTAATATATTCCTATTATCTTTGCACTTGACAGCCCAAGTGCAAAAATTCACATTGATTTATAGTTGCCCATTAGCCTATATATTTTAACTGAAAATGTGTTCATATACATAAAGGTGTTCTTAAACTTTATGTCTCTATGGATCAGGAAATATAGTTCTCGATATTAAGTCCTCTCTACACATCCAATTTGAGTTAATTTTTGAGTTGAAAATATTTGGCAATTAATTGAAGCAGCAAAAATATATGAAATATGAATAGGGGTTTGCTTATTGATCTTGATCTTAAAGAACTACAGAGTTAATTTGGATATTTTTCTCTGCTGTCTTCATGAAGCTCTCGATGGGACTTTCTTCCTACTACCTATTGCATTTCCTTTCTTGCTAATTTGTTCAACAGATATCAGATGCTTATTATAATAATAATACCTGCCATTTTTCAAGCTCTTCCCCATGTCTTACCCTTTCAAATTTTCATGGAAAAGTGTGAGATTAATAAAGCAGATTTTTGTAAGTAGGAGAACAAGGAAACAAAATATTATCAAATATCAGGCTGCTTATTGTCAAGTAGTTTTTACTTTTAAAATATTAACAAGAAAAACAATAACGCTAGCATCTACCATTGGTGAGCTCCTACTGTGTGTAAGGTACTTGAAAGATATTATCTTAAATCATCACCTCAGCTATGGAAGTTAGTGTTGTTACATGTGATTTTCTGACCTCAAGAGGTCAAGTTCCTTGTCAAAGATCCAATAACTAAGTAAGTATCAGAATCAGGCAGATATCTCTATCCTGTAATCACTCAGACCTATATTTTTTCCCATTGTACCATGATACATCTCATTTAATTGTTATTATATTTGTTTTCTCCCCAAAGCCCTAGTACATAGTTGTATATCTTAGTTGTAGGTCACTCTAGTTCCTCTATCTGGGATGCCGCCACAGCATGGCTTGATGAGTGGTGCTATGTCCACACCCAGGATCTGAACCAGTGAACCTTGGTCCTTCTAAGTAGAGTATACAAACTTAAACACTTAGCCACGGGGCCAGCCCTTCATTTAATTATCTTTATTTATTTACTTATTTATTTTTTGCTGAAGAAGGCTAGCCCTGAGCTAACATCTGTTGCCAACTTTCCTCTTTTTTTGCTGGAGGAAGATTAGTCCAGAGTTAACATCTGTGCCAATCTTCCTCCACTTTTTATGTGGGTCGTTGCCACAACATGGGCCACAAGTGGTGTAGGTCCGTGCCTGGGAACTGAACCCAGGCCACTGAAGCAGAGCACACCAAATTTAACCACTTGGCCATGGGGCCGCCCCAAGGATCACTTTTATTAGCCATTTCTCATTAGGTATGAGTAGCATCAACGGATCTAAAATGTATGATGCAAATGGAAGAAAAATGATGGTGATATATAATGTGTTTTGAAAAAACACTAGTTTAATCTAATTTCCTGTTTTTGCAGATCATTATCAGGGCTTTAGAATGTGTAGAATCGCAATCATACTTCTGGATCAAATGAGTTTCTCCAACTACCATACACTGAGGGCTCTGAATTCCACAAGCCCAGTGTTAAGTATTCCCATCTTTGCTCCCTTCCTGTCCCATAACTTCCTGAGGTTTATGTCCTCACATGGACCATGCAACACCATTTTTCCAGCCTTGTTTGAATTTTTGCCTTTAAGCAAAGAAATTGTCTTCTCAGAGCCTAGATACCTCGTCTTTTCATATTTGATATTGCTCTCAATATTTCACTTGAGGATGTTAAGTCTTTGCAGAACATTTAAAGGCATGAGTGGCTCAGGTTTTTAAAAGATCATGAAAGCTGAGAGAAATGTACGAGGTCAATATTTAAGTTATAAAGAAAAAGAAGGAGTAAATATAAAACTCAAAGAAGAGAGTAGCATGATTCGCAGGTAGACCTAGTAGATATTTATATTAAAATATAATTTGGTAATGTGCAAAAATGCTAACATTGCTTCGGGCAGTATGTTTAAACCGAGATGGGAGTAAAATTGCCTCATGTATCAGAAACTGCAAGCAATTCTGTTTACGTGGACGATAAGGTTCAAGAGAAAGGATAGAGTCATAGAACACAAGAAAAAGTTAAAGCTATCATTGTTATTTAACCTTGTAAAACACGCATGTGTGTACACACACACACACACACACACACACACACACACAAGCATGTTTGCTCTCTTCAAATACTTTGCTCTCTCCAAACACAGACTGCTTCTCAGTAATTCTCCAGAGTATATAACAAAAGCCAATGAGTCTAAACCAGAAAATCAAAGAGGCACACTATAAGAATTTTCTAATAAGTTTAGCTACTGAAAAATAATGCTAAAATATTCACTCCAACTAATGTTGAAGTTAAAATATGTCCTGTAAATCAACAAGAAAAGGTAGAATGAACTATCTTGAAATATTGAGATATTGTGGAGTATTTCACTAGATAATGTCTCAATTTCATAATTATATCCCTTCATATTGACAGAGAAAGCAATACAAGAGCACCTGAAATCAATTATACATGCAAAGATCAATCTAATATACTGAATTTTTTAAAAGGTCTTTGGCGTTTTTATTTTGTATTCCAGTGGATCAGATTTCTCTGAAGTGCAAGATTTTGAAGCTTGGTAGTCCGGCTATCATACCTTGCTTATTAGAGAAAAAACAATCTTTTGAAATGTTTTCATACTTAGTCTGTAAAAACTGTCAGGATAAAGAAATTATTATGGAGGCAAAGTATTAAAAAAGCAATTAGAAAGTGACATGCTATAAATAAAAATGCAAGCTTTTATGAGAGTGTCAAATTTAATATTCATATAATATGCCAGTTTAGAAAAATGTTGTCGAAATGTGATATCCAGTTTCTTTCACTTTGATGAAGTTAAGTCTTGTGAATTACTTGAGATGAATATGCGTAAAGATATTTTTATCTTATTTATACATATATTTCTTTACTCTTAATTCCTGTCAGTGAATTAAAGGCCACACTTTCTTACATTGTAATATGTCCAAGCTGTGGACATTCATTCCAATCCTAAACATTGCATTCCAGAAGAAAGAGTTTAGTGTACTCAAATCTTTAATATATATCATGCAAATTTATTAGATTATGATTTAGACATCATATGCTTTAATTTCAGGATCTGAAATAATGTAAAATTCACTTAAAAGTGATTTTAATCTGGCTTTTCTGTGATATATTTTACACCAGAGAGAAAAACATAAATCTTTGAGTTAAGTAAAAGTATTCCATACAAATCTGCCCAAGCACGAAAGGGTGTTCAAGTGACTTTTATTTTGGCCTAGAAAGCTGTTTAATACAAACACACTGCTTGTCTTTGCTAGACATTAATAAAAATTCATTTTATGTTTATTCATTCTAACCAAACCAATTTCCAACCTTTTACAAAATAACTGAGTTATTAGTACTTTCCCGGAGCTCAGTAATTTTTTGTTCCTTAAGCGTATATTCATTACTGGGCCAAGATTGCTTTATCTAGACCCAAAGTTGCCTCTGGCTGTCCTGAATTCTGTACATCTCTTTCAAGGGTGTGGCAGGTACAATTTTCAAGCTGACAGGAACAAGAGAATCCTAAAGATTTCAATGTTTATAAGCTTGAGAAATCCATTTATTTACCACATATGTAACAAGTGTTTATTGTCTGCCTATTTTTGCCAATTCCTGAGCTCAGTCTGGGTACAGATATGCTAGTGGTCCTACTCCCCAAACATGATGGCTTAACCATATTTGTTTATTGGCAGTATGTGGATATTTTCATAAGATCTATTCTGAAATTATATATTTTATGTAAGAATTGGCAAATTAATTACTTGAAAGTATTTAAAAATTTATTTTATCTTCATTTATATGAAATAAATATGTTTCAAATGTTTTTTCCTCTCCTTAAGGTATAAACGCGGTTTATGAGTGGCATTTGTATACTCAGCATTTCTGAACTTCAAAGAAAATGCTGAGGTGTAGCAGAATTTCTAGCTACACTTTGTTTTTGCTCTAAGGTCACTTAGGTTTCAATGATTAAAAATGCTCAAGGATGCACTTCATATTCATCTTGGGAGGAGCGCAGACTGACTGACCTCTGCTGAAATTAAATGTAATTCAAAATGCTGCATCATTCCTAAAAGAAGCGTTATTAAAAATGTTCATCCTCAAATTATTTTTCATCTCATTACTTTTACATGTATTTCTTCTTTCGATTTAATATATTTTGTCCTATGAAAAGAACATTCATAAATGTATTCAAACTGAAAATATTTCCATAACAGCAACAAGAAAACATCATAGCCTCAATCCATATAGTTCTTTCTCTAAGATTTAAAACATCCTTCGGTGATAGCTTTTCTAATCTGCAAAATATACCTGAAAACATTGCATTATTTTACTGATAAGGTTATTTCGCCAGTCACAGAGCAAGAAGAAGCAGAGTTTTATTTTAATATATTCTAACATACACTCTTCCTCCCAAGTTATATGTTCTTCCATAAAGTCCAAATCTAGTAAAAACATGTCCCAAGAATGTGTTTGAAAAGAAAAATATTCTTTTGACCTTTGCTACCTATTAACTAAAGTACAACGAAGCTAAAGCTGGACTCCTGAATGTTCTAAGGTAGTAAGAAAAAAAAAAAATCATGATTTAGTGGGAGAAATGCCTGCCAACTCAGACCAGAGCTGGTTTCTAGACTTTCTTGGAAGCATTAAGATGAAGTGAATTTTCTTGCTACTTCATTCATGTTTTTTATTGAGCTCTGTAGAGAGAAAATTTTAACATGATCCTGATGCTCTGAAGGTCGTAATCTCGAACGTCTGCATCTGGAGGATGTTGGCAAACAGGTGCTGAAATGTTTTCATATTTTACTTTGACAAAAATATAAACTATCCAGTGTTATTGTTATCCTTTTTAGGGTCTGATGGAATATTTTTGCCTACGTATTTGAAGGGGGTACTGTGTCAAGAGAAAATATGTGTGACATCTGAGTTCAGACAAAGAAAACGTCTGTGAACTATTAACAAGCTATGTCGGACAAAAAATGTCACTGAATAGCTGATTGACTGCGCGAGTCAATCGGAACATCAGCTCTTGCTGTGAACGAAAGGACTTGTCAAGCCAGGCAGTGTTTGTTTTAGTAAAAACTCAGCATGATTCTGCGATACCTTTGTGAAGCTTCTGAACATCTTTCTTAATCTCTGTTTATTTATAAAGTGGGTACAGAACTATAAAATCCATCGTTTTAATGTATTAATTGTGTAAGTTTATTGATATTAAATACTAATATTTCCCAAGAAAGAGGAACACGAATGTCCATGCAAAGACTCATACAACAATATTCAAAGTAGATTTATTTATAATCTCCCCAAACCGGAAACTGCCCAATATCTCGTCAATCGGCTAATGGATAAATAACTTGGAGTGTAGGCATAAAATGCAATACCAATTCAGCAATAAAAAGAATGAATTATTTGTTTGCAAAACAACATGGCTGAATCTCAAAATAATTATGATGAGTGAAAAAAAAACGGATTCAAAAAGAGCGTTCATAATGTGTGATTTCTTCATCTAAAATTCTAGAAAATGCCAGCTAATCTATAGTCACAGGAAGCAGTTCAGTTGTTGCCTCAGGATCGGGAGAATGTAAGGAGGAACAGATAACAAAGGGCAAGAGGAAACTTCCGGACTGTGGGGATAGCTTTATGGGTATATACATATCAAAACATATTAATTTTTTAAATATGTGCAGTTCATTTTATGTCAGCTCTACCTCAATAGAGCTGAAAAGAAAATTGAATTCTGCATGCCCTTGATTGCAATTGCAAATCCCCAAAGGGCCAGCAGTCCTGGAAAAAGAGCTTTTTGCCTTTATTTCTAATAGTACCGGATTAGTAACATGATTTTAATATGTATAATTTTGGACATTTTCAGAATTTATAGTCCTAGAAAAAATTTGAGTGGATTTCCTTCTATGTGTACTTTATTCTTAAAAAACCAACACTCTAGGGGCCAGCCTCGTGGCGTAGTGGTTAAGTTTGCATGCTCCATTTCGGCAGCCTGGGGTTGCTAGTTCAGATCCCAGGCACAGACGTGGACACCTCTGATCAAGCCATGCTGTGACAGCATCCCCCATATAAAATAGAGGAAGATGGGCAAGGATATTAGCTCAGGGCCAATCTTCCTCAGTAAAAAGAGGAGTATTGGTGGAGGATGTTAGTTCAAGGCTAATCTTCCTCAAAAAATCAATCAATCAATCAACACTCTATCCATATTGTAAGTACAGAGCATATAAGTATGTGAGAAGCATGGAGCTATATATATATATACACACACACACACATATATATGCATATATATATTTTTAGAGACCTATATATGCATGTGCACAACATAAGTACAATTCTTTTAATAAGTGCATAATGATACGTAAGCCAACGAGTGTTAGTAAAGTTGCATTTCTAACCATCAAAATTATAATTATATTTATCCCTAGAGACAGGCATGTCTTTTCTTCTGTTAGGCCATCGATGGGGGGCAGGTTGGGTCAATCTAGTCTGCAGGAATCCTGGGCATGGGCTTTGCTATTGCTTTAGTTACATTGTGCACCAAAGTCGTCTTCACCTCTTGGTGGGCTGCTCCTGCTTCATGCTTGTTTGAGATCCGAGCGCCTTCACCTCTCCTACTGTGCTCTGATTTCAGCCAACTCTTCCTACCTTCCACCCGATGTCTCTCTCAGCCCTCCTTCCCCTCCTCCAGTGGTGGACTGCACTTGGCTAGTACTCCCTACAAGCAAGGATGCAGAGGTGCAAAGGTGAGGGTTTGAAGTGCCAGCAGAGCAGGGGTAGGGAGAGTCTTCCATCCTCCTACTCACCCTCTGTCTCTGGCAGACCCTGAGTACCTGGAACACAAGGGTGAGGCTCGCTCAGCTCTGGGCCCTTCCCCAGCAACCACATTGGCCTTGTACTCAACGCAGAATCCCATGAAGGGCTGCCTCTTTGCATCTCCTCTAGCAGTGGAGGAGCTCTGCTCCCTGCTCAGCACTGGGGCTGGTGTGGGCGGTTTCCTGCTGGCCCCATGGGCCAGACCACCTCTGCCTTGTGCTCAGTGCAGACTCCCGGTTGTGTGGTTGCTGGCTCTTCCCATAACGTCTGTCTCCTACTCAGTGAGGGATCAGGGTGCAAGAAGAAGTGCTGCCCCTCCCCACAATTCAGATGATGCCTCAATTGTTCTCATGCAGGACAGATTTCTTTCCCTTCCACTGCTCGACCTTCTACCTCTGGCAGGCTCTCTGCCTGCCTGCGCCAACCCAGGGGGTTCTCTTGCTCCATCTCTAGTCTTTCTTGTGAAAACTAGGTAGAACTCCATGGAAAAAAGTTGGTGGACGGTATGGCTTCTCTTATGTCTGCAGTGCCAGGGTTTTTCACATCAACCTACAGTCAGCCTTAAAATATTTGTCAAATTCTCATGTGTCATCTTCTTACCCACTTCTCTGGTCACTGTGATCTCCTACTCTTCTGGCAAAGGTTTGACAATATGTGTGACCCATGTCTTCTAAGTATCTCTTCCAAGTTTTTAGATTTTAGTTATTTTGCCTTGCAACTTCAATTCTAATGGGCTCAGAATTATGGTTTCATAGACTATCTGGCATGTTAGGGTGAGTGTGGCATTCTTCGGCAACTTTCTACATACTAAGCAGAAGCAGAAGTGTCCAGATGCTGTACTGACTTTGATTTATTATCTTGGCTGGAGAAGGTGACAAGTTTCAAACGTGTCCATACAACTTTCTCCAACATAATCTCTTATAGCCTATCCACATCCCATAGAAGAATTGTGGCATCTGCTCTGCACATGTATCCCAGTTATTCATTTTGGGATCAAGTGTATGACCCTCGGGGGATCTGCAGACTCAGTGAACCCAACGTGAACTGAACTGGGGCCCAGACTCAACCTATTACTTTCTTTCGTATATGCTACTCTAACAGTAGGACCATGATGACGCTTCTGGTTCCCTGGTACCAATGTCATTTGAGCCCTTTGTCCAACTGTCTTTGGGACATTTTCATGTTTCCCTTTCCTTGGTGTATATTTGCCCAAATAAATGGCTGTAGTTTCCTTTGTAGACTGTGGGAATCATTACTGTGGATACTTACTGTGATTTTGCAAGATTCTTCCTTCTGGGGACTCAGCCACTCATTCACACAAGGAATTTCAGATCCATAAGTTGGATACTGAGTCAGGAATCATGACTTTACAAGGGGAGAACAATCTGGAAGGGGGGGTGGGAGTGGATAACAGCACTCGGTTTTTCTCACCATCCATCACTGATATCTTTTGATTTTACAGGTAGGTACTTCCCCTGTCATTTTTTTATCTGTTTGTTGGCCCCAGGAATAGAGTGTTGTAGTCGACACTTTATAGCTTTCTGCAAAGATCCCATTGCTGCCCCTCAAACCTGCAAACATACTGATAATTATGTCAAACTGACTTCTACTAGTTAAGTGCCACCTCCTGCCATCCATCATTTTGGATACTATCATTGGCATTTATTAGGAAGCCCAGTTCTATAACAATATCTCCAACATCAACCCTGACCCACAGTGGAGAGCACAGTATAAGTACAGAGTGGTGCTGGTCACCACGTCATTGCTCATCAAGTTTGTAAATTAGGTATCTTCTCAGGCCTCCTGTGGAACAGAAGCTGTTGACTTTTCCGGTCTTACATAGTTTCTTTCCTCCAGCACTCCCAATTCTCTGAAAATTTTAATCCCTCCTTCCTCCACTTACATCTAATATTCTGGCATTTCTCTCTCTTGTGGTGTGAGCCATCGCTTCTTCTATGCTTCTAGAAGAGCCATCCTTAGCCATCCTTATAGCATGTTTGCACCATGTCCTGAGATCTTTGCTAGAGTGTTAAATTCTTTATCTTGGAAGAGAATTCCAAAATCCATAAACTCTCCCTATTGAAAGCATAACTTTCATCATCTTGCGTAAGCACACTCAGGATTCAGTTCCGTGTGTGTGTGCTTTCCCAGATCTTGCCATTACATACCGGCTACATCCTACAGTTCCTTTGACATACTTCTCCTCTTTTCAGATCTACTATGCCTATAGCTGGGGTGTGTTGTGACTTAACCATAGTTATTGGTTAAGTGATAAGTAGTAGTTAATGGCTTAGATTTTGCAAGGAGAGGCCTCTGCGTCCTCTTCAGATAAGGGTGAATGTGAAGGAACAGGCAATTTATGTGAGCTCAGGAGGTCCCACTGGATTCTGAGAATTTCACATTTTCAAGCACCTCAATCCAGAGGTTCTCATTCAATATCTCAGAATCCCGTTCTTTCCCAGTCAATGCTCTGGTTTGGAATAGGAGAGTTGCCTTAGTTGGAAGCTTAAATACTCTTCCATGTAAGTCCTGGGTGTGGTTCCCTGGGCCTTAGCTTCCTCTGTCGTGCTAAGGCAGGAAATACACGCACCAAGGAACTCTCTGACTCTGCCACTTCGTCTTTATTTTCAATTAATCAAGGTCAGCTTTTAGTTATCTTTTTCAGAGTTTAATCCAAACTATGCATTCCTCATTCAGTTCCATTTAATTTATAGCTAATACTTCCCCTGTCTTTCTCAAACGGTTGGTATATCATACCTGCTAATGCATTCTCTCCTACCATTGTCGTACACCAACAATGAAAGGTAAAATGACGCTGTTACCTGGGGTCAGAGGCTCTCTGTGGCCACCCACTGCCAGTCATAGGTCATAAGGTCTTTACTGCCAAGTGAAGAATCTCATTCCAGTTTCTGCTGATTCAAGCCACTTCTGGAAATGTCTGCAGACTTGGTTCCTAGGAGAGTAAATTCTGAGACTGAGATTAGCATGCAAGAGATTTATTAGCAAGTGCTCGAGAGCAACACTGTGGAAGGAGGGAAAAAAGATTGGGCCAAAGTTGAGCTGCAATTCAGACACAGTAGAGGCCTCAGCTGTCTCTATAGGAATTCTAAAGTTGAGTAGACGCTTTAGAATTGTCCCACAGCTGGGCACAGAGGCTGGGCATTTGTACCCATCATTGATCAGTCATTGGAAATGGGCATTACTTTGAGCAAGGCAGCTCTCTTCAGCTGGGGAAAATCCTTTCAATTGTTGATGGATGAAGGCTTTCTGCCAGGCAGACGATCCTTCATTCCTGGTGGGGAATCAGTGTGATCCACCCTAGCATCCACTACAGGGCCCTTAGAAGCCACCAAAATAACCTCTCAAATAATGTAGGACATGATTGTTCAATAATTCAGCAGGCTGGTAGAGTCTTGAAATTCAATTGCATTAATACTTTTATCTGCAGTCTAGTGTACTCTTTTAAAATGAAATTCAGAACTTTAAAAGTTGGAACTTTGCCAAGTGAAAAGTGATTACTTTACATCCAAGCCATTTCAATTTATTTTTTGTTAAATCCTCTGGAGGGTACGATTCTTTTATATCCTAACCAATCACTATCGAGAGAGTAAAGTTAATAAGAGAATGAAAAGAGTAGGTTCCTAATTCCAGAAAGGCATTTTACTGAAGTGTATTGTTTTCTACAAATTCACTGGAAGTGTGCACACACACACATACACAGAATCAGGTAGAATGTAAGAACATGTCAGGAAAGAGTTGCCTGCAAGTTCTCTAGAATTCATCTTATATCAATAGTCTGTGAGACTCCTCTCCTATGTAATGTGCCAATTGGGATTTATCATATTCTATCTTATGCCTGATTTCAAGGCCACAACTAAAAATCCCCAGTAATAATCCTTGTCAATGTTTTTTTTTTTTGATAATGTAACTTTTGCTAGATTTACTTATAATTTTTACATGTGTACATATAAGTGAGATTGGTCTGTATCCTGGGTTTTTTTAAATTATCTTCATCAAGTTTGGGCAATTAAGATAGCTTCCATCACAAATAAGTTACGGAGTGTTCATACTTCTTTAATCTAGAATAGTTTTACGTATCCTTAGATGTTAGATAGAATTAGGCTGCAGAACCATCAATTTCTGGTAACTTTCTAAAATGTTTCCAATCTTTTCTAAGGAAATTGGTCTATTCAAATAGGATCTGTCTTCTGGTCACATTTTAAATTATAATTTTATGGGAAATCATACATTTCCTCTAATATTCCAAATTTGTTATATGTAGAAGTATCATAGAATTCTTTTCATCTTTTATCTGTCTATAGCTGTGTGTTTTTTGCATTCTTAATTTTCTTCACTTTTATATCTGTTTTTACTTTAAAAATCTCATAAGAGATTAGCTTCTGGATATTTTCAAAATAGTCTACTTTTATATTTATCTATCCATTCCTCTACTCTTTGTTTATCTTCCATTTTATTAATTCCTGCTTTTATATTTATTAATTTCTTTATCTATACCATATTAGCTTATGCTGTGTTTTTCCTAACATTTAACATATAGTAAATACATTCATAGTAAGCATGTTTTATGTAATAATGAAGACAGAGAAGATAATAAAGAATTACTTTTTTGCCTAGTACAAGATCAATATTGATATTTTTCCATTTGGGGAAAAACTTCATTTTTTTCAATTATGTATGTAAAAGAAGTTTAATACAACCTCATTCTTTCTTCACATACACACACGCACACAGGTACACAAACAAACACGCAAATACCATCCTTATTTTAAATAATAGCTTTATCTTTCCATTTTGTCTTATGTTTTGGTATGCTAGATATGACTAATTATGAAACAAGTATGTCTATACGTGTTGCTTTTATAATTTTTAATGGCCGGAGAAATGAATATGTATGGTTTTCAAGATTTAAAGTTCTTGTTCAGTTTTTAATATTACAAATAAAAAGTTTCTAACACTTAAGTTTAACAGTTTAACAGAAATTTTTTCTATACACATATATGAAATCATATCTTTTTAAAAAGACTATGCCATTTATTTAATTTGGTTAGTATTATATTAACTTAATGGATGAAATGCACTTAAACTTTTGTTCCTTTTGCAACCTATTTATTAGATTACTAGTTTTATTTACCACATAACAAAATATATTTATAGATAGTAGACATATAATTAATTGTGAGTAAATAAAATGCATTTTTATAATATAATATATATGACTATATGGAAGATTAAAAATCATTTTCACATGTCATATAATGTATTACATATAACATTTGCTTATAATAATTTGCTTAATATTAATTTACTCATATTTGGATATATATACACGTTACATGTATTCATTTCTTAAAGAGTATATATTCACATTTGTATATATTTTAAAGAAAAACATAAACATATCACATACTAATATCATGCATATATATGTATAGTGTAAATTGATATTATATTTGTATTTGTGTAGTTCAAATTCATATTATATCAACATAATATATATAAACACTTCAATATCTTAATTGCCAACACTTACTAACTTCAGAAACCGAAACTTCCCTGTAAGTACCTCCTTTATGTACTCTGAAATATAAAAAATAAGAAAAGGAAAATGATGAATTGTGACAAAGCGTCCTTTTAAATAACTTGCTTTATATACTCATGGATAGGTATTTTGTTGGCGCTTCACTGTAAGCAAGTAATTAAGTTTTACAGTAATCTTGTTGTGAGCAATAGAATAAATGGATGTATGGGAACCAAAATTATTCTTCCTCAATTATAATAAAATTCTTTGCATCAGTGCAACTTGCGTCATTTAAGCGTTAAAAACTAATTCCTTGAAGTACTCTATTGTAATCGTTCATAAAAAAGGAGTGTCATTTTGGCATGCTGAGCTAAAGGGGAATGCAGACATGAAAAGTGGAACAGATGATAACTGGATTTTCCTCCCACTGCTGTTATTGTAAAGTAAATAGGCTAGCTTAATGTCTTGAAGCTGTTGATGACATTTTTTCCAAGTACTTGAACATTAAATATTTGTCTGGCAATACCTTAAGGAATATTTTTAAATGCAATGAACTCTTAAAAGATCATCATAAAAATCATTCGTAATTAGGTTTAGGAAACCAATTTAAGCATCTGTGTAAATCAAATTTGATGCAACGCTATGTCGAATGCATGGTCAGGTAAGTCTTAGGAAATAATGTATATGTATCACGTTCCTACACAGCATACATAACCACTAAGTATTAAAATTGGTTTTTATAAAAAGGTGAATATTTACTATTGGAAGTGTCTCAGGATTTAAGTTAAACACTAATAATTATGAGAGATGGCTATATGATTTGACATCATTACAAGTAACAAGGGGATCATTGTCCTTGCCATTTAAAAATTATGAGCAATAAAGGAAAAATCCATTAGATAAAGCCTAGGATTACGATATTGCATCATATAAACATGATACTTCAATATTGTTATATTGTTATGATATTGAGGAGAACACTGTGTCCCCCCAGAGCTTTCTAGGGTACCAAGGTAACAAAGAGTATGAAGACCGATGGGTCTCAGGGAACCTCAGCAATTTTGTTGATATTATGATGTCTTCTTGCACAATGAGGAAATTAAAGGAATGTTCCAAGAGCACTGACGATGTTTTCTAGTCTCCTATCTACCATGGCAGGAGGCAAGTGTTACTGGAAAAGACAGAATGATCAAAGTAGTATAGCTTTTCCAAAACAAGAAATGTCTGTCCTTGGAAGTTAGATTGAGTTTTATTATGTCCTTTTGTGGGCTATTAGTATTTGATAACTTCTATCACTGTATAGCACTATATATTAGTAGATATGTGTGTGTGGACACATATATACACCCCAAAGTAATCCTAAGACGTATTGTTATTATCATTATATTTTAAAACAAGAAACTGACAGTGAGAGATATTGGGAAACTCTGATTTTACTGATATATGTCAATTTTATTCGTTACTATCTCTCAATTCCATAAAAGCTCAGTGCAAAACATTCTAGTTTCCTATCACTTCTTGTACATTCTGCCTATTTTATTCCTCTTTCTCTCTTTTAGTTAGAATTTCCTTTTCATTATCTTTAATCATTTTTTGCTTTTTTTAAAAAAATCTGTTTCATAAAAGAGGGTAGAAGAATGGCTCCTTTAGATCTATGGACAATTGTCAATTCACTTTGAGTGTGTTGGTGGGTGTGGCTTTGCCTTATACGCATATGTGTGTGTCTGTCTACATCATTCTTCCTACCAATATAGACAATATCAATTTAATTTAAAAGCATAAAATTGTTTTCTAAATATGTACTAGCTCATCCAAAATGTTCAAATGCTTCAAAACTGAAATTCATCTCAACGCTGAAGTTGCAAATATTTAATTAATGCTTACTAAATGTCAGATTCCATGCTTGGTACTTAAAATGTAAACAAAAGTGAAAAGTGAATACACTGGCATACCTTCCTTCAAGGAGCCTATAATTTAATATTAGATCAAAGGTAACACGAAATACAAGATTAGCTTCACGAGACATAAATTAACAATAAATTATAGAAGCCAAATGGAAAATAAAATTTTAGTCTATATAATTTAAAGAATACTTCCCAGAAGATGTATATTTTGAGCTGGATTTTGGATAACGGATCAAGTTTTGATAGGTGGAAATTGTTCAAAGAAGGATTCCATCATTTTATGATTGGTAATAAGAAGAAAAGATACATTAAATATGTGATCACATATTCAACAAATATATTAATCCAATTTGGGTGGAGATAATAAAGGCAAGGGATGATTTTTTATGAAAAACCAATCTGACCAATGATAAAAGTCATCTTTCGAGACTTAAATCAGGAATACCTGGCTTTTCTATATGAAACATTATCATTCCCCTTTGGTCCTGACATATGTACGTGCTTCTCAACATGAAGTGAATTAGCTTATCAATTACTGAACATCACAGCCAAGGCATAGACATTATGGAGGTAGGAGAGAGACATTGCCCACTATGAGAATCATCAGTTAAATTATGAACTCACAGTGCTCCTTCAGTTGCTTCTGTATCTAGATAGCAAACAGCCCAAAGTAGATATGTTCAAATTAGATGTTATTGTCAGCATGAAACTGGTTCATCTGGAAGGAACACTTTTTATCTCCTGGATGCTATGACCTCTGTGTGGCACTACTATTAGCCACTTCTTTATAAGTCATGGAGAAAATAAATACTTTAGCGCTGGTTGGGGGCTTTCAGGTGCTTAGTTTATCCTCTTTCTCATACCATTTTTATGCTCCTCACAGTAGTGAAGCATAAAACACACATCAGTGAGAGTAGTTAAGTTGATCAATAAAGGATGGTGAGAAAATAAGCCACAGAACGAAGCCAGAGGCTGAAGAAATGAGTGTATGTGTTTGAAATGCAGAGTTAGATGAATATGTTTCCTTTGAGAATAATCAGTTCACTTGGTTGTAAGTAAATGAGAAAAAACAAAATACTTGCATTCTCAGGTGCTGTGAGTCTAATGTTCTACCACATTCTACACACATATCCTAACTTGCATTCATCAGGGAGGTTTTCTGGAGAGCGTCAAGTCCATATAAAAGTGCAATACAGGAAAAAAAATTCCCTGAAGGCATACAAAATTAAGCAAGGTACTGGAAATTTAACATCAGTTTTTTAATCAATACCATTAGTGTAGAATGGAAAAAGTAAATATTACCCTACAGTAGAAAAAAAGGAAAAATATTTATTTTACCATGTTCTCCTTTTTCTCTTCTCATCTTAGACCTTGACAGGCAAAATCACGTGTCAATAGAAAGCAATATGTCTTTAAGATTTGGGAAACACATTGTACATGGGATGCACTTCTGTTTCTGCAGGGCTAGGAAAGGAAAGGAATGACAGGGATCAATTAGAATGGTCCTAGAGGAAGAGAAATTAAAGCCCAATAGATTGCAGCGGGCTTGTTCTGAGTTCTAGGTTTAAGGGGAAAAGAGTTAAAGGTACAATATTAGTCAGGGTTTTTTTTAAATACAAGCGACAATAACACAACTTAAATGGCTTAACCAAAAGAAGCTCTTTGTTGGCTCCCATTAGTGGTTGATTCAAGGGCCAATCCTGACATAATGCCATTGACATCTAGGAGTTCAACAATGTCTTCAACACTCTGTCTTATTTCTGTCCCTCTCCTGTTCCTGCTTTGATCTGTGTTTATTTCATTCCCAGACAGGCTCTCTGCAAATGGTATGAAAGGCAGATCATTAAATGTTTGAGACTTACACTCTTCTTCCAGTTAGGAATTCAACATATGGGGTGGAGTAGGTTGTGTGTGGTTGGTATGGTACCAGTCGAGTGTTTATATCATCCATTCCTTATCTTTCTGTGCCCAAGTGGATGGAGCAATCCACTTTTTCTACCTGGGTCATATTTTGTTCCTGTGGAGAGTATGGTAGGGATATTTGATGTTGAACCCTACTGTAATTGAACATAGTGCAAGAGGTGCCGGTCCTAAAGCAAAACTACCAAAAGAACAGATGGACACTACTTGCAACTTCTTTATTTTTATCTTTTGAGGAATATCCAACATTGTTCACCAGGATTGATCCATAGAAAAGGGATTGAGAAGCAGGTTTGCAAGAAAGAAAACTTGTATGGGACCTTGAGAATCAATATAAAATAGATGGACTAAAGCAAGAAAAGGAACTGGAAACAAAGTCATTATAAAATTAAACATTTTGAAGTGATAGCATATCTTCAGAAACTTAGAAAGTTGTACATTTTGCTACATTCTTTTAATATGTTGGAAAATAAACACATTTCTATTTAATACTGGCAAGTATAGGTAGTAATCCCCACTTTAAACAATTTTAGATAAGAAAACAATTTTTAATTTTGGATTTATAGGGAGAAAATTGATTACATTTTAGAATCATTTGGGTTTATTTTTTTCCAGTACTCAAAATGCAATTTTGCAATGTATAAATAGTGCAATATTGGGTGTTCTGTTTGAATTCAAAGTGAGCATCCAGGTCCATTTGTATGGGTAAGACAAAGTAAAAAAATTTGCAACACAAAAATTCACTGTTTGTACGAATAATGAATAAACTATGTTTTAAAGTTAAGAATAGATACTATTAGTGATATAAGTTCTAACATATCACCATATACCAGAGTAATTCCATTTTCTCCATGATCAGGACACATTGTTTATTTTCATCTAGTTTTAGGTAGTCCATTTTTCACATCTTATTGTTTTGAAAATATTTACTTAAACTAAAATCTTCCCCTTGTAATTCCAGCTATATCTTCAGTCTGTCCAGTAGTCCTACAGAATGATACAGAAAAAGCCTAAAAACTTCATTGTCTCCTAGGTAATTGAAGAAAGTCGATATTTTCTCCTAAAATCTTTATTTTTGTAGAGTAAAGGTCTTCACGGTCTTTCAAGTCTCCCTCTTTCTTGTTCTTTTTTTTCCAACACCAAGGTTTCCAGATCCTTCATTATTCTGGACACATAAAATAGATTTTAAATGTGCTGCTCAGAACTGAACTCAACACTCCGCATCGGGCCTGATTGTGAAAACTCTGACATGATATTTACACCCTCGTGTTCAATTAATATTTTATGCAACATGTTTTATTAATGTTTAAATCTTTTCCATCCGTTGTCTTAAGAAGAGCTTGGAATCTTCAACTTTTCCTAGGCCCTTTAAGAAAAAAAAATATATATATATGAATAGTCATTAACTTACATCAAAAATAGTTTCAAAAGAAAGAATCATCATATTGTTCGATGGTTGCACCCACATTCCAATTTCAACCTACTCAACATCCATTTATGGAGTGTGCAATTGACAGGGAGTGTCATGTCTTACAAATGGCTATAAGAGGACAACCTCTTGTTGTGCTTTCCCACTTGCTCTATGAACCTGGGTGATGTCTTTCCTGTTAGTGACTCACATGTTGCAAGTGTCCTTGCCTGAGTCCACTCCTTCTTGGGCCTTTTTCCCTTATGTTTACCTCACTGCTCTTTGCTGTCATTATATTCTGTAGCAACTATATTCTGTCTCCAGCAAGCATCCTCATATGGATGTTATTTTCTGAAATGTGATTTCTGTTCTTGTACCTTCTGGAATTTGGTTTGCACCCTCTTCAATAGGGCCTGCTATTTCTCTTTCTCCTGCATACTTGTGGGTTTAGGAGCAAGAGGAGCATTCTCTCTGCTGTCCATTGTTGATTCCAAATAATCATACAGCTACTATTGACCATCAAACCTTCTTCCTTTGGAAGAGGTAATATTTGCCTATGTGTCACCTCTCCCAAACATAAGCAAGTATTTGGGATTTCTAACTTTCTTAAGGACTCTAGCGTCTAGTTCGTAATCTTCCTTGTAAAATACCTGTTATTAATACTGGTGATTTCAATGTAAATGTTGAAAATATGTACACTCTTTTTCCTCCCTGCTCCTTGCCTTATCAACACCAAAAATCCTGTTCTGCATCCTAGGGTTGTCATCCTTTAGGATGAATCCATCATATATTACTAGTAACTGGAAATTATTTACTTTCAATATTTCACACCAAAAATTAGCTTTCTAATTATTTTTTTAGCTTTCTTAGAAACATCTTTATTATAGGTATTCTTAAACTTTCTCTATGTGCATTACAGACTGGGTATACATTTCTTTTTCTTTCTTTTTCTTTTTTTTGAGAGGAAGATCAGCCCGGAGCTAACATCTGTTGCCAATCTTGCTCTTTTGCTTGAGGAAGATTGTCACTGAGCTAACGTCTATGCTAAACTTCCTCTATCTTATCTGGGATGTCGCCACAGCAAGGCTTGACGAGTGGTGCTAGGTCCCTGCCTGGGATCCAAACCTATGAACCCAGGGCCGCCAACATAGAGCGTGTGAACTTAAGCACTATGCCTCTGGGCCAGCTACTACATTTCTTTTTCCATTGAAATACGTTTGACATATAACACTGTGTAAATTTAAGTTGTTCAACATGTTAATTTGACATAGTTATATATTGTAATGTGATTTTCATTGTAGTAATAATTAGCACCTTTATCACATTACATAATCATTTCTTTTTAATGGTTGGAATAATTAGGTTCTTGTCTCTTAGCAAGTAATGGTTATAATACAATATTGTTGTTTATATTCAGTATACTGTGTATTAGATTGTTAATGCTTATTTACTACCCATTATAAGTTTGTACCCTTAAACAACATCTGTTCTATTCCCTCACTCCCCATCCTCTGGTAATCACCATTTTGTTTCCTGTTTTTATGAGTTTAACTTTTTCAGATTCCACATATAAGTGATATCATATGGTAATAGTCTTTGCCTATTTCACTTATCTCACTTAGTACAATGTGCTCAAGGTCCATCCATATTGTCACATATGTGAGGAAGTCCTTCTTTCTCATGGTTGAATAATATTCTAATATATCTATATACATATGTATGTATGTATAGACTCACACACACACAACCCACATCTTAGCTTTCTAATTTCTAATTCTATCAGTGGCTATCTTTTCTCATATCCTCTTTCAGTTTCACAGCAACTCTATTACACTTTTACAGAGACACCAACTCCCATAGCCTCAACCGACACGAAGTCCACTCACTTCTTTGTAGTTCCAGTTGATCATCCATTGCAACTCTAGAATCCCTTTGGTTCACCGGCAATCAAATTTGCAGAAGAAAACTAGTCAATTTCCATTTGGTTCCTGTTTGAATCTAGGTTATGTAAGCTTAGTTACAAAGAATTCAGTGCTGACATACCTATCATTCATGTCCAGTTCTCTGTCTGTTAAAATTGCAGTGGCTTTTACAAGACATTTCACTTTTTGTAAGCCCTCTTTTCAGATGATCTTAGCTTCTATTTTACTGAGGTAATTTAGGACCACAAAACTATCTTAAATTTCTTGCTCTCAAAGTCAGCATTTCTCTGTATCTTCTCTTGTATTCTTCTCTTTCTTTTATGTCTCAAGAAAAAATATTTTTGTCTTTCTTTCTAAGACTGAACTTCATGATAAAATGTCGTGACGGAAAGAACACCATAGTTAAAGTCAAAAGCTCTACTTTCAAACCTGCTATTTCCATTATTTTGAACAAGTCACATTCCTTTCCGGGACGTTATATATTTAGTTTAGTACATGTCATTAGTCTCATGGAATTCCCATATTTAGCACTATTACTTTATTGCTTGGTATAGAATTTGGAAAAAATGTATTATACTCTAAATAGCTTTTATTTGAAAGCCTTTTAAATGAAGAGAGTTTTTATAGCTATAGAAGTAATAAATTTAAGAATAACAGCCTTAAAGCATTTTTGTTTAATTGCATTTACCTCTATTATGTCTTAGGAATCTCACCGATTTTTGAGAACGATAAAAAGATCATTAAGCTATCTGACTCAATTCAATATAGTAAACAATCCCATTTAAACAAATCTTTTAAACAATGAAATATTAAATTGTAAAACTTAGGTAACATACATTAATTGGACAATGAATATTCCAAAATGCTGCCAAATCTTTAACACTGTTATTCCATAGAATTTTTTTTGTATGTTATATTCAACCTAGGATTATTTGAAAATTATAAAATTGAGCACTTAGCATACAAATTTCTGTTTTGTCAACTATATGCTATCACTGTGAAAGTGAACTCCACAATAGTAATTTCTTAGTAAATATTTGTATTCATTATTCATGTTGACTTGACAACTCTGAATGACACCCTTACAATACCTCAATTCTCGTGTAATTTTCTTTTTCTCAACAGGCAGTTATATTCCATACCCAAACAAAGAGAATTTATTACAGCAAAACACAGGATCGTAACAGCACAATAGTACAATAAAATATGTTTGTGTCAATGAACATTTAAACATACTAATTCAAATGCTATTTAAGTGGTACCTTACAATTTTATGAAAATGATGATCATTGAATGTGAGCAGTCAAAAAGCTTTGAAGCAACTCCTCCTGCTCCTCATGGTATGACGTCACACTGCAGTTAGAAGCAAAATCCTAACTAATTCTTCCTTCCTCTAATGTTCGTCACAGGTTACTTCTTGAAATATCCCCACATTTTCTTTCTTTCTCTTACTCTACTAAAATCAGCCATCAACTTTTTTTATCTTTATGCCTTCAACTCATTCTTAATATGTGTTTCTGTTTTCATCTCCCATTGTCCCTGCCTGTGCCTCCCCCAAACTGACACTCAACCCACATATCCACTTACATAAGCTCCAACTCATGGTCTTAGAAAGAATGATCCCCTACTTCCTAGTCTATTCATTGAGAGTCATCTCTGGATGACCTGCTTTGCCCCTGCCTCCTCTAGAAGACTTCACTTGTTTTCTCTGGGTCTTCAATGATTTCCCACGGCCTACATTTTTTTCCTCTTTCCAGTAGATGTGAACATCACTACCAATACTGTAAAATATGGATTTTTACATGTACTCTAAAGTGCTCTTAACATGTTCTGTCCCATAAAATCAATATTTAACAATTTACTGCCTCAAGGAGCTGAAATTCCTTAGCATAGCTAAGCATAGTTTAAAAACCCTTCAAATTCTATGTAATCTTAGCAAAATGGTTTCTCATTCACTTTGTAATGCACAACTCTTTAAATTTCTATTGCTTTTTTTCTCTTTCACACTTTTAGATCCAAGCATTTTTTCCTTTTCCTGTTTTTAAATCTATCCAAGTCCATTTGTATACTTGCATCCCAAATCATGACTTTAAAAGCTTTACAGACCAGTACAGTTCTTCAGAAATACAGCACTTATTGTCTATGACAATTTTCTAGCAGTAAGTCTTTCTCTGCTTCCTAAATTTTTAATATATGTACCTCATATGATAATATAATTATTGACAATTAAAATCATCATTTGTCCAACAACTAAAATCACAAGATAGAAAATTTTTTGTGTGAGCTTACATCTCATACTTGTTTCAATCTATGACAGAGACTCCATCTACATTACCTTCCTCTCTTTTTCTGCCTTCTCTAGTTTTAATTGAGCATTTTATGTCTCTAATTTCTCCTCTTTTTTAACATGTCACACTTCTTTTACATTTTTTTTTCATGATTGCTATACCACTCCCAAGATACTGCAGGTACCTTATAACAGAGTATTCCTAATTCCCCACCCCGCCCCTGTGATGTGATTGTCATTCATGTCAGTTATCCATCTATTATAATCACCCAATACATTGTTCCTATTATATCTTTGGCCAATAGTTATCTATTAGGTCATTTTATTAAGAATAAGAAAAATAAAACATTTTGCTTTACTTTTTTGTTTATCTAAGAAAGTTTTATTTCCCCTTTACTTTTGAAGGATATTTTTGCTTAATCCAGGATGCTATCTTGGTGATATTTTTCTTTCAATATTTCAAATATTTCACTCCACTCTATTCTTGTTTGCATGGTTTCTGATGAGGAGTTCAGTGTAACTATTTTCCTTGTTTTTCCTATAAGTAGGGTCCCTTTTCTTTGGCTTTTTTCAAAATTTTCTTTTTGTGTTTGGCTTTCCAGTTTACCTTGTGAACTTAATTCTCTGATGGATCTAAAAAAGTCATTGATTTTAAATTTGTTCAGATTTTTTCTCACGAGGATGGGAGTGACAACTTCCAAGCACTTTGCATGGAAAAGCTAAAACTCTCTTTGCCTACATTATTGTTCCTTATAAAATTAGTTTATTTTTTTAAAATTAGCAAATATTAATATGGAGTAATAATGCCATAGGAAATAATATTTTATTTAACATGATTTCGTTAAGACTTTCATGTAAACATAGTCATTTAGCATGCCATAACCTTTACATATTATTTTTTATTATATGGGTCTCTTTTATATCAAGAAAAGATGTAAATAATGAAAAATTACATTTGCACTTTTATGCAAATCTGATGTCACATAGATTTCCTACATTTATATACACTGTGCATTAATTAAGCCAGAAAAAGGGATAATTTGACAATTGTATTGATTCTCAAGACAGCACTTAAATATTTATAGATTACTTATGTCTCACTTCTGATATATGTTTGAGTAGTACCAAAAAGCCCCACTTAATGTTCTTTGAATACTTCCAGTAAATGTGAATTCTATGATAATTTTCTTTGTCACTAGCCCTCTGGACCTAAATTTTATTTTCATGGATTACCGACATTGAAAGATGCAATACAGAGTAAAAAGAAATTAACTCATCATATGTATGATATAAAATATCTAGATTCTTATTTAAATATCTTATGATTATCTGGAGAATTTCTATGGTTATTGTTCCATTTCTAAAATGGAAAATTTTCCACAGCATCCTGTAAATATGTAAAATTTTGAAAGCATAGATCAGAAGCTGTAGTAATTATACAATCATTGAGCAAAACATAAGGATTTTCAACTTAGAACAATCTACTCTGGAATGTATCCTATGTATAAGGTGTATTTCCCAAATATTTGTAGCAAATTACACATGATAAAAGATTTATGCCACAATATCTAATGTGGTTCTTAATATACATAGAGGAAATATTTACGAAAATTACATTCTAAGTTGGAGAAGATCAAGGGACATAGAGAGGTAAGATTTTTATACTCAAACTGGTATAAGGTCAACCCCAGTAGACTTTGATAAGTTATGTATATATAATGTAAAACCTAAAGCAAACATTTTAAAAAGCTTTATAAATAATACATGTGTAAGGAGTATAGATAACTCAAAATGAAAATTTAAAAAAATTCTCAACTAACTCATATGAGGATAAGAAAGAAAATAGAAAAACTGACAAACAGAAAATAAAACCCAAAATGTTAGACTTAATATTTAACATTTAATAACAAAATTAAATGAAAATGGATTAAGTAAACCAATGTAAAAAGTAGATAACAAATAAACAATGTGATCTAACCATATACTATCTACAAGGAATTTGTGTAAAATATAATGATATAGGAAGGTGAAATTAAAAGGATAGAAAAAGATATACCATATATACATTAATGGAAAGAAAGTAGGAGTGGCTATGTCAATATCAGATGAAGTAGATTTCAGACCAAAGAAAATTACCAGGAATAAAGAGGATATTATGTAATGATAAAAATGATCAATCCACCAAATACAAAGCAATGTTAAATGTGTATGCACCAAACAACAGAGCTGCAAAAGTTATAAGAGAAGAAACAGACATCTACAAATATATTTGGAGACTTCAACATCCTCTCTCAATAAATAATGGAAAAATTTGGCAGAAAATCAGCAAGGATATAGCAAAAATGAAAAACACCATCAACCAACACGATCTAATCAATGTTTACTGAACGTTCCTCTCAATGACAGCAGAAGACATGTTCTTTTTAATTGGCTAAGCAACATATATTAAGATAGATCAAACATTATGCCAAAAGACAAACTTCAACAAATTTAAAATAATTAAAATCATACGGAGTGCACTCTCTGACCACAATGGCCTTATATTAGAAATGAGTATAAAGAGCTATAGCAGGAAAATCTCCAAAAATTCAGAAACTAAAAAATACTTCTAAATCGCAATGAGCTAAATAACAGGTCTCAAGGAAAATAAAAATTACATTTAAAAAATGTGAACACAACATATCAAAATTTGTGAGACTCAGCTAATGCAGTGCTTCATGGGAAATTTATAACACTAAATGCGTATATTAGGAAAACTCTCAAGTCAATAATTTCCCATTTTCAGTCAGTAAAAGAAGGGCAAAATAAACCCAAAGCAATCAGATTGAAGGAAATGATAAAGATAGGAGCAGAAATCAATGGTATTAAAACAGGAAATAATAGAGAAATTCAATAAACAAAAAACTTGTTCTTGGTAAAGATGAATAAAATTGTCAAACCTCTATGAATGTTGACAAAGCAAAAAGAAAGAAAATGTATTTTGTATTAAGATTTGTATTTGTATTTAATTCTTAGTATTAACAATGAAAGAGAGAATATCACTACAAACCCTGCTGATAAAAAAGGATAGTAAACAGATATTACCAACAATTCTAAACACATAAATTTGACTTAGATGAAGCATACTAATTTTTTGAAAAGTAAAAACTGCTACAACTTACTCAATGTAAGGTAAATAAACTCAAAACGATATAAGAACTAAGGGAATTTAATTTGTAACTATGCACTTCCTGAAAAAGAGATGACCATGTGCAGATGGTTTCACTGGAAAAATCTAACAAATGTTTAAAAAAGAAATAGCTCCAATTCTCCACAATCTTTTCCAGAGAATAAAAAAGGGAGTAGTCCTCAATTCATTCCATGAAATTAGTATTAACCTGATACCAAAATAATGAAAAGATAAGACAAAAAGGAAACCACAAACCTATATGTCTCATAAACATGGATGCCAAGATTCTTAACAAAATATTAATAAATAGAACTCAACAATATATAAAAAGAACTATATTCTATGACCAAGTGAGGTTTATTCCAGGCTGTTTCAATATCTGAAAATCAACCAATGTAATACACTATATTAACAGGCTAAAGAAGAAGAAATAAATAATGATAGCAATTGATGTAGAAAAAATTTTAAAAATTCATGATAGGCCTGGCCTGGTGGTGCAGCAGTAAAGTTCACATGTTCTGCTTCGGCGGCCCAGGGTTCGCTGGTTTGCATCCTGGGTGTGGACATGGCACCACTTGTCAAGCCATGTTGTAGCAGGCATCCCACATATAAAGTAGAGGAAGGTGGGCATGGATGTTAGCTCAGGGCCAGTCTTCCTCAGCAAAAAGAGTAGGATTGGCAGCAGCTGTTAGCTCAGGGCTAATCTTCCTCAAAAGAAAAAAGATTTTCATGATAAAAAAGACTGTAAGAAAAATAGTAGTAGACAGATATTTCCTCAACTTAATAAAGAACATCTACAAAAGTAAACAAGAGTTACCATATAGTTACTGTTAAGTTTGGTCTTTCTTTCCAAGGCAAATCCTCATGATAGAAAGCCATAATGGAAAGAACATTGTAGTTCAAGTCAGAAGCTCTGCCTTCACACTTGGCATTTCTATTATTTTGGAGGAGGAATAGACACATTGATCAGTGTAATGGAATAGAGAACACAGAAATAATACCTAGGTAAGTACAGCTAACTACTTTTTGACAAAGGTGCAAAACCAACTCAATGCCAAAGGATAATCATTTCAATGAATCATGCTGGAGTAATGTGATATCCCCCCCCCCACACACACACACACACACACCCCAACAACAACAACTAGCCTTGACCTAAACCTCACACTTTATACAAAAATTAACTATACATGGATTACAGATTTAATATTAAATGTAAACCTATAGTTTAATATAGTCAAAAAAATATGGTATCTAGGGCCCAGTGAAATGACGTGACACTAAGAGCATGACCCATAAAATTAAAAAATCCATAAGTTGAGCATCATCAAAATTAAAATGTTTTGTTCTGCAAAAGATCCTATTAAGAGGATGACAAGATAACCTACAGACTGGGGGAAAATATTTGCAAGCTATACACCTGACAAAGAAATCATATATGGAATATATAAAGAACTCTCAAAATTCAACTCATATAAAACCAGACAATCTAATTAGAAAATAGCCATGAGATCTGAAAAGACATTTCCCGGGAGTGGATATATGGATGACAAATAAGCAAATGAGAAGATGTTCAGCATCACTTGCCATTAGAGAAATTAAGATCATAATGAGATATCACTACGCCTACTAGAACAGCTGAAATTAAAAATAATGTCAATACAAAGGATGATGCAAAGGGACTGGATCTCTCATACAGTGCTGATGGCAGTGTAAAAATTACAGCCACTCTGGAAAATACACTGGGCAGTTTCTAAAAAACAACATACACTCCCGTGAGATAGTTGCACTCACTCTCGTGTATTTATGTCAGAAAAATTAAAGTTTATCTCCACACAAAATTTCTACACAATTATTAGCAGCTATTTTAATAGCCAAGCACTAGAAACAACCAAAATGCCCTTTAATCGGTAAATAGTTTAACTGTGGTACATGCATACGACAGAACAGTACTCAGTAATAAAAAGGAGCAAATTATTGACATGCACAGCCTGGATGGACCTCAAGGACTTCATGCTGAGTGAAAAAAAACAATTTCATAAGATCACATACTATGCGATTCAATTTATATAACGTTCTTGAAATGACAAAGTCATAGAGATGGAAAATGGTTGGTGTTTGCTAGGATTTAAGCACGGTAAGGGGGCAGCGAGGGTGTGACTATGAAGGCTTACCACAAGGCACATCTTTGTAAGGATGAAATGTTGTGTCTCCTGATTGTGATAGTGATTAGACAATTCCGTATGTGTAAACATGCATGGTCATATTCCCATTTTTGATAGTTTACTATAATTAGATAAGACGTAACCATTGGGAGAAACTGGGTGAAGTGCACATGGGAACTTCTGTGTTAATTATGCAATTTCCTATGAATATATAATTATTTCAAAATACAAAGCTTTTTTTCTTTTTTTAAGAGTTACTTATACCCTCACCAAATGACATTGACGCTTATCCACTTCAACACGATCTGTGTTCTCTATTAACCATTTGTAATCCTTTTCTGCAAGACTCACGAGGAGCTTGGCGTTAATCTATAGACTGTCTGCAGCCCCAAATCTACCACAGCTGTTCCAGGAAGAGAGCCCAGGTTGCATTGGCTGAAAGAAACATGATTCTACCGAGTTAGCCAAGAAATTCTTTAACTGAGAATAAAACAAGTAATTAGAGTGTTGGAATATAGGTCTTTAATCCCTTTGACTTTAACTTACAAGGGCAATAGAATTTGGTTTAAGACATTAACTCTTTTAGATGTCCATGTCTTTGAAATTTAACTTGCAAAGACTTAGTCTCTCAACTGAATTTCTCCCTAGGAATTCAATAAAAGGGAAATTACATTCAAATCTGGGGCTCGTCTATGTAGTTGCTGGATCACTCATTGTTTGATCAGAGAAGCAGCAACAGTAGGAGTACTATGGAATAATTGATTTATTATAGTAATTACAACTTAGACAATTAAGAGGGGAATTATGGTCTGGAATGGAGAGTTGGGTTATCAGAGAAAAGTCACTAATCAGCCCTTATTAAACCCTGGGAGCATTTGGACAAGTAGGAGCTTGCAGAGAAATCTGGGAAGTTAGACATATCCACCTGCCAGAGAGGAATCACAGAAGAGAGTTAGGTGATGGGAAGTCTGTGGATGGCTGTGTCTCTGTGTCTGTTGGTGGGTGGTTGGTCACCAGGAAGAAGAGTTAAATGTAGGGGGAAGGGAATGAGGACAAGCATGAACTTGACAGCACCGCTGCATCTTTCTCTAAGCATGGAGTAGATGGAGGGCAGGTGCCAGCCCACTGGCTGTATCTGCATCTCTCTCTCTGCTTCCGATCACTAGGACCAACAGAGAAGATGGATGATGCCTCACTGCCACTCTCCAAATCTCACATATATTTCAAGTCTCATATATATCTCTCTTTCGACCAATTCTGACTTAGAATCATAGAGGGAAAGGAATTCTGGGAAACATACTTCTAATAGCCCAGCTGACACAGTCCCAAACCAACACAGTTACTGCTTAAAATCTGAGTGCTTTCATGCTGACTTTCCATCTCATAGCAGAACCACTGATGCAATATGTTTGAAAACATGGGTGGATACAATTTGAAAGGGGAAAGAAATATGGCAGTAACTTTTTCAGACGTGAATAAAGTGTTCACTCAATCAATTTAATAAACAGATACAATTGTTTTTTATGTATTTTTCTGCCTTTAAGAGACACAATCAGGGTCGGCCCAGTGGCACAGTGGTTAAGTTTGCATGTTCCACTTTGGCAGCACGGTGTTCCCCGGTTCAGATCCCTGGACTTATGCATCACTTATCAAGCCATGCTGTGGCAGGCGTCCCACATATAAAGTAGAGGAAGATGGGCACAGATGTGAGCTCAGGGCCAGTCTTCCTCAGCAAAAAGAGGAGGATTCGTGGCAGATGTTAGTGCAGAAAAAAAAAGAGACACGATGTATCTCTCCGTAAGTACTCTTTGAGGAGTATACTAAATAGGAGTATTTTGTATGAATGTAAAGACTTTGTAAGGGTCTGAAAAAGAGTCCTTAACTTCTCCACTATACAGCAACAACATTTCTATCCGATTATGGCCTTAATGTTTTATGGAGATAGGTTAAAAGAAATAGAGTTTTGGAATATTGGGAGAGAATGAAATTATTCTTGACACCTGATGTTTCCAGCTAGGAGGCGGGGTACCTGCTAGTTTCATCTCCCTGGCCTCCTTCAATTCCTTTCATTTCCTTCAATTCATTTCTAGGGAAGGAGGAATAACTTACGTGATTACTGGATTTGGAACAAAGATTGGGGCATATGCTCAACCGCTCCATTATAATTGTCTTAGGAAACAGTTGTCCACAGGAAACATGATTTTACTCCCAGGAGACCTGTTGTTTTCCAGTGCCTGTAAACTGTTGCTTGCAGTCACCCGTAGCTAAACCAATCGATCTAATTCTGATGTTCAGGAACAGAAAAACCATGTCTCCTGATAACATTTTGTTAACCATATGCCTGGCTCCTTATTTCTATCCATTATTTCAGAACTTGGGCAGGAAAAAATGATGCAATTTATTAGCCCTCTTCATCTCAAGCTGTTAACTATTGTTACTTAAAGGTAAAATCCATCCCAAATGATAGAATATTTTTGCTTTGGGAAAGTGCCATCTCAATGGCTCCTGCTCAGAGGAGAATAGGTGACTAATCTGATGGAAATATTGGCGCAATACTCACTGCTCTTACATACATTACAGCAATATGTTAGGCTGTTATAAGAACTTCCAAAATACACTGCTTTTACTGGGCAAAAATTATTTCACCCTGAACAGAAGAGAGAAGGCAAGTGACCCAGGGCTGATATTCAAAGCAAGTGGATGTGAGACTCCTTCCTCTCCATTCTTAGGCTCTGCCTTAATCTATAATCAAAGATGTCTTACTTCTGCATTCCAGCCCAAGTATGGAGTGGGAGGAAGAGAGGAGCAAAAGAAGGGCTCTCTCCTTTCAACAAATAGAAGGACAAAACTAAGTCACATCTTTTGCCCCTGTGCCATTTGTCCAAACCTCATCACGTTGCCACATTGCTGAAAGAGGCTTTGCCAGAGTAGTCATTTTCTCAGCTGGATTTATTTATCTTTTTATTGTATAAGAAGAGGAGGATTGATATCAGGCAAGAATTAGTGATCTCAACCACGATACCTGGCCTGCATTTCTGGCTACACCTGATTTGGTGCAAAATCAGCTCCATCTGACTCTGGTACGTCTGCTTTACTATGTCTGAATTTTTTCTACTCTGCTCTGTAAATATCTGGGAAACTGAGTCAGAGCTCACACCACGCCTTCTGGTGGCTGGCCAAAGGACACATCTCTTCTCACCCAGCTCTTGCTTTTTTGTGTCTGACAGTGTGCGGCAGGCTGCAATGCTATATGTGCATAATTTTAGTACATTACTAGCTCTAGTCAATTCACTAGCTGGCTCTAACATCAGGTTTGCGAGCAGGCATTTTTGTGGATTTCAATTCCAAGCTTTGATCTTCGACACATTTATAAAAGAAGATGTCTGTGATTTGGTGCTCAACTTTTGTGTCTATTTTCTGAATTTTCACAGAAGCTAGGGAGGAGAGAGCTATAATTAGATGCCACGCCAACTCCAACATAGATTAATTTATTGATCCTGAAAACCATACAGTGAGTGAAGTGACGCACTATTGTTATTTCCAAGTAAATATGAGGAAATTAACATCAGGATAGTTCATTTTAAGGAGAGAATATCTTAGAACTTACATAAAATCAGAAGGTACACACTCTGGGAAATGCTAGTACAGTTTCAATTAATTGCTTATTTGCTCAAAATAGTACAGAGAAAGATAACTGGAAATATTTTTAAAGCATAATAACTTCTTTATGAGGATAAATAAAAATTATTAGTGATTCAGAAACGAAAGAATATGGCTTTGGAGTAAGAAAAGACTATTCGCTTTAACTCAGATCATCCATTTCTTAGCTACATAAACTAATATAACTATAGTTTATATAACTAACTATATACGAATGTTATTTAAACTCTCAGAACTTCTGTTTTCTATTCTGAATGAGCGTGATAATGCTTCACAAGATTTTTGGGAGGATCAAGTAAGAGGTAAAATGCAAAAAACATGTACCCAGTTTTTGTTTTGTTTTTGCTGAGGAAGATTTGCCCTAGGCTAACATCTGTTACCAATCTTCCTCTTTCTTTCTTTTTTTTATGTGAGCCATGGCCATAGCATGGCCACCTACAGACAAATGGTACAGTTCCACACCCAGGAACTGAACCCAGGCTACCAAAACAGACCTCGCTGAACTTTAACCACTAGGCCATTGGGGCTGGCCTGATACCCCAGTATTTAACATATGACACTTAATATAATTTAATTTCATCCCAATCACATAAACCCAAAGTAGATTTGAATAAAATTAAGTAAGAACTTGTTTGCTTTATTTCATGACACAAAACATTTGGATTTAAATTTAAAAATTATGGGCATTTGTCATATTGACTTTTTTCCAGTTACTACCCAAGAGTAGAAATTCAATAAATATTCATTTGATGAAGGCATTGAGGATCTTACATCAAAGGCTTAACAGTATAGGCTTAACAGCATAAATAATTTGAAGGCATTATTGCATTAATATAAGAGAAATTCTAAATATATATGGTTTGAAGTTGATATAAAAGAAGACAAATAAAATTTCCATACAATTTCTCTTGAAATCACCGTTGAATAATTGGATAATGTATCAGTTTAGTATTTCTTATATTCAAGTATATAAGCTTCTATTTTGTTGAGTTAACTTTAAATAATAAGAGCTTGATGCTCTCTGAGATTCCTTCAAATGTTAAAGCAATCCCTCTTTTCTTACAAATTGCTGGAAAGATTTCTAAGGAAAATTGTTTTCCCTTCTGTTTTCTCAAACAAGAACAATAAAAAAAAAAAACACTCAATACTGTGCACGAATCATTCTCATTTGATGTTGAAAGAGATGATCCCGTTAAGATGATTATCACTTACAAAAACCTTTTGCTTTACAGTCTGGGATAGATTGCTTATTGACTTACTACTCTTCAATTCCATCCTGTCTACCTTCTAAGATTGAGTAGTTCCTGTGTTTCCTTCTAAATGAATCCAAATCTTCAATATTATTCTTTGCTCATAGGATGTCATAGCAAACATATTCTATGTTGTGCAAGAAAGTGATTCTTTTACATATTATTTAAAAAAGTAGTCTATCGGGAAATGTAAGGAAGAGAAATACATCCATGTAATATGGATTTCTGATAGAAAAAAATATTTTTTTCAAAATTTTATGTT
Organism: Equus przewalskii; assembly: GCF_037783145.1. Classification (NCBI taxonomy): domain Eukaryota; kingdom Metazoa; phylum Chordata; class Mammalia; order Perissodactyla; family Equidae; genus Equus; species Equus przewalskii. The sequence continues at coordinate 18,598,933 of NC_091861.1, forward strand.
TACTGAAGGATGTTATGAAATTACCTTCAGGTGAGTGAACATGAGAACGGAGATTAGCAACACAACCATCAGTGACAGGAGAAGATGGGGCTGGGGACAAGAAGGAGGACAGTGAAAAGGAGACCCAGGCAGAAAAAATAGTTGAGTAACAAGCCTGACTAAATAAAACGTTTCTTTGATAGCGTCAACCTTTAAAAACAGAAACCGGTCTAAAAGGTAAAGAGTTTATTTGAGATCAAAGAATTGCAATTCAGGGAGAAGAGATTCAAGTAGAAACCCAAATAGTGGCCTAATTACAGGAGAAGGGCTTGGGGCTTTTATGGGAACAAGGAGGAAGATGAGGTAAGACGGCTTTTCTGAAGAATTCATTGGTGCTGACAGGCTAAGTTACTCTTGTCCCTTCGTGATTGCTTACTGACTCTGTCTTCAGATAGGAAGTCTGTAATCTTCAGTCCTTGTGGTCAGGATGTCCATTTTCCTGCTGCCTTCTCAAACAATAGTTTGTAAAACAATTGTGGTTTGGTCCAGTCCAAAGGTTTGGAACAAGACTAGCAAGGCAATTCCGTCGAATGGCTACTTCGGCTCTATTTTAAAATGGCTCCACTTATGTCAATTTTCACAATAGAAAGGAACCTAACTTACAACTTCTCAAAGTCCATAACCTTAGAGAAATGAAGAGAAAAAGAGAGTACAGAAATCAAACTGACCTCTATAGTAATGAAAGGTAGTGACAAACTCAAACAGAAGTTAATAGGAAGAAAACAATAATATATATCATGCAGAAGGTGTATTCAGGTGAATAATCAGTATGGTGAAATTTGATGCGAATAGTTTAGTAAAATATTGTGATACTTGAATCAATTAGAAATAAAATATAATAAGCATGTTTGATATGCAAAATGTGATTGGATTCAGATCAAATAGACTCAAGTTGAATACTAATACTCTGAATTAATGGGAAAAAAGGTCCCAGGAAAAAGGAACAAAAGAAAAAAGTCTAGAAATAATCTCTCTGTAATTGTACGTGCAACAGTTAAACAATACTTCAGACAGCAGAAGTTCATCTTTGGGAAAATACATTCTGTTGACTCTTTTTTTAGAAGAAGAAGGTGGATGTGTGGAAACAAGAACAGAATATTGTCAACTGGAGCAAATGATGTATTTCAAAAGAAAGACATGTCCAACATAACAGACAATCAAATGCCTAGAAGCTTTTGGAAAGATTTCTTAGAGAGTTTATCCCTGGTATATCCACAATAAAGCTTATTAAAATTGTCCTGTCTTTGAGAGGTTCTGTAACTACTGTTTTCACTGGCAGCAGAAATACTGCTCTTTGATCAGAAAGGAATATGCTTTTGCTGCCAGTGGTAACCTGAGGAAGATTATGATCTATGCATCGACTATGCATTTTTGAGTACCTATTAAGTGCCCGGCATTGTGTTAGGCACTTCAAACTACAAAGACGAAGAGACAATGCCCTCATTCTAAGGATATTAACAGTTAGTGACAGACGAAGCTGTTACCACACAAAGGGCACTATCTGCTGGCTGTAAGACAAAAGCCAGTTGTCAAGAGGCAAGATGGCGGCAGAAAAAGGGCATTTTATTACAGCTTTTTAGCAAGAGTGAAGATGGCTGATTGCTGACTAACGTCCAAAAGGACCATCTTAAGGGGGCACAGAATCTTGAAGCAGTTATACAGGCAAGTGGGTTACAGGGGAGGGGCACTAGGAATGTTGACCCTATGGTGTTACAGACTGGGAGTGGCCGCACCAGGTAGACTCTCCGTCTGGGGGTCATCACATTCCTAAGAAACTCAAAAGAAGTTATTGTCTTACTGCAGCTGGGAGGTATATGCACAAGCAGGGGTCATAAAATCTACAGAGCAGGGCGGATCTCCTTGAGGGAGCATATCCAGCTGGGTTAGTTAGAGATCACTCAAAGTTACGATATTGTTTCTTTTCTACAATATGGCTTCCCTTATGTCAGCCTTGTGTTGAGCTGGTATCAAAGCCAGCAAACACATTTGAAATGAAATTTAATCCCTGATTAGAGATTAGCATTGAATTCTGCTAATTCAGATACCACAGTGCAACTGTGCTTGACCTAAGACTTGAGGCATAAATATGCACTATCTACCTCAAGTAAAGGGTGTTGTTTTTTTGCCACAATATGAAATCTTGCAAAGGACTCAATAGCCTACTGATTACAGACTGAGTCACACAACTTTTTATTGAGTATTGGATTTTCTTCTTAATAACTTGAGAATACTAAATTTGAAGCTTCATATAGGAGGCAGAATATTATAAAAGTGACATTTCAATTGAGTGTCTGAGGCATATTTGTGTTGTGTTTCCTCTTTTGTGAGCCAAGTGTATCTAGATATTTAGTATTAGCTTTACCAAGGAGAAGAGCCTATCAGACTCCCATGTTTTCAGTGATTGAACTTTGCCCATCCACGTGATTGGAGTAGGTTGGACTATGTCAAAGTCTTGTATTGACTCTGCTATTTGTCCTGAGTAAACACCAAATACTGAGGAGTAACCTAAAGACTCTACTGAAAAGAATACATCATGTAGCACATTGCTTCAATTAGAAGGCACACCTATATTACTATACTATACTATACTACTATACTATGTTATATAGGATGTATATGACAATTACTCTATGTAAATATAGTGTTAAAACAAACTATTAACAAAACATTGGGTTTTGGTTTTATCTATATGTTACATCTTCAGGATACCTAAAGAATATACTATTATATTCATGGGCACAACACACAAACATACACACGTACATACAAGCATACACACACCAGTGAAATAGGAAGAATGCAAATTTGTGAGAGCAGTGTTGTCTCTTCATTTTGTTACAAAGAAAAATAGCACTACTATAAATTTTCTTTGAACTGTCCAAAATATGAATTGAAATGGATCTTCAGAAGCACACATAAACATTCATTAGGACTCAGCATGATTTTTATTCCTTTGTAAATAAATGAAAGCTTTTGAGATTTAAGTGAAATATTTTAGGAATTCAAATGTGTGTACGTGTGTTTCAAGCAAAATAGCATTTCAAAGGCAGAAATAAAATACCACATACTATATGATTCCATTCATATGAAATGTCCAAAAATGACAAAGCTTTGGAGACAGAAAGTAGATTAGTGGTTGTCTGAAGCTGGAGGGGTGGGAATGGGAATTAACAGCAAATGGGCAGGAGGGATAATTTTAGTGATGAAAATATTCTACACTATACTACGGGGATGGTTGCACAAATTGGTGAACTTACTCAAAATTGTTGAATCATATAGTTAACATAGGTGAATTTTACGATCCAATGAATTTTATGATAAATTATACTTCAATAACTATTTTAAAAAGAAAAAGAAATACGTTTCAATAAATAAATAGATAAACTTCATCTGGAAAAAGGTCAGTATTTTTTAGTGAGTTAATGTTTATTTCATCTTATGAATAGCTTCTTGTAGTTTTAAAGAGTAAAATGTTTTGCCAAGTGGTATTTCAATAAAATGACTTAGAACACTTTATGGCTTAATGTTGTGGTAATGATATTATTACAACTTTTCACTTGTTTCACCTTGATGTTTATGTTCATATGTCATAATCATAAATCTTACTAATTAATTTAACGACTGAGAACCATTCCATCAATTGGACACACCACAGTTAACCAACCCTCTATTGATAAATGTTTGGCTGTTTGCTCTAGTAAATAAGCCCTTTAAGTTAGGACATTGTTGCATATGTTCATTTGGATATTATAAACGTTTCTTTGATATATTTCCCACAGGTTCAAATATACAATGTGTTCATATTTTTTGTCTTGCAATTTTTGGCTGCCTGCCTATATGTTTAGGATGAGGTCTGTGATGTGGGTATCCTCTACTGCTACCTGTGTTGAATTGTCTTCCACTTTTTCTCTCTCTTAAATTTGGAGGTTGTTGACAGTTCTGGTTCCCAAGGTTGGGACTTGTCAACTGTGGCTTCCTATTAACATAAGTGGTTGAGGGAGCTGTCTTTAGGTTAGAGGAGCCCAATTCTAAGACGAGGAAGCCTTTTGTGGAGTACAAATAGCTAAGCCATCACTATTTGTTATTGCATAGTAGTATACTCAGTGCCATTATATAAAGGTCATCTGTTTTTGTTTGACGTTTGCTTTTCAGTCATGAAAGTTCCTAATCAACTTCAGCTCCACTTTAGTGGGACAGAGAGGTCTCATTTTTTGCAGCTGTTTTGTTGGCTGATTTTCTAATTCTTTTGTTTTGGTACCATCCCTATCAGCTCTGACTTCTGCACTGCTGACTCAGAGTCTTGGACTTCCCTGGCACATGTATAGATATTAATTTACAAAACACAGTAATAAACTTTTCTAAAAGAAAAATAAGCGCCTTAGAAGTGCCAGGCTCCTTTTATTTACCAATATAGTTTAGCAGTAAATTACATACAAATATATCTCATATTAAATTTAAAAATCACATGATACTCTATAGTATTGCTGTTTCTGGATTTAATGATGTTAGGGATTCTCAATCTTGGCAGCAAACTAAAATCACTCAGGGAACTTTTTAAAATTGTAAAACCCAGTCTCCAATAACAATTAAATCACTGTCTCTAATAGAGAGAAGGCAAACCCAAGAATCATATTTATAAACTTCTTTAAATGATCTCAACAAGCAGTGAAGGGTGGAAATTTAGATGTCCTTATTTTTTTGTCTCAAATAATAATGCAGTAACCATCCTAATTCTCTTACTTTTGAAAAATTATTTGAGGCATTTTTCATGATAGATACCCAAAAATGAAATTTCTGGGTGAAGCGGTACACCCTATCTAAATGTCTGTATGAATTGTCAAGATGCCCTTTGAAAGTTTGTGAGTTAAATAATACGTGATGATACCCCATATTTCTTCACATAAAGGTCAGGACTAGATATTATGAGTAAATTTAGAGATGAGATTTTTTAATTTATCATATCTTATTATTGTTGTAACACATCAGTGCAAGAATCAGTGTCATACGAAATCTAAATATGAGAATCTACTGTTCCTTCATACCTACTTTTCATTATTAAGAGAAGTACAATTTCTCCATATTTTGCCTATGTTTTGATTATTTTCTAGCAATATAATGTCAATTCCCATATGTATCCAATTTTATAAAAGATAATAGAATATACCAACTTCTGTTTTGATATCTAAATTATTCAGAATTTGCTGTATTTGGAGAGGTGGACCCAAAGCATATAGCTCCCATGTTTTCTCTACAGGTTCCCTCTATAATTTGAAAATAATTCAAAAGCATGTTAAGTATGGTGATAATGTTATATTATATACTATGAAAATGACTGTTATAATTAGGGTCACAGAAAAATAGCTAGTCTTATATCATCGATCCCATGCAGCTTGAAAAAAGAAAAGTTTAAAATATGAGTATTATATTGCTTCTCTTTTAATCTCTTTTCTATCCTCTTTACTTTTTTCTGGGATGTATTCTGCTCTATAGAGTTGATAACAAGTAGACATCTTTCTTTGATTCCATTTGTGGTTTTTGCTTTGCTGGAATAAATCCATATTGCACAGGCATAAACTTTAGAGCATCTGTAAGTGGCAAGTCTGAGTTATTCTTAATTGATAAGCATCTTTGTTTTATTTTTAAACAAAATGGATAATTTATTTAGATAGAGATATCAGGGTTCTAAATAATTTTATTTAATATAGTATTCACTTTAGATATGAGTGTGTTACTTATTGTTTTCCATTCTAATTTTTGGGGACAGATAATCTGTTTTATGCTGTTCTACATTCTATCTCTCCTAAAGGATTTTAGAAGTTTTTCTTTATCCTTGAGATTATGAAATTTCATAAGTTATTGACACACTTTTTAAATGTTTTTGTTGATATTTATGCACAATTTTAATCAGGAAAATAGTATTGTTTAAATTGAGATAAATTTTCTTTTGTTTTGGAAAGTTCTCACTATAGAATGATCTACCCCCTCCCAATTATCTATCTTTCTAGAAATTCATATTTTTTATTCGTTTATCAAGATTATAATCTCTAGACCACTAAATTGCTCTCCATCGATGTTCATTTTTTTTAAAGATTTTATTTTTCTCCCCAAAGCCCCCCAGTCCATAGCTGTATATTCTTCGTTGTGGGTCCTTCCAGCCGTGGCATGCGGGATGCCACCCCAGTGTGGCTTGATGAGCAGTGCCATGTCCACGCCCAGGATTCGAACCAATGAAACACTGGGCCACCTACAGCAGAGCGCGCGAACTCAACCACTCGGCCACGGGGCCAGCCCCTCCATCAACGTTCATTTTATTCTCATCTACTGTATTTTACAATAATGTAAATAATATACTTTATCAATATAAAAAGTAATATTTTATAATATTACAATTAGTCATCAATCATTGATTCGAGCCGATAGTCTAGATTAGGCTATAGTGACAACTAACTTCAAGCTCTCAGTGGGAAAGAAGATGTCAAAATATTTCTAACTCCTCTCAGATCTAACTGCATTCAGATCAACAAGGGCCGCTTGTTCCCGCAGTCATTCAGGGTAGAGTCTGTCAGAAATTCCACCATCTTTAGATGTACCACGTGAAACATGAGACCTCCACATTTTCCACAGCAGAGTAAAAGAGAGACTGGAGAATCCCACTTAGGACTTAGAGTGTCACAGCCCTAAAGTAGCACACGGAGCCAGTTCTGCTCACATTTTATTGGATGGAACTAATCACAAGAACCTACCCAATGGCAAGGGGCAGAGAAGTGCAATTAATATCCAATATTCCATATGTCCTATATGGAAGGAGACCTGAGTGTTGGCAATTACTTACAGTGTCTTCCAAAATCTACCCTCCTGGAAACAAATATTTAGTACACTCTTCTTCCCCCGCATACAACACATTTAACTCTCTTTAGGGAATGTAATGCAAAATTAGAATGCATTCATGGTATTGGGCTCAAAATCCAGGATGTCTATGCTGATAAACATTGGTCTTGGATGTGGCCTCTCTTCATCCAAAGATCCATGAACTTACAACAAACAGGTTACCCATCCATCTCATAATCAACAATAATGAATATACAGGGCTGGAAGATGGAAAAGATAAACTGCAATAAACAGCCTTATTTGAAATGTGAAGAATTAGTGGACATAATGAAGTCACTGGCCCTGAGGACATCTGCAATCTACAGGGAAATTATTTGTGAGCTCACAGGCCCTGTGAATGGGGAATAAGTTTCCATTCTAGCATTGTGGGGGGAGTGTCCTCGTTCATTTTCCTCCTTGACTCCAGCCTCCATTCTCTGTGAAGTTTTTTGTTTTACATTATCCTTTGGCCACATATGAAGAGACTTGACTCTCTTTAGGGGTTGCATAGATTTCTCATCCTTGTTCTTACTCATAGAAGTTTGGGAGCTCAAAGAGGATATTTTTAAACATTTCATTATGAAAAATTTTATACTGAGAACAAATATGAAATAATTTTCCAGTGAAATTTTGTATATTCACTACCTAGATTCTATCATTAACATTTCACTGTATATATGAACATTTCACTATATATATCATGTATTTATCCAACTACCTACCCATCCATCACTACATCCATTAATGAATCATATTTTAATGCATTAAAAATTATAAATATTAATATATTTACCCCTAAATACTTCAGAATGCACATCATTAACTTGAGCTTAAAAACTTTTTATAATATTTATGTATTTATTCATTTTTTTGCTGAGGAAGATTCACCCTGAGCTAACATTTGCTGCCAATCAACCTCTATTTTGGATGTGAGGTGCCATCACAGCATGGCCACTGATAGATGATAGTGTAGGTCAGCACCTGGGAACTGAACTTGGGCCCACTGAGCAGAGCACGCTGAACTTAACTACTAGGCCACTGGGGCTGGCCCTGTTTACAGTCTTTTAATGTAAATTTTGTGTACAATAAAGAGCAAAACATTAAGTGTTTATCTGCTGGGTTTTAACGAATGCATAAATCTCTGTAAGTCAAACTCCTATCAAGTTATAGAATATTACCATTACTCTAGAAAGTTTCCTTGGATTTTTTTCTCCAATGCACACCTGCCTCACACCCAAGAGGCAACTACTGTTCTGATTTTTTCACTATAGACAAATTTCGTGTGTTCTAGAATTTTATATAAATGTGATCATCCAGCACTCTTTTGTCTAGAACATTTTAAGTTCAGGATAATGCTTCTGAGCTTCATTCATGCCATTGCCTGTATCAGAAGTGTGTTCACTTTTATTGCTGAGTAGTATTCCATTATTTGAATGTATCTTGTTTTTCCATTCTTCTGTTAATGGACACCTGTCCAATTTCCCAAAACTGGTGATCATGAATTAACTTCTGTGTATATTCTTGTACAAGTCTTTTTATAAATATATGTTTTCATTTCTCGTGGATAAATCCATAGGAGTATAATTTCTAACTTATATAGCATAGGTATTTTTTTATTATTTTATTTTCTTATGCTTGATTTTCTTAGGTAGGAAGTTAATTGTTCTGGTTTCAAAGCGTAAAATTTAGATTCCCATCAATCCTATCTGAGGTTTATGGCTGTCCCACTTGCGCAATAACATTGGTATTGTCAGTCTCTAATTTTAGCCTGTCAGGGGTCCGTGTTATCATATCAAAGGTAATGTCAAGTCTTAAACAATCTCAGGACTTTTTAGTGAGTCTCAAATTCATTTTTGTTTGTTTTTATGTTTTTAATAAGACCACACTCTCAACAACATAGTCTATTTCTATTCTGTTGGCCTTTTGTCTGTTCCATATTCCAGTAATCACCCCACAGTTTACTTGATGAGGTAATTTTCATGTCAACTATAATTATTTGCTTTATCACTCATACTCCTTTGTCTTTGTACTTAAAGGGGACTCCAGTGAGGGCATAGTCTTTGAGTTGAGGCATATCACTCATCTGACCTTTGCCCTAAGTCCTTTTATCCAAATGAAATAGTTTGCTTAGTGCCACCCTTATTCTGATATTTATCTAATGCAATAGGAACAGTAGATACATTTAATTGGGATTCCGTTACTTAAAGTCTTTCTCCATCATACTTATAATTGTTTTAGTTCTGTGAAAGTTTCCTTTACCAATCTTGCAACATTCTACTTTTCTGGAATCTCTCTATTCCCTTTTATTTATGCTTCCAAAGCTACTAATAAATCTATACTACTAAAGTCTATTCTCCAACCTTTTCCTCTAAAGTCATATATGATGCATGAAATGCCAGCAACAATTTCTTCAAATGGTTTGTTACTACATAACTTAGATCAATATATGTCTAGCCTCCAGTATCACTTTTGCCCAAGAACAATTGATTTGTTGTTCATCTTCTATGCCCTGACTAGACAGGAGAGGCTCTGCTCCAGAGAGCCACATGGCAACATTGCCTGAAGGAGGGTATAGCTGGAACATGATACCTCCTCATTCACTTTGTACAAAGAGAGCAACTGGAAGACGAAAAGAATGAAAAACCATGGACCTGGTACTCTAATGGTTGTTCTAAGGTCATCATCTTCAGTGATCAATAAAAAAATGTGTCCTCCCAGATACTTGCATAGGACCTTGTATATAATTGGCACCAAAGTTTTCCATTGGGTTAAAATTAACTTGACAATAGAAATCAAAATAGTAATTTCTTTATTAATTTCATATACCCAATATTTAATTGTATCATTTCTGCAAATATTTTAGTAAGATATAATTGTTTAATGTCAAAGGAACATAGACAGTCATTTACTCTGAACGAAGGTCAAATCAGTCCAACTTTTGAAAGTAACATGATCCTGCAAAGATGTATTTTTTGAATATTGAAGACTGTCTCTCACAAACTCAAGAAATTAGATTAAATATCACTTATAATATATAATGCCTCACGTTGGTGACACACATAGAAAAGCAAGGGCTTTTGAAATGTACCTGAAACTTTCCTTAACTTAGTGCTGTATAAAATCAGTAACCTCTGCTTTTCAGACACATAAAAGCTAAGGCGAAATTGCTTGAAGCATGAGAAATTGACAAAATGTTAATGAAATTTTCAGCATTCACTCCTTGTCTTTTCTGAACTGAAAATCAGGCTCAATCAGGAATGTATTAGGCTCTTTAGAAAGATAACTTCTATATGTTACTAGAAATTTTACTTTTTGTCTATGTGTGAACTGCTTTTGAATCTGGTAAGAACCACGTATTGTTCATGTATTCTGTCATATGATGAGATGTCTTAGTAGGACTTTTGGTTATTCTTTCATTTTAGGTATCTGAGTATATATTTTGTATTGCTCCAACCACATTCTTATTTATTTACTTTTGGTTAAAGGAAAAAATGTTTGACATATTCTGATCCAAATAGTCATGAGCAAAAATAGTTTACCAAGAATTTGGGGCTGAATGTATTACTAGTGGAGTGATGACTTCTGTAGATTTTGGGAAGCTGTGTATATAAAAATATTGCACATTAACTCCCACACAGTAACAAGCCATCTTTCAATATGAAATTTTGGTGAACTGTACTCAATTTTTATTGAGAATCTAAAGATCTGAAGAGCTGTCACCTAGGAAAAAAGGTAAGCAGGAAGTGAACAGACCCTAGAAGGGACTGAGCTCAACTTTGAATCAAATAACGTTGAAGTTGTATTGAATTGCCTCTGGAGTGCTAGGCCAACAGCTCTGTAAATTCCGGAAACAGACCTGTACCTACGTGGGCACAAAAGTTAAGATAAAAGTGTCACTGAAGAGATGAGAAAATAATGACCTTTAAAGAAATGTGTCAACTAGACGCATGTGTGGAAAAATACAACTGACCTTCACCTCATACCGCATGCAAAGTAAATTTCAGATGAGTTGTAGATTTACATTTAAGTAAAATAATAGAAGAAAACACAGGACACACCTCCATGACTTCATTGTTTGGAAATGCATGGATAACATATTTATTTTCTAAAAGACAACATTTATTGATTGGGTACATTAAAATGAAGAACATCTGCTTATCAAAAGATACAAAACATGAGTGAAAAGGAAAGCCAGGGGTAAAAATTGCAACATAAGCAAGTAACTATTTACACACACATGTATAAATATAAATACAAATTTTCACATATTACCTCCTATAAAGAAAGAAATAGAATAAATATTAAGAAGGCCAACCCTGTGGCCGAGTGGTTAAGTTTACACGCTCTGCTTTGGTGGCCCAGGGTTTTGCTGGTTTGGATCCTGGGTGCGGACATGGCACCATTCATCAGGCCATGCTGAGGTGGTGTCGCACATAGCACAACCAGAGGCACTCATAACTAGAATATACAACTATGTACTGGGGGGATTTGGGGAGAAAAAGAAGAAAGAAAAAAAAAAGATTGGCAACAGTTGTTAGCTCAGGTGCCAATCTTAAAAAAAAAAAAATTGAAAAGTTGGCCAGAAATTTGGTAGGTGATTTACAAAAAAGTGTTTTCTAAATTGCTAATAAGCAGAGGAAAAACTGTTCAGTCTCCTTGTAGTCCAAGAAAAACAAATTAAAGCATGGTGAGTTATCACTTATCATTATGCACATACCATGATGGTCAAAGGAAAAAGACAGCTCATGTCAAACTTTATAATATGCAATGATCAGTCCTCAACTGAATAACCAAGGGAGACCCTCTGCTGGTCTCAGGTGCTTTCTGTGCAGCTGTCTCCCCAGAACTCTGTCTTCAAGCTGTAGCAGCCTTGGCTTCTCTTCACTCTCAGTTTAATCTCCTGAAGTCAGAGAGTTTCTTGGGCTCCCCTCCCCCAGCTAGGAGTCCTGGAACGTCTTCTCTCAGTAAGCCTGTGCCAATGCCGGGCTCATCTCACTGAGCCCCATCTCTCAGAGATCAGATTGTATCATTCCCTGCCCTCCAATATCACCAAAGTCATTATTTCACATGTTTTGTCTTTTGGGGGTTTTTTGCTTGTTTCCAACAGGAAAGTAAATCTGGTCTATGATGCCCTACCTTACCCAGAAGCAAAAGCATTATCACTAATTTTCATTTATTTATTTTTCTCTGAAGTAACATCCATTGCCAATCTTCGCTTTTTGCTTGAGGAAGATTGGCCTCGAGCTAACATCTGTGCCAGTCTTCTCTATTTTATATGTGGAATGGATGACGCCACAGCATGGCTTGATGAGCGGTATGTAGGTCTGAGCCTGGGATCTGAACCCGTGAACCCCAGGCCTCCAAAGCAGGGCACATGAACTTAACTGCTATGCCACCGGGCTGGCCCCAAAAGCAATACCACTCATTTTTAAACTATTTTTCCCAGCACGAAAGCTGAAAGCAGAGATCTGCCACCACAAACTGTGAAAAACACGATCCAGTTTTCCATTTCATTTATTATGTCTTTTATTGCTTTCTGAAATCTGACATCTTAAGCTTTTAGTTAAAAAAAAATAAAATGCAATTGGTCATCATCTTCTTCTTTGCTGGTATATGATTCACGAAAATAAGGTTTACAAGAGAATTCCAATTTAGTGACCTGAACTATTACAGTCCTGTACGGTGCATCTTGTTCAACTCTCAGTGGTAGTGATGTTAGAAAACAGGAAGTCAAATCGGATTAAAATTAAGTAGCACGTGTGGATGTTGTTGGTATATTGAATTGAACAAAGCAAAAGCAAAAATAGATTTTTGAGAAAATCCAGACAAATTGAAACATACAGGATATTAGAAGATATTGGATTTTTTTAGTTTTTGCTTATTTTTTCAGATATGATAATGATATTACTATTATATTTTAAATGCTTATCACTTAGAGATACTTGCTAAGTGATTTACGAGTCAAATAATGTGATATATGTAATTGGCCTTAAAATACTCAGCAAATAAGTTAGGTGCTTGCATTTGAACAGATGAAATAACAAGATCAAAAAGATATAGTGAAATAAAACTTAATTGTGACAAGTTCTAATGGAGACTCAAATGAGTTATGATAAAGAAATACATGACAGTCTGAACAAAATAAATTATTGCAAAAGTAAATAAAATAGAATCATATATTTAATATAGTGGTTAAGGTAATTCATAGATAATACCTGTGTATTTTAAAATCACATCATCATAATAAGCAATTCCCATTAATTTCTGTGGCTAAATAATATTACATCCCTGAATTTGGTTGACCCCCTATTATTTGCTATTTCAAGTTTTCCAATGATAAGTAAAATTTCACTAGCACACACTTTTTGCAACAGATGAAATAGGAAAAGAAAAATCTGTTTAAAATCTTGCTTTTTTGCAATATTTTTAGGACTGCTTCATTCAAAAACATGCCCAAATTAGAATTGCTTGAAGTTGTTTTAGTTTAAGAGGTATACTCTAGGGGCTGGCGCTATGGTGTACTGGTTAAGTTCACACAGTCCGCTTTGGCGACTCAAGGTTTTGCTAGTTGGGATCCTAGGCGCAGACCTAGCACCGCTCATCAAGCCATGCTGAGGCAGTGACCCACATAGCAGATCCAGCAGGACCTACACTAGAATATACAACTATGTACTGGGGGGTTTGGGGAGAAAGAGAACAAAGAAAAGAAAGGAGATTAGCAACAGATGTTAGCTCAGGGCCAATCTTCCTCACCAAAAAAGCATATCTTAAAAAAAATAAATAAAAGATATATACTCTAAATCCAGGGTAGGCAAACTATGGTCCATGGGCTCAAACTCTCCTTTCACTCAAGCCTGTAAATAAAATTTGATTTCAACACAGCAGTGACTATGCAGTTACACATTATCTATGGCTAATTTTTTCCTACAATTGTAGAAGAAAGTAGTGATTTTATATATCATATATTTCATATTTTATATAAAATAATATGTATTTTATTTTAGAGATATTAAAACACCATGGACAACATATTTATTATAATTATTATTAAACAATAAAAAGCAGATTGAATAACAAGGCATGTCAAAGCAAGGCCAAGATATTTTAAAAACAGAAAGATTTTTAAACCCACATCAAAAGGGACTTATTAATATAAAGAGAAAGCCTTTTTGTTACATATATAATTAATAAGATTATATTTATACTTAAAATACTTGTGTTTTCTTGCATGGTTTAAAAAGATGAATTATATAAAGGTCAAACTCAGCAAACTATCCAGGTTTAAATGTTATGACATTGATGTATGGAGGGCATTTTTTAAGATTTCATTGTATGGAGCATGCATGAGTCCAGGGAAAAGCACTTAATTTGTTTGTGCAGAGAATATATTTTAGGTTTTCTGATCTCTCAGGCAGATTTTGAGTTATTCTTTGAGACCAAGAGACAGCGATCTTTTCTAAATAGAGGACACCGTTAACATCAGGGCTTTTCTGACCTTCTATATTATAAACAGGATACTAATTTCCTGTAGCTCTATAGAGAGTAAAATTGACTTCAAGAAAAAGAGAAAATCACAGATTTCTTTTAGAAGTAATACTCTGGGGGAAGTATAGGTGGCTCAAATATTTCATGGAAGACATCAAGAGAAGTAGCTATTCACAAGAATTAAGATAACAAAATTTTTTGACTGTAAAACAAAGTGGGATTAGATAAAATTATTCATTTAAATACAAAATTGACCCATCTCTCTATAAGACCCAGCCTCTGGGCCAGCTGGGTTGCACAGTGGTTAAGTTGGCACGTTGCGCTTCAGTGGTCTGGGGTTCTCCAGTTCAAATCCTGGGTGTAGACCTATGCACCACTTGTCAAGCCATACTGTGGTAGGCATCCTACATATAAAGTAGGGGAAGATGGACACAGATGTTAGCTCAGGGCCAGTCTTCCTAAGCAAAAAAAAAAAGGAAGAAGAAGTGGAGGATTGGTGGCAGACGTTAGCTCAGGGCTAATCTTCCTCAATAAATAAATAAATAAAGTATCTGACTTTCAAAAAAAAAAAAAAAAAGCCATCCAGCCTCTGCTGTAGTATGTACACAGAACAACATAAAACTTCTCCATAAGCTAATCTCAGCGTGTATGGAGTGAAGGACACTGCCACAAGGACCGTGACTCAACAAACCATCTCTTCTTCAAGTTCTCAGTCCATAGGGCTTCCTTTCATAGAGTATCTAAGTTCAGTGGGAGCTTGGAATAATATAGACCATCACTTCCACCTTATAGAAATTTGCAAAATGAACTTATCTTGTAATGTCATGTTTTCATGGGGTTGTTTCTTGGTCTTATTGGCATGACCATTATTAATTAAATCTTGAAGGTCAAATGATTAGAAATTTGGAATATTTTTCACCCACTTGAGCCATGTGACTAGTCATCACATTTTCACTTATTTTCATTTTGGGTTCTGCATAAAGTTAGCCCGATTGACTCATGTATGTGGGTATTGTAATAGAGTATATGATAGAATTATTTTAATTTCTATACACTCAATATTCTGCTCTCTGTAGAGTCAAAAGATAGTCCTCTTTTCTCCTCCAAATGCCTTAAATAATTCAATTATTTGACTTATTCAATTATTTTATTTTTATGCACTTGAAAAACATTAAATGCATTGCAATTCTGCTACTACTGTTACTATTACTCTCCTAGGAGCAGCACTTCAAATATTATATGTAATTGGAAACAATGCCTTCTTATTAATATTTTCACAATATATTTTTTACTGCTTTTTCCCTATTTATCAAAACACCCAACAAATTAGTCATTTATTGAAGTAAGAAAATTTAAATGAAAAATAAGTTAGCATATAGTGTTACAGTAACTTTAAGACAGATACAGGCTGTCAAAATGGTTTGATCTTTTAGAGGTCATTGACTCCAAAAAGTATTTTTTATCATAAAGGCATAATTGTCACTTAATCTAGCATACATCTATCACTTAGTTATATAGAAAATCAGTATTTAAATAAATAAGAGATAACCGGGGTTGATGATTTGCACATACACAGCGGTGTAGACTGACTAGATATTGTCAGGGGCATCTAGTCTAATGGGTTAGTTACTCATTCTAATTGGTTATTGCCCCTATCAGATGGGTTGTTAAATAGTTTTTATTTTTAACCAGAAATAAATAAATGAGAATATTACAATTGGTGTCATCTCTACATTCAGAGCCAAAAATACTGATGTCGCAGAAAGTTGAATGCCTGATAGTCTCTTACAAGCTCCACCATTTTATAAATAACACACTGAGGCTGGAGTGGTTAAGTGATGTAACTCATGTCCCATAACTAAATAGTTTTGCCTGTCCCCAATAATGGTATTTGACATGTCATTAAGTAACTCAGTTTCAGTCCAAACATTTCAGAAGCATGATTTAGAGTTTTGTTAGGTATAGACATTTATCTTGGCTGTTTTCTGATTTTTATGCCAAGATTGGAAGTTGTATTTTACCTAACAGAAGTTTGAACACAAAGATATAAATGTGGTGTAATAGCGAGTTTCTAAGTAACTCAATCTACTTCTCTTGTCTTCCACCTTATTTAAGGACTTCATAATAGCTTGACCACACTATTACAAGTGTTTGTTATTGGTTTCAAGTCTTGCTCACCCAAAATCCAACCTAAAAACTATCATCTGAACATCTTCTTAAAATATTAAAAATGGCAATCTAAATATATAATTCAGTTATGGAAAAGGTATTGAATTGGTCTTCTCTCTCATAACCGGTAGAAATGACAATTCTACCTATACACATATATGTATATATATCCTTGCAGTATATAGTTGTCAGCAGCTCAAACAAGGCAGCAATTTTCTTTGACACCTCTCCTTGGGCAGATTTTTAGTGAAATGACTCAGAAGAGATAGCAACCCATGAACAGCTTTTCTTAACAAATTTGAGTTAGAATTTTCCGCCAGATCCAGAAGGCAAATTTCCAAATTTCTCAGCACAACACCACAGTGACTACTTTGCACTTACCGACCTCTAACAAGATCTGAATCTCTTCCTTGTGCATTGTGTATCTCCCTTAAGAGTAGTGGCTGCTCCCTATGTCTGCTTGTCCTATATTTTCTAGATTTCTCTTCGCTTCTTACTAACCAATCCCATTACTGCAGTAATTATGTTTAATCATTTTATTTTATTTATTTTATGATTTCAAACTTCTCCTGTTCAAATTTTGGTGAGGTTTCCATTTTCTCATGGAATCCAGACTCATACATGACTTTAATCTCCATATTATCAGTAATATTTCACATTAAGTATGTCCCTTCTGTGTCAGTGGTTTTATTTAGAGATTATACTACACGTTCACAGTTTGTCTATCATTAAATATATTGCACACAGCATATATTACCCACCACTGTTTCCCCTCCTCTTCGTCGTGCAAAATCTTAAGGTCTCTGCTCATCAAATTGTTGTTTATGTCTTTTCCTGAATATTTTCCTCAGATGAACCACATGCATCAGGATATTTTCCATCAGTTTCAGTATATCTTTAGCTTTTGAGGCTTCTTATAGTTATTATGTTGTTTGTGCCCTTTCTCTGCTGTCTGCTGTACTATGGATGTATTATGAGCTATCTTTGTATGCTTCTGGTACTCTGCTGTGATGTTACCTTAAGAGAGATGGAAGGTGCAATGGTCTCTGTTCCTATGCATAATTAGTTTATAAATCTCCAGATCATCAATCCCAGGCACCAGGAACCAACTTCTTGACTATCCCACCTTCTATGTCCTCCTAGCCTGATATATTGAACCTTTCTGCAAGAGTATAGGAACCTCTCTTGAGTAAGTTTTCCCTGGAACTTTCCACATAGGGAAATCTGACTCAGGGTAGATGAAGTCCTACAAGAGTGGCCTCGCTCATACTTTGCAAGAGTGGCCTTCCTGCTGCCTCGGCATTGTCTGTGCTCTGGAGAAGTGGACGGCTCAGAGTTGTAGATCAGATTAGAGGGAAATCAGCGTGAAATAACCCACCCTCTCCCCACTCTCTACAATATGTGTTTTTGTAAACACATATGAATATATATACACACATATATTAATATCTACATCTATCTATCTAAATCAGTCTTGGGAGAGATTTTTATTATGGTTCTTTTGTTTTTATTTATTTATTTATTTGTTTATTCTGCTGAGGCAGATTGGCCCTGAGCTAACATCTGTTGCTGATCTTCCTCTTTTTGCTTAAGAAAGATTGGCCCTGGAGCTAACATCCATGGTAATCCTCCTTCATTTTGTATGTGGGGCGCCACCACAGCTGACTTGATAAGTGATGTGTTGGCCCATGCCAGGGATCCAAATCTGTGAACCCTGGGCCACCAAAGTAGAGCACACGAATTTACACACTACTCCACACACCAGCCCTATATTACTGTTCTTTACCACCCAAGGACACATCGCTAATATTTGGTGCCAACAGCTATACCATTTACATAATTTGAAAGTATCTTTAGACATATCTAATAACAAAATGATACATTTCATTACAATAAACTTTGTACGTGCTCTTTGACTTATTAAAAATATTTCTTCAGTAAATTTCTTCCAAAATATGCTATATTTACAAACATTTTCATGTCACTTACTTAATATCTTATATCTGTTAGAATACACAAAATGAGAAAAAAAGAATACATAAAATATATTTTTGTACTTTAGTAAATAAGACATCTACATCAATAAATAACTTTAGCCATGTACTATTTATCAGGGGTATCTACAAAATTCTTTAGGACCCCCATAGAGCACAAGCAAGAAAAATTAAAGTCAATTTAGCCAGGAGGGTTAAAATAAGTAATTTTAACTAAATATCGCAAAACAGTTGTGTTCACAATTTATACTTTATATGCCTATTGTGCTTTAACAGGATAGATTGGAAATAGGGGAAATGGGGATTCGGGGACAAGGTGACAAGAGGATGAAGACAGGAACTTTCACTGGTTATTTAAAAAATGGTGTGACATCATTCAGATGCAGTTTGTTCTGATTTGTTTCTTCTTAACATTATTTTTAACTTGCCTCTGGTTTGGCTTTTGATTCTATTGATAATTGGGATATTTTGAGGCACTGTAGAATAATAAATCGATTTGACAGGGGATCTGAAAGTGAGTTCTTTTTTCTAAAATGAACTGCACCGTGTCTCCCCAGGATTAATGCACGTGAATTGGAACTTCTAGATAATTTATCCAAGTGAAAAATTAGGGACTTAATGAACCATGCAGTGTGTTTATGCTCCATAATGTGTAAGAAACTATAAAGGCAAAACAGGGTGTGTGATTTTGGTACTGAAACCATGCAGTTGTCATGGAACTCGTGCCCTACTGTTAGTTTTTGTTTCCTCCCACAGCTTCAATATTTCTGAACTTGACCAGAAAATTTCCATGCAAAATTATCAAAGAGAAATATCAGCATTAATATTAGAGTTAAAGAATATAAATTAAATATTTTCATTGGAAGATGAAAATCATCTCAGCAGATTCATCTGTCTTTGGAGGACCTGGGGTTTGCAAAAAGAATTTTAAAATATTTTATTTGTCTCGGATATTAATCTTACAAGTGTGAATTTAAAACAGCAAGAAAAATATGAAGGGAAAGTTCAGAAATCATGCTATTAATGTAGCGAATTCACTCACTACATAGTACTAATTCTGGGGAAGATTGGGCTGTGTGCCCACAGTGATGAGATCTGTGCTACTGAGGAAGAATTTTATTATGAGTTGTCTAATACCTCATTTAAAATAAGAAAAATAAAAAAGTATTATTTTCTTTGATTTAAATCTCAATAATAAGGACTGTAGAAGAATGTTTTTATACAAAATTAGGAAATTCATGTAAAAAGCTGGAATAGACCTTGACAATTGTACTTGACGAAAAATTATTTACGGCCGGCCCAGTGGCGCAGCGGTTAAGTTCGCATGTTCCACTTCTCGCCGTCCCAGGATTCGCCGGTTCGGATCCTGGGTGCAGACACAGTACCGCTTGGTACACCATGCTGTGGTAGGCACCCCACATATCAAGTAGAGGAAGATGGGCATGAATGTTAGCTTAGGGCCAGGCTTCGTCAGCAAAAAGGAGGAGGACTGGCAGTAGTTAGCTCAGGGCTAATCTTCCTCAAAAAAAAAAAATATTTATTTTTTTGAGAGACTATTTCAGGCTTGAATAGTGACGAAAACACACATGGTTCTTATATTCCTAAAACTCATTTGTGGGTATAACATATGGGAGAAACTTTTGACTTTTCCTTTAGGTGCAATTGTAAATAAGCTCATTTCTGTGCATTCATTTCAAGTTCTAGAACACTGTTTGAATACTTCTAATCAAACTTCAGAATCTTGTGGTGGGAATTGGGGAAAGATAGAGTCAGATATAAGAGGAATAAATAGCCCCAACTCAGGGAAAGAAAATACTTTAACTACATTCCTCTCTTCTCCACCCTACCCCCGCCCCAAAAAAGACTTCACCTTGCTTTTAGAGCAGTACCTCAATCTTATCACTATAACACGTTATTTTGAAATCCTCAGCTCAATCTGCGCATATATCTCCCATTATATTTGTGCTTCCTTGAGACCAGCAACTACATTTTAAATATTTTACCTCATTTTGAGAATCATAGTAGAAGCTCCAGATTATTTTTCTAAATGAACTTAACTGAAAAACTAAGAAATATGTCTGGATACTAATTTGGTTGAGATAACCTCAAAAAGGAATATCAACATAGGGAGAAATGGAAAAAATTACAGGTGAGCTACATATGCAAAATGGTATTAAGGAGACCCAGAGTCTAGAGTCTTCTGTATGAGCTTTGCCAAGAAGATACATGAGAAGTAATACTGAGTTCTTAGATAGACTCAATTAGCCAAAAAATTGTTAGTGCCCTTCAAGAAACAAAACACCAGAAATAAAAAATAATGTGGCCCTGAAGAGAGTTTAGCACATAATTATTTAGTTTAAAACCTATCATATCTTATAAGGAATGGCTACGGAGGTGTTGCCCACCATATGAGAATACTACACGTAATTGCATATTTGAGTGTATGTGCTCTATATCCATCTTGAGAAAGATTCAATCTGCATAAAACATAAACAGAGGACAGAAGGGAAAGACACAATATGAGAATGAAGATTGGAGAAAATGGTGCTACAGATTAAAAATTTCTTGTCTGTCTTTTCTTTTGAGGTTTTTAAATTATACTTGGAAAGTTCAGAATTCCCCAAGACCACCTTGACTTCTATCACCAACTATAGAATTCAGGAATCCTAAGACCAGCTTCAAGCTCAGAAGTTTCCTAGAAGGACTCACAGAGCAGCAAAGCTTTTAGACTCATGATTATGGTTTTTTACAGCAAAACATACAAGGGAAGACTCACATAAGGCAGGGGCCAGGAGTAACTAAGCTTGGGGCTTCCAGTTGTCCTTTCCCAGTGGCATCATGCAGATGGAGCTTATTCTGTTCTGACAATGTGCATGGAGCATTGCCAGCAAGGGAAGTTACCTAAGATTTAGTTTCCAGAGTTTGTATTGGGGGTAGACCACCTAGATATGGTTGACTGCCCATGTGGCTGACCTCACTCTCCAGCTCCTCCTGAGGTAGAGTTGCTATCATGTGGCTGTCAGGGAGAAAGAAATATTCCTTTAACCTCTAGGCTCTTCTGGCTGTGCTAAGAAATAAATTGCCATGAGACAGAATAATAGGAGATAAGCAAACAAATTTAATAACATGTATACATGGGCGAAACCCAGGAAATTGAGTAACTTGCCAAAATGACTGAAGCCACTACCTTAAATACATCTTCAGCTAAAGAAAAGGAGGGTGTTAGGGGTAGTGGTTTGGGACTTCAGAGGAAGGCAATTCACATGGAGATGGAAAAGCAAATGTTTCATAAACAAATGTTCCCCAAGCCTTGCAAAGACAATGAAACATGAAGGGGACTGTGATCAAATGGGCCTTGCTAGGTTCCTCCTTGTCTACCACACCTAGTTCAAATTATACGATAGTTAGTTATGCTGATAGCTCCTTCCTGGAACAGAGGTTCTATCTCAAATTCTTTTAGGCAGTTCAGGTTTCTTCTTGAGTTTTTTTTTCTTAAAAATAATCAAGTCAAAGACACGCATTTTGGGTAGCAAATTCTGCTCCCTAATGTGGTCCCGAGTCCTCATATGGTTATATTGAATGGTGTGGTGCAAAGCCCCCAGGTATAAAAGATACTTTTATCAAGCAGGACATTCCAAGGGCAGAGAGATCATTTCCTAGGAGACAAGTGCAAAATCAGATCTCTCTTTTCACAAAGTTTATGCTTTAATGCACAGTTAATATTTTACTTTGTTTTGTTTTGTTTTGAAATGCTCTACTACAAGAAAAAGTGAGGTGTTCAGTATACGTGGTTTTTCTGAGTCTTTAAAACTGAGAAAACTTTCCCCATTATGTCATAAATAAATAAAAGTAGAAACAAATATAGTACAATTGTAACTCATGGAGAGTTTAACGTGATTGAATTGAAGTGGCTGGTGTTGAGAGGGAATAAGAATAATTTAAACAAGTTGGATTAAGTCAAGGACAGACCAATTTGGGCCAGCCCTGAAAACCAAGTTGAGAAAACCATTTGGACTTGAGCTGATGAGTTTTAAGGAAACCTTGTTCTTTCCTCAGCACAGCAGCAACAAGAAGGAAGAAGGATCTACAGGAAGCTATTCTTTCTGTTGTATTTAGAATGGATTGATTATTCTAGTTTAAGCCAGAAAGATCTATGAATAGTCTGTGGCAGTAATATTGAAATGAGACAATAATGATCTGGATTAATGCTGTAGCTATATAAATGGAAAGTTAGATATCGACAATAAATTTTTTTAAGGCTGTATTGAAGCATAACTGACAAATCAAATTGTAAGATATTTGAAGTATACAACATGGTGGTCTCACATATGTATACATTGTGAAAGGATTCCCAACATCAAGTTAATTAACACATTCATTAACTCATATATTTACCTTTTGCATCTTTTGGTAAAAACATTTAAGTTCTACTCTCTTAGCAAATTTCAATTTTACCATACAGTATCATCAACTACAACACCACGTTATACATTAGATCCTCAGACCTTATTCATCTTATAACTAAAAGTTTGTACCCTTTGACCAACGTCTCCCTATTCCCTCTACCACCCCAAGAATACATCTTGACTGGTGAATGAATAAATTGACTTCGATAATATATTGCCTTTAATAAGGTAAGTGTATAAAGAAAAGAAATGAGGAAGTTTCTCTCCTATTCTTTATTTTTAGTATTTTATCCTTTTCCACCTTCTACATGTACAGAAGCTCTCATTTCCAGAGATGTAATTGTGATATTCTTATTGTGGAAATAGTGTACCTTATAAGTCAAACCTGCCTGAATGATTATTCAAAAACTTCATTATACCATGAATCAGAGAGGCTTCTCACTTCTTAAATAGTTAATATTAAATTAAAATTAGAGCATTTTACACCAGAATTAGTTTTCAAATATTTTTTAATTAATCCTTTCTTTTGCAAAACTGTCAAACCAGGCTACATATTCTGAAGGCAATAACTTTGAGTGATATCATAATCATAAAGCTGTAATTACTCATATTAAATTAAATTAAATAGATCAGACACCATATACTTAGAATTATATAAAAGAAACTAAATCCATTTAAAGGTTTATCTACATAGTTATTTACTACTTGCTTGTAAAGCTCAGTCTTGTCATTTATTATTTGGTTGTCATAGGCAAGCATTTAACCTTTACACTGCAAGTATTTTCCAAAGGCTGACAGAAAAAGAATAAATCCATTAAGAAAGATCCTTAAAACTATGTAGCTTGCATCAGTCTTTGAATTCTTATTGATTCCATATTTAGAAAATGTATTTTATGTCTACCTAACTTTGACATTAATTTGGAGAATCCAAAAAGCAAACAAAAGAAAACTAATTCTTAGAGGCTATTATTAAGTTACAGTAACCTTTGCTCATAATGATTTCAGCTATTACATATTTATACAGAGAACAAATTTATATTAGAAACAAATTGAAGGGAGAGAACTGGACTAAACTGTGACAATGAGTAAAAATAACTAACAATTTTTGTTGAAAATTGAAATTGAACCACCTTTGTGATAATTCTATCAATAAATTAAATGATAATAATAATAGCATTTATTAATCAGTTATCATGGACCAGAACTCTTTGAAGAATTTTACCTATGTTATCACAGTTATTCCTCACAATCAATTATGGGTTATTCATTGTTACTTTGCTTGTTTTATAGATAAGAAAATGGAAATTTGACAACTTTTTAACTTACCAAAATTTCGCAAAAAGTAAATACTAGACATACTATTTGAACACATCACATTACTGTCTGATGATAGATTTCCTGGGATCTTAATTTCTGTGTATGTCAGCCTCATCATATTGAGATTTAGGGTTTGCGGAAAACATGAGTGAAGAGCAGTTCAAATCTAATATTGAAATTAAGGAGAGAAGCCAGAGCTAAAATCCAGAAGAGTCAGTATATTTTCATTTTATTATGATTACGTTTTTTGGGGTTTTTTTTTGCTGAGGAAGTTTCACCCTAAGCTAACATCCACTGCCAATCTGCCTGGTTTTCTATGTGAGCCACCACCATAGCATGGCCACTGCCAGAAAAGTGGTGTGGGTCCCATACCTGGGAACCAAACATGGGCTGCTGAAGCAGAGCCAAAGAGTCAGGATATTTTAATAAAAATAGTATGCATTTATAACCTGAGCTTAAAACCTAACCCCACCAGTTATACATCTGACATTCAACTTTCTAATCTATCAAGTTGAGACTTTACAGTCTCACTTTATAATGACTGCTTTTCTTGGTTGTTTAATGAATATAGATAATATATTCAAGAACCCAGTATTGATAAGTAAGGTCTACTGGGAAGTGATTTATAAAATCTATTTCCTATGCAAATGTTCAACTCAAATGGATCTTAAATTTGAGGCAAAGATATGCACAAAAAGGAGAGTAGATTAGGTTGGCCAAATAATGTAATGAAATGAATCTTTTTCAACTCATCAAATTTTAAATTAAGCTAGAGATTATTTACCAGAGAAACATCTGGTATTATCCCTGCATGTTACAAAGAAGTGGAATTAATTGGTCTTAGGCAGAGAGAAATTTTTTCTTTAAACAACAAATAGTTACTGAACACTTATTATGAGCATAGCTCTCTAGTGCATGCTGAAAGGGATACCAACATATCATAATTATAGTATATTTTAATAAGTCTTCTAGGATCTTTGATAAGTCGTCTAAGACCTAGGGTCTTCAAGGAAGAAATAGTGTATTCACAAATATCAAATAAATAATATATGCCGAGATGTGTGATGTTGATAGACAGAGAATGCTCCAGAAGTTGTGAGAATGGGGAAGGCGAATGGGCTGAAAGAATGCAAGAACACTTCTTGGGGAAGTGGAGATTTAGGGAGGAGGGGAGCTGAAATAAGCAATAGAATTTGATGAGGAAGAGAGAAGAAAAAGACAATGAAAACTTCATTGTTCTAAAAATAAGTGCTGTATGTCTCTACTCCTATGGATTTATTCATCTATTTCTCCTTCTGGAAGCACAGTCTATGAAGTCTTGTAATTTAGATTTGGATATTTACTAGAAATACTTGAAGGCAGACTGATAACTTTAAACTTTATCTTTTTAAACTTTGAATGCTTTGAGCTTCAAGTGATTTCTCCAAGAATAATCAGTCTGAATTTTATAATCTTTTCTGGCTTTTTATTCCATTTCCTTCAATTACTCTCATTTAAACTGGTTTCCTTGCTGTTTCCTTCCACATGGCAAATGCAAGCACACATGTGCGCACACAGACACACAGACACACAGATAGTTTTGTCTTTTTAACCAAGAGCACTGCATAAAGCACAGCCAAAGGCAGAACTAGAATCGATGTCTTTACTTTCCTCCTTTTACATTAACATTTCAGACCCTGAAGACTCTGTTTTATATAGCTATAATTCTGTTATTGTTTATTATTTAATTCTTGAGATTAACTTGAATCTTATATGTAGCATGATGCAGAAGTCAATATACAGTTGGAGAATATAATTGAAATAGCAAACAAATGTTTTCACTTGATGATGGTAGTTAAAAGAAACAGTTTATTTTATGTTTTAATTTTCTTTGTATCAAGTGTGTGTTATTGAATAACTTTAGTCTCCTAGCGAATGTTATTCTTTGTCTTAGAATAAAGTTTTAACGATCTATTGAAAGATTAATTCTCTGTTCTCCAAAAGTATTAACCTTTCTAAGTACATTAAAATTGGGGAAGTTGAATTCTTATTTCTGGATCATGAACTGCCTCATTTCTGCAGAAAACAGATTACAAGAGCTTTGGACATTCATATCAATGGCTGGACCACTTTAATTCTCAGGTAGCCCCTAGATCAACAAAAGGTTTCACATTCTCATTTACTTTCTTTGGTGGTGGATAAACACACATTCTAATTTTTCTTTTCTAATTCTTACTATTACTCCACTAGAAGACGGTTTATGGCATAACAACACTAACAAATGTTTAAAAGGACAGAAAGATAATGCTTATGAAAATTCTATCACTTCTACAAGTAGAGAGTAACTATATTAATGTATTAATAACTATATTACATATTACTTTTAAGGAAATGCTACATTTATGACCCCTACACTACTTCATTCTATGAAGCAAAGGCCCCTAATGCACATGGGAGTTCAACAACAACCCAGAATTTGGGACAACTGCATCTCTTTTGAAGAAAGGCTCCATGTCAAATTTACTAAGCTGAGATTTAGAGGAAATAGAGTTATGGAAGCCTACAAGTCACAAGACTCCTATTTTTCCCTGAGGCCATTCTCCCCTAACCTCCCCTTCATTCCCATGAATCAGCCATGTGACTATGCATGTCTCTGCCTAGTCTCTGGAACCATGATCCAACCTCATCCTTCCAGGCAAATTTTCTTGATATCTTAGGGACTATGGACTTATTGGCTGCATCTTGCCTACATGTAGTTCTGTTGGAGGAGGTCATCAAGAGGATGGGGCCAACAGTTGACCTGCAAGCTAGACCTGGACAATCAGAGGCTCCTCACCCCATCCCGTGTCCTTGGAATTTATGTCCAGCCCATTATTCTTACAGCAGGAGCCATTTTCAAAGACACAGCCTTGAGAGAGTAAGGTGTTGTTGAGACTATCTGGACTAAATAAGTGACTGAACCCTGTCAAGGCCTCTGTAGAAATTTTTAAGATTCTAGCAAGTGGGTGCAGAAATCCACTTGTCTTGTGGCCACCCAAGGCAAGCCTCCTATGTAAGTTCCCTTGCTTGTTACAACTACCACCTACCAATCTGGAGTGGTCTGCCTCTTTCTTCTGTCTCTCCTTGCCCTCTGTGTACAAAGGCCAGTTTCAGATTACACAGGGGAGGCTCTGTGGTTGTGAACCAACAAGTTCTTACTTAGGAGTATCTTACCCTGATCTTGAACTTTGGTCTAGTCTTCCCCTATTCCTGCTGTCTGCTTTACCTTTAGCCTTTGTCATCTATATCCTCAACGTGACATTCACACAGTTCTTCAAGTTGATGACTTTTTATTTTTTTGGAATGGACAATTGATTAATAGTTCCCCCTAAGAAAGAATAATCTGGATGTAATTGATCATAGTTAATATTTTAGTAAAGAAGAAATGACATCATTTTATCACATATCTTATGTCCGTGTAAAAATGTTCATCACCTTTTACCAGCTTTTGATTTGTTTTTGCATGTTTTTCCTTTTTAGAGATAAAATGGGGTAGATTCCAGGGGCTTCTACCATCATAATCTATTGCCCTTTGGCTTCTCCTGAGGAAAAACTATCTGATCTGACAGTTATGAAAAGTGCAACCAAATGTTAGGAATTACATTGAGAGCAGGCCTGAATACAGTTTCTCTGTTAAGATAGATCAAAAGAGGCCGTGCTTGGAAAAGTAATGTCTTCATCGAGCCAGAAAAGCATAAGCCTTCTACAGTAAATATCACTTTATTTATTTTAACTATTGACTCTCAACGTTTGCTGGAAAAAAAAATACATATTTTATTCAACAATTTCAAATGCAGCCTCAGGTTGTTTGCAATTACATTTAAGTCAGAAATTTTCTGTTTAACTTGGAAAAATGAAATTAAATAAGTAGAACCAGTTATATATTACATTATATTATTATTATTATATAATTAATATATATATTATTATTACATAGACTCAGCTATATAAAAAAAGCCAAATTAACATCTGAAATCAAACTACAGGGCTAAAAATTCTGAGATGACATGAGAAATTTGCAATCAGACCTAAAACTTGGATTTTTATTATATTTAAGATTAATTTAGATTATTTGGATGCCAGGAGTTTTTGTTTTGTTTTCACTGCTTATCAGGCTATACTTAATGTAGCATGTTTAGTGTTTAAATGTTAGAATCTGGAGAAACATAAAATAAGATAAAGTCTCTTTTCAGTTTTACAGATTAAAAGATTTATTGGGATTGGTCTTGGTAGGAATATAGAACTGGGAGAAAAAATAACTTTTTCCTGTTTCTATCAGAAAACTAAATTTATGTTCATGGTTTACTGAAAAGCAGCGGTTTATTGTTCACAACTGCATATTAAACATGAACAGCATAGTAGAGCTTCGAAGAGAAAGCAAAAGAAAAAAGACATTGATATTGCTTATTGACAGCTTAAGGTCTCATAATTTTTCTTTTTTTTTTAAGATTGACACCTGAGCTAACAACTGTTGCCAATTTTTTTTTTCTGCTTTATCTCCCCAAACCCCGCCTGTACACAGTTGTATATCTTAGTTGCAGGTCCTTCTAGTTGTGAGATGTGGGACGCGGCCTCAACGTGGACTGACGAGCAGTGTCATGTCTGCACCCAGGATCCGAACCTTGGGCCGCCGCGCAGCACGCAAACTTGACCACTCTGCCACGGAGCTGGCCCCAATTTTTTTTTTTAATTGAATATGTTGGGAATTATTTTTCCTCGTTTAAAAATGTAGAAATTGAAAGCTTACCCTTCTTTATGAGAGAATTATATAATATGTAGATTCTACATTTCTAGTGAGATTATGAACTATCAGATATTTGATAACTGAATTTGAAGTGATGCGAACAGCTGTGGAGGATTACTGGGAAGATAGCAATATCTTGTCTTTTTAACAAGTATCTTCCAACAAAATATTTTATAAGGCAATATAATATTAGGCGAATCACATGTTCTGTCTTCAAACAGATCTATTATTGAACTCTTGACTTGATCATTTATTACCCACATGTTTTTAAATAACCTATCTTCATTTCATCTATAAATTCAAATTACTTATTTATAGACTTGGAATGATAACATCTATTTAAGAGATTTGATATATTATTTAGTAATAGCACATCTATGAGTTTCTAGTTTCTAGAAGCTTTTAAAAATCAACTAAGACATACTACATTTCTGCATGAAGTGAATGATCTTCATAGCTGTGCCACTGATTTGTCAAACTTTTTTTTCTTCTTCATATATGTGCTTAAATACCTTGATGTGTTACTGAATTAAACTGTCAAATAAAAACAAATCTAGGCTCAGATAAGAAAAGCTTCACACTTAACATTATATTAGTTTCAGGTATACAACATAATGATTCCATATTTGTATGTATTGCAAAATGATCACCACAATAAAGCTAGTTAACGTCTGTCAATCCATCACCATATGTACTTACAAAAAAAAATCTTCCTTTTTTTTTAGGAAGATCAGCCCTGAGCTAACTGCTGCCAATCCTCCTCTTTTTGCCGAGGAATGCTGGCCCTGAGCTAACATCCGTGCCCATCTTCTTCTACTTTATATGTGGGACGCCTACCACATCATGGCGTGCCAAGTGGTACCATGTCCACACTGGGGATCTGAACCAGTGAACCCTGGGGTGCCAAAGCGGAACGTGTGCACTTAGCTGCACCACTGGGCTGGCCCCAAAATCTTTTTTCTTGTATGAGGACTTTTAAGATCTACTCTCTTGGCAACTTTCAAATATGTTTTTTCTCTTATGGGAAAGAGTAAGAAGTAAATAAGGGGAATTTGGGCATATAGTAGCAGAATCAGCAGACTATTAAATCTATGAGGTTTTACAGAAAATGTGTCTTGCTGTACTCAGCCAAATCTCTGGGTAAACTGACCAAAAAAAAAAAAAAATATATATATATATATATATATATATATATATATGACAAAATCTGAATGGATAAAAAAAGTTGTAGAAGGTTTGTGGAAAAGGAATCTTGGGAAAAGAATTTTATGTGTGGTTAAGCTGGCTAAGATTGGAATGGATTTAAATTTAAAAAAAAATAGGTTTAATATCAAAAGTACACTAGTGCAAAATTAGAATTTGGTTTTGTTTTTACTAAAAGGACAACATTTTCTTAAATTATTGGCCTACTCTTAATAAGAGATTGTAAACAAAGGTTTCTCTTCATCTTTCAGGAAAAATTTGACTGAAAAGCAATGATTTTGTGTCTCACCAAAATAATTTACTGTACTTCACATTGTCTTTATCTGGTCATTGATTACTTAAGAAAATCTAGCCTTCTAAGTATTAAAAGAGGTAAGGTTTCACAACTATGTAACTGTTTGTTTTTGCTTTGTGGTCTTTAATTGTCACTTTGGTTAAACGGATATTTTTGACAAACTTGCCCAAAATCAAATTGTAAATGAAGTCTTTTTGACCTTGAACTAACTTTGGCATTTTCCAGAGAGTGCCTGGAACATCTCAAAGGATTTATCTTTCACTTTATCAGAGAAAGATGTTAAACTAATTAGGTTTACCTAGTATTTTAAATTATGTGAGACGCATTGTCAAATAAAAAGTGATGATAAATCTTCTCAGATTTTATGTGTGGATGTATGTTATTAATAAATATTCCAGAAATTGTTCAAAGTTTCTTGATATTTGCCAATGATCTCATTATCTAATCATTATCCCAAACTATTGCAGGCTACAGAAATAACTACATTGCCTTATCTTTAATCATGGGAATTTACAAGTCTTTTGTCATTTAAAGACAGTTATTGTTTTACTCTGATGCTTTTGCAAATGTGAGATTCATGGAAAGGACCCCACCAAATACTCTTGACCACTGATACTGATGTTACATCACCAGCTGTTGAATCCAGGGTGCATATCTCATGACTGAACAAATCTGCACATAACATCTGGTCCTGTGAAAATGCTGGAGATCTCAAAATCAAATTGACCAGGAAGAGACGTAGCTGACATGGAGGTAGACTGCTTCCTCCCATGATGTCAGATTAAGAACATTTCTTTCCATTATTCCTTCCCTCTCTGATCATCTTTTTCCTATTTCTTACACCAGGAGAGTCTTTATGATTCTTTTGTCCACCTTTGCCTTGTCCTGGCATGAAAAGATAGTACCGTTGTTCTCATATCTCAAGTCATTTCAAAGGAGGCTAATCCAACCTCCAACCCTTTGATTTGCTAGGATGCTGGTGATCCTATGGTTCTTTCTGACCATCACAAAATTCTCTCTGATTTCCAAAGCCTCAGTTTCTCTGTAACAAGCTCTCTGGATAAACACTTCTGGGAAATGGAGACATAGTTACACAAAATACATAAACAAACAGACCACATGGCTGAAAGAAATATCTCCCCTCTTTGGGATCATTTCTTATTCGATTCTAGCTGGTTTGGGTCATGGAGCCCTGGCTCAGGAGCACCTTCACATCTACGGCCATTGTTTTGTTTCTAATAATTATTATTCCCTCCCTAATATGCTGTGTTCTCTCAAAAGTTTTAAATGCACGTGGGCAGCCATTGACTAGTTGACAGATGGTTTCTTTCTTACTAGAACAACAAAAGGGAACAGAAGAATATAACCAAGAATATGTGCCTGACATTGTCGTGTGAATACTACACTAAGACCCAACAAGGCAATGGTAACTGAGTCATGCTAAGACCAGTATTTTTGATCAAACCTCTTGAATGATCAAGAGGATGATCAAAAGGGGGGACTGTTGAAATAATTTTCTAGGCCCAAGATGGAGCAGCTCCTCCCAGGGCACCACATTAACAAACCAGAACAGATAACTTTCAGGTTCCTGTAAATTTTCCCCTTGACCAGAATGCAGTATGTTCAGTCAGCCAATCCTCAAACACCAAGTCAACTCTGAGCCTTCTCACCCTGAACATGGGTGACTATGTGGCCCCAGGCAATCAGATGTTTTCTCTCTCTCTCTTCCTTGTTCTGTATTCTTTATCCTATAAAAGCTTGTCTTCTGCTCCATTTTGCAGTTCTCCAAAAGGTGACTTCACTTCATGAAGTGTTAAATAAAGTTTGTTTGCATCACTTCTTGTTTTCTTTAATCATTTTTTTAACAAGTAAATGACAAATAGTAACTGAACTATGGCTCAAACAAATTTCGTTTGAATTACCATGTAAATATCAAAGTAGTTCCCCTCAATATTTTAAAATACTAGATACTCTTGGATTGTATTTTTCTTAATAATGAACTATACAAAGTTTACTGATATGCTAATTTTACCATTGTTTAATTTTCATAAAATATTTAATAATTTTTCAAAAGGAAACAGAAAAATAATTGCTGAAGCAGAAAACTTTTGTAATGATTATAATTATTATTTAAAGGATTTCTAGATATTATTTTTACTTCTAGAACAAGAAAAAGTTAAAAGGGAAAATTTTTTGCATTCAATAATCCTTTATCTTATTGTATAAAAGCTTCCTCCTTGATTTACATTTTAATGAAGTTGGTAACAAAACACCTATGGCTGGACTAAGTAATTTGCTGTCGCAATCTTATTTGAGAAATTAAAAGACATAAGTGAGTTTGAACACTATTATACAAGCATAAAAAGACATGCGATATAGTTTCACTAATCAACCTAATCGTCCTCTATCCATCTATTTAAATTCTACAAGGGTATGGTTTATTCCAAGACATAATAAAGCCTTGACTGTCTCTGAGTTAGTGGTCAAAAATGTAAAAGTCAGGTGCCAAAGACCAAAAGAAACTTTAAGGAAAGACTCAAACTATTGTATGTCATGTCTGCATAACAATTTTGATTTTAAAGATATAAGTGGGGAAGAGAAATTATCTCATACTATAGTGGTCCACTGATTATCTTCAAGATATGCTCTTTGTAAAATATAAAGATCTCTTCAAAAGTCATCTTCCAGATGGAGAGAGAGCAGTATGTTTTTTGACTGTAATTTCTTGCATACCTGTTAATTACAAGGCTTCTTGGCATAGTGGAATTTTATCCTACTTCTGCTCAAAACTGATTTTCTATTGAGTTTGGTTGATGGTGGGGTGAGAGGGCATACTTTATAGGCTGATATTGTTTCATCTGATGGTATGCCAAGGCCCAATCTCTTCTGTGTAAGAATCTACATGCTTCATTAAACTAGGTGACTTCATTGTATAAATGGGAGAGCCTTCTACTTCCCACCAAATGTTTCAATTCCTTTGATTATTGTTGTTAATCTATTCATGGTGCATTGCTTCCCATTATTTTAACTTTGTGCCTTTAAAGGGAATGTTCTTGCACATTTTGTGTTCAAGACATTCATGATTAGAAAAGAGGTGGCATTTGAAAGGATTAAAATAATCAGTCCAATACTAAATGGTCAGCCACAATTTGATGTATTCACTAGTATGGTAAAATAATATTTTATAATGTCTATGAAAGATCTCTAATTATATTTAAATATATATTTTAGGGATAAATAAATTATATTTTCTAGGTTTTACTTCAGTATTGTTTTGCTAATTTGGTAAAACCGTATATTATTATAGTAATACTTTCTTCTAAGCAGGAGCAAAGGTTTTCCATATACTCATTAAAATACATTCTTTTATGGGAATAGTTTAATATTAAATGGAGCCTCTTGGTATAAATTACACCATCTATGTGACACATCTCAAGACCTACTCAACTCCACGTTTCATTGTGAACCATCTCTGGAAGGGTGTAAATCATCTGATCTTATAATAAAGATAAATAAAATTTGACCACATACCTGTTTAGGGTTCTATATAGACTGCCCCACTGGCATGTTATCTATTCTTTTTTCTTTTTTTAAAGATTGACCATGAGTTGACATCTGTTGCCAATTTTCCTTTTGTTTTTTTTTCCTTCTTCTCCCCAAAGCCCCCCAGTACGTAGTTGTATATTCTTGTAGGTCCTTCTGGCTGTGCTGTGTGGGACACCGCTTCAGCATGGCCTGATGAGCGTTTCTAGATCCACGCCCAGAATCGGAACCAGCAAAAACGTAGGCCACCGAAGTGGAGCACGTGAACTTAACTGCTCGGCCATAGGGCTGGCCCCCTTACATCTTTTCTTTCTAATGAGTTCACGATGAAAACAGTCTGCAATCAACATAGAGAAATAGTCAGCATCCTGAATAAGCACAATAAAAAAACAAGATCCTTTTTTACAAAGTACAGATTGGGGTGAAAATTGCAAATCATTTTAAATTTTATAATGTATTGTTTTTATATAAACTACTTGCCAAAGTAATATACACAAGGAATTTAAATTGACCATTTTAATATCTTCAAGACACTTCATTTTTATCATTTAGAGTCACTTGCTGGAGAAAAAATTCACAAATAGAACCATGTTGTCATTTTCCACTACCCTCCTTGCCTCTACAGTCACCTAGACTAACAACTCCAATCGTCTTCAAGAAGTAAACAAGATTACAACATTGGACTATGTCCCTGGCATGACCAAGGTGTGAGAACTTTTCTACTTATTTTAGAATATTAAAGTAGAAGTATATAATCCATTTGCTAGCAGCAAGAGCATGACATTCTGAACCACCTTGAAGTTAAAAAAATGAAACAGTTTCGATTCCATTTGATAATATTTTGTCTTTAGTATAGAATAGAGCACCATGGATTATATTGTTGCTGTTATTTTTAAAGGAGGAAAGTGCATTTATTGTGGCATAAAGTACACCTGCTAAGACGAGTTTTAAGAGGCTAACCTGCAAGATCAGCTTCATTGAAGTGTCTGTAGTTCAATTTTCTATAACCTTTCTCAGGTCGAGTATTCTGGGAAGAGAGAATAGAGCAGCATCCACAGAGAGCAGGATGTTAGGAGAACTAACTTTACGTCAGTGTCCTGCTCATAAACCTGGAAAAGTGAAACTATATACACAGTAGCGTTGGCTATATAACAAGACTGGAGAGAATGATGATCTTTAAAAATATTATTTAACACTCTGGGAAATGATCAAGCATCACTCATATTTGAATTTTTTGTGCAATAATACATATGGAAACGTTTGTGTAGGTACAAAATGTTTAATGCTTTTGACATAACAGTTCAGCTAATATCCTTATAGTGCTTTCAATTTCCAAAGCAGTTGTACATACATACCACTTAAAACAGTATGTAAACAGGCTCAGAAAGATTAAGTAACTTGCCCAAAGACTCCTAATCAGTGAAATATCTATAATCTGAATCCATGTTCTGAATTATGTTCCTATGTTTTTCCTAATAAGTAAAAAGATTAAGTCAAAATAGCAATACCATATTATTACATAAAACATTACCTAGTTCATGGTAAATTATAGTAAACATTTGCTGAAAAGAATAAATGTATTTTACAACTATTAGTTTCTTTTAAGTTAAAATAAAACTAGCTCCCAATAAGGGCAACAGAGCATATTGATTTGAAGTAAAATCATTGTTTTTGCAGGTCAAATGCCAACACAGCCTATTGATTTGGGTCTCAATCAAAGAATGTTGATTAGAATATTATATTGTACAGTGATGTACACGTGTCTCTAACACCTGGCACACTCTTGTTCCAATATGCAAATAAGGCTTAGGGTTCCTTTTTGGTCCAGGAGGACAAAGAGAGAACAGTTTTTCCTTGACATTCAGAGGGAGTATTTGTTGCAAATCCTCCTGTAGAGTTTCAAGAACCTTTGCTTGGCAAGCAATCCCCTGCATTTTTAGCCATTTCTACTGTGAGACGTATAATACCACATTGAGGGCCATTGAGATTGAAGTTTTGAATTCCCAATAAACAGAACATTATACAGAGGAAGCTTTGGACATTGGAGGGTAAAGCCTTTCTCAGTAAACTGGAAGAACTCACTGGTGACAAATGGCGGGGAAGTTTGTCTCCCTCATGTGCCTCCACATTTGGCTCTTTTCATCAGGAGAATGTCCTCTGACAATTTTGGGACAGGGAAGTACAAACATATAACATACATTTTTACTTAACCTTTACTTAAATCTTAGAAATAACAAAATACATTAAAATGGCCCAAAGGGCTGCACCGATAAGGTCACATTAGCTTCCCTTCTTCACTGAGAACCTTACCCAAACCTCATTAATCAAACTTAGAATACGAAATCTATGCCATAGAACCAGCTTAGATTGCAATTTGGAATCCTGTGCCCAAAAAAAAACATCCATTTGAGAGTCTCTCTCTTATGCAAATTCTCCAATTTGGACAGATGCACACCTCTTCCTCCAGTAGGGAGAGGAAGAACTCAGTCCCACTTTCTATCATATTTCTCCTTGCAGCACTGACATTATGGGAGAGGGGGAGGAAGGGACTCGGGGACATAACGAGAGAGAATGGCTCTATCCCGTTTACTTCCTTTTGGGGGAATGAGTGGCTTCTTGTGATTCAATGGAAAAATTTGTAAAGTTTTCAATCCACCCAAATCTCTATGTCATCATTACCGGCACTGACACTTTTAATTTTAGTTTTGGGAACTCTAGACTCAGCAGCTGCAGCCACATCGCTTTTTGGCTGGAGTTCTAAGACTTGCTGCCTTACTGATATGATGACATTCCTTCCTTCTCCTGCCAGAGGAGACTGAGGAAAAACCAAAGCACCTTTGCATCATTTAAGCAGCTTGTTCCCATCCTACCTCAACCAAGCAGCCTCAAAACAGTCATCAACAGATATGGCTGTTGCACAGTGGTAAACCCTTGCTCTTCCCTCTCACCCATAACTTGGCTGAGACATTTACTAGAGGATGCCAGAAAGTCTTCTCAGATCCCCTAAATGACCCACAAGATCCTCATCTAGCTTTTTTTCAGAAATGCATGTCTTTGTTAACAACTCTTCCTCTTTGCCAGAACTTCTGTATCTGTGAAAGCCTTGTGATTTTACCCTACTCTCAGATTAGCAAGCTGGCTTTATCCCTGTGATCCTGTGACTTATCATTAGAAATATATATTTGGTCTTCATCCCTTTTTCTGGAACAGAGCTAGGAAAACCATCGGAAATTCCTAAGTGAGGACAGTAATAAAGATGTCTTTTGTTATGTTAATTAGGTGACTTTTGGAAAGCACCTAAGGATGGGGGCTGGCTGCCAGGAGAGCCAACCACGTGATTAGAGGGTTGGAACGTTTAGTCCAGTCCCCAGACCTACGAAGAGGGAAGAGAGGCTGGAGATTGAATGGATGGCCAATGGCCAGTGATTTAACCAATCACATCTGTGTAATGAAGCCTCCACAAAAACCCAAAAGGAGAGGATTCAGAGAGTTTCTGGGTGGGCAAAGGCATAGAGAAGCCTGGACAATTGGGTTTTGTTACAGAAAAGGAATCCTGAACTTAAGAATCCTGATTCTTTCATACTGAACTACAAGCAAACCTGTCCAACCTTCCCCCATAAAGAGACATTATCTGTATTATATTGAATGGTAAACAAACTTGCCCTTTGCTGCAGCAGAAGAGATTATCTGTCTTCCAAGGCTGTTTGCTGTACACACAACCTGGAAAATACAGTTTGAAATGAAAGGGCAGTCCGTGCCTCTGTTCCCCAGACAAGTAGAAACGTGGGAGACATATAGAGAATGGTCGTACAATATATTGTCAGTGAGATTTTGCAAGAGGTACTACATTAGCAGCCACAGGAAACAATTACCAATACCAGGTTTAGATGCTACAATAAAAAGTAACCACACAATGGGGCTGGGCCGGTGGCATAGTCGTTAAGTTCATGGACTCCATTTCGGAGGCCCAGGATGCACAGGTTCTGATCCTGGGCAAACACCTAACATTGCTTGTCAAACCACGCTGTGGTGGCATCCCACATAAAATAGAGGAAGATTGGCACAGATGTCAACTCTGCGACAATCTTCCTCAATCGAAAAGAGTGAATCTTTTGCTCATGATCTTTTGGCTCAGAGCCAATCTTCCTCCCTCCCCCGCCACCCAAAAGTAATCATATGAGTGTGGGCACATGCACACACATACACCTGTGTGACATTAAGTATGAAACAATCTCTTTAGTACTTAATGTTTACTCTAGAATCTCAATTGATTTATCAGTTTTTATGTGGATGCTAATTTACTTTTTACCATTACTGAATTTACATCCCTACTTCATGCACACTTTTGTCTACTCTAATTGAGATAATCGTTTCACTCTCCACTCAGAGCATTATACTTTCTTAGGACATATTTTGTGGTTAAAATGTTAGTATAGTATAAGTTTTTGAAGGCAGGGATGATGAGAATTTGTATAGTATGATGAAAACAGTTGCTTATAATAAATTCTCTGTCTTTTGAAACCTCTCTCTCACAAATTTGCCATGGGGAATTATTTCTTGGGCTATCACAGTCTTTCTCTTTTGATAGCATTTATTATACAGACACCTGAAATGTGTAACTGGAATTTCTTCTATCTTCTTGTTTATTTCTAATGGGTGCACTATAATATCCTTATTTAAAGCTATAATAAGATGTACTCATCCTTTAGAAAGACTATTGTGATTTCTTTTCTTTTTGTATTCCTGCTGGAGAATGATAAGATTTTAATACTTGAATGTTACCTTGGTAATCATCTTTTCAACTCTTACAAGAAAATTTTCTTTAATTATTTGTTTCCTTTTCTGTTGAAAGTACTTTTTAGTTTATATCTATTTACATTGCTTATTGTACCATGTATAAAGTTTCATGTTATATTAGAGCTGAGAAAAACTTTTCTTGCTCATTCTGTGAGGATGAAAAATGGTAAATAAATGTGTTCTGCTCTTTTGCAGGGCATTAGAGAAACTCAGAATAGTTTCCTAGTGTACTAGAAAGTGACCATTTTATTTTAGGAAAAGGTAATTTTATGTATTAGATGTTAATGTTGAATGATGTTAGCAACCATTCCCTTTTTAATTTTTTTCATTTATAAGAAAATTACCTATATACTTTTGAAAATATATGAATTGTTTGGTACTACTGAACAAATTAACACAAACTTAGCTACTTAACTACACACAAATTAATCACTAGACAATTTTTATGTATCAGGAGTCTAGCATAGCATGGTTGGGTTACCTGCTTAGGATATCACAAGGCTGAAATCAAGGTGTTGGTATGGCTATGTTTTTGTCTTGAGGGTCCAAGAAAAAAAAGAAAAACTGTTCCAAACTCATCCTTGTTTAGAGAATTCAGTTCTTTGTGTTTGTACGAATGGAGTCCTCATGTTTTTCCTGGTTCTATGTCAAGGACTAGTCTCGATTCCTAAAGGTCATCTGCATTCCTTGCCACATGGCTCCTTCCATCTTCAAGTCAACCATGATGTGTCAAACTCTTGCTAGTGCTTTGAATCTTTGACTTCCCTTCTGTGGCCAACCGGAAAAAAACAAAACAAACAAACAAAAAAAAACCTGTCTATTTTAAAGAACCCTTGTAGAAATTATCTTTTCTTAAGACCAACTGTGCCATTTAAAATAACCTAATCATAGGGCTGAAATCAATCATATTCAGAGTCCCAGAGATTATGCAGGAAGTAAATGTCAGGAGAGGGCAGACTATGTTAGGAGCCATCTCAGACTTCTGCCTGCTGCAATACATGGAATACATGTCAATAGATGGAAATATGTTGGAACATTTATTCATATGTCCCTCATCCAAAGATAAACATCTCTGGGATATTTTGGGATATTTTAATCAAGTGTTATTTTTCAAGTATTTTATATTATTATCATCTTATGCATAAATTTGTCTTTTTTAACTTAAAGAGCAATTTTCAATTTATGAAATATTTTTGTAATTCTTTTAAATTGATTGAAGCACTGAATTTGACCACAGGGTTATCATGTTTTTATTATCAATTTTCTTGTAAAAAATAAATTCTCTAATCCAATAAATGTCTAATTGTTCTCTGTTCTATTAAATCATACAGATATCTGGTAATTAATTTATAATAAAGAGCTATTCTCTGTTCTATTAAATCATATAGATATCTGGTAATTAATTGATAATAAAGAGCTAGTCACTATTTCCTTTGATCTCTATTAGTGCATTGCTATATCAACTCTTGATCCTGCAATGTTCAATCTACTTTCTGTGTGAAGTTATTTGAGATCAATTGGTGTTAAATACGGAGGCTGCATATTCTCAACAATATTTTAACAAAGATCTAATGAAACAATATTGGTTAAATTTTGTGTTTTCTATAACCATAGTTTAATTTAAAAACTGAAAATTTCTGACTAGCTAATGCAGGAAAATACTAAAAATCTATTTAATCTACATAAAAATCATTTTAAAAGTGTAGATATTTAATTTTCAGTTTTATAGTTTACAAAAAATGAATATAATGATATGGATATTTTAATGTAAGTGAGTAGTGTCTATACTATTGAAACTTTGGTCTTAGGCAAAGCTCGAATAAAATTAAATAATATTTATAAAATTATTTAGAATATTATAACACCTTCTACAAATCAAAAAATTATTAATTCTGTATACAATTTAAATTTCTGAGTTCTAATTTATAAACTTTAGTAAACTTTATCCTCTGCAACATACAAGTACATTATCATGCCATGGAGTACTTATCTAAAAATTTAAACAAATCCCAAATTCTGTTTTTATGGCAGAAAAAGTGAATTCTCTGAACTAAAATAAAAAGTAAAATACTCAGACAATACTAACAGATATGTAACTTTGAATCAGGAAAATTGGATGCCATGTTTCCGAAGGGGCTTCTGTTTAAATTTTGTCATTGTAGATAAATGTATGTGATGTGCCACTGCATTTGTGGAACACAGTATTCATAATTACTTACTGAACAGTTTCCCTGAGAATGTTTGTCTTTGAAGCCTTATTTATAAAATTGTAAATCCCTGGGCCAGCCCAGTGTTGCAGTGGTTAAGTTCTCACTTTC
Source organism: Equus przewalskii (assembly GCF_037783145.1). Lineage (NCBI taxonomy): Eukaryota > Metazoa > Chordata > Mammalia > Perissodactyla > Equidae > Equus > Equus przewalskii. The sequence continues at coordinate 18,640,128 of NC_091861.1, forward strand.
TGCTTCAGCAGCCCAGGGTTAGCCAGTTCAGATCCCGGGTGCCGACATGGCACTGCTTGGGACGCCATGCTGTGGTAGACATCCAACATATAAAGTAGAGGAAGATGGGCACTGATGTTAGCTCAGGGCCAGTCTTCCTCAGCAAAAAGAAGAGGATTAGCAGCAGATGTTAGCTCAGGGCTAATCTTCCTCAAAAAAAAAAAATTGTAAATTCCCTTACTGATATTAGACATTAACCTATTGGTTTTTCCAGAAAACCTGAGCTTATAATTCACTTAAATCAAAATCAGTGTTGAGTGTATATCCCTTTGTTCTCTTTCAGAAATCAGTAATTATCAGATATCAGAGAATATAGTTTTTAGTCTTGGTATGATTATACATCCAGAAAATCATAACCTTTAATTAGACATAGGATACTGTGTAGTCTCAATTTAGTATTTTTTGCTGCATTTGTACAAAGGCACTGGGCATTTTCCAGTTCAGATACTTGAGGACAATCTCATCAAAGTTACCTTTGGAAGATAATAACTATGATTAGTCACAGTGAGAAGTTAGCCAGGAAAGTATTAATAGAAGCTAGTGGGCTCTTTCAATGAAAGGGATGGTTTAGAGAGCTCCTGGAGGCCGTGTTTGCAGAGATACCTGAAAAGACATCCTAACTACAGGGATGGTCCACAGGTAGGAAATCGCATAATTACTGAATTAGGGTGGGAATAACTCTGAAAAGGAAATGAATCATATATTATAACAATATGCACATAAAGCTGAAAAATCTGTCCAAAATGGGGGGGAAACTGGCATATTAATTCAAATATTAGTAACATCTAGTGCACTCTTCTACTATTTTCTTGAGGTTCGATTAAAATTCTTTCTGATACACGCTGTAATTTGTCTAGCATACAAGTATTATACAGTTCTACTTCTTTGAGTAATAATTGTTTATATCATTTTACATATGATTTAAATTATAATTGAGAACCGCCGAAATACGTAGATATATCTTGTGCACCGACAGAAACAAATTATTCCTAAAATAAATGACATTCTTAGTTTTATTTTTTTAAACCAAAAGAAATATTTTTTAGTAATCCTCTTATAATAATGTTTGTGAAATGAGCAAGAACCAGTATCATTTACTATCAAACTAGAAAATCTTTTTATGTTTTGTAAAATTTTCATACACCTATACAAAAAGTAATAGAAGTTATTATTTTTATTCTAAACCTTGTATTTAAGTACTAGGCTAGGTCCACATTTTGTGCTCAGTTAATATCTGAACCTTTGAGTCATTAGATAAAATTTGTAAATCCTAATTCTGTCTTATTTTGAGAAAATAATGAACCTTCTCAATAAAAGGGGTTAGTTATATGAGCTTTACTTTTTTTCAAATAAGTATTTGATAGAATTGATGTGTGTCATAATACACTATTAATATTTTACTAGAACTTCAGGTGAAAAGTTAAAATAATTATATTTTTAACTATCGTTTTAGTAAGCACAATTGATAGCTTGCCACTATAGCAATTACAATAGTAACAACAAAATTCTTGCAGAAAATTCCATCTTGTACTTACAACTATAATTATTTCTGTAGTTAAGTAGGTTTTATTACCTCCCCCTGAACTGAAATAGGAGCTCATTAATGAGAAGTTTGCAGTGATTAATTAGAGACCTGTTGAAAAACATCTTTGAAGATAGCTAAATTAGGCTTTTCATTTTTTTCCCCCAGATAGAGTTTTATACTAATTGGCTTTTTTTCCCTACTTGATAACAATCTGTGTTTTGGGAAGTTGCAGCTCTTGCTTTCATATTTTTCAAGTTCGTAGTTGAAAAGATAGACTACAGTTAGATCTTTTATTTTTTTCTTTTATTGAGAATAGACCCCTTTAGTCTAATGTTATATGAACTTGGCAGAATATCTGAGAGCACAGAATGACCAGCACTCCATAGGAATTCCATAGGGTCATTTACTGAAATATGGTCTTTAGGGAGATAAGTAACAATGCTTAAGAAATACTGTGACCAGCAAATCAATCTTCAATAATCACTCTCTCTCAGCTCTCTGTCTATATCTATATCCATACAGTTACTAATTGAGTGAATTTCAACTGTTTGATTTCTCATCATGAATATTAAATAATTCTATCTAAATCTAGAGTCATTTCAAAATATTTTCAAGCCCTTATTTTTCTCGAAGTTATGGTGGCATGATGGTAAACTCATTAAACTGAAGTGGAGAACACCCTAAAAGTCGATTACTGCATTTTGCTTTATGTGAAGCCAAAAATTTTGCAAGCCTTGGTTAATATATAATTGCATTTCAGCGGTGAGAAAAAGGATTATAAAGATCAACTAGACCCCAGACTTCCAAAGTGCATTGACCTTTCTTTCTTGACATAATATCATGCAAATAAAAAGCAAACACACCTGATTTGGTAGCATTGCAAAAACAAAAACAAAAAGCAAAAATCAAAGACAGCTAAAACATTTGGGAGAGAAGAAAATGAGTTTATTTGGTGGATCACATATTATAGTTCAAATTGTCTTGCCCTAATGCTTAAAATAACTTTTCTTTTTGAAATTTTTATTTTCATATAGTCTTGACAAAGTCAAGATGAAGCATGCATTCTGCTACAGTAGAGATGGAAACTCAGATCGTCCATTCTCATTTCATCTTGATTTCATCACCCTCCTCAGCTCTCTTTAAAAATAAGTAACTTAGAAAAATAAAATTTTAGACAAATTTCTGGATTGACTTGTATTATATGGATCCAATCCTGTTTTTCTCCCAAACAAACTGATATCCTACTGAGAATTCCCATGTAACATTTCAGGCTGGAAAACTGACTTTTACAAAGGCAAGTTTCCTGAGCTTAAGTAAGGTCAGGAAACAACCTGTCTAAGTCACTAACCATTCTGTGTCTCAGGTATTTCTCTGTAAATTCAGGACGTTAAGTAAAATTATCTTACAACCCTGCCACGATGAAGTTGTATACTTCTTCCAGTTGAGTGACTCTGGGAAATTTAATTGTTTCTCAGTTTTCTTACTTGTAAATCTCTATTCCATCAACCTCAAAATCCTTTCTGTGAGCATAATTATTGTTAGATAAATGTTCAAAAACATGTTTAAATGTTATATAAATGTAAGTGGTAGGGAATGGTTATAAAATAATTTTCTGTAAATTTAGGTACAATTACTTATAATTTAATTACGTTTTTAAAATTTTTTTGTTATACGAAATGACAGCTCTAAATATACTTTTTTGATTTTAATCAGTAAATGTACTGCTGTTTGATAATAATCATGTTCAATTTGTTATGGGAATGTCTCCATCCTCCCCCAAAATAACATATCTAGAAAAATAGGACTTCCTTTTTCTATCTTTAAAAGGCTTGCAATTTGCTTTATAAATTCTAAAAAAAATGTATATTATATAAATATTTTTATTTTGGATATCTGATATTAATGTCTACATAAATATTAAAGATAGTTTAAAATTTATTTTACATGATTTCAAAAAAACAGACAAGAATTATATGAGATACTCAGATACTTGACTTCTCTCTAACCTCAATTTCTTGGTGCCCTCTTCCCGATCATCACTTTTTCTAGTTCCCCTTACCTCTCTAAATCCAACCAACCATTAGCTGTAATAGGAACAATGATCTATTGTTTTTATCAGCTTTTCACTGCCCAGAATCCCTTCAGCAGCCCACTATCTTCCTCACACAAATTAAAGTTAATGGCCATCCACTGAAAGTACTAGATCTTAGGCAACTTCAACTTATTCGCCCTTGTCTGTCCCACTTGGTTTTCCACCTCACTCAAAGTAAAATCTAAGATCCTTGCAATGACCCAGAAGACTCTTTACAATCTAACATAGTCCACATCCCATTACCCTGCTGCCCTCACTTTTAGGGTTTTCCCCTAATTTGTCCCGTTCCAAGCTCTGTTTTTCGTTTGTTTGTTTTCAAACTGCAGACTCCCAGCCTTGTACCCATTTTCTATGAATGGAACATACTTCCTGCAGATAGCCATATGGCTCACCAATTCACATTCTTCATCAGTTTGCTCAAATGTCCTCAAAGGGGTGCCTTATCTAACTATATTACTAAAAGTTTCAACTCACCTCTTTAAGAGCTTCCCATTTCTCCTCTCTTCTGATCTTAGGTCGGTGACATATCACACTGGGGATAGTGACAAATTGATTGTATCATAAGAACACACGTACCTGGGAACAGGAAACAAAGAAAGTAAACTGAATGTACTTTACAAAAACAATGGAATTTTGCAATGATATGAACAAAGCCAAAGGCTTGAAAAATATTAACTGTGTCTACATGATTTTAAGGAACCAGTGTAAGCTGATTCACAAATTTAAGGTAAAAAAATGATTAACATTTTTGTAATAAAGAAAAAAGTTGTAAACTAGTGTCAGGAAGGGGACAATTCCCCCATTCCCTCTTTGATTCTTTTCTCTGGTCGATTAACTAAAATGACATTCTACAGATTAACAGGAAAAAATCAAATTTAATACATGCACACAGGGAATTTTCTTTCTTTCCTTTTTAAAGATTTTATTTATTTATTTTTATTTTTTTTCCTTTTTCTCCCCAAAGCCCCCCAGTACATAGTCATATATTCTTCGTTGTGGGTCCTTCTAGTTGTGGCATGTGGGATGCTGCCTCAGCGTGGTTTGATGAGCAGTGCCATGTCCGTGCCCAGGATTCAAACCAACAAAACACTGGGCCGCCTGCAGTGGAGCTCACGAATTTAACCACTCGGCCACGGTGCCAGCCCTGGGAATTTTCAAAAGCAAGAAAAATTTCAAAGTGGGGCAAAATGAAACGTGTATGTCATTCTGGATTAAGGAGAAAGGGGCAGGGGTCTGGGACCTCAAATTGAAAGGAAGCAATTTACAGGAAGAAAAAAGAGTTAATATTTGGTAAACAGATATTTGCTGAGCTATCCAGAAACAATGGGGTACAGAGAGGACTCTGATCAAACAGACCTTGCTAGTTCCCTCTCTGTCTACCACGCCTAGGTCATATTACACTGCAGTTATCTATGGTGATACCTCCTTCTGTGAACAGGTCCTCTATCTAAATTCTTTTTAGGTTGTTAGGGGGAAGTTCACAGTTTCTTCCTCTTTTGGGCTTTGATTGTTTTTAGCTCGAAATAATCTGCATACCAGAGTGGAGCATCGTGATGTGACTCATTCTGAACCCCTACACTAGCTAACCAAACTTCTAACTTTTCAACCAAGAGACTGGGCCTCTGTCCCATTTATTTGAAATGCAAAGCAGGTATTGGAACAAATTTTTTAAAAGTTCAATTGGTCACAATTTGCTTTTTGAAAAATGGAATCCATGCACTAGATATTTTCAATTAATGCACAGTGCAAGAAAAAGAGCAAAAAAAACCTTAATCCAGTTACACTCCACAAGAGCACTGAATGCTCTCCAGAAATCACCTGCAGACTATATGAAAGTAATCCCTTCATTTAAGAAATTCCCACCCTGTTAACAGTATGAGAATATAAATTTAAAGCACTTTTGACAAGGAAAAAACTTTATCATAATAAAATGGTTTAATTTCCCTGAGCATGAAATATTTTCCCCAAGGACTGTATCTATTAATGGCATGCTATGATTAATTAATTGGTTCTGGGAACTATTATGCCATATTAGTCTCTTTCATATTAGCGTTCCCAAGAGTGGCAGATAAATAAGACAGTGATTGCACTTCTCCATGTCCAGCCATTTCCTGCCAAGACGTTTTGCAGATGTTCAGCGTCTGTGCAATTCCCCACAATGTACTTCTGGGCTGACTTCGTTCAAGCTTTGTTAGTTTAATGCTTAGAAATGACTCAAGTTCTAGCAGGAAATCTTTTCCTCCCATTACTTTTCTGTGATATTATAGACAACAGTGTCCCTTGGGGGCATGACAATTGATCCCAGCAGGGTTGTTTACAGTGACATGATGACATCATTGCCAATGGGGGGTTGCCAAAGGGTAGGCTCCTTCAATGTCAATTTTAACCCAGCAGCGACTTCTGCAGTTGTAAATAATTCTGTCTGTTTCATCTCTAGTCAGGTAACTGCTGTCAAATTAAAGAGGGCTTCAAAACTCACAGCACAGTTTTGCTTTTTCATTATTACATCTGTGATTTGATTGGTGTGATATATTTTCTTGCATGAATGAGCATCAATTAAAGGAGATGGACATTTACAGAAAATTTACTCAACTAGAGAGGCTCACAAGTTTTTTTCCATGTCAACCATCTGAATTCACACTGCAATGACATTCTGGGAATATATGAATGCAATTTAAGTAACAGTATTTTAACTGTAATAAAATTATTTTCTTAAAATATTAAAGCATCACTTTCGTTAATATCAAGTACCCATTAAAATGTTGGATTGTATAAATACAATAATATTAGTAAGAATGACTAAAATACAATAATATTAGTAAGAATGACTAATACGTGTCAACCACTTCATTTACATTATTTAATCCAAACTTCTTAATAATCTATGAATAAACCATATGTTGTTAAAGAAAGCTGCTCAGAGACATAAATAATTTCCCAATTTAATGTATTTGTTGTCTCTGATGGGAAAAACCTCGCATACCTCTCTCTGTGCCCTGTTGCTTCTTCAGGTTCAAAAGGGATTAAAGAACATTGAATGAAGGCCAGTGGCCTTTGCCTGCATTTCAAGCACTAAAGTGACCGTCATCTTTGTTCTCAGACCTATCTAAGATCAAAACAAATATTCTAATCAATTTTCAGCATGACAGATATTCAAATATATGAAGTAAACCATATCACCCCAACGTCTCCTCTTTTCCATTTTCCGTAGTTATTGTTGAAATTAGAGTCCAGGCTGAAATCCCTAGTTCCGGACAGTATGCTTCACCCACTCTGGGTTCTCAATCGTCCTCTTCTTGTGCAGTTACCAAAATTTTAAACTATACTTTAAGTGTCATCTGATCGTCTCTCAAAAGTTATTGATTTTATTAAAGAGTACTTCTGTGATTGGGACATTACTTATTTAATTATTTTCCATTCGGTCTACATTTTTGATTCAATGATTCAGCCAAACCACATAAATCTTTATATTTTTTCCATTTTATATCTCACAATGTATATCTTTCACCTGTGAAAATGAGCCAACAATATCTGCTCATAGATTGTGGGAATATGAAATTCAAATCATAATTCTCTATAAGTTTAAAAATTAGGAAATGTTTTGCCAACATATACAAATTTTAGTCAGTACAAATGGAAAATATTTAAAATTTTAATAAAATATAGATAATATCAATTTGTTTTTGTTTTTCAGTTTATTAGGCAATATTTACTAGTTGATAAACTTATTTTTCATTTACTTATAAGTAATAAATTGGATCTTATAGATCAGCATACCCTCCCCTTCTTGGATGAGATTATTAAGGTTAACAGCACATATAGGCATATACACCACCACCAATTAACCTAAGTGATTATCTTCCACCATGCATGATTGATCTTGTTTACAAAAATCAAATTTACAGTAATATGGAGACTTTTTTTCCTTTAATATTTTCTTTATTGCTTTACTTATCTGGTTTTGAGTTAAGAGATGATATTTACTGTTATATTTTTTAAAAATAAGATAAATAATTTAGGCTGAAGGAAAAGCAAACAATGGCAGTGTTAGGATCTATTTGATTCTTTGAATTTTGTGTTGAACAAGGGTCTGGCATCATGGGAAATGAAATTTAAGGATATTGCCAATTTCAGTGAAAGAATGTACCAATATCAACTGGGATATATTTATTTTATTTTCAATCATCCTAGTTTTTATCAGTTAAGCAATAGAAGGGTAAAAAAAAAATGGAATTATCATAAAAAAAAGAATTGAAGATCAAAAGTTATGATATCTAACTATTCCAGAGAATCCCATACAGGAAAACTCCAAAGATAATTGAAATATTAATTTACATAATTAATTAATAGAAACTAGCTTATATGTAAATGTGTGTTGGTGTAAATTAAGGCACTTTAATTTGAATGTACTGTGCACAGGAGAATGAGTTATTAGCAAATTAATATCATGCCTTTATTAATTGTCAACATGTTGCAAATAAATACTATGGATAAGTACTTTGGATCTACTATTCCAGTGTAAGACATTGTTCTTGCACTAAAGGACATTTAATGAACTTAAATATAGGTAAAGTTAAATTGAAATTAAATGAATAGACACAACAAAGGATATTTTTTATTACACATTATTCTTGACCATTGAAATTGACACTAGAGTCTAATCAATTTTGCTAAGACTTTTATTGTTAGGATGTTCTTATAAGTTCTGATCAAAGTTTCAAAGAGTTGTCGACAAAAATAGTCCATAACCAATCTATAAGTGAAAATTTGGGTGAGTTTATTCAAGGCTAAAATGTGAGGACCATGGCCCAGGGCCTTTCTTCCTGAAGGAAGAAAGGGCACCAAAGAAGTGGGGTATACAGAGTGGTTATATACCCCCAAAGAGGATGTTTCACATATAATTGAAATGTTCTTTTTACAATAGTCACTAGACTGCTCTGTTGGCACAGCAATTGATGAACACAGCAGGTAGGTCTGCTGTCTCTGTGGACACAGCAGGGTGGCTGGTCTGTTGTCTGTAGCTGGGTGGTCACAGGTGAGCAGGGTGGTCACAGGTGAGCGCAGCAATCAGTTCCTAGCCTAAGGAAAGATGCTTATCCTTAAGGAGATACCAATGTGGGGGACACACACACACTTGAGAGTAGGTTGTTTTTCTTTTTCCTCTATACAGGGAGGAAGTCAGGATCCATGAATAGTATATGTAGTTAATGATCACGATAGGTTGATAGGTGCTGGATTTTGAGTGTAGATCCAGCGCATTTGAGTTCCGTATTTTACTGTCTTTGAACTACTCCATGCTGTATTTAATGAATCTGAGACAGTATTTAACTATGAATGGTGGCCCTCATCATATTCATATGCAAACGTTTAATTGGTCAGGTAGCATAGTTCTCAAATTACGATTATTCTTTTGGTTATGCCAGGTTTTAAGACCATTCACATTAATTCTAAATTTCTGCCTTCAAATGTACTTTATGACCAGCAAGGGAAAAAAACAATAGAGAATCTAGGGCACAAAATCTTCACAAATTTATTGAAGACACACAGATGTATTGAAATCATAGAATCTTTTGCTAAGAAGGCATCCAGTCAAAGTTTAATCAGACAGGGAGAACCACCAGATGACATGCACGTATATGTGTGTTTGCGTACACATATGTATAAATATGTAAGATGCGTTACATGAATTTTTTTCCAACACAACTATAGGACTGAATACACAGTTTTTACGAAGCTGTTGTTTCAGTGCAGGACACACAGGTCATAAAGAAACATGGACATAAGTGTGAAAAGCAAGGAAAAGTGGGAACCTGTCAGAGTGGAATCCACGGAAGGACTGATCAACCTCTGAATCAATTTCTCACTGCCTCTAAGCCTCTTACTTCCAATGGAGGTGTCCTCCAGCACCACATGGAGCCCTTCATCACCAAGCTGGACTGGACAATTTCCTCAAGAGATTGAAGCAGGAGATTCTGGAAGAGGTGGAGGAGCTGTGGGTCCTGTTGCTGTCCACGACAACCAACGGAAGTAGCACATAAATAACGACATCATGTGTGAGTTGCAACAGCCCCTCATGTCCTGCACATACCTTCCACTCCAAACAGAAGCCAGCTGCTGCTTAGCTTATGCCTTGAAATTCTCACATAAAATGTCTTTTGTGACCTATTTCTCACAACAACCTGGGCCTATGTGAAGAAGGGAATTCTGGGAAATGTAGTTTTCTGAACTGACAGCACTGCAACTCCATCTCAAAAGAGATTTTAAACGTTGCATAAATCAAACATTAGATACTTTAATTAACCAGAATATAATTTCTTTTTCTCAACTGTAATGACGTTCATTTGCGCTCTGTTTTAGCTTTCTACAAACATGAAATTAACTTATGCTCATTATTATTCCAAATTGCTTCTCCTGTGAAATCACAAACCACAATATGCTCACTCTATTTCTACCAACTAATATTCATATCTCTGTTACACTGATTATCTCTTCTTCCTTGAGTACCTTTAATTTTTGTTGCATCTTTTTGAACTGTTCTGTTCATGTTATCACTAACTCTTTCCAGATTCAAAATATAAAAATGCAAGTCAGAGCAGGATAATAAACACTTGTACATATGCATGCAAATGTATGTGTTAGGGGTGATGGGCTGTGTGTGTGTTTGCGAGTGAGTGAGAAAACGTTCATAATGATGCCTGCTACTGTCGTCCAAGATGTTATATTCAAGAGGGTGTATAGATTGCACTACAATAAGCACAATTTTGGGTTTTTGTTTGCCATGGTTAAGAATACAGAAAATTAGTTCCTAAATGTCTAATGAAAGTTTCAATAACTTTTATAACTTCTTGTTGGAGAAACAAAATATTTTTCTTCAGTCTTCACATCCAAGCAGACCACCTTGCCTAGAAGAAAGAACAGTTCACCCAACCCATAAAATGAAAGAGACGAGAAAGGAAAGAAAGAAAAAATAGCGGAGGGGAGAAAATAGGAAATAACAGTTGTATAGAGAATATTGAAATCTAACAAAAAAAAAAAATGTCTAGAGAGGATTTAATCCACTCAAAGAAATCAGTTAAAGCTAATATTCTTTGAAAATGAATTTGCTGTCCTTTCTACTCTAAAGTAAGTTCTCTTCCAAAATTAAATGTTGTAATGTTAAATGTCAATTAAAGGTAAAGCTACCACTACAAATTTCCAGAGAACACTGAGTTCAGAAAGACCTTTGAGGATGCTCCTAATATGCTAAGTTCCTGGAGGAAAAAAGAAAACTAGTAAGAAAGTTAATTTATGTTTGAAACTAATCTTCTCCAAAAACTCATGTTGTTCTCTTATATTTCTTTAGAGTCTGCTATATTTATGACTTTTCTCGAAACTGTGTTTATTGTTCTGAAAATAAATGAAAGGTGTTGACATCTGGCACTATTCTGACCATGCATGCTGTCGAATTGGAACAGTTCTAATAAATGACTTGGAAGCGCTTGTCAATTTTATCTCAACTCGCTGGTTGCAACAACGTGTCAAAATTTGATATTGTTGCTACTCTTCCACGAATTTGAAATAGAATTGCTCAAAGTATTTAAAAAGTTAGAGTTTGTAATTTATAATACAAAGCTTGCCACATTTAACCACAAAATAACTCTTTAATTACTAATGACAAGTGATAAGAGAGCACTTAGAAAAGGAAATTGATTCTCAGAGGTTAAGATGGCTTTGCTAAGAATAAGACATCCAATGTAACGTTTTCTTTCTGGATAAATATACTTTCAGACTACCACTTAAGGAAAATGTAATAATTTAACTAAACATTCCATAATATTATTTTTAACAAAGTGGAAAAGTATGGACTGAGACATTATTAAGTTTGGTTTCTATAGACCTATATGTGTAATTTATGCAAAGACTATTGATTACTGTTCCAATGCTATTTTGAAGGAAAAACTCTTACTGGCATACGGCAGAACCAAATAGTAATTTAGCAAACTCAATCGATATTTCTTCCAATGATTTTGATAAAGATATACAAAGAGGTAATTAAATTGGGGATAAACAGTACTCAGTAATAGAGCTGATGCACTATGAAACAAATAATATTTATAGTATCCCAAATGGGATGGGTTAAAAGAATAAGGTGAAATAGCACAGTGGTTACTGTAAATTCTGCAATTAGCATTACAAAAGAGATACTGGATTAAGTAGAGGATAGCTACCAAAAGTGAAGGAAAAGCGAAGTAGGTGGAAAGACGAGGCTAAATACTAGTCGAACATCGCAACAAAGATTCAGTCTGAGCAGACATAAGAAAGAGAATCAGAAAGCACTGATATATCCATAGAGAAAAAACAACAAATAGACTAGATTTGACAGGAAGGATTAATCATGGGTAAAATTCAGTCCCATTCGTATGATGTGTTCTATCTCCACCATGTTAAATATTTGATGGGAGTTTATTTGTTCCAATGGGTGATGGGGTAAAATGTACAAAATAATGTATTCTAACGTCTGGAACAAGTATGCAAAATTGAAGGGTATCTTATCAAATCTTCCTAATAAGACATAAATGAAAGTGGCTAACTGAGTATGGTTTGATGCTCAAGACTACAAAAATATTTTCTTTATCAGGAGTTTTGAACAGTCACAAATTACCAAATTTCTATTATTATTTGCAATTAGTGGCTTCAACAGACAATATAGTACATGGCTATGATTCTTAAATTGAAGTTTATGTTTCTACTAAGCAGCAAAGTAGAATGCTTATGGAGTCGTGAGTAGAAGGATAAACATATTGGGTCATTCTGTGCTCAGATTTTTACTCAAAGACTATGGAAATAACATGGAATAAAATATTGCTGAAAGACTATTGTAAGAATAGGGTTAAGCAAAATTAAATGATATTCTCATTCTCATACAAAGCTATCTTGTACATAAAGTAAACATTTCATGGATAGTTAAGATATGGCACATTTTTATTGCTCTTTATTTGTTAAACTACTTTTCAACTTTGAATAAGCTTATTAAATGCAGTCTGTGATTTTCAGAGGCAGAACTAAAATGTGTCCACCTGTTGACTCCATTGTGTGATATATATATGTGTGTACATAATTGTATGTGTCATTTACTGTATTACAACTAATTGTAGTGTCTTCAGTATGTGTCCCTCTTCCAGGATCTGTCCACAAGCGTCACATTGACAGCGTCAATGCTACTCATTTTAGTCTCAATAAATAATTTGGGAATGAATCAATAAAACTTCACAAGAAGGGGACTATCTGGTGGTGCAGCAGTTAAGTTCGCCCATTCCACTTGGGCAGCCCAGAGTTCACTGGTTCAGACCCCGGGTGCGGACATGGCACCGCTTGTCAAGCCATGCTGTGGCAGGCATCCCACATATAAAGTAGAGGAAGATGGGCACGGATGTTAGCTCAGGGCCAGTCTTCCTCAGCAAAAAGGGGAGGATTGGCAGCAGATGTTAGCTCAGGGCTAATCTTCCTCAAAAAAACAAATAAATAAAAATAAATATATACAGATATCTCCTAAGAGAGTATTACTAATTTAAGGTATAGTCCTCATGAATTTATTCTTTGGGAGATTTTTTGTATTTATTATTATGAAATGTTCTCTTTTATTTCTAAGATTTGCTAATTCTAACATGAAGTTAATAAGAATATATGTAAAATATTACATATATTGTGTTTATATTTTATATGTAAAAATACTATCCTAATTATTACATATGGGTATTCTCTAAAACTAATTTTAACCCTATAAGAAATATTAGAATTACCCTTTTTTTAAATAAATGAAGAAACAGAGTTCTGGCTATTCAAATAGTTGTCCAAGGTCACACAGCTGGAAGATGGGAAATTAAAGACTGACCCTATGCTTCTTTGACTTACGATCGATGCTTTTTAATCCCAGTGTTATTGAACTGAAATCAACATAAAAAATAAATGTTTGCAGCTCACAAACCTGTTCCTGGTATTCATTTGAGTCAGGATCACATTGGCAATAAATATAAGGATAAACTAAGCATCAATTTCTGAATGATAATCGCTTTGAAGACAGAAATATTTGTATTGTACTTAGTATCATTCTTTGTTTAATGAATTTGTATCTTGGATGAAATTGTTTTCATATCACATGAAATTAACACCAGATTTCCCATCAGAATACAGTTGTTCTGAGTAAAAATCAAAGGAAAATGCTTATAGAGATGAGGTTTCTTGAAATGTGGAATGACTACAAAAAGCAAAAAGCATTGTATTATTTTGTTCAATTTAGTTATACATTCTACAACCTCCAGCATAATTTAATTTTCACTTTGTAGCCAAATGTTGCTTCAGGCCTTGTCTACCATGGTTACATATAAATCTTTATTATCATTGTCTCACTTACCTGAGGGATTTTCCTGTATTTTTCTCTATGATAATAAACAAAATGCTACATTTATTTCCAGGCTGTAATAATTTTTTATCAAAACCACGTTTTAGATTATACCTATGACCTAGCCCCATTCTCAAAGGTTACTCATCAAAATTGATTAATCTTTACTGAAATGATATGATATAAATTCCCCTTTTCTTACTTGAATATACAGAGTTGTCATCTACAGAGATTAATTTTTAATATATAAAAGAGCTTTAAAAAGTTTAGTGTATTTCATTATAGTGCTAAAAACTTCAAAAATGGGGTATTGTGTCCCCACTACTATGTTTCTCTATGGGGTTTGTTTTAAAATTTTAGATAAATAAATCTACCTGAATGTGAAACTGATCTCCTAAGTTTCAAAATTATAGATGTGTGAAGGCCACTGAGAGTTGTTGATTTTCTCCTCCCTTTTCTTTCTTAAGCCTTAGTCAAATATTTCTTTACAGGACACTGCTCTTTTAATAAAGTATGCAACTGTTAGCCAATATTCTTTTTTTGTTTTTTTGGTGAGAAAGATTGTCACTGAGCTAACATCTGTGCCAGTCTTTCTCTATTTTATGTGGGATGCTGCCACAGCATGGCTTGATGAGAGTTGCATAGGTCCTCATCTGAGATCTAAACCCGCAAAGCCCATGCTGCCAAAGTGGAGCATGCGAACTTAAATACTACGCCACTGAGCGGGCCTCATATGCATGTTTAATCAGTTAAAAATGCAGAAATGAAAAAGCTAATTGTTGAACACTTGTGCTAAAATAGTGCTATGTTAAGAGAGCCACTATTTTCTGAGGGTCATCTCCATTTTCCTGTCCTGATGCACTCACTCTATCTACACATCATCAGTCGCCCATTCCCTTAGACCCCTCATTTGTTTACTAAAATCAATTCTCACCAAGTCTGCAGTTTATTTTAATCCATTTTCTCATGTCCAGATTATTCCAACAGTTGAGGTTTCACCACATTTTAATCTTTCCTGAACTTAACAACCAATCTCATTTTTTTTCTAAAACCACATTATAGCTTTTCCTCTCAAAATCTTCAGTGGATCCCTAGTGCCAAAGAAAATGTTAAATACTTCACCCCTGAATTCAAGGCCCTATAAAAATGCTGTCTCTCCAGGCTTACCTTCCATTATTCAGCTACATAGAGAATGTACTTCAGTGAAACTATGCTGCTTACACATAAAATTTTCATTGCATTTCCCACTACTATTCTTTTATCACACCATTACCCTTTAATGTAAAACTGATTTTTTCCCCCACGTTTTTCCCTCTCTAAATTTTACCCTACCCTTCAAGCTCTAACTAGCTTAAATCTTGCTTATTCCAAAAATCCATTTTTAAGGACTCCAGGCAAAAGCGTTATTGTTTCTACTCTAAATGCCTATATAATTCAACATCTGTCTACACTTATGAATGTATTATTCACTAGTCCACAGAACTGAGAAAGGCATTTCACATGTCTGATTTCCTGGATTGATTTTAGAGAACTATTTGTATTACCCTGGCTCCTAGAAATGTGGCTTCCTGACATCGAATATATATTTGATGAATGAAGATGCTATTTACCTAACAGTAAAAGTGGGAAATAATACAGAAATTATTCAAAAGAAGGAGTTAATTCATAATGCTACAAATGCTTGGTTTTCCTACTAGATAGAGTCTCCTTCCTTATTTTATGTCCTTGTTCAGTGATGTTATGGTTTAACATTTATTGAGCACAGGAAATGTGATTGGCACTGCACACAACTCAACAGTTAGGCATGATTTCTGTTCAATGAGCTTGAAATACTCATAATAAAAATGGGGCCATGGGGCCGGCCCAGTGGCACAGTGGTTAAGTGCATACGTTCCACTTTGATGGCCCAGGGTTCACCAGTTCAAATTCTGGGAGCGGACATGGCACTGCTTGACAAGCCATGCTGTGCTAGGTGCCCCATATATAAAGTAGAGGAAGATGGGCAAGGATGTTAGCTCAGGGCCAGCCTTCCTCAGCAAAAAGAGGTAGATTGCTGGCAGTTAGCTCAGAGCTAATCTTCCTCAAAAAAAAAAAAAAAAAGGGGGCCAAAATGGTTATGAATAACAGGCTAAAGTAATATCTTCATTATCAATTTACTTTCCATTCTACTTTTTCTCTAGTTGTTTTTTTCTTGAGGAAGATTCACCCTGAGATAACGTCTGTGCCAATCTTCCTCTATTTTGTATGTGGGTCACCACTATCACATGGCTGCTGATGAGTGGTGTAAGTCCGTGACTGGGAACCAAACCTGGGCCACTGACGCAAAGAGTGCTAAACTTAGCCACAAGGCCATGGGGCCAGCCCCTTTTATTCTCTAGTTTTGATTCTGTTTTCTCTTGTCTGGTCAATTACCATGGCTTCTAAACTAGTTTCCTTATCAATAACTTATACCTCCATGATTGTCCTTCCCAAATTTCAGGTAAATAAAGTATTATTTTCATTAAGATACTCCTCTATTTAAAAACACTTGAGGGGCTGGCCTGTTGGTGCAGCGGTTCAGTGCCCATGTTCAACTTTGGCAGCCCAGGGTACACTGTTCAGATCCTGGGTGCAGACCTGGCACCGCTTGGCAAGCTATGCTGTGGTAGGCGTCCCACATATAAAATAGAGGAAGATGGGCCCAGATGTTAGCTCAGGGCCAGCCTTCCTCAGCAAAAAGAGGATGACCGGCAGCAGATGTTAGCTCAGGGCTAATCACCCTCAAAAAAATAAATAAATAAATAAATAAAAACACTTGGGGCCAACCCCATGGCCGAGTGGTTAAGTTCAAGCAGTCCACTTTGGCGGCCCAGGGTTTCACAAGTTCAGATCCTTGGCACAGACATGGCACCATTTGTCAGGCCACGCCGAGGTGGCATCCCACATAGCACAACCAGAGCTACTCATGACTAGAATCTACAACTATGTACTAGGGGGTTTTGAGGAGAAGAATTTATAAAAAAAAAAAGAAAAAGACTGGCAACAGTTGTTAGCTCAGGTGCCAATCTTTAAAATAAAAAGTAAAAAAATAAAACCACTGAATAATTTGCAATAGCTATCAAATGAAGTCATTGTAGATACTTTCTGAACTTTCATGGCACTGTCAATTCAAATAAATTCCCACTCACTTTTTTATCCTTCCATTTTTTTTCTAGTACTTTTGAAAATGTTATTCCTACTCCCACCTGAGAGGATGAAGATGACCGCATTAGGATTGGCCTCAGGTGGGAGTGGGAATAACATTTTCAAAAGTTCTAGAAAAAAAAATGGAAGGATAAAAAAGTGAGTGGGAATTTATTTGAACTGACAGTGCCATGGAAGTTTAGAAAGTTGTGTATTCAACTACATTAAGAATCCCACCAACGGTCCATATCTTCAATCTTTCTCTTTCTCTTTGCTCATTTTCACTTATGCTTAAAGAGTCTCAACTATCTCCTACCTAAGGAAACAAACCAAACAAACAAAAAGACCCTAGAATGCGTGCTCCCTCTAGCTTCCCAGAATGCTTTTCCTTCTTGTCATAACCATATCAAAACTGAGAATCTTTGTTAACAAGTAACAAAAATCCAAAATCAAATACTTTTAAACAAAAAATGAAATCTCTATCTCATGCACCTTAAACAAAGATGTAGGTCCTATTTTAGGCTTGGCTTGCTAGGATATGTCAATGCCCATGCTTCAGTCGTTTCCACAAGCCAGCCTCCCACATGATGGCAAATGGTTACAAGAGCTATAAATCTCATGTCCCCAACCATCATTTTGGGGAAGACAATATGCATCTGTATCTTTAAAAGTCCAACATAGATCAATCACATGTATTGGCTCTGATTGGTTACTTGCCCACTCTTGAATCCGTCATCTGATCATGGGTGTGGGTTATGCTGACTGACTTCCTAGCTGGAGACAAATCCTAGAACTGAAATGAGATAAACATTGCTGAGAATGTGAGAAATGTAAATCCCATGAAGAAAAAGCATTGCGCTCTTGATTGAATAATGGGTTATAGATGTTGTGGAGACAAAGGACAATTACTTACGAGGCTAGTTAGCCATCTTGAATAAGTTGGCCACTTTGCTCAATTTCCGTCTCATTTCCACCTAACAAAAATGCACTCTAGTTTTTAACTTCATCAATTCATTGAACTTTCTCTATCCAAATCACATTTGACTAATGCTCACTTCTTTGTTATCATGCATTTATTCAGCAAATATTAAAGCACCCTCTGTCCCTGTCACTGTTAATATACACATTATCTGGATTCAATAAAGACAGTAGACAAGGATTTTTGTCCGAACGGAGCTGTCATCTGGAGGAAGGGACAAAACAAGCGTTAGACATTCTAAATTAACAGAAGTATGAAGCATGTAGGATATGAGAGTAGGCTCCACTGAGAAGAAGACCTTTGAAAAAGGGATTGAAGGAGGTGAGGGAGATTGCCAAGTGGCTAAGTGAAGGTACAGGACTCCAGGCAGTGGAAAGAGTTGGCACCAACAACCTGTGGGGATGAAATGCCTGGAGTAGATAACGAACAGCAGGGAGGCTGGTGTGGTTGGGGTGATGTCACCTCTTTAAAGTGTAGAAATAGTTTAGGTCAGAGTTCAGGCCCCGGCATACTCAGACTGGAAGCCCATTGTAATGAGTATGGATTTTACTGAGTCCAATGGACACACATTTGAGGATTCTGGACAGAGGAGTGGTGTAAACTGACTTATAGTTTAAAAGGAATTGCGTTCCTATGCTGACCGTACCGTAGGGAGTAAAAATACAGATCAGTTAAGAGATTGATAATCCCAGGGAGAGATTATAGAGACTGTGAACAGAGTAGAAGCTGTGAAGGTGACGTAAAAGGACAAATTTTGAATATATTCTGATGGAGGAATCAAGAGTATTTTTTAACTGCTGGAATAAGGTATGTCAGAAAACATAGAAGGGATATGAATGATTTTAACTTATTTGGCCTTAGCAATTGTAATCAAGGAATTTTTTTTCCAGATAAAATGGGAAGACAGTAGGTGGAACCACTAGGGGTGGAAGATCGGGGCTTCTATTTGGATTTATTAAATTTGAGCTATCAAGTAAATCTCTCAAATATTATTGCATGCAATCACCCTTGATATTGGTGAAATGTAGATTTCAATTCAGTAGATCCGGGTAGGGCTTGAGAAAATGCATTTCTAACATACTTCCAAGCAATGTTGACACCACTCGTGTGGAGCAGATATTGAGTAGCAGAGCACTAGAGATCCAAGACAGAAGTTGAGTAGGTACCTGGTTTTCAGATGAGCGGTCTAACCTGTACATAAAAATTTACAAGACAGGGCTGGCCTGGTGCCATAGTGGTTTAGTTCGTATGCTCAACTCCGCTTCAGTGGCCCTGGGTTTGCAGGTTCTGATCCTGGGTGCGGACCTAGCACTGCTCATCAAGCCACACTGTGGCAGCATCTCACATAAAGTAGAGGAAGGTGGGCACAGATGTTAGCTCAGTGACAGTCTTCCTCCAGTAAAACAGGAGGATTGGCAACAAATGTTAACTCAGGGCCAATCTTCCTCACAAAACCAAAACGAAACAAAACAGAAGTTAGAAGTAAACAAAATAGAGACTATATTTGGAGCTACAAGAAGGTTTGAGATCATCAAAGGGGAGATGTTTACAGAGGACTTATGGCTGATATCTTGTGTTCTCCAGGATTAAGAGAACTGGAAGAAGAAACAGTAGTGAGGGCCGAAAAGGAATGAAAAGTAAGATATCAGATCAGTGTTGTGCAATAGGGTTTAAGTGATGAAGGTGCAGCAAGGAAGAAGGAATGACCAAATGTGTCAAATTAAGTATTAATAGGACAATTAAGATGAGGGCTGAGTACTGTGCACCAGAGGTAACATTGTGGAAGTTATTGCGGATCTTGCTAAGAATAGGTTTGGTGTAGTGGTAAAGGCAAAAGCCAGAATGTGTTGTTTCAGACTGAATGCAAGAAGAGGAATTGGCAACAGTATGTCTAGACAAGTCTTAAGGAGATTTGCCAAATACGGAGCAAAAACGTGTGGTAATAGTAAGCAGGTTATTAGGATTAACATTTTTTTTGTGTATGTGTGTTTGTTTTCAGGTGGAAGAGAATCAATATTATGTTTGAATGGTCTAGCCAGTAGAGAGCGAATATTCGAGAGTACATGAGAGAGAAGAGAATTCTTGGAACAGTGTCCTTGAATCGATGAGATATGGGTGAGATCTACTGCTCATGTAAACTCGTTTTGTCCATAGCGATGAGCACTGACTGTTTCTCTATGGTGTTGAGAGAGAAAGTAGGGCTAATAAACACAGACACAGGCAGGTGTGTTGGTGTGGTGGTGGGAGATTACAAGAGGCCTCTTCTGATGACTCCATGTTTTTCTGTTCATTAATAAACTTTAGCTTTTTAGAATAGTTTTAGAAGCACAGAAAAACTGAGTAGATAGTATAAAGAGTTGACATGCACCCACCCTCTACACATAGTTTTGCCTATTTTTAATATCTTACATCAATGTGGCGTATTTATGAAAATTAGCGAACCAATGTTGATACATTATTATCAACTGAAGTCCTGCTTTATTTAGATTTCCTTAGTCTTTACTTAATGTTTGTTTTCTTTTCTATTTCAGGATCTTATCCAGAGTACCAGATTACATTTCTCATGGCTCTTGGCCATGACAGTTTCTCAGACTTTCCTTGTTTTTGATAACCTCGCACATTTTGGAGAGAACTGGTCAGGTATTTTGTGGAATATCTCTCAACTGGGATTTGTCTGATGTTTTTCTCACGATTAGACAGGAGATATTGGTTTTAGAGAGGGAGATCATTGGGTTAAAGTGCCATTTCATCACATCACATCAAGTGTACATGCAGTCAACATGATTTATGACTGGCAATATTGATCTTGATCACCTGACTGACCTAGCGTTTTCAGATTTCTACAGTGTAAACACTCTTTTTTCCCCCTTTTCATACTGTAATATTTGGAAAGAAGTCACTGTCCAGTCTTCCCCTTCTTTGGGGGTAGATATCTACGTAACCTCTTTTGTAATCTTCTGCAGGAGAGATATGTATCTTCTCAGTTTATTAATTTTTCAATAACTTACCTGCAGCAGTATGGAATCAAGGATACTTGTTTTATGTTTGCGTTGTAATGCAATACTATGTTATTTTGATGTTCATATTCTTCCAACTTTGGCCATTGGGAGCTTCTTCATGTGGCTCCTTGATCCTCTACACTTTTGACATATCCTCAGCAATGTGTTGTTTGTTTGGGGGGCAGTACACTTCATTAATTTCTGACAGAAGAGACTCTAGGCTCATCTTGCATATTTTCTGCTTCAGTCCTAAAGCCAACCATTTCTCTAAGAATGCTTTGTTCATTCTCTTGGAAAATGGTATTAGAAACAAAGATCTGAGAGCTCGGTGTGCTCATTGCAAATGGCGTCATTTCTTTTAGGTTTTCTCAGCTGACAGAGCAAAGAAATATATGTATGCATACAAGCCTATGAATATACACATATCTATAAATGTTTCTATCTGTATTCATTTTATCTATAATATGGTAAACCTGAGTTCTTAGTGGATTCTCCAAATCTATTCCATTATCAAATGGTTCAAGCCTTCTCCCTTCACTGATCTGTAAATTTCCACTTAATGAGTAAGAAATCTAGTTCCTACTATTTACTTAATTATTGAGTTCCAGTATACAAGTAGAGCTATGTCAGAACTGTTAATCAACACCCCTTTGAGAAACAGCTCTATTAACTAGAGTACAGAAATTCTGTGCAATTTCTTTTCCATTGAGTCTTAAAGACAATATCCATTTCCAAAGTTAAGTTAGGTCTACACCTTTACTCCTACTTTCTTCATTAAGGTTGATACAAACTCTTGTAATATATTATTTTGTCACACTCTTCATTCACTCTTGGAATTTCTAACATCCTAACTGATTTTTTTATTTGCGTATAAGTACATGAGTTCTGCCTCAATAAAATAGCAATCCAGTGACTACTTGCCGTTTGAATTTCCCTCTCTCTCTCTTTCTCTAGTTTCTGACTTGTGTCCTCTTAGTTTTCTCTATGTTTCATAAGTTGCTCCATTTTGATTATTTTTTTAACCTGGGTTTTTTTTCTTTAAATTTCTGTGTTCTACCAGGTTATGTTTTCTCTATTTTTCTGCCATAATTGACCATCTTTAATAGTCCCTCGCTTTCATAGACATGAAAAAAAATCTTAGTGTGGTATGCAGTTTTTAGGTCTTCAAAGATTGATTCCTTGCTTAGCTTTCCAAATACAACTTTGAAGGCCACCGCACATGAAATTTAAATTCTATTCTCTTAATTATATATTAAACAAATAATTTTGAACATCCAAAATGCCCGTCACTCCACCAGGTGCTAATCCAATGTGAAGGAAGCTTGCCATATAATACCTGTACCCAGGCTCCTAGTCACATTCATCTCTCTACATAGAATATCTTCCATTTTCCTGTCTCCATTCGCTGACATAACTGCCATTCAGCCCTTAAATTCCGTTTAGAGGGTTATGAAAATCTTCTCAAAACAATCTAATTTCCAGAAACAGTGGTGATACAGTAGGAGGATAGATTTTTATGCCAAAAAAAGGACCAATAGGAATACAAAATAAAAGTATGCATAGAAAGGAAATATAATGCAAGTTTACTGGAAACTTTATAAACTAAAAGACAAAGTTTAGCACCTTGAAGGAGGCATTTAAAAAGGGAATTATGAGAGCCAGCCCTGATGGCCTAGTGGTTAAAGTTCAGTGCGTTCTGCTTTGGCAGTCAGGATTGGGTTCCTGGTCACGGAACCACGCCACCCATATGTCAGTAGCCATGCTGTGGCAGTGGCTCACACAGAACTAGAAGGACATACAACTAGGATGTACAACTATGTACTGGGGCTTTGAGGGGAGGAAAAAAAAAGAGAGGAAGATTGGCAACAAATGCTAGCTCAGGGCGAGTCTTTCCCAGCAAGAAAAACAAAACAAGCTTGTTTTTCTCTAGGATGAACTTTAAATAAGTAAATAAATAAACAAATAAACTAATAAAAAGGGAATTATGGGTACACAGAGGTTTGGGAATGGCTATAATTTTAGTTTTTGCGTATTAGATAGTGAATTGAATGAAAATGAAGAAATGCCGTAATTCAGAAAAAGTAACACTGTTTATGGCAACTAGAGAGGGTCACGGAAACTTCACCTGTACCCTGCAGTCTGAAAATGCAAATTTTAGAAAACTGTACTCATAATAGAAAGCATTAGAGCTGTCTAAATAGTGTTATAGTGGCTATTTTGTCTTCTCTAATCAGATATCTTATCCTTTTAAACTGTTTTCACTTTGAATATTTTTTAGATGTTCTACTTTCTTAATTTACACTCCTATGGTAAGTTTTATAACCTGTAAAGCACATAATATAATGAACAGAAGCCAAAAAAAAGTTTCTTGCCTGTAGCGCATTAACAAAATCCTCACTAGTATAAATCATCCTTTTAACTATTAAGACAGTTTGCATTTACTATCTCAGTGGAATGAAGACCAACAGGCAGTACCTTTCATTGATAATCATATTAATGTAGATTTTAAATTCTCTAAAATGGGACAATTACCACCATTGTTAAATATGTCTATCTTAATACACAATTACTATTTCTTCTTTTCCATATAGATTTTAAGAAGTGGAAGATCAGCATAATCACTTTAATTATTACAACTCATCATGAGATGTTTTTATTGATATTTGCTTTAAACTTTGCTACTTCTTCCAAAAGCAGACCTTTTGTAAAGTATCGTAAATATGAATAACTTACATTTTGCCAGGTATTTCTCAGGGCAGATGTTTGAGAAAGGCTTTGGGAGAATTACATTTATAAAGATTTTAATGATGTTAAATTTTCAATGGCTTATTTCAAAATGTGTAAACATACTGTCAAAACATTTAATGAGATGTTTTACAATAATGTAATTAACATAACACTAAACAGAAATGTGAAAATTAGAAAAAAGATTCTCTCATCAGTGTCTACATATCACATATCACATACAGTAGTTCCCCCCTTATTGACAAGGGATAAGTTCCAAGACCCCCAGCTTATGCCTGAAACCACAGGTAGTATAGAACCCTACACAGACTGTTTTTCCCTATGCATACAGAACTATGATAAAGCTTAATTTATAAGTTAGGCTCATTAAGAGGTTAACAACAATAACTAATAAAAATAGGGCAGTTATAACAATATACTGTAATAAAAATTACCATAGATATTAGCAACCTCTGTACAGAATTTTTTTCTTTCCTTAGGTCGAGAACTTTCACCTCTTCATTTTAAGAGGAAGCACTTTATAGCTTTTCTTTGGCATACCTGAATTGCCAGCATCACTACTGTTGCACTTTGGGGCCATTGTTAAGTAAAATACGAGTTACTTGAACACAAGCGCTGCTATCCTGTGACAGTTGATTTGATAACGGAGACGACCACTAAATGACTAACAAGTGGGTAGTGTATACAGTCTGGATACACTGCACAAAGGGATGATTCAGACCCTGGTGGGATGGAGCAGGACAGTATGAAATTTTATCACGCTACTCAGAATGGCGTGTTAAAAAAAAACAAAACTTACGAATAGAATAGTTGACTTCTGGAATTTTCCATTTAATATTTTCAGACCATGGTTGACAGTAGGTAACCGAAACTGTGGAAAGCAAGACCACAAATGAAAGGGGACTACTGTATATGCTGCTGAAATAAATTAAATCACTGATTAGATTCAATACAGCACTTATGTATAAAAACAAATAGGTTTGAATGACAAAAATGAATTGATGTTTCGGTAGTTTTTAATAGAAATATAAAATTTTATCACACTGATTACAATAAGAAAAATCCAAATGAGATTTTAAAAAGATATCATTTTTGATAGTTGAGAAATCTTATGGTACTTAAGAACTTTTGAAAATATTAAAAGTAACTAGAACACAGATATATTTTGAAGATGAAATTGTAGCTAGACCACTTGCAAATACTTAAAAGTTATGACTCTGAATAAAGAGATCCTTATTTACAAAAATTAGAAAGAATTATGATAAATCAAAAGTTTTGTTTTG
This sequence comes from Equus przewalskii, assembly GCF_037783145.1. Taxonomy (NCBI): domain Eukaryota; kingdom Metazoa; phylum Chordata; class Mammalia; order Perissodactyla; family Equidae; genus Equus; species Equus przewalskii. Next base: position 18,665,330 of record NC_091861.1, read on the forward strand.
ATCCTGACTTTTGCTTTTCAAAATTATCAGACTACATATGTGCTGAATTCTTCTGAAATGAGAGGGATAAGCTAGTGCTATGATCTTTTACTAAAGCAAGGAGCAATAGAGAGAGCAAGCCATGGACATAGGCTAAGGATAGAGATCTTTTCTCTTGTCATGTCAACTTCATGATTGTCAATTAATTTTTGTAACTTCAATCAAGTACTTTGATTTTCTGAGCCCCTTTTTCCTGGTCTGTAAAACACTGGGTTCTGATATCTTCACTTTAAAGATGAAAACATTGAGATATTCTGCATACACTTCTCTGATTGTGAAAAATAAATTAGTAAATATATCAAAGCATTTTGTATATTATTTAAAAAACAAAAAAATTATAAAATTATGTATTTTCTAAGAATATTTCTAAAAATCCTTATTCTAACAGATCTCATTACAGTTGCTAAATATTTATGACATTTTATGTAGTTTAAATAAATAATACAGGGGCCAGCCCGGTGGCATAGTGGTTAAGTTTGCGTGCTTTGCTTCTGTGGCCCAGGGTTCACAGGTTCTGATCCTGGGCATGGACCCACCATCTCTCATCAAGCCACACTGTGGCAGCATCCCACGTAAAGTAGAGGAAGAATGGCACAGAAGTTAGCTCAGCGGCAATCTTCCTCAAGCAAAAAGAGAAAGATTGGCAATAGATGTTTGTTCAGGGCCAATCTTCCTCACAAAAGAAAAAAGAAAGAAGGAATACATATTTTACATATTTATATGTACGTTATATACACACTTTACTATATATACATATATATGTGTGTGTGTGTATATATATACACAAATATTTGTGCTTAATTATGTATCAACTTTTACCTCACATCACCATGACAACCAGAGAAGGGACAAGCAATAATGTAGCAAGTATATTCCTTACACAGCATATTCATGTTTCATTCTCATTACTTCACAAAAAATCAGTTTCTCTTTCTGTTTTATTTTAGTTCCACAAGACAGGCAACAACGCATATTTTAGTAGAGGTTGGTTGATTGTGAAATAGTTCCCATAGATCAGAATTTGATTTCTGGTGTGGGCAATTCAATGAATCATTTATTATATCCTGCACAGGTGTTCATTAGGAAAGCATCAGACTCTAGTGGAAAGAACAGCTATTCTCTCAAGATCATTCAAGTGCAAAATTGCATTAGGGACAATGATAAGGGATTAAGTGGCCATAAGTGCTATCTTTATGCCTTATGTTATAAGCAATAGAAATGACCCTTATAGTCCCTGTGTTCCCAGCAATAATGTATAGTCCTTTCAAAATTGATCCAGATGTTCAGCATTTCCCGAGTACCACCTAACGGGGCAGATGCACACTGGGCTCTCAATACCGTTCCGCTGTTCACTTTTCCTAGTCATCATCTTCTGCAAATTTCCAAACTTACTATTTCAAAACTCCTTGACTTCTCGCGTCTCTAATCCCCTACTTCTTTCTTTGCTCTTAGTGTATGACTTAATCTCCTACTTCATATAGAAGATTAAAATCCACGAACCAGTAACAACTTTAATCCCCAAATCTTTAAATCTATCCTGTCTCCCTTAGATACTGATGTCTTTGTTTATAGACAAAGCAACAAAATTTCCCTGTTTGCATCCTCCCCGTTCTTCCCTTCTTCGCAGAACAATTTCTTAAAGGGCTCTGTGTTTAAACCTATCCCCTCCTTTTCCTTCTCTCTCACTTGGTACACAACTCATGCAGTCAGAGATACAACCCTGCCAATCCACTGGAGGAACTGTCTTTGAAGTCCCGAATGACCTTCATGACATTAACTTCAATAGGAACATTCAAAACTTCCTTTTGCTTGACTCTCATCAATGCTTCATATGTCTGACAACTCTCTTCTATTTAAATCGGGACCCTTTGTTCTTCTATGACACTGAACACTCTGATTCTCTCTTACCCTGCCTCTTATTCACCTTCTCCTCTCTTTGTTTCTTAAATGCCATTATGACTCATACTCTGCCCTAGGTATCCTGCTGTCTTAATATATAATAATCCTTTAATACCCTCATCCACTTCATTGGCATTAATACCACCTAGCCTAAGTATGTGTAATCAAAGTAGTAATAGCCGGCAACTATGTCACCAAGATGAATAAAATACTACAAATACCCATAGGTGCTTTGAAATTGTTAGTGAGTGCCTGCAGTTAGATCATTGAATCTCAAGACATGCTTCTCTTGGTGCAGTGAGAGAGAAATAAAAAAGACACAAAAAATAAAAAAAAATAGAGGAAGATTGGCATAGACGTTAGCTCAGGGACCATCTTCCTCAAGCAAAAAATGGATGATTAGCAACAGATGTTAGCTCAGGGCCAATCTTCCTCACCAAAGGAAAAAAAAAAGAATATGCATACAAATGCATGGCCTCCTTAAATGTTATGCTTTGAGACTTCAGTGGGGCATTACTGTTACTTGGAAAGACTTTTATTGTTTCTCTTAATTCCTTAGCAAATAGCCCACAGCAAAAACTCTAAGCTCTCTCTTGTTTCAGTCATCAGTTTCATGGCTTTAACTCCTTTTGAGTAGGCAATCTCTCCTCCCTCCTCATAATTTATTAATAATTAACAAAATTAACCTACATAACCGGCCAGGTTTTACTTTTCCTCCTTTCAATATATACTTATACTCCCTCCACTTACAAAGAAAAGTTTTCATTTAATCTAACAAAAATTATGATCAGTGCATAAAAAAATGGGAGAATGAGACTTTAGGCTCAGAAAACTGAATTAGTGAGAGGAGCAGGCAGAGTTTGGAAGTCTAAAAACTAAAGAGACAGGCACAACATGAAACCTTGGTCAAGAATGTGAAAAGAGTCCATGCAGACCCAAAGTGAGAATACAATCCTCCACGACACGGCCCCTTATGAATCTCCCCCTGTTACTTCTACGACTTAATCTCCTCCCTCGCGACCTGTTACACACGACCCCTCTCACCTCCTCATTGTTCCTTAAACACACCAAACACACTCCCACAGCTCCTTTAAGCTTTCTCTGCCTTTGCCTGGAATGTGCTTCTATAAATGTCCGATTTACTGGCTCTGTCGCTTCCTTCAGCTCTTTGCTCAAATATTTTCACATCCGATGGGCAGGTCTTTCACGATCACCGTACATCAAACGACAACCCCCACCATATCCTCTATCCCCTTTACGAGTTTATTCTACGTCGCGGCTCTTAGCACCATCTGACATAACACATCCAGCTGTTTGCTTTTCTTTTGCTCTCTATCACCCGTCCCTTGGATGGAAGCTCCCTGAGGGGGAACCTTTCTCTTCATTCATTCTTGTACCCCAGCTCCTGTAAAAATGCAGGGTGCATGACACACATTCGGTAAAGTTTCACGAATGAAAAAAATGTGTCTGACGCCCCTGGTAATGAGGTAGTTCAGGGGTAAAAGTAGACATCAGGAGCACTAGGAGGAGGTCGTCTCCCCCGGAAGGGGTCAGAACTCAGTTGTAGAAGGTCGGTGAGATTCTCAATGTGGGAACTGATTCACAACAAATGGGCCTTGACAGCGAGAGATTTATGTTTCTGCCTGGTCTGCCTGGAAGCAGAGCCGGCGGCTTCATGCATATACCTCTTCCCTGGGATGAACGGCAGCTAAGTTCACACCCTTGCTGGAGCAAGGATGAGGAAATGAGGTTACCTGTTCCAGCATCACCGTTAGAAGCCCTGGCATCAATTCCGTCATCGAGAATCACACCCACCTGGAGGACGGCTGCTCTCCTAACACCATCATCCCCCTCAATTCTTCTAGTTCCTTGCTAGAGAATTTCAAACTGTTTTCTGGATTTCAAAATAAAATGAATCGTGATATTCAGTACTTCCTCACAACCTGTTTCTGTGATCTGTTATCACTTTCTCTCTCTCCACAGGAAACTCTCACACACAGACATAAAAATTTTATGTACTTTTTCCCAAACCACCGGTACCAAACAGATGTGGGCTTCTGGTTCCTCTTGACATGTTAACAAACCTAACTATCTAAAGGGAATTTAAGTGATTTCAAAAGTTAAATTCAACTCAGCTGATGATTCGAGTTATCAGTCACCTGCTACTTATCTCCAAGGTTTTAGAGTTGTTTGACAAGATCAAAATGATGAAAGGGAATTTGATTCCACAATTAACTGTAAAGGACTAAAAAAATTCGTACACACACATTGTTTTGGACTTTGCATAAGTTTGCCCAATTTACTGTGATTGTTTCTACAAAAGATACTTTTGTATCTTTTCAATTTCAGTAGAATTTAAGGATACTGTGGCAGATTTAAATCCATCAACTGGAATTTTCCATCAGTTGCAGATACCTTGCCAGAAGGATACACATTAGAAGGTATTGAATTTTGAAAGACATATCGGAAAAGAGTGTGAAAAGAATTGTTAGGAAACTGTGTTCAGTGTTATGTCCTAAACATTGAATTCATGGCATAAAATTGTATGAGAAAAAAGTCTAACTACAACCAGGAGGCAGATGGTGAAGTTGGGAGACGAGCAAAGTATCGCCATGAAGACATTATAACAGCTGATGTAAATGCGGCGCTGCCATCGTCAGCCTATGTAGTTAAGCTGTAATTGCTATTTTAAAACTCTCTTGATACTTTCCTCTGCCAATCCCTGCCATAATTTCCTGGAAAGAAATTTTCTGTAGTAAACACACAAAGGAGGTAGACGTATGACTTTCCGCGATGTTAATGTTGAAAATTTTAAGACTTTGTGCTCAGTATAAGACGGTCTTCAAACCTTAAATGAAGTGAAGATTTGCTAATTTGGTAAGCGAAGATAGCCAAAATGGATAATTTTTAACGGCTGTTAACTCGTTAGGGACTCTGAAATAAGCCAGAGGAGAAATATCAAATCTCCTGCTTTGTACTGTGGGGACAAATCCTGAGGGCATCTCCTGCCTGTGCCCTATTTTCCACTGTTTTTCAGATGAATCCGTGACTGCCACAGGTTTTGTAGCTGGAGACGGGAACAGAACACCTTTCAGACACTTGCACGACACTAATTCTCGGAACGCGCCACACTGGACCTTGAATAATAGATTATTCACTTTCTTGTGCACAAATTAAGTTCAGGAATATTGCTCTAATTTGTGAGTTTTCTTCTCATACTTATTTGTCTGTAGCTGTGTCGCAATGGATTTTATTATAGTGAGAAGACAAGGCATTTTCATCGGCGTATTATAAAAGTCGTAGCAATAATTTCACCTCATAAAAAACATATTTGACCTATTTTTTCCTAATATCTAATGTTCTTGAGACTCTAAATATATTCTAGATGTAACGTTCACCGCACTGTGAGGTTTGACATTGAATGATACATGAAGTGTAACCACTTCTCATTCCCTAGGGAAATAATTTTAGGAAAATAAAAACCTATGAAATTATCAAGGGCGTATGGACATAAAAGGAGAACCAGTAAAATTTCCAGGCACAAGTAAGTACTCAAGGAGAAAAATTATGTTGATTATTTGCTAATACAACATGCATTTTTTTTTTCCCATGAACAGTTTGTGTTTTAATGAAAAAGGACATTATTTATGGCAGGCATTCGACTGTAGTTGAACATGTACTTTAAACATTCTCAGCAGCTTTCTTAATTTTGCATATGCTGTTCTGTGCAGCTAAATGCTTCTTCAGTTTTATACACTCTCCATATTCTAACAGTTTTGAACACTTTAATTCAGTTTTATATGCTGTTAATATTGCTTCTAAGTATTAGTATTTTTAGAATTAAGATTCAAATATTGTCTCCAAAAAAAGAGAAAAATTAAAATGTTGTAAACCATTTAAAAATTAGCTGTCTTTGTAATTTTTGAATTTTCGGAGAGGGGTGAGGAAACTTGTTGCTGAGCTGACATCTGTGACAATCCTCCTCTATTTTGTATGTGGGATGCTGCCACAGCATGGCTTGATGTGCCTTGTGTAGGTCCATATCTGGGATCTGCGCCTGCAAACCATGGGCTGCCGAAGCAGAGAGCTTGAACGTAACTACTATGCCACCAGGACGGCCTCAAAAGTTTTAATTTTAATGAACAAAATGTTAGTAGGTATTAACATACAAGAATTTATATGTCTTGTGGAATTAACATCCAGAGTTTCTAAGGGAAACAGTCCTTCTCTTGGAATGTACTATGTGTATCTGGGTTTCAGAATGAGATATTTTCTAATATGAGAAATACATTTACATTTTTAAATATGTAAAGGCAAATGAAAAGATAGGAAATTATTTAAATAAAAGCATTTAAATGACTGCATTTCTACCATACCATCCTTTCTATACTTGCCAACAAAGCTGGGGTACTACAATCTTAAAATATTTCTGGGAGCTAACTCTTGAGTTTGATGGAGGAAAAAAGACTTTTAAGTAAAATGAAACTTTCTAATTACCTACGTTATGGTTTTGTTTTTTTCATAGAATATTCAATGATGTAGAGAGCAATGAATTCTCCCCTATTCTTTGGGTAATAAGCCCTTATTCTTAACATATAGCACCGAAAATGTCCTTTAATTTTTAAATCCTGTTTAAGTACAGTATTATCTCTAGGTATTTTTGCTTCTGTTTTGAATCTTAAAAAGGTTTTCATTTAATTAACATGGTGATGTACTATTTGTTCTCATATATTTTAAACATTTTGTTTCTCAAATTTAATTATAAATGTATCTTCTTCATTGTTTCTGATAATGTCCATTAATCCGAGTGACAATTAATGTCTAGTTCATATACCTCTTTTTCAAATAGATCTTCTTTGTGACTTACAAAGAATATTATTGTTGGCACTCAAAGGTTAGTGATCCATACATAATTAGCCTGTGGCCTCATTAATTTCTTTAAAGAAATTAAGCTAATTACTCACACATTTATGTTTTTCTCATCTATTATTTCTAGAGGAAATAAATACTGCTAACATGGTATTAATAAGAGAGTAAAAGATGGTCCTTCCTAAAAAAGCATTGCCAGAGCTGCCTGGTGGCATAGTGGTTAAATTCACACACTCCACTTTAGCAGCCCAGGGTTTGCAGGTTCTGATCTTGGGCCTGGACTTACCATTGCTTGTGAAGCCATGCTGTGGTGGCAACCCACATAAAATAGAGGAAGATTGGCACAGATGTTAGCTCAGGGCCAATCTTCCTCACACACACAAAAAACTACTGCGATTTCAGTGTAGGAAGGCAAATTTGAACTTGGATCCAGACAGATTTGAACTTAATTACTTGTGTTACAATTAACTATCTCTATGGCATTTAGGGCATTATGCCACCAGGATCTGAACCCTCCAACCCTGGGTTGCCAAAGTAGAGCACATGAACCTAACCACTATGCCACAAGGACGGCCCCTATTTCTACTAATTTTGAAAAATGAAAATTGCTTTAATCATCTCCAAGAACTGTTCGGAGGATTTAATTAAATTCAAAATCATCAATATCCTGGCAGTCGGTAGATGTCTACTGCTACCATCCAGGACAGTGTGAAACCATGGATGCCATGAACTCTAAGGAAACCTATCGGAGATGTACACAGAACATCTGTGGTAACCTACAAAGCAGACTGGTTATAATGATTTATTTCCCAACATGTTGTTAATTATATTACTCTTTATAAACTTTTTACCTTGAGAGAACTCAAGAAATAAAAAGTAGCATAAGTTGATTTTCCCTCCATATTGTAAGCCACCCAACTTGGAAATTTGTGGACTTTATAGTCAACGTGGCCTGATGAGCGGTACCATGTGTGCGCCAAGGATTGGAACGAGCAAAACCCCAGGCTGCCATAGCGGAGCACGAGAACTTAACCACTGGGCCATGGGGCCGGTCCCTTGATTATTTTCTGAAACTTTAAAGTGTACATTGAATGAATTAAACAATCCTTTCTTTTTTTTGTCATCATCTGAGAACCTCAAAACTTCTCACAATTATCATTCTTAGGTATATGTATAGGTGACCTAACGTTGATTTCTTGAGGTCTGAGACCACGTCTATTTTATCGACTCCTTGAATTCCATTCCTGATACAGAACCCAGCACTTAGTAGATACACACAAATTATTAGCCAAATAAAAAAAAGTTCAGGGCCAGCCTCGGTGGCCTAGTTGTTACGTTCAGTGGGTTCAGCACCTGGGCACAGACCTACACCACTTGTCAGCCATGCTGTGGCAGCTCACATACAAAATAGAGGAAGATTGACCACAGATGTTAGCTCAGGGTGAATCTTCCTCACCAAAACAGAAAAGGCAAATGTGTAATATATACAACAGATACTGGAAAGAATTGCACCAACAATTTCACTTTTAGTATCAGCTGATTGTAGAACATTAATTATCTTTAAAAGATAAGGTAATCTTCAAATTTCCAGAATCACTTTGCAATATTATAAAATAATATTTCTAAATATTCAATACTGTGAAAACATATGCTTTCCAAGGCTTAAATCCCAAAATCATTATGCAAAATTCAAGTGATCTATAGCCAAATATCCTCTTGAAAAAAATTTAAGTAGCCCATAAAATACTGTATTCATACATATAATTTCTTAATCGGTTCCATACAGTCTGGTGTTCCTCTGGCATTGGAACAGATTGCTGTCTATTTGACTGAACATCCCACGTCTATAGTTTTGCCTTAAGGATGTGTTTTACAATAAACGCATATAGTTTAACACCAGAATCATATTCAATGATAAGCTCACGGGACATGAGAGTATCTGAAGGAGTTGCAGAACAATCTCTCTCATCTATATTCATTCAGGGGTATAAGATTATTGATAAAAGGAGAAGTGGAAAAGCCTGCAGTATGAAAATTAATCTCTCTCTCTCCCCTCTACCTTTTCTAATTTTATCTAATACACATAATCAAATTCTTCGTAATTTAGAAGTGAATAATATAATGCTCCATTGCATATGCAATGTAATGTGGGGCATAAAATCAACATTAAGTTTAAAAAAATCCATGGCAATAATAGTGGAATGAAATGTGCATAGCCGTGACTATCTCAAAGTATTGAAGCATGTACGGCATTTTTTCCCTCTGATTTTCTGGATTTATAAGTTTTCTATAAACAACACAGATTTATCTTATAAGTTTTAATCCTAAACCCTTTAGCAATAAAAATACATTTTAAAATACTCAATCTGCATCCATCATAATTTTCAAAGTATTTGTTGTGATTTTGCATTGAGTGTAGGAACATTCAAAATCAACTAAATATTTATTCTGCTTTGTGATAACTCTCCCTTGTCTCTGTCTCTCTTTTTTTTTCTCTTGGCATTTTACATGTAAAGCCATCTTAGAAATGATGGAAGTAGAAACTGAACATAAAAATTTTGGGGTGGATTTGAATCATCAAAGAAGATCGGGTAGGACACAACAAAAAGCAAAGGCTGCCAAGATTTGGAGGGAGGAATATGTATAACATAAATAGCCTGGGTGTGGGAAGAGCCATCAGGACTAATCTCACTGGATGAAAGCATTTTTGTAAACAAGGAATATAATTTTATTAAATTGAAGACAAGTTGCCTTAATATAGACACACAGATAATAGAGAGCCATTAACAGCTTCAGAAAAGTTAATGATATAATAAATGTTAGTTTTGGATGTTTATTCTGTCCGTGAAATTTAAGAGTAATTATATTTTGCTATTTTTTACCTTTAACTCTACTCAACAAAGGACGTAACTACGCAATCTTACCGTGACGGATCTTATTAATAAAATGTACTTCATGGTTTGTGCTCACAAATTAAGGATAAGATCTGAAATTGAAGCTAATAAAATCAGCACAACATATGTGATTGGCCACATGTAGCAGCTTCCCCCCACTAGAGATAATATGTAAATGCATCACTAATTCAACTAAACCAAGTCCCAAATCTCATCAATGAGACTAGCCTCAAATTCCACTGAGAAGACTAACCTAGAAGCAACCCAAGATCAAAGGGTATCTGATCACTTGAAACATAACGTCTTACAGCAAAGGCACCATCTGCATAGAGACAAGGAAAATAGAGGCAAAAATGCATTTGTCACATTTTTTTGGTTGCAGCATGGACTAGGAAAATATTTTACGTTTAGCGATGAATGACAACGCTAATAAAATAAACAATCGCAATAATTAAGATTGATGGCCAACCTATTAGTTTTTGACAACAATGTTCATTATGGTAATGATGTTTTCTTGGCTCTCAAATTGCCTTCACCTCCGTCTCTTTGGTCTCTTTAGTCTGTCAGTAGGATTGTTCCATGAAAATTAATTGTCCCTGTTATCTTGCGTCGTTCGGTGGTTAGGCAAACATTCACTGAGGCTTATTACACATGAGACAATATATTCAGCTTCAGTGAGGACTACAAAGATGAAAAGAATACCACCTGTACCTTGAGGAGTTTATTTGATATTGAGAGGGATACCCACATAGCAGCTTCCATGGAAAGTAATGAGTATAATGATCAAAGCAGAGACAGCATTGAGGAGGAACGGGCCAGCTTGGCTAGTCAGGAAGCATTGTAAGAGAAGTAACTCAATCTAGTCTTTCGTGACAAGGATGACTCAGCAGGCTAAGAAAGTCGAAAATGGTATTCCAGACAGAAAGATCATGAAAAACAAAATACTTCAGAGTAAATCATGAAGGTAATAAATAAAGACAGCTCAGCTGAATTGAATTGTAAAATGTAAGTTTCGGAGAGGTGACAAATGAGGGTCGGCCACTCAATGCCAGTCGCTGAAGTGACTGTATTTTTCTTTCTCCTGACTATGAAATGGTGCTCAGCCCCGACAGAGAAGCTAATTTTCTCAGCACCTGCCCGCCATATTACATTGGGTTGTTTTCTTGTTTTAGGCAGAATCTTACAACATTCCACCACTTTTGTCAGCCAAACATTCAGACTCTTTTGTTATAATCGCTTTTACTGCAATATTTCCCGTGCTTGTTCTGAGAAAAGTGAGGCAGTTTTCCTATGGATCCTAAATCTGTCTCACATGTCACATTGGAATCACCTGAGGGAGACATTTTCAATGCATATTCCTGGTTTTCTTCTCTTGGAAATTTTGATTCCATAGTCTGAATTTGTGTCAATTTACCTGCATTTATTATAAGAATTTTGTATGATTCTGATATAATTAGACAAAGAAGCAGAGTATGTTATCATTGGTTTTTGATACATATGTGGAAGAAATTTGATTATATAAGATTATATAAATGAAGCAAGGAGAAATTATTTATTAAAAATATTTGGATATATTTTATTTTGCTTTACTTATTTTCTAATGAGGTAACATTGGTGTATAACATTCTTCCTATATGTGTAGTTTGGCATATTGGTCTCCTGAATAATAAGACTGTAAATGTGCAGATGTAATAAAAAAAATCTGCAGAAGCGTGGAAGAAAAGAGTTGTGGAGAAAGCAAAACCGATTACTGTCTGGTAGAAAGAGAACAAAAGGGAAAGAAAGTGGCATAGTTTTGTACATATATTCAATTGTATCTAAATTATAAGCACAAATGATATTTGTAAGAAAGCTAATAATATAAGTTTTCACAGGATGTAGTGCCGGCATTAATTTAATGGAAAATAACAGTGTAGTCTATTTTGCTGCATAGTGTTAAACAGGCAAGAATGGAACCATTTTTCAAGGAAGGAGACTTTTATTGCTGCTAAATTATTTTATCCCATCCCGGAGCAGGCTACCATGAAACTAATAGAAAACAAGATGGCTACAAAGTACTTAGGTTGAGGACAAAGCCCTCTGCTGTAGGTCACATCTTCAGGAACCTCATATATATATTTGTAAACCCTCCAAAATTTGTACTTTACTTTTACATTTTCTGGTACACTAGGGCATACATAATTACCAGCAAATGTGAAAAAACTTTAAAAATTATCCATTCACTGTCAAATATCTTCATTGGGTTTTTCTTATTATCTTTGCTATTTCTTTGACATTATTTTTCATGATCACTCTAGTTCCAAAGCAATATCTGTTGACCAATCAAGCCAGGGCAGTTAGGGGGGTGTGTGTGTGTGTTGTGTGTGTGTGTGTTGAGGGTTTGTGAAAGAGAGCTCGCAAGAGATGAGAGCTTAAAATATTACTTCTTGGAGACTGGCCCAGTGGCATGGTTGTTAAGTTTGCAAGCTCTCCTTTGGGAGCCAAAAGTTCACAGGGTCAGATCCGGGGTGTACACCTAGCACTGCTTGTCAGGCGACACTGTGGCAGCATCCCACATAAAATAGAGAAAGATTGGCACAGATGTTAGCTCAACAACAATCTTCCTAAAGCAAAAAGTGGAAGACTGGCAATAGGTGTTAGCTCAGGGCCAATCTAAAGAAACAATATATTATTTCTTGGTAGTACACTAGCTAGCTAATCCTAGGAGGTTTCTGACAATTGAGCTATCATGAAATACAATGTATTCATTTATATGATCCTTTAGATTTTACAAAGTACTTTAAACTTATTGTCAAATTTAAATCATCATTGATTTGATTTTTGTAACTGAATATTTCCAACCTATTGTTAATAAACTATACTTTTCATTTTATGACCCCTAGACATCCATCCCATTAGTAACAGCTCATTGCCAAATTAATATAAGATAAGAAAAATAATAGAAATGATTCAAAACTGAGAAATCTTTGTTTCAATTATATATTGCATATTTCAATTATATATATAAAGATTGCTTATATGTAGAGTTCTGCCTATACTTCAAGTTTTTGAATACACTATGTTTTGAAGAAATGTGACTAGGAAATCAGCAAAACTACATTCAAAATGCAAGTGAATATTTTCTTTATATATCCAGTAATTCATTGAAAACAGAGCTTTCTCTTTGAGAACCTGCTTCTATCTCAGTCTGGTAGTGTTAACTAAGACTAGGCATGAAATTGTCTTACTGCTGAGATATTTGTTATTTGATCCTAGGATGTCATCAGCTTGGAAACAAAGCAACTGTTATTAAACTGGGGAAAAGAAAGCTCATATGAGCTATTTATTTTAATTTAATTGACAGGAGACATTCACATTGTAGGTCAGTGAAATACAGTCTTGAGAATTGATAATATTTCAATGTTTTAGTCCATAAAACACATTAAAATATATTATGCAAATGAAAAGAAATATATGCAAAGCAAAGGATGCAATGGAAAAATCTCATAAAGTTATTAAGATAAAAGGAAACACAGGGGAATGGCTGTGGCGTGGTACCTAAGACATGAGCGTCAATTCACCAAAACTGGTCATTGCTGATACTCATAGACAAAGAACTATTTTCCTTTAGGTTTGAGGAACATCATGTCATAGACAAAGAACTATTTTCCTTTAGGTTTGAGGAATATCATGCCAAGCATAAATTTCTCTCTTCTGTGATATGCAATACAGACTTTGTTTTCCATTATCATACTATTTATACACAGTAACAAATGCATTTTAATGAGACATGAAGTGTAGAAAATGTCAGGCGAAATAAATTACAAGCAACCAGTACCTAATGAGTAGGAACATAAACCTGTATAGCAAATATTCTCTGTTCCTGAATAGCATTGTGTTAAAGAAAGCACAACTATGTCATTATTTTTGTAACACTATCACTTTCATAAATATAAAAGAACAATTTGGGGCCAGCCCAGTGACGCAGCGGTTAAGTGCCCACATTCCACTTCGGTGGATGGCCTGGGGTTCCCCGGTTTGGATCCTGGGTGTGGACACGGCACCACTTGGCAAGCCATGCTGTGGTAGGCGTCCCACATATAAAGTAGAGGAAGATGGGCACAGATGTTAGCTCAGGGCCAGTCTTCCTCAGCAAAAAGAGGAGGATTGGTAGTAGTTAGCTCAGGGCTAATGTTCCTCAAAATAAAAGAACAATTTTTAACTTCATGTAACTAAGGATGTATTATTTTATATTACTCATATAATTTGGGTTGCCTAAGGTTCAATATAAATTCTGTGAAATGTTCACAGCCCTTTAAAATTTCTCTGTGTTGTACTTGTTGAGGAGCAATACCTTTATAGAATGAAAAAGTTCTCTGCAAGAATCAGTTTTCATTAATACTTCAGAGAATTGGAAAAATACATAAAATATTAAGGCGAAATAATTCAACACTAATGATTGAATCAGGAATAGGTTTAGTTACCAAGGATTATTTATACTTTACAAAACAAATACAGGGTTTTTTTTTTTTTTTTTTTGAGGAAGATTAACTCTGAGCTAATATCCGCCAGCAATCCTCCTCTTTTTGCTGAGGAAGATTGGCCCTGAGCTAACATCTGTGCCCATCCTCTTCTACTTTATATGTGGGACGCCTCCCACAGCATGGCTTGATGACGGTGTGTATGTTTGCACCCGGGATCTGAACCAGCAAACCCGGGCCTCCAAAGCAGAAAGTGAGAACTCAACGGCTGTGCCACAGGGCAGGCCCCACAAATGCAACTTTTGATTAAAGTTACAATATAATTTTAACCAAAGCTTATTATATGTCAATTCTTGGAAAATATTTTTTTTCTGAAATTGAAAGAAATGTTGACATTTCGCTTCACAATCTAAGATTTAAAACGTGAAAGTTATTTGCAAGATTCGCACGTGTAGCCTTTGTAGACGTGATATCAAACACTAAGAGTTGCAAGAGAGTAAGGAGAATTTATGATGTGGTAAAGTTTGGTTTAAAAAAAAATCTCAGAAAGAAGCTTCAGTAATAATTGCCGGTGAAGGGCAATGTTTTTAGTTTCCCCAATCTTCCTTTAAGACACAAAATTTTCCCCGTTTGACTTTGAGATTATGAGGGAGATCATTTTATCCAGGAATAGTTAAAAAGTGAATTATTTTTAAGATTTGGCAGTTCACTTTCCTCATCTGCTATAGAATAGTATTTTTGGAAGCAGAGAATTCTGTCAGAATCCAAAGAAACCCAAAGCATGTTCTGTAGGAGACATTCTTGCAGGATGATCTTTTAGAAGAAAAGGGGGAAGTAGAAGATGGGAGGGAGGAGGGGAAGGAGGAGAAGAGGAGAGAGAGGAGAGGGGAAGAGAGAGGGAGAAATAGATACAAGATAAAAGGGGAATAAAGAAATCCCATGCTTTAAAACATTGAGTGGCTATAAAGTATTTGTATATGATATCTCATCAATTAACCTTTCATTAGCATATTAAATCACTGAAATAGTGCCACAGAAAAATTTGTCTATGTTCCACAAATAAATGTTTCAAACAAACCTTTAAAAAAGGGGGCAAAAGACTTGAAGGCACTTCACCGAAAAATACCTTTAAATGCAATTAAGCACAGGAAAAGGATGCTCCATGTCATTAATCATTAGGGAAATGCAAACTAAACCCCCAATAACTTACTATGAGACACCAATAGAACAGCTGAAGTCAGAGTGGCAATACCAATATTGGCAAGGAGGGGACACAACTGGAACTCTCATATTTTGTTTATGAGAATGTAATGTGGCACAAGCCCTTTGGGGAACAGTTTGGCCGTTTCTTAAAAAGCCAAGTAATAGGACCATAGAATCCCACTCCTATGTCATTATTCAGAAGAAATGAAAACACTTATCCATGGAGAGACTTGCGATATCCATCCACAGAGACTTGAATACTCATAACAGCTTAATCTGTAGGACCCAAAAAACTAGAAGCAACCTGAATGTCTATCAAGTGGTGAACAGATAAACTTGTGGTTCATCCTTAAATGGTACATTCTTAGTAAAGAAAGGAGCCAATGACTAAGATATGCAAAATGTGGATGACTGGTAAAAGTAGTATGTTAATTAAAAGAAAGCAGAAAAATTATTGTCATTATATTATATGACTTCATTTATATGAAATTGTAAAAAAAGGCAAAAATATACTCATAGAGAGTGGAAGCTCAGTATATGGAGTGGGGATTAACACAAAATACCACTTGGGAACTTTTCTCATAATGAAAATACTCTGTATCTTAATTGGAGTGGTGATTACATGATTGTTAGCGTTGTTCATAATTCATCTAATTCTACTCTAAGGATTAGTAATGGTTCCTATATAGAAATTGTAATTTAGGAAAGTGATCATCTTTTGAAAATAACCTCATGAGATCCTTTCTAACTCCACCCAGTTTTTTCATATCAGAAAGAATTAAACAAATTTTTAAAAATATTCTTAGTAATGAGGATGTGTGATAAGTTTAGTCTACTAGCCAAATGCTTGTCCTCTGTTATTTTGGGTGAATGGCTTAGTATGGCAGCTTTCCAATCACATACATTTTAAAAATGCATATTGAAGGCCAGTCCTGCTCTCAAAGACTAGATGTTGAAGGAATTAATAGGTAAGTTCTGGAAAAGGAAAGACAAATGAAGAATAATTCATTTTGGTCTAATGAAATAGACAATATAAAATAAGTTTGATAAGTAGGTATGATGGTCACTCAAACTACATTGAGGGCATTTCATCCCAGCTATTTCTCAGGTGAAAAATGAGAATTTTAGGGGTTTATGTTTGGTCAGAATTTAGTTTCCAATATTTTGCATTTCATAGGTAATATTAGCATATGTGATAAGATGATATTTATATATGTAATTATGTAAACACAAAGTACTATAGCAGAATAAAGCAAAAACAAGAAGGCAAACCTAGTGGGGGGGAATGGTAGAGAAAGAGGGCCTGGATCGAGAAGAACACCTGTCCCCTTGCCTTAACCTGCCATTTTCTCAGGTATGATCATAACCAAGTCACTTAAGCCCAAAATACTCATGTTTCTTTCTGCAAAAAGAAATAATAATACTCAGCTTTCCGTTCAATTAGTGAATAAATAATGTGCAATCTGTAAAGTATGATAGGGAGGAGGAATTATTAAAGATGCCACACTGTGCACTTCTGTTCCTTGAGGGAGCAAATCTTTTCCTTTCTGCTGAGCTTTCTCTCACACAGGACGTTCTCCCTGAAATGTCCTGTTAACCACCCATCTGACTTAGTGAGGCTTTCTGTGGTGAGCTATAAGAAACCTAATTCAAAAGCCGAAAACAAATAAATGTTTTAATAAATGTTACTCATATCACAAAATTAAGAAATGTGCAGTTAACGCTGTAGAGTTCCAGAAACTAAAACAAGGGCCTTAAGACCAAGATTCGTTTTCTCTCTTTCTCACTTTCTTTCTCTTTGGTACTGTCTTCATCCATAGGTTTATACTCTGTGGCTGCTCCAGGTCCTCCTTTAGGAGGTGCAAATCATCCAATTCATTGGAACCCTAGAACCCGGGAATCTTGGAGAGCGCCTCTATAGTGCTCTGGCTGAAAGTGGGTCCAATGGCTGGGGCCCAGAAGTGCCCCATGCTAATTGACCCACATGAACTGGAATCAACCCGAAAAGCTGGATGTGGTTTGCTACGGAAGTGCTTTTCTAAAGGAAGCTCTGAAGTCTGTTGGAGAAGGATCTGGAGTGGCAATAAAAATATTCACTAAAATCAGCACATACAACTTTCTCTCACAGCGTTATGCTCCTCTCTCGGTACTCATTCTCATTTATTCTAGTCACCTGCTCAATGCCGGTCTTCCTCAATGGACTGGAAGCTCCATGAGGATAGATAGCATTATGCCTTCCTTCTTTATTGTTCTATGTTCTGCACTAAATATAATGTCTAGCACATAGTAAGCACTAAATATACACTGTAAAATTAATTAATTTGGGACACCATACATATGGATTTGCTTCCATTATCATAGAGTAAGCTTTATATTAACATGGTCAATTTAAGACACATGACACAAATGTTGTGAAAAACAGGTTTTTCTGATAATCATATATTTTCTCTTTTTTTTTTACTTCTGACTTTCAACTTTGCCTTTTCCCAATATTTCCTTTTATTTTTCCTACTCTTCTGCCTTGTGCTTGAAACTGCCTATCATATCTGTTCACATTTATTAAACCCTACTGGTGGCTCTGAAATGGATACCTAACATCAAAAAATAATCTGTACATTGGGACATTGACCTTGAATTTTCATTTTCTTTTCTCTTTTTTTATGAATTGTTGAACTAAGTGAATATATTTGTTCATTTTTGCTGACAGCAGAAGGAGAGCCAAATTGGATGATCAACTATAACAATGATGTTAGTCCTCAAGATTAGATAGCTAGATGCCCATATTGCCTTTTTCCTTGCATGTTTTGATCCTTTATTTTCACTTATATTTCTCTCATTCTAATTTTATTGTTATTATAAGTTTAACAATTAAATGTGCTATTCTCATATAGTTTCTGAAGGCCTCAATGGAATAAAATTATAGTAACCTATCACATTTATTATAACAACTTTTTTAAATAAAATGTGTAATGTATATTCAGATCGAGGTGAAAATAAAGATATATATTGCCAGAAAAAATGTTAGGTATAAGGATTTTCTTTTCTAAATACTAATCTAGGTATATTTTACAGGCACACTTTGGGCATTTTCATACTTTTTAGGTGAATTTTACAATACAATATATTTTAGTTACCAAGAATGTCCTTGCTTCCTATATAGGAGCAGATGACATCATTTGTATGGGTTGCTTATTATCCTAAAAATTAACCTGTTTAATTCAATTTAGAAGATTAATTTTCCCAAAAAATAGCAAAGTAAAATGTAAATAATATTTCCCATTTTTTTTATCTTACTATGATTTAAAATTTGAAATCTTAATGTCATCAACACATCATACTGACTTCTGCTTCTGGCCAAATTGGAATAATAGTAACTGAATTTACCCTTCCACATGAAATAACTTCACCTTCAAATGCAAATCATGTAAAAATAAATGACAGACCAGTACTTCCTGTGAATATTGAAGAAAAATCCTTTTTAAAGCCATTCTCGATTTTCTCAATTCTTTTTAACAAATCCACTTCAATGATAAAATTTTAAAATGTACTAGCACCTGTTTTTGTATTTTTTTTGGTGAGGAAGATTGTCCCTGAGCTAACATCTGTGCCAAGATTCCTCTGTTTTGTATGTGGGACACCACCACAGCAAGGCCTGATGAGAGGTGTGTAGGTCCCTGCCCAGCATCCAAAGCCACAAACCCTGGGCCACCAAGGAGAGCACATGAACTTAACAACTACACCACTGGGCCAGCTCCCTAGCAACTGCTTTTAAAATGCCCTTGTGTTCCATTGAATAGCTTGCCAAATAATGCAACATTAGCAGTATAATTTTCTCATAAAGTCTTTGATATGTTAAATTTCTAGATTTCTTACTCTCAATTCATGATTTCAGTCAAGCATAAGAAATCTTACTTGACCTTTCTGGGTTTTCATACTCTATATTATCGAATTTGACTTGCTGATCATTGAATCAGGAATTTGTACCTCTGCTCTTGGTTAGATTGGTCCATAGAATCCTTTTTTTCTGTTTGATTCTGCTGTTTATTCAATAGTTTAGCTCTGCTACTATATATTTTGATGTTGGAGGCCTCAAATATTTTCTCAGTTCTAAAGTAAAACTGCTGACATTTAAATACATATTCTGTGAAATTTGGAAGAAATCTTCACACAATATGGACAGAGTCTATTTTGTTAAAGTAGTAACTTTAGGATGTTTCCAATTTCTTCTAAGTTTTTTAAAAAATATGCCTTTCTTTCATATAATTCTTGATAACAGAAGGCAAATACTTAATTTTTCACTTGAAAGAGATGCAGTTAAGTTGACAAGATACATAGTTAATGTAAGTTAGATAGCTTCTAATTAAGGAAAATTATTTAAGAAAAATAATGCTTGAAGAGCAGTGGTGATGAGCATTTAGTCCAGAGAGAGGATGTTTATCCCATTCTGTCTGCAACAGGACAAGCACATGGACCAAGGTGGTCCTGTAGGAGTCAAGATAGAAAGATAGCATGCAATTATACTTTAAAAACTAAAGTCACTTTTTGATACGTATATGTGAGAACCAAGGAAGAGCATGAAAAGTGAACTTCTCATAGTCACTTTGGGGGATAGTATGGAATACAAACAAGAACAAGACAACGACGTGTGAGGAACAAAGCCCTCCTCCCTGCTTAGAGTGAACAGGGCCTCACAGTCTGAGAGCATCCTCTGTGTGTGTGCTCTTGGCAGGGCATTGCCCCTCTGTAGAAATGAGATTCCTATTTAATGAGAATGCAAGTCTCAGTAAGAAAAATAAATACTGCCAACCTCACGGTGGAACGATTGACTCGTCATATAATATACTGCATGCCTTTTATAACGTGCAATTTTATCAGCACTCTACAAGGTTTAAACTTTGTCACATTTATGACTCAAATAATTTCAGATTTTAAATAAAATCAGTCTCTTAGAGAAATGTGTTTCAAGGTACACTGTCATGCATATATATGCACATATGTGTGCATATGAATATGTATATGAATACATGTATGTGTATAAACGTATGCCCTGGTATAGATATTTCTCTTGTATAGATACTTCTCTCAGACAAGCTGGCATTCTTATCATATTTGAACTACATTTGTTCTGTATTAGTTTAAGCTTTTACCCCTGACATTAGCCTACACAACTAAACGATATAAGAAAAATTTAACACTTTTATTTTAATAAAGTTTATTTAAAAATTTTCAGATAAAAATATCGAATCCCTGTAAAAATGTTTGCTTTCAAAATAAAGAATAAATGGTTAAGATACATTCCTCATTACTTTAAAAATTTTGCTTTCCATTCTATCAAATAAATTTTATTTGTCACAATATTTTATTGAGAGCATAAACTTCCTGATATATGGGTTTTATTGGCATGCAAATAGTGAAGACCATTGATATTAATATCACATGAGGCTCTTACACAGAGAAATAAAGTAACAGCCACCTTCTGGACCTTCTAAATCTTATAAAGATCGTGCAAATGATGACACAAAGGTGATGGGCACAGATGTTAATGTTATCTGGAAAACAGTTTTCATTTACAGTATTGGGAACAAATTATTAAGGTGTTGGTGGACTTAAACATTATTTCCCATTGGGGCCCACATCTTTGCATTTGAAAAAGAGATGAAAGGGAGGAATGAAGAGAAAGTACTGATATTATTCATAGAGAATTTAGCTACAGAAATGCAAGGCCGACTAGAGAATGAGAGCACACGAATCATTTTTCTTTGAAGAAGCAATCTGACTCGTTCTGTTGTATACTTTACTGTAATAATAAATAACTTGAGTTTAAAGTGGGCTGTGATCATTAAATGCAGGTTAATATTTGCTGTCTTTTACCAGGTTATATAAATTGTCCCTAAGATTTTCTGTTTGTTTCTCTGTATTATTCTTCTAATAGGAATTTGTTTTCTGCAAGTTCTAAGATTTTATTCTGGAAATGTAAAGGTGTTGCAGGTGTGTCTGATCTAGCAAAGAAGCAGGTAAAATCAGACCAGAGGCAATGTGCCACCAATGTCATGCATCGGGGATACTGATCAGGGTCACATTGACGTACTTTACGCCCAGTTTGTGAGCAAAGATGCCAGTAAATTCTGACAGCAAGCAGCAGCAGCAGTGCTTTTGCTAAATTGCTATAATAAATTGTTAAGCTCTTTTAAAAGCTGGGAGGTGTTGTGGGTGGGGGGATGTGTAATCCAGAACTTTATAACTCGTGAAAATTAGCTATAAATTCAGGGTATGAAAGGAACAGCAAGAACAAGGTGTGACTTTTTATTTTCTTTACAAACTATACTTGAAAAGTATTTAATCTTCATTTATAAATCCTTTAAAATAATATTTAAATAGCATAGGTCCTGATAAAGGGCAGCAGTAGAGTCGAAATATTTTTTGTAAGACAATATATTTTAATAAATATGGTTTCTTTTTTCTTTTTCTCTTTGTTTCAAGATGTCTTAAAATAGAGAAATAGGTAAATGAATAATATAAATGTCCTCATAATTAAAACTTACATTGACTGCCACTTTAAAAGGGAATATAAACTTAATTTTCTCTTTCTATATATAATTGAGCCCCTTGTCATGAAAGATAATATATCCATATATATTTGAATTTTAGTTTGTAAAATAGAGTATAATATGTCTCGATATGTATTTTATTAATCATTTGTGTTATGTCATACTGAAAGAATGCATCTGATTTACCGACTCTGTGTGGGTCATTAATTTACCATATGTGATGAATAACAGAATTAAAGGAAATGGTATTTATAGATAAGGAAAGAAAGTACTAAGGAAATTAATTGACTTTCTTCATATTAAACTATATATTCTCAGAGCAGGACATAGAACCTATAGCATAATGTCCATTTTTCAACTCCGTATCTCATTATCATATTTTGAATGACAATTTGAATAATTTAAATATTTTTAAATTCAAAAATTGTAATGTAATCTTTTAACAATCTAAAAGTAGTGCAATAAATATTTGTATATCATTTAAAAATAATTCTTTTTAAATTATCCCGTTTTTGATTCACATTAAATGCAAGGAGAAGGAATAGCATGTGCAAAGGCTCTGAGGCAGAATTGGACATGATATTATCAGGAACAACCAGCAAGCCAGTAGGCTGGGGACAGCGAGAAGAGGTAAGAAAGATAACAGGGTCTGGGTTACATGGGAGTTCAAGGGCATTACAAGGTGCCTTGACATTTATTCTCTGTGAGAGAAAAAGGAAAATGCCATCCAAGGATTTGAACAAAGGATATTTTAATAGCTGGATTAGGTTTCTAAAGTATTCCTCAGTGGAAAACAAACTATAGAGTGATAAGAAAAAAGGTTGTGAAAAAAAGTTAGGAAGTTTTTGTAATATTGCAAGGACAAATGATTTTGACTTTCACCAAAGTGA
This sequence comes from Equus przewalskii, assembly GCF_037783145.1. NCBI lineage: Eukaryota > Metazoa > Chordata > Mammalia > Perissodactyla > Equidae > Equus > Equus przewalskii. The sequence goes on from NC_091861.1 coordinate 18,688,132, forward strand.
AGCCAGTGAAGGTAAGGGGGCTGGTCAGATTCTACACATACATTGAAACTAGAGCTGATGCAGATTACTGAGTGGCTGGAGGTAAGGGAGAAGAGAAGTTAGGCATGACACCAGAGATTTTGGGCCTGAGTAAATGAAACAATGAAGTTTTCATTTCCTGACGGAGACGATGTGGATCAGCAGCCTTAAGGCTGTCAAGCAGAGCAGAAGATCAGTTTGTAAACGTTGAGTTTGAGATGCCAACTAGGGGGTTGTGCCTTGAAGCCTGAAGCCCAGGAGAGAGAATCTGGAGTGGAGAAATGAGTTTGGGAGACACAGATGGCATTGAAAGCCATGTGCCAATTAAGTGAATGTAGATATATAAGTGATGATGTCCTGCCTGAACTCTGGGACTCTCCAGTGTTTCAAGGTCTTAGTAATAAGAAGTAATTAGAAAATGAGGCTGTGAAAAACTGAGAAGAGACCTGTGAGGAAAATCAGTTGAGCATGGTGTGCCAAACTCAAAGGGAAAATATGCCTTTGGAAAAGGATATTATCAACTGCATTAAATCCTACCGTTAGGTCAAGTAAGATGAGAACTAGGAATTCTTGTATTTAGTCTATGATGTCATTGGTGATTTTGAAGAGTGAAGTTTTGATTGAAGGCTATGAGAGAATGTTGAAATTGATTAAAGGGGTTTGTGGGAAAAGAGGAAGTTGAAACAGGGGGTCTAGATAACACTTCAAATGAGTTTCTTTCCAAAAGGGTTATTGGGCAGAAACCAAAAAAAAAAGAGATTAGGATCAAAATACCTATGTTTTGGGGCCTGCCCAGTGGCGCAGCGGTTAAGTGCGCATGTTCCACTTTGGCGGCCCCGGGTTCGCCAGTTTGGGGTGTGGACAAGGCACCGCTTGGCAAGCCATGTTGTGGTAGGCGTACACATATAAAGTAGAGGAAGATGGGCAGAGATGTTAGCTCAGGGGCAGTCTTCCTCAGCAAAAAGAGGAGGATTGGCAGCAGATGTTAGCTCAGGGCTAATCTTTCTCAAAAAAAAAAAACATGTTTTGTATGAAATGGCAGAAATTGAAGTGCACAAATTTAAAGTATATATGTTTCAGAATGTCTGCTCCATGGAAGAAAAACCACAATCAAGTAAATGAATATATCCATCACCCACTACATATCCCCAGGACCCTTAGCAATTCCTTCCTCTCATTTCTCCCTACCTCTCTCCCACATCCCAGGTGATCACTGTTCCACTTTCTGTCACTGCAAGTTTGTTTGCATTTTCTATAATTTTGTATAAATGGCATCGTACCATATGTATTCTTTTTCAACCTGGCTTCCTTCACTGAGCATAATTATCTTGTCATTCATCCAAACTGCACAAATGAATAGTTCATCCCATTGTACTGCTGAATATGGATATACCACAACTTATTTATCCTTTTATATATTGATGTTTGTTTGGACTGTTTCTAGTTTTTGGTTATTGTAAAGGTATGCTTTCTGGCAAGGAAGATTGGCCCTGAGCTAACATCTGTTGCCAATCTTCCTCTTTTTTTTTTCTTTTTCTTTTTCTCCCCAAAGCCCCATTACATAGTTGTATATCCGAGTTGTAGGTCCTTCTATTTCTTCTGAGTGGGACACCACCTCAGCATGGCTTGACAAGCATTGCTAGGTCCGCGCTCAGGATCTGAACTGGCCAACCTCAGGCCGCCAAAGCAGAATGTGCGAACTTAACCACTATGCCACCAGTCCAGCCCCACCAGTTAATTCTTTATAAAAATAACTCTTCATCTTTTACATACTTTTCTTAAAATAGTAGATTAAAAATTAAAGAGTTGGTTTAACAGAATTACGGGTAATATTTGACATATCGTTAACACACATATAGGAGTTTATATCACCAAATAGGTACATGTTTTTAGATATGTAACAAACAAATTCTTAGACTGGAGTCTAAGCAAACTATAAATAAACTGTGATATTTTGTCCTATCAAAAAGAAAAAGGTATTTGAACTGCAAAGGGCATGAACAATGCTAGCTAATTGTATTGCTCTGGAGGCATCTTCATTCCTAAAATATTCTTTCTAGCATGTAACCCTGTCACTTTAGCCATAGCTGAGCCAGCAAAGAGTGGCAAGGACATTGCAAAGCAACTGATCTACGGCTAAGAAGTGGTCTAATCAATTTCTTGTATAGATTCGATTATAAAATCATCCTACGCTATATAAAAAATAACCAGATCATAAAGGAGCTTAAATCTCAGACAGGGAAGAAGGTAGATGACACGGTAATGCAGCCGTGGAGAGAAGAAAGTTAGCGGAAGCCATTACTCATCAGACTCCATGAAATAAAGAGAAATGTAAGGAGAACTTTGGAGGGACTGAAAGCTGAGTCAGCTTCACTGTGGATGCTCAGGGAAGCAACCACGGACTGGAGTCTGCAGGTTACCTAGAGCTGCGTTTGGTTTTCTTTTTCAATAACCTTCAAGTTCCTGGAAAACGCCAGAGCATTTTATGTCTGGCTAAGCAGTGATTAAAACTATTCCAAGTGAGAAAACTTTGTATTCTTTTACTTTGCCATGTATCCTTAGAGCAACTCTAAAAATCGAAGTCATCTGAGAATGTGTCTGTTCCTTGCACAAAGTTCCAAGTGACTTAGCCAGCCACTTAGTCAATTGTCATTAGAGCGTTCACCAAAGTTTGCCTATTTAGGACCCTTGCCATGTGCAACTTGGACAAACAGCAGGCTACAGAAATGATCGTGATGTCAGGCCACTAATCATAATTTCTAGGATCAGCAGACTGTAGTCCTTACTCTCATTGCCTAAGGGGGGCTCTGAACCTGCAGATTGCTATAAAATGCACTGCATGAATGCCTCGATGCAGCCAGAAGTCGTCCAATTCTGACGCCCAATCACTGCTGAGTTTTGTACTTGTTTTATAATTCAAGCAAAGCATACTCAAATTGTTTTTAATTCACATATTGGAGAATATGTGTTTTAACTTGCAAACAGTCCCTCAAAAAAATCCTTGGAGAAAGACGATGTGTTTATAATGTTTTTATAAGAACAATAGCAATCACACTAACACAGCCACTTCATTGAGCTATTGCTTCTTGCCAAGCTCTCTGCTCTCTGTGCCAAGGGCTTTATCAACATTGTCTTGCTTAATCTACACAAACATCTTTGAAGTTCGGCATTATTACCTATATTTTACAGATGATGAATCTGAAAGTTAGAGCAGTTAAACAGTGTGCTCAGTGTAATACAATTATTAAATGGCAGGGCTATCATTGAGCCCAGACTGGTTTGACCTCCAAGCTCATGCTCTTAGCCACCTCATTATCCAGACTTCATGCTTTATAAAGCATGATATGATATGATGTATGCGTTACTTCAGTTGGCTAATTCAAAATCATATGAAGTAGGTCTTCCTAGTGTTATCAGCATCTTACAGATAATAAAATCCAGACATGGAGATTACACTAAAAACACATTATTTATTGAACTATATCAAAGAGTTTAAGAAAAACTTTAAAATGACAATGATTTTACCATTAGCTTTAGGTGATTTTTTTTGGCACAATGTTATATGCGAAGATAAATTTTAGAGTAAAAAATGAGTGACAACTTGGGGCTGGCCAGGAGGCATAGTAGTTAAGTTTGCACGCTGCTTTGGTGGCCCAGGGTTTGCCAGTTCGAATCTTGGGCACCGACCTACACACTGCTCATCCAGCCATGTTGTGGTGGTGTCCCACATAGAACTAGAGGGACTTACAACTAGGATATGCAACTATGTGCTGGGGCTGTGGGGAGAAAAAAGAAAAAAAAAAGGAAGAAGAAGATTGGCAAGAGATGTTAGCTCAGGGCCAATCTTCTTCACCAAAAACAAACAAACAAAAAAACCTTAAAAAATGCATAACAACTCAAAAGTTTAGAGTGATAAAGTGGCAGAGCCTACGCATTGACGTTGGTTAAAAAGAATAGGAGCAATTGGGAAACTTCTGTGAATTGTTTGATCTACCTAGATACCAATGATTTTAGCCTAGATTTACATTGTCTGATACAGTAGCCACTAGCCACCTGTGGCTATTTACATTTATATTTAAATTAATTATGATGAAATAAAATTAAAAATTCAGTTGTTCAGTTACAGTAGTCACATTTCAGGTTCTCAAAAGCCACATGTGGATTATGGTTAGTGTATTTCATAGCATAGATGAAAAGCATTTCCAGCATCCGAAGAAGTTGTATTGGAAAGTGTTGGTCTACACACTTAAACGTACATAGAAATGCCAAGTTAGTTAAGATGTTATCAAAAGCTAATCCTCAGCTTTGCTGTTAGACAAACACACATGCCATCAATGCCCTGCTGATAGGAGAATTGAGAACAAAATGCATGCTCCTGATGTAGTGTAAATAAACAGTTGAATCAATGACTACAAACAAATAAATCTAAATTCTTGTATTTGTTGATTTGGGCCTTAGTTCTGATTGAAAATGGAGGAGAGTCTACTATTTCTCACCTGTTTATTAAAGACGTTTAAATGATAGCATTACATACCTTATGCAAAATCTGTATTTGTAGGTATAAAAATATAATAGCAGTCATTTAAGAGTGTTTATTGTGTTCCAAAAACATAGTATCAAATGATTGCTCTACAATATCACAATATGTCATTTAATCTTCATGATGAAGTGGTTTTATCCTCATCTGTTAAAAAACAAATAATACATAAGTAATTGGAGCTTGGGAAAATGCCCGACATTCCAGTTAATAACTGGTAGGTCTAGAATCAGGAAATTAGAATCACATCCTAAATAAACATACTAAAACTACTCTGAGCTACAGCATATATTTAATGTAAAAATACACTAAAATACAAAAGAAAGACAAAGAATCTTGCTTAGTAAGTTTGTAACTCAACAGTATAACTGAACTAACCCATATAAAATTATTTTCAATGCTAATAAATAAGGAGAATAACTGATTAACACCTGGAAAAAATGAACTCCTAGATAATGAATTAAAAATTTGGGGCTTTTGGAAGTTTAATAAATAACTAGCTAAACTAATGAAAAAAAATTGACACAACTTATAATGCCAAAAATAATAATGGAGATATAAAGACAAGTACAGAAGAAATTAGAAAAACCACAATGCTATATTTTCTTTAACTTTAAAGAAATTAGAAAACATGGACAAATTATTTTTAAAAATATATAAAACAAATACACTACTACAGAAGTCATATTAGAAATGTTGAGAAGTCTCCACACTCTACACAAAAGTTGTTAACCTACATAGATTCACAGTGAATTATTTTTTACTTCTAAAAAAAGATAATTTAACAGCTATTTTATCTGTTCTTGTAAAGTTTCCAAAATCTTTAATCAAAGCAGCATGAGTACCAAAATCTGTCAGAGAAAGCCTGAGAAAGTAAAATGCTTCTTAAGAAAATAAACACTTCAAAATATAGTTTAGCCTCATTTATATCAAGAAAATATCTTAAGTAAAATATTCACAAATATAATCTAGTAAAAATAAACAATAAAAAAGAATAGTGAGAGGGAGCCGATGAAGCATTATTCCAAAAACGCAAATAATTACAATTGAGAAATATAGTAATAGAACTTAGATCATGTGAAATAAGAGAAAATGCATTACCATATGACTGGATTATGAATACGGGTTAGAGATGTTCATTTTGATTCCTATATTAAAAAATCAAAACTCTTAATAAAAAAGAAGAGGTAGTGTACCATTTCGCATATGTATATATAAATACATATCTATATTTATATCAGTGGATATACTTATATTTTACTCTATCTATATCAATAGATAATATGCGTGTGTGCATGTGTGCATGTTCATCTGTGAGTGTGTCAAACCAGAAGCCATCGTCCTTAATATTGAAAGATACAGTATAATTTCTTTAAATATAGAAGAAAGAATGATGTGACAGGTTGCATTGTTGTCAAAATATTTGCTTCCCCTCTTTCCAGCCACCCCCCCACTCCGCCCCACCACTAATTTGGCCAAGTAACTTGCTCTTACTAATGATATGTGAGTGGCAATGATTGTGCCATTTCCAAGTAGAATGTAGTTTTTACACTTATCCTGTCGCTCTGTTATTGTAATTTTCCCTCTTCCATGAGCCCAATTTTACCCAGACAAGGGGTATTCCTGTAGCTTTAGCTTTGTCCCAGCAGATATAGAGGATGCTCAGCTGAAGTAAGATGGACACGAATACAAGAAGTAAACACACAGACCACTAAAGTTTTGTTGTTGTTATCACAGCACAACTTAATCTAAACTGACTAATATGAGTGTCTACTATCACTGCTATTTCGCATTGTTCTAGAAGTTGTGGACACCGCAATTAGACAAGAAAAGACATGAGTTGCAAACATAAAAGGAGAGGAGACAATGTTTTCATCATTTGCAAAAAATAAGCATTGAAAAATTAACCAAAAAACAGAAAATATTTTAAAAACAATTAAAGAATTCAGAAATGTGGTTGCATAAAATTTTAGGAAGTTTTTGAAAAACCATGAGAAATTGTTTCTCTTCCTTCACTAAGACCCCCTTAGTCACACTTTTCAGTGAGCAGGGGAGGACAGTAGAAGCTCTGTGACACTTCTCACAGGGAGATATTCTTTCTCAGGGGAATAAAATGGTTGACAATTTCCACAAAAGTTCTGCATGATCTATGGACACTTTTTCCAGGATTTTACATTTGCTTATACATGCCCAAAAACCTTCAGTTAAAATTAATTTCTAACAGTCCAATATTTTGCTTATTGATATTTACTGTTGCCAATAAAGAATAGAGATGAACTTGAGTATGGAACCATGTCAAAGAAGGTAATTGAAGACTGAGTTGCAACTGCTGGGGCCCAGGGAAGGCCATCCCAAAATATCTCACAATAGCATATTGGTTATTTGGAACTGAAGTTACTTGAGAAGCATAACAACCATTCTGCCCCTCCTGTCTCTGTTCCACTGAAAGCAGGAAATAACCTGCCATGGGGAAGATGCTCTCCTTGCATCCTTATCACCAGAGCTGGGGAATTCAGGGCCAAGAAACCTGAATAAACAAACCTTCTAATTAACTACCTCAAGCCTAAACTCTTCTAAATTTCTCACTAATTACATACCCCAAATCTAAGTTTCTTTACCCTGTCAATTTTTCTCAGATTTATTCTTTCTTTATGTAAAAGATATATATAGTGCCTGCTTTGTTCTCTTTCTGAGCATCATCTTCAAGATTCTCCCAATTGTGTGTAATTACATTGGATTCTTCTCCTGATAATCTAGTCTTGTGTCAATTTTATTATTAGTTTCAGCCATAACACACAGGAAGGGAAGAAAGGGGATTTTCCCCGCCCTGACACGACACTGCCAATCATCTCTTTTGCAGGTGGTATAAATCAGCCACTTTGTAACAGGTAGAATCTCCCATGCCATTCCCTACCGAAAGTGGGAAGCATAAAACTGCTTGGAGACTGGAAAAAAATAAAAGAGGAAGAGAAAAAAAGATATATCTTCCTCAGGGTTTTGAAGTCACATAAGCAGAGTGCCAAATACACTATGTAAGATAACAGTTTGTGGAAAAAACTATACAGGAAAAACAGTAACTATTCTACTGTTATTTTTTTCAAATACTTGAATATGCTTCTATTTTTAAAAGATTGGATTAAGTAATTAAGATTTGGGAAAGGAAAAGAAGTGTTGACTTGTTTTGGGAAGTAGTTAAAATATTATCATGGTAAGATATCAAATTATTATAAAACTGCTCTCATCAAAGTGTTTAAGATGAATTGGGGATAGGCAGAGGTCTAAAAAATGGAATTAAATCCTGCTCTAGACCACAAATACAAATGGAAATTTAGTAAACAAAGTTTGCTAAAGTCAAAGAAAGCTTTCTAAGCTGTAGCAAAATATTCAGGATATAATCCTAATTAACCGCAAACATACACACACTTCAAAATTAATAGAAAATTCCAGGGAAAGCAGAGAAGAAACAATAATAGGCATTCACAGAGGACGGATGGTCAATTGGACGGTATGAAACTTGTCTTTTTTATCTGTCTGGAACATTTTACCTTTTAAAGATTAATGATATTAAGCAAAAGTAATAACCATCCAATAAAATACAAATTATCATTTTAAAAACTTTGACAAATTATAGAAATTTTGTTGATATGGTCCTCATTTCTTTAGATTTTTGACCATTTTTTCCCAAAGAAGATGAGATTTTCAACATTGCGTCTGTTCTTCTAAATGTACTCATGATCCATTTGGGCTATTTAAACATTGAGTGGTAAGACTATTCTGAAGAAAAGAGAGACATCTAAAATACATTTATATAAGTACATTCTGAAACGAAGTTTATTTATTAACATAAATAATCTTGGAAATCTTAAAATTATGGCAAAAGTCAATGATGGCCAGTAAAAGCAGACATATAATATTCAATGAAATCTATTCCTTAATTTCTACTGTCTTTTGATTTATGGCTCGTTCATTAACCTATATTTATATTTTCATCCTGTTTAAGAATATGAAGACAATTTATATTCTTTAAAAATTATTTTTACTTCTATTACTTTCTAAGAAAAAAATAAAAGTTTTTCTTTAAGGAAGTTATAACAACAGCAAAATAATTACATCACATAAATGCACAAACAAATGTTGATTTGTACAGAATTTCAGAAAAGGCTCCAATTCTGCTACCAAAATCATCTACTATGATTGTTAATAATATGTGAAAAATACATATTTGACTACAAGAAAGCAAATTAAATTAGAGTGTGCAGTATAATTCTAATTTTTTTTAAAATATATAAATATATGTGGCCCAGATGCCACAGAATCCTTAATATAAATAATGCTTGACTTATGGAACTTTCAAAGATTTCTCCATGATTTCTTCAAATTTCTTATAGAAGTCAGAGTACTCATTGTTAACCCAACTAGAAGACAGCACTTCCATTGCAGAACTTGCTAATCTATATATTTTGTCCTTGTTGAGCACCAATTTGAACAAGATGTGAACATCTTTTTTCTTAATTATCACCTAAATAAATTAACCTGTTAATTAATAAAAACACAAAAGACACACTCTGAACTTAGAATATGAAGCATTCAGCCTTTTACTCCACCTCAAATTTGAGCCTTAGCTTTAATTTTTTCTTTTAAAGATTGGCACCTGAGTTAACACCTGTTGCCAATTTTCTTCTTTTTCTTCTTCTCCCAAAGCCTCCCAGTACATAGTGGTGCATTCTAGTTGTAGGTCCTTCTCCTTCTGCTGTGTGGGACACCGCCTCAGCACAGCCTGGTGAGTGGTGCTAGGTCTGTGCCCAGGATCTGAACCGGCCAACCCTGCGCCACCAAATTGGAGCGTGAAAACTTAACCACTGGGCCTCGGGGCCAGCCCCCTGCTTTAATTTCTGGAGTACTGGTAAACTCTCATATTACATTCCATTCCACTTCTATAAACTGTAACAAAACATTTTAAAATTTAAGAAATTGTTTGATGATTTGTAAGTGAACATAGCACAGGAAGTACAATTCCCTTTTTCTGATGTTACCTAAATTTATTGGAAATCAGATCCTAGTATTAAAAATTTCAATAAAAGAAAACATTTCAGAGTATTTCCTTTGTTTTGCAGGATTGAATTCCTTTTCATAGCCACACTCCTTAGGCAATGTATTTATGTGTGACTGTGGTTGTTTTAATACTTATTTCATGGTGCGAATTCATAACTTTAGCTAGCTAGAACTGTCTATAAACATATGGCCATTCAGGAGCTTTCATTTAAACATAGTTCAGTCAAAAGCATTATGCTATATAATTATATCTGGTCACATACATTTGAGAACACATAATTTTCAGTAGATGATGCGTACTCTCAGTATCCATATAGCGTCATTTATTTATGTGCTTAGAAGAGCTATTTATTGTATGCATTTTGGTTTAAAAAATCTAAAACACTGCTAATTTCCACTTGTTTTCTTTCCAAATTTTCTTAGCTAACTTCTTTATGGAATATTCTTAACAGCAGAAGCTTTAAAATGGCTTTCAAGGCTAGCTGTAAATAAAGAGCTTTTCAATAATTCTGGTTAAAATGTGTTATGAATATAACCATAGCAATAGGAAGCAAGGGTTGCAGGGTATTAACTGAGAGAAATATAAGATTTTCCTGCTTAGAAATTGAAGTGTCTTTGTATTTCTTAGCCACTGGTGATCTTTTTATATTTTCATCTGTTCGAGTTTGCTTGTTGAATGGGTGATTTTCAAAATTAAAAATAAACACAAAATCAATAATACAAAATATAAGACCTCATTAACGATAATGAAAATAAATAGAAATCCTTCAGTTAGTCAGATCTATATAACTATTAGAGAATAATGTTTTCCAACTAAAGATCACAGTTTTTAAAAATTCAATTTTTATTATTTTAAAAGTCTCACAAAATCTTACATCTTCCTAAGTTTATGATTGTTGAACAACACAGACAAAATAGGGTGCTAAAATTAGAGGAAAATATACATTTGAATTTGGAAGACATGTTGCATTTCAATAAGTTTAACTTTTAAATTAATTTGTGAAGTAATGAATGGACAATCCGTATCTAGAAAGTGGCATAAAAGTCTAGGAAATAAAGTTTTTAAGTTGCAAAAATTTGATAATAGAGGCATTAATTTGAAGGAAGAAAACACACATTTAATATATCATCAGTGTAAGCATACATATGAATGCACATAGTGTGAAAATGTGTATGCAAGGCTATATAGGTATGTGTGTGTATAGATGTATATATGGTAGAGTGCCGAAATGGCCAAAATTTCCTCCATTCCTGTGGGCGTACCATTGTTCTATGCCACTTTGTAGTTCTTCCAACCAAAATGTGGAGTCTATTCACTGAAACCTTAAATCTGGGATGGGGCCAGAGAGAGAACTGGAAGTTTTAGTCAAATGACTTTTGACAAATTTATAAAGACAGCTCACTTGAGAATGGATAATCCAATCATTGTGCTGGAACAATTGGATCTCCACATGCAAAACAAAAACAGAAACAAATAATAACATCGTAACCCATACCTTGCACCACATGCAAACATTTACTCAGTAATGGATCATAGACTTAAATCCATAAATATTTTAGAAGAAATCATAGCAGAACATCCAGGCAAAAATTTCTTAGAAATGACACAAAATGGCAATCCATACAAGTAAAATATAATAAATTGTAGGTCATTAAAATTAAAACTTTTGCCCTTCCAAAGATACTTTAAGCAAATGAAAAGTCCATGAACTGACAGACAAAATATTTGCAAATATGTATCTAAAAAGATTTGTATCTAAAGTGTGAAAACAAAGTTTCAGACACTTCATCAAAGTAGAGCCATAGATAGCAAATAAGCACATGAAAAAATGCTCAACTCCATGAGTAATTATTAAAACAGAAATTCAAATCACAATGAGCTTCATGATTAATTCTGAAAATAGAAATTAAAACTACTGCTACACACCTATTAGGAAAGATCACAAAACTAGCAAACAAACAAATTGTAAAAACCTTACCTTACAGTACCATGTGCCAACAAGGATACAGAGCATTCAGACCTTTCAATCAATGCTGATTGGAATTCGAAATGATGCAGAGACTTTGAAAAACAGTTTGGAGGTTTCTTGAAAAGTTGGAAAATCCTTAGTATACAACTTAGGTTTAGCAATCAGACTTCTAGGTATGTGCCCAAGAGAAATGAAAACTTAAGTTCATGCAAAAAAGTTTGCAAAAGTTTTTAGGAGCTTTATTCATAAGCATAAAAAACTGGACAGAACCCTTAATTCCTTCAACTGCTGAATGCATAAAAAATCTCTGGCATGTCCATTCATGGAAACACTACTTGGCAATAAGGAGGAAAAAGAAAAGAAGAAACCATACTGTTATACACAGCAACATAGAGGAATCATAAATGAATTATGCTAAGTGAAAAATACCAGTCTCATATGACTACATTCTATATGCTTTCATTTAGATGATATCGTCAAAAAAAAAAAAAAAATCATAGTAACTAATACAATAGCATCTGCCAGGACCTGGGACTGCGAGAGGTATTGCTAAAAAGTCTGCGAAGATAATTTAGCTAATGTAATTTTTCTTTTTTTATTATAGTGATAGTTAGATGACTAGAACCATTCATCAAAAATAATAGAACTCTACACTGAAATGGTTAAATTTACTGAATGTAAATTATACTTCAAGAAGAAAAACAGAAAGGAACAGAATCAATGCAATTCAGAATAATAACAGAATAAAGAAGGAAAAACATAAGTATGCTCATTTCAATGGAAATGAAATGACTAAATGAAGCTAGCCCCGGTGGCATAGTGGTTAAGTTCAGCATGCTGCGCTTTGGCTGTCCAGGTTTGCTTCCCTGGTGTGGGCTATACCACTCACCTGTCAGTGGTCATGCTGTGATGGTGGCTCACATACAAGATAGAGAAAGATTGGCAACAGATGTTAACACAGAGCCAATCTTCTTCAGCAAAAAACAGTGTAAATGACAAAATGCAATATAAAAAACCAGGATCTTTTGGGGCTGATCCAGTGGTGCAGCGGTTAAGTTTGCATGTTCTGCTTCGGTGGCCTGGGGTTAGCCAGTTCAGATCCCGGGTGCAGACAGGGCACCACTTGGCAAGCCATGCTGTGGTGGGCATCCCATGTATAAAGTATTGGAAGATGGGCATGGATGTTAGCTCAGGGCCAATCTTCCTCAGCAAAAAGAGGAGGATTGGCAGCATATGTTAGCTCAGGGCTAAAAAACCCCCCAAACCCAGGATCTTTTGCAACCTGATAATGGAACACACACATTTAACATCATATTTAATGTTAAAAATGTTTTGTAAATGAAATATTTTTCTCTACAACCAAGAACAAGGTAAGGATGTACATTGTCACTGCTTCCACTCAACATTTCATTTCATTGGAGATCTTTGCCACTAGAATAAGCTAAAGAGAAAACATGAGGAAAATGCATAATGATGTAAAAGAAGAAAATAAAATTGTCCTTATTCATAGGTGTCATTATAATTTAACTAAAAATCCTAAGGATTCTACAGAATACTTATTACCATCAATATGTTAATTTAGTGAACTCTTAGAATACAAAAACAGTATGGTATACTCTCTCTATTTTTTAATGAGGAACATTAACCCTGAGTTAAATCTGTGCCAATCATCCTCTATTTTGTATGTGTGATGCCAGCACAGCATGGTTTAATGAGCAGTGTTTAGGTCCACTCCCAGGATCTGAACCCATGAACCCTAGGCTGTTGAAGCAGAGTACATGAACTTAACCACTATGCCCCCAGGCCAGCCCTAGCCTATATTTTTCCCTCTTTGTGCTGTCCTTGTTTGGTTTTGGTATCAACATAATGTTGGGCTCATATAGGTAATAAATCTTCTTTGAATATTTGGTGGAATTCTCCAGAGGAGCCATCTAGTCCTGGACTTTCCTTTTTTGGGACATTTTTGATACTGTTTCAACTCTTTCCTTGTGATTGCTGTATTCAGATTCTCTATTTCTTCTTGATTCAGTTTGGGAGGTTGCATGAGTCTAAGAATGGATCAATTTCTTCTAGGTTATCCAATTTGTGGGCATGTAGTTTTTCACAGTATTTTCTTACAATCCTGTGCATTTCTGTGATATTACTTGTAATTTCTCCTCTTTCATTTCTAATTTTATTTATCTGAGTCTTCTCTCTTTTTTTCTTAGTGATTCTGTTTAAGGGTTTGTCTCTTTTGTTTATCTTCTCAAAGAACCAGCTCTTAGTTTCACTGATCCTTTCTACTTTTTTTAGACTCCATTTCGTTTGTTTCTGCTCCAATTTTTATTATTTCCCTCCTTCTGCTAACTTTTGGCTTTGCTTTTTCTAGTTCTGTTAGGCGTAGATTAAGATTACTTATTTGAGATTTTTCTTGTTTGATGAGGTGGGCCTGTGTTGCTATGAATTTCCCTTTTAGAACTGCTTTCGTTGCATCCCACGTGAGTTGGTATGTTACTTTTTCATTTTAATTTGTCCCCAGGTATATTTCGATTTCTCCTTTGATTTCTTTGTTGATTCAATGGTCATTGAGTAGCATGTTGTTTAGTCTGCATGTATTTGACTTTCTCAACTTTTTTCTTGTAGTTGATTTCTAATTTCATAGTGTTGTGGAAGGAAAGGATGCTTGACATGATTTCAATCTTCTTTAAATTTATTGAATCTTGCCTTTTTTCCCAGCATACGGTCTATCTTTGAGAATGTTCCATGTACACTTGAGGAGAATGTATATTCTGCTGTTTGGGAATGGAGTGTACTATATGCATATCTATTGAGTCCACCTGACCTAGTATTTCATTTAAATCCACTACTTCCTTGTTGAGTTTCTGTCTGGATGATCTATCCATTGATGTGAGTGGAGTGTTGAGGTCTCCTACTATTGTTGTGTTGCTGTTAATTTCTCCCTTTAGGTCTGTTAATATTTGCTTTATATACTTCGGTGCTCCTATGTTAGGTGAATATATATTTATAAGTGTTACATACTCTTGGTGGGATGTATCTTTTATCATTATATACTGCCTTCATTGTCTTTTCTATCTTGAAGTCTGCTTTGTCTGATAAAAGCAAGGCAATACTTCCTTTCTTTTGTTTGCATTTTCTTGGAGTATCATTTTCCATCCCTTCACTCTGAGCCTGTTTTTCTTTAGAGCTGAGATGTGTTTCCTGGAGGCAGCATATTGTTGGGTCTTGTTTTTTAATCTGTCTATCTATTCTGTGTCTTTTGATTGGAGAATGCAATCCATTTACATTTAGAGTGATTATTGATATATGAGGGCTTAACGTTGCCATTTTGTTTCTTGTTTTCCAGTTGTTCTATATTTCCATTGTTTCTCCTCCCTTGTATTTCTGACTGCCATTTCAGTTTGGTGTTTTCCTATGATTGCTCTCTCAGTTTTCTCTTTATTTATGAATTGTGGCTCTGGTCTGATTTTTTGTTTAGTGGCTACCATGAGGTTTGTATAAACAGTCTCATAGATGAGATAGTCCACTTTCTGATAGCATCTTATCTCCATTTGCCTAAGCAGGTTCCGTCCCTTTCCTCTTCTCATTCCAAGTTACTGTTGTCACAAATTATTCTGTTTTGTGTTGTGTTTGTGACTAAATTCCTATCTCTCCTAGCCTGTAAGATTTCTGCTTAGAAATCTGTTGAAAGCCTGATAGGAGTTCGTTTGCAGATTATTTTTCTTCTGTCTTGCTGACCTGAAATATTTTCTTTTTCACTGATTTTTGCCTGTGTTACTATTATACACCTTAGAGAAGGTCTTTTTACATTGATGTAAACATAAGTTCTACTGGCTTCATGTACTTATAAGTCCAGTTCTTTCCCAGGATTGAGAAGTTCTCAGTTATTATTTCATTGAACAAGCTCTCTGCTCCTTTCTCCCATTCTTCTCCCTCTTGAATACCTATAATCCTTATGTTGCATTTCCTAATTGAGTTGGATATTTCTCCAAGAATATCTTCATTTCTTTTAGATCTTAGCTCTCTCTCCTCCTCTATGTGAAGCATTTTTATATTTCTACCCTCTAAATCATTAATTCTCTCCTCCGTAATGTCAACTCTGTTTTTTAAGGATTCTAGATTATTATTTTTCACATGAATTCTCTTCTTCATCTCCAGAATTTTTGTTTTGCCTTTTTTTAGAGTTTTAATCTCTTTGGTCAAGTATTCCTTCTGCTCATTAATTTTATCCCTGAGCTCACTGAATTGTCTTTATGAGTTTTCTTGTAACTCGAGTTTCTTTATGACAACTATTTTGAATTCTCTGTCATTTAGATTGTAAACATCTGTGACTTCAGGATTGGTTTCTCAAGATTTGTCATTTTCCTTATGTTCTGAAGTGTAACTGTAGTTTTTCATGATGTTTGATGAACTGATCCTTTGCCAGGCATGGTAGTAGTATCAGGTTGTACATTGCACCTGCCATCTCTGGGAGGGAGCAGAAGCTGGTTTCTGAACCTGCAGTGTCTGCTGGAATTCATGCCAACAGGGCTTGTCTGTTTTTGCTTACTGTCCGTAGCTGCTTGATGGGTCACACATGCATGCACAGACACTCTGGTGTGCGATTACTGCCTCAGCAGGCAGCTGGCCAAGCTGGTGCATTAGGTGGGAGGAGAGAGACACTTTCTTTCCTGTGCTGGCTGGCTCTGTACTCATGGGTGAGTGGTTCATCTAAGCCGCTACACTTTGTGGGGATTACTTTGTCAAGGCCTCTTTGAGCTGCAGCCCCTGGTGGAGAGCATTCCTACAGGCAGGGCTACTGTGGCACAGTGGGCACTCCCACACTTGGGCTACATCTCTGAGAGTGAAAGTGTTTGCATGCAGGCCTGGCTGCCCCCTGCCTCCTCTTACAGTCACACACCAGCTGCTGCAAGAGGACCCTCGCCTTGAATCATTGCCATCAGTGAAAGGGGAGAGATCTATTGACTGATTCCTGGAGATCCAGTTCCCCCACCTTCAGATGTATGGCTTCATGTAGCTCTCAGATATCCTATTGTGCTTTGTAGGGAATCTTCTGTTGGCTAATGAATGTCTGTTTTCTTGTGACTTGATAGGGACAGGCTAAGGGAACAACTCACCCTGCCATGATGCTGACATCACTCTGAGGTTGTTTGTTTTCTTACTGCTAGATTTAAAAATTCTTTGTATATTTTGAATCCAAATTCTTTATCAGATATGTGTTTTACAAATATTATCTCCCATTTTTTGGCTTCTCTTTTTAGTGCTGTTTTTGCATAACAAACGTTTTTCCCTTTAGTACAGTCCAACTTATGTGATTTTTTTCATGGCTTTTATTCTGATGTTTTATCTAAAAACTCACTCCCTTTGAGGGTCGTTCTTGAATTTTAACCATGAGAACCTGGTAAGGTTCCTGGAGGCAAAACCCAGGAAAGTATGATATTGTCCCAAGACTGCAGCTAAATAATTTCTAACTTGCAAGCTAGTTCACACAGCTCTCAGGAATTTGTCAAAGTGATTATTTATGTTCCTACCATGTAGGACTCCAGTAGCTTCTGCTCCAGATAAGCAGATCTTGGCTGTGGCTCTCTAAATTCACCTGTCTCTCCAGATTTCACAGTGGTGGTTTGCCTTGCCTTGCCAGCTATCCAGTGTGTACAAGAAAAGACATTTTAAAATGTATTAGAGATATAGAAAGAAATTTTAAAATATATTAGCTCTCAACTGTATAATACATACCATTGCTGAAATATCTCACATGAAAAGACAATGCATATGAAATCATTTATGAATAAGAATTCTATTCCTAACATGCTACCATATCTCCATAATACACTTGGTCAATTTAGGAAATGCATCATAATGTATATGAATATCATATTTAATTTTTTCCTTTTGTCAGGGGATTCCTTTTTGATTGATCATCTTAAAAATTACTTCAAAAATGCCAACTGTTGCATAAATATTTAATAAATGAACGCACATCAAGTATAAATTTATTATGAACACAGTTAATCAAATTTTCAGCATTCATCTGTCAGTAGTGTCAACATGGGTAAATAGAACAAAACTCAAAAAAAAAAAAGCTTTTTGTGTTGATAGTCTTGAAGCTTGATAGCAAATCTGGCTGAGTTATTAATGTGAAAAGGCAAACGTTTTTCCCCTCTCAGTGAATTATTTAAACAATTATGCACTTTTTACTTGTACTGTCACTCACAAAATATTCAACAATTTATGCGTGCATTAGGAGGAAAATATTGCTGAGTCATGCATTACATAGATTTTATGATATTTGTTGTGCAAAGAAGTCATAGACATATACCATTAGCATTATACAATGAAGATAAACTTAGGCATTTCAGAGGAAAAACTTAAACTGAGAGAAATAGCACATCTACTGTTTCCTTCACTTTCTTATTTAAATAGCAAGGACTGTACACAGCTGTTTGTATGCACAAAGGCCAGATTCCAGCAGAGAACAGCCTTCCTGGGCACGCAGACTTGGCTCTGCATGGCACTAACAACATCCCACGAGAAAATGAACCCTACTCTCACTCGATACTACCTGTTTATATGTAGGTTAGCCCAAGAGGGGCTAGGGAACATTTTGCTTATCTGATAATAAGAAATTTATCAATTGATTTCCAGGGCCAGGAACCACAGCAGAGAGTATGCATAAGAGGGACAAATTCTGTATACTAAATATCTTGAGACTAGCCTGCCTGCTCCAGGAATGCTGTCTTCAGCTAGAGCCTTTCCCCACATAAACTGACGGTCTAGTTGGGCCAGCTCTCCAAGGTGTACCGCACACACACACATACACACACACACACACACACACAAGGAAGGAGATAAGACTCTAAGACCATCCGAATTTTCCACTCATCAATATGATAAATTTAAACACTATAATAATCGGAAAATTTGAGCCAAGTCTATGGAAGCACTTTAAAGCAATTTATATTTCATATATCTAAGTAAAATGTACTTGAACATATATTATTGGGGTAATCATTTTAATATTAAAAGGATTATAGAAGAAAAAACAAAATGTTCACGAAGGAAAGTTTAGGTTTCAATTTTATCTTTTCTCAGAAAACAAATTCACAAAATGTTAACATGTTTTTGCTCATTTCTATGCCTGAAGTGACGTGACAGTTGTAGGTAGATAATCCAATAGTTCCACCAATATTAGGTTATTCAGGGATAAAATAAACTCTTCTAATGAGGGTTAGCTAAAAGTGTCCTCTCAGAACCAGATTTTCCTATTGACTGACTTCCATCTCCTCATTCTGCCACCTATCCTCTTATTTACATTTCCAATCTGAATCAATCTGAACTCTAGATAAAATTAACAGGTTATTGAATGACAATGTCTTGATTCATGTTTACATCCATTGTCTTCTTTTATATTATGCAGATAGAAAAAGCATAAAGATGGAAAACGGTTTTAAAATAGATGTGAACAGGGGAAAGAGATGAAGCCCTGGTAAAAAAGATACAGGACAAGTTCAAGGACTTGAGACAATTGATCTGGAAAATTAAATTTTTCATGTCTCGTCTGTGTGTGTGTCTTTGTTTACCCAATGAGGCTAACAATACGAGTAACTATTTTTGATTCATTCATATAGTTCTCTTCTTGGACAGATTTTAACATTTGTTGAGTATATTTTAAGCAAGAAGCAGTAACTCCAGCCTTGTACACAGAGCCATAGAAAGTAGGCACAGATTTCCGCCTGGGAGACATCCTCTATGCCATGTGGAAAGTCCTGAGGTGCATATTGGGCCTGGGGTTTGTTGCTACAACTTTTACATCGATGGGACCCCCCTAAAAACTGTCCCTGGTGGACCTCTTTCAGCATCACAATTCTACCTTTGATTCTATGGAGAAGGATCTGAAGGGGATCCTGCTCAGGAGCCACTAGCTCAGGCTCATGGCCTCCTGGCACTCTCCATTGCCACTCAGGACAAGCAGGCATAGTTTGGACCTGTTGCAGTTGAATAAACTGCTGTAAGTGGTGTCAGGGACTACGTGTAGGAAAGTCCAAGGCTGGTGTCCTCAGAAGGCAAGCCTCAGAACAGGAAGAAAAGTCTGAGCAAAAAGCTGCTGAGGAACATCCCATATAGTGTCACCAATAAGGCCTTACAAAGTCAAAAGAAATTTTCCTAAACTGTCAATAACAATTGCAAATTTTAAAAATTTGCTCAATCATGCTAGACAAAAAGACTGAATGATCTTTCCATTCTCTCTATAGGAAACAAATTTACAAAGTTTCAGTTACATGAAAAGGCAAAAGAGAGTGCAGTTAAAAAATGCGAGAAAGAAAATATTGTAGAGTCCTGTCAGATAGTTAATTAAAATAATAATCCTAATACTGATAATAATAATACTTGAGCAAATTTCTTTTTTGAATATTTATATAAATATTCTTTTGTAATGGATGACTTCCACAAATTTTATAATCTAAGTTCCCTCCAAACTTGAAACTAACACTTTACGTGAAGGATAATTTGTAATTGAATTTCCCACTTTGTGTAAATTACATTTATCTATAGGATTTACTAATAGCATAACACAGATCAGTTACAAAAATGGAGTTGAGAGTGATGTCAGCATCATGGCAGAGTGAGGTCTCTCAGAACTATTTCCCCTCCAATATACAACAACAAAAAATCGATACTCCAACAGAGGACATCCAAACAATACAAAAAATATCAGAGAGATTCATGCAGGCGTACGATGGAGGGTGGAGAGACTGGAGACCACCTCGGAGGAGGTGGAATGGGGTAAGAGAAATCTTTGCTCCCTCACCTTAAAGACTGAGATCCAGGACCATGGAAGGTCTCTGAGGGGGAAGGAATGGGATAGGCTACATTTGTTCCCGGGAATATCAAGGATTCCCAAGGGCCCTTGCAGCCTAGAGGAAGCCCTCTCCTAGGGTGAAAGCTTTCTTGGAGCGTGGCCTTATCAAGCCAATACCCCTGCAGAGCACTGGGAGAAAATCCCAAGAGCATGAAGGTGAAAGCACCCCTCCCCCCACCCATTCAGTATGGCTCCTGCCCCTTGGATTTGGGCTGAAAGCAGAGCACTCAGAATATATGGCTCTTGACCCCTACCCAGTGGTGATAGGTGCTAACTGCAACAAAACAACACCAGGATGTGAAAGAACAGAGAAACCCCCTCTAGCAATATCAAACATTATATTAGATCTCCAGACCAGAGATAAAATGACAAGTAGCCAGAAGTCAGTCCTGAGGATGCAGAAATAGTAATCTAAATGACAAGGAATTCAAAATAGCTACCATAAAAAAACTCAACGAGGTAAAAGAGAATGTAGAGAAACAATTCAAGAGTTCAGGAGCGACTTCACAAAAGAGATTGAAACAATAAAGAAGAATCAATAAGAAATATTACAAATGAAAGATACGATGAAAGAAATAAAATGTGGACTCCTGAATGCTTGAGCAGACGTCGAAAAGGACTGCACCAGCATAATCAAATGTAGACATGTTGAAATGCTCCAGATAGAGAAGGAGAGAGAACTAAGACTAAAAAGAAATGAAGAAAGTCTCTGATAAATATCCAACTCAACTAGGAGATGCAACATAAGAATTAAAGGTATTCAAGAAGGAGAAGAGAAGGAGAATGGAGCAGAAAGCTTGTTCAAAGAAATAAAAGCAGAGAACTTCCAAAACCTATGGAAGGAAATCCATGTGAAAGAGGCTGCCAGGTCTCATAAATATGTAAATTAAAAAGACCTACTGCAAGGCATATAGTAGTGAAACTGGCAAAACTGAATGACAAATAAAGAATACTAAGGGCAGTAAGGCAGAAGAAAATAACTGACAAACGAACCCCCATCAAGCTTTCAGTGGATTTCTCTGCAGAAACCTTACAAGCTAGGAGAGACTGGAATGGCATATTCAAATCATTGGAAGACAAACACTTTCAGCCAAGAATACTCTATGCAGTGACAATATCCATCAGATATGATGGAGAAATGAAAACTTTCCAACACAAACATAAGCTAAGGGATTTCATGGCCATGAGACCCCCTCCTACAAGAAATCCTCAAAAAGGCCCTCATATGTGAAAAAAAAAAGAGAGAAAGGGGTTACAAAGCATGGAGTGAGGAATTAAATAGGTATATAGAATCAGAGCAAGATAGCAAATACTCAAGTATAGCATTAAAGTCAAAGGGAAGGAAAACACTGAAAAGATAATCTTGTCATTTAAACCACAAACTCGTAAGACAAGATGGAATAGGATGTGAGGAAAACAACTTAGGATGGGAAGAGGAAAGGGACAGAATTGGTTTAATCTAAGGAAATTAGGGGCCATCAGAAAAGGGACTCTCTTATCCATGAGATGTTGAATACAAACCTCAGGTAACCAATAAACAAGAAAGCAGAACAGAGACGCAAATAATACATAAGGAGAAAACAAAGAAACACAACATAAAAAACTACATAACTCAATTGGTAGGTCAAAGTACACAGGAGGAGAAACAAAGGAAATGCAGGAGAACTGGAAAATGAGTGATAAAGTAGCAGCATAAATTCCTCATACACCAATAATCACCCCAAACATAAATGGATTGAATTCTCCAATAAAGAGACACAGAGTGGCGAGATGGATTAAAGAACAAGACCCAACAATATGCTGCTTCCAGAAAACACATCTCAGCTCCAATGACAAACACAGGCTAAGAGTGAAGGGATGGAAGACAATACTCCAAGCTAATGGCAAACAAAAGAAAGCAGGTGTCACAACACTTATTTCAGACAAAGTAGACTTCAAGATAAGACAGGTAAAGAGAGATAAAGAAGGGCAGCACACAATGATCAAAGGGACATCCCATCAAGAAAAAATAACACTTATAAATATCTATGTACCCAACACAGGAACACCGCAGTACATAAATCAACTATTAACAAACCTAAAAGAAGATATTAATAATAATACAATAATAGTAGGGGACCTCAACACTCTACTCACATCAATGGATAGATCATCCAGACAGAAAATCAACAAGAAAACAGTGGAATTAAATGAAAAGCTAGACCAGATGGACTTAATAGACACATATAGAACACTTCATCCAAAAACAACAGAATATGCATTCTTCTGAAGTGCGCACAGAACATTCTCAAGGATAGACCATATGTTGGGAAAAAAGGCAAGCCTCTATAAATTTTTAAAAAATTGAAATAATAACAAGCATCTTTTCCAATCACAATGCTATAAAGTTAGAAATCAACTATAGGAACAAAGCTGAGAAAAGGACAAAGATGTGGAGACTAAACAACATGCTATTGAACAAGCAATGGATCATTGAAGAAATTAAAGGAGAAATCAAAAGACATCTGGAGACAAATCAAAATGAAAACATACCATATCAACTCATATGGGATACAGAAAAGCTGCAATAAGAGGGAAATTCATTGAAATACAGGCTCACTTTAACAAAAAAGAAAAAATGCAAATAATCTCAAACTACACCTAAATGAATTGGAAAAAGAAGAACAAACAAAACCCAAATTCAGCAGGAGAGAAATAATAAAAATCAAAGCAGAAATAAATGCTATTGAAACAAAAAAGGCAGTAGAAAGGATCAATGAAACAAAAAGCTGGGTCTTTGAGAAAATAAATAAAATTGACAAACTCCTAGCCAGACTTACAAAGAAAAAAAAGAGAGAAAGCTCAGATAAATAAAATTTGAAATGAAAGAGGAGAAATAACAACAGATACCACAGAAATACAAAAGATTATAAGAAAATACTATGAAAAACTATATGCCAAAAAATGGACAATCTAGAGGAAATGGATAAATTCTTAGACTTGTACAACCTCCTAAAGCTGAATCAAAAAGAAACAGACAATCTGAATAGACCAATCCCACGGAAACAGATTGAGACAGTAATCAAAAGAAACCTGAAGAATAAAAGCCCAGGACCAGATGGCTTCCCTGGGGAATTCTACCAAATTTTCAGAAAGGATTTAATATCTATCCTTCTCAAGCTATTCTGAAAAATTAGGGAAGATGGAATGCTTCCTAACATATTCTATGAGGCCAACATCACACAGATACCAAATCCTGACAAGGACAACACAGAACAGGAAAACTACAGGCCGATATTGCTGATGAATATTGATGCAAAGCTCCTCAACAAAATATTGGCAACCCGAATACAGCAATACATCACAAAGATCATACGTCATGATCAAGTCGGATTTATCCCAGGGACACAGGGATGGTTCAACATCTGCAAATCAATCAATGTGATACACCACATTAACAAAATGAGGACTAAAAACCACATGATCATCTCAATAGATAGAGAGAAAGCATTTGACAAGATCCAACAGCCATTTATGATAAGAACTCTTTACAATATGGGGATAGAAGGAAAGTACCTCAATGTAATAAAGGCCATATATGACAAACCCATAGCTAACAACATACTTATTGGGGAAAAACTGAATGCCATCCCTCTGAGAACAAGAACAAGACAAAGATGCCCACTATTACCACTTTTTTTTTTAAGAAGAAGATCAGCCCTAAGCTAACATCTGCTGCCAATCCTCCTCTTTTTGGTGAGAAAGACTGGCCCTGAGCTAACATCCGCTCCTATCTTCCTCTACTTTATGTGTGGGATGCCTGCCACAGCATGGGCTTGATGAGCGGTGCCATGTCCGCACCCAGGATCTGAACTGGTGAAGCCTGGGCCACCAAAGCGGAACAAGCAAACTTAACTGCTGTGCCACTGGGCCAGCCCTACTATCACCACTTTTATTCAACATAGTACTGGAGGCTTTAGCCAGACCAATCAGGCAAGAGAAAGGAATAAAAGGAATCCAAATAAGGAGTGAAGAAGTCAAACTCTCACTGTTTGCAGATGACATGATCATATATATAGAAAACCCTAAAGAATCCATCAGAAAACTATTAGAAACAACAACTACAGTAAAGTTGCAGGGTACAAAATCAACTTACAAAAATCAGTTGAATTTCTCTAGTCTAATAACGAACTTACAGAAAGAGAACTCAAGAATACAATCCCATTTACAATCGTAAAAAAAAGAATAAAGTACATAGGAATAAATTTAACTGAGGAGGCGAAGGACTTAGACAATGAAAACTGTAAGACATTATTGAAAGAAATAGATAATGACATAAAGAGATGGGAAGAGATTCCTTGCACATGGATTGGAAGAATAAACAAAGTTAAAATGTCCATACTACCCAAAGCAACCTACAAATTCAATGCAATCCCAATTAGAATCCCAATGACATTCTTCACAGAAATAGAGCGAAGAATTCTAAAATTCATATAGGGCAACTAAAGAGCCCAAATTGCTAAGGCAATACTGAGAAAAAAGAACAATGCTGGAGGCATCACAATCCCTCACTTCAAAATGTACTACAAAGCCATAGTGATCAAAAGAGCACAGTACTCGTACAAAAACAGGCACACAGATCAATGAAACAGAACTGAAAGCCCAGAAATAAAACCGTACATCTCTGGACAGGTAATCTTTGACAAAACTCCCAGGAACACACAATGGAGAAAAGAGGCATTTCAATAAATAGTGTTGGGAAAACTGGACAGCCACATGCAAAAGAATGAAATTTGCCGTACACGAACATCAATTCAAAATGGATCAAATACTTGAAGATAAGTCGTGAAACCATAAAACTCCTGGAAGGTAATACAGGTAGTACGCTCTTTGACATTGAACTTAAAAGGACTTTTTCAAATACCATGTCTTCTCAGACAAGGGAAACAAAAGGAAAAATAAACAAGTGGGAGTTCATCAGACTAAAGATCATCTGCAAGACAACAGAAACTAGGATCAAAACCAAAAGACAACCCACCAACTGGGAGAAAGTTTTTGCAAATCATATCTGATAAGGGGTTAATCTCCATAATATATAAGGAACTCACACAACTGAACAACAACAAAAAAACTCAATAAAAAAATGGGCAGAGGATATGAGCAGACATTTTTCCAAAGAGGATACACAGATGGCCAGTAAGCACATGAAAAGATGTTCAACATCACTAACCATCAGGGAACTGCAAATCAAAACTATGCTAAGTTGGGGCCGGCTCCATGGCTGAGTGGTTAAGTTCGCGCGCTCTGCTGCGGCGGCCCAGGGTTTGGATCCTGGGTGCGGACATGGCACCACTCATCAGGCCATGTTGAGGCGGTGTTCCACATCCCACAACTAGAAGGACCTGCAACTAAGATATACAACTGTGTACAGGGGAGGTTTGGGGAGATAAAGCAGAAAAAAACCGCAACTATGCTAAGTTACCATCCTACGCCTGTTAAAATGGCTTCAATCACTAAGACTAAAAATAACAAATGTTGGAGAGACTGTGGAGAAAAGGGAACCTTCATACACTGCTGGTGGGAATGCAAACTGGTGCAACCACTATGGAAAACAGTACAGAGATGCCTCAAAAAACTAAAAATAGTACTACCATATGACCCACCCATCCCACTACTGGGTATCTACCCAAACAACTTGAAATCAACAATCCAAAGTAACATATGCACCCCTATGTTCATTGCAGCACTATTCACAATAGCCAAGACATGGAAGCAATCTGAGTGCTCATTGACTGATGATTGGATAAAGAAGATGTGGTATATACATACAATGGAATACCATTCAGCCAGGAAAAAAAAGACCAATTCATCACATTTGCAACAACATGGAAAGACCTGAAGGGAATTATGCTTAGCAAGATAAACCAGACTGAGAAAGATAAACATCAGATGATTTCACTCACATGTGGAATAAAAATAAGCACATGGACAAAGAAAACAGTACAGTGGTTACCAGAGGAAGAGGGGTGGGGAATGGACACAGGGGTGCAGGGGAGCGCCTATGTGGTGACTGACAAGAAATAATGTACAATTGAAATTTCACAATGATATAAACTATTAGGAAATCAAATTAAAAGAATGGAGTTGAATTATTATAATAAGTAACTTTATATACAGCATGTAACTAAACTCATAACTTACTTCAAAAGAATATTTGCGTATGTAGGACCAGTTATTGTCCAAGAGTATTTTGGGAACAGCAGGGGGAAGTGTTAAGAATTCTATAGAAATAGTTTGAAACATGAGTGAAATGTATCTGATGAGATCTGTAGTCAGCAGAATGAGAAAATGGACCTGGGAATGGTGTTTATGCTAATGCTTTTACTGATCAATACTAGGAACATTCATTTTTAAGATCTCAGGAAGAGGACATTGGTCAGTGCTGTCATTGCCACCTTTGGTAATAAGGACAATTTCAATCAACCCTCAAACATATGGATATGAATCATAAAAGGAAGCTATATCTATGCCTACATAGATTTACACATAGAAAACCTAAACCTAAAAAGCTTTACAAGTGGAAAATCAATCATTGAGAAACAACTAAACCTTTCAGTTAGTGTAGCTAAGGGAACAGCCATCTTCCAGCCTATTGGAATTCTTGTTCTAGGATGTACTGATCATCCTCTAGAAGTCTCAAAACATCTTTCTGGAATATCTACCTCTTGCTGTAGAGCCCTGGCTAATTTCAGGAAGTCATTAGTCTTTTCTCATAAAATTGCTCAACGTTCACATTAAGAAAGAAATCTTTTTCAATATGAGTCTACAAAAAGCTTTGCTTTATTCCAGTAATTTCTGCAAAACGTTGGCTGCCTGGTTTATATGTTAATGAGGATTTCTCAATGATGCTGCAACTTTATCTTGCTCTAACCCGAAAGCTCCAATCTACCTACCTGTGTTCTCTATTCCTCATGCTTTCTCTCTGCCTCTAGCTTTGACAGCAAGAGTCACTTCTTGATCAGCATCCAAGATCAAAATTCACTACTTTTTTTCAGTGCCAAGATATACTGAGATTAACATTATTAAATATCAGACAGGCACTAGAAGCTCAGAGAATCATCAAATTTCTTACTATACAATATCTAATAGACTTTATGATGTACCTAAAGTACGAAAAATAAAGGAAAATGAAAATATATTTATCTATTTTATTTAGAACTAATAACAGACTACTATGCACTATGTAAATTCTTACATATTAACTTATCAACTCTTACATATTTTTACACAAGAGAGCAGACCAGAGATGATAACTCATTTAATTCGTTTTACTTTGGCATTCCTCTTATAAAGTTATTGTTAATACCATTTAACCAAAGAAGAAACTGAGGCCCAAAATGGATAATCTAACTTTCTTAATATCTCTTTGCTTCTGTGTGGTATATTTGGCACAAAGCTAGTGCAGCTTCATACTCTAAGCCATGTGCTTAATACATGCCATTACTTCCTTAAAAATATAATATGATACTAAGTTTCATGTGATTTACTCATTTTTTTGTTTACCAATATTTACTTTAGACATTAATTTTGCATCTACTATGTGCTCAATAGGTTGCAATAAGTTTGTAGCATATAAGGACAGTCTCTGTGGTTGCCATCTTGAGAATAGATAAAGACAAAAATAGAAGTAAGGATATACTTTAGAAGATGATAATAATCCTGGGAGGAGATAATGAGCCTGGGTCCAGGATGGAAACATTGAATGTTGGTGGTCATAAGATGTGTCAGATATTATACATATGGCAGTAGGATTTACTGAAAGAGTCTATGTGGATTTGAGAAAATTACAAGTGCTAAGAATGACTCACAGGTCTTAGTCCTGAGATACTAGAAAGATGGACTCCACTTGCTGAGTTAGGAAAGATTAGGTAAAACAGATATTGAGAGGTGGAAATCAAGATGTTACTTTTAGTTTGAGATCCCTATTAGACGTTGAGGTAAAGATAGCCACCTACTAGTTAGATATGAGGTGAGTTCAGAGGAGGTCCAAGCTAGAGATACAAATTTGGAAATTATCGGTTTACAAAATAATGAGAATAGATGACATTTCATGAGCAGTAGGAGTAGATAGAGATGAAATCTGAGGCCCACGCCTTGAGGTACTCTGATATTTAGAGTTTGAAAAGATGAGAAGGAAGTAGCAAAAGAAGCTACTATAACTGATAACTTATTTTGAGATTTCTGTTACTCTTGGAGTTTCCAAACATTCTCTATTAATGTAGAGAGCTTCCTTAGATGTCAGATAGAATTCTATATGTCATATTTTGGTGTATTCTCTGATAAGATGAAGATAAATATAAAATAAAATCTTGTACTGTAGCACTCTTGTGATGCTACAATATTACATTTGAATTATGACATTGGAAACAATGCATGTGAAATCTATGACAGTTCATTAAAAACTCATAATTTAAAAACGTTTCGTCATTATTATTTTTTTTATCAGTTTTCCACTCACTCCAACCAAACTATAGCTTTGATATTTTATTGCCTATTGTTAATAGTTGCAATACATTAAAGTAATCACATATCACTATTTTTTAATCTGGTCACCTACGTCATAACCATAGCATTTTAACCAGAAAATGTAAAATAAAATAAAGCAATGGTACAATTATTCATTACCTTTCAAAGGAAATAGTCTTCTACTGAATGCAACCATGAACTGATTGGAAAATAAGAATTTATTTTAGTTATCAAAAAATAGCAAAATTACTACAAAATGTCTTTACTATTAATACATGCGAAAAGTTTTATTCCAGCCTTTCTCAAAGAAAAAAACATTACAGTTTTCACAACAACATATGGAAAACTGGAGTTATTTAACCAGTGATTTTGAGTTCAACACTTGTCAAGACCCTGGAAAAGCGTGTCAACTAAGGATGCCCTGAGCCGTACTCCACTCAGAGTACACATATGTTGTGCCGTCACAGTAGAAAGATATGATGTACTAAGAAATTCCTAACTCACTCCTTCAGCTTCTGCATAGCACACAGTTAGGACAAGGGGCTTCCAATTAACCAGTGTCCTGTAGGAAATGCATAGGAGAGGTAACCATTGGGAAGACTGACATATCCACCAGTCCTAAAATAGTATATTTTTATAGGGAGATCACATTATTTATGAAGAAATTCATAAAATTCTGTTGATTTTACTATCTGCAGCACTGCTGGGGATTATTTACTTTAGAGTATTAACTTGAATAAAAATCTTTCCTATAGCACTTTGTATATGCTACAAATATTACATGCATGTTACATTATATTACACTGTATTGTATTGTATTGTGTTGTTATATACTATATTATACTGTATTATATTATAATTACATGCATATGTTTAATGCTATCATTACCAACATTATAGGCTTCTTTGAAACAATAACTTCCAATCATCTCTATTTATGTAGTTACTGTGTTGCGTTGTGCCAATTATACAATAGGCAAGCACTCAATTTATTGTTAAATAAACAAATGTATGACTGAAAGCTTTATCTTATTATGTACTGTTGATTTGATGTTAATACAACTATTAAATATGTAGGGCTCTGATAAGTTCAAGTATCCATCTAAACAAAAACTCTATGTCACCCATTTGAAAGACACCATTTCAGAGAACAGTGTTGGAAACGGCTCTGTCAAGTTTTGTTTTGACAACTATTAAAGAAAATTTCAAGTTTCTATAAATCTATTCTTGTCCAAGCCCTAAGCTGAATTGCGCATTATTTATTTGAGATACATTACTTTCAATAATGCTGCATCGTGATACCTCTTCTGGGTTATATAACTGCATATTTCTGTTCCAATGTATTATATACCAATAACAAAGATTATCTAAGAAAACCCAATTGCTTACTCATTTCCTAGATCTTTGACACGTCAATGCCTAAGCATCTATCAGCAATACTGAAAATAGAGATCTACTTATGTCTGACCCTTCAATTTGAACACAATATAATAGAATGTCCATATATTCAGAAAGGTGATTTAGAAAACCTAATATTAATACTCTCACAATTGTATTACTCTTATAGTGGTTATTTTTTTCTTTAATAAAGTTTTAGAAATGTGCTACCTAAGGGCACACTCTTTATCCTCACCCAGTCTTGTGGAAAATGGTACTGTGTAGAATTTAGAAACTGATGCTTTTAGTAAAATATAAATTTACAGAGCATTCACATTCTTCTTTGAAGCCATTAAAAAGAACGTCTGTATTTCTTATGAAAAATTAAATATATCTTCTGTGGAGCAATATTGGACATAACATTAAATGTAAGTACAGTAGCATAAATCTTAATTAAGGACGTACAAATGTTCATAAATCTTTTAAAATTCTCTCTTCAATTTTTGTTACAATTCTTTTTTTTATTGTTTCCTTCATCCACAAATTCATACTATCTTTGTATGAAAATGCTATGCTTCTGAAAGTCATTTTAAATTGAAGTGTTTATATTGTTGATAGTGATGGTAAACAAATGCTTAGATGGTTTTCAACCCTAATTAACTCTAACTGGTAATATTTAGGCAGATTTTTTGTAAAGTGCCGTATTATGACCATGTACTTGCACTAAAATATATCTGCCTGATGCTCTTCAGATATTTCTCTTTTGCCCTCAGAATCTTTTCTCTGAGCAATAATATTCCATATGAATGACATTTTAATGATCTCTTTTCATGAAAACTGATGAAGTGTATATTCAAAAAGGGTAAGTGTCTTAAAATAAGGCAGTTTAGAATTATTGTATTTAGAAAGATAAAGGAGCAATGATCTTTACTTTTTTGCAAGATCAATATGAAAAACCCTAAAATTTGAGTTTACTTTATATAAATATAGTTAGCAGTACACACAAGAGGAATCATTATTGTAAGGATACATTTTGAAGTATGGCTTTTCAAAAATGATAATAGAGGAAAGATAGAGTGGCAGGTCAATAGCACAATCGTGGCACCATAACATTATTTTTATCGGCAGTGTAAATAAGAAATTCCCTTAACATTTGCTTATTTTTTGACATCTTGCCAACAGCACGTTGGACTGAATTTTTTGCACTGAATGCATGAAAAGGAATATTTTGTGTCACTGTGCTTAGGGAAGGCACAATCTCTGTTATGACTCTTGCAGATTGAAAAAGGAAGAAAAAAACGCCAGTTTGAGCTTTATTGATTGATTTTTTTTGACGATTGATTGATTTTGAATGAGATTGATTGTTTTATTTCTGCCTCTCCGATAACATTTAGACTCATACAGTTTCAAAAAGGCATTTCTTCCCCTGCAGCAAGCAAGTGAAACAGACAGCCATGGGCTCCTGTGTATTGAGATGCTCCAGGTGCCAAACTGGCAGGGGAGGGCCAGTCAGGCCTCCAGCTTCACTCCTGAATCGAGTATAACTGGGCCTGGGAGAGCAGATCTGTGGGGAAAGAAGGGGGATTTTGACATGGAATCTGGATGCCATATCAAATTGGGGGAGAAACATCAACCTGTGACTCATTTCCTAAACGTTTGAGAATTTCAGCATAAGAACGTCGTTTGAAAATTTTCCATTTAGGATAAAACTAAACTATGCTTTTGAGGAGTTTTATTTGTTTTGTTTTTAGCAACATGTTCCAGCAATGATATCTGAGTCATCATTGTTTCTCTTTCGAGCCCTGAAAATTAGCACAATTCCTCCTGCCATGATTATTTGTAAAGTCCTGTGGTTATGTATGTCTAGGATATCGCTTTCAATGATTTCGTGCCTGTCTTACTTCAGTCTCCTACCAGAGGCAAATTTCATGCATTCTTTCCTCTCTCTATGTGTGTGTCTAGGGACCTGTGTGTCTGTGTTTGTGCAGGTGGGTAGGAATTTGATAGAGTGCTTTCCCATGTCCCTATTACATTTATGAATAAATCACTAAGGCTGAGACTCAGTGAGACTAGTTTTTTAGTATAACTTCGTAATTATAGTCAGAAGAATTTATAGACATTGCAGTAATGTGTTTTATTTTACCTTTATATAAAATACGTATTAAATCTAAATGTTGCTTCTTTATTTCGATATTGTAGGAATTCATGGAGATTTACACGTGCTGACTCTTATAGGTATACCTGCCGTAAATTGCCAATTTATGGATGACAGTTATTATTGCATATGCTTTTGAAATAATAAGCACTTAAAACTTGAGGCTATAAATGCATTTCACACTGCCCTATTGTAATTCAGTTTTTCAATCTTTTCCTGTTTTATACTCTAGTTTCAAATCCTGGAATATGTACTGGTATCTTCTTTCGTGATAACAAGGATGCACCAATTACATTGCATTTTCAAGCAAATGTCTGCACCACAACATAAGATAAATACAGAAATGAAGCAAAAACTAGATCTTACTCAACCAAATTGAAACTTTGTTTACATTTGGAAAGCGAAATGAAGATTTGATGCACCCGTATAGAAAATAATTTCCTTCATCTCTGACAGAGGTTTGCTTACAGCAAACATTCATTCCTTCTGTCGGATAGCTGGTTAACAAATGTGTTTGAGTAGCTCTTCTGAGCCAGCCACCCAAATCAGTACACTTACAGCCTGCTGCCCTAGCTTTTCACATCTGTTATGCAGAGTGATACAGATAACTTCATACACTTCATCTTTTGAATTTGATGTTGAATCCTACCACGCCCTTCCCAGACATAATTGTCAATACTGCTCTTACATAAATATCACCTGGACATTTGGTAGGCTTACTCACCATGAAACTCTCCAGATGTATTACCCATATTTAATATTATACTTACTTTACACCCCCGTTTAACAGTTTTTAAGTAATTTCTTAATATGTATTTCACATGGTGGTTTGGGTTTTAAATAAAAAGTTCTTAGAGATTAGAGGTTAGGTTTTTATTTTCTTTTGTCTTGTTTTTACTATGAAATGGATAAAGATTCTAGAAGGACAAATGGACATCATCACTCTCGCGAAAAGGTAAATGAATTGACTAATTGCTACCTCCCCATTTACAAGCTATGGTTATTGAACACATCATCACGCCTGGGTAAATTTTGGAGCAGGAAACAGAAAGTTGTGATTCAAGTCATTCTTGGTCACTCAGAGTCTCTATGTGCAATTTAACAATATGTATCCCTTGTATAAGCTGAGCCGTGATGTTTGCATTGGCGTTTTAAAACAAATTATACCCTTTTGCCCTCTGCAGGCAAAAAACAATAGAATATCTATGATAAGAGCTTCAAGACACAGTGCTTTCTTAAGAAGAAAATGAAGAAGGAATTATTTGGAATATACGTAGAAACTGAATTTGCCTTTTCAAAAACATGCTGTGTTGTTGTGGAAGCGATGTCACAGAAAAATGGTTAGAGAAAATCTGAATCAGCATGAAATGAGATATTTTGAGGGTTATTGAACACTATTCATTTTCATGGAAATAGGACAAGGTTATTTAGCACAGGT
The DNA here is from genome assembly GCF_037783145.1 of Equus przewalskii. Taxonomy (NCBI): domain Eukaryota; kingdom Metazoa; phylum Chordata; class Mammalia; order Perissodactyla; family Equidae; genus Equus; species Equus przewalskii. The sequence continues at coordinate 18,722,041 of NC_091861.1, forward strand.
GTTTCTGTAATTGTGATGCATTAGCAAAATTAGCCGTGTTCAATGGCCCTTACACTTGCTGCCACCTGGATGTGAAATGGCCTCCTGTTACTACAAAGAGATTAGCTGCCAGACATGTACAGAACTAAGTTCGAAACCTATTTGTGGTTATATTGCCTTATTTTGCTAAATAAAACTTTTCTCCTAACACTGTCTTTTTAATTTCTGAGGAAAAACAAATTTAGGAAAATGAGCACCACGGGGTAAACTCTAACCAAGTTGGAGAGAAAGAATATTCGGGAAAAACAAGCCGGTTGTGCAGATCACACTTAAAGTTGAAGAGTTTTCTAATATTGAAACTATGACCAACATTTGAAGCTGCTTTCCTATTGAGGGATGGCTGGGACATTAATCTCTGAGGATTCTAGAGACAAATTCAAGATGTTAGGCCCTGTCAATTAAATGTGACTCTCAGAGAGTGTCCTAGAGACGCTTACTCACATTCAAGTTCTCTAACCATTGATCAGACAGTTAAGACCCATGGAAGATATACAATGTTTTAAGACTAGATAATGCTACTTAAAATATCAGTGTGCAGTGCTTGCATTTGCAGAAAACATAAATATTAAATAATACACAGAACTTCCCCTAATAATCAGCAGATATAAAATGTATTATTATTTTTTCTTTTTCTGAAAAAATGGAGAGGGTGCCATGAAATCATGAATCTTTTACTCAAACTTGTTTCCAAAGCACTGAATTCAAAATCAGAGTTGCCAAAGGCAGTGAAGTTTGATGCTTTAATTGAGATCCTTGACTGAATTTTAAAAAATCAGATAAAACTGTAACTATGTCGTGGAAACTACTATATTTATTTAGTTCATTAGAAATTAAATACATCTCCAAACAATATTCTTAAGTCAAATAGTTGATTGGATAACTAAAATATTGCTTCCCAATTAATTGCTTTGTCATTGTTAAGATAAATCAAAAAGGAGTTTGTTTTTTAAATTAAGATATGACATAATTTACATAAGTTATAAAATTGATAGTTATAATTTGATTTGCCATAGACCAAGCCTGAATGACTATGGGAAACTGTTTTAATATGTCAAATTAGTTCATTGGTACCAGTAGTTACATAAATGTTATGTTAGTACTTGTGTGTGTGTGTGTGTGTGTGTGTGTGTGTGCGTGCTTATGGGTGTGTGGTCTTTTTTCTATTGGCAAGCCCAGAATTGATCACTGATAAATAATCAGTTAATTCTGATTCTTCTCATTGGGAAGACATAAAGTTTCATCCCCGTCCCCATTTTTGGAGAAATCTAGAAAAATTTTCCATAGTAAGAAGGTCTTTTGCCAGGTAATATATTAATAATTCAGGGAAACAATTGCTCTAATGGATATTTCTTGTTTGGAGTCATAAAATCATGTCTTATTATCTGAGCTATCTTATATATCAGCAGTGTTATGGAAATGTGACTTCATATTTGGCTTTTTATTTTATTCAACTGAAAAAAAGTAAACACTAACTACAGAATTCGAGATATTTGACATGTCTGACACAGAGAAAACCCTGCGCAAGTCCTTCATGAGAAAGATGATGCTATTCTCCTGGACTCAAAAATGCACGTGTCTTTCACCAAATAACGATTCCGTTTCATGACCAGATGTCCTGCTCAATAGCAGGCTGTCTGCTAGGAGCATTGAGCATCATACATCCATGACTTTTTAAAACTATATTTGTCCACTTCTTCCTGATTCTTCTACCTCACTATGGACTTCCTGTGCCAAACATTATGGGATCATAAGAGGTAATTTTGAGCTATTTTAGCCCTTTTGACTACCTGAAAAATCTTTATTGCTGTGTACTCTCTTCCTGTTTCATCTGTGGATTACAACTGACCAGTTATTATCTACAGTTCAGTCAGCATAGTTCGAATCTTGACACGACTTCTAAAGCATTTCTTGATTTCTTTTTTTTTAATTTTTATTAAAGATTGGCACCTGAGCTAACAACTGTTGCCAATCTTCTTTTTTTTTTTCTGCTTTATTTCCCCAAATCCCCCCCACCCCATACATAGTTGTATATCTTAGTTGGAGGTCCTTCTAGTTGTGGGATGTGGGACGCCACCTCAACGTGGCCTGACGAGTGGTGCCATGTCTGCGCCCAGGATCCGAACTCTGGGCCGCTTCAGTGGAGTGCGTGAAGTTAACCACTCAGCCCCGGAGCCAGCCCCTTGATTTCTTAATATCAAGAAAAGAACTTGGTTATTACAGTTATCATCATAATCATTATCATTTTATCTGAATTAAATATCATTTGTGTCATCAGTTCCATACCTGGTACATGGTAGGGACTCAACATGTGTGTGATAAATAATTGAATAAATGAAAGTCTGTGTTAGTCTCTGTTCCCAGATCACTTTTACAAGAAATCTCCTGATGGGATGAGAGTTCCCTGCCAGATCTAGACTAATCGCTCTTGCTTCCTGGGCTCTCATTGATAAGAAAATAACATCACATCCTGAGCTCTCTTCCCGAGAAATCTGAAATAGCCACAAACTACATTTAATAATTCCTAAAGATAGCGGGGGTTGTAAACATTAGAGCCCCCTTCCTATTTAAACATGATTCCATGCTTTGGGGGACAAAACAACCCCAGAGCTTCATGTTTAGAAATATAAAACTATTTTATCTGCAGTATACAATACATCCAAATTAGATGCTGGGAAAGATATTGACAAATATTACAATTTCTCTTTTACCACCTAAGTACTTAATAAGCACTACCTTGTAATGCCAGTTTAAAATACCTTTTAATTCATCTCATCTAATAGATAAAAGTTTCAAGAATGACACAAAGAAACCAGTAGACATCTTTATTTGTTCAAGTGAAACTATATTGTCAGACATAATCAAGTTTTTTTTTTTTTGAGGAAGATTCGCCCTGAGCTAACATCTGCCACCAATCCTCCTCTTCTTGCTGAGGTAGACTGGCCCTGAGCTAACATCCATGCCCATCTTCCTCTACTTTATATGTGGGATGCCTGCCACAGTATGGCTTGACAAGCCATGGGTAGATCCACACTGGGGATCTGAACAGGCGAACCCACACCGGGCCAACCCTTAGTACATTTTTAAAAGATGGTTTTATGAGGTTGCCAACAGTATAGCTAAGCTACTCCATGATATTGCTGCCATGACATCCATTTTGTTTGACCAAGCAGCATGCAGTGACCTTAAACTGACCTAGCCCCTCATACAACTACATGCTCTAGCTAGCAGCCCCCAGAGTTATAAGCAAATGTAAGCTCCTGATATGATTTATCCAGCAGCCTTTATGATCAAGGCTCCCCTACCTCCCTGAGCCTTCCCTTACCTGCCCCTTAGGTAAGACCTCCATGGAGCTTACCAAAACCCCACTCTTTTGGTTTGAACCAATGAATTCCACCTTAATCCAGGAACCCCAAAGTGCTCCACCCATGCACCCTAATAAAGGCACGTGCTCCAGGTCCTATCTCTCTCTGTCTGAACGCAGCCTTGACCTCACTGTGTGACACCTCAATGTATATTGAGTACCTCTTCCAGAACTTGCGAGTAATAAATTTCTCGATTTCAACTTCTTTTGCGGTCCGTTGTTGAACCATGGCTCACCGTCCAGCACTTTGTGTTCCACTTAGTAAGTGTCAACTTGACAAGTTCATAGCAGAGGACAACAGCAAAAGAATTCACAAATGAGAGGAAATTTCAAAGAACATTTTTTGTGGTGAATAGATGTCAGACTTTGGCTTCTGATAATGGCAGACTAGGTATTTTAGTATCATTCAAACTAACTTTTATGTGTAAGTAAATAAACAGTCAAGAATCGTCAGGTTACGATCTAGGAGAGAAACAGAATCTCCAGAGACGAGGGCTGGTTTTTCCCTGGAGGCACCTGGTATTCAAGATGGGGCAACTAGCTGGTTGTGTTACACTCTTGCTGATCTTGAAGAGTTAAAGAAGCCAAAGTTGGAGACTACAGTCCACAAGGTCTGAGGACCCAGTTTGGACCAGGATCTCAAGGGTGCTAGCATACTAAAGAAGTAAGAGGGAATCAGGATCAAACCAATCCCCACGTGTAGCCTAGCGCTATTCATTTCAGTGGCCCAGAAAATCTCAAACTCTGAATTTGGATTAAAGTCATTCAGGGTTTCCACTGCTCTTATCCTCCTGGCAAAAGAAAATCATAATCATTTGAGGAAGAAAACATCATCCAAGCCTCTGAAGACAGCCAAAAGCAGTTGTTTGTGTATCATATTTTGCAAATGCACTCAAAGATAGGCAAATAAATGAAGAGAAAAGACGCTGCGAGAAGGAATTGATAGACACAAAATTTAAAAAAATAAAGAAAAAGATGTCAAAGCCACTATACTTACTATGTTTGACGAGATGAAGTAAGCATGGAAACTTCAACAAGAAAGTAATCACTATAAAATGTAACATATTAGATTAAGTAAAACCACACAGAATTCAAACACTAAAAAAATGAAGAAGAAAAATAACTCAATAGATCAAATTAACAGCAAATTAGACATAGTTAAGTAAAGAAGCAGTGGCTTAGAAGTGATACCATAAAAAACTAACCAGAGAAAAGTATACATGTAAACATTACATATAAATATACAAATATAGATGTATAAAGAGATATATACATATATTTATATATGAGAGTTTATGTCATTGAGGATATTTAAGAAAATCTAACATAAATTAAAGAAAAGAGATACAAATAAGAATTGGACAGGGGCTTGCCTGGTGGCATAGTGGTTAAGTTCGTTAGCTCTGCTTCAGTGGCCTGGGGTTCACAGGTTTGGATCCCTGGCGCAGACATATCACTGCTTGTCAAGCCACCCTGCGGTAGCACCCCACATAAATAGAGGAAGATTGGCACAGATGTTAGTTCAGAGCCAATCTTCCTCACACACACAAAAAAATAAATAAGAATTGGATAGAAATGTTTTTAAAGAGCTAACTGCTAAGAATTTTCCAAAATTGATCAAATCTCTTAACCTACATTTTCAGGAAGGCAAACAAACTCCCAACAATAAAACTGTAGAAAACTGAAAAACAATGAAAATCAGAACAATGAAAGCAGAAGTGAGTGGAGCCTCACTGTAATACAAAAAACAATGACTAACCAACAATTCTTACACCACAAAAATACCTTTCAAAAATAACAATAGGTGTTGGCCCAGTGGTGTGGTGGTTGTTTGTGCACTCTGCTTCGGTGGCCCAGGGTTTGCAGGTTCGGATCCCAGGTGTGGCCCTGCACTGCTTGTCAAGCCATGCTCTGGGAGCATCCCGCATAAAACAGAGGAAGATTGGCACAGATGTTAGCTCAGCGAAAATCTTCCCCACACAAAAAAGAATAAAAGAAATAAAGATAAAATTAAAATATTTTCAGACCAAGAAAAAGCCTGACAGAATTTTCCACCGTTCTTTAAATGAACGCAAAATTGAGATTCCTTACAATGGTGTCAATTACCATCAGCTCCAAACCTACCCTGCTGGTGATACTGGAACGTTTTTGCTTCGCTTTGTTAGTGGCATGTAGATAAACTTCATCTGTAGAACCTGTGGGAAAAGGCACTTCTTCCTAGTTCCCGTGTGCTCCTCTTGGCTTGCTCCCATGGTGCGCAGAGACCAACAGTGGACACAACCTCTCTGGGAACATTTTCTGGCAGCACCCCAGGAAGGAGCTTTCCAGAAAGTTTTCCCAGTGTAGCACCTCAGCAAAATTCTCTGCTATCTAGAGGGTCATGACTACACTCTCTCCAAAGAGGTGTCCATCTCAGCTCTGGTGGGCGGGGATTCTTCCAGATTTGTTCCTTCCTTGAGTTCTTGCCTGAAGTCCTAGAGAAAGCAGTGGCTATGCCCATATTGGCTATTCCTACGTTTTTTATTTTCCTCTTTACCCTTCCATAGATAATCCTCTGCAATAGTTAACAATTCTTTACACTAAACTTCCCCTATTCAAATTACTGTGCAGTTTCCATCTCCTGATTGGACAATAATTGATGAGTGTCTTCCGTGGTCGTATGTCATTTAGTCCCTGGCTTTGCTGTGAAACTGTCTCCCATCTTTCTCCCCTTTGCTCACTTTGTTCTGGCCAGACTGATGAACATCTTGTTCCTAGAACATTCCCCTAAATCTATTTATTTTTGTTTGAGCCTGGAATAGTCTTACTGTTAAATGTCTCCTTAGCAAAGAGTCTTTTCCCATCTTATATGAAATAGTACTCCCACTGCAATACTTTCTTTCTTTCTCTGATTTATTTTTCGACAAATCTCTAATCACCACGTGACAAGTCATAGTAATTTGCCTTTTTGTTCACTTTATGATGCTTCTCCCTAGAAAGTAACACTCTCATGGGCAGTCTGTTTTGTTTCTGGTTAATAGTTGCGCCTTTAGCCAAATGTAGTCACCCCATAGTCGACCCTAGTTAAATAGCTAACTGAGTGAATGAATAAATGACTTAGCTACTTTCTAGATGAGAAACTGACACTCAGATATGTTCTGTAACTGAAAGGAGTATAGTATAAATTTAGGAGTTTAAACTCTTCAGAGAGAAAAATGTGGGTTTAAATCAAAGTTTTGCTGCTGCCTACTTATGCAATTAGGCATATTTATTAACTATTCAGTACCTCGGTTTCCTTTTCTGTAAAATGGGGATTATAATAGTAACTATACATATTTGGATTAAATAAAACTGTTTACATAATGTACTTAGTATAGTGCTTGAGACATATTAGCAATTCAATATATTTAGTTGTTTTTAATTGCCTACAGTTACAAAACTGTAAACAGGATCATAATTTTTCTTGAGAAGTTAAGTTGCTAAAACGCCTAAACAAAAATTGATTTTGATATAAATTTATTAATAGCTTCTTGTTCATAAGTAGTGACCCTAAAATCAGGTATACAAAAGAATGATTGAGGAGGCTGACCTAATGAAGTGTTGTAATGTGAGTGGAGTAACAGTACAATAGCAATGATGTCTTTCGTTGGATCATGGCATCACAGGTGAGAACATAGGAACCAGATAGATTAGATAGATGGATAGATAGGCAGACAGACAGATAGATACACACATAGGTAGACATATATATCTAGAAATCCATACATGGATAGATAGATCTTTAAATACAGTCATGTGCCACATAGTGACATTTCTGCCAATGATGGACCACCTGTCATATAAAATTAATACCACACAACCTAGGTGTGTAGTAGGCTATACCATCTAGGGTTGTGTAAGTACGCACTGTGATGTTTGCACAACCATGAAATCACCTAACAACGCATTTCTCAGAACATATCCTGGTCATTAAACAATGCATAACCATATTGCTAAATACAAATAAGTTTCTTTGTTGTTGAAAACAGAATAACACTATTGCTTTTCTTTTTCTTTTTTTTTCCCAAAGATTTTATTTTTTCCTTTTTCTCCCCAAAGCCCCCCGGTACATAGTTGTATATTCTTCGTTGTGGGTCCTTCTAGTTGTGGCATATGGGACGCTGCCTCAGTGTGGTTTGATGAGCAGTGCCATGTCCGTGCCCAGGATTTGAACCAATGAAACACTGGGCTGCCTGCAGCAGAGCGCGCGAACTTAGCCACTCGGCCACGAGGCCAGCCCCTATTACTTTTCTTATTTAAAGACAGACCTATGAATAACTGAAGCTCTTATGCTTAAAATTCAACATTTTAATTTTGTGTCTAGTTTTCAGAAATTGAAGAGTACATTCATTGTGAAATATTAGTTTCCCAAGCAATTACCTTTGAAAATAATTTTGTGAGCCCTTTGAATATAATTGGTACTTGATTTTGGATGAATATTTATTAATAGATCCTTGAATCAAGTGACTTTTTTAGTTCTGTATTTAAGAAGCAAATAGCAATAAGCTGATCAATAGTCCTAGAGAAATGTTATTGATGTGAAAATATCTGAAACAGAAAAACATTACTAGTGTCCACCATTACACAGAGAAAATGAAATAAAGATCTTGTATAATTATCTCATTAATTTAGATTACTCGAGCCAATTGAAAACATTCCTAAGTACTAAATTACAGAATTACAAGCAGATTAATTAAAGGGTGATTATATTCAATGTGACATAATTCCTCTAAATAAAAAAGTAATTCATTTGATTAAAATCCTCCTTTTGTTTTAAATTGGTTATTTACTAACAAGCAAATCCTAGCAAAAAGACAAAGGTAAAAATTCTGAAATACAGGTTGGAGTTACTTACCCTTGTAAAAATAAACACAACTAAAACTACACCATAAGGTAATGGTAAAAATGTACGGGACTTCACAAAAGTCGGTATTAACTTAGGGAATCTCCAAACAGGAGGGTACAAATGTGAATCTGTTTTATTTTTCTAGTATTGATCCCCTGATTGTCCTATGTAGAATCTTCTCTTATTCTCACTCAGTAGAATATCTTTAATAACAAATGGCCTTTGTTTTATAAGTTTACCATTACATTTGGCAGAATAGTCTTATTTCATGATAAAAATTTCAGTCTTATTTGTATTAAAACATCACACTCAAATACTATTCAAAGTTTAGTTCATTTGATTATCTTTCACTGGGCTTGAATTGGAGGAGAAAAGTTGTCTGTGCTCCATATTCCCCTTCTGTCTCTTTCTATGTGTCCCATCCTTGGTGTTGGGACCAGACATCCTTGGTTAAGGACCGGTGGATCTCCTTAAGTGGCATCTGGTGGCCTGTTGTTTTGTCCTGACTGATTGGCCCTCTGCTGGCTTTTGTGACGAGTGCTGAATAGTTTCTCCTGAAGCCTGTGGGGTCCTCCTCGCCTTCTGCTCCCTGATATGGCAAATGGAGCTCCATCTAGACTTCCTGCTCCTCTTCTTTTTTCTCTCCACCTCTCACCAAACGAGGTGCACTCACATCCAACTGTATTGAGATACCCTAACTTGGTGAGCACCTCTTTTAGAAGTGTCAACAAGGCTGCTCAGGGCCAGTTACTTTCCATGATGAGCTCTCATACCACGAGAAACAAAATTGTGGAAATGTATGGTGCTTAACTTCGGCCAAATCTCTCCACCTATTTTCCTCTGCACACGTTTGCGTAGATGCTGCAGGCAAGGCCACCGTGCAGACACACATCCAACCAGGGAAGCAGTCTTTCCTATTTTATAGTAAATCTTCTGGAATCTCTATCCCTTGGCTTTGGGAAGGAGACAATAAGCTCCTTACAAATACTTCAGTTGCTCCATGGGTCAATGTACTTTCTTCCCTCTTTCTTCTCTGTTGATGAGAATGGCCGTCACGGTAATACAGTCCAATGTACTGATCTTAGTAAACACTGTAGGGAGGTGGCAGGTCTTGACTGCTAAAAACGGGTCTTATAACTTAAAATGTGGGAAATATAGTGGTTTTTCCATTAACTTGAGTTCTTCTCCAGAAGAGTAGAAAAATCTCATCTCTTTCTCTCTGAAATATTTTATTTTAATTATTACTCCATTAGATCTATATCTGTATCAATAACATCTACATTCGTCTTTCTAGCTATCTGAACATACATATATAAAAATAAACATCGCTTGACTAGAAGTCCACACGTAACTGTGGAATCTGTATTCTTAGTAAAAATTTTAATGGAAGAAACTACAGTCTAATTTCCCTCTTCAGGAATTCAAAAATAGATATTGGCTCTTCCTACTGTGATGGGAGAACGTGAGACCGTGTCACCTTTTAGCTCATTATTCTATCTCATGCTTTTTGTAATGGTCCCCTTTGCTGACGGTTCCCAATGACGGCTGTTCCAGCAATGTTTTTTAGTAGCTGCTATTAGTGAAAGTATCTCTTTACAGATGCACAGTTTCTCTGGTGATCATTTCTGTATGATTTCACAACACATTCCAAAAGGAGCAATTTTCAGGACAATGATGATAAGGCAATTTATGCCTGCTGGTGGCAAATTATATTTATTTGGAATCTTTTGCTATTCTAAACAATAATTGAAACTTTCACTTAACATCTGTGAAACCACTTTCCCTAGTTTTCCTTATTTCATTCTATCCATTCCATATAGTTTAAATATATATGTATAAAGTACATATAATATATTTATGCATATAGAGTTTTTGCATCTTCTTTCTCTGCTCGAATTCTAACTGTTGCTGTCTCCCAAAACCTTTAAATTTATTGTCAAGATGTTTTTATCCGTATGCCAAACTTTCCTACGTCTTCAACCGCCACATATGTTGTAATGAGTTTATGCTTCAAATGTTTAGCCCAGACACTTTTGTGCTCCAGATCCGCAGAGATAACAACTCATCCAAAAAAATAACACCCTTTTTCAGCATGGAAATCCATTCTAGACTCCTTCTTTTAAATCACCTCTCCAGCTATACAACCACCAAGGTTTTCAGATCCTAATATTTCAGGACTCTAAGCCATTTTTTCCTGTCCATTCTGTCTTCGTTTAATTGAGTTTTTATTACTGTTGACCTGAATTACTATTGTAGGTCTTTCTGTATAAGATATTCAATATACTGCCCCACCCAAAACATCCCCAAGCCAGCACACCTCCACAATACTGCAGGAATGAGTCTGCCAAAAGGCATCTGATAGTTTAAATCATCTGTTAAAATTATCATTCTTCAAAAAATATTTAGGTTAAGTTCATTCTCTTTAACTTATTGTTAAGCCCAAACCAAACTTTTCTTATATTAATAAAGAGGCTATGACGTGCCAACAAAGTAGTTTTCAGGAAATTAACTTATTAAGATGTATTTATTGATTCATCTTAACCACTGATAATTTCATATGTTTTGCTCATTTATTTCAAAGATCGAACATTTCTAAAATAAGGGAATCTACATATTGTAAATTTTAAAATGTTTATATTAAATATCACAGACAACTATAAACTAGGGATTTCTGACATAATTACAACACAAAATTGGCTTAATTTTTAAAAATTGGTAAGCTTCTTGGTAATTTGAAGTAAATATACTTAAGCTTTCAAATATTTGTGTATTACATGCAAAATATCTGACTTTTTTCATGTGTACCAACAAAACTCAATATTTCCTGAAAGGAGTAAACATATTTTTAGAAATAACTGCTAATGGTTAAAATTAAAATAAACCCTGCTGTTATTAACATGTATTCAACTAGTTGCATGGAACTTTTAAAAAGTGGGAAATCTATTGAGATAAACTTATGTACTAGATGTGAACCACTTTTTGAAATGCATGCTTTAAACTTCAAAATGTAAAAGGCATTATTTTCATTCATTTCTTATTTCATCTTTATCTATGAACTGACTGTAAGTTATGATATTAATATTTCATAAATATCATAATAAATAAGAGCCACAGACTTATCTATGGTCCAAAGAAAAATGCATCTACATTTGATACAGAGAGAGTCCATGACTGGGAAAGTTATAATTCTCTATAAGAAATAACCCAGCGATCTTTCTGTCAATAAAGAAGCTAAAAAAAGGTAGAAACAAAAAAAAGAGAAAAAACAGAATAATCACTTGATTATTTCAACGGGTTTTGATTAATTGGATATTTGATTGGATATATAAAATGGATATTTGATTGCTTGAATGGATACGGAATAAAAATGTGTAGAAAATGAAAACTTGCAGATTTTCAGAAAATAGTTTCGTTCCGTACTTCATGATCTCACACCCACTTTGCAGCAGCTACTGTCTCAGGTCACTTGGTATTGCCATGTAATTTCCCATCCGGTCTTATTTACTGGCGCTATAACTCTGTACAGCAAGGATGGGATGAGAGTTTAAGGGATATTGAACTTGGTAGCTTTTTCCAATGAATGTCAATTGGAGAAACACCTGTGGTCAGGCACTTTGAGCCAATCCACCAGGGGAACGGGAGATAAATCATTCCAATTCAAGCCATGCTTTTATTTTGCTATTGCACGTTGCATCTAAGTTTCAAGTTTCAAAGGATTTTTAATATAAGTTCAATACAACTTCAAACTTTTAATGCCCTAGTTTTATCTACATGCCTCTTCTAAAATTTTACTTTAACTTTTAAATGTAAAGCCATTAAACAGTAAACTTTAAAGAGAGTTCATCAAATCCAGACCCGGACTACAAACCGTATAAAGGAAGTTCTTCAGACTGAAGGAAAATATCATCAAATTTAACTTAGATTCACAGGAAGGAGTAAAACTCAAGTATGTGGGTAAATGTGAAAATAATATCATGTAAGGGCAACTGACTATAGGACAACTTATAACATTGTACCACGGGGAAAGATTAGATATAAATGTAAAATATATAAGAAAAATAGCCAAAGAATAAGGACTAACGGGATTACACTGTGGATACGCACTCAATTCTCTAAGCTTTCATTTATCCAAAAATGTATTCATTTCATCTTCATTATTTCAAGGGTAATTTCACCAGTTAGAGAATCTGAGTTAACAGTTGTGTGTGTCTGTGTGTGTGTGCATATGTGCAGACATGTGTGTGTTTTCTCCCAGCACTTTATAGATGTCATTCCGGTGTTTTCTCCCACTCCATTGCTTTCCTGGGAAGTCAGTCAAAATTCATATAAATGTTTATCTACATACAATAGCATACAATATATCTCTTCTCCCACTTTCAAGATTTTCTTTTTTTCTGTGTGTGTGAGGAAGATTGGCCCTGGGCTAACATCTGTGCCAGTCTCCATATACTTTGTATATGGGATGCTGCCACAGCATGACTTGAGGAGCAGGGTGTAGGTGCACACCCAGGAATGGAACCCGGGAAACCCAGGCCACCAAAGCCGAGTGCGTGAGCTTAACCACTACTCTATCAGGTGGCCCCTCAAGATTTTCTTTTTAACTTTGTTTTTTCTATTTAGCTCTGATGTGTCTTGGTGTGATCCTATTGGGATTTATTCAGCTCAGCATTGACTGACCTTTTTAGATCTCCCAGTTAAGGTTTTCTGTTTTTTTTTAAAATTTAGGAATGTTTCAATCATTATTTCTTCAACTTTTTTTGTTGCCACATTCGCACTTTTCCCCATTTCTGGTACTGTAATTACACGTGTATTAAATCACTTGACATTGTCTTACACATCAAAGGCTTTTTTTTTGTTTCCTAAAATCCATTGTCACTCTTAAATACCCTATAAGCTAATTTCAACGTATGGGTTATCTAATGATTAGTTACCACGGACGATTTTTCACTATTGTTCTGGTTATAAGTTAACTTTTTCTTCTTAACATGCTTATTTAGAAAATTACTTTTTAAAAAAAATCTTATATCTGATATCCATCATAGCTAATGTATAAAAATTATTTAAGTTTTTACAAAAATCTTGGAAGAATCATGTTTCTTTAGAACATTAATGACATTTACTTATCCATTTATAAATTAATTTTGGATGGCATGTTAACAGTTATTGCTTAGCGTGTCTTAATAAATCAATAATCTATGCCACATTTTTTCTCTATATACATGAAGATCTTTTACAAAATATAGAAGCATTTGCAACTGCCTTTTTGTGGTATTGTCTATAGACCCGGCTGACCAGAATTCTTAGGATGTATAAAGATAAAGAAACGGTTGCTTCCTAAAGAGAGGTCTAAGTGGATAACATAATTATTCAGTAATACTCTCTCAGTGATTTCTCCAGGTGTTAGGAGAATTAATCTCCATTCCCACGCTCGCCTCCACCCCTCCCTGCCACTCACACATTCAGCTTTCATCTACAGCTGTGCTGCTGCAAATATATATATATATATATATTCATTCTGAAAATTCAGGTCCAAAATCATGCATAACTTACAAAAAAGTGAAAAGAAAACTTATTTAGTCAAGGAGGTTACCCTATAATTTCTTCCGAATTGCCACAAAAGGAAATAGGCCAGGTACAAGTCTGAGTAGCAAAAATAATCAAAGAATAAATTCGATGGTGTATTGTGAGAAAAATTCTGAATTTTTAGATAATATTTTAAGTATCTTGAAAGTACACTTGATGTTAAAATTATTAAATACGAAGCATTCAAACAAATATTCTACATGAAAAAAGTTAATGATTGTGGCATTATGGTGGTTTAAAAACAAGTCAAGGCACTAATGTATCACTGTACCATTAGGAAGGAATAAGACAGCCTTTCCTTCAATTATTGCAATTAAAATAATTGGGTTACTCAATGTAGAATTTATATTGAGATTTTTTTTTAATTTCTAGTATCTTAGTATGATTTTGCATATTAAAATTAATCAATTTCTCTTTTCTGTCTGATTTTCGTAATAATAAAAAGAAACATGAGATAGCTCTTAGTATGTGATCTATATAATGAAAGAATTCAGCTTATACTACTTCTGTGTTCTACCATAATTCTGTTATGTAGCATTATTACATATATTTTAACAAGCAGAGAAGGAATAATAATATATCCAAAATTTACAAAGTCAACTCATTCCTTACAATTAAGGCGGAAATTTAATTGAACAACTGAATTTTCCTCAGGACTAAAATACCAAGAGATATTTGCTTTGCTCGTGCTATAAAGAAGATAATATTCTACATTCTGGTTTAGGCTAAGATGTCGACATAGTACAATTTTAAAAAGTAAATTTCCAGTAATCATAATATGGATAATCAGTAGTCACAACTCATTTAATCATAAATGGCTATTTCATTTTCCTGTCATTTTTGAAAACTTCATAATGCTTTGAAGGTGCCTATGCAGTATCAGTTTAAGCAACTAGCCCTAATTATCAGCACCACTTTAAAATTCCTAAGCAACCCAGTGCATGAGCTTGCTGTACCACAAAAATGTACCAAGAAAATCATTAGCTACAATTTAAGTACCAAAAGGGGGAGAAAAAGACTCTCATAGAGATATTTCATGGCAATGAAGTAGCTTTTTATGATATAAGTAAAATCTGAAGAAGGAGTTCTAGAAAATTTACATCCATAAGATGAAGTATAATCATACCAATTTTCTCTCAGTGCTTTTCCTTTGAGAAAAATAAAAGTACTAACAAAATTTTTAAAAAAATCATTTTATTAGAATAGGCCTGGGTTTAGTATATTTTATTTTAAAGACAGAATGTTTTCCTCATGGAAGAAATAGATTATCGATTTATTAAGACATACTAAGCAATAACTGTCAACCATGCCATCCAAAATTAATTTAATTAAATACTTGACTCATTAATTTTATAACGTGGTTTTGAGTGGACTTGAAACTCATTCAATATTCTTAATTGAAGAGTCATATCTAGGCACTTCAAGGATAATTTGGACTGAACAAATGTACTACATACGACCTAGAATTAAATATGATCCAGTCAGGCAGAAATTTCTTACTTTTATGTGTTCTTTGTCTTGCACAATAATCTAAATCAATACTATGAATAATTTTTCTAAAGGTGATATTTTAAGGTCTATATCCATATAAGGTAGATAAAAATGAGCACTGAGCTAATCATAGACGTTAAATTTATAATTAGAATGGGTCACTGCAAAGTAAGCAGTAATCCTAGGACCCATGTTGATAATTAAGGTTACCAAATTTAATATTTCTGATGCGATTCTTTAAAAACTACATATGAGATGTTTCTCTTATTCTAGGCATCTTCTTCCTCAAAATATCTTGTTATTTTAGCAGCACCAGATCCAAGATGGCGGCCAGCAGGAGGCTGATGAAGGAGCTTGAAGAAATCCGCAAATGTGGAATGAAAAACTTCCGTAACATCCAGATTGATGAAGCTAATTTATTGACTTGGCAAGGGCTTATTGTTCCTGACAACCCTCCATATGACAATGGGACCTTCAGAATCGAAATCAACTTTCCGGCAGAGTACCCATTCAAACCACCGAAGATCACATTTAAAACAAAGATCTATCACCCGAACATTGATGAAAAGGGGCAGGTCTGTCTGCCGGTAATTAGTGCTGAAAACTGGAAGCCAGCAACCAAAACCGACCAAGTAATCCGGTCCCTCATAGCACTGGTGAACGACCCCCAGCCTGAGCACCCGCTTCGGGCTGACCTAGCTGAAGAATACTCTAAGGACCGTAAAAATTTCTGTAAGAACGCTGAAGAGTTTACAAAGAAATAAGGGGAAAAGCGACCTGTGGACTAAAATCTGCCACGATTGATTCCAGTAAGTGTGAGCAGAGACCCCGAGCAGTGCATTCAGACACCCCGCAAAGCAGGACTCTGTGGAAAATTGACACGGGCCACCGCCTGGCGTTCGTTTGTGGCAGTTACTAACTTTCTGCAGTTTTCTTAATCAAAAGTGGTCGAGGTAACCTGTAAAGAAAGGATTAAAAATTTAAGATGTTCTAGTTCTGTGGTCTTTGTTTTAAATATCATTGCTTCAAATCTACTTTAAAAAAAAAATCTTGTTATTTTAGATGAAACTTTTATTCTCCCAAATACTGACTATTATCATAGAATTGCTTTTGAGAGAAATAAAAGCTTTTTAATACTTTATTGTTTAAACAAGAGAAATTTCAAATTATTGGAAATTTCCATTATTAACAATGGCTACACGTATTGAATATTTTAAATTATGATTTTGTTCATTAATTAGTGCATTAACAAGTGTTTCTTGATTATCTATTGTAGATTGATAGTTAAGAATACCAAAATTAATATTTCCACTACTTTTATAAAACTTATATGAAATAATTCTCTTAATCCAGGCATCTTCTCCCCCAAAATATCTTGATATCTGGCAATTAATGCTGGCTCTCAACCATTATACATAGGCTCTACCGTCTGATGGTTTCAGTGTAGAGAATTTCTTAAGCAGAGGTTGTGCCTAAAAGTGTCAAAAGATCCAAGTGTCCAAAGATGGTTTAAAAAATGTCCAACTGTCCAAAAGGTCTGGGTGGAAAAAGTTTGCCCTTTTCTGACTAGCATCGTAAGTCTCGCAGCCCCACTTGTGCCATACTCAGTTGGTTGAAGAGGTCTCAAGTCAACTCAGACTCACTGAAAGAGGAACTAGACTCCAGTTTGTTTGGGGAGTGGTGAGTTCAGTGTAGAAGATCATGCAGGATGGGGGATAATGTTGAAAACATCTTTGGGAAATGCAATCTGCCAGATGAACGCATCAAAGTTGAAACCAGTATATAAGAAAAAGTTGTTTGTGAGAGCCTGTGGCCTACTTCTTATCCATTAACTAGACAGAATGGGACAGACGGGGGGTAGATGTGAGCATACCAGGATAAGGTCATTGTCTGTACAAACTGGAGATGCCAGAACTACAATGATCAGCATCAGTTTCATAATTTAACTCTCATGGTTGTTCACGGTGAGGATGGAGCTTTATATGAACTTCACAAGATTGGAAAGAATGATTCTGATTTAACTATTGTTTAAAGTTCTTAAGATTTAAGTAACTGGAAAGTTTTGATTGACACGTAATACTTTAAAAATCTTAAAATCACATTAGAAAGCACAAAAGGGAAGAGAATTAGAGAGCATGTAGAAAGATTTCAATTATACCCTTTCATTCTGAAGACAGACAATCACGGTGTATCCACCACTGCAGTGAAACATTTGTCATAGAAACCAGAGATTATGCAGGTAATATTAGTGTAAATCTAGTTTTATGCAAAGAGTTTGATAAAATGTCCCCTTTTCCAACAAAAAAAGAAAGAAAATTGATCTTGGAGAATAATGATTTGGCAGCAGAAACAAATTCTAATAAATATTAGATGAATGTTGATCCAACTCAAATATGAAAAGGAAAAATATTAACTTTTTCCAACAAGCCCTATTCTAATTTTAACCTATTGATTGTATGCATTATTAATGATTGATCATATAGTCAATCTAAAAGCTAGATTGAAATGATTTAGACTGAAATCTTCACGTGAAAGAAAACAAAATATTGTAGATAATATCAATTCCTGGAGAGTGGGCATATAAATTAAAGACAATATATATTAATGATAGAATCAGAGACACAAGCAAGACCAAGAGATCCTTACTCTGAATCCATTAAATATTGGACCCCTTAGGGCTGAATAGAGCACTGATTGCTTTTCCTATAGGGAACATAGTTTGTTATCTATCTTAAGTGGAATTTCCCAGGAAATGGATTCTGAGATAAAGATTTGGTTGCCGTGGATTAACAGGGAGTCTTCTCATGGACAACACCAGCAAGAGAATGCAGGAAGCACTGAGCAGAGCAGGAAGTGAAACTATAATGTAGTTGCTACAGAGGGCCAATCACTCCGATTTGCATGTGAAATTCCCAGTTTCAGTGCTGAATGACGTGAGTTTCAGAAATACTCTTTCTCAGCCAAACCTGGGCAAGGTCAGACACTTCCTTATGGAACTCTGGAACTGGCATGGGTCTTCAGAAATGTTCTCAGCTGGGGCAAGAGGACCCTGATCCATATCGACTAGCCACTACATGCAAGCTAGATCTCGGAAAAGGGTATAACTTCATGTTAGCTGCTCCCTTCTGCTGAGAACAACTTCCTAATGTCTCAAAAAGTTCAAATTCAACATGATTATCACTGATTTTACAAAAGTCCCATCCAAATCTGATTTTCTCCTGAAGAATAACACTCTACAACCTGCCTCCCCATTCAACTCCTATATTCTTGGTGGGAATGTAAGTTGATGCAGCCACTATGGAAAACAGTGTGGAGGTTCCTTAAAAAATTAAAAATAGAACTACCATATGATCCAGCAATCTCATTTCTGGGTGTATATCCAAGAAAATGAAATCAGTATCTCAAAGAGATATCTGTACTTGCATGTTCATTGTAGTATTATTCTCAATAGCCAAGATATGGGGACAACAAAAATGTTTGATGATGACAGATAGGGAAAGAAAATATGATATATATATATTTAATTAATATTTATCTATTCATCTGCATGTTTATATAAATATATATATATCATGTATCCATCACCTCACATTGTTACCATTTTCATATATATATAATGGAGTATTATTCAGCCTTAATAAAAAAGGAAATCCTGCATTTGTGACAATGTGGATGAACCTGAGGGACATTATGCTAAGTGAAATAAGCCAGACACAGAAAGACAAATATCGCCTGATCTGACTTATATGTGGAATCTAAAATAGCCAAACTCATAGAAGCAGAGAGTAGATTGGTGGTTGCCAGGGGCTGAGGAGATGGGGAAATGGGGACACTGTCAAAGGGTACAAAGTTTCAGTTATGCAAGGTAAATAAATTGTGAAGATAGTGACTATAGTTTACAATGCAGTATTTTTTACTTGAAAATTGCTAAGAAGTAGATCTTAAGTGCTCCCATCACGAGAGAAAGAAAGGAAGGAAGGAAGGAAAATATTAACTATATGAGGTGATGGATATGTTAATTATCTTGATTGTGAGGATTATTTCATAATGCATACATATATCAAAACATAAAGTTGTGCAACTTAAATATATACAGTTCCTTTGTTGTTGGTGCCCTCAAGTGATTCCCACTCCTACTGACCCTGTGGACAGGAGAGTTGAACCCTTTCCAGTCTTTTTGCGTCAACTTCTCACCTCCTGGTGCTCTATCAGACAATTCTCCACTGATATTCACAGGATTTTCATGCCAATCTTTTCAGAAGTGGTGGCCAGATCCTTTTCCCAAGTCCGTCTTGTTTGGAAGTTCTGCTGAAACCTACCCACCATGGGTGACCCTGCTGCATTTGAAATCCTGGTGGACATAGCTTCCAGCATCACAGCAACACACAGTATGTCAACCAACAGATGACAGATGGGTGGTGTGGCTCCTTCATCTGGAAGCGAACCTGGGCCACAGCTGAGAGTGCCAAGTCTTAACCACCAGACCACCCAGGGTTGGCTACACAATTCCTAGCTGTCAATTATACTTCAATGAAACTGAAAATAAAAAAAGACTCTTACATAATAAACTTAAGATTCCAAGAATAGTGATTCTCAACAATGCACATGAAAGAACAGAGAGATATTTTAGGAGGGCAGACATTATTAATTTAACTGCTTGAGAACCAGCCCTGATAGCCTAGTGGTGAAAGTTCGGCCCTCACCACTTCGGCAGCCGCGATTCATTTCCCTGTCGTGGAACCACACCACCAGTCTGTCAGTAGCCAAGCTGTGGCAGCAGCTCACATAGAAGAACTGGAAGGACTTACGACTAGGATATGTAGCCATGCGCTGGGGCTCTGGGTAAGGAAGAAAAAGAAAAGAGGAAGATTGGCACCAGATGTTAGCTCAGGGTGAATCTTTCCCTCCAAAAAAAAAATTCACTGTTTGAATGAAGAGTAAAAAGAATAGATATATAAATGGAAAAATCTAAAATCATTTCAAAACTTAAAAAGCAAAGTTACAGTAACTAGAGATTATGCTTATTGGTAAGTCATAGAAAATGGCTTAATTTTGGCCTAACTGCTTTTGAATTGACTTTGTGGACCTTCTGTATCCTAATATACAAAATAATGGAGAGTGCTATTAGAAGATATTATCCATATGGTTTTAAACACTCTGTTATATTCTAATAGATGAAAATTTAAGAAACTCAGAGTACACTTGTTTATACAGCTACACTTGTATATGTCGAAATGTACTTGTGTATACCAAGATAAGTTATTATACACCACGAAACGGTTTGAGTTTTAGTTTTTATAGTTAAATTTTAGTCAGCAAGCCAGAGAAAATGGATCTCTCTCAAATTCTCCGCTAAAATACGCATAAAAAATCATGCACAATTAAAGAAGATCATCTGGGCCGGCCCGATGGCACGGGGGTTAAGTGTGCACGTTCCACTTCTCTGAGTCCCAGGGTTCGCCAGTTCGGATCCTGGGTGTGGATATGGCACCGCTTGGCACGCCATGCTGTGGTAGGCGTCCACATATAAAAAAGTAGAGGAAGATCTGCACGGATGTTAGCTCAGGGCCAGTCTTCCTCAGCAAAAAGAGGAGGACTGGCAGTAGTTAGCTCACGGCTAGTCTTCTTCTTCAAAAAAAATAATAAAAAGAAAGAAACAAATCCATCAAGAACAATTCTATTCATGAGGAAATGTCTGCTTATTGAAGCACACACTGGGATTGGCTGAGGAAACATGTTTTAAAAACGTAAAATGAATTGTATAGATTATCAGGAAATAGGAATGAGAAAGCTTTGCCCAGTTTGTACATTAACTATGATTCAAAACCAAGAATTCATACAATTAAAAAAATTCAACTACTTACGCCGGATAGTCTCCAGGGTAATAATAATAGCATGTAAAACCATAGGACAAATGATACACCAGGAAAAATATTTGCAACTCGTAGAGAGATAATCCTTTTGTAATGAAGAACATCTAAAAGTAGATATAAATAAAATCCAAATATCAATGAAATTATTTGCAAGTGATACAAAAAACTATTTTGCAGCAAATGATATAAACACACTTCTTAAATATGTGAAAAGATTCTTCATTTCTATAGTAAATTAAAATGCAAAGCCAACTATACAAATCTTATTTTTTAGCTATCAGAATTACAGAGCAATAAAGGATCAGATGCTCCATGTCAAGACTGTGGGGAAACAAACATTTAGTATGTTGGTGTTTTAATGTACAATGCTTAAAATATGTGGAAAATTATAGAGTATAGGAGACACAGGGGCTCACCATCTAGATTTACCAACTTTTTACCTTTCAACATATTTGCTACAGATTTTTATGTTTGTTTATCTCATAGCCTTTAGCTGCTGGGCTTTCATTGCATCTGTGGGCAGCTCTTTCTGTATGAAAGGAAAATTTCACCTTCCATATGGTGCCAACTGATATATACGTGGTGCAGGGGAGAAAGAACTATTTCCTCTACCCTCTAGGTCCTTCTGGCTGGTCTAAGAATTAAGGTGACATGAGACAGAATAGCAGGTGAAAATCAAAGTTTAATAACACGTGTATGTGGAAGAAATCTAGAAAAACTGAATAACTCACCAAAATGGCTGAAGCCAGCATCTTAAATACCATCTTCAGCTCCAGACAAAGGAAAGTGTTGGGGGTGGTGGTTTTGGACTTCAAAGGGAAGGAAGGCAATTTACACGGAGATGGAAATGCAAATGTTCGACAAACAAGTATGTGCTAGGCCATCTCTAGAAAGTGTGACCTGAAAGATGGAATTTTGATAAAAATGGTCTTGCTAGTGCCTTCCTGTCTACCACACCTAGAGTTATTTACCGTGATAGCTCCTTCCCAGAACAGGCCTTCTATCTTAAATTATTTTAGGGAGTTGGGGGGAAGGTCAAAGTTTCTTTCAGAGTCTTTGGTCCTTAAAAATAATCAAGGCAAAGACACACATTTTGGGATGACTAATTCTGATCCCCGACCCTAAGCAAAATATACCTCTTTGCCATGTCAAATGTTGAGAATTCAGGCTTCTTTTATGACTTCTCTGTTTAAATTCCACTTACTTTTAAGTACCTTCCTCTTTTTTTTTAGTCAAAGAGAAAAGGTTCTATGTCTCAGGAAATTTCAAATGGGAGACACATCATTCCCCAAATTAGTAGGGATGATTAGATGAGATCCATCTACAGGAGGGGACCAAGTTCAACATGTCCTCATTCATCACAATAAGGATAGATGGGGGAAAAGGTACTTCATGCCTTACAGACTGTTTCTTTTCCTTAAAAAAACCCAGAAAAAATAAAAAGAACTCCCATCTCTTCCTCACACTCTTAAACACTTTCATCTATGGGATGGGGTGGAATTTTATGTTCGGCTTCAACTTTCTTGTTTCACTAGTGGAATTTGCTTGAAAAGAAAAGAAGATTTTTTTCGTTTTCTGGTGTCACATGTAAACAGTACTCACCACCATTTTATATAAGGAATTTGGAGGAAAATACATAATAGCATGATTGATATTCTTGGACATATTTTAAATGGAAGTACTCTTTGGTCAAAAGAAAGATAGTATAGACCAGTTTTGCCGAAGAGAAACGTTTCTTTTTGTTTCTGCTAATATCATTTTCAATTTTATAAAACCTTTCTCATCATTAATTATAAAAAGTATTTCCTTAAATTATAGATGGTAGAATTGCATGATACAAAGACATGTATAGAATATGTGATCATTTTGCTTTTACTTTATGAAAGTCAGCATTCTCCTTTGTCTGCCCCTCCCTGCCCTCAGTTGTCTTCCACTCTGAACCCGCTGCCCAGTCACGAACGACAATCTTTCCCCTCTTTTGCTTTCTTCTGGCTCAGCATCTTTCAGCTATTTCAGCAGGGGGCTAGGGTGGAAACATGTTGAACAGTCATTAGACAGGACTAATCGAAGAAATGGCGACTGTTAGGCTAAATCTAAAAGTTAAGAGAAAATAAGTGTATTCGTCTAATTTATCTCAAGAAAACCTGCCATTAAAATAACCTGTAGCAAATATGTTTTGCTAAGTTGGTAAGTCTAGATGGTGAGTCTATGTGTCTCCTATACTCTATAATTTTCCACATATTTTAAACACTGTATGATAAAATTGTGTTAATGCTTTAGGGACACTGGCTAAGAGCTTAAATTGGACTCATGGTGCCACTGTTTAACACTTCGACACTTGCCTAATTATTTAAATTCTCTGTGATCCAAATTCCATATCTACAAAATGGGATTACACAGAACATTCTTCAAGAGGTTGTGTTGGAAATGAAATGGGTTAATCTCTGTAAAGTACTTAAGCAGCAAAAGATGGCAATGATGATGATTTTAATGAAGATGCCCACCTGAGGAGAATCAGATTATGAAGGTGGACCTTTGCCTACGTAGGTGACGAACCATTCATAAGGGAGAGCTTATGTTGAAGGTTCCAAGAAGGAAATAGCCTGTCTGATCTGCCATATTGAAAACAGCCTTGGAGAGAAGACACTAGATAGGGAATCACAAATCCCCTTTACCTCACTACCTTTGTCAGTGTTTTGTTAAATATTTTTACATATTTATTTTTCTAGATGAACATGTTCCTCTGTCTTTAGGAGATAGAATTTTTCATTTAATTTTTCAGTTCCAAAATTTAATAACCATAGATAATAGCTTCACAAGGTAACATGTGTATATATAAGTGCATTTGTATGTGTATATACATGTGAATAATACTGTGAAAATCTATCCCTTATTCTATTTCTTCCGCCACCTATGTCCCATTCCCTCCCACGCAAGTAACCACTTTATTACTTTTTTTTTGGACATTTTTTCCTTGCGTTTCTTTATACATTGAAAGTGAATATAATATAATATATATGTATATATAGTTCCCAAACTCCAAAAATATTATCATTAAAAAGTAGCATGTTATGTTGATTATTTTATACTTTCATTGATTAACAACATACCATTGAACTCTTTCCATTTCATTGCCTACAGAACTGGTCCATTCTTTTGTTCTTTTTTTTTTTTTTTTTGAGGAAGATTAGCCAGGAGCTAACATCTGCTGCCCAGCCTCCTCTTTTTGCTGAGGAAGATTGCCCCTGAGTTAACATCTGTGCCCATCTTCCTCTACTTTTTATATGCAGGACACCTGTCACAGCATGGCTTGACAGGTGGTGTGTAGGTCCACATCTGGGATCTGAACCAGCAAACCCTAGGCTGCCAAAGTGGAATGTGTGAACTTAACTGCTGCACCACTGGGCTGGCCCCTGCCCATTCGTTTTTGGAGTTGTATTGTGTTCACATGGATGTCCCAAGATTAATTTAACCTGTTCTCAATTGATGGAATTCAGGAGAACTCCAAACATTTACAATCCAAACAAAGTTTAATTAATTACTGAGTATATCCAAATATCATGTCCACATACAATAATTTCTCATAAGTGAGTATAAGAGTATATGAGAACCTATCCCTGTAGAAGAAATTCCTGTGAGTGGAATTACTGGCTCAGAGTATGCTTACTTTTGGTAGACTATGCAAAAGTAATTTCTACCACCAACATATCAAACGTTGCTTTGCTTACAGCCTTGACACAGCATATGATTAAGTTTTTTGCTTTGTAACTTTGCGAGCTAAAATATAAGATTTGTATAGTTGACTCTGCATTTTAAATTATTACAAAAATGAAGAAACTTTTCACATATTTAAGAAGCATGTTTATATCATTTGCTGCAAAATTTTTTTCTTTTTTATGTGGAAGATTGGCCCTGAGCTAATATCTGTTACCAATCTTCCTCCTTCTGCTTGAGTAAGATTGTCACTGAGCTAACATCTTTGCCAATCTTCCTCCATTTTACATGCGACAACGCCACAGTGTGGCTTGTTGTGGGGTGCTAGGTCCATGCCCGGGATCCGAACCTGCAAACTCCAGGCCACCAAAGCAGAGCGTGCAAACCCAACTACTACACCACTGGGCTAGTCCCACTGCAAAATATTTTTTTGTACCACTTGCGAATAATTTCATTGATATTTGGATTCTATTTGCATCTAATTTTACACACTCTTTATTACAAAAAGACTATCACTTTATGAGTTGCAAATATTTTACCCAGTTTATCATTTGCTTTATGGATTTATATATGATTATTATTGCCCTGGTTAAGATTGTGGTTAAGTAGTTGAATTCTTTTTAATTGCATGAATTCTAGGTTTTTGAATCACGGTTAACATATAAACCGGGCAAAGCTTCCTCATTTCTATTTCCTGATGATCTGTACAATTCATTTTATATTTTTAAAACATTTTTCCCCAGCCAATCCCAATGCAGCCATTTCCTCATGCATAAACTACTCTTGATTACTTTGTTTAATTGTGCATGAGTTTTGTATATATTTTCATGGAGAGTTTGAAAGATATCCATCTTCTCTGGCTTGGTGACAAAAGTTTAACTATAAAAACTAAAAATCAAGTTGTTTTCATGGTGTGCACTTTATAACAACTTTATTAGCTTGTTGTACACAAGTGCATTTTCTCATACACAAGTGTAGCTGTGTAAACAAGTGTACTTTTTTAGTTGACGCATATTCTGGAGAATTACCTTGAAAAATCTGTGTATTTATAATACATTTCATTTGATAAATTCTTATTATTATTTCAAAGTTTGTCTATTATATCTATTAAATATTTGGTACTTACCAAAATCTTGATGCTATTATTGATAAGTATATTTAATATCCAATTGACAGATAAATAAACTGAGGCAAAAATAATTTATGTGACCTGCCTAAACTAACTTGGATTTTTATTGAATATTATTCAAGTGTTTCTTCCTCTAAGCCCCAAAGTCTTTCTAATAAGTCTAATAAATCAGCATTGTCTATTGCATATAAACAAGTCACGTCTTTTTTATTCCCTACCAAAAATCATGGATATTTTCTTCTAAGTCTAAAATTAAGCTACAGAAATGGTCTCTGACTAAACATGCATTCATTCAGTGTGGCTTTTTGAATTTTGTTCTTTTAGTACAAGGTCAAGAGCACTGATATTTTCCTTGGTTTCTTACTAACTGCGTATACATTAGTGTTTTTCTAGAAAAATCTCTACATTTTCATATTCCTTTAACATGGTGAATATTTGCTTTTTATTTTACTTTTTTATTATACATAATTGGAATTTTTGTACTTTTTATACCATATGGCCTTGGTTGGATATTTATTGCTTTATAATGGAGCTTATAATTACTTTTAATTTCAATGGCAGTTTAAAATTAAAGTTATACTATACTCTTCAGTGTTTTTAATAAAGAATAAGATATAAAAGACATAACTCATATATAGTGTGTATACCACCTATTTCTTCTGCAACATGAGTTCTTTTTGCAATTTGATGAAGCAAGGATAGTCGCCCCTTTAGGCATTGATGTTAACATATGACATCTATGGAATCTCCTTGTTTATTTTGTACAATTTGATTTTAAAGGGAATTCAAACTGAATCTTGACGATGCAAATGAATGAGATTATATTTTGAAGTTGAGAGAGTTTACTTTTGTTCTGGTTTAGATCTTGAATAAAGTGATAAATTAACTAACTCTATTGTCTTACATACAGCAAATAGTGTAAAAGTAACATTTATTGACGTCTTCCAAGAATGCTAAGCATTGTTCTGAATGCTTTACAAATATTAGTTTATTTAAGCTTCCTGTCGACCCCTTAAATTAAATCCTATATTATCTCTTTTCTATAGATAGGAAAATTGAAGCACTTGCAAGTCAAGCACTTGTCCAAAGCCAGTGAATTAAGAGAGTTGAGATGTAAGGCACTACACTTTGTCCCTCTGGAATTGGTGGCTAGCATACATTCCACGACTCTACAAGCTTTGATTGTAGATTTGCATCTTGGGCACCATAAACTCACCTTGAAGAGTGCTTTCAACAATCTTTTGCCTGTTTGTCAGGTAATTTATCCCTTAAATATGCTGTTCTAACTATCTGATAGCGTTCTTCTCGATGGCAAGTAAAATATACATTTCAATGTACTTTCCTAAGATTGAGGACGAATTTTTCTTAATCTTGCTTTTTCGGCCGTTGATTTTTGGTGAGCAGTATTATCACTTTGGAATGGGACTTATGGCCATGTTTAGCATACCACTGCTTGCCAAAAGTCAGTATGCCCTATGTACAAATTAACACAAAATTTTTAAAAAGCTGGTGTTTAATATTGAATAAAAGAAAATGTATTAGGAATTGTTAAGAGCAAGCTTTAATGAGAGCCCTAACCTTTACAGATTTGGTAAGGTAGCCTCTGAAATACAGCTGCTTCTGTCCCTCTTGATACAAGTACTTAACATAATAAGTTTTACTCTACTGCATGGAAAACGATAGGATGTAAATTTCACAGTTATTTTTTATTTGATGCTTACAGAACGTTTTAACATTGACAAGTTGAAGTTTATTTCAAATAAATTTGGAATTAGAGCTGATTTACTAGAGCCATATATTGTGAATTACATAGGCAATATATTTCAAGATCTAGATATATCTTGCCATTGCAGTATAGAAACAGATTGCTTATTTTATCATGGCAGGATTATTTTGCTTTAGGGAACGAATATTAAATTCCACAAATATTTGTTGAGCCCGTTTCTCTATGTTGAAGAAAGTACTTGTCCCAAATGTTTTAAATGGAAATGAAATGAAATCGGGCACTTCCTTGCATGAGGTATGATTGTGACATCAGAATCCATTCTGAGCTCTTGTTCCACACTCTGGACTTCAGGTGGAATAATCTGTCTGCCAACTCAAGCACATGGCTCTGCCCTGGGTGTGTGTGTGTGTGTGTATGTATACATATATATGGAGCGGCCAGGGGTAGCAACATAAAAACAAATTATTCCTCAAAACATCTCAAGGGTTCTCTCAAGTTGCTACTGGACCATATTGCTTGAGGCATTTCTTGCTTCCTTGGCTCCTGATCTATAATCTCACTATGAGTACTTGACTGCATTAATTCATTTAATTCTGTCAACAACCTAGTAAGATAAATAGTATTTCTCTTTGTTTTACAAACAAGAAAATTGGGGACAATTTGAGGCAAAGTGGAGTTAGTAAATGTCCATTACTTCTACCTTCTTCATGTTTTCATGACAGTTTGCCTGAGAATAATTGTAGCAAACGTTTACATCCACTTCATTGAAATAAATAGTGTAACAATAAAAGACCCAAGGGGCTGGCCCTGTGGCCTAGTGGTTAAGGTCAGCATGCTCCACTTCGGCTGCCTAGGTTTGGTTCCTGGGTGCAGACCTACACCACTCTCCAGAGGCCATGCTGTGTAGGCAACCCACATATGAAACAGAGGAAGATTGGCACAGATGTTACCTCAGGGCAAATCTTCCTCAGGGGAAAGAAAAAAAATACAACTGGAAATTTGTACTCTTCTCAAAATTACTGCCTATTAATTCACTACTTATTTTCCTAGATAATGTCATGAGCAAAAGTCAAAGCAACCTTTTCAGAGCTAATATATATATATATATTAACATATATATAAAAATATATTTTAAATGGTGTAAATAACCAGTGGTGTATTGGAGCTGGCTTACATCATGAAAGTCCACTGTCCACATTTTCAGAGATTTTATGAGTCTTTTTCAAATACAACCATTAGGGCCAGTCTGATGGCGCAGTGGTTGTTTCCATGTTCTGTTTTGGTGGCCCAGGAGTCACTGGTTCAGATCCCAGGTGAGGACATGGCACGGCTTGTCAAGCCATGCTGTGGCAGGCATTCCACATATAAAGTAGAGGAAGATGGGCACAGATGTTAGCTCAGGGCTAGTCTTCCTCAGCGAAAAGCGGAGGATTGGCAGCAGATGTTAGCTCAGAACTAATCTCCCTCAAAAAAAAAATAAAATAAAATACAACCATTATTTAAAATTAAATTATATGAACTCATAATTATATATTATTAAAATCAAAGGAAATAAATACTCAAGACTCATCAGTTTCTCATAAGTTTACTATGTTGACTATGATCTATGTTCTTGACATTATGTTTAACGTATCTGTATGGTGAAATAGTAAACGATAGTATGTTACTGCACATTTCTTTCCAATTCTACATTAAGTGACATCATGTTGCTAGACTGACATCAGCCATGATGGGAATATTTATACCATGGAATTTGACAAACACTACAATAAGGACTCAATTCATTCTTTTGCTGATTGCTTAGACTTAAGAATGTGATGGAAAAATGTTAATAATGCAGATCAAGCTTAAAAAGCTGCCGTGTCTGTAGTCATTACATTGTGATAACACACACACACACATATGTGTGTGTACACAAATGAGAAAATATTCTTTTGACAATCAAACATTGTCATTTGATTCAGCCAAGAATCGTTCATATAATTGACTAATGAGGGAATTTCCAAAATGTTTTTATTTCACTCTCATCTTACTTGCTAAATAAGCAAAATTATTAATGAACACTCACATCAAAAGTGCACTTATTTATCAGTAATATGCGGAAACTCTTTGCATTTATTTGTAGTCTGATTTTATCAGGTCGTGGTAAAATTGCCAACATGAGTTTGCTACAGATCCAAGAGGTCGGCAAAAATCAATATGAAGCGTTCTGTGAAAATCAATTGGCTATATGGAATTACAATAGGATATTGAATTTTTATTATTATTCGTAAATTGTGTCCTATATATCTTTTATATCAGAACAAAAATATAATAAACTCATACGTTATTTTCAGGGAGTTGATTGTTGCACATTTACCAGCACAACTGCAAATAACTCACTCAGTAAAGGCTGCAATATTGAAAAGAAATATATAGTGTAAGAAATCTTAATAAAAGTATTGGCAGGGTACAGTATAGAAACATCGCAAATTTCTATCATGAACCAGTATTAAGTTAATTTAAAAAAAAAAAGACTGGCAAAATAAAGATATTTAAATTTATTTCAAGAAAAGTTTTTTTTTTAAGTCAGTTTTGTGATGGGCAGCCTTCGAAGTTGGCTCCCAGTGATCCCTGTTTCTTGACAATGAGTATGGCCTGAACCTAAAGATTCACTTCTCATGAACAGAATATTACAGAAGTGATGGATGCTGCCTCTGAGATTACATTTTAAAAGTCTGACTTCCTTCTTGCTTGCACCCTGTATCTCTGACTTTTCTTATGTACTTGCTCTGACAAAGGATGTTGCCACTCCACGATTTGCTCTATAGAGAGGTTATTACAACAAGGAGGGTAGCCAATAGCTGAGAGCCAGTGACGAAGGAACGCCCTCAGTCCACTGACACTCAGTGCATTGAAAACTGCCAACAATGATGTGAGTGAGTTTGGAACCACATCTCTTCCCAACTAAGCCTTCAGACTGAGGCTCCAACTCCAGTCCACACCTTGGTTTCAACCTGTGAGAAACCCTCAAGAGAGGACCTGGCCAAGCCTTGCGCAGATTCATGACCTACACAAACTCTGAAATAATCAATTGTATTGTTTTAAGCCACTAGAATTTGGGGTACTTTCTTAAGCAGTAATAGATAGCTAGTACAAATATCAAAAAACAAAGTTGAAAACAAATATCCATTAAAAGTACGTGACTGCAATTAAACGCAAAACAAGCAATGATCTTACCATTTTTAGTAGTTATCTACACAAGGTATATTAGTCTCAAGATAGAGTAATCTGGTTCTTTTGAATTTTTAAAACCTAGTATTAAAGTCTTTTCTTTGTATCTCACATAATTTTAATGATATTTCCACATTGGCTTTAAGGTATAATAAAAATATTAGTTCGCAAATCTCTTTTTACATGATAGAGCCAAACAAAGGAACAAAATCATTATAATTGTACATAGTTTGGAGGTTACTTCTAACTAGTTTATAATCCCACTATCCCTCATGCATTGGATTTATGACCTCTGTTTAATACGTGTAATAATATTTAATATCATTTTAAGGGAAAACAGTTAAAATAATATTTATCTCACTAGTTTGCTGATAAACCAATGTCACCCATTTCTTCCATAATAATTACAAATATCTTAGATGAGAGTGCCACATTAACCATTACCATAAGTATATTAATGATATGTTTTCTGAAAAACATAATTTTCTGAGTTGGAAGTTTGAGATCATAAAATAACCAGAAACTACAGTCATGGTTTTAACTAGACACATTTTTCATGTTTTCCATTTTTTCTTAAACCTATATGTGTACATGATTTCTATTACATAGCTGTTCCTAGCAATCAGAGAAGCACATGTCAAAATCTACTCTAGACCCTCCATTTGGTAGTTATCTAATCTCAAATATTAATCTAAATTAAAAATTATTTCATTACAAATATTTTAAGGGGCAAGCGAGGAACAGATGTGTTCCATATACATTTGACAGCTCTGAAATTGTCTAAGAAATTTAAGGGGGCCAACCCAGTGGCATAGTGGTTGAGTTCACATGCTCCACTTTGGCGGCCTGGGGTTTGCATGTTCGGATCCTGGGCATGGATCTACAAACCGCTCACCAAGCCACGTTGTGGCATCATCCCACATAGAAAATAGAGGAAGATTGGCATAGATGTTATCTCAAGGCTAATTTTCCTCAACAAAAAAAAAAAAAAAGAAGAAGAATTTTTAAGATTGTAATCTGAGATGTATGTCCTGAAAGACTTCCTATATGTATTCGGACATTTCCCATGTGTATTTACTTAAACATGTTCCTGTTTTCATTAAATCTATTTGATTACTTCGTATTTTCCATAGATATTTGCAATTTATCTTCTGGGCTTTACCCCCAGTCTTTTCTATCGGCTTATTCTGGCATTGTATTTCTGCTTTTTCTTGCTTACTAATTATACATTCTAGTTTATCACTTCCATTTTGGACAGAAGGATGGTTTAAAGAGAAATCAGGTGTACCTCTTTTGTGTTCACGTTCTTATTTGCGATGATATATTATCTTACTGTGTTAATAAACTTAATTGGTAGCAAGAGAGGTAGCTGTAATATGATTATTTATGAAGGACAGACATGCTACAATAAACAAACAGTGTTTAATAACAATATTGATGATCTAATGAACTCAATCAGCTTGATTAACTAGAAAGTAAGATAATTTCTAATACAATTAGTTATTTTTTGTATGTCAAACATATACATTTTGTGGGATAGATCTTCTGGTAAACCTTTGTGTCTTACTAGATGCCTGCCATTATAGCTAAATGCTTTTACAGCAATATTTACATACCTCAAAATGATGTTTTCCAACCTATAAAATTTATTACTCTGAAAACAATGTGCTTATTATGGTCATAAACAATTCTAGAAAGGCTTGTATTTGAAGAATAATGACTTTGTTTAGATTGATTTCTCACACTGTTATATCTCCATTGCAATGTTAATGAAACCTAAAATGAGATAATCTTTAATAAGCTTTCCATTCCAGCAACTTTTATTATTTACATTTTTTCATGTCACAGAGGCTGTTTTCCAAAAAAATTCTTTATTAATTCAAAGGCATATTTTATGAGAACATTTCCATTCATCAAATACCACAAGCAGAATATAATAAAAAGAAATAATTTTAAGTGCCATAATTAAAAATAAAATAAATTTTTTAAAATAGCATTTCAGTATACGGAATTAAGAAAGTAGGTATTCATTAGGGAAAAAAGTAATTAGTAGAATTTTCTGACCAATAATAATAAACAAGTATAAAGGTGAATTTGGATTTATAGAGAACAATTTGTTATAAGCTTTGGGTTATAACCTAGATATAATGACGTTATCTATTCAAGGGTAGTTTAGCACAAGTCCTCGATTCAAGTATTGAGCTGCAATTACTTTGGCATTCTTCTTTAAAACAAGAACAATTAAAATAAATTATCTAAAGAGGAAGAAATAGTTTCTGTTGAAGTATTTTTATGATGGAATGAGAACAAATAGCAGTTTCGTCTTTTCTAAAAACTGCTCAACCTGAGGTTCACCATTGTGTGTTTGGTGCGTCCATATGAATTTGCCTAACAATGATAGTTTTGCCCCATTTATTAGTAAATTAGCAAAGACTGACTTCAACTAACGTTAATCAAAATTCCTCGGTTTGGATCCTGGGTGCGGACCTACGCACCACTTGTCAAGCCATGCTGTGGCAGGCGTCGCACGTATAACGTGGAAGAAGGTGAGTGTGGATGTCAGCTCAGGGCCAATCTTCCTTGGCAAAAAGAAGAGGATTGGTGGTGGATATTAGCTTAGGGCTAATCTTCCTCAAAAAACAAAAAAAACGAAAAGAAAAAACCACAATTCTCATAATTAATTACAGCAATTAAACCATACTTAATTTGATAATAACAGAAAGTTATTATCCAGTTTTCAAAGGAGTTTTTCACGGCTTCCATAGCGTGTTCTCATTCTTGAAACAACTAGGCCACTTAGAATATTGGTGTTTAAATTTTAGAGTTTCAATAAAAAGATTATTTGCATTAGTGTCTTGGTAAATTTACAAGGAAATATGCCTTTTAGAGGTTTTCTGTATTTTTCAGCTGCATAGATAGTAGCAAATATGGTTTAGCCTCACTTAATTTTTATACAGATTAATCCTATTTAATTTTCAGATAATTACTCATTCTTTTACAAACTATCACTGACTCTCTACTCTGGGAAGACCGCTAGACTAGCTGCTTATGATAAATTAAATGAAATACAAAGTCCTTGTTTTCAAGTAATTCACATGAATTAGATGGAAATATTTTAAAAATTAAATGATAATCTAATGCTATAGAGAGTACGGTAACAAAAATAAGTTAAAACATTTATATGTATACTGTATCAAGATACCTTGTTTTATTAAGGAGCATAGTTAAGGAATGTACTTTGAATTTCTACAGACCTGGCTTCAATCCTAGTTCTGTGACTTCGAGCGTTTACTTTTCTTCTCTGAGTCCAAATATCTCCATCTGTAAAATGGGAAGAATAATGCCTATCGAAAGATATGTCGTGTATAAAAAGCTGAGCACACTGCCTACCAGTTAAAATACTCAGAGCTTTTAGTTCTTCTAATTACTTCTATTTTAACTATATGTTACTACTTCCTAATAATGAAAACTAACCTGGCGTTTCTTATTGTTCTGGCAATAACTTTTTTAATACAAAGGCTAACGCTATAAAAAAAAGTGATACTGTATTATCTCATTATTACTCAATTCATCCATTAACAGTCTTAGAAATTAAAGCGTCTGCATGGGAAAGATAAATTTGGTCCTGAGGCAGGAGATAAATTGACAATGCATTGTGATTGAAGAACCTTGCAATGTTTCAATCCTCCATATAAACCCTGATTATAATTTGACATTTTTAAGGCCCCATTCACACTGCACAAAATTTCACTGCATTAGTAAATCATATCATATTAATAAAAATTAGAATTGGCCTCTAAATTCAAATTTCAAGTTCACTAAAGGAAAAAAAGAATGAGGTGGTTTTAGCACCACACCATAAAATTGCAGTTTTGCATGTTAAGAAGAGAATTTGGTTTCACATTTAATATTATTAAAGATGAGGAAATAGTAGGAAGGCTCCTATGAATGAGATGGGTCACTTTATTTACACAGTATTTCTTCTAGTCTATTGGCTACTTATTCTTTCTCAACAGCTTCTGTCCATTTAAGCCCATGAGCCAGAAAGCCAAAATTGTTTACATTACTTTAGTAACATATTTTTCATTTCTATGACTGCTTCCTTTTCCTCCAAATGTTCCTGTCACTGACTAGTTACCCCAAGGAACTCAAGGGTGCCTTTAGATATTTTAACTGTTTTTCCAAATTGTTCTTTTTCCTTTTGTTATGCTAAGGAGACGCAAACACCAACCACCCTGAACCAGACCGAGCCTCACCAGGAGAGCTACACCTGTGAACTTTGCCTTATTTTTAGTGCTAAGATCTCTCCAGGAGGAGCTTAGGCCTTATTGCCCTCACCTGCTGTGTATGTGGAAGCATGTTTTCCAACTGAGCATGAGCAAGGTAATACCCACCTCTCCCTTTTGAATATTCATTCCCATCCCAAACAAAAGGTCCCTGCTTCCCTTTGTTTGAAGGATGCCACGACTCTGGAAATGATTCCACATGGTCTCCTATTTGCAACAAATATACTTTACTCTGTGAGACAACTACTTCTGGTGGAGAATTTGACTTACTTCACCCAGAGGGAACCCACTTTGGTTTGGGTAACATACCCTCTAAATAAATAAATAGCATCATGTTCTTAATTTATGGCGGAAAGTTCTCTTGGAAATCATGATAATATTAATTAAAATTTTACTAAAGTCTTGAAATATGTTTTTATCCCCTCAACATCAGAGTGCGTATGTGTGTTTGTGTGTGCATCCATCTTCGTCTTTCATGCAACTTGTTTTTTTTCATATGACTTGACTCTTGTTCTCCAAATCATATTAAGAAAAACTGTAAAGCAGCTGCATTTAGGAATAAGTCTGTTTCTAGATGAGGTCATTTCTTGGGTGAGGATTCTAGGTAATGATATAAGCAAGATTTTGCTTTAGTGTGAATGGCCTGATATCAGGCCCCATATAACAGGAAGAAAAATTAAAAAGCTTATAAGTTGAGTTCTAACCTACACACTAGATTCTCTCCCTCAACAACAACAAAAAATTCTGTTTATTGCTTTAGAAAAGAGTTCATGAAAACGGGCCTATTAATATCCATAAGCCAGGGGCTGTTCTTCCACATAAAGGACCAAAGCGTTACTGGAGGGAAAATCAAATCTCCTAGCAAATAAACGTGGATCTGACAGTGGAGTCCTTATCTGTGATATAGAAACTGGAACACATGAAACAATAACATCAGAGTGTTAAGAAAAAAGAACTGCAATGTTAGAATTCAGAACTCAGTAAATATGTCTATTATTAAATATAAGACAACAGGCCCAAAATGACGTCACTTGTCCTAAGTCCTACATCACCAAACTGAGACTTGACTTAATTAAAGTTTCAGTTCTCCCAGAAATGGAGTCTTAAAGCAGTCAGTCAAGAATAACTGGATCAGCACTAGTTAGGTAAGCTGCATGATAGACTCCGCTAGCCCCTAAAAGAAAATAACCTTGCAACAACCAATGTGCTTTTTTGTCTAGAACAACTTCTTTGTTCTCACACCCTTCTGCCTATAAAAGTTTTTCATTTTGTACAGCTCCTCGGAGCTGCTTTCTCTCGGCTAGATTAGATGCTGCCTGATTCAAATCAATTTTTGCTCAAATAAACTCAAAATTTTTCATATGCCTCAGTTTATCTTCCAACACTATTAAGAATGAATTCCAGGGCAGGCCTGGTGGCCAGTGATTAAGTTTGTACATTCTGTTTTGGCGGCCTGTTCGCCAAAGTGGGGTTCGCCAGTTAGGATCATGGGTGTGGCCCTGCATACCACTTGTCAACCCATGCTGTGGAGGAGTCCCACATGTAAAGTAGAGAAAGATGGGCATGGATGTTAGCTCAGGGCCACTTTTCCTCAGCAAAAGGAGGAGGACTGGTGGCAGATGTTAGCTCAGGGCTTCTTGTCTTCAAAAATAAAACCACAAAAAACTGAAGAAGCTTATACAGAGATCAACTATTGACTATTGAAATTCTAAAACACATAGTCCAAATACATAGTTTGAGATAGGAAAAGGGAAAATGACTTCAAAAAATACAAAAACTGGTTACATATGAGTAAGTTCACATAAAGATTGAATGTATAAAATAAGGTGTAACATATGGACTTTAAAAAAATATGAGATAAAATTAAAATATAGATACAAATGACTATTAAGCCAAATGGAGGAGTGATTAGAATCAACACATTCTAACTTGTATTGTTCTTGTGTTGGTTAGGAGAAGAGTAGAATTATTAGATTTAAGCTTTGGTGTATTAAACATGCGTGTAAGAATTTCAAAGCACTTAAGTAAAAATAAAGCATTAAATTCTACAGAAGTCATAGAGAAAATAAATAAAATCTTAAAAATAAATCTTAAAGAAGACAATAAAATATTTTAAAAATAAAGAGAAGCCAAAAAAGCATAACAAATTGAAAGCATCATAAAAAGGAAAACAGAGCATATCTAACATATTAAATGTACTCAAAAGGCTATGCTTAGTCTTTAAAAAACAAATGCGTTTTAACTAAATGCTATTAAAACAAATATCTAAAATATTTATTCAGAAAAAGTCTATGTCTAAAAGGAAGAGAGAGATTTATCAAAAAATTCTGATCAAAAGACAGCCAAGTAGCTACATTAACATCAGACAAATGGGCTTTTAAAAAAACAAACAAAAATCTTAAAGATAAATTGGGTCATTACATAATGATAAGTATTCGATTTGCTAGAATACTGAAATTCTAAATTTCCATGGACTTGTAAATACAGCTTCACATACACCATGCAAAAACTGAACAGAGTTGAAATGCAATATCTTGGTGATATATTCTAATATACTCTCCTTATGGATTGATAAAACAGAAAAAGAGTTGGTTAATATATATAGCATTTGAAAATACAAACAAAATACAAAAATTCGTAACTAACTTTTTATAGAGACAAATCTACGTTGAACAATTAGAGAATATACATTCTTCATAATTGCCCATAGAATGTTATGAATAATGAGCACACAAGACATCATAAAGCTAGTTCCCCTAAAACCAGAAATACGTACCTAACAGGATAGATTCTATGACTAAAATGCACATAGCATAATGACAATAATATAAAATATGTATGTGGAAGTTTACAAAACACACTACTAACTAATTATTTTCCAAAGAAGAAATAAAAAACGGAAATAAAGTTTAGAATGAATTCTCATGGAAATAAAGAGAAGAAAATCTTAGAGCATTCAGTTAAAATTGTACATTGAGGGAAATTTGGAGTTTTTATATTTATAATCGAAAAGATTACTGTACAACCAGTAGATTCAACAAAGAAGTTAAAGCACAATATAATAAAAAAAGAAAATAGAAAGAATAATTTAAAAAGAGCAGAAATTGCCTCAATAGAAAACAAACTTAAAGTTGAGGGTATCCAAAAAAAATAAAATATGCCCCATTTTAAAAGCTAATTTTAAAAAGCTTCTAACATTAGACTTTGAACAAAAGTGAGTGAAGGAAAGGGAACAATTTTAGGAATCAAAAAGAGAATATACCTCCAGAAGCAACCTAGATTTTAAACACAACAGTGCTTACATAATCAGCTTAAACAATGAATTTTGAAAT
Organism: Equus przewalskii; assembly: GCF_037783145.1. Taxonomy (NCBI): domain Eukaryota; kingdom Metazoa; phylum Chordata; class Mammalia; order Perissodactyla; family Equidae; genus Equus; species Equus przewalskii. Next base: position 18,760,652 of record NC_091861.1, read on the forward strand.
ATTCTATTACACGGATGCATTTCTTTAAAACCACAACTTGAAGCTAGCCCGGTGGTGCAGTGGTTACATGTGCATGTTCCACTTCAGTGGCCTGGGGTTTGCCAGTTCGGATCCTGGGTGCGGACATGGAACTGCTTGGCAAGCCATGCTGTGGTAGGCGTCCCACATATGAAGTAGAGGAAGATGGGCACTGATGTTAGCTCAGGGCCAGTCTTCCTCAGCAAAAAGAGGAGGCTTGGCAGCAGATGTTAGCTCAGGGCTGATCTTCCACAAAAAAAAAAAAAGAAGACACAGCTTACCAAAACAAATTCAAGAATAATAAGAATCAGCATAAACCTATTCAGTTATATTGGTATATAAAAATATCCCTGCAGAACTTCCGGTTTCAGCCTTGACATAGAAAGAGTTTGGAAATCATCATTTCCATCTTTACAACAAATCAAAGCTGGACAAACCAAGTGAGAGTGGAGAAAAGTGTCCTGGTCAAGGCAATCCAATGAGGAGGACTTGGCAGAAGCAACTGGAAGGCAGCTGGGCTAGGAGGAATGCATATAGCCTGTGAACAGGGCTGGCCAGAGTTAGGGAAGAGTTGAACTGGAGGCTGGAGGAGGGGAACTGAGTCCTTTCCTACAACTCTTTGTAGAAAACTGAATTTCCCTGCCTGTGAACAAGTTGGATGTGGAAAGGGCAGTTACCCCATGAGCCTTGTCAGGGAAACCTTTGTAATTGCCTATGGTCAGTCTTGAAGGATTACACATAGCGTTTTAACCCGGAGACACACTCTTCAATTGTTCCTGAGTAATGTTTGGAGGGGAGTAGTGATCCCATGGACCTTTAAGGATAATAAAGGAAAACTCTGAACACCTCTATTCCCACAAATTTGATAATACGTGTGAAATTAAGGGCCAGTTCCCTAAAACACACAAACTACCAAAATCAGATAATAAATAACAGATAATCCAAATAGTCTTATATTTATTAAAAAAAATAAATTCATAATTTATAAACTGACCCAAAAGAAAACACCTAGTCCAGATGGTGTTTCTACTGATAAATTCTACGACACATTTAAGAAAAAATAATACCAATTCTCCACAAGCCCTTCTAAAATTTTGAAGCAGACAGAACACTTCCCAATTCATTCCATGAGGCCAGAATCATCCTAATGCAAAACCAGATAATGACATCACAAAAGAGGTAAACTGCAAACTAGTATTTCTCATGAACAACGTGGATGCACAAATCCACAACAAAATACTAGCACATTGAATTCAACAATGAGCAATACAAAATGAACTAGTGAAATTTATTAAAGTTTGCAAGGTTGGATCCATACTCAAAAATCAACCAGTATTATCAACAGCAAACTAGGAATTGAGGAAGTTTCTTAACTTGATAAAGAACATGTACAAAAGTCTACAGCAAATATCAAACTTAACGGTGAGAAACTGGAGATTTTCCTCCTAAGATCGTGAATAGGCAAAAGTGTCTTCTCTCCTCACTCTATTCAACATTGTGTTGTAAATCACGGCCTAAGGCATTAAGATGAATACAGAAAATTAATGAATTCGGGCTGGGAAGGAAGAAATAAAACTGTCTTTGTTCATATATGACATGATTACCTACACACAGAACCCCAAAGAATCAACAACAACAACAAAACCCCTAGAATTAACAAGTAAGTAAAGCAGGGTCATAGTATACAAGGTTAATATCCAGAGGTCAATTGCTTGAAAATGCAAAAACAATGAAATCCATGGATATAAATCTAACAAAATAGGTACAAGATTCACATGCAAAGAACTACAAAACTCTGATGAAAGAAATCAAAGATCTAAATAAATGGAATGATATTTCATGTTCGTGGATTGGAGGATTCAATATTGTTAAGATGTGAATTCTTCCCAACTCATTCTATAGTCTCAACTCAATTTCAATCAAAATCCCAGAGAGCTATTTGGTAGATATTGACAGACTGATTCTAAAGTGTATATGGAAAGACAATGGGGCTAGAATAGCCAACAGTATCCTGAAGACAGAGATCAATCAAAACTAAACAATATAATGTTGAGGCATACAGATCTCGAAAGAGAAATAGATAGTGTTAAAGCAAGACAACAGGCCCCCAGTGGAGTCACTTATGATAAATAAGCCCCACGTCACCAAACCAAGACTAACTTAATTACAGTTTCAGCTCTTCCAGAAATGCAATCTTAGACCAGTCAATCAAGAATCCCCTGATCAGCGTTAGTTAGGTAATCTGGCTGTTAGACTCCTACCATCCCTACAGAGAAAGTAACCTTGCAGTAAGCATTCCAATTTTTTTGCCTAGCGTAATTTTCTTGTTCCTGCTCCCTTCTACCGCTAAGTCTTTCCTTTTCCATAGCTCTTCGGAGCTCCTTTCGATCTGTTATATTGGATGCTGCTTGATTCACGAACCATTGAAGAAAGCCATAAGATCTTTAAAGTTACTCAGTTGAATTTTGTTTTTAAGAATAGATAGACATAAAGATCTTGAATTGGGCAGTGTGTAGCTTGGGTTTTTAATTTTATTATTGTCATGTATTATAATATCTGTTATATATATGTACATATTCTTTTGCATGCATCAAATATATTTTAATGATACTTTTAGAAAAGTGCACATACACAACACCCAAAAGAACTAGAAAAACATTGCCAAATATTCACCTAACATTTATGTTACACAGGACATTCTAAACATAAATGTAAAAATGAAAGTAGAAATCATAATGGAAAATAAAATGTATGTATGGCAAAAATAAGTTGTGCAGCCAAAATATAAACTGTGAAAATATTTGCATCATATAGACACAGAGTTAATACATATAAAAGTAAATTATAAAATAAAGCATGCATATATGTATAAAAAAAACAGAACCAATAAAAATATTTGACAGATTATGATGTAATATTTTATGAAATGGATTTATAATCAGACCAAAGAATATTTATACTGTTTACATGTACTTGCAATCAAATAACTATAGGTTGATATGATCATTATTGTATTTTTTGTTAAATTGAAATCATATTTCTAATTATAATGCCTCCTATTATATGGACCGTAGGACATGGGTATTAATACACACAGCAATTAGGTAATTAAACATACACATTTCCAGAAGCTCATGCTAACTGAATGTTAAAAATTATTAAAAACTCTTTGACATAGTAGTGCCCTTTCTACAGATTTTCCTAAATTTCTATACATTTTATCAAAAAGGTATATTAATACATATATTCTAGATTCTGGCTGCTTGTTCCACATATTTATAATATTACTTCAAAATTCAAACCAACCCCAATGCTTAAGAGTATACATTATTTAACTATACTAAAATCCATCCACATATTACAATAACACCCATCTGATAAATACAATTTTAAGTAAAATGCATATACTATAAGAGTTATTGACAAAAATAGATTATAATACGGAGTGCTTTAATTACATTTAAATAAACTGGAACAAAGACAGGAACGATACTCATCTAGAGGGCAGTATGATGAGATTTCAGATGATTTAAAAATATTCTAGTTTATGTTTTTAGGCTCCTGCAGATCTCCATAGCTGATATATTACTGTTTCATATTTGTAAAATAATACCCTCTGTTTTGTTACCTTGAATTAGCCACACTTTCTCATGACTCATGCACACACAGTCAATATCAATGATTCAATCACAATGTGGCAGCATTCCAGATTCCAGGCCTCCTAAATGACCTGCATAGTACAAGGAAAGTAATTAAAAGTAAAGGTTCCGGAGACCTCAAAGCTTGGAGGAGAGTGCTGATGTCAAGTGAAGAGAGGCATGTCCAGAGGGCTGAAGAGAAGTCTGCGTTTGAGAATGAAGGCCATATTGTGGATCTGACATTCAGAGGCGGGAGGACCAAGAATATCCCCCCAATAGAACCAATACCACACGCACAAGCTATTTAATGACAGATGTTAAAAAGGGCAAAGAAAGGTACAAAGAACTTTCCCTATGTTAAGATGACTCATAAGACCCGTGGGAAATGATACATCACTCTCAAACCAAAGGAGAGAGAAGAGAAAGGTGAGTATCTTGGACTGAACATGACATAATATTGAAATGATGGATTACGATAGCCAGTGTGATTGAGATACCGAGATTTGACAATTTAAAATTTCAAATTAAAAAGATAAATCTCACGTGTCAATATCAGTTAAAAGGAAACAAGCACGTGCATATATTTGTTCACCTAAGCATTGTATTCCGACCACGCTCTTTCCTTCGTTTATCAAATGCATATCTGTTCAAGTCTGCTGTTTGCTTTCTGTGAACCCAAAGTGCTTTCCTTGAAGTAGGACTTGCCCTTTCTTATGTTAGGAACTATATTGATATTTGAAAAAAGTTATCTTAGCTTATACGATTCTTCAATATCCATCACAGGTATAGAATATTTATTCTTGTCTAAAGTTGAAAAGGACTTTTTATCTCCAATATAATTTGAAAAATTATGGATGCCTGCTTTATTGTTTTCCAAAGTTATTTCCATCTTACTCAGGGTGCCTGTCTGCTTTCTATCCTGAGTATTTGAAATCTGTGTAAAAAAAGTTCTGCTGTTTCATTTGTTTAAATGTGATAAAGAAAGGACTATTTGAAATAATTTTGGTGAGAAAAACAATTTCTTTGTTGAAATCCTCACCACAAACAAAATTCTCCTTTGTACACACACAACATTACCATGGCACATCCTTACAAAGGTCCAACCTCTTTTTAAAGGCTTATAAAGTCATATTCAATTGTACACTGCAAAAACATTTATTAATTCATTTATTCTTTATTCATAACTTTATTGATTGTTGACTCAATGCTGTCTCTATAATTATCATCTATCAATGCTTTATGTGGATTAAAGCATGATTTTATGTGCATTTAGAGATTGATATGTTGCAGGATATTGGAGCTTCTAATTTTGTTATCCAAACATATATTGGTTCTTATTTATGCTAATGTAATCATAAGGTTTAATAAAGGAATATAAATTATGAGAGCTTTTTTCCCCTAATGGAGCAGGATTTCATGATTGAGTCTAACTTGAAATTGGATATATATCCCTGGTGACCATTTTCTCTACTTCCAATATCATTTTGTGTTTTCTTATTTGCCTGTAGTCTGAGGAAACTCCCAGAGAAATAACGAAAATTGTATCAGTGTGGTAGACCAAGAAGCAATTACTGCAAGACAAAAAGGACTGCAGTCTCACTTGAAAGGCAATTATCTTAGTGAGGAAGAATCTGGCAGGATGAGATGGTCTCAGCCACAAAGTTTGGGGACCAGAAGTTTGTTGTGCTTTAAAATGCTTCATGGTTATCATTACTTAAATCCATTCTAGCCTAGTTATCTTGACAGACTGTGACTCAGTTTAGGTTAGGAACGGGAAGTATGGCTGGCAGTAATGGAAAGAGAGAGCAACGTATAAGTAAACTAAGTCTCTTATTACTCCCCGTTACGTATCATTTCCAGTGTTCTCCACAAAAAGAGGAGGATGCATGCCTCCTTCTGTTTGGTGGGTGGAATGAAAAGCAGAGGGAGTTGGCGGGACAATAGTGACAGTGACATCAAGATTGTGAGCAGAGACAGAGAAGCCCTAAGATTACCAGTCCATGTTCTAAGTCAGGAATGGCATGCCACAGACCATTTTAGTGAAAACATATGAGTTTTCTTAGTAGATGGGGTAGTCTTATCAGAACACAAAAGGCCCAGCCTAGCTTTGCAGCTAGGAGCTGCATGATAATAATGCACCCAGGGCCAGGTGAGAAGAGATAAAAGACCAGAGCGCCAAAAAAAAAAAAAAAAAAAAAAAGTCACTCTTATTTATGCAAGTAGAAAAGATTATTTTGTGAGTGCTTTGTGATAATCTTGAGAACCTCCACATTGCATAGGAATCACAAATTTGAAAATTGTAGGGTTAAGGAATTGCAATTCTGCATAAGGGGTCTGTAAGTTAAAGAATATTGGGCATACATATTGACTTTCTCTATGTGGTACATAGGGTTTGGTGAAGTTTAGCATTTGTTTAAACTGAAGTATAGTGGATAAAATAACATCATTTACGCTGTGTGAAGTGGAACAGGTGGTTCCTGGAAAGCAAGAACAAGAACTTCCCAAGACAGGAGGCAAAGCGGAAGACGACCAAGAGTCTAAGATCAGTGGCGATGAAAGAGATTTTAGGAGGAAGTGGCCTGTGTATGGGCAAGTTAGGCATTAGAGGTTATTTTCCTTGAGGTTTCTTCTCCAGAAATGATGATTAGAGCTGACAGAAAGACAATAATTTAAAATTGAGATTGACCCACAAAAACAATTTCCTTAGCAGTAATCTCGATTTATTGAGGCTTACCAGTATTTGTACAGATTCATCTTATTATAAGAATGCCTACTAGAACTTACTTACTCAGGAGATTTCCCCAGGGAACATCACATACTTAGAGCAGCCAGGCACAGCCTTGGGGAATTTTAATGCTGCTAGTCACATAAATTTCCCTAATTTGAGAAGAAGAATGTCATTTTGAGAAAAACAAAACGAAATGACACGGTTCTATGCTTGTAGTAAAAAAGAGTTTATAATTTAATTCAATCTTTTTTAATTTTTAAAAAATCAAAATTCCATCAGCTAAAATTGAATCACATCATTTGCCTAATGCCTTAATCGCTCTTTACTGGGTGGAAATGACAAGGAATGATATTCTCTAGTAATAAGTGTGTATGAAATAAAAGTATTTAAGAAGCATTAAACTAAACTAAGTTGGATAAAAGCACAGTTAAGGAAAACTGTGTATAGTATATACCTTGAAAGTGCTTACATTTCAAGGTAAAATATTTGAATTATGGAGCAGGGCTTTCAAATAATAGCTGATCATTATTAATTTCCTCTGGTATTTATTGTCACAATATTAATGACGATGAACTCATTTGGTATTAACGCGCATGTCATAACTAGTTCTTTGGGATTTCAACAGTGATCTCAGCAGTGATGAATTGCACACTTATTTCAATGGATTACAATTTTCTTAATGCCTCCTACCTGACAAAAGAGTTTCAGTTGTATTTTTGCAGGTACAGACGGTAGCAGGTACATTTGTCTTCTATCCGTGGAGTCAAAATTAATCCCTGTGTGTACATCTCATTTGGCTCCTTGAGCTTATTTCTTACGATTTTCATTCATAATCTGAATATGCCAACCTGATTAAAATACCATCTTTCAAAGATTAATCATCTTATACAGGTGACTATATTTTAAATATGAATGGGAGTTGGGATGTGAGGAACTAGATCGTTTAAAAGAAAAAAGCCAGCCCCCAAAATTAGCTCTCAACTAAAATGTGGGAGCAAGCTGGGAAACTGTGACGATAGTGGCTGAACAAAAATGGAAGAGAAAATATTACCAGCCTGAAACACATCCTCTCGGAAGTCACGAAACCTTAATAAGGTCTTCTGACCCTCAGAGGGCATGAAGTGGATACTATGTGACAATCTCTAGATTACAAGGACACAAAGGAATATGAATGATAGGTTTGCTTGAGGAACTTCAGTGCCACAAGAAACGTCAAATATTTAAATTATACAGGACACAAATATATTCAAATTATTATTTTGCATTACCAAAGCTAGTTTCTTACAGATTCTGTTATGTCTTTCTGTTTATTTGCTTTTATACTAGGATTTTTTCACTAAAAATTGTAAAACTATTTCAGCAATTCCCAATTCCCAAGGAAAATAAGTGAAAATAGGTGTATGTAAATGTGCTCATATCTCTTCTTATGCTTTTATCTTCTTCTCCCACTAACCCTAACCCAAGCAATTACACACATGAAGAAACAACCTATTACACACATGAGGACACTGTTTCTCCATATTTAAGTATCATTCCTCCACTTTTGGTTATCTAATTTCCAAACTAAACTTTAAAATATATTCCAATTCTTCAAGGATGGCAGCTCCTGCATCTAAAAATTATGAATTTTTATTTGCTTTACATTCTATTCGATGAAATTTTAATCCACCATCATATAAGTTAGGGAATGCTAGATGATTTTGGGTCAATGGGTAACCGCTATTGTATCAGCAGATCATTTCAGCAGAGCATTTCCATCTAGTATATAATGGCAACATACGCCTGTTACCTTTTGGTTAATATTTCCATATTTTATTTATTTTAAAACTAACTTTCAAAACATAATTAAAATTTGCGGCATCCAAAATAAATTTACTTTAAATTAATTACATTTAAAATTAAATGTGTGAGAAGCAATGTAGTGGAAAAAGCATGGGAAAGAGAGACTTTGCAAGGATTATATCAGAATTATATAAAACAGGCCCTCTACCATTCTAAGCACATAAAAATAGTGAAAACACATATAACAGCAAACACATCATCTTACAAAACATATTCAGGCTTTAATGAAAGAATAAGAAATCTTTAAGAGCTGGGAACATTGAGAAATCTCCGTGAAGTGAGTGCCATTTATTGGAATAATTATCAACTCTAGTTAAAGTAGTAGAACAATCTAGCAGATATAAGAAATCATTTTTTAAATAAAGAGAGAAAGGAGAAATAAGAAATATAAATAAATGAACAGGATAATATGACCAGGAAAAATTTCCAAAGAATTATTAGAACTACAACAAACAGGGGCTGGCCACGTGGCCAAGTGGTTAAGTTCGCCTGCTCCACTGCAGGTGGCCCAGTGTTTCATTGGTTCGAATCCTGGGCGCAGACATGGCGCTGCTCATCAAGCCACGCTGAGGCAGCGTCCCACATGCCACAGCTAGAAGGACCCACAACGACGAATATACAACTATGTACCAGGGGGCTTTGGGGCGAAAAAGGGAAAAAAATAAAATCTTATAAAAAAAAAAAGAACTACGACAAACAATGATAGGTGATGAAATTAAAGTCAAGTGATGATATAAATCTGAAAAGAGAATTAATGAAATAGAAGATAAATTTCTATAAATTGTTCCATAATGAACACAGAGTGCTGGAGATGGAAGCCAAGAAAATAATATTAATAATATTGTTATTAAAATAAACAATAAAATTAAAAGGTCTAGTAAATATCTGATGAAATTTATCAATAATAAAACTTCACTGAAAGATACGCTAAAGGACAGATTCTGACAGGAGAAAATTAATCTCCAAAGAAACGTCTAGAAAGCAAGAAACAATGATTAGCACATATTACTAAATAGGTTGATACATCTGAAAGGATATTGAGTCTTAAATAATTTTAAACAAATTGGACCTCAAATTCTAAATAACAAATAACAAGGCAGACTCAAAGAAATCTTTGGTTTTACCACATATGGGGGAAAGTATATTTATAAGTTTTAGACTTTGCTAAAGAATTTAGGCCTACCAAAATTTTAAGAGCACTTTCTAAAATTTAGAAAGAGAATATGTAACTATCAAAAAAGTGAAGGAAATAGAATTCAAAGCAGAAGAAAATAGAAATCATGGTAAATAAAACTTTAAAAAGTTATAAAATATGAACATAATTTTTCAGTAACCACAACAATTATAAATAGACTATGCAAACCAGTTATTAAAAAAGATTCTCAGATTGGTTTAAAAATTAATATTCCGTTACATCCATTTATGAGGTGAAAAAAAAGAACTATACTCTTTCACTTCTCAATAAAATGGAGTAAGAGTAACCAGATTCATGTCACGCCTTAAAAACTAGAAAATTGGGAAAATTGCATGAAAATAGTTATTATAGACATCCTGAGATCAGACAGTATGGAACTGTAACCTGTGAAAGAAGGGAAATAAGAAAGGAGAGTGTGATAATACTGGTAACTTACTCCCTGGAAAGAGTTTCCAAGCCATGAAGCAGGAAACGGCGACTTGTGAAAACAAGAGCAAACCAAACACACCCAACAGTGGAGGTGGGAAGCCAGCGACTGGCGTTTAGGGAAAACAAGAAGCTAGATTAGCAGGAAAGTACTGGAGAGGAGGGAGCAGCCACAAAGGAAAAATAATTTAATATTTCAATAAAAATGAATACTTCTTCTGGTTAAATTTAGAAGTCGTAAAAGCATTCCTTGGTTAACTTGATTTCAAAGAATGTCTTAAACCAAGAGCTTTCCTCGTTTTATTTGCAAAATTAATAAACAATTTGTTTCCATAGACTCAATTTCAGTCTTAGTTTTGTCTGAGAATAGATATATACACAAGCATTTTAGAAAGAGACGTAATTTGAAAATATACATATCTGTATATACAGAATTTAAAAAGTCATCTTTAGATATTTTTACGTGTTACCAGTTATTTTCACAAATTTATCCATGTGTCTCTTGCTGCTGAATCTGTCTTATAAGCCCCTCTCTAAACTTTTTAGATTATTCTTGAATAAGTAAAGAGTAATATGAGTAATCGTGGGCTTCCTTTTATAAAGCTTCTTGGGAAAAGTGGAATAGTTTCGAGCACTCTTGGCAAAATTGTTAGCCCAAATCTGCTTTACACTGTTGTTCCTTTAAAACTATAGATTATTTTCTAAAGAGAGTTGAAGACAGACATTTCTGTGTAATATGAATAGTTATTCATTCCCAGCCAATCCTCAGAGATGCATGGAATACGCACACCAAATATTTGAACTCTGAAATGAATTTATCCCCGGGACAAAATTTCAAATTTAGAATCTGCAGAGAGCAAAGATCACATGCGAAAATAAATATTTTAAGAGTATGTAAAAATAGTTTTGAAAATAATATAAATTTGGCAATTTAAAGTGGGTAGGGAGGTAGCAAAAAATCTTTATTAACAAAATAGTAGTTATTAAAGTTTCATTAGGTGTCTGGCAATATTCTTAGTGTGTTACATGTATTGGCTCATTTAAAACTCACAGATAACTAATGAGATATTAATCTTCTTCCTATTTTAGAGATGAAGAAAGGGAGCAGAGATTAGAGAACTTGCCCAAACTCACACAGTGAGTGGCCCTTGGAGTCTAAGAATAAACCCAGTCACTGGCACTCCAGAGGCCATGGTTAGAAACATTACTCCTACAAAAGGATGGACTGCATGGCCAGATGTGTGTTTCCACCAATGGTGATCTTTAAGTTGTTATTACCACTTTTAGAATCTCTGTCACTGTGAGAATAATCATGCTTATCTCTATAATGTATTTTAAAGGTGAATGTTTTACTGGGAAAAATGAAGTTGAAAAATGGACATTAAGCATAGGATTGGCAGAAAACAAAATGAACTATCTTATCTAGAGATGCACTGATGCATTGAAATGTAATCTGCACACAACAAAATATTTCATTTTGAGCAGACAAGCTTATCTATGTTCTCAGTGTAAAGCCAGCTGGAATTGGCAGGATTTGTGCTATCCTTTGTTTTGCATTATATTCAATTGAATGGAAGAATGTTAATGTTACTGAGTTGCCTAAAATTATTAGGGGAAAAATGTTGCTTTTGGATTTTTAAAGCAATATTTATGTTTTGTCTGATTGGGATAGCTAATCAAATTATACTAATTTTTACAGCTTCAAATGCACTCTTTTATATTTAATTATTCTCTATGAAAAATGTTTATTCTAAAATCATTAAAATTAAAAATTCATTCAATAATGTGTTTTAATTTTATTTCCTAAGTATTTTTCTGTTGATAGTGGCAAAATTCAAAGTACCTAACTTAAAATCATACCTACCATCTAATATTATTTCATATGTATGCACTTTAAATAAATAGAAATATTGTAGGACAAAATATAAGAGATATGCTAAGCTTTAAAAGAATCTTCAAAATGTGTTTATTTGAATGATGTCTTTGTTTTTTTGACTGTCAGATAAGGAGCCCTTGCAATAGTTTTTCGTTTACTCAACCAGTATAACTAAAATTTTCATATGTAAAATCTGTGAATTATTGACAAATTTATTCACTGGAATATTTTACCTATGTTTATCATCTAGTTTAAAAAACACTACAATTGTATTGCCAGATATAGCAATTAAGTAATTTCCCTTAAGTCGTTAAAAATCTTGTTTTATAATTGAATAAAATACATTTTAGAAATTTGGTTTATCGTCTTATCAACATGTCCAATTTCACTTGCATATTATTCTGATTACAATTATGTAATCGATGTGCAATTATATTATCAACTATACAGATGCTCTATATCAGGAGTTGGCTAACTTTTTCTGTAAAGGGCTGGACAGTAACTATTTTGCGAATTGCACATCATAGGATGTTTGTCTCCACTCCTCAACAATGTTGTTGTGTCATGAGAGCAGCCATAGAGATTGTATAACGAGTGCATGTGGCGATGTTCCAATCATTTTTTTAACCAAAACAGGGACCAGCTCTATTTGCATATGGTCTGATCTCTGTTTGCCTGGCTGCCTATCATTCATTAAAATGTCCATCCCACAGATAGAGATAGCAGAAAGCGTGATTATTGAATTTCGACAGTAAATTTGGACAGTGCATTTGTTTTCAGTTGAACTCTTGTTTTGTAGGGAATAAAGTTCAGTGTTTTCTTGTTTGCAAATATTGTTTCCAATAATTGCAATTAGCAAATCTTCACAACTAGAAATATTTTGGTACTCCTTTCATTGAATAATTAGGTTAAAGATTCTTACGTATTAAAGATCCCCATGTATTAAAATGTCAATATTATTATAGGAGTTTAAAGCTCATATTCAAAATATTGATTCAAAAGTTCAAGCACAGCTAAAATGCAGTTGATGCCATGCAAAAAGAGAAAACATGGACTATCATGCGGAAGATACTTATTTTTCTTTGTATTCTATATAGTCTTTGCTATAAACGTTTGTAAGTTTGGGATGGTATTGTATCTATGTAGATAGATTATTTGACAACGACTCATTTTATTTTATTTTATCATTTTATTTTATTATGGTAAAAACCACATAACACTAAATTTACCACCTTAACCATTTTTAACGTACACTCAGTAGTGTGAAGTATATTCACATCACTGTGCAGCACATCTCTAGAGCTTTTTCATCTTGCAATGCTGAAATGCTATACCCACTAAACATTAATTCCCTGTTCACCTTTCTCTCAACCCTTGGCAACCAGCTTTCCACCTTCTGCTTTTATGGTTTTACACTTTAGATACTTAAGTAAGTGAAATCATATAGTAGTTGTCCTTTAGTGACTGTCATTTCACTAAGCAAAATGTTCTCAAGGTCCACCCATGTTGTAACATGAAACAAGATTTCCTCCTTTTTTAAGGCTGCATAATATTCCACTGTATGCATATATCACATCGTCTTTACCCATTCATCTGTCAATGAACACTCTGGTTGCTTTCATCTCTTGATTATTGTGAATAATGATGAGATGGACATGGGTGTGCAGCTTTTTAAAATCTTTCTGCAAGGTCCTGCTTTGAATTCTTTTGTCTATATACACAGAAATGGGATTGCTGGATTATATGGTAATTCTATTTTTAATTTTTTGAGGAGCCTACATACTGTTTTTCATAATGGATGCATCATTTTACATTCCTGCCAAGAGAGCACAAGGATTGCAATTTCCCCACATCCTCACTACCACTTGTTATTTTCTGTTCTTTTGATAGTGGTCATCCTAATGAGTGTGAAGTATTGTCTCATTGTGGTTCTGATCTTCCTTTTTCTTATGGTTAGTGATACTGATTATGTCTTCATAGTGTGGTTGACCGTTCATTTACCTTCCTTGGGGAATTGTCTATTCAAGTCTTCTGCCCATTTTTTAATTGGATTTTATTTGTTGTTCAGATGTAGAACTTTCTTATATATTCTGAATATTAACCTCTCATCAGATATACAATTTACAAATATTTTCTCCAATTCTATAGGATGGGCTTATATGTCTGTTTACCGTTTACTTTGACACAGAATTTTTAAGCGCTATGTATTACCATTTGTCTATTTTCGCTTGTGTTGTCTGTCATTTTGGTGTCATATAGAAGAAATCACTGACAAATCCAGTGTTCTCAAGCTTTTCTCTTATGTTTTCTTCTAGGAGTTTTGTAGTTTTACCTATTAAGGTTAGGGCTTTAATCCATTTTGAGTTAAATTTTGTATACAGTGTAAGGTAAGGGTCCAACTTTATTTTTTTGCTGTTGGCTATCCAGTTTTTCCAGTACCACTGTTTGAAGAGACTGCCCTTTACCCTTTGTGTAGTCTTGGCATTCCTATTGAAAATCATTGGATCGTATATGCAAGAGTTTATTTCTGGACTCTCAAATACGTTCCATTGGTCTAATTTATGCCTGTATTACATCATTTTACTTACTGTCGCTTTGCAGCATGTTTTAAAATCAAGAAACGTGGGTCCTCAAATTTTGTTTGTTTCCAAGACTTTTTCAGTAATTTTCACTAATTTCACATGGAATCTTTTGAGATTCCATATGAATTTTAAGGTTTTTTTTTCTGTTTCTGAAAAATATGCTATTAGGATTTTGATAGGGATTGTATTGAACATGTATATTATTTGGGTAGTAAGGACATTTTAAAATATTAGATCTTCCAATCCACAAGCCTGGAATGTCTTCCCATTTATTTTTATCTTCTTTGAATTTTTTAGTAATATTTTGTAGTTTTCAGTGTATAACTCTTCCACTCCTTGGTTAAATTCATTCCTAATTATTTTATCATTTATGATGCTATAGTAAAGGAGAATGTTTTCTTAATCCCCTTTTTTAATTGGGTGGTGTTAGTGTGTAGAAATGCAACTGACTTTTGTGAATTGATGTGTATCACGGAATTTTGCTGAAGTCATTAATTTTACAAGTTTTTTCATGGAGTCTTTATGATTCTGTACGAAAGATCGTGTCATCTGCAAACAAAGATACTTTTAGTTCTCTTCCAGTTTAGATGTCTTTTGTTTCTTTTTATTGTCTAATTACTCTTGCTAGAGCTTCCAGCACTATGATGAATAGTAGTGATAAGACTGGGCATCCTTTCCTTGTTCCTGGTCTTGAAGGAAAAGTCTTTCATCATTGAGTGTGATGTTCACTGTGGGTTTTTCATATATGACTTATATTATGTTGAAGTAGTTTTCATCCATTTTTAACTTGTTACATATTTCTACCATAAAAGTTTGTGGAATTTTGTCAAGTGCTTTTTCTGCCTTAAGTGAGAAGTTCATGTGTTTTTTTCCTTCATTCTATCAATGTGGTGTATTACATTGATTGACTTTCATATGTTGAAACATCCTTGCATTTGAAGGGATAAATCCTAGTTGGTCACGATGTGTGATCCTTTTAATGTGCTGTTAATTTCAGTTTGCTAGTGTATTCTTGAGGATTTTTGCACTGATATCTGTAAAGGATATTTGTCTATAGTTTTCTTGTGTCTTTTTCTAATTTTGGTATCAGAGAAACACTTGCCTCATAGAATGAATTTGGAAGCAATTCTGACTGCAATTTTTTGGAAGAGTTTGAAGAGGATTGGTGTTAATTCTTCTTTAAATTATTAGTAGAATTCTTCAATGAAACCATCTAGCCCTGGGCTTTTCTTTATTAGGTGTTCACTGATTAAATCTGCTTATTAGTTATAAGTCTATTCAGATTTTGTATTTCTTCATGATTCAGTGTTAGTAGATTTTATGATTCCAGGAATTTATCCATTTCTTCTAGGTTATCCAAATTGTTGGTATACAATTGTTCATCTAAGTCTCATAATTCTTTTTATTTCTGTGACATAAATTGTAATGTACCAACTTCATTTCTAATTTTAGTTATTTTAATATTCTCTCTTTTTTGCTTCGTTACTCCAGCAAAAAGGTTGTCACTTTTGTTGATCTTTTCAAAAAACCAACTCTTGGCTTTGCTGATTTTTCTGTTGTTTTCCTAGTCTCTATTTCATTTATCTTTGCTTAAATCTTAATCACTTCCTTTCGCCTGCTAACTTAGTTTGTTCTTCATTTTCTATTTCATTGAGGTATAAAAGGGTTGTTGCAGATTAGAGATCTTTCTTATAATGTGTTTACTGCTATAAACTTCCCTCTAGTATTGCTTTTGCTGTATCCTATACATTTTGGTATGTTGTATTTTAATTTTCATTTGTCCTCAGATGTTTTCTAATTTCCTTGTGATTTCTTCTTTGACTCATTAGTTCCCTCAGAGAACTAAAATTAATTTTTGCATGTTTGTGGATTTTCCTCTTTTCTTTCTTCTATGGATTTCTAGTTTCATTCCATTGTGTTTGGATAAGATCATTTGTATAATTTCAACCTTCTTAAATTTGTTAAGACTGATTTTGTGGCCTAATATGTGGTCTATCTTGGAGAATGTTCCATGTGCTCTTGAGAAGAATATGTATTCTGTTGTTGTTGGATCGAGTATTCTGCATGTTTCTTTTGATTCACAAGATTGATAGCGTTAAGTCCTGTGTTTCCTCATTTACCTTATTTCTAGTTGTTCTATGCATAACTGAAAGTGAGGTATTGAAGAATCCTACTATTATTGTATTGCTATTTCTCCCTTCAGTTCTGTCAGTGTTTGCTTCATATATTAGGGAACTCTAATGTTAGGTACATATATGTTTATAATTGTTTTAACTTCACTGTAAATTGATCCTTTTATCATTACATAATGTTTTTCTTTGTCTCGTGACAATTTTTGTCTGACTCTGTTTTGTCTGATATAACTATAATTACTCGTTCTCATTAGGTTCCTGTTTGCATGTAATAACTTTTTCTATCCTTTCACTTTCAGCCTACATGTGTCCTCAGTTCTAAAATGAGTCTCATGTGGACAGCATATAGTTGTATCTCGTTTCTTTATTGATTCAGCCAATCTCTGTCTTTTAATTGGAGCATTTAGTCCATTTCCATTCAAAATAATTACTGTTAGGGAAAGACTTAACATTGCCATTTTGTTGTTTTCTGCACATCTGGTAGCTTTTCTGTTCTTCCTTTCTTTCCTTGCTGCCTTCTTTTGTGTTTCATTGTTTTTGTTTTTTTGTAGCCATATGTTTTGACGCCCTTCTCATTTCTCTTTGTGAATATTTCATAAATGTTTTCTTTGTGGTAACCGGTGCAATATATAACACATCTTAAAGTTATAATGATCTATTTCAAACTGATAACTTCAACTGCTTATAAAAACTATGTTCCTTTATATTTATGTCCTTCTACTTTATGTTACTGATAGCACAAATTATCTCTTCTTGTATTGAGTGTCCATTAACATAGATTTATAATTACTTTTTATTCTTTTGTATTTTAATTTTTACACCAGGTTTCAAAGTGATTTAAACTCCTACATTATATACTACAGAATTCTGTATTTGTCTATATATTTACCTTTACCAGGGAGTTTTATATTTTCATATGGTTTTATGTTACTATTTATCATCCCTTTTGTTTCACTCTGAAGGAGCCCCTTCAGTATTTCTTATACGACAGGTTTAGAGGAGATGAATTCCCTCAGTTTTTGCTTATCTGGTATCATCGTAAATTTTCCTTCATTTGTAAAGGATGGTTTTGCTAAATACAGTATTCTTGGTAGGCATTCTTTTTTCCAGCACACGGGGAGGTATATTTCAAGCTAAGAAACCCACTGGTCACCCTACAGCCGTTCCCTTATGCTTGATGAGTCACTTGTCCTAATGCTTTCATAATTGTCTCCTTGTTTATGACCGTTGACACATTATTTTGTGTCTTGGTATTTATCTTTCTGGATTTTTCCTAGCTGTAGTTCTTTGAGCCTCTTTAATTGTTCATCTCTCTCCTCAGATTTGGAAAGTTTCCTGCCATTATTTCTTCAAATAGCTTCTCTGTCCATTTCCTTCTTCTCTTTCCAGGACTCCCATAATATGTTTGCTTTTCTGCTGGTTGGTATTGGATAAATCCTTTAAGTTTTCTTCATTCTTTTCTTTTTTTCTTAATTGTCCCACTAATTTAAAAACCCCTGTCTTTGGGGCTGGCCCCGTGGCCGAGTGGTTAAGTTCGCGCGCTCCGCTGCAGGTGGCCCAGTGTTTCGTTGGTTCGAATCCTGGGTGCGGACGTGGCACTGCTCATCAGACCACGCTGAGGCGGCGTCCCACATGCCACAACTAGAAGGATCCACAACGAAGAATATACAACTATATACGGGGGGGCCTTGGGGAGAAAAAGGAAAAAAATAAAATCTTTAAAAAAAATAAATAAATAAATAAAAACTTCTGTCTTTGAGTTTGCCAATTCTTTCTTCTGCCTAGTCAATTCTACTGTCGAATCCCACTAGTGGAATTTTTCAGTTCAATTATTGTATTCATCAGCTCCAGACACCTGGTGCTTGTCTGTGACACTGCAACCCCAATCTAGCACTCACATTCCTGTCAGTGCTTGGATTTAGGCAAGATAGCTACTGGTCCCTCAGGTAGCCCCCTTAAATATTAGAACATTAGATGTATGTTTTATTTTTTTCCCTCCCCAAGAAGAATACAAGTTGGAGATTTCCACTCACTCAGGCTGTGCTGTAATGGGAGGAAGGACTCGGGGAAGAGAGCCACAAACTTTTCTCTCTGGCTTTGATAAGGTTGGCTTTGTACTCGCCTGGGGGACAGGAACCTCTTAACTAGTTCTTGGATTGCTCACAGAGCCAGGTGGTCTATATATTGTTCATAATTTCATGTCTCCATAAGGGAAGTAGGATTTAAGCTTTCCTATTCCATCATCTTACTGACATTATACCTGACAAGTACCAATTTTTAAAAAATGTATACCATATTGAAGCTTTGAATATGTATGAGATAGGGACGATTTGGAGAAGACCTATGATATTGCAACATTTAAATTTAGTGAAACATTCAAAAGAATAATATGTAATAAACATGCTTGAGAAGTTTTGCTGTGTAAAACACTTTTTCTAAAAAAGGAGTTCTGAATGGAGGTAAGAAAAAATAGTACGTGTGAATATATTTGGGTTGAAATGTTTAGACATTTCAATATAAAAATAATAGAGATTATTTTGTTTTTTAAAGAATCTGTGCCATCTTCACAATTATTTCTTCAAACCTAGAGTAAATATTTTTTCAATTAAAAAATATGATTTATGGTAAGAAACAACTGCAGTCAACAATTTCAAATTTATAAATCATAATATGAAGCTTCCAAAGAGATGTAAAGCCATGTTTTAAATAATTTTTTAAATTAAATCTTTAAAAAATACATATTGAAATAAAAAAGAAAAAGTAGTGACTATAGTGTATGACACAAATCTAACTAAAAATTTATTAAAATATGAGAATGTAAAATATGAGAATGTAAGGATACTTTTACCACTATGTTATACGTTATTTCAGATAATCAATATAAATATTCTCTTACATTGTTCATGAATGTATGCTAATTTTAGAGTTAAATTTATTTTTAAAAATAAACTTTGAATGAACCTATTAAATAATTTGTAAATAGAAGTATTTTACTTCTATTAATATATTAAAAGCTACTTTTCTGGCAATACATTATATTAGAAAACTACATACTCAAAAAATTTTAGCTAACACATTAACTGTCAAGTTTTCCTAGTATGGAAGATAAATTTTATTTTCGTCTATCCATTTTTTTTCTTTGCAGCTCTTATCCATATTTGACATTATTTTATTTGTTTATTACATTGTTTTCCACACATTGTATGTGTTTGTGTATGACAAATATCTACAACAATACCTGTTATATATAACCTACAAAATAAGTACATTATTAACTATATTAATTAACTAATACCTTGCTGAGATTCATATACTTTATAGATTTTCACAAATCATTACTTCAAAATCAGGTGTTAAGGCATTGAATGAAAGGGTCGTTTATGTGTAAAGCTGTAAATCCGAAATTTTAACGAAAGAAGTTTTTTATACCAATACATCACAAAGTAGTGAAATAAATGTTCTCTAAATAGTATATTTATTATTATTATAATATAACCAATTTCCCAATGGCATAACCATGTTATTTGCTTTAAGCCCCATCAGAAGAAAAGAATGTATTTCAAGCAGCTTATATAATTCTTCTGAAGTTAATATATAATTTAAATATGACCCTTCAAATTTTGAAAATACTTTGAGGAGACATAAAACTCTAATAAATTCCTTCATATTTAGAGTCACATTATAAGAAATAGAGTTGGTGATTTCTGAGAACTCAATGAAAGTTTACTTTTTGGTTAAAATAATCAGTTGCTTCCACATAGCTAAAACAATCCTTTTCGACTTCTTCCATTAGTTGTAGTATGTCCAAAAAAGATTTTTGCCTGTAATGAGCCTTAAGCTCTAGACCAAAAAAAAAAAAATCTTACCAGGTCACTTTTATGAAAAGATAAATGCTTAAGTCATAGCTATTTATTGAAAACTTTCAAAGCTAGCATATTCATCTGCCTTAATATCTTTTTTATTCTTACTGAAACATATGCTGTAATACTTGTGTTTTCTTTCACATCAGCGTCATGGTTATCAACAGTCTTTGTAACCCTTATATTTCCTTATTGTTATATATAGGTCTCAATTCTAACCATAAATACGTGAATACTTCTGACTTCCTCACTGCTTGTCCTTGATCTTTTTTTTTTAAAGGATTGGCACCTGGGCTAACAACTGTTGCCAATTTTTTTTTTCTGCTTTATTGCCCAACCCCTCCCCCCCGCCCCCCCCCCCCCCAGTACATAGTTGTATATGTTAGTTGCAGGTCCTTCTAGTTGAGGGATATGGGACGCCTCCTCCACATGGCCTGACGAGCAGCGCCATGTCCCAGCCCAGGATCCGAACCCTGGGCCACTGCAGCGGAGCATGCGAACTTAACCACTGGGCCATGGAGCCGGGCCCCCCGTTCTTGATCTTTACGTGATGTATTTCCACAGTTGAAATGCTCCTTCACTGTTTTCTCTTTTTCAGTTTATGTAACATTGTTATCTATATTAAAATATGAATTAAAACAAGTATCATTTTTAAGTTATTCCCTAGCTATCTATATATTCCTAAATAGTTATAGGGTAAATAGTAAAAATACATTAATATTTACATGTTCTCTTATATCGTAAATTTCATAAATTTATTTCATCTAAAATAGAGGCTATTTTTTCATATGCTTTAATGATAATGTTCTATATAGTTACTACAATTAGACAATTGGGAAAAGAGCGTGGATACATGTAATTACATTAACTCAAAAATCTTTTCCTTAGTAATCAGAAGAAAAAAAAATTTTTTAAATTTTAACCTTACTATAGAATGAGAAAAAAAATTACATCATAAGTTCAGATTGTTATGGCTGAATCACCACCAAATGTGAATTTTAGTTTTAGAGACTGAATTGTAATGAGGATTATTGTTAGGTTGCACCCAAACAGCAGAACATTTTAAATGATATTCCAATAAAATTAAAGTAACATTCTAATATAATTAAAGTATGATGAAAAATCCTTTTGAAAACCTCTAAAAATAAGACATGTCAACAAAGACCAAAGTATGATGTCAGATTACCACCATCAATACAAAAACAGCTTTCATCATTATAGGAAAATGCATATGTCTATTCTCCCAACAACTACTGTCTTAATTGTTCAGAGCCCAATTTTTCAATTTTAAGGAAGTCTAGTTTATCAATTATTTCTTTCATGGATTGTGCCTTTGGTGTTTTATTTAAAAAGTCATCACCATACCCAACTTCATTATGTTTTCTCCTATGTAATTACCTTGGAGTTTTATGATTTTGCATTTTAAGTTCAGTCAATGATCCATTTTGTGTTAATTTTTATGAAGGGTATAAACTTTGTGTTTAGATTAGGTTTTTTGCATGTGGGTGTTCCATTGTTCCCTCAGTATTCTTGAAAAGATTATCTTTGCTCCATCGTATTACCTTTGCTCCTTTGTCAAAGACCAATTGTCTATAATTATGTGGTCTATTTCCAGACTCTTATTCTATTCCATTGATCAATGTGTTCTTTCACCAATATCACACAGTGTCTATTACTACAGTTTTACAGTAAGTCTTGAAGTTGGGCAATGTCAGGTCTCTGACTTTGTTTTTCTCCATAAATATTGTGTGGTCTTCTCTAATTTTTTCGCCTCTTCACATAAATTTTAGGATCAATTTCTTGGTAGTCACAAAATAACTTGCTGTGATTTTGATTAGGATTGCATTGAATCTATAAATCAATTTGGGAAGAACTGACTTCTTGACAATACTGACTCTTCTATCTATGAACACGGACTACCTCTCCACTTATTTATTTCTTCTTTGACATATTTTATCAGGGTTTTGTAGTTTTTCTTAAACAGGTCTTGTACATATTTTGTTAGATTTATACCAAAATATCTCAGTTTTTGATTTCTAATGTAAATGGTAATGTATTTTTAATTTCAAATTCCACTTTTTCGTTGCTGGTATACAGAGAAATAACTGTCTTTTGTATATTAACTACATATCTTACAAACTTGTTATAATTACTTCTTAGTTCCAAGAATTTTTTTGGTGATTCTGTTGAATTTTCCACATAGACAATCATTTAACCAGTGAAGAAAGACAGTTTGATTTCTTCCTTCCCAATCTGTGAACCTTTTATTTCCTTTTCTTGTAGTATTATGATTGCTAAGACTTCTAGTAAGATGTTGAGATGCAGTAGTGACAGAGAAAATTCTTGCCTTGGTACTGATCTTAGAAGGAAAACTTCAAGTTCCACATCATGAAATATACTGCTATTTGTGGTTTTTGTAGATGTTTAAGAATTGTTTTTAATGTTGCTGCTCACTCTCTTGTGTTCTTGATATAGTTATCACATTTCATTGAACCTTTTTTGTTTCACCTGTCTTTACCCTAGTGGAGAACAGATGGCATGCTCAAACCAGAACATTCAAGAAGGATTCATTTAGCATAAGAACCAAAGAATAGCTCTAGTAAAGCTGTCAACACCCCCTGAACCTTAATGCATAAGGAAAGGGAAAGGAAGAGAACATCATATAGAGTCACCACCTAGAGAGGATCAGTGATCTTTAGTCAGAGGACACAAGTTCAAGACAACCTCAAAAGTGTGAAGTTGGGGAAATGAATTCAATGACATGCTCTTCTTACCTTTCCTTGGATTTCCTGCCGGTAACTCTGGCCAATCCCAATAAAAAGTGAGAGTTCATAGAGACCATATAGGTCAGCTTCTCAGGGAGAAGAACAAAGTGGAAAGGGATGGAGAGCTGGTTTGGTGAGTAAAACATGTCCCCCACACTAGCTTGCTCCCAAATCCAAGTATCTAACTCTTCTACTTACAAAGATAAAGATATATTTATCTATAGTTTGGAATCAAATATACACTTACTTGATTAAAAAAAAAGAAAAAGAAAAAGAAAAACAGCTCCTGAGTATCCCTCTCCCACTATGTCTCTGGGACTTCTCAAGTTACAGAAATAGAGATATAATTTTCATTCCCGATATAATTCGTATGGTAGGGGAAAGAAAGAGAGAAATTGTTGTGGCAAGTAAAGTAAAATGATAAATATCTGTTACCGTGAGAGCAGAGAAGAGCATGTAGTTAATTTCAAGGGATGGAGAGGAAAGGGAGAAGGAATTAATATAAAGCCTATACTTGTAGACCAGGAGAGGATAGTGGTCCCTTATTTATATTAAGTGATAGAAAAGGGCAAAGACAGTTAGCAACCATAGAATTGAGCATTTGCTACACCTAAGCAGGACCGAACACATGTAACCAAGCTAAAGCAAAAGAGATTTCATCTAGTAATTTAGTCTTAAATTGAAAAGGTTAAAATTAATTTAAATTCTTGAGAAGCTTTCCTCTTTCTGAATCCTAGAAGATTTTCATTTGGCCACATATTCAGCATAATATCTTCTGTTAATTATCTCCACATTAACACCTGTGACAGAGCCCTGGCAAGTTCTGGAAGACGCATCGATGGTAGAGTTTTTGGTTCCCTGAAACAAATGCAAATGAATGTTTTTATGAGCCAATGAAGTGGAGTAGTCTGCAGTTAGCAACTTCAGTGACTAAGTTTAGAAAATGTTTAAATTCACACATGGAAAATACAGAATATCTTTTTAAATCTTCTTATTTTTATAGTCTTCCATGACATTAATTTTGTTTAATGGTGTTTTTTAAAAGAAAAATTTCAATATATAAAAAAATTAACATTTGCATAATACATTTATAAAATGAGGGATGTAAAAATCTACAGGCTTTAATTAAAGATGTTTCCTGTTTTATCTGCCAAAATGTTCCTTATGTTTTTGAGGTTTATACATTGAAAAATACATTTTAAAATATTTTTGTTTCATATCTTTATGAAATGATTTTGCTTTGAAAGAAAATGTCTGCCCCCTTGAAATCTACGTCACTTCCCTTCGTAGCCACCAAACCAAAATATAACTTATTTTGGGGAGTTCTAGATCTGCTAAGAGAGGAAAAGGATTATACACAAAGGAACTATCGAATGTAGCCACTACGTACTGAAGGAGCTGGATCTTTTCAACAAATGATGCTGGAACGGATAGACATCCATATGCAATAAAAAATGAATCTAGACTCATACTTTATACCTTTCACAAAAATTAATACAAAATTTTCCTTAAATGTAAAATATAAAACTCCTGGAAGGTAGCATAGAGAAAATTTACATGACCTTGAATTTGGTGATTCCTTTATAGATACAACATCAAAAGTCCAATCTGTGAAAGAAAAACAATGATAGGTTGGATTTTATTAAAATTAAAAACTTCTGGTCTGAGAAGGACACTAATAAGAAAATGAAAAGACAAGTGAGAGACTGGGAGAAAATATTTGCCAATGACATATCTAATAACGGACTGGTATTCAAAATATCAATGAACTCTTAAAACTTAACAAGAAAACAAATAACCCCATTAAAAACTGGGCAAGATATTTGAACAAACAGTTCAGCAAAGAAGATCTAGAGAGGGCAAATAAGCATATGAAAAGATGCTCCACATCAGATGTTACTGGGGAATTGCAAATTACAGCGATGAGATAACAATACACACCTATTAGCGTGTCCAAAATTCAAAATACTGACAACATCAAATGCTGGGAAGATGTGGACCAAGAGGTCTCTTGTTCATTTCTGGTGGGAATGCAAATGGTACAGCAACTTTGGAGGGCGGTTCAGCAGTTTCTTATAAAACTGAACATATTGTCACCACAAGATCCAATCATTGCACTCCTTGTTATTTACCTAAAGGAGTTGAAAACTTATGTCCACACAAAAAACTGCTCATGGATATTTACAGTACCTTTATTCCTAGTTTCCAAAACTTTGGAGGAATCACACTGTCCTTTAGGAGGTGAATGAATATAAAGTTGGTACATCCAGACAATGGAATATTATTTAGCCCCAAAAAGAAATGAGCTATAAAATCATGACAAGACGTTGAGGAACCTTTGATGCGTATTACTAGGTAAAAAAAGCCAATCTGAAGATCTTACAAACTGTGGGATTCCAACTATACATGTTCTGGAAAAAGTAAAACAAGTGAAAAGAAATCGGTGGTTGCTAGGAGTTACTGAGGAAGGAGGGTTGAATAGACAGAGCACAGAGGATTTTTAGGTCAGTGAAACTATTCTGTATGAAACTACAGTGGTAGACATATGTCATTACACATTTGTCAAAACCCACAGAATGTACAGCATTAACAGTGAACGCTAATGTAAACTATGATCTTTAGTTATAATGATGTGTCGATGTAGGTTCATGGATTGTAACTAATTAACTGCTCTGGTGGCGAATATTGATAGAATGGAAGCTTGTGCATGTGTGAGGCAAGAGGCAAATGGGAGCTCTCTGTATTTTCTGCTCCATTTTGCTGTGAACATAAAACCACTGTAAAATATAAAGTCTTCAATAATTTTTATTATGCACTAAAGTAAGAACAATATTTGCTGATCCAGACCAATGGGTTACTCACGCGCAACTGATCATGTCTTCCAACTTGAAGTTTCTCATTTTGGAAACTTTATTAGGCTGAAAAATATTTGCAGCTCACATATAATTAGGAACATAGAAAATAACAGACCACTCATGTGTTTTGTTTCAGGAGATACTGATTTTCTCTCTAAAAGAGTTGAGAGTCTTTGAAGATAAAGAGGCTACCTGTCTGTATTCCTAAGATCTAAAATAATGTCTACTATATAGTAGGTACTCAATTAATTATTGTTGATTGAGTGAACAAAAAAATTATTTTTTAAGTGTTTTTCTTAAGGAGTCTGGGAATCATAAAATCATAATGACTAAATGATATTGGGTGCTTTGTGCTCCTCCAAATTTCACATATGGCAGCCTCAGTCCTCAATGGCAATATAATAGTGGATATCAACCCAAGAAAGGGGAAGAATTGGAAGATAAAACAAATGCAGTATAGAGTGGCTAAAAAGAAAACTCAAAATAAGACGGCACATTGTACTTGATACATATCAAATGTTATATTTAATGTATATGAATAAAACTGTTGAGGTAAAAGATAAATATTTTCATCTGGAATTACTAAAATGAATTTAAAAACCAGTGCTATTAATATGAAGTGCATATGCAGATAGATGATAGATAAATAGATGATAGATGATGGTGAGAGAGATACAGTTTGCAAACGAATGAAAATGATTTCATACAAGGACACTAACAAAAATAAATTTCTATGTCAATATTACACAAAATAAATTTTAAATACAAAGCATTACTAAAATAAGGTTACATTTTGGATATGCTGTTATGTACTAAGTTGATAATTTACTTAAGATTTCATTCTTCGTGTTGTACATTCTACAGATTTCAACAAGTCTATGATGACGTGTATCCATCATTATATTGTCATTCAGAGCAGTTTTATTTCCCTGAGCTCCAACTATTTACTTCTCCCTTATGTTCCTATCATTTGCAAAGAATAAAAGAAGGATGAGTGGATTATCCTAAGTGAAAACTCCTCAAATCAAGTGTAAATGTAAATGTCTTCTCATAATTCAATGTTCTTACAATTCTTCTCAAGCAATATCTTATTTATTCTCCATAAAAATACATGTGCTATGTATTTTCCATGCAGATTAAGACAACTGTAGTCTGTATAATGTACTTTCCATAATGTGGTTTTAAAACATCATGAATAAATTAAGTAATTCTGTTTGATTTATTCTTGTTATACTCATGGTGTATGTTCTGTTATACATTTTTAATTTGGTTTATGAATTTGTTATACTATGTCGATCTCCAATTCATAGATCTGAATTTTGCTATTTTGTATGAAATGCTCTTAGTTTACATAGACAGTAGTTAATGGTTGCTATATAGTGAGCAAATTAGACTTTTGCACCAATTGTTCAGTTTTCTCTTGACTCACTGATTTCATTTTTTTTTTTTTTTGAGGAAGATTTTAGCCTGAGCTAACATCTGCTGCCATTCCTCCTCTTTTTTGCTGAGGAAGATGGGCCCTGAGCTAACATCCAGGTCCACCTTCCTCTACCTTATGTGTGGGACACCTGCCACAGCATGGCATGCCAAGTGGTGTGTAGGTCAGCACCTGGGATCTGAACCAGCGAACCCCGGGCCGCAGAAGCAGAATGTGTGAACTTAACTACTGCGCCATCAGGCTGGCCCCACTAATTTCATTTTTATTTGTAGGTTTAATCTCAGATCAACTACTTACAGCCAATACTCAAGTTTATGTTTGCAATTGTTTGAAGTAAAGTTTTCTAAAACTTTTATGCTATGGATTTATTTTGGTTTTGCTAGAAATAATTAATAATTCATATTTTACACAATTAGGTCATCTGACAAAGCTATTAATTATTTTAGAATGTCTAAAGTTATTTTCACCCAATTTTGTGATTTTTACAGGTGTTTTATGCATGTTAGGATTTGTTTTTATCACTATTTTGCTAATAAATAAGAGCCATTTTTCTAAATAGAAGTCAGTACATTAACATCCAAATCAAGGCAAGCTGATTAAACAGGGTTTCTATGAATTAATAGTAAAATTAGTAAGTCATATAGAAAATATAATATAAAGTTTTAGTCTCTGAAATATTATTTTTTCAATAATTATTCAATTAATTTGGATTAATCTATTAGTATTATCACAGATAAATCTTTAGACAGATAAGTAGAATCATACACTGTCTTTTTGTGGTTTATTTCACATACCATAATATCCTCAAGGTTCATCCATGTTATATCACATGTCAAAAAAATTCCTTCCTTTTTAAAACTGAATAATATTACATTGTGTGTATATATAATATTTTGTTTATCTATTCGTTCATCATTGGACACTTGGGTTGCTTCCACCTTTTGGCTATTGGGAACAATGCTGCTATGAACATGGGTGTAGAAATATCTCTTTGAGACCTTGATTTCAACTCTTTGGGGGTATATACCAACAAGCAGAATTGCTGGATCATATGGTAACTCTTATTTCCTTTTTGAAGGACTACCATACTGGTTTCCATAGTGACTGCACCATTTTGCATTCCCACCAGTAGATGTGTTCCAATTTCCCCATATCCTCACCAACACTTGTTATTTTGATTTTTTATAGTAGTCATGTTTACTATTTATTTTAATCACTAAATCATGTTCAGAATATTTTTCTTCAGTATTTTGGTTTTAATGTAAAACCAAATATAAATTACATATAAATTATATTTTTCTACTATTATTCCCCTATAAATATTTTATATAATTACTTCATCAAATTTTTAAGATACTTTTACTGTTACTATTTTCATTTCAATACCCTATAGTAAAGGTTCTTGAAAATATGTCAATGATGCATTTGATGTGGACTCTTTTGTGAATGGCTGTAAGTCAAACATATATTTTCCTAAACTCTCATTTGTGCAGATCACTCCATGATGTTCAAATTAGGCTTTGATTTTACTATGTTAAACTTTTCTACTTGTGCTTTCTACCATATAGCTAATCCTATTTGCAACAAGATGGTATTGTTCTTTTGTTAAAATGACATTGTTTTGAGTAAGGCCATCCATCCACTTCCCACGGCACTTTCCTGACATATTTGTTTTGTTGTGATTTATTCAATTCAAATAAACATGCATTTTCTTCAATACTCCACTGCGTTCCAAATGTCACCTAAGCTATGCAAGGGATCAAAACATAACACCAATGCTTTCCTATGGAAACTCCTAATATTGAATTCAAGATGAGTCATGAAAATCTTAAGCAAAATGAATATATTATTCATTTGTCTTTTAACTTAGGTAAATGCTTATTATCTTTCTCAAACGTTTAGCCTTTGTTGTATTTATTATTTTACTTTTTTATC
Organism: Equus przewalskii; assembly: GCF_037783145.1. Taxonomy (NCBI): domain Eukaryota; kingdom Metazoa; phylum Chordata; class Mammalia; order Perissodactyla; family Equidae; genus Equus; species Equus przewalskii. The sequence continues at coordinate 18,789,942 of NC_091861.1, forward strand.
TGGCATTTTGGTTACTACTTTATATTCTATTCTACTGAGAACATATTTTTTTCATTTCCTACACATTTGACATTCCTATCTGGCAGATTTCTATGTTATTTACTACTGTACAAGTAATTATTTCTTTTCCCTTTATATTTTACTCTCTGTGACATCTTCATAACTAATTGATAATTTTTGTCATGCAGGATCAATATAACAACTAGTTAATATAAGTGAGTAAGATTTATTGCTTTGATTTTTCTCTTGACTCCTTTTGATTTTCGTTTTAATTCTTCATGTATTTTACTTTTCTTATCTTTATTTACTAAGCTTCAAAAATATCTTTATAGAACTCTTTAGATAATTTTAATGTCATAATTATTCTTTAAATTTTATACAAGCTTTACATACATTTTGTACTTTCTGGACAATTACATTTTATTTAAAGCTTGAGAATAAATACAAAGTTTATATCGTTCCAAAATATTTAATAAAAAGAAATAAAGTTCATGTAATCAGAGCAGACTAGTAGATGAAATGCTTTCCCACTCATGAATAATGGTGCATCTTTTACCTCAACACAAACAGCATAGCTTATAAAAAGCGTAGTATTTTATTCTCATCCTATCTGCATAAGATGAAAATTTCACAAGCTTTCTGTCAACTTGACTGGGCCGTAAAGCCCAGCTATTAGGTCAGACATCATCCTGGGCATTTTTGTGAAGCTGATATTTGGATGAGGTTAACATTTAAATGGGTAGACTTTGAGTGAAGCAGATTCCTCTCAATAATATGGGTAGGCCTCATCCAATCAGTTGAAGGTCTTAATAGAACAATGGCTGACCCTCTCCCTGCAAAGCAAGAAGGAACGCTGGCAGCAGATGGCTTTGAGTTCAAACTGCAATGCAAACCACATCCTGTTGGTTCTGTTTCTCTGTAGAACTCTACCTAATAAATATCCTTGAAGGTAATTCTTTATCAAGCATCTGTTTTAGCAGAACAAATTGGGTTATACTAACACTTACATTACTTTTCTTGAAATCACATTCATTTTTTTATTCAAAATTATATCTATGATTTATCTGCCTAGTGGCAATGTGCTATTTGTGGTGAAGATAAGAAAAGTATACAATAATAAACATTCAGACCAGTAGTGACATAAATCTGGGTGAGCGTAAGAAAGAGTTGTGTGTTCTTATCTCATTAATTTATGATGGGACTCTTTTTGTCTTACCTTAACATTCAGAAACATTTTGCGTCCTGCAATTATCTGTCCAATAAACTTCTTTCTCACTCAGATTCCACAACATATCCCGGAAGTCCTCTGCCCGTAAACAACAATGACTAAATTTCCCAAGAGATGAGTTACCTTATTCAAACAATCAAATGATTCTGTGAAAACGTGGAAGGACCACCTTTACTTTACCTAGTTAACCTGAGTTACCAATTAAGTAGACATTTCCTTATCAGATGTAGTTATTGGTCTAACTTTATTCCCGTATTTTTTGTACTGGAGACATTTAACATGGTCTTATGTAAAGATAAGTTGCATAAAAATATGGATTAACTATACCAGACTCTACATTCTATTTTACATCCTATTTTCCAACTGACTACACGTAGGTACACTATCTGATTTTTGAAACATGACTCTCCGAAGTCTAATAAGCTACTGAAATCTCTCATTATTAAGTGTGCATTACTGTACTGCTTTATTTTTGAGTAGCTCTAGGTCATTACACACCTCAAAGTGTGATATATCAGATTAAAAAAGAGAAAGTATTATAAGAAATAAAACATTCAAATTCCTCTCATAATTAAGAATGCAACATAGGAAAACTTAATTTAGAAATAGATGAGCACATTACCTCAGGGAAATTTGGAAAAGGTCATACAAAGACTGGTTATTAAAAAACACTCTTCCACATTTCTTGTGTTGTTCAATCATGATGCTTTAGTGATCAAAAATTTAGGAAGAACTAAGAGAAAATAGTTTACATAGATTTATTTTTGTCACATAGTTTTAACTCTACATCTATAATTTGCACAAATATTGCTTTTAATTTTTGTTTGGAAAACTATATTGAAAACAGGGTCAATAAATTTAAATTCAAATGTCCACATGATCACATAATTACTTTACTTTCATAACCATGAGAACTATGACAGTCACAAATGCTAGATTAAAGAATGATACTCACACCCTGGAAATACAACAAAATGTAACCCAATGTCCGCATAGGCAGATGGGTGCAATGTACTATGGTGGATGTTTATTGAAGTTTATTTTGAAGTGATCTATTATTACACTCATTATTTCAGTTTATTTAATTTATTGAGCCACTAAGCCAAGGCCAGATGACTAAAAAGAGTGACTTGATGCTCCCTCCCCACAATACTGTTTAAGAGCCAGTTGATCCTATCCATTGGGCATCAAGTGTTTTTGGCTATGCTAAGAGGGAGAGCTCTGCTCACTTGATGGGCCTTGAAGTTCCTGAGGATATGTATTTATATATATATACTTTTCAAACATATATTTATACTTTTCTGAACAATTTTCTTTCTGAATAAATTCAAATCACACAGCATGTATTTCAACCCTCTAGTTCGAATCCACATCCAAACCCATACATCCAATTTCTTAACTTGTTTTCTGGCTTAAATTATAATCATCAGTACTAGAATCATTCTCATCATCTCCACTGCTATAACAGCTAACACGTATAGAATGCTTATTATGTTCCAGGCACTGTGCAAAAACTTCCATGCATCGTTTCATTGAATCCTCACAGCACACTCACATAGCACCCACTGGGGAAAATGGGGTTTAAGTAGATCACCAAGGGTTTGTATCCAAGAGGTGATGGAGCAAGGATTTGCTCCCAGCCTCTCTGATTCCAGAGTGTGCACTATTTATCACTACCCCACTGTGTGTCTTAAATACAGTCTCAACAGTGTGAAAACAAAACTCCTGGTCCTTTACACTAAATTCACTGCTCTTCCTAGTTTCCCTGTCTTACCAAAGATCGGTGCCAGCTTCTTCCCTCGTCCACGTTCTCATTTCTCCCCTAGGTTGTGATAGTCACCTTTGAACTGCCAATATCACCCGGATAACAAAACCAGACAAAGACAACACAAAGAAGGAAAATTACAGGCCGATATCGTTGATGAAGATAGACACAAAAATCCTCTACAAAATATTGGCAAACTGAACAGAGCAATACATTAAAAGGGTCATATACCATGATCAAGTGGGATTTATATCATGGATGCAGGGACATTTCAACATCCACAAATCAATCAATGTGATACACCACATTAACAAATTGAGGAATAAAAATAACATGATCATCTCAACAGATTCAGAAAGAGCATTTGACAAGATCCAACATCCATTTATGATAAAAAAAAAACTCTTAATAAAATAGGTATAGAAAGAAAGTACCTTAACATAATGAAGGCCATGTATGATAAACCCACAGCCAACATCACACTCAATAGTGAAAAACTGAAAATCATGCCCCTGAGAACAGAAACTAGACAAGGGTGCCCACTCTCACCATTTCTGTTCAACATAGTACTGGAGGTTTGGGCCAGAACAATTAGTCAAGGAAAAGAAATAAAATGTATCCAAATTGGAAAGGAAGAAGTGAAACTCTCACTGTTTGTGGACATGATCCTATATATAGAAAACCCTAAAGAATCCACCAGAAAACTATTAGAAATAATAGATAACTATAGCAAAGTTGCCAGGTATGAAATCAGCTTACAAAAATCAGTTGAATTTCTGCACTCTAATAATGAACACAAAGAGATCTCAAGAATACAACACCATTTGTAATCACAACATGAAGAATAGAATATCTAGGACTAAATTTAACCAAGGAGGTGAAAGACCTATACACTGAAAATGATAAGACATTACTGAAAGAAATCCCAGATGACATAAAGAAATGGAAAGATATTCCATACTCATGGACTGGAAGAATAAACATAGTTAAAACGTCCACATTACATAAAGCAATCCACAGATTCAATGCAATCCCAATCAGAATCCCAATAATGTTCTTCACAGAAATAGACCAAAGAATCCAAAAATTTATATGGAACAACAAAAGACCCCAAATAGCTTCAGCAATCCTGTGAAAAAGAACAAAGCTGGAGGTATCACAATCCCTGACTTCAAAATACAGTACAAAGCTATAGTAATCCAAACAGCATGATACCAGCACAAAAACAGGCCTCCTTGCACTTCACACATTCCTGGATGTCATGACCTCTAGCAGCACATTTTTGTTCATGGTGGTGGTGGCATTTTTTTGTTTATTTTTTATTTTAGTTTCTCTCTTTTGTGTGATTTCATCTTTCCAGCCTATTCAGTGGACATGTAGTTCAATGTGCTATGCACATACTATGAATGATTGCCAGCAAAGATATGAAAAATGACACTGGACAGTTAGTATTGGCCACACAGTGAAGAGTATTTGGTTACCATGCCAAGGACTTAAAGGTACTTCAATTATTTCCTATAAGTGAACATGCTGTCAGCCCCCCGTACCTCGCTAATTTTAGGTTACCTGTTCATATATGGTTTTAAACTTACTTTCTTTGGGTCAATGGTCAAAATCATCACTTTCAATCTCTCCCTCTTTCTTTCTCTGTCCTTAAGGTAACTAATTGAAGTTCAAGATGAAGGAAAGCTTTCTATCATCGAGTTTTGGTTTAGGAGGCATTCTGGTTGATGATAACACTGTTCTCTCTGGTACTCACTGTGAAGGACGTTGCTTCCTCTGCCCTTGGTGTCTGTGCTGGCATCCACTGCTGATGCTGGCTATCTTGCCACAGCTTCCAATCAGTAGATATGTCCTCTATGCAATCTCCTTGTCCAGATCTAGGACACTGCAAATTTACCACCCTTTCCAGCATTGCTGTGTCCTCTGCATGGCTCAGGCATTCTTGGCTGTCTCTTCACACCAGATTGCAAAGCCCTCTGTTGGCCTGAAGTCAGGCCATCTATAGTTCTTGGCCTTTCTGAGTACAGGCTTCTCTAACAGATTTTTAGTTTCCACAGACTACATCCAGGGAAGAGAGTCTCAAATCTCCTCTGGTTTGAAAATCTGTTTAAAGTCGTTTGGTGTTCTATCATACAACCTCACAATATGCCTTCAAGTTTTGAACCTAGGAGAGAAAGGATATGGGAACCTTCTTAAAAACAAACACCATCACTTTGGAGGACTGTTGCACAATTTCTCACAAAACTGAACATACTCCTACCATGTTATCCAGCAGTCACACTTCTTCATATTTACCCAAAGGAGTTAAAAATTTGTGTGCACACAAAAACCTGGGTATGGATGTTTATGGCAGATTTATTCATAATCATCAAAACTTGGAAGCAACCAAAATATCCTTCAGTAGGGGAATAGATAAATAAACTGTGATACATCAGACAATGGACTATTATGCAGCAGTAAAAATAAATGAGCTATCAAGCCATGAAAAGACGTGGAGGAATCTTAGATGCATATTACTAAGTGAAAGAATCCAATCTGAAAAAGGCTACATACTGGATGATTCCAACCATAGGAAAATTCGGGAAAAGGCAAACTGTGGAGACAGTAAAAAGATCAGTGGTTGCCAGAGGTTGGAAGGAATGAGCAGAGGGAGGAATAGGTGGAGCATAGAGGACTCTTCAGTCGGTGAGAATATTCGGTATGATACTGTATTGATGGGTACATGTCACTATGTACTTGTCCAAACCCATAGAGTGTACAAGACCAAGAGTGAACCCCATGTAAACTACAAATTTGGGGTGATTATGCTGTGTGAATGCAGGTTCCTCAATTGTAACAAATGCACCACTCTGGTGGGGGATGTTGATAATGGCTGTGGCAGTTCATGTGTAGGGGTAGGAGACATATGGGAAATCTCTGTATTGTCCTCTTAATTTTGCTGTGAACCTAAAACTACTCTAAAAAAATTAAGTCTTTTTGGGGGCCAGCCCTGTGGCTCAGTGGTTAAGTTCTCATGCTCCGCTTTGGCAGCCCAGGGTTTCACCAGTTGCGATCCTGGGCGCAGACCTAGCACTGCTCATCAAGCCATGCTGAGGTGGCGTCCCATATAGCAGAGCCAGAAGGACCTACAACTCCAATATACAACTAGGTACTGGTGGGCTTTGGGGAGAAGAAGAAGATGAAAAAAAAAAGATTGGCCATAGCTCGGGTGCCAATCTTTAAAAAAATAAAATCTTTTTTAAAAAAACACATCTCTTCTATCTCTTCTTGCCTAGATATGAATCTTCTCTTTCCATCCCCCAAATGGGTTTTATCTTTTTGTCTTGTAGGAAAACAGTAATTTCATGTATTTCTTCAATCTAATGTTTGCGGACTTATAACTACCTCCTTCAGGCTTCTGTTCTTTATTTTATGTCAAGATTTCTAGAGTACAAAAACCTCTTTTCTCTAAAATGTTTTGCTCTTGAACATGAAAACCAAGGCTTTCAAATCTCTATCAGTCTCCAAAAGGTATAAAATTGTAAAAAAATGACAAAAACTTTGTGGGGGGGTGTTGGGTGAGGGTTGATGGAAGTGAAAGATGAGCGTCCATTTTCACCTTACGTGCATAAGTATACATAATTAGAAAATTACATTAGGAGAAAGACAAGACAGACTAAATTAAAGTTTCAAAATACATTTTGTCCATGGGAGTGAAGGGTATTAAAAAGAAAACTGTGATTTTTCTGTAAACTTATAATTGAAATGTATTTTAACATGCACTAAAAGTTGACTGGAATGACTTTGCATTTTATATTTTCATGATAATACACCCAACTCGTGAAAACTCCATCTTTTCGTATTCAAATTGAAGACCCGGCATTGGTGCTCCGCAGAGAGAATCTGTACAGTGTGTTGTAAAGTCTTAGTACCCAAAAAAGATGGAATTTACTCTGTCCTTGTTCCACCAGCAGAAAATAATTAGATACCAATAGAGAAGTGGTGAAGTGTAGCCATGCTTTTGAATTAGAGTTTCATTAATTCTCCCTTTGTCTTATATCTAATGTGATTTCAAATTCAAAGTAATTATATTTGGACAGGGTTCTTCAGTTAAAAATGAAGTTGATTACAGGAAACTTAGACTCTTGTGTCCTTGAAAGCAGTAAACAATTATAGTCCGTCACTGAATGTGTCTCTTTTCCTCAGAAAGTCACAAGGAGCTACATTTAATTACACATATCATACCACATTAGTAAGGGATTTACAGTCTATTTATTATCGAGATCCTCAAGATCTTACAGGGTTATTTTTAAAAAATGAAAAATAATTCTTTTCATCTAATTAATACTCCAATTGACAATGCTTTTTGCACAATTAAAAATCTCATTTTTGGGGGGCCAAGAAATGGCATAGTGGTTAAGTTCACACACTCTGCTTCAGCGGCCCAGGGTTCGCTGGTTTGGATCTTGGGCACAGACCTATGCACTGCTTATCAAGCCATGCTGTGGCAGGCATCCCACATATAAAGTAGAGGAAGATGGGCACCAATGTTAGCTCAGGGCTAATCTTCCTCAAAAAAGAAAATCTCATTTTTGTTATGAAATATAAAACACATTTTGTCTTTGAAATGTGAGTTATTTTATAAGAGAAAGTGTGTGGAATATAAATAAATGAATAAATAAATTGCATATTTTGTATATTAATGAACTTGTGACTAGGCCAAGAACTAGATATAACTAGTACATGAGAAATATTGGCTCATTGTCATGAAGAGTCCTTATGTGTTTGCTAGTTACTAAATAAAGGGGCTGAAACGAAGTTGGAATAAGCTAGATGCCAGCTGAACAATTTATCATAATCTCTGGGGTAATGTGGCCCTGTTTCTCTTTCTGAATAAATGGAGGAATGGCAGTCTGTAGAGATAATATCAACAAAGGCTTGACCACTTTAAAACTTTTCCCTTCATTCCAGTGGGTAACAGGAGAGCCAAAATTTCATCCCACCCGTGACAACCGCCATCATCAATGAGGGTTTTAGATACCTTGAGATCCTCAAATATGTCCGCTTACAATTGGAGCTAAGTAGCACAGAATTGTAAATTTAAATAAGCAAATATTAGTAAAGCCCTCAATAATATGCCAGGCTCCGTGGTGAAATCAAAACTCAGACAAACTGAATTTAGAAAGTTCACTGGATACAATCCACAAAATCACTTGTGTATAAATATGCAAAAAATAATTATATTTCGATGTGTCAACAAAGAACAAATATAAATGAGATTTTTAAAATGTAGAAATAGATTTTTAAATATAGAACTATATAGATTTTTAAATATAGAAATAGATTTTTAAAATATAGAAAAAGATTTTTAAAACAAAATTTGCAATAGCATCAAAAAGGAACAATTTAGGAATAAATCTAAGAAGTATGAGACCTCTGCATTGAAAACAATAAAATGGTATTGATATGAATGAAATTAGACTTATGGAATTGGAGAGATGTATCATAAATATAAATTCGAACATTCAATAATGTTGTATTGTTAATAATCTCATGTGGTTCATTTTCCGGAATTTGTGAAGCTGATTCTAGAATATACATGGAAATGTAAAGGACTGGGAGTAGTCAAAACAATTTGAAGATGAACAAACCTGGAAGATTTACACTACGAGATATCAAAAATATTAATATTCTATAGTAATTAAAGCTGTGTGTTATACGCACAAGATGGATAAACTGAGCAGTGGAACAAAATAGAGAGGCTAGACAAAGATTCCAACATGGAGACATCCTGACTTCTAACATACATGACACCACAATTCTATAGAGAAAATTTTACCTTTTCAATAAATTTTGCTGAGTCTTTGACTATCCTTTTGAGAACATTGTGCCTTGACTCCTACCTTACGCTACAATTACAAATCTATCCCAGATGTATAGTGGATCTAAATGTGAATAGCAAAACAATAAAGCTTTTAGAGGAAAAGATAGGAGATCATAGCAATGGCTTTGGAGGTGACACAAATTTCTTAAATAGAATATAAAAAGCATTAAGCATTAGTCACAAAAGAAAACTGCCCTGTGTTAAAATTATGTATTTTATTCATTGAAGATGCCACAAGGAGAGTGATAAGGCAGCGTAAAAAGTACAAGAAGATATATACCAAGCATATGTAGAATGAGGACTAATATCCAGAATAAAACAGATATAAAACTACATATAAAGAACAGAATATATATAAATAACTACTACGAATTGATGAGAACGTCAGAAAATCCAAGCAAAAAATTGGACAAAAGGCTTGAAAAGATATCTTGCTCAATACCATACACATTTGGTCAATAACACATGAAAAGTATCTCAATTTTATTTATTAGGAAAATTTAAATTAAAATTGTTACTAGTAAACACACACTATACTGATTGTAATGAAAATAGATAAAAAATATCTAACGTATTTTCATACAGTGCATATTTTTATCAAAAGACATGCACTGGCTTGTTCATAGAAACGGTCATGATGATACTCCTAACAAGAAACTGTACCAATGCTCCTCAACGTTAAAATGCATAAATTAATTGTGGTGGAATCACATAATGACGCTTCTATGAAGTCATGGAAGAATCTCACGAACACTGTTGAATCAAAACGTCCGGACACCAAAGAATATATCTTGTTATATTTCATTAAGTACAAAACTAGCAAAACAAGTCAATGTTGTGAGAATTTAGGACAAGGGTAATAAGTCTCCACAATTTACCAATTTTACCAACACAGTAGCATTTCAGAACAAAAGAAAATGAAGAAAACAACACATTATATGCAGTTTTAGCAGCTATTTATCAGTATAATTTCCTAGTCTCTTGTTATTATTGACATAACCCTGTGGAAAGCAACTTGGCTTTCAAAGAGGAATCATTTTATTTTGAATCTTCTTTGCAGAAAATTCCCATAAACTGAAGTGCTTTCAGGAAGATATTCACTATACAATGTATTTCTCATAGCAAAACTTTGAAAGCAACCCAAGGGTCTCATAGCTATGGTACCGTGAAGCTGGCTCAGTCTGGCTCTGGAGAGTTGACTGTGTGAACTCTTTCCAGGTTCACACTCACTGACATCATGTTGGCAGCTCTTTTCTTTGAAGTACTGGTTGTTTAACATTTACTAGTACATCGCTGAGTGAGAACAAATACACTTTTGGTCTAGCGCATATTTGCAATATCAAACAGCAATTAAAATTGAGTCTTTACACTATTCTGCTAAAACATGCTTCCTTACAGGTAACATTTTTTATATTGCCATTCAATTTTACATATAGATGATAGCAGTCAGTTAAAATAATACACGAAGGAAAAAACAACTAAGGGGAAATTCTACAGAGAAAATGATTTTATCACTCTTATGCTTTCCTGTATTTTTAAATTCTCTTAAAGATTATTTTATTATAAAATTTAAAAATATACAATTTATTTGCTTTTTAATTTTATTCATAATCGCTGCAACTAATGAGAATCTTTGTAGAATTCTTATTTATTATGAAAAGCATAAGACCTAACAACTCGAAAGTTTATATTAGCTAACGCTCACTGCTTAGTTTAAAATGATACATCAATATCAATCTTATTTTTTCCAAATGTCCTAATGGTTTCATTTAGAACACTTACATAGTTTATCTTAAAAGAGAGACAATAAAGAAAAGATTAACATCTTGCTATGTTGTTATAAAATTCAAAAGATATGTGTAAAACAGTAAACTCCATTAAAGAGGATTAAATCCACTAATTATAAAAATCTGTGAATATTTCTGTAGAGATCCAGTACGTATGACATTACCTTTTAAGATTTATATTTCAAATGTAAATTAAAAACTATCAAGCCAAAAAAATTATAAGCACAGAAACCTAGGAGAGCCATAACGCAAGTCAAGCAAAGGTTAGACTGTCTCATTTGTGGCCAAGATTGAATTCATTGTAATACAATCTCAGCTTCATATTTTCTAGTATGAAAGACAATAGATGCTGTAAAATCTGGATAGTTACAGAGGTAGGTAGATAAAATATGATGTTTGTGTATCTTCTGTTTAAAACATAACCTTTTGCCTTATTTTGTGAGTCACACTATATAAATTTGAGTTTTAATACATTATGTAATACATTTTAATGTCTCCAGTTTGAAAGGGGAAGGGCTCTTTCTGCCTAGAAGAATTTATCAGTTGATCCAGTACAAATGAAATGATTTTAATATATTCCTTTTTGGAGCAATGTGAAGAATTGTGAACGAATTATATTTCTACTGGGCAGAAAAATCCAATATATTATAAAAATAACAGGGATGGGATAGTCCACAGCACAAGGTTAATGTGTTATAACTCAGATCAACTTTCAACACAGGTCAGACTTTCCACAAGAATCTCATTTAACAATATATTGCCAAAGTAGGCATTGCTAAGGCTACATTTGCCTCATTGTCTCTTTAGCATGCCCTTTAACCTTCCTCTCAGACCTTCTAGCACCTTCCGGTGTACTTCATGGACCAATTGAAATTGTAAGTCAAGTTGTGCTCTCAGAGCTCTCAGTTCTATGTAAAATAATAATAAAAGGTTTTCCGTTGGCACCAAGAATGGCGGCTAAAGTGCTCTGAGGTGTGGTTTCCCTTTTGGAACCACGAGAATTAAGTGAGAAGGTTCCTCACAGCGTAGATACATCTTCAAACCAGAATGAGTCAAAGCTATAGTGTGGTTTTCATTGTCCCTGAGTTTTATTCTATTAAAAAAAATCATATGCAGCATTATGATGGAGCAGACATTTTTTTTGAAACCTTGTGATACAAAATACAGAGAGATGCTGGTTTAAACATAAAGTGGCTTTTCGTATAGACAGCTGAGCTCAGAAGACAATAGAAGTCACCAGGGCCAAAACAGAGAAGGAAAAAACACAAGAGTGAGAAGCAAGCAAGGAGGTACTTATGCATCTTAGCAATAAAGCTTAAGCCTTTAAAACAGCACAACCTTAAATCCTAGCTCAAGGTCGGTTCAACATACTGAGTCCCACCCTTCATCCCTGAAATGCCCAGAGACCACAGAGAACGTAATAATCACAGGCTGGGTTTGCAGAGGAAGGAAAGCAAATCTCTCGAGAACGTGTATCAACAAGCTTGCCTTCACACGGAATTGCTGCTATCTGCCTAGTTTCTGAAAAGCTAAACAAAAAATTTTAAGTGGTTCTGGATTTACATCAAAGTAGGCAGATTGTACCAATTTTTCTGACACTGATAAGAATGAGTTAGAATTCAACCAGCAAAAGATAACTAGAAAAAACAAAATACAAAATATATTTGGGAAGTAAACAACACACTGGGAAAAAACCTTGCAGATAACTGTAATCATAATGGAAATCAGGACTTTACTTAGAACTAAAAAAATGAAATTATTGCACACATACAACAACTTGTCATTTGCACTTAAAATTTTACTATTAAATGCTTACAATGCAGGATAATTACAAATTAAATAACCATTTAACAACTTACAAATTGAAAAACAGAGCAAGTTGAAAAGAAATTCAAGGGAAGGCAATAATAAAGAAAAAGCTAGAAAATAATGAAATAGAAAACAAGGTACAATTGAAGTGCCCGAAAACCTAATAGCTTTGTGCAAAGAATTATGAAATAGGAAAATTTCTGGCAATAGTGAGCAAGATTGGCAAAAGGCACACAGATAAAAAGTATTACTCCATAAAAATAGAAATAGGTTCAAGAATTTTAAATGGGACAATTATGAACACACTCAGAACAATTTCTTTGAAAAATATACATTCCCAAAACTGACACAGAAAGAAATAATGTAAGGACCTAGAGTGGGTATAGGAATCGTCTTCCTCTCCCACAATATCTTTCTTCTTTGGGTAAGTGCATGAATTAAATGAGTCAATATATGTAACGATCTTAGAGTAGTGCTTGACATCTAGTAAGCCAAATCTTATCATCATCATGATCAACATCAACTTTTGAAGAAATTGTTTAGGTAACATATGGATGAGGTGTATATGATACTGTATTTATGAAATATACCCAAAAGTAAATTGTGCCATATCATGCACAAAAGAGAGAGACCAAGTACAGACACAAGTAATCATATGATCAGACAAGATTGAAAAAAATTATTGAAAGATAAACTTTTTTTTGACAAAAGAGAATTCCAGAATCTTTAATATGCTAAACTTAAAATGAATTCCAAGACATTGCATAAAAAATCTAACCTGTTTCAATCAAAGAACTGTCTTTCAAGACCAGTGTTTTCAAGCCCATCCATTTTAGAAGGAATACGAGAGAACACGCCTAGAATTTAAACAGCAGCCTTGTTTGGTTTTTAATATTAATCTTTATTAATTTGATGCTAAATGAACACAAGTGGTATTCCAGGTCAGAAGCATATTTCTTATTAAATTCCTCTCAGTAAATAATAAAGCCTTAGCATCTCATTGTTCTAGACCTTGTCCCTGGGGTATCGGGATGAAAGATGTCGGGACATTTTCCCCTGTACAATTAACAGGCGCTCTACCGATGAGGAGCAAGGAAAAATGGCTTTTCTCTCCTTGTAAAGAAGAATGAAACTGTTGCCCCCTTCCCTTCCTGAAAGAGTTTCCTCGGAAAAGTAATGATCCTGAATCTTAATTCCAAACCTTTTAGTATGTCAATAAAATATCTCCAGGAGTCAGAGAGTCCCCCGCCTTCCAGCTTTTAAAGCCTTGAGATGTCTCCAGGTTATGGGGGTCCATTGATCTGAATCCATAAATATTTAGGAAAATAACTACTCATTCTTCCCAGAACCCAGCGGTTTAACTTAGGGATATGCACCAGACTGTACGAGTTGCCCCCGTCCTTCAGAAAAGACAAAGTCTTATCACCCCTGTGAATCAGAGCAATTAACTAGATAAATGAGTAGAGATCCAACCCTCCAGGTATGTGAAGAGGCTCCAGAAGCTAGGGAGTTTTACAGGAACGCTGAGGAATCCAGAGAGGTTTTAACTCCCCCCAAATTAATTAAGCAGATTTTGGAAAGTTAAATAATTGGCAATCCTGAGCATACCATAGGGACACAGGAAAAAGAAAGTTCTGTTTTGTTTTCACTAGTTCTAATGACAAATATCTTATTGGTCGGACAAAAAAATTATAATTTAAATGTTATTAAATCTACCTCTAGCAAACCAAGTTTATAGGCTGTGTATAAAAAATTATCATAAATATTTCAGTCACCCATTTTTGTCTATAGGAAGCTTTGCGCTTTTTGTCCATATCATTTAAAGTTTCTCTTACATTTAGGCACTTGAACAAACATTTATTATCTCACAATTTCCGGGGGTCAGAAATCTGAATGAGGCTTTGCTGGGTGACTCTGGCTCCAAGTTTTTCATGATGTTGCAGGCAAGCTGTCTCACAAAGGGAGAGAGAGAGAAGAAAGAAAGAGAGAGCGCTCAACATCAAATCAACATGGAAGCCACTCTCTTTCCATATTCTAATCTCAGAATTGATATCCTATAACTTCTGTTGTATTTGGGTCAATAAATCCAGCCCACATTGAAGGGGAAGAGATTACACAAGAGCAGGGCAGGCAGCAACCTTAGATGCTAGCCACAGTTATCATTTAGACTTGGTAAAGAAATGTGGCTGGCATTATAGCCGCTAGGGACACTGTCCCCGAGAGTACTGGTAATAGCTGAAGCACCCAAGTGAAATTGGTTCTCATTGTTATAACTGTTTTTAAAGCAGTTTATAATTCCCTAAAATGATATAACACACAAACATGAAAATTTTAAAATTGATGACTGTGTTTTTACACAGAACACTTTCCAAAATATATGCAACCTAAAGTAGTCAGCCACCTTATACTCCTAATTTTCACAAATGATCTTTTATAATGGATGGTTTTGTTCTAAAATTGTATAACTATACCAGAAGCTATGACAGCCTGATCTCTTTAGTTAACACATCCTTACAATATTCTGAAAAGACTTTATATGCAGTAAATTCATGATTGGCATAAAAAATACTTTAACATTAAAGTTTAACTAGATTTGTATATTCTCTACAGGTTAAACACAAATATTTTGATCATTTATGTTCATTTCTTTCTTCTTATGCCAGCTTAGTTATGACTGGTACTCATTTACTAAGGTTCAAATTTTGGATTCTAGTTTTGCTTAAACAGGACTGAAATTAACAAGAATATTTTCAACTTTCATGTGCTGTCCCAGTAAAAAATTCAAATTAATGTCACAGCGAATAAAAACAATTTTTACAAAGGTTAATGCCAAATTTTCCAGAAAATGCTATCATCTCTCCATTTCCTGTTGATGAAGGGATTGAGAAAGAAGATAGAGACAAAAAAGTCATGAAGTTAAGGTAAGCCTTGGAAAGTTTTTACAATTGAATACAATGTAAAATTCGATAACAGTGAAATAAAAATAAATATTCATCAAGGGCTCCCAGGTGTCCAGAACTCTGCTGTAAGATCATCTCACAAGTGTTTTTACAATAATGACAGAGATGCTGCTCATGGGATAAAAAATTACGTTTGAAATTATTCCTATTATATTAAGATCTCCATAATCAAAGCAGTTTCTAGGCATCCAAACTTTATTTATCAATACTCTCCATCAACCAACCTATGCTAAAAGAAACCAATAAACAAACTATTCTCTATTTCCCACAACTTGCCCAGATTTCTAATACCCTTGTCTATATAGTGTTAGGCTTCTCAAGAATTGCATTTCCCTCTTTTCTCCACATCTCCAAATCTGATCTTTCTTTTGTCAACCAAGTTTCCATCTGTCCTGGGTGCATTTCTACACTTGGAGTGAACTCTTCCTCAACTGTACTTTCATGGCAGTTCATTGGGATCTTGATTAAGATACCAATTATTTTCTAAGTTGCATTTTAGTTGTATATGTAATCTTCATCTTTCCATTTTCTGATTGAAAGCTTCATAAGTCAGAATTCACATCTGGGCTATCCCTGTGTCTTCAGAATAGCTAGAACGATGTATTGCAGACTCTATGCAATTGACTCATTTGTATTGCACAAATGAACAAAAAAGACATCACACTGTTTGCAATTGGTAATTTCACAAATCAAATATAATTGTTTAGACCCATAAGAACTTAAGAGATGATAGATTCTGTACTGTTCAACTAAAGCAAGTAACACACACAATTAAGGTCCTTCAGCGTTGCCATCAAGCTGAAAGATAGATAATTAATCGGTTCCATAAAGTAAAATATATAAAGCAAGTGAAATCATAGAAATGAAGAATTACTTTACAAATTCCTGAGACTAACTTAAAAAAATAGTTTATAAATTTAGATACCAAGGGAAGACCTACAAAAAATAGCCCAGTTTTGTGTGAGTAATAAATGTCCTGATCCTAAGCAAATTCCATTAGTAATATTTACATCAAAACATTTAAGTAATTAATTTATTTTATGGCTATAAGATTCTAATGTAAACTAAATGCATGATTGTGCAAAATTTATTCTCCAGATTGGCTAAAATAAAGGACATGATGTGGAACTGAGAAATTGAAAGGGAAAATAATTCATATTTAATGAAAGGTCATTGCATTCTTAAAATGCTAACTTCAGAGAGGTCACCACTAAATACCACAAAATTATCATTGCAAAACCAAAGAGATGAGCCAATACAGAGAGAGGGAGATGAATGACTTGTGAATAACTCATATTTACATCCTCTCTAGCATATTCTTAGTCTGGAGATAAGTATTTTCTGTTACTATTACCTAAGGTGTATGCCCTAGAGTAGATTGGGCAATAGGCTACATTCCTCCTTTTTTTCTTATGTCTGTAACCTAAAGGTATTGTAACACATACCCTTTGTCATCAAAAAAGTTCAATTCACTTTATTGAAAAATATATGTATTCAGGTCTCAGGCATCTTGAGTTATGGGAATTTTGTCACTTGGATGAGTCTGGGACAAGGGGCCTCCAGCACCTCGGATGCCCCGGTATTTCTCATCCCAGGACTCGCCTGCGAAGTCCTAGAAAGCTCCTGAGATCTCAGGACTGGCTTCGTCTGGGCAGAGTGGTCAAGGCTGCAGCCCCTGGGGCCTGATTCTAAGATTCTCTGAGCCCCCGCTGTTGCTCACAGCATCCCAGCCCATCCTCTCCCTGCCCCTCCATTAGGATCCGCACACACTGGAAGCCACGTAACACACCCTGTAATGCACCCTGTTTGCCTTCCTGGGATCCCCTGCACTCCACTCATCCCAACCAAGCCTCAGTCTGGCCCTCGGTTGACCCTTCATCCCCCAAAAACGAAAAAAAATATGTAATGTATATGTATGTAGGAATAAGGAAGAATTGTATATGTAAGAATTGTTCATCATGCTGTCAGTTCCTCCTGGCTGATCGTCCAGGATTAAGGAGTAAGGGTAGAATCATATCCCCACTTCAACTGTCTTTTTAAATGTTACTTCACTGATGCCGAGTATAAGACTATGTAAACCGCAGACAAGAGGTTGAATCAAGTGACCACAGAAGCCTTAGGGGGAGTAGGAATAGAGACTGTTAACAAAATCACAGATGCTATGGGTTAAATGAATAAATTATAAAAATGAGACTGATGATAAACCTACTTCCCCACTTACAAATTCAGGTGCTGATTTCATGCTAGCTAACAATTAAGTTTACAGAATTGTAGAGAGAAGAAATAAGATCCATGAAATAACTAACCCATTTTAGTGTTCAATAAACTTAGCTATTATATTTGCATACTAGCCAACAAACAAAAATAGGAAGCATTATCATCATCTCTTTGTTCATTATCACAAGAGTTTTGAATGTAGAGTGGCTTGATTGTCTTCACATTTTTAAATTTTACATTTGTGTTAATACATCAGCTTTCCTAACCAACTTTTTAAAATACATGACTATTAATGAGATGCATGTTAATACATCTGTAAGTAAAGAACCTATAAATTTATCACACATTATGTATTCAACTCTAAGAATGAAATAATTACAAATAAAACTGCTTTTAGTATAGTGGTTAACTTTTATTTTATTTTTATTTTTATTTTTATTTTTTTTTAAAGATTTTATTTTTCCCTTTTTCTCCCCAAAGCCCCTCGGTACATAGTTGTGTATTCTTCGTTGTGGGTTGTTCTAGTTGTGGCATGTGGGACGCTGCCTCAGCGTGGTCTGATGAGCAGTGCCATGTCCGCGCCCAGGATTCGAACTAACGAAACACTGGGCCGTCTGCAGCGGAGCGCGCAAACTTAACCATTCGGCCACGGGGCCAGCCCCAGGCTAACTTTTATTTTAAAAATAAAAAGCTGAAACTCTGATTGCCTATATAGTCTGGCATCTAGTCAGTTTTGTCATTGTTCAATAATTTTCTATAAGCATTGTGGGCTTCTGGGAATTTCTAGTTTAAAGAATATGGCATTTGGTGTCATAAATAAATCAAACTTACCTTGAAGTAAGTTATTAACAGCAAAATTTAAAAACAAATTGTCATTAAGCATTTTAAAAGATGTCTCAAATAGAAAAATAAATGCATATTTTGAAATTTTTGGTAAATAGTGTTTAAAGTTTGATTTTATTTATATGGGAACTGATAATGCAATGAACTTTTTGCATGAGAGTTGTTACTTATCTTTTGAAATTTGTATTCTATTTCAAGGAAAAACAAGTATTTTTTGTACACTTTATTTTTAATTTAAACAGAGAGGAAAGGGGAAAAAGGAGAAAAAGAGCAGAGAAGAGGGGAGGGGAAAGATGATGAGGTCATAAGTCTACAATGAACATTCTAGATTTCTATAGTAAATTTTTAGGTAAGCAAAAAGAAGGAGTATAAACAGATTAATAAAATTTCACTGGATAAATTTAATTATACAGAAATGATTATATTCCACAAGCATTTTGTATATATCTTCTTCATGCAGCCATATAAAAAATCAGATATTTGATTTATTGATATGTAGAATGAATAACACATACATAAAAGACAGAAATATCTTGTCACATGTAAGCGACCACAGATCACTCAAGTGGGTGCTCCAAATTTAAAGATGTTTTCTGTGAAATCAGAAAAAAAGTGTGAAGCTCAAAGGAGATATATGTCTGATCAAGTTCAACATATTGTAGCTGTGGAAATTCAAGTAAAAATTGGGTGAATTCTCTAACCTCCAGCAGACAGTTAGTGGCTGAATTTTCTTGGTCTCAGTTGACTATTATATCCACTTTAATTGAATTACAGAACTGTTCTGATTTATATCATCTAAAAAATTATCATCTTAAAATATTTATAGAATCAAAATGATAAACTTCTTACTAATCTCATTAAAGTAAATATAATTAATTATTCACCTTACTTTCTATGTATTCAGATTCTCTCTGGACATTTTTATTTGTCATACTTTAAGGGTATATTATATATTTCTTAGTTGATAATTATTGCTACAGCTAAAGGATTTCAAATAATAAGTATATAGGGCTATATGGATCTGATAATGAATATAGTTGATATTTTGTAAACATTTATGCATTTTATAAAATCCACTCAGAGCTTTTTCTGGATTTCTTTAACATAAATATTTTAAGCCTGTGTGATAGGCTTATTTTTATATAGTGGATTATTTTTTTAGTATCACTACATATTGTAAATAAAATCATTAATTTATATAAGAGGTGAAGATATTAAGAAATTATTAGGGAAATGCATTAAATGACTGCGTCATTTCATTAAGGGGAAGACAGTAATCAGTTCATTTTCTCTATAGCTATTTATCTAGAATTTTTAAGTTAGTAAAATATCCAATTTTTATTTAGGCATTATGCCAAATAATGAATAAAGTCAAAGAAAAATAATTACTATTGAAGACTATCCTGAAGATAAAGTATGAATGTTTTTATTGGATTTATTTCCTAAGAGATTCTGTTGTAATCTCCGACTAATATAATTCTACATTCTTTTGGACCATAAAGGCAATTTACATTTTATTACTAGGTGTTTATTTGAACTTTTAAAATGACATGTTGAGCTGAACAATTCACATTTTTGCCAACCTGACTTTCTGAAACACACATTTGCATTGTCTTGAAAGATTTAAAAGTATTTGTGAAAAAGTCAAGTATTGACAAAATATCATTAATTTTTTTCTACTTTGCTTTCTCCTTTGTTAGAACTAAATGATCTAATTCTTCCAGGAGGTTTGTGTTTGTTTGTTTGTTTTGAGGAAGATTAGCCCTAAGCTAACATTCACCATCAATCCTCCTCTTTTTGCTGAGGAAGACTGGCCCTGAGCTAACATCTGTGTCCATCTTCTTCTGCTTTATATGTGGGATGCCTGCCACAGCATGGCTTGATGAGTGGTGTGTGGCTCCACACCTGGGATCTGAACTGGTGAACCTCAGGCCTCTGAAGCAGAGCGCATGATCTTTAGGGCTCCAACACCAGGCCAGTCGCCTTCTGGTAGTTTTTAAGAAAACTATGCTGTTATTTTTTTAATTAAGAGACAGATGAAAAATGACTGTCATGCACTTTAAGAGTAAGTGTGCTTTTCTGACTTCTGATATTCATCTGTAATGGAATTTGGTATATTTTTATTATACTAAAAATTATTTTTAATTGCAAACATGAGGAAATTATGATAGCAAATCACCCAGCTGAAAAGTGGAAGTCATCTTAATATTGATAGATTGATAGTGCTATATGTTACATGAAACAGGCAGAAAACTTAAGTATTATATTTGACGGTTTTACTTCAATATATCTTCTCAAAGACTTTACCTTCCAAGATTACTTTCTAGTTTTCTACATAGACTTTACCTTTTAGATTCTGAGTGACCTACATGTAACCTTTTGAAAAATACATACAAGACATCCAGTTTAATACATACGTATAGTAATGAATAGATTAGTAATCATGTATAATATTAATACGGTAGCAAATATACATCTGATGTATCATTGGTCACAGGAAATTTGTTTTGAAAATTATTTTTTGTATTTACTACGAAAATTATTGCCTTGGGGGAAAAGAATATCCTGCAGCACTTTAATGTGTCATTCTTTTCAACTGTAATTATTTGAATGGATAACTAAGCATGAATTCTGCCTTAGGGTTAACACATATCCAATTTGTTTCACAGATTAGCTAATTACAGGCAGATCACCCACCCACCTCTGCTCTAATCCCTTTACACTTTCAAATAATTTCAGATCCTACAGAAATATGTGATAGTTTTTATTAGGTCATCGTGAGAGTACACATGTTATAATTGCCTCACTTATGTTCTTCTGTTTCTTAATTCCCCTGTGGTTAGAGTAAGAGCTAAAAATTAGCTATGAGCACATTACAAGCATGTGGGGCAATAGGTAGAATGCTTTAACGAAAAACAAACTGAGCTGTCAATTTTGATTTCTTTCTGTAAAAGAATCTACGTGATAGAAACATATTTCAAGACATCATCGTGCCGTTTTAAGCTATTGCCTTCATATTTCACACCTATGATAGACCCATAGTTTAATATTTAATTCCAAGAGACACACAACTGCTGCTGAAAATTGTACCTTGAAGGACTCACTGTTCTCTTCAAGTACACAAAATAAGGCTATCTCAGAAAGTGGTATGCAGAGGCAACAGAAGCAGTCATCAAGAGAATTCTATAGAATATTTTCCTCATTTATTTTCATGTCACAATCTTGTGCAACTTCAATGTCTCTTAGAAGGAGTGATCTAAATGATAGAACAGCAATTCAGACTCTCTTAGAAGCAAATTTAATTAAAAGTTGAATTCATTATAAGGATATTTTCATATGAAATCCAAGAACAGAAATTCACTGGAACCAGACTCTTTGTCTTTTATTTTTCTCCTCTCTATGGGTATGTTTTAGTCTTTGTATCTTGCTTAAAATTTTTGTCTTTGATTATCTGCACCACATGGGAAGAAAATTGTCCAATGATGACTCAAAAGTACTCACCTTATGCTTTGGATCATTAGAAACAGTTTGGGCCAAGGCTCAAAATCTTAGGAAATATATGAATTCGCCTAAATCGGATCAGGTGCTACTTCTGGACCTTGCAATGATGACCAAGAGGTGAAGGCACGTTGTGTGAAGTTGATGGTTTCTACTTAAGCCATGGGCATGAAGAGCAATTACCAGAATAAAGGAAGATGCTGGTATATTTTCTTGCATTCTTATCCCATTACTTCATTTCCAATGACCTCCTCCAAACTAATTTTGCCACTCACTCTCTTGCTCAGACTCTGAAACCTTGAAAATATTGCTTTAGCAATCACCAAATCAAACGTTCCTTTGTATATCTAACCTGTGGTTCTTCTTTATGCCCTTCTGGTTTTACTTCCCACCTTACACAGCTTAGATTACAGGGGCTGATACTATAAAGGCTCTATCTAAACACTTTCAACACACTCAGATGTCTCATCACAGTCACCTAACAAAACTTCAACTACAGAAAAATACAACCGATAATTTCCTTCACCCAGTTCTGTAGACCAAATATTTCTGTATGCAAGTTACACAATCGGATCGACTGGCTATGCCTATGTATTTAGAGTCATCTGCTGCATAACAACATTTTGGTCGATAACGGACTGCATGTATGACTGTGGTCCCATTAGATTATTACCATACAGCCTAGGTGTATAGAGGCTGTACCATCTAAGTTTGTATAAGTACAATCTATGATGTTTGCAGGATGAAATCGCCTTAACAATGCATTTCTCAGAACATATCCCCTTCATTTAGCAATGCATGACCGTATAGTAACCACCTGTAATGCACGATCAACCTGACCTAACTTTTCTTACTAAATTTCTCCCCTAAGATTTGTCTCCAAGTCTAACCAGTTACCACTTTGTACCCTTTTCACTCTGCTCATTCCTCTAAACCTTGTTCTACTGAACCACGAGATATAGTTCATATAGAATACCGTAGGCAGCAAGTGGAACCATATTTATTTTCTTGCTACTAAAACCACAAGCTTACCTATGTCTTCATTTATCTTTTGTCTTTCTACAATGGAGAAAATATTCCTCTTTCTGTGAAAATCCATACCTTCAAATGTGCAATAGTATCCCCATTACTCTTGTATTCTCAGGAAACTCGCACAACTGTTGTCTATATCTTTAATGAAAGTTGTTTACCCTCCCTTGTCTGTAATATTCTTCTGCATACACAAACTCTCTTAGAACTATAACTCTTTCTATTGAATATTCTGTTTGTAACCCTTCAGAGACAGGCTTCATGAAAAAGTTATTCTATTTACTGTCTCTACTTTCTCGTGTTCTATTTACTTCTCAAACTTGGATCTGGCTTCTTCTCTCATCACTTGACTGAAATTCTACTTGGTACTGTTATGAATAATCCTATTGTTGGCAAATCGAATCAATACTTTGCTAGCTTCCTCTTATTTATCCTCTCCTAGCTTCCATTATATTGTACACTCTTGGTTTTCTTCATGTATCTCTGCCTTCTTCAACATTTCTTTTACTTGCTCTTTCCCTTCTACCCTTCTCTAAATGTTGAAGTTGTTCAGGAACTGTATCTAGGCCTCTTTTTTTATCAACATTGAAACTCAGCCAGAGATTTAAATATTGTCTGCATCTCTTGCCATAAACACGTCTCTGAGCTTCGGACCTATAAATTTGGTTGCCTCTTGAAAATTCCGCCTGGTCATACCTTGGACAATTAAAACATAACATTACCAACACTGAACTGGTATATCGTGTAGATAATCTCTTCCTCCAATTTTTCCCCATGTTTTGAAATGTCTTCTCTGCCCAACTCTTGCTCAAGTCAGAAAACTAAGAATCATTTTAACAACTCACCTTAGGTTGTAGCATCCAATACTCTATTCAACCAACAAAATACTGATTAAATCTATCCATTTCTTTCCTAGAAACCTAGTTATGATCTTCTTCCTTATCTTGGATATAAAATTCATCTCACCAAACCCTATCTATTTTACCAACTATGTATCTCTCAGCCCACTTTCTTTTCCTCTTCCCCATGTCACCACTCCAGTACAAGCCACCAATACCTCTTCTCTGCTCTAGTCAATAGTCTTCTCTGTAAATCAATTTGCCTCCTGTATCCACGTGTTCCACATCTGCAGATTCAACCAAGTGTGGATCAAAAGGCCTACAATGGTTGTGTCCGTATTGAACATGTACAGACATTTTTTTCTTGTCATTATTCCCTAAACAATATAGTATAACAACTATTTGCATTGTATTAGGTATCATAAGTAATCTAGACATGATTAAATTATATAGAGAGGGTGTGCGTAGGTTGTACGCAAATACCATGCCATTTTATATAAGGGACTTGAGCATCCTCAGATTTTGATATCTGTGGGGGTCCTGGAACAAATTCCCGTCAGATACTAAGGGATAACTGTATACTTAGCATTTACAACCAGTTATGTGAAGATTATTCAGGATAATCTTTTCAAAATGTAAGTTGGATCACATCACAATCCTTGAAACTATTACATATATTTTTCTTAGAGATGGTATGAAAACTTCTTTCCTCCCCACACATTTCTTGGGCCTCTTTCTCTCCTTACTCCCAGTGTCTAGACACCATGGCCTTTTGGTCAGGATGTCTGTATCAAACTTGGTGCAGGACCTTGTTATGTTTTGGTTTTTCTGAGTAAAACATTCTTTCATTAGTACCGCAAAATATTAAACTCTTCAGATCTCAATTTAAATGACATTTCTTTAGAAAAAAGACCTTAATTGACCACAATCCATCTTTGGAAATGAGTTTACTCTACTTCATTTTCTCAGAATGCCCTGTATTATTATCACAGCATTTAGTACAATTTGCAGTTGTACACTTAATGACTCACTACGCCCTAAAAATGCTTGTTACTAAAATTTGTCGGTGGATAAAAGTGAAGTCTTATCAATGTGTTAGAATTATATTTGTTTTTATGGCTTTAATTTTTTCCTGTAGATGAGATATTGTTAACTGTCAAATTGCATATGAATCAACTGGGCTGTTTTTGTTTGTTTATTTGTTTGAGGAAGATTAGCCCTGAGCTAACTGCTGCTAATCCTCCTCTCTTTGCTGAGGAAGACTGGCCCTGAGCTAACGTCCGTGCCCATCTTCCTCTACTTTATATGTGGGACGCCTACCATAGCCCCGGGGCTATTTTTAAACTATGCAATTCTCAGTAGTTTTTTGAGATGAGAAGCAAGAATTTTGAGTTTCACATATGTTTAAAAAGCCCTGATGGTGATTCTGATGCAGATTGTTCTATGGCTACATTAAGACAAACATGCAAAAAATACCTGCTCTGAAAGTATGATTACACTAATACATTTGAAATCCAGAATAATAGTACTTTTTACTTTAAAATGCCAGTTCAATTAGTTATATTTTATATGCACCTGCTATGTTTTGTGGAATTATTTCAAT
Source organism: Equus przewalskii (assembly GCF_037783145.1). NCBI lineage: Eukaryota > Metazoa > Chordata > Mammalia > Perissodactyla > Equidae > Equus > Equus przewalskii. The sequence continues at coordinate 18,815,386 of NC_091861.1, forward strand.
TTTTTGCTATATGCCAACCAGAGGAGTACCATTTAATATGTTATTTAAATTGAATTTATTATTTCACCTTTTATTTTAAATGGGATAATTTTTTTAAGGGAAGCTGCTTCTTGAAAAAACTCTAATGTCTAAGGTGAAAGAGAAATCATTTGCTCTATCAAATGCTCCTCCAAAATGCTTCTTCGCCTGGGCACTGTTGACAATTGGACTGGAGATTTATTTTTGTGGGGGACTGTGCTGTGCATTCTAGGTCATTTGGTGACATCCCTGGCCCTTGCCCACTAAAACTCCCCATTTGAGACAATCAATAATGTCTCCAGATATTGCCAAAGTCTCCTAACGGACAAAATTACCCCAAATTGAGAACCATTGCTCTAACAGAAAGATCGCCTATTTAGCGATTCTGGGTTTCCAATCCGTATGATCCCAGGATTCAGCTCTGTGACCTTGGGCAAGTCACGTTTCTGGGCTTCAGTTCATTCATCTATGGTGTGAGAAAGCTGGAATAGATAGATGGGTTTTAACTTTCCTTTAAGCTTTTATTAGTCTTTCATCATGCAAATAAACTGAGCTGTAGATGAATAGGAGAAGACAATCACTGTGATATGTTGAATCCTTGTATATATATGTACATATAAATACACATTTATCACATATATGTATATATATGTATTGTTATTAAGAGATTGTATATATATAAGAAAACAGAGAGTCTTGAGTTAGGTGAAATGATTCAGAAAAGAATGGTACTGTAATTAATATTCTACTTGGAGCTTAAGGACCCTTATTTCACATTAATATGTAAACTAATGCTAAATGTCCTTGCCTGGAACATATAGGAAATAATATACAATTTCTACATTAAATGTTAAAGATTTTTCCTAAAACTGGAAATAGATCTAAAATATATTGATGCTTTCCCAATGTTTTATAATTGGGGTGTGTGACAAAGAAAGTTGGGCACAGCAAGAATGTTTAAGTAAACATTTTTCTAATGTAACATCTCTTAGCAGTTTTCTTTTCTAAGTGGCTGTCCTTTCTCTCTTCCCATCCTCATGGTGGCATCAGAAAAAACACCTTTCCACGATGTGACACTCTAATGCCACATATTGTAGTTCATCAACATTAGCATTGTCGGTTTTTGTCTTGCTTTCTCTTGGAAAAGGTTTTGTTAATTTGGGAATTGGGAATAGTCATGTCGTGCGATGTGGAACTGTAAATAAAAGAAAAGAGTCTTTAGTAAACAAGGTGAATGAAAACGGGCGCTATTCGGAAAGTGAGAAGAGATATTGAAAAGGGTTTTCTGCATCCCCAGTGTTGTCCAGCCCCAATCTCTACCACTCAAAAAGCTAATTTTTAGGTAAAGAAACAAAACACAGTCATACATCTTGCATCTACATAGGAGTCCCCAGAATGTGCCTGAATGCAAATCCTGCTGCTTCTTCTCATTATCTGAGTAACTTTGAAAAACTTACTTAGCCTCTTGGGGTTTTAGTTTCCTAATCTGCAAAATGGAATTTAAAAAAAAAAGGTTTATGTCATGTGATTACTCCAAAGATTTTTTTTAAATTACATATTCCAAAGAGCTTAGTATGATCCTTGTCATTAAGCAAGTGCTTGGTTAAAGCTAATTATGGTTAAGAATACAACATCGAGAGAACAAGTGTATGCACTGGTTGAGTATAAAGCCTGGTGTCCCTGCGGATTAACTGTGTAACCTTGAGGTGGCTCTCTGTCCCCCTGAGCTTTCCTGTCCCCTTCTGCAGAAGGAGATTAACAATGAAAGCTTCCCTGTAGAGTTCTTATGAGAATTAGAAGACTTCACCCAATGCCTGGCACACAATAATCAAAAAGTGAATATGAGTTATCATTGCCTTAAGCAGAACTTTTGGCTCTGACTCCGCCAAATCCTTGCTCTAGATTTTGATGAGGCTGTGGTGTGGCTGCAAGTTTCTCTCTGCTCATCGCACACTGTGTAGCTTCCCAGTCACTCTTCCTTCCACAGGCACTTTCACCTTCTTCAAACCTCAGCCTCTGATTGTGCTATACGAGAAAAGAATCTCCGTTATTACTCAACTCCTTGAGTTTCCTTCCTAGCAGCCATCCCAACACATAATTATTTTATTTATGTTCTTCCTTGTTTCTATTTTTCTCCTCCACTAAATTATAAGTTGCGTGGAGAGAGAAAGCACATCTGTCTCATTCACATAGAACAATGGCTGATATATATCGGCACTCAAAACTCTCTGTTGAGTGAATAGATTTGTTTTTTCTAAATCAGTGACAGTTAAGCAAGCTTGTCTGCCCAGATGACACAGATAGTCTTTCAAATGGGCAATTGAAGCTGAAGATTAGCGGGTCCTTATCTAAGTCTTTGCTCATATACAACCAAGACAGTCTGTTGTATTCCCAGAGAAGACAGTCGAGATACCCCGTTACAGTATCATATAAAACAAGTTCACAGTCTCAGCAAAAATAAGAGATATGATTTCCACCTAAGATATTTTTTGACTATGTCTCGAACCTGACCAAATTATTAAAAGGGAACAGTTATATAAAATATCCATATCTTTATCTATTCTATCTCTATCTATTTTTTCTCTTCTTCTCTCTTCATGCATTAACTGAGGACTTTACTGCTTCTCTTTCTTTTTTTTTTTTTTGATGGTTACAGTATAGCATAAAAATTGAGAGATAAAAGCAGGTAATTGACACTTCAATCTTTTTTCTTTTTCCTTTGATGGACAGTTAGAAAAAGGGTATTACCACAGCCAGACTGAAATTATGATCTATGGCAGGGCAAAGAATCAAAAGTTTAGGGAAAAGAGCTTCTAGAAAGCTTCAGGATCTCAGAATTTGTAGCAGCAGTGCCAGCTTGTGGATGGCAGTAATTTTAGCTACTGCTGCCACCACTTGGCCCCAGACAATCACAAAAACACAGGAGACCCTCAAATAAAATTTGTTGAATTTGGTGAGTTTATAACAGAAACCTTTTATTTTCCTTGAGATCTATTGTGTTTGGAAGATATGGAATAATTAGTAGTCAAATCTATTAGTATAGAACTACGCCCTGCCCACTTCTATTTTCTTTTCTTTAATGGCTAAAAGGCTGTCTCTGCAGTTGAATTGCCGAAAGATGGACAAACTCTGCTTCACCTCTATGTTGATATATTTCAAAGAGCTTTTATAGGTGTCACCACGATTGAAATTTTAACATGAACTGAGCACTGCACATTTCTAATAACCCTGAGAATCTTTAGAAACTTTCCCTCCATACGCTAGCGGATGTGGTAGGTCTGTCACTTCACTGAGATATGCGAGTTCAGATTATAGTTTATACCCAACCCTAATGTGTCAAGCACAAAAAAAAGAGATTTATTCTTCCCTTTCCTCACACGTTCTATGCTGGGAATGGGTTTCTCCCAATCTCTTTTCTTTTCCACTTTTGGGATTAAGTTGTGCCTTGTAAATTATTCAATAGCATCACGATGTCCTTTCACATCTTGCTAGGTTCAGTTTGCTCTGATGTGTCAAATCTTCCTCTGTAGGATCTTGTTTTATAAAATACTAGAAATACTTTTCATTTTGAAAGACATAGTTTAAAATGAATTCTTTCAAATATACCCCCACAAAATGTATTATGCTAATTTATAAAATATTCGATCTTGAAATTGTATTTGAACTTTTTAATTAATAGTTAATATTAGTTTTGGACTTCATTGTTACAGGCATGGAAAATGAAATTTGATTCTTCAGCTTTATTAAAATATGTAATGTAAGTATTATTTTAATTGTTATACATTATTGAGAAAGAGATTTTTAGGGGAGGTAGGGGGTAGAGGAAATTACTTCAAGTTCTGTATAGAAAAAGCTATTTAACCATCACCCAATCTACCTACCCAGTATTCTGGGAACATTCCTTACTCACTCAAGCAAAATCGAGCATCCTTCCATTCTCACAGTAATCAGACTGAATTTCTATTTCTTTGTCAATTATTCATATTCCCAATAAGACTGGTAACATTTTGAGTGCAGTTCTTAGGTGTTACTCATTATTTGTTTCTGGCTTACGCACTGTCTAGATATAAAAGGCACACAGATAGTATTTTTTGTTGAGGATTGAATTGAAAGTGGATTGAGTTGAAATCTCCCATTGTCTGGTATTGTAACTTGCATATACAGTCATGCATGGTTTAATGATATTTCAGTCAATGGTGGACTGCATATACAATGGTAGTCACATAAGATAAGTACCATATAGCCTAGGGGTGCAGTAGGCTATAGTATCTATGTTTGTGTAAGTACACACTGTGCTGCTCACACAATGATGAAATTGCCTAACGACACATTTCTTAGAAGGTATCCCATTGTCAAGCAATGCATGATTGGAATTGATTTAACATATTTGTTCATTTAATGGGGGCTGGCCCCATGGCATAGGGGTTAACTTTGCATGCTCTGCTTTGGGGGCCTGGGGTTCACAGGTTCCAATTGCAGGCATGGACGTAGCACCGTTTGTCAAGTCATGCTCTGGTGGCATCCCACATAAAATAGAGGAAGATTGGCACAGATGTTGGTTCAGGGACAATCTTCTTCAAGCAAAAAAGAGGAAGATGGGCAACAGATGTTAGCTCGGGACAATCTGCCTCACACACACACACAAAGAATTATTAATTTAATGAAAGTAAATCCATACCCTGTCATTGTATTTTTTTTCATTTTGAATACTTGTAGAAAATTACCTTCTCTAGTATCAATTCCACAGACACTATAATTCTTGGATAACTTATATTTTTAAATTTAAATCAAAACTTTACTCCACAATAAAATTGGAAAAATAACTATTCAAATAAAGCCTTTTTAACATATTTATCTATGTTTTTTCTAAGCTTTGTTTATTTGGAATTGTTCTAAACAACATTTTTCTTCCTGAGTAGACAAATAAGTTTTATTAAATATGTATCTACATAAGAGGTGAAAACCTAATCAATCATTTTACTAGAGTTAAAAATACGAATTATTTGAAACTAATACTTGGAAATGTTTTAGTTTCTCAGGTCATAGGGTGGGAGAAAGAGAGATGCAAAAGATTTATAAAAGAAGGCAAATATCCCGCTGCCTTAAATGTCATGTATTTATTGACTATGTGGTAAATGGTATTGCAATACAAATTTGATGGTCGAATCAAGTACATCATTATTTGTCTGATATCCAGATATGGTAAGATTATTCTTTTATTGTTGGAACAGTTGAAAATAGATCATATAGTGGTTCATTTTCTAGGATATAGTAGAAAATCAAGGACTAAATGGAAATTAGGAGATTTTGAAAATCCTCTTCACATAAATCTTAACAATTTTTGCAATTATGCTTGCTACATTTTGAGTGATTCCAGAACAGCCAAGCAGCATATCAAGTGTGATAGATGGTATTTATGGCTGTGAATAGGCTGAAATACGTAGGCTGGCATACATCATTAATTGCGATGCTTCTCTTACATAATAAAAATAAAAAAATCATAAACTGCAACCTGAGTGGGATGCATTGTGGGATGGCTCATCTATCTATCACATGGTCCAGGTATATATGACTGGTTTCTTAACTGCGACTTTCCTGTCACCAGTAAATTGATACTCTCTAAAATGCCCTTGAAACATCCCAAACTTTACCTCTATGGGACCCTGACAAAGGATTACGGTTCAATTCTTAATAATTGTAATGTTGCTACCTATATTTCTGTAATGCTGGCTTCGATAGTTAGGCAAGGAGAGTTATTCCCAGGTGAAATTGCTCTTCCTAAAATCTGCGTCAGCATCAGTGTGCTATCGAATATTGCTGTCTCAGTTAAATAGACCAGAGCGTTTGTGGGATATGATGCAGCCATCTCAGTCACATATTTCTTAGAAACGGTGAGAAGATGAAAAGTGATGACAGTAGGAAGAAGGCTAATAAGTGTAAGTAATGGAGGAGACGTAAATGCAAGATACGCTGTAAATCAAATATTAATCACAAGCTGCCAGTGATAAATATTCTTTATTTGTTATTATCTCTTTCTCTAAACGAAGCTACTTGTATTCAAGGGGACCGTTCACATTTTACCTCTTTGATCACACACTCATGTCTTAGCAATCAGATCAGGAAGGCCCTGATGCTTCGCTTCCTATTAGTTTGAAAATTTTTATGCTATTCAAAAGCTTGTTGACATCATTCCACGGGGACTTGTTTATCTTATCTTAAAATAAATTAGAAACATCATCCTATGCTTTTTAAAATATTATATATGAAGTGAAGTTCTTCACATGGCTTCCCATTAGCATCTATTTTATCTTCATGTAATGAGAGCAAAGAAGATTTAATAAACCAAATTATCTAATTTCTATCACATCCATACCCAGGATTAACTAAAGTCAAATCAGTTTTTTAAAGTGTGACCTGTCTTAATTGTCCTAAAAAATTAATATTAGAGTCACTATCTCCATAAGGAGTTTTCTCCTTTGTCATTTCTTAGATCTCACATGACATAACAAAATAGCTTATTTTTTTATGTATTTATTTTTATTGGTCCCATAGGAGCAATAAACTACAATTACCAAGATCACCACTGTGTCTATCCCTATGCTTATTTTAGAGCTTGGTGGTGGTCAGCTCTAAAAAGTAAGCCTTCTCCAGTCCAAAGGCAAAAAGAAAAAATAAAGTCAAGCAGTGATCTCAGAATAGCTTAATTTGTTCTTGGTCTAAGCTTGATCAGCTATAGTCCATAGAACATTGCCCCGGCTTCCCCAGAGTGGTCCAGAGTAGCGCCATCACAGGCGATTTGACTAATTAGTTTCTTTCCTCCTTCCAGGGAGTTTTGTTTTCAAGGCTGAGGGCAGGGTTCTCCTTTTCTTTGTCATTTGTTCTTCATACCAGCCCTATACTGCCCCTTGCTTCTTCTAAATTGTTCGGGATCAATTAGGCATTTTCATATTTCTCCATCCTTGGCTCCCGAAATGCTCTTGAGCGGAAATCACTATTATCTCTCTGCTCATAATAGTTTTGTCAACTTTCACTTAGTTCTTGATCACCTACACCAAGATTGCAGCTGATTAATTGAATTCCACTGCTCTGACCAAATCCTGGTCATTTATTAGCTATTTTATCATAGGCTTCTCCCACTGCTGTCTTTGCAAGAGCTAAATTCCTATTTACAAGTTTAAGGTTAAAAATATTTATGTATGTGGTCGGCCTGGCTGCACAGCAGTTAAGTTCACATGTTCCTCTTCCGTGGCCTGGGGTTCGCCAGTTTGGATCCCTGGTGCGCACCTATACACCACCTGTCAAGCCATGCTGTGGCAGGCGTCCCACATATAAAGTAGAGGAAGATGGGCACAGATGTTAGCTCAGGGCTAACCTTCCTCGGAAAAAAAATCCTTATGTAAACATTAATTTTTTGAAACACTCTACACCTGGGAAGAGTTTCACTGAAGGCTCATTGGTGGCCAGCTAAGCAGAGAATGTTAACCTTTGACATCAACCACTAGATATGATCTTCTGATACTGATTCACTCTATAAATGTTACCTATACCCCCGAGCCCTGTACTTCTCTTCAGTAGACTCCCTGGCTATCGTATGTGTGTGTAGCATCACCAGCAGTACAGCAGTGAGTTACCTAGCTTCCCTGGGGCACAAATCTCTACCAATATCAGTAGTGTAGAAAAGTTAGGAAGAAGATTCAAAAGAGTTTTAAATAACAGAGTCTTGACCAGTTCGACTTAAAGAATTATCATTAAGCACAACACTAGAGAAAGGGTCAACCTGTTCTGGATTAATTGCTACCTCTGGGGTAAAATGCTATCTTAAAACTCATGGTCATTGAAAGACCAGGAGACTTTACTCCAGTATCTACATTCCAAACACAACACACCAAGATCATCTGTTCTAAAGGAGAAAGTTCTTTTCTGCTACAAATAGCACACTCAAATAGGATGGAACTGGTCTCTTCCTGAAGACACTGGTCAATACTTTGAGGCTTCAAGCATAAAGGGTAGGAAGCTGGAGATGCAGTAGTAAATAAATTGGAGTTTGGGACTGTTTATGCTTATGAAGGTGGAGTCCTATCCACTACATTCTGGAAACTATCAGAAGTATGCAATTTGTACCCTAAGTATGACACACAATATACCAATTACACTAACATGAGCAGTCCATTGTTTGTTTTATGTGTTTGCTTTGCTTTGCTTTTATCTGCTTGATATTTTACCAGCCCTTTTGGTGCTAAGGAACAGAACACTATTGAAGGACAGAAGTATTAAAAATAACTATAGCTACATTAACTTGTTAATGGATGTACAATATAAATGGACATAAATTGTGACATAATTAACATATAAAATGCATCTGGGAGAGGTAAAAGTGTAAAGGTTTCGTATGCAAGTCAAGTTGTTATCAGCTTTAAAATAGACGACTATAACTATAAGATGTTTATGTAAGCCCGTGGTAATCACACACACAGAATACCTATAGAAGTTATGCAGAGGAAAAAGAGAAAAAAATCAAAGTCTATCAATACAGAAAACAGTGAAACATAAAATAAGACAGCAAGAGAGAAAAAGAAGGACAAAGGAGACGTGTGACAAACGAAACAGTTAACAAAATGGCAATAGTAATTCTTTCCTATCAATAATTACTTTATATGTAAATGGATTAAACTTCCCAATCAAAAGGCATAAGTGGCTGAATGGATTAAAAAAAAACAAGACCCAACTATCTGCTGTCTACAAGAATTCACTTTAGCTTTAAGGACACTCAAAGGCTGAAAGTGAAGGGATGGAAAAAGATACCATGCAAATGGTACCCGAATGAAAGCAGGAGTGGCCTTACTTAGAGCAGACAACATAGACTTGAAGTCAGAAAGTGTATCTAGAGACAAAGAGGGGGTCATGTAATGATATAAGGGTTAATTCAGCAGGAAGATATAGCAATTGTAGATATATATGCACCCAACATCGGAGCATCTAAATATATAAAGCGAATATTGACAGATCTGAGGGGAGAAAGTGACAGCAATACAAAAAGCAGAAGACTTCAGTGACCCACTTTCAACAGTGAATAGGACATCCAGATATAAAATCAATGAAGAAACAGTGGACTTGAACAACACAATATACTAAAAGGACCTAACAAATATAAACAGAATTTGCTACCCAACAGCAACAGGACACACATTCTTCTTAAGTACACACAGACCATTCTCCAAGATAGATCACATGTTAGGTCAAAAAACAATTCTTAGCAAATTTAAGAAGATCAAAATCATACCAAGGATCTTTTCCAACCACAATAGAAAGAAACCAGAACTCAGCAACAATAAGAAAATGAGAAAATTCACAAATAAGTGGAAGCTAAACAAGACATTCTTGAACAACCAATGGGTCAAAAAGAAAACTGAAAGAGAATTTCAAAAATATCTTGAGACAAATGAAAATGAAAATACAACATACCAAAATTTATGGTATTCAGCAAAAGTAGTACTAAGAAAGAAGTTCGTAGCAATAAACACATCTAAAAAACAATCTCGAATATACAACCTAACTTTACACCTCACAGAATTAGAAAAAGAACAACAAACTAAGTTGGAAGTTAGTAGAAAGAAGAAAATAGTAAACATTATGGCAAAGGTAAAACAACTAGAGAATAGGAAAATAGTAGAAATAAATCAACAAAACTAGTAGCTGGTTTTCTAAAAAGATAAAATCAACAGGCCCTTAGCTACGCTGATTAAGGAAAAAAGACTCAAATAAATAAAATCACGTATGAAAAAGGAGATTTTACAATGGACACTTCAGAAATAAAGGAATCATAAGGGACTATTATGAATAATTGTATGCCAAGCAATTTGGTAACCTAGAAGAAAAGGATAAATTCTAGAAACATACAAACTACCAAGACTGAATCAAAAAGAAATAGAAAATCTGAACAGATCAATAACAAGGAGATTCAATTAGTAATCAAAAACCAACAGAGAAAATTCCAGGACCAGATGGCTTCACGGGTGAATACTTTTATTTCTTATAATAATTTTCCTTCCATTTACTCTGTTTCCAAAGTTGAAACATCTATCAGTTGCATTGTAGACAGCCAGCTTTTTATGACTTTATCCTCTATGCTGCTTATAATTTCTCTTATAATGTTCATCTATCTTTCTGTTCTACCTGTCAGGCTATTTCCATGACTTTATCTTATAAACTCAACTTATTATTATTATTATTTTATTTTAGCAAAACTTTTTTAGCTTTTGTGGGCTATTTTTCTTTTATTTTTGCTTCTCTTTGACTACGACATACCTTTTCCACTTTTGAAGATAACATTCAATAATTTTTTTAAAAATATTCTTTGGGATGTTCTCCTTGAATGTCTATAGCATCCTAAGTCATTTATTCTCTCTCTTCTCGTTCTGTCTTATTTGTGCTGATAAATAAAAATCTTTTTATACATGCTGGTAATTTTTTAGAAAATATATACTAATTATTTGTACCCTATAACTTTTGTAAGTCAGAATATGATGAACTTTTTTTATGGACATGCTTCTTTTCAGAATGAACATTCAGAGTTTGTTTGTTATTCTAAAGGGATTGAAATGGAAAGGTGAGGCGGGTTTTCTTCTGAAATGCCATACCCACCAAGCTTCTCTGACACTCCTAGAGCTCCTTTTTCCATTTTCTTTTGCAAAAGCACTGATTTGTTCCCTCTGTGGGCAAACTCTAGGTTGCCTGAACTATGCATGGAGGCTTGAGGGTCAGTTGTATATTAAAATTAGACAACTTCCTATTAATCCATCCATTTTCAGCTCTAATTTTCCCTTCTCTCATCCGCCCTCCCTAGCTTCCTCCCCTGTTTCCCAGGCTCAGTCCACAACCTTTCCAGGACAGATTGACTTCCTCATTCACTGCTTTGTTTACTTCTGCTTTTGTTTGCCAACACAGTTTTCTAACTCTTATCTTCCCCAAATCTAGAAATCATTTGTCCACTCCCGACCTCCTACTGACTCTGCTATTATTGGCTTATATTTTTTCTATCCTTTGTACTATTCTAATGAAATTTCAGCAGGGGCGGAGGCAAGTTCATGTGTTAGGTGTAACGTCTTTAAACACAAACTCCTCAAAGATTTGTGAAATTTAATTTTGATCTAACAAAACCAGCTGCATCTAAGAAAATTTTTAAAATCTGTTTAAATCATATAAAGAACTGACATAAAACAGAAAAACATGTATTTTACAAATCTTGTATTTTATTTTAAAACTGTATATTTTATTTTATTTTTAGTATGGTACAGTTTTTCAAAACAAATAAAAAGGCAACAGTGTACCAAATCAACACAAGAAAATGTTCTACATCCTCATTCTCTCTTCATCTATTAAAATATTTCATACATTACACTCTAGTAAACCATAATCAACCCATAAGCAAGTTTTTCCTTTCTCGAATGATATTCTAAATAACAACTTTCTGAGTCAGGTTAAGGAAGTGTAGGTGAGGTACAGGAGAAGAACAAAAGAGGCAAAACTTTAAGCCGAAACATCAAACAATAACTTTATTTTCCTTAAATATTCCCTCTAATAGAACTATTTTAGTTCTAGGCAAAAAAGTAAATATAAAGAGTTGGGCATTTTGATGAGGAAGTTTAGAACACCAAAATGCACAGATTTTATGCTTCTCAAAGCCGTTTTTAGAATGCTCACTAGTGACATTATTTTGTAAATGTTTAATTTACAAAATTGACTCCATAACCTATAACGTTTCAAGCACCAAATAAGTCTTTACATACATTCATATAAAGTAAATATTTCAAAGCCACGTAATTCTCTGGAATCCTCTATTATTATGAAATAAAGGGGAAAACTCACCAGAGATTCTAATACTCCAGATTTTGAAAACTCAGGAGGCATGCAAATGTAGGTTTTCCTGAGGCTATTATTGTGTAGATAATGAATGCCTTCCAGCGCCAATGTGTATTTCATAACTGTTTAGAGTTTTAAAAGCACAGGAGTGGGATGTTTGAGGACTGAAGATTTATCTACTTTGGAATGAATGCATATGAGATTAGCTTTTAGGTTCCATTAAATCTCTTTAACCTGTTCTTGTTTACTGAAAATCTGTCATTACATTCTGCTTTGAACCTTTCTTTTATGAATGACTGAGATGTATTGCATGGCGTGTTACTTAGTGAATGATAAAAGCTCATTAAAGAAGTCGTTAAACAAAGAAAGACAAAGAACTGTTATTCAAAAACTCTGTTCTGCCAAGGACTACTTGTCCATTCCTCAAACTTCTTTTTCAATACTCATACTAACGATCTCAAATCTTTCAGAGAACTGTTTTATTTGTAGTTACATAATGTATCAACTCTCCATTCCCTTTTTAATTTCCCTTCAGCAAGTGGAAAGGAAAATTATTAATATTCAGGTATAATAGGCTTTTCAAATTAACACTTGAGTTTCCATCCTCTTTCCGACTCCAAACAAGCACACACATGAAGATAAACATATTTGTGTACAAGGAATGGGCAAAAAAGATTAAAGTTGTGAGTTGCTACAGGTGCTAGACTAGAAGTAGACAAAGAAAATGAGGAATTGCTCTCCACAAGGCAACAAAGAATAAATAGTCTCTAAGGGAGGCAGAAGCCAGGACTCAGGAGCTCTCCAGAAATATACAGGAGCTCTCCGGAATGCCTGTTTTTAAAGATGAGCTGTAAAAAGAGGCTCAGAAAAGATGACTAAAGCTCTAGACTAAGTAAACCAGCAGTGTTAGTACACCATTACAGAAGTCCAAACTCTGAAGATAAGATTCTGGCCTAGTCAGTTTTGAAGAACAATAATCTGGGGAAGTGGTCAATCTGCCAGACATCAAGATTTATTTTGAGGTGTGGTTTTTAACATTGCCTTAAAGAATGAGTAAAGTTGAAAGCCCAGAAACAAAGCAAATATATATACAAACAAAATACTTGGGGAGAGAGAACACTACAAATTAGTTCATGATTGGTGAACCAGTCAATGAATGGGTCTACAACAACTGACAATTTATAGGCACAAAAATAAAATTTGGTCCTTATTTTACACTATACTTCAAAAAACACTTTCTATTAAAGAATGAAAAATGAAATATAAAACTTTTAACATAGTATGGTTGAATATATTTATGTCCTGAGGGTACTAAAAAATTATATAAACACAATAAAACAAAGTATAAGCCAAAAAAACCTGATAGATACATTTGATTACATTAAATATATTTTAAGTCTATACATGGAAAGACACTAGTAACAAAATTAAAAGACAAATAATAATGTAAGAAAGACAGTCACATGGTATAAAATCAACAAAGATTTGAATACAAAGCTTAAAAAAGTACTTACTTATAGAATATAGACCTTTTACTGATTTTAATATATTTATATGTATAATTTCAAGTACCTAAATTTATAATATACTATATACTATATTATATTACTATATTAATAATATATTATATTATTAATAATATATATTATTATATATATATTATATAATAATATAATATATATAATATATTATAAATTAATGTGTAAAAATAAACTATCACCCAGCGTCCAGATTTTGGTTTCCAATGTGACTTTGCTGTAAAAAGAACTCTTGAAGAAATAGCTGAATCTAGGAATAGACCAGAAATTGTACAAGATGAGCCTGGAGATCTTATGGTGCTGAAAAGTAAAGAAGTGTTTGCAAACTCTACAATGAGCAGGATTTGTCAAAGGAACCCAGGAATCAGCTAAAAGAGGTTACAATTACTAAAATGGAACAATTTGACAAAATAAAGTAATATGGGATCATTACTGAGAGTACACAATAAGTATCCATGAATCCATAAAGATATAAATAAATGAAGTTCAATAAATAAATGAAGAAGATACAAACTGCCCATGCAGAAGAATTTCAAATAATTTATGTAGATACTTCACACTCCAATGTGTACTGCATACCAAAGAGTTTGAAATGGGAACAAGGGGCTGGCCCCGTGGGCGAGTGGTTAAGTTCACCTGCTCTGCTGCAGGCGGCCCAGTGTTTCGTTGGTTCGAATCCTGGGCACGGACATGGCACTGCTCATCAAACCATGCTGAGGTGGCGTCCCACATGCCACAACTAGAAGGACCCACAACGAAGAATATACAACTATGTACCTGGGGCTTTGGGGAGAAAAAGGAAAAAAATAAAATCTTTAAAAAAAAAAAAAAAGGAAAGGGGAGCAAAAGAATAACTTCACAGTGAAGAATCCTGATAAATAAACCTCAGCCAGGTGGTCAAGGTCAGCATCAATAGCGATAAGTCATGTTGGTAGTATGTACCCTTGATATTACGTAATAAAAATGACACTTTACCTCTATGGTAGTATTCCTTAAAAAAAAAAAAAAAATCCCAGCAATCATGAGAAAACCATCAGACAAATAATATAAAAAAAACCAGAAAATGACAACTATTCCTTAAAACTTTAAGGTTCATCAAAAACATAGAAAGTGTGAGAAACTGTTATCTTCAGAGGGAGCCTAAAATGACATGTCCTACTAAATGTATACTAACAAAAAGCAGAAAGGAACCAGAACTTCAAGATTTCAGAAATTCTCTGTCTATTCATACTGTAAAAAATGAGAAAGCATGCTGTGTAGAAAACACCAAAGGTATTGCTGTAAAACTTTTGCTAAAGAAATTAAGTGTGTGACTCATGGATCCAACGAATCATCTCAGCAGAAACCAGGAAAAGGGATGTAGTTATCCAGATGCGATCTGTGGAGGACCCCCTTGTCAACGGCTTGAACCTCCCTGAATCCCACAAGAGACTGACAGGTTTTGAGAATTTTGTACCAGCAGAAATGTTGCCAGCCTGGACTGAAAGAGGCAGAGAAGGGATGAAATGAAGAAAGAATGACTCTGAGGACAGAGCCATGGATGCAAAGGACTGAGCTGATGGAACCTCCTTGGACTAAGAGGCAGGGCCACCACCACAGGGAGACCCAAAGACAACGAGGTTGAACCTGCCCAGAATGATCCAAGATGCTTCTGCTTTAGGCTTTGATGACAAATACTGGAACAGTAAAGTGTCCCTCAAGATTTGGGGAGGAGGGCTAGAGGAAATTGACCTGATTTGCATTTAGATTTTATTTAGATTTTATTCTTGGCAATAGCAAGATTATTGCTTCCAGAGCATTTAAACTATTATGCAACCGAATACAACATATTTTTCTTAAAAATAATTAAAGATAACAAAATATGCATAATTTACATTATATACAGAAATAGGACTTAAATATTAAAATGTTGACAGTTATTAAACTTTAATTTTGCTCAGTTTTCTTAGCTTCATTTCCTAAAATAAAATTATTTTCATTTTGTAATGAGAAAAATGTTTTTATTTAGAAGTGAAATATATATCTACCACATCTTATCTTATATATGATATAATATCACATTATGTTAATCAATTTTGTGTGGGTATCAAGTCCATTAGAGTATTAGTGTAGAAAGAGCAATAATCTTATATAAAAACCCTGATTTCTGGATTTATTGCTGCCTCTTAATATTTGGACCTTGGACAAGCTACTTAATGTCTTTGAAGCTATTTCCTGCCCTGCATACCTCACGAAGTAGGTATGAGAGTCAAATGAGCCTATTTATAAAGGTTCTGTAATTCTCAGTATAAATGTCAGAAACTATTATTGCAAAAATAGTTTGAACACAATTCTCAGTTTCACACACACGAGTAATATGCACTTTTTAATTAAATAGGTATTTTAAAGTTTTTAAACTGTCACCTATCTTACAAAACATATTTATACCGGATCATAACAAAGTGGCACATTTATGTAGGATTCTGTAAAAATAACCAATAGACTGTAAATGTTTATGTTTAAGTGAAATGTTATACTATGTATCTATATCGAAGAGAGTTTGAAAATTTATATTAAATTAATAAATGCCATGTCTGGTGAAGGATTGTAACTAATAAATGCTGACATTTTGAACCAAATTACTTGTTCTAGGTGCTCTCTTTGGAATTTATTATCATTTAAGGAGTTTAGAAGTTGTTTTTTTGGCTATTGTTGTTTGTTTTGATTTGGTTTAATTATAAAGAAATTGATCCATAATTTACCTTTTGGGAAAGAAAGTACTACAATCTCCATTGCACCAAATGAAAGCTCAGGCTTCATAACTGGAAGTAACTATTATAAAGTTTTGGACTCTATCTTTCAAAAGCCCACGACAGTTCTGAGCAGTAAGAGGAGGTGAGAGAGAGAACTTGGGGTCCCCTGGCAATTCCCCATCCCTGTGTTGCTACCTCTCTGTGACCTAGGTGCACAGATGACACGCAGCTACACTTTTATTTCTCAGGAATTTATATTTAGTATACGACTTTTTTCATAGATTCACATAAATTCTGGAAAAAGATAAAAGAAAGGATCTATACCTGTAAAAACTGAATGCTCAAAGTAATTCATCTTTTGTACAATATACCATCAAGGAGAGTTCTTGGAGTATAGTAAAAGTTCCATAAATACTTACTGAATAAGTTACGTAATCAAGGAAATAAAAAAAAAAATCATTGGAAAGGAAGGTACAAAATATTTATCTAACTAAAATTGATCTTAAACTCTCATTTATTATCTTGTTTTGGCAGGACACATTTTATATCTATGAGACAAAATGATGACATGTTATTTATGGAAGAGTTTAGATTTGATATTTGTCTAGATCCAACTAAGTGAGAAAAATGTTATTTTAGCCTTTTCAGTATTCCATCGAAGACCAACATTCATATCTAGGGCTGAATAGAAATTACAGACAACATTTTAAAACTATTGATGCTACCGTCTCTGAGTACTAATACGGAATACCCATCCTTAGGTAATCTAGCCTATTTGATCACATATTTCAGATAGTAGACTGAATTCTGAGATGTATTTACAGAGAGGTAATTTTGGAAATACATGGGCATTGTTATCACAGTAACAGTAGGTCATGATGTGATATTTTTGCTCTGTATGTATAACTCTACCTGTAGATTATTTTTATTTGGCATATGCAACATATATTTGCCTTATTAATATCAATAACTTTACATGATTATTACATTTGATTCTGTTAATTAAACATTTGAGTGAGGCCATAAAGTTAATAACTGATTAAAATTATCCCCCTCAAAAAGAAAGAGCTACAAATAGTCCCTATGAATTTCCATACACCTCTTTCTAACATATTAGTTATTTATTCTAAGGCAGCCAATTGGTCTCCAAATATGTTATTTTTTAATTATTAGCACTGTCATGGTGACCAATGGCCACAGCTATTGCTCTCCCAACATCTTATGAAATCCTGCACCGCATTCCGAGCAGCTGCTGATGTGAATTTAACTCATCTCAAGGCCACTGCAGGCCGAGCATGAACTCTGCCACTCACACCACACATGAGGGAGGAGGCGTTCTCTGTCCTCTTCACGTAGGTGGGCAATCCAATCTCAGAATCCCATTCTGAAGGGTCTGTAACAATGAGTGCATTGATCAGGTTCCTGGCTGATCCTGAAAGATGAGGAGTCTGTCTCCTGGTTAAAATCCCCATGTGATTTTTCCAGACCTAACCATGGGCAATTACAGAGGCTTTATCTGGCAGGCCTCAGGAGGAAAGTTGCCATTCCCATCCCTGATGTGGTGCACAGTCAGCGCATTGCCGTCTCTGAAGAGAGGAGTTGTGATCGAGGACTCAGGCCCCACTGGCCAGACACGCTGTTCACATACTTGCATTCCTAACCTAGGTGACTTAATTCCTAGGTCCCTTTATCTGAGGCCTTGGGAGGAAGATCTCCTTCAGACACCTCTGCTGAGACCTCCTTGTAGCACAGGGGAGGGGAAGCCTGGAAGACCCTTGTCCCCACTCTGACTCTGTACCAAGTACTCGTCCACTCCTAGCCCTCCCCCGCCCCGTCCCCTGACCCCAGGGTCCATTAAACTACCAGAGCCTTTTGTCTGGGGCTCCCTCAACATTGAGACAAACGCAACATCTGTGGTGTCCACCTGGCCTTCAACCTGTACACCATTCCAGGGGGCAAAATGATAAAGAGGGAGTCGACCTTTCTCAGGTTTTAGACTCTTGTTTATACCATCACAGTAAACGATCAAAAGTTTAATTCTTTCATTTTGGGCTTGTTGTTTAACTGGTTGCTCCTCTTGCATCTTGCAGCTCAGCTCCATCTCACAGCTCAGCTGAGCTCCTGAGATGACACAGTCAACCTTCACAAAGTTGTGGGTTGAGGAAAACTATCCAGGATGGGGAAGGGCGGACTCGTAGAGAATTCCAAACCTCTACTGGGCCTGGAAGGACAAGGGGAAGGAGGAGCAGAACCCAAGAGGGCAACCGTAAGCAGAGCTATATCTGTGTGGACCTCGTCTCTGAGAACCAGCGTGAAGCATGGTGGAGAATAAATACCCCAGTCTGAGTATTCTGCATCTTCCAGATCTATGCTAGTGCCTCCCCAGAAGCCCGTGATAAAGCAAACCCATTAGCGCAGCCCCCGAGAGCAGAAAGCAGAGTGCATAAGGGTGGAAAGTGGATTTAGAAAAGCAAAGAGAAAACATGCAGTATGTTTTTAACTTCAAAAGATCTTTGTTGCTGCCCATCATATATAAACCAATTTAGCATCAATTTACGTCTCAAATTTTGTCTCCTACAGTCTGATAAAAGTAACATCTTTCTAACCCTAGGTGCCAGCTTACTAACTTTTCTTGGGAACATCTTTTGTTCATCTCAGTCTGGAAAGTTCCACACTCAAATCAGACTACATGTTTTCCTATTTGTACTTTTGATTTCCCTGCAATTTTAAAACCCAATCTCTCATTGGATTAATAAATCCCATCTTAATGGGATGTCATTAATCCCATTCTGGTGTGACTATCTTTAGCACATACTATCTATTTGCAAAAAAATATTATGGAATTTCAAGTTCCACAGCTTCCACATATTGTTTCCTCTGTCTAGAAGTCTTTCCTCATCTCACGTGTTGGTAGAATATTTTGCAATTTCAATTCAAGTGTCAACTTCCTTTAAAAGTCTCTCCTCTCCCCCTAGTAAAAAAAATGATGACTGCTGCCTGTATTTGTTAGAGTTTAAACATGAAAACCAAGGCCGTTATAGATATTCTAAGAAGGAAGAGAGTTCATAGGAGGAATGTGTAATCAAAGAATGATTGCAAACGCTGAAGAAAAAGAGGGTAACCAGAGATATCTATTAGTTGTCAGGGTCACAGCTGGCTTTCAGAGTCAAGAAGTTTCAGAACTACAGAAAACTGCTGTTGGTGGTCACACTTGCCTGAGCAAGAGAGGAAGATGATTCACAGAGAACACGCATAGGTCACCATGAAATCATATGTCTGCTGAAACCCACTGGCTAGCCCCCAAATGTTGGAGGAATAAAGATAAAGCTTGTGTTCCTCTTCCATTTTCCACATCTCACACAGCACTGCTCCGTGGCAGAGGAAGAGCTGGCTTCCAGGTAGATGAAACACGGGGAAGATACTTCCTGGGCTGTAAGCCCTTATTGAAACCCATGTACTTCCAGGAAGACTGGCCCTGAGCCAACATCCATGCCCATCTTCCTCTACTTTATATGTGGGACGCCTACCACCGCATGGCATGCCAAGCGGTGCCGAGTCGCCACCCGGGATCCGAACTGACGAACCCTGGGCTGTGGAAGCAGAATGTGCACACTTAACCTCTGTGCCACCAGGCCGACCCCAGGATTTCTTAATTTGTGTTATTCTGATATTCTAAGGAACTTTAACATCTTTTTTAACTTAATTGTTTATGTGTGTGTGTGTGTATATATACATACATATATATTTTTTTTTCCTGAGGAAGGTTCGCCCTGAGCTAACATCTGTGCCAAACTTCCCCAATTTGGTACTCAGATTACCACCACAGCATGGCCACCAATGAGTGGTGTAGGTCCAAGCCCAGGATCTGAACTCATGAACCCGGGCCACTGAAGCAGAGTGTGCTGAACTTAACCACTATGCCATGGAGCTGGCCCCCTAGATGATTTTTTATTAATGTAAATTAAGTAATTGTGTAATGTTTGTTTAATTTACTCTTGCTAGACATAGCAAGGCCCCTCTGGCCAGTCATGCTCTTCACATACTTGCATTCTTTCTTTTTATCTATATCTATCTATCTATCATCTGTCAATCTACCTATCTATGGCAGACCTACATACTAAATATATATGTGGAATATATTAACAAAATAATTATGTGATTATGTGCCCTTGAAGTTGATGTTTACTGCCAGCCAAAAAAAAATAAGCAAAGAAACACTGATTCTTTGAGATTTTCTCTTTATAGGCTATATCCTGTTACTCTTTCAATATCTACTATATTCCATGGAGAAGTCTGGCACACATTCAGTATTCAAAGGAATCACTGCCACATTTTAAAATTATGTCTTCAAGATCCCAGTGGCAGCATCTTGAAATTCATCTACTTTGAATCTTCAACAAACATGCCCGAATTCAGTTTAAAGTCAGGAGATGCCTTTACAAACAGCATTGACATTTTTAAAAGAAGTAAAATACAGCTATAATTTGAACCAAGTTCTAAAGCTGGCTTTGGTAAAATGATAAAAATTTAGATTAAAGTAAAATAAATTTAAATCCTGACTTATAGGAAACTAATATATTTTGTTTTATGCCGCGTGGTACTATAAATCTTTAAAATAATGCTATTTCAGAATTCCTACAGAAATAATGTCTTTTATATACTTTTAAATTTTACTAATACTATGATTGAAATACCTGTACCTCTCAAAATCTACTTTTCTATTCATTTGTTGCTTAATTATACTATCAGATAAAAACTAAAATGCATTTTTGTTTTCCTTACAGGCATAATAATTCAGTTTTCTTTCCTAAAAAAGTACAATGCGTCCACTCTGTATTATTTAGTAACTCAATTGACCTTGCAAATCTCTTCTCTCCACATGTGATATATTTTTACATATGCTTTGTGAAAATGGATATTCTTCATTAGTAAAATTAATCGCAAAAGTGCACTAATGCAATAACCAACTTGACCTGATTTTTAGAAAGATGGGCTTCTTCCGAGTAAATGTCCCAAGAAATGTGAGTCAGTTGAACATGCTCACCTTCTTGGCAAGCATTTTAATAATACAATTTTCTCTTTTGCTCCATTCAAAGCTCTACTTCTCTTGCTATTAAATTATACTTTTGGCTCACTGAAGTGTTTATGAATCAGCATTACTCTAAGTGAATCCATCTTCACTAGCATTAGGTTTAAATATAGAGAGTTTCAGGAGTAGAAAAATAATAGTTGAATGTGAATCAACGGTTTTGAATATAAATTATTAATCTTTTTTACAATCTACTGCTTTTCTTCTTGAGTCCTTGACAGTTTCACAAGTGATACTGTAGTCATATATCTAAGTGTACTACTCCAGAATAAATGCTACATTTATTTAAGATTTCTCAATACATAATGGATAAGGAAAGAACAAAGAATTCTTAATTTTTTGAGTATTTCAGTGTAGGATAACTGGCTTTTGTTAACTTGAAAAGAGAGCATATAATACTGCAAAAAAAATATATTTCTTAAATAAATTTTATGAGAGTAGGGTTTAAATAACAACTGGAGATTTATACATATTAATAAAATAATTGCATATCTACTGTGAGATTTATTTATTTTTTAACTCTAGGTTATTGGTATTTTTACCAGAATTATATACGTAAAGCCTTCATTTCAAAACAGACTCAGCTTTAAGACAGTAATGATGGAGCCAGCCCTGATGGCCTAGTGGGTAAATTTTGCCAGTCTCACTGCTTCAGCTGCCCAGCTTCAGTTCCTGGGTGCAGAACCACACCATCCATCTGTCGGTAGCCATGCTGTGGCAGCATCCCACATAGAAGAACTAGAAGGACTTACAACTGGAATATACAACCATGCACTGGGGCTTTGTGGAACGAAAAATAAGAAGCAGCAGCTTGGCAGCAGATGTTAGCTCAGGAACATCTGTTAAAAGAAAAAGACAGTAATGGTGGTTAAAATTTTCACTGGTCCTATTTCAGACTATCAATGAGCCATGGTCAAGTTTCAATTAAAAAAAAAAAAAGTATTTGCCTTCCTAAATTCCCTTCTTGCTATTGACTTTGCTCTGCTTTACTTCGTGTTCTAATTAATTGGTTTATTGTAGTTTATATTATAATCACAGTGTGCCCAAAATTAAAGTTACCCTTTTATTTTACCCACTTGCAAGAGGATTTCTTTTAAAATGTTTTAAGATTTATTATAATAAATGTTAGCACAATGGAACATTATTTTCTATGATGATTAAATTAATTCAACTCCAGATTAATTTATTGAAGCTCTATTATATGTATTATTTTAGGACACTCAAAATTACATGTGTGAACTGCCCAAATATAATATACCATCTTATTTCAATTCCAAGTGTCCAGAATGAGTTTAATAAGGAGAATACTGACAGCTAGTGTGAGGCACAATATATTTGTCATTAACTGTATTCTTTATTTGTATTCTACCTACTTTCATCTTCATCCATATTTTGCTCAAATTTTCTGTGGAAGTTTGTTTCAGTGTCACAAAACTGCAAGCTACTATTTTTATAGTCTTTAATTAAATGCACTGGTATATTTTATCAACATTTGTTCTTATCATTGCTTCTTATGTACTTTTCCCCAGGAAGTTACTTTTCTTCTTACCAAGTATCCTTTAATAAAATTGTAATGAAGGTCTGTACAGATGAAATTATATTACTATTTTTATGTCCAGATATTAATTTATTTTTCTCTTATGAATTATCAGTTAATTTGTAATAAAACTTTAAAAAGAAAGAGAGATTCACTCAGCAAATCTAATATTTTGCTGAAATATATTTTTGCTTAAGGTACACCTGTTGTCGATCTAATTGGCATATGACCATAGGTAATATATTTACACTTTTCTTAGCTTCTAACATGTTTCTTTGTGGACTACTGTTTGATTCTGTGGGGGACTGGAATTGGCCACCCCAAGATATGTCTCTTTGGCTTGAGGAATATTTTGGGCTGGTTACTTTTAAAAAACTGCAAACAAGAAAGAAACTGAAAAGTAGAATTTACTTACCCTTTGTAAGAGACATTTACATTGTAAAGGAAATCTCCATTTGTAAAGGTGTCTCCCTCTCTGTACCAGGAAGGAGGGATGACCTTATCTCTAGAAACTCTCAGCAATTTGGAAGCCAAGGACTTATATCTACATAATAATCTTACTCTAGTTTACTGTACTTGTCTGGTAACCTCTCATAACTGACTCCCCCCACCCCCAACATCTTCCTTTGTCTTTAGCTGAAGATGATATTTAAGGTGGTGGCTTCAGCCATTTTGGCGAGTTGCTCAGTTTGCCTGAGCCTCTCTCATGTACACATGTTATAAAGCTTTGTTTAATTTTCTCGTGTTATTCTGTCTCATGTGAATTTAATTCCTTCTCCAGCCAGAAGAATCCACAGCCGGTAGAGGAAATATCTTCCTCCCCTACAGTTTGGCAACTTGGATGGGATAAAATTTCACTGGCTGGACACTGCTCTCAAGCCAGAAGAACACGCAGTGCATAGAGTAAATGTCTCACTCCCCTACAATTCCAAGTAGTCTAGATACAGAATCATTTTTATTTTTTCTTGTTCAGTATTTATTTGCACTTTCAATCTGAGAACTTACTTCCTTTTTTTAAGCACATGTTCAAACTCAATGTTGCCTTTCATATTGGGTTTTTAATCCATTTGGAATTGATGTTATTACATAGTTGGATTTATTTATCTAATTTCATAACTTTTCATTTGTTTTTTTCCAAATGGACACCACCTTTCTCCTAAACTTTACTGAAGACCCGTCTCTTCTCTCTCTTTTCTGCAATACCAAGTCAGTCATAATTAACTTTCCGTGTATGTGTAGGCCTATTTCTGTGCTTTCTGCTCTGTTTCATGTATCACTCTGTCCATTTGTTGCCAATTCCATACTGTCAATTATTACAGCTATAATTTTGATATACTAGTTCCCTCCAGTTTGTTTTTCCTCTTAAAGAGTTGCTTGAATAGTCATATCAATTTGCTGTTTTTTATAGAATCATTTTGTCATTTTTCAGAAAGACTGCCAGGATTTTGATTAGACTTACACTGAATCTACTGATTAATTTCAAGAGAATGAACATCTTTTACTGTAGTGACTCTTCCTATCCATGATCTTCTCCTTTAAAACATTTTAGTCAAACTTTGTTATATTCCCCACTTACAGTTCCAATTTCCTCCTCAAGAATACCTTGGTTTAGATATCTATGATGTGTTCTCCACAATTGCTATGTTTTTTCTTGTTTTCTTCTCTTTCCCCATTTACTCCGTGCTATGGAAATATTTCCCTAGTTTTTCTTACACATCATTGATTTGATCTTTAGCAATAACAATTTAGCTTTTTATTTCTTGAAGATCTACAGTTGCCCCTCAGTATCCATGGGGGACTGGTTCCAGAACATTCCACAAATGCCAAAATCTGAAGATGCTCAAGTTCCTTATATAAAATGGCATAGTATTTTCATGTACCTATGTGCATCCCCCCATCTACTTTAAGTCATCTCTAGATTACTTATAGTACCTAATACAATGTAAATATTAGGTAAATAGTTGTTATACTGCACTGTTTAGGGAATAACTGCAAGAAAAAAAAGTCTGTATGTGTGCAGTACAGACACAGCCATTGTAGGTCTTTGCATCTTCAGTTGGTTGAATCCCTGGGTTCAGGAATCACGGATTCGAGAGCCGACTGTATTCAGACTTGGTCTTTGAAAAGAAAGGAATTGTGCAGTTTTTGAATATTTCTACTCATACCACACTCATTGTCTGTCCTCAGATGGATGAATTTCGGCTGGTAGATGTACACAGTGCCAGCCCAAACATTGTTGTGTAGCGGGGGTTCCAACCCACAAAAGTTTGCTTTACTGAAATACAGATGTCTCCTAGTTTCTGACTCCCTCCTCCTGAATCTTTTATTCTCCAGATTATGTAAAAAACTGCAGTTCTCTCTCTGAGTTGCCATTATGACTTTAATGTTTTGCTTCCCATAGATAGAGTTTCACTGTGGGGGATGATGCTTTTCAAGATGCATTGTGCTATCCTACCCTTCTCTCTGTTTTTCTCTTTTACTTACTCATTTAGGGACATTTGATGGAAAGAAAACGATTGATCATCCGAAAAGTACCTATTGTACTTCTCTTATGTATCAGGCATCACATCAGACTCTGGGGATAGGATGATGATCAAAAATAGATCTTCTTCTTGCTCCTAGAAGAGCATAAACTTTGCGAGGGGGGCAAGAGGGATAAGGCAGAGGTAGTCCCATTGGTGGATGTGAAATGAAATCTCAGATAAGCAATCTGATGGAAACAGCATTTTCACAAGGGACTCATTATCTGGGAGGCAAAATGTCTTCTCTGAAAAAGTGATATTTAACCTGAGCAACGTTTTCGAAGACAAATTGAACCTGACATGTTTTCTGGTTGATATAGGCTTTGGGTTTCTTAGTCAGAGGGAAGACTTTTTCCCTCCTAAGTTCATCTTCATAATCATAATAAATTAGTAAAAATTCCTCCTAGATTCAGGCAATGCTTTGGATGAGATTGTAAGGTTTTTAGGGTTGTAAGTTTTCATCTACTCTGTGTTGCCATAACTATTTTAGTAGGAAGATTGGAAAGACTGCCCCAAGGGCTGCTTGTTGTATGCCACTTAAATCCAGAAACCCTACATTATTCATTAAGAAAAGAAAAATATTCAGTCCTACTGCATAGCTATGCTGCCTTGTTAATGTGAATTTAGAACTTATTCATTTGACTGTCTGTGTGTGATTCTTGGACACATTTACAATCCTGTGCTAAAGAAAATCGTGATCTTCACTCCAATTTGTAAACTCAAATAGTGTTTGTTTTAAAATAATAATAACAATGATTACAGTAATTTTGATGATATTGATAAAGATGGCTAATATTTCTTATTTACTATGGCTAATATTTCTTATTTACTATGGACAGGTAACGTGTTTTTCACTTTACCACGGTATAACATTCTGCAATAGGCAGATAAGATTTAAACCAACATCCATGTATTTGAATCTGTGATCCTTATTATGTTCCATTGCTTTTTTCAGTGAGTGAGCTCATTCATGCATAAATTATACCCTATTTAATTAGCATCTATATTATAAATATATGTTGAGTATTTATCCCAGGCAGGCAACTTGCATATCGCATATTCTGGTTCAAAACTGCCCACCCAAAAGCTCCTTTATCTTAGTGTGAAATATCTTAATTGGGGACATTGGGGACAAGCAGAGGAAGGAGAATGATTGTTAGTAGTGGAACTGCCAGGGGAGAAGTATGCAGTGAATACAGGGAAGCAAAAGATGGAGAAGGAATAAACAGTGAGATTGTGAGGAGAAGTTAGCTGATACCACTCAGATGTTCATCTATCTTCATAGGATTTAGGACTACAGTTGGATTTCTATAGCAGCCAACGTCTGTATTTCCTCAACTTGTCATTATTGTCAGTATTTACATTGTCCATAGGAATAAATGTATGTGTTTTTTTGTATGTTTTTGTGTATTTTCTTCTTGGATGTTTTCAGCCTTTAAACCCCTTGGATTTTCCTCTTTAGTGAAGTATATTTCTTTTCAATTTGCCTGTACTGTTATATTTTCCTAATGTGACCAGTGGAAAGCATCTAGACCTGGAAAATCTAGTCAGTTTCAGACTTGGCTAACACTTGTGCCAAAAGTAAATAAGAAGTTGCCGTCTTAGATGCTTTCCATGATATTATTTGACACCTTTCCAAATTTATGTGGAGTAATATAACTGATAGGGAATTATTGTGTTTTAAGGTGAAGGTATCTATCTGAAAAGAGGAGAAAATGTGGAGCTTGTGATGTAATATAGAGTGAATAGTCAATGAGGATAGTTTTTTTTTTTTTATCTGTTTTGTTCATTAAGGTATTCTTAGAAGTTAAAACATTGTCTGGCTCACAATAGGTTCTCAATAAATAATGGTTGATTGAATACTAAAAAAGTATTTAAGGGGGTTGGTCTGGTGGTGTAGTGGTTAAGTTCACACTCTCTACTTTGGCAGCCTGGAGTTCGTGGGTTTGAATCCCAGGTGTAGACCTACACACACACTTGATGAGTGGTGACTCATCAAGCCACGCTGTGGTGGCATCACATGTACAAAATAGAGGAAGATTGGCCCAGATGTTAGCTCAGGGCCAATGGTCACACACACACACACACACACACACAAACTATTTAAATACTTAAATATATTAAATATCAAAGTGAAAAGTGATAAGAAAGAAGTGAGAGAAATTTGGCAATTCAGCCTGAAACATGAAAAAGTTGAGCCAAATGGGAACACCAGATGGCTTCCATTCCTGAACACTGCTGGGAAATTTGGCAAGATATGCAGAAACAGGCAAGAGTGACTTTTTAAGTTGTGCTCCTGTCTGACATGGAATTATTTTGGTGGTGAAAGCTGTAAAATCCTGTATATTAGCAGAGGTGAGAGTTATAGACATTTAATGCACTGATTCAAGTTTTCACCTTGATTTTAATCAAATACAGGAGGATATTAAAATTTCATCCTAAGTTTTTTCCATCAAAACATGCAAATTACCCCTTCAGGTCTTTAACTACACTGAGATATAGGACCTAACAGGTTATGAAATGAAACATAATTATGGGCCAAGGACATTTTTCTTTCAAAACCTTTAGAATATAAAACTTTAGAATGTTTTATGACTCTCCTATATAAGTAGCAACTAAACTTTTAAAAAGTAAGTTACTTTCTGCAAGTTATTTTAAAATTTCCAATTTGGTAAAAGTAAAGACAGAACGCTTTGTATTCAAAAGTCATTATTCACATAAACCACTTAGTCATTTTTGCATTATTTTAGATTGAGTTCGCTATTACTATTCTAGATAGATGGTTGAATGGATGCAAGATAGATAAATAGATCAAATGGATAGATAGATAGGTAGATAGATGATAGATAGATATGGAAAATTAATTTATGCTGTTTCTTAATGTGAAATAAGGACATTCATTTTTAATTATTATGATTTTACTGCGTTTATCTCCCTAAGTACCTGATGTTTTCCTACTTGGCCCAGGTAATCCATCTACCAGTTTGCATTGGATGAGAAATGGAGGTGAAAAGCAATGGGGAATTAAACATATAGAAATATAGAACATTGGTAATATTCATGCTACTTGTAAAATCGGATTATTAAAGTAGAAATAATCTTACAAGCAAGGCAGGATTTTTCTTCAGAAGAATATGATATACATATATATTTGGTTACCTCCTCTCTTCCCTCTTTTCTTAAAATTTTACTTTATTCTGGTTAGAACAATTAACATAAGATCTATCTTCTTAACAAATTTTAAGCGTAAATTTACATTGTTGTTGACTATAGCTCTGATGTTGTACAGCAGATCTCTAACAATTATTCATCTTGTTAGAAGACTGAAACTTTGTGCCTCTTGATTAGTAGTTTCCCATTTCCCCCTCCCCCAAACCTTCTGGCAACCACGATTCCACACTTTGATTCTGTGAACTTGACTCTTTCAGATATCTCATGAAAGTCAAATCGTGCAGCATTTCTGTGACTGGCTTATTTCTCTTAGCATAACATGGTTGAGATTCACCCGCATCGTGACATATTGCAGAATTTCCTTGTTTTTTTAACGGCTGACTAGTATTCCATTGTGTGTATACGCTAAATTTCCTTTATCCATTCATCTACCAGTGAGTATTTAGATTGTTTCTACATCTTGGCCACTGTGAACAGTGCCACAATGCTCACAAGAGTGATAATATTTCCTCGAGACCCAGATTTCAATTCTTTTGGATAAATACACAAAAGTTGGATTGATGGGTTGTATGGTAGTTCCAGTTTCAATTTTTGTGGAATTTCCATTTCCACCATTTTGCTTTCCCACCAGCACTGCACAAGAGTTCCAATTTCTCCACATCCCTTCTGACACTGGTTGTCTTTAGTCTTTTGATACTAGGCATTTTGACAGGTGTGAAGTCATATGTCATTGTGTTTTTAATTTGCATTTTCCTGATGATTAGTGATGTTGAGCACCTTTTCAATTACCTGTTATCTATTTGTACGTCTTTTTTGAAGTACCTATTCAAGTACTTAGTCTATTTTTGTAACCAGCTTATTAGTTTTGTTATTATTGAGTTTTAAGAGTTCTTTATATATTTTGGAAATTAACCTTTAACAGATACATGGTTTGAAAATATGGTCTCACATTCTGTAGGTTGCTTTTTCACTCTGTAGACTGTTTCCTTTGCTATGCAGAAGCTTGTTACTTTGATGTAGTCATACTTGTTTATTTTTGTTTTAATTGCCTGTTTTTTGGTATAATATCCAAAAAATCATTGCTTACACCAATGTCAGGAAGTTTTTTGCAAATTTTTCTTCTAGGAGTTTTATAATTTCAAGTCTTACATTTAAGTCTTTAATCCATGTAGAGTTGAATTTTTGTGTATGGTGTAAGATAAGGGTTGAATTTCATTATTTCGCATGTGGATTTCCAGTTTTTCAGTAACATTTGTTGAAGAGACTGTCTTTTCCTCATTGTGTGTTCTTGGCACCCTTGTAGAAGATCAATTCACTGTATATGCTTGACTTTATTTCTGTGCTCTCTGTTTGTTCCATTGGTTTATATGTCTGTATTCATTGCAGTACCAAACTATTTTTATTATTTTGGCTTTCTAATATTTTAAAATTAGAAAATGGCAAGCCTCCAGGTTTATTCTTCTTTCTGAAGATTGCTTTGGTCATTTGGGGTCTTTGGAGGTTCATTTGAGTTTTAGAATAGTTTTTTTTTTATTTCTATGATAAATATCATTTAGATTTTGATGGGGATTGTACTGAATCTATAGGTTGCTTTGGATAGTATTGACAATATTAGGTCTTCCAATCTGAGAACACAGGATGTCTTTCCATTTGCTTGTATCTCATTTAATTTCTTTCATCAATATTTTGTAGTTTTCAGTATACAAGTTTTCACTTCCTGAGTTAACAGACGTTCATAACAGTAATATTGAGGCCAGTGAAAGGAGTCTTTTGTTCAAGTCTTTGAAGAGGATTCTGGACAGAGATGACTTCTTGTGCTGCCCTGCACAAACCTCCCAAAATCCTGAGACACAGTCACAGAAACTTATCCAGAGAGCGAAATCACGCTGACAAAGTCTCTTGAGTGTAGCTTTCTTGTTCTATCTAAAGCTCCAGGTGATGTGAATGCTGAGTTGAGAGCTAATGAGCATTTCTGGAGGTCCAGTATAATAACTAGATAACTGCACAGCAAGGGCTGGCTGTAGACAAATTGGCCAGGAAGCTGGACAAAGAACAAAGCGCTCATTTTAATGCTTGTAACTGTCAGCAATTACAGTTAGGCGAAAATAATCCAAGAAACACTCTAGGAACTTGACTGTGATTAAAAAAAGATGAAAGCATAAATTGCACCATTTGTGTACTGCAAACAATACTCAAGTAAACATCAGACATTGCCTTCAACCAGCTGTACCAGCAGGGGTCAAAGACGCAGTTCTTCTGGGGAGACAACAAGAAGGATGATAAGTGAGAAATTGAAAACTTTCATTTAAATTAGAGCCTCAAATTTTTTTAAAGGATTCATTAATTATAAAGTTGAATACATTTAAAATGGATTGGGAAAAATATTTTTTTCCCTAAAAGCAGATAGAGATACTGATGGAGACCACCCCAGATATAGAAATACATAATAAATAAATAACACTATCTCTGCAGATTTTAGTTTTAGTATGAGTTAAATTTTATTCCATGACAGACATATCTTAAGGTAAATATAAATTATGAAAAATCATAGACACTCTTTTGATAAAAATAATCTAACTGATGAATTCAAACAGCTGAGGGGTTGGGTTGGCATCAGTAATATCAGAGGTTAAATAAAAAAAAATCAAATCCAAACTTATGTAAAGAGAGACTTTATTCAAAAAGACTATTGCAGTAGAGAGAATGCCCCAACTGTAAGACTGGTAATGTCTCAAAAGCAAACAGAAAAAGACTCTTTCATTAGGAGAGGTAAATGGGGCTTGTGGGAAGTTTGTAGGGGAGGGGACAAGAGAATGGGGTGAGCAGAAGGTATGAGAGCAACGGTTTAAGAGGAAATTTTCTTCCCCTTTCAGTCACCTGATTTTTGGAATGAGCCATTAAAAAAGAATATTCCGGACTTTAGTAATTGCTTAAGCTTACATGCAAGCCAAAGTTTAGGGGCATGTGGGGAGAGGAGAATCCGGACTAAAGTTTGATCCAGCCAAGACAATGGGTATGTAATGGGCAGTTGTGAGCCCTTGGCCGAGTATGAACTCTGGGTTTCATAGATACATAGATAGACAAGTAGAGAGATCTAGAGAGAGAGATTGAAATATAGATATGGGCATATATGTGTAAGTAGCTGTATGTATATTTTCTAGCTCTGTCACCTGAAGGGGCCCAGAAGCAGTGACACCCCAGAAGCAATGAGCACATGTGGCACCCAGACTTCAGTTTCTAAATACTAATCTCCAATAAAAGAAACTAGGGGTCTTCGGAGAAATGGCTGATGCCATGGCTGGGGCGGAGAAAATACAAGATGAATCTGGAAATACTTGTGGTGCCAGAAAGTAAAATTGTTTAAAAAATGTTGGCTCTATATTAAAAGCCAACTTAAAAAAGCTCTCAATAACCAAAACTGAGACAATTAGAGCAAAAAACATAAAAAAGATTAGTAATGATTTATGTGATATAATAAGATAAATATCCATGAATCCATATTGATATGAATGATTGAATAAACAGATAAATTAGGCAGAAAGGAAAGTTCTTCCATATAGTTGAATTCTAACTAACAAATATAAAAATGATGAAAATATAAATATCACCATTAGTCAAAAACTACGGTGATAATTAATATAGACAAGCATTATCGACAGATACTAGACTTTGAGGGCAAATGTATGGTGAGAAATAGGACATTTGCATAGTCTCAGATTACCTTACCACTAGCTAATTATTCACCGTAAAGTGTAAAATAGTAACTTTACTGAGGAGAAACTTGGCAGACACCACCTTACTCAAATTTGCGCTGAGCACTCATTTTTCACTCTATTTCAGGAGAGAGCCTTCCATTTCGTAAAATCCTAGTAATATCTTCCTACCTTTATTCACTATTCAAATTTACTTATAAATGTTTCTTACTGTCCTTTTTAATCTTGTTTTTATTTTAAGTATTTTCTTTAACTTTGCCTTCAACCTTTTCCCATTGTATTGTTCTTTATTCCCTACTGACAAGAGTATTTATAAGTGAATATATATTTTCATGATTTTATTTATTAGGTAGTGTGATCGGTGTGAAATTTATAGTATTTTCTTAGAGTCAGGCTTCTGACTAAATACCACCAAATTTTCAAGTGGCAATGGTAAAATATGTCAAAATACTGCTGTACTGCCTGCTGTTTTAGACAGTTGATAGGTGCCTGAGAATGGATGCCAGCAGCTTGTCTTTGAGCTAAAGTGTTAAATTTGTATGATTAAAGATGCCAAATATGAAGATAGAAATTATCTTTCAGTTATCAGTGAAGATTTAAAATTCTAGCAGTTCTGTCTTTCATAGAAGTACAAGACAGAGGAAAAAATATGGTGCTTAAATAATTGCACCTATATGTTTTTATATTTTTATGGATATGATGATATATACAAGGCCGGAAACATTTCAAAATGTTCAAACACATTTTTAAATCCATTTTGAAATATGTGTTCACTGCCTGGGATTAATTAGGTAGCACCATGAGTGAATTTGATAGGAAGAACAATGTAACTTATTTTGGCCTTTACATTTAGAAGAAACATAACTTTCTCTCCAGCCATCTTCTCTATTGTTCGCTCTATTGTTTCTTGAGATGAAATCACTGCCCACTGCCTGTTACTCTTTATCATCTTGGTGTTTCGATTTGGATAATATTGTTTCATTTTGGGGGAGTAAGTGAGCAAGTTCCTTCATTTGGTCAAATTAGTAATGTCTTCCAAATTATTTCATAAACTATAGTGCGGGAGAAGAAGATATACAAGCAGGGAAAACCTCACTTTTTATTTTTTTTAGTTTTATTATGTTTTTAAACTAGATCTTAGTTTAGATTTGTAAGTCTGCAGGATCCAGATTTAAGTTCAACAACATCTATTTCTCTTTCCACACACACACACACGCACATCATACAAACATATATAAAAATATATGTTTCCATCTCTGGCTGCATCATCGAAGGTCATGAACTTTAATCTTGCCTATTTTTTGTTTCTTTATTTAATTAGGGCACATTGGTTTATAACATTATATAAATTTCAGGTGTACATCATTATATGCTAACTTCTGTATAGACCTCATCATGTTCACCACCAAAAGTCTAGTTTCCACCTGTCACCATATGTATGTGCTCCATTACCCTTTCCACCCTTCCCCCATCCTCTTCCCCTCTGGTAACCACTGATCTGTTCTCTGTATCTATGGGTTTGTTTGTTTATCTTTCACATATGAGTGTACTCATACAGTAATTGTCTTTGCCCATTGAACTTATTTTGCTTAGTACAATACCCTCAAGGTCAATCTATGTTGTTGCAAATGGCATAATTTCATTTTGTTTATGGCTGAGTAGTATTCCTCTGTGTCTGTGTTTGTGTGTGTGTGTGTGTGTGTGCGCGCACGCCAAGCTTAGGTCTAAACAGTGATCTTAAACCAAAACATGTTGGGTCAAAACAAGTTAAAACTTTCTCACTTGAACTAATTCTGATCTAACTATTTCAAATCAATAATTACTCTTTTGCCCATATTCTTCTATCATAAATATAACTAATCACCATAATTGAAAACATCTAAAACTAAACAAACTTCCAGAATGTAATGCTTCAAGTATTCTGTTTTGAAAGATTGTATGCTTTATGCAAGAAAAAGGATATTGTGAGAAGTTTCTTTGAATTGCTTTATTGCCATGTTGCTGATGTAAGTAAAAGGAACAGGCTGAAATGGATACTTTTAGACAATAGGGAAATCAATGAAAGTGATGAACTTGCAGAGTCAAGTCTGTCATGATTTTTATAAAGCAAAATGTCCAAAGTCTATTTTCTTGTAGCTCTTGTACATCTAAATGTGAATATTTTGGCCTTCTGCAGACAGACTGGTTATTCATTTGATAGCTACTCTGCTTGCTTGTAAATGCTTAATAATAATATATTATAGACACATTAGATTTATGCATGTTATAATTGTTTACCTAATATGATTTCAACTTCAGAGAGTAAAATCTTATTTCCCATGACAAAGGAAAGAAGAAATCATTCAACCATTATTTCATAGTCTTTAAATTCTACAATTACAAATGTAAAAATCCTAGGACCAAACAACCTGTTGATTCAATAGGGTTAAAATTCTTGCTTTTTTAGGGTGGAGAAAGAAGAAAACAATTCAGAAGAGAGGAATCAGGCTTTAGTAGGTGACCTGGTTATGGAAAGGGAGAGCCATAAGAGAACATGAAGCTCTGAAGATGTGGTAGGAAAGCATGATCCATGGAATAGTTCATAATTTGACCTAATGCTGCTCCTGAATCACTTACATTTCTTTAATAGTAAATAGTAAACCAGCTTACTTTTTTCCTTACCAAAATCTGGTGAGATTCCTGACAATTTTATATGTGTGGAAGTTGAGGCTTAAAATTGTTTGCCAGTGTGTCCAGGTTCAGACAGGGTGTGCATGGCAGAGTGAGGATTTAAATCAAGATCTGACTGAAAAGAAAGTATATAATTTTTAAAATTCACTTTTCAAATTCTTTTCATGAAAAATTGTGTGGACAAAGTCTTAATGGGTGTCATATGGAAAACTAACGTTCAATGAATATTTATATGTTAAATGCTATGCTAGTGTCTCTACAAAAATTACCTTATTCAAAATGGTAGCTGTGTCTTTTGTTAGAGAAGTTATGAGAAATAAATAACAGAGAATTAAAATTTAATAGCTTAAACAAAAGATTTGTATTTTTCTCATATCAAGAATTCTATGATATGCAGTCTAGCCCTAGTGTTTGTTGACTAAGTCCCTGAAAAATTCACCAAAATATCTTCATAAAATAGAGGCAAGTTTATCACTCACTGCATGAGAGAGACCACTACCTTGAAAGCATCTTAGCAGCCATTTAGAATAGGGATACCACAAAATTATAGTTATAGATTTTTGATATCTAGTTTAAGATGGCTCTCTCAGTCTGGGGGCCTGTTGGAGACTCAATATAGGGGTAGAATTCAAGTTATATTAGTTTAGAATTAGTGAACATGGAGGGGCAAGGATTTAGAAGGAAATCTTGAAGAGTTGACAGCCAGTTGATAAACTGGTTTGCACTATCTATCATTCTGAGAAGAGAGAACTGACGACTAGCTGAGTAGTCTATTGTTCAAATAAACACATCAGGGTATGTTCCTGAAACTAATAATAAAGTCAATTGCAATGTCATCTGGACAAGAGCTTCTTGGATTAGCAAAGTCACGTTAATTGTATACATGTTACTTCTCCTATTTCAGCTCAAAAATGTCATAAGAAGTCAGGTTTCTTTTTCCTTAATTGAAAGGCAACTTGAACAGTCCCAAACATCACACTCACATCCCAGGTATTAGAATGAAAAAGGAAAAGAGAAGGAAGAAAGGGACAAAGTCTAGGTCATCCTAGTCTGTCCTCTTCAAAATATTTTTCCAGGGGCCGGCCCTGTGGCCGAGTGGTAAGTTCACACACTCTACTTCAGAGGCCCAGGGTTTCACCAGTTTGAATCCAGAGTGCGGTTATGGCACCACACATCAAGCCATGCTGAGGTGGCCTCCCACATACCACAACTAGAAGGACCCACAACTAAGAATGTACGACTACGTACCGGGGGGCTTTGGGGAGAAAAGGGAAAAAGATAAAATCTTTAAAATATATATATTTTTTTCCAGAAGTTCTATGTTTTGCTTTATCCTATTGGTCATAACTGTGTCTTAAGACTACCTTTACCTTTTAGGCTTTACAACCTCTAAATCAGACATAGGAAGCCAAAAGAGGAAAAGAGGTTTTGAATTGATTTTGTGGTGTTAATACACAGTGTCGGTTGCAAAACTGATTTCAGCTGCATAATTTCCTAGCTGGCAGTTATTAATATTAGTAAGGTATTATACTGAACCACACAATATTCCCAGGTGCTCTGCTGTGTTATTTACATGCCTCATTTCATGAAACTTCACTCCAAGTCTATTTGGCAGATAATAGTCTTATTCCTTTCACAGGTGAGGAAACTGACGGTAGGTAACCTACCTAAGGACACAAAGAGCTAGTAAATGTCAGAAATGAGATTTAGAACCCAGAATGACTTTTCTCTGCTATTCTCATTATAGCCACTGCTTTTTAAAGGTAAAGCTGTAACATTCAACTGCAATGGACATATTAATTGCGATTCATTAATTATGACTACATAATTATCCCATACTCAAATAATTCCTCGTTATAATCAGAACTACATAATCAGATACTTTAAATTTGTCCCAGTATCCAGAATATGTTTTTTACATGATAAAGTCTGTCTTTCTAAAAAATAAATTCCACCTGATGTGTAATACTTAGAGTATTCCAGTATTTTTTCATATACCAAAGTCAGTGAAATGGAACTAGTGTTATGAGCCATGTTTTTGTTGGCAACTCTTATCACCCAAGAACATATATTCAAAGTAATTTAATAATTTCAACTTATAAGTTGCAGATTCAAAAATATTTTTAAAAACTCATCTAAAAACAAGTCAGCATGAATTTTTCCATTCATATGCTATCCCTGCAGCTGATTATTTTCAATGGCAATCTCAGTAGAATTTCAAGTTTAGTAACATTATTTTCTCTCACCATGCTGCAAAATTCTTCCATGTTTACATTATAAAGTCAACTGACTCAAATTAGAAACACAGTGTCTCCTGTTACTTTTTCTGAGGCTCTTATGAAAACATAATTTATCATCCCCTCAGAAAACGATTAAACCAAAACCAAGTAATCTAACAATAACGAAATATCTATTATAGCCAGTGTCTTGCAGATTTTTTTAAAAAAACTACTGCTTCTTGTACTGCTGTTTGTAGCTCAGAGTTGAGAGTCTGGCCATGACCTTGGAGATTTATTGGGAAGAACAGATCTTATGGGAATATAAACCATCACTTTATTTAGACAAAACACTTAAAAATTAGGCCAAAAGTGCTGCTCCCATACAGAACAGGACTTTGACGTGGACAGAGCACACAGTTGCCACAAAGTCTTGAAGGATATTCAGAAAAGTTATTTTATCAACATAACAAACAAAGGCAAAAAAAAAAAAAAAAACCCACAAAGCACGACCTCTCTCTGTGATTGCAATCCTTGATTATTTTTTACTATGAAATATATGAAGATCTCTATAAGTATGAATCATTTCCAAAGCATAACACTTTATGCCATGAGTTACTAATCAATTCTTTGTTAAATCCGCTACTGTGTATTAGACTGGCTATCTAACTGCTGAGCAGGGACCATAGAGGGTAAAAGTCAGACAGAGCCAATATGTTCGCAGTCTTCTTATCATTACTCTTGTTGTTTCTAGACTGTTCCAGAATAGGCTAGCCCATTGGCACATTAGGAAATCTGCCTTGTCCCTGGGAAAGTTTGAACAGATAGTGAATGTACTCTGGCAACTATATCATCTTTTCTCCTTCAATACTGGCATATATGAACACTATCTATGATGAAAGATAGCCATTCAAGGTATCTTGTTCCCAGAGAGTTCCACAAAATAATCACGACAGAACAATAAATTTGTTTCCTATACTTTTGCTTTGAAAGCCTACTTCTGAAACCTACTTATCTTCCTGCCCGCCTGCTGGCTTTCCTGACTTTCTTCCTGACTTCATTCCTTCCTTCCTAAATAGTTCATTCCAAAAGTCGTTAGGTGGGATCAAGAAAGGTAGGAATCTACTTGCACTTGAGAGGGTAGCACAGCACAGGAGTTAAGAGCCCAAGTCGGGTGAGGAGGATGCCCACTCAGTGGGTTAGTGAACGGAGACAGCTCACATAGAGGATCTGAGCCAAGAGCGTGCTGCCTGCCACTGAGTGTTGGAGGCCAAGCAGGGTGGGAAAGCCATCTGTGTGGGTGGAATTGCAATGGTGACTAGACGTTGGTTATATGCAAGAGGGACCTGTCCAAAAAGCAAACACATTAAGGGTTAAGAAAGCCTAGTTTCTCTACGTCAAAGAAGATATGGTAAAGGAAAAACTAGAATGGTTTCTGTGATACTGAGTTCAAGTTAAGGATATCCACGTGAAGTTGCAGGTTTGAAGATATATTGAGAAAGACATGAATATGTGGATGTGGGGGAGGGAGTAAATATATTCTTTAGCTCTGTCCCCTTAAAAGCTATATAAAACCAGGACCAGCAGTGACTCAAACATAATGAGTACAACTAGGGTCCACATCTTTGTTTTTAGGTACCATGTCCATAAAAAAGAATCAGAGCTCTTTGGAGAAATTGCTGATTCCAAGGTTGGGACAGAGAAGATGTAAGATAAGCCTGGAAGAATTTATTGCACTAAAAAGTAACACGTTTCTCTAAGACAAACTACAATGTATCAGAAACAGCATGGAGCCAGTTTGAAAGGTCTAACCCAAGCCATATTGGAGATAATCTGAGAAGCACAGCAAATGGATTATTATAAACTGTTAAAATAGGAGCCCACGATTTTTTTCTACTGAAAAAATAAATAAATGAAATTAGAGGAGAAAACTTTTCCTTAAATGATGTGCCAAGGGAAGACTGTGAGGCCTGATGGAAATAGATACTCACCATTTGGCAACCATCGTAGTAATAATTAACTCATCCAAGAAACAACTAGATATTGAACTAGTGGGTGAAAGTTTGTTGAGGAACGAAATAGTCTCAATAACCTCCTTCCAAAATCCTTATAAAGGCAAAAAGATTAATGTAGAATGGGGAAACCTGGCGAGGAACACTTTAATCAAGGTACTAATTTTAACATCATAAGCAATGAGAAAATTGAGATTGTATACCACCTGATAGAATGGAATGAGAAGAACACAGCATCACTTCTGTGAGATTCTCACCAAAACCATATAACATAAACTTAAAAATAAAGACAAATCAGACAAATGTAATCTAAGAGATATCCTATGGAATGGTTGGTCTATAATCTTCAAAATGTCCAAGTCATGACAAGTAACTGTGAGAGGTGATACTGCCCTGATCCCATTTACTATAAGGGGCATTATTGAGAAAATAGGCAAAACTTGGATGGAGTTTTTGGATTCAATGGCAGTAACATATCCATGTTAATCATCTTACTTAACGGCTACATTGTCACTTTACAAGAGAATGTTCTCATTTGTAACTGATAAATATTTAAGTGCTCAGTTGTCAGGGGTCATCACCTAGGCAGCGTGCTCTTAAAAGGTTCCAGAACAGGAAGGCTGTTGGTGCTACTCTTGCAATAGCAAAAGCTTGTGGTTGTCTCAAAATGAAAAGACACAGATTTTTTGAGAACTATGATTCCACTTAGAATTTACTCCAATACATTAACTCTGAAAAATTTGACTCACTATTTTCCACATAAACTTCTCTTGGAAGTCAAGGAGAACAAAGTAATTTGAAAATGATTCTATGATAATTGTGTCTTTAAGAGGCTAAGCGTAGATGCAGAAAGCTTTGAAGGAGTTCTCATTTAAAAATAATGTTTAAACTGTGTATTTCTAAATTACTCTAATATTATATCTACCAATTACTGGTACTTATTCCTTTATAGCTTCTAAAATTAATTTATTTTCCTATTACTCTTTTTCTTTTCTTGGCTGAAATCCATGCTTCCATATCTCTTTAGGCTGTTTAAAGAGAAGTATAGTTCATTGGATTCTCTTTCAAATTATTTCTCTGCCATCTCGTGGGGCAAGTTTTAAGAGGGGAAATTTGCTTACATAAATTTCAATATAGTTAGTACCTCAAATTACAGGAAAAAAGATAAAACACAAAAAGGCCATTTTCTAGACAAAGGAAAAAAATTGGTATAAAATACTAAATAATTTAAATTTTTGAAAATCTAAGTTAAAATTACAGTAAAGTTTGATTTATTTAAAACAAATTGTAACCCATCCAAGTATTAGCACCTATATGACCTTGAATAATTCAGCATTGGTCCCAAGAAAAATGCACTAGAACTCCTGATAGAAAGATAATAAACGCTGCCTATGTATCATATCCTCTTCTCCCTAGAGTTATTTTAAAACGTGGTTTTGAGGTTGAGTGCTATATTTGTGCAAATTGAAAATTAAAATATCTTACTCTGCCATCAATCCTACTTTTCTAAGAAGCATATGACTAACATCATATTGTAAAACTCTATCGGGGTGAGCTAACTTACAGCTAATAGTTTGCTCCACTGTATCAAATGACTTATTTTGTGTGCAATATGACAAATAGATGATTCATTCTCTTTCTGTATAAAAACTTCTCTGCTTGTGTGGTTTTGAAGGGAAAGGTGCCTTTGAGGATGAATGAATAGAGTTCCATAGAGACAAATGGTCTTGAGGGCAACAGGTTAACCCACTCAATCTCTAGTGAAGCGGAGATTCCCCGGAGATGGTGCAAAAAGCAAAGAATCAAAAATAAGGAAGCTTTTAATTTTTGTATTCAAACCAAGAAAAGGTCAGTGCTTGCTTTTTGTAATATTTTTAGGTATAAGTGACCTGGAAAAGCAATAGTCATCTTACTATAAGGTGTTATATAAATATTTCCAAACTCAAGAAGGAAACCTTGGAAGCATTTGAGGACATACTTTTCTTACCTGGACTTAAAATATTGTACTCTACAATATTCCCCCTAAATAATTTTAAGACATGATACTAAAGGGAAAAGATTCTATAAATCCATTAGCTAGACTTAACAGAGATCTTTTCAGATGATCATACTTGTCATGGAATTTGTTAATGTGACACAGAGATGCTATATAACCTCATATATTACCATTATTTTGGATGCAATGTGTCCCTTATGGAAATAAACTCAAAGTTAGCTGGGGATTTAGAAATTAGGTGAATTTCCACTGGGAAGCAATTTAGTGTTATAGGAAAAGTACAGATTTCAGAATTGGAGACCTGAAATAGAATTCAGAAGAGCATAACATGCAAAGAAAGGGTGTTCCTTTGGAGAAGCAGAGAGATGCTGAGAGCTGATACAGGCTCTTTGGCAGCCAATGGTACATAAGACAGTAAACCTGCCGTTAGTTTGTTCCTCTGACTCAAATGGTCCTCAGATTACACACTGATGTCTGAATTTCAGGCACCCCATGTGAGGAGCTTCATCCTCTTGCTGGTATCCTTGTGTGTGGGTGTGTGAGTCTTCCTATATTGCTTGTTTGCCGGTTCAATGCCAACTGGTAGGAAAAACAACCTTGACAAAACCTTGGAAAGGGTACATAGGCTCCATCTTCTCAAATCTCAGACTAGGATCAAATTTCCTTTTCCACTTTAGCTGAATTAGAATAAGGCAGACCAGGCAAGTTCCCTAATTTCCAGTTTCTCATCCTTAAAATGGCAAAGTAAGATTTTCTTTTTGGAGTAGTTATAGAATTTACATAAGGTAAAATAAATAAATGTTTTTCTTTTATTTTAAATTGTAGCAGTTATGAAGGGTTACATTTTCTTTCTTCAGCTTTTTCTTAGGTGGTATATTGCTTACTCTAGTTCTGGAATTTATGTGCCCCCACTGAAAGCAAATAGTCCATCTGTACGAATGACCATAATACATAATGCCATTTTTTGGATATGTTTTATTTTTCCTTCCAGCCTCCCTTTTAGCTATTCCTTCTAAAACCTGTTCATTTCTGGGGGCATAACAACTTCCTGTAATGGCCTCCCTTGTTTTTGGTCTATCTCAATGACTTTCCAGAATCATTAATGGCAGCGTGATAGATTATTGTCAAAGATGGCTGTAATGATTTGTATCATGCTCACTGGCAATGAGGTTTTGCTGTTTCTTAATGAAAAGATGGAACCCTTTCTTTCTCCCCTTGAATCTGGACTGAGCTGTGACATGCTTTGGCTAACAGGATATGGAAAGATGGCACCATGCAGGTTCTAAGGCTAGGCCTCAAGAGGTCTAATAGCCTCCCCCTTTGACTTTTTAGAACAATGAGCCAATCTTACTGTTAAAAGTCAATCTAGCCTATTGGTGAGTGAGATCCTGGAGGAAAAGTGAAGTGCCCATGTCGACAGCCAACACCAACTGGCCAAAGTTGAACGAGACCTCTTGGAGGCTCCAAGCCCTGTTAAAGCGTCAGATGGCCACAGCTGAATGAGAGAGCCAGACAAGATGAGCCAAAACCGGCCAGCCAACCCACAGAGTCATGACAATCAAAGACCATTGCTATTTTAAGTCACTAAGTGTTGAGGGTGGCAGGAATGTAATGTACTTAGCTGAAATAGACAGTTAATGAGAAGAGGAAGAGAAGGAGAGCAAACTGCTGTCCCTTATCCTCCAATTCACAGGGCTCAGCATCTTGAGACTGTGTTCCTCTTTCCATTTTCCTGCCAGGAATCACATCCTACTTGGTTCTACGACCCCTGGGTAGAAATAATATTTCCTTTGTTCAAGTGTTTTTTCCTTTTCTTTGATCTAACCCATTCCTAGTTATCCCTCAAAACACCTTACAATCACTTCCTCTAGGAAGCTTTGCAAACCTCACCCCCAGTCCTTCCAAATATCCCCATTCCATTCTCCCATTTCACCCTGTGAATGTCACTATGACCCTTTAAGGATTACTTGCCACTCTCTCCCTACTAGACTGTAAGGTTTGGAATGGCACCATGTCATATCTACCTTTTTGCCACCAGCACTCAAAAAGCATCTACTTAACAAATGCCTAAAATGTTCATTTATGGGGAAACTGTGGTTGTTTTGTGAAAATAGGTGGCTATTATTTCTACCCTTTGTGTGCACAAATTCATCTAATTACCGTATCTTAGAGTGTTATAAGAATAAAGGAGGTAACTTTACCGAGTACAGTGTCTTGTTCTGTAAGCAATTCACGGTTGCTTTTACTTTTTTATTCGCTAGTCAATTTGTTCTTTAAAAAGTGAAACTGCTTCAGATAAATATTTTAAGTAAATGAGGAAGTCAAAGATGTAAGGCGAGATTAAGCCAGGTATGATTCTCGAACCCAAAACCTGTGGCATGATGTACTAGTCTCTCCCAAGAGGTAAGACAAAAATACGGCCCTGAGATTTCTTGCACTCAGTTTGAAGAGGGGTGCATTATCCTAAGTGGGCGTGTGATGTAATAATAAACATGTTCAACTACAGGTAAGGGACAAGAAGAGTGGCACATTTCCAAGTACTATCTCTTTTAATGCTTTTCAATTTAATCTGATTCTGTCATGGCCAAAGCACAAGGCAGTTAAAATAATCCTGTGGGAATTTCCTAATTATCTGATTTAGTCCGAAAATAGATTTCAGAGTTACTTAATGAATATATAGACTGCATTACCTTCAGGCTATGTATAGCTCCATAAACATTTTCCTTACTTCAGATTTTTATCACAATTTAGAGACAGTGGTTCTTTTGGAGTATGTATACTTTGGCTGTAGATATTTTTCCTTGCTATTAAATTTATGCCATTATGAGCATCACATTTTAGGAGAGATATTGGAAAAAAATTAGTGTATGTTCATGAAGTATGACCACGGTAATAAAGGGTCAGAAAGTATTGAGAGAATTGAGGAGTATAACTCAGGGAATAAAATGCAGGAAACATGATACATTCCTCAAATATTTGATAAACTTTTACATAGAAGTTGCGTTAGATCTGTGTTTTGTGATCTCAAAAGGCAGAACTTGGAGTTATAATTTAAAGTTACAAGAAGCTTATTTCAGCCTGACATATAAAAGAAATTTCTGACACTTTAAACTATACAAATATAATAAGGACTATTTCAGAGTACCTCAATGATTTATAGACTCCAGATTCAGAGAGGTGTGAGTCTGCAAGAAAATTTTCACCAACTGAGGCAAATGTGTGTGTGTGCATGTGTGCAATTGTATATGGTTGCCCATCGATATTGACCAACTTTCTGGGTTGTGACTGGTCTTATGTTCACCTTAATTTTTTTATAAATGTCCATTTTTAATGAATTTATAATGATGTTATTTTTGATAACTTGATTTTATCTTTGGTTGGTTTGAAAAATTAGGCTTGGAGCTAAACTCTACAACCTTTGTGATAGATGACGATTTAGTGGTGATATTCTTGAGGGAATTCAAGCAAAAAATAATTAGAATAATTAGCCTATGGGGTCACTTTAATCCAGAAAT
Source organism: Equus przewalskii (assembly GCF_037783145.1). Lineage (NCBI taxonomy): Eukaryota > Metazoa > Chordata > Mammalia > Perissodactyla > Equidae > Equus > Equus przewalskii. The sequence continues at coordinate 18,859,974 of NC_091861.1, forward strand.
TTTGATTCTCTGACTCAAAACTCACAGCCAGTGGATTTAAGTGATAGTGATCTTTTGCTGCACCATGATCTTAGATTTGTATTTTCAGAGTCTTCAAGACAAGGCCTTTCCTTTGTCACCTCACAACATCGCTTTGGTTTGGACTTAACAGACTCCAAACTCCATATCAGATTTCACACCAGTGGCATGGAAATAAAGCAGTATAAGTGGAATCAGAATTGTTACAATTGAAGATAATAAATCTTACTACGAGCACATATAATTTACAACTCCTAAGAGGAATTTTGATTTTATATTTTCTAACATAAGAAAATAGTTGCAACATAAAATGGATGCAGTCATTTGTTTCTGCATCTGATAGTAAATTAGTGTCTTAATGACATGCAGCACTTTGGATATTGAACAGATGGCCATACAAACATTGCCATCCACAATAAATAATGTAATGGCAGTAAAAATACCCAGACATTATCTGATATTAATGCCATTTTCATTGTCATTCAATTATGTTTTCATATTTTCTATGGTGTTAATATTTCATCAGCTAACATTTGTTTTTCCTGTAACTATTACATAACTATTTAAAATTAACACAAAATAGAATTGAGTTCTATTAAGTTTGTAATCTATTTGTGGCTGCTTGAGTCTAAGAATTTGATCAAGCAAGAGATACTCATATGAATAACTAATGTAAGACTGAAATACAGCCGACATCTGTATTCTAACAGTAAAGAGAAAGATGAAAAGAACAAAGTAAAATCTATTTGCATGTAAAAGGAAAAGCACTAATGTTATTTAAACAATAATAATATACTTGCTTCTTGAAAAATCTTTTAGAATAATATATCATGCTTGCTCTAAATGGTGTGAAATATGTGATATGCATATCATGTCCCCAATCTCTCCTTTCCCACAAACATTACTAATCCTCCAAGGCACGCTGTCTCCAGCTGAATCCAGAACCCAGAGTATTTCTCACCTCAGTGCTCTAAACAGCCACTACCGATCCATGAGAATTGACACTCCCATTAAAATCAATTTTCCTTTTTATTTTCTCTTCCAAATAGATCAGTAGAAGCTGGAAAGTCGTACTGAAACACTACCATGAATTTAGGAAACAGCCAAAAGTTTGGATGGTGAAGTTGCCTGTACAATATAATAGGTGAATTTCTGAAGCCAAGAGTTATCCATTAGCCTAAAGGGAATCTAATCTATGAAGATGAAAGATATTCTTTCGTTCAGCGTTACTACACTCAAAAGCCATTACTGAAAACATTTAAGTAAATCAAAGCCTTTTCTAACCAGTCCAAAATAAAAATTGCTTAGGCCTTCCACAATAAAGAACTTACCTAGGATGGGCGTTGGAGGTGGTAGAAAAACAGAACATAACTTCCTTCAGAGAGCTTAGAATTTTCCACTAACGCCAATAGCATGCCCCTCATTAAAAACACCGCTGTAGGTAAGACAAAGGGTATCCTTCCTCATGGATCTCACATTTTAGTCGGGGGACAGTAAGCAACAAACCGTTAAGCAAATAAATAAGGTAGTTTTAATTGGGAAAAGTGCTCTGATGGAAATTCAACAAAATAATGGAATAGAGAGCAAGAGGGAATGTGGTACTACTTGGATGTCGTGAAAGTCCTCTCTGAAGGGCTCAGAGGTGGATGACAAAAAGGAAGGAGCTGGGATATGATACGAATGTCAATGCTATCATCATTCAATTAGAACTCCTATTTCCTATTTTATTGTTAGTATTACGGTGGTGTAACTGCTTTCATGGAAAGGGAGAAAAGAAGAAAAATGCTGGAGAGAAAAAGCCATGGGGTAAGAATAGCTCAGTGTATGATTTTACACAATAAGTAAGTGATATTAGTCAGTGTATACAGAAGTTTTCATCTCCCTACAATTTATACAGAATGCCTACTTCAGATGGAACAAATTCATGACCAAGTGGAGCACAACCCACTGCATATGGATGACTCACATGTTGCTACTTGATGTTTTCAATGTAACTATTCAAACCACTATCAGTAGGGGTAGATGTTGCCTCAGTTAATAAGTGTGCATCTTATTTTACTGTATAACTCTCTCTCTCTTCATTGGGACAAAAATTTTTCTCTTTCTGCTGAATGTTAGTAGTTCAAACTTGGTTCAGGGTTATTAAGCATCTCTTAATCGTGTCATATTTTCAGAAACAAATTAAAAACACTGGAAAAAATTTATAATGACTACAGTTATTGTCTGAAGCAGTGGTCAGCAAACCACCATCCACAGGCCAAATTTGGTCTGCTGCCTGTTTTGGTAGATAAAGTTCCATTGGAACGCAGCCGCGGGCATTCATTTACATACTGTCTATGGCTATTTTCTTGCTGCAACAGGCAGAGTTGGGCGGTTGCTACAGAGACCATCTGGCCTGCAACTCTGAAAGATTCACTATCTGGCCCTTTAAAGAAAGAATTTCCAAACAGCTGTAATGAAGTACTTCAGTAATGTTGGAGGATGTTTAAAACATCAATGTGTTTTATCAAAGCCTTCAGTGATCATTTTAGTTCTTAAATTATACTGGTTCTTATTTTCCTCTACTTCCGTCGTCTAAACTTCACCTGAGCCAATTCAATTAATTGTACTTTCAGTTCTGGAGAAATAGACTAAAGAGTCCTTTTCATTTATTCTACAAAAATATTCCCTTTGTTTTCTAGGCCAAAGCGCCACTTCTTTCCTTCACCTTTTCTTTTCTCTTGTAATCTTCCTTCACATTAGGAACGCCTCTTCCTCTCCGTCCATCCTCGGGAATATTTTTAGAAAACATTCCTTGAGTTTACATAATAGAGTGCCTCTATGGGCTAAATTTCTCCTGTCAAATGGAAGAGAAGCCTTGGCTAAGTAAAAGGGACCCCAGTTCTCCTAGCTGGAGGCTAGGAATCTGAGTGAATTATGTGAAATCCTTCCACCCATGATCAGGAATTGATCAAATTGATTCAGATTGGCAATTTGGGAATGATTTGTTTCATTAGATAATTTTGGTGAAGCAGACAAGCAAATAGATAATTTCTTTTTTTTTCCTTTTGGAAGACTACACTAGGGAGTCCCACCTTGGGAAGACTAATACTTGAAGACAGTTGTGAAAATTGAGATTAACACCTTAGTTTATTGCTGCACTTTACTTCACTGTTTACAGAAGTGTGGCCACTTGAAAGGCAGCAAATGGGAGTCAGAGTCCTGTGTCTAAGTCACAAATTATAGCATTTATAAATGGGAGGGTTTGGCCAAGTCATTTACTATTTCTTTGTTTAAACTGTTTCTGCCATAGTTGAACTCATTGCTAATTATTTTAATATCAATACAAATTCTCATGATAGGTATTTTTGGGATAAAGCAAAGGTCAGGAGAATTCTTACCACTTGTCCTGTCATTTGTGACAACATGGATGGACCTTGAGCCCATTATGCTAATTGAGATAAGTCAGAGAAAGACAAGTGCTGTACCATATCACTTGTATGGGGAATCTAATAAAGTCAAATTCGTAAAAAAACAGATTAAAGTGGTGGTTACCAGAGGCTGGGGAGTGGAAGATATGACTGATGTTGGTTAAGGGTGCAAACTTGCAATGAGGAGTAGACCTACTGCATGGTATAATAAACACAGGCAATAATATTGTACTTCATGTAATGTGGCAAATATGACTACAAGAGCAATCAGATTATGATATATAAATGTATTAAAATAACACGTTGTACACTTTAAATTTACGCAGTGCTCTATGTCAAATATATTCAACACAAGTAAGAGAATCCTTGCCACCAAAGAAATAACAAGATATTTACAAAAATATTGACAATACTATGGGTGCTTCAAATAAAGTACAGACAAAAACTGTGAATGTTCAGTGAAAGGAGAAATCACTTCTACACAATCAAAATTTATGAAATTTGTGTTGGATCTTATAAAATTAAGATTTCAATGATAGCTGATGATAGAGTACAAAGTATTTCAGGCCTGCAGTCACTTTTTTCATTTGTTCACCGTTCATTTATTGAGCAATTTTTACATGTAGCCTCTGCACTTGGCCATGCATCAACAGTGGTAAACCAGAGCATATGCTAATATTCTTAATAGAGTTTACTGTCAAGTTGAGGGATTGGTCAATAAACAAATAAAAACAGAAAGAACAACGTGCAACACGCGAGAATGTAGCTGAGAAGGAAAACATAGGAAAAAAAGTCAACAAAGGGGCAAATTAGAAACAGACATAAATGTATTCAAATTATTTCTGTTGCATGCTTTATTTTAAACAATTGAATTTGTAATATTACATTTGCTCAGCAATTACAGATATTGCCACAGAAACAAAATATAATTCTTTATTTTTTGAAAAAACAATACATTTCTTTTCTCTGAATTGCATTTGTAATTCATTGACTTTTTGCTGGACTTGTTATCTTGTTGATTCTTATACAAGCATTTCTTTTAAAATGGAAAATGATGGTAATTATTTTAAATTAAGTATCTCTGGCTGTTTTGAAAATTCAAGCACTATAGCCCATTAATTCACAAAGATTAGTTGAGGTCCTACCACGTTCACAGGCTGGTGATAGAGCCCAAGAAAGGCACGGATGGCCCTTGCTTTCTTGGAGAAAACATTAGTGTGAGTGAGAGAGAGAAGACAAGTAAACAATAAGTAATCAAGATACTTTCAAGATGCTTTCAGATAATAGAAATAAAATGGAGAAAGATGACAGTGATGCAGACTTGTGTGAACATTATATTTTAGATAGCATTGAGGGTTCGAGGAAGGTCACCCTGAATATAGAGCTGAGGCTTTAATGATAAAAGAATCCATCCGTGGACAAGTCAGAGGAAAGACTGCCCAAGCAGAAGAAAAATGTGGAAACATCAAGATAGGAATGAATTTGACATGCTTTACAAATAGAAAAAGAAAGTCAGAATGATTGGATGGTATTGTGTACAGGAGAAAGTGATAGTGTATGTCATGAGGGATGCTGTCAAGACCCTGATTGTGATGGCCCTGAATTCCATGGTAAGGTGTTTGGGTTTTATTTTAAATAGAATGAGAAGCTCTTATAAAATTTCAAGTATAGGGGTGACAAATACAATTTAGATCCTTAAAAGATACTTCAACTGATTCATGCAGAAATTATCTGGGGAGGGTAAATGTGAGGAAACCGTTTGGGAGGTCATTGTATTTGTCTGAGGAAGAGAAGAGGATGACATGAGTTAGGACTGAACCATAACATGTGGAGAAATCTGGGATTTGCATAAATGGTCCACGCAGAGTTGGCAGGATTTCGTGATGGAGAAGATGCGAAAGAGAGGGGAAATGAAGAACTAAACAGCTGCTAGTTTTATTCTAACAACAAAGGGGCGATAATGCCCATTACCAAGAAGTGGAAGATTGTGAAAGGAGCAGGTTTGGACGTGGGGAATCTGGCTACTTAGATATCACAGAATTTTGATATTGAAACCTAACAGTCACAGATGAGGTTAGAATTAGAGATATAAATTTGGGGATTAATTAATATTTAGGATGAAAGTTCTAAAGAAACTGTGTATGTTAAGATGAGAAAGCACCAAATCTTGAGCCGTTCCCACATTTAGAGGTTGGAAGAAGAGGAGACACATTAAGGAGACAAGAATGTTGACCAGTGATATACACTGAAGATCAAGAGAGACTGGTGGCACAGACAGCAAGAAAAGACAGTGTTTGAAGAAGGAAGAAATCAGTTATACCAAGTACTCCTGAATGAGCTACTGAGGTGAGGATATTGAAATGAGCACTGGGTTGGGCAACATGGAGTTCAGGTGACAAGAGAAGTGTCAGGGAAGAAATAGGAACAAAAACTTATTTGGAGAAGGTATAAGAGATAATGAGAGGGGAGGAAGAATAAGCAAGAAATACAGGCAAATCTTTTTAAAAATTAGAAATATCTTAATTTTAGAATTCTGACTTTGACACTAGGTCTTTTGTGTGTGTGCTGAGGAAGATTCACCCTCAGCTAACATTTGTTCCAAGCTTCCTCTATTTTTTGTATGTAGGACACTGCCACAGCATGGCTGGTGAGTAGTATAGGTCCATGCCCAGGATCCGAACCTGCTAACTTGGGACGCTGAAGTGGAGCGCACAGAACTTTAACCATTTAGCCACAGGGCTGGGTCTGACAATAGGTGTGTTGTAAATGGTACATACAATGTACATATAACGGAAGTTTAATATACAACTTACTATTATTTATGAATGTGTAGACTATAAACCAGAGCTAGTAAGTACATACTTTTCAATACTGATGGCAAGGTTAATTAATTAACTCTATAGGGAAAGAAAAGCATCACACCATTTTTGTATGTTTTCTGCTAAAATATCTTTCCACTTGATCACAACAGGAGTTTTAGTTCTCAAAGTTTATTTTAGAAAGCACACTTAAAAGTACATTAAATATCTTTCCTGCTTTTAGAATTAAATTCCATGGTCATAAGAACATGGAAAAGTACTTAAAATAGTGATAATAAATCAAGATTTATCGAGTATTAAATTAAAATATGTGAGTTGATATGTGATAGCTAGATTTACACAGTAAGCTTGTAATATGCCTGGATCATTGATTCCTTTTGGAGTGATTATGACTTGCATTTATCATGGTGACACAGAATATGAACTACGCAAGCTAGAAATACAGTTTTAAAATGTAAATATGGGACTGGCCCTGTCACGCAGCAGTTAAGTGGGCACATTCTGCTTTGGTGGCCCGGGGTTCGCTGGTTTGGATCCTGGGTGTGGACATGGCACCACGTGACAAGCCATGCTGTGGCAGGCATCCCACATATAAAGTGGAGGAAGATAGGCATGGATGTTAGCTCAGGGCCGGTCTTCCTCAGCAAAAAGAGGAGGATTGGCAAATGTTAGCTCAGGGCTAATCTTCCTCAAAAAAATAAATTAAATTAAATTAAATGTAAATAAAAATAGAACTCTGTATGTTATATAAGTACACTTCTAGTGTTAAATGAGATTTGTGACGTAGAAACCTGAATTCATAGAGGTCTCTATTAGCTGTATGACCTGCCCTAATGCTATGAATATTCAGGTTCTTAAAATAATCAGAATTATAGTATTATACCTTATTTCATTAATACTCGCAGCTGAAGGACTGCATGCAACCTTTTTATATTACAGAGGAATGGATTTATGGCATGATTACAGCTGTTTTCAAATCAAGCATTTCACCTTAATACTTGTATTAAAAAATTCTTCTTTGCTCTTGATGGATTTCCCATTCTGCTCTACCTACAAAATAAGTCGTAGATGTTTTGATATTGGAGCCCTCCAAAAAGTCATCCAGAACATTTGAAAAATGTTGGCATAATAGTACTAATTTGTTTTGCTTTCTACTACTAACAAAAGCTACGTAATTAATGTGGGATATGAACCCTAGACTACAACTTGTAAATGGGGCTTGAGCCATTATAAATCATGCTGCTTCTTTTTATGCTACTGTAGTTGAGAAATCCCCAACATGTCCGTCATAAATCTTTATCTTTTGGAGATTTCATATGTCATAAAGCTGTGTTTAAGCACAGCTTAAAAGGTCACAGTTTGGGAAAATATAACTTTTAAGAACATCCAGAAAAAGATAGCAAATAGACCCTTTTAAATTTATGGCCTCACTATTAATGAATAACTTTGTTTAAATTAAGTATTGAAAACAAGACTTAAATATATGTTGTCAGAATCTATGAATGGTCTGAGCTGTCACTCTCCTTACAGACATGATATCAGGAACATGAACCTGGGTCAGAGTAGAGAGCATAAATCAAGAGCCAAAGAAACATTGCACTCTCTCTTCTCTTGTGCCCAGCAACTCTGAAGAGCGACACCATGAGAGTCAAATGGAAAAATATCCTATATGCACGATGGGCTCACCCCATAGGTGAGAAGTGGAAAAATACAAATTTCCTCCATTTTTAAAGGAGAAAGAGATCATTTTCTTTCCTGCCATTTTGAGAATATTTCCTTGGAGAAGAAAACAGTGCTCTAACCTAGTTGCCTATCCAGGAATGTAAGCTTTGGCTCTTGGTGAGATCAGAAAATGTTTATTGGATGGAAGCAATCAATGGATCTTTAGGTCACAAATCTAATCCTCATGGTATGTGAAAAGGAAAATATTTCTAGAGGAAGTGAAAGTAAGCATTCTCTATCTTTTATAGATTTATAAATTTATCCATTTATCCATTCATAGATTTATCCATTATTCAGGAGACAGACTTCTACAGGAAAACTGAGAAAACCAAGGAAGATTTATTTTCCCACAATATATAAGCCACAAAATTTTATCTTAATTATTATTTTGTAATAGCAAAAATCTTCCCCAAATTCTATAGTAATCCTTAATATTTTGTCAATAAAATTTTGGTTATTTTAAACATATGTATTATTATTCTATACGTAGGATGGAGTGATTGTGTATGCTGTATAAATTTTCTTGCTTTAAAATTATTTAGTTTATAAAACATTTTAGAGGAGAATTTTTGTTTTGAATGACAAATAAAATTTTAAATTTATCACCATTCATTTATATGTAAGCTGAGAAATGAAACTTGGATAAAATGAAGTTAAATTCAAGGTTATAGAGCTTTTAATTTTATATTGACCTTATTTTTAACAGCTTTATTGAGGTATAATTGATATGCAAAGAACCAAACATATTTAATGTATACAATTTGATGATTTGGGAAATATGCAAACACTCATGATATCATTACTACAATCAAGGTAATACATATATTCAACACCTCCCAGAGTTTTCTTGTGTTCTTTTTTTTGGTGGTAAGAATACTTAACATAAGATCTAGTCTGTCAACAAATTTTGGTGTACAGTTTCAGTGATGCTAGATGAATGAGTTCTAGAGATTTGCTGTATGACACCACGCCCGCAGTTAACAATGTGGTATCACTTCGTATGCTTAATATTTAGTTCGGAAAATTTAATTTGTTTTACTGTGCAGGATTTATACATACATATGTAGTCCATATTTACTTGAAGACGTCTTCGGAAAGAAATTAAATAAAGTTCAAATTAATGGTAGAAGTGAACATATTATATCAATATAGATCTACATATAGACCACATAGTCATTTTATTCTAATGTTCCCTCTTGTGTTTATTATGCCTTGTCACTCTATATCTATATTTAAACCTGACAGGGAGATCATTATGTTCTACACAATAAATACTCCATTTTACTGCCATATAGGTATTAGAGACAGTGTGTTTCTAGAGTCAGCAGCTATGCTGTTGGGATCCTGATTTATCAGGCTTCCTGGTTCTGCATCAATTTGCACTGGGCAGAGGTAGCAGTTACTTTTTAGCTCTGTTCTCAGCTGATGTTTGAGTCACTATTGAATACATAGCCAACAGACATTCTTTAAGGCCTCTTTATGATTCTCTGAGCTACATATGCCATTTACTAAATCTCTTCTTACATCACCTTGATTCCATCTTCTTCAACTGAGAACTCTGTGCCTTACAAACACGAGCTTGTATTGCCTGTAAGGGGAATACAGTGATTTATATTAATTTTTGAGGAATGATATATTTTAGTCAATGTAAGGTAAAAATGGAAATGTCACATGTAAAACCAATAAACAGTAATTTTTGTGAAATATCGTTTCACTCTCTGATACATTCCGATTCTGAACAGAGTGATAAAGTTCTGTCCAAAAGTACTACAATATACTTTTTATTAGAAGTTGCATTTTAGGTGGAAAGATATTTCCTGCATGCTGGCCACAGATTGGTCTTCCATTCTAGACAGTGTTTCAAAGGCTTATATTGGAAGTCGAGCTTTATTTATATACATTTTTAAGTTGAAATTTCAGCGGATTATTTTTACATAAAATTGATCTAAACACACCTCTTTCTTCTGCAGAAGAAGTCAGAGGATCAAGGCAGTTCATTGAAGTAGACTGATTCTTGTTATCTTAAGGAGTTGACCTACCGTTGTACATTCCTGTTCAGAACTGCTTTGACAAACACCTGGGAATCGTGTCAAAATATTTGAAGATTATGAGAAAGAAAGAAGATAAAGGTTTGAACTTTGTCTTTCTAGCTATTTTTTTCCCCTGACACTTCGTGAATACAATTCAAAGAAACAAGATTAAGTCCAGTTATTAGAAAATGCTGTTTATTTTTTGAGACTATAAAGATGATAAATGTTCACTGTAAGAAAATGAGAAAATTTCACCACAGAAAATTTAGAAAACACATGCAAACCCAAAAATAAAAATTGATCAACCATACCATAGCTACTTAAAAACATATACTGTTAAAAAAATTGTCCAATACATCTATCTTCAAGATATAGATGTATAAAAAGATATAAATATAAAGATACATATCTACTTGTTTTATATACATATATATTTATAATTTAGGTTGTATAACAGTATTGAACCCTGTCTGATTGTAGCAATATGTCATAATCAATAATCCATTTCATAAAAACTGTTTCATATTCTTTCATCAAAAACATTACTTTGTTTAATATTAATTTGAGTGGATCCATAAAAAGTTGATTTAAGTAAATATTTATACCATTGTTAGGTATTTTTCTTATTATTTCTTATATTTTGCTGTTAAAAATAGGACTGAGATGAGCATTCTTTTATTTAACTAATTACCTGAATGTTAAATTATGTTCTTGGTTTAAACATCTAGAGTTTGTCTATGGAGAGATGTGTATTTTATAAGAAAGCTTGATAAATTTTGTAACGTTGCACCACAGACAGGTTTACTTTGTTAATATCAGGCCATAAAACTGGACTTTTATTATACCCTGATGAACACTACATGTTATTTACTAAAAGATTTTCTTCATTTGGCAAGATAAAAATGTCATTTAATCTGTGCTGCAATGTCTGTTGGAACGATGAATGTCATGCCATGTATACTTACAATGTGCTTTGATCAATAGTAATTTGGACATTTTTGACATATGTTACTGCCCTTGCAATTCTTCTTTTGTGTCTTTTCTGACCATGAACTTTCTCTTAGAAACATCAGAATACATTGTTTTAAAAGATTTCCTAGGGTATTAATATTGCCTGTCGTATCTACGGAAAAGGCTTTATCAATGTGCTATTTACATTTTTATTTCACTTGTTATAAAATCTCGATGAACAAATTTGAAAAAATAGCAAAATATAATGTAGTTCTTTGCAATTTCATTTAATTGTTTGATGTGTATAAGATCCATCTTGATTCTAGGATCAAATTTTCGATTCAGATTCTTTACTTTTCTGAGGCTCCTGTAACAATGGCTGGAGGTTAACAAACGTAT